>NC_088679.1:31250000-32500000 GCF_950023065.1 Planococcus citri
TGGAGCTATTCTCGTGATAATGATAACAGGCAAACGGGAACTCGTATTTTACAAGTGAATTTGAGCGTAATTTTTGCAATTGATCGACTTTTGTGAACTCGTGTTTTGAAATAATGTTTTCTGAAACGAAAGGATTCAATATCACAAGAAATGAAAGCATTTGCGCTATTATTTGGTGAGTTTTTACCGAATTTCGACCTCTCAGAGACACTAAAACGATCGTAAAATCCGTCCGTAAGTACTTAGCTTGTACAATTCAGTTCATTGTTCTTCAGGACAACACAAATAACAATTTAAAACTCCGACACTAAAAAAATTCACCGTAGATCGTTCATAATTGAAGTCGAAACTTGGTCATATGCAGGGAAACGGGCAATTCCCATTTCCTTGCAATCATTATCACGAGAATAAGTCCATCACGTGATCAAACTTACTGAGCGTATATAGTGCCCTAGCGTATAGAGGTATTTAGTTGAAATGAAATAGGAAAATTGACGTGAAAAAGACTCGGTCCCTTCTTTCCGTGAACAGACTATAGCGCGGGGTAGCGCCGGTCAGAAAGTAGACCGAGTTCATCGACCTTGCAGCTTAATCAGTTCGCTTGGACAACGATATTAGGGGTGTTCGAGCGCTCTCCAGCAAGTTACAGAAACCTGCAGCAAATACAGAAAACGTTGAAATTTTTTTACAGTTTTTTGTAAAATCGCATTGTAGCAATCTATAGTCAATTTTGAGTCTATCATGAGCGCTCGAAACCCCCAAATTTTTTACATTTTCTGTAAATTCTGCAGCGTTCTGTAGAGCGCTCGAACACCCCTATTATTTACAAGGTCGATGACCGAGTTAGACTGGTAAACAAAACGAACATGCTTCTATTGACATTATACCTCTGAGGTACATATAACGTCAATGGAAGAAAGCCTTTACCCTTTAGTTTCTTCTGTTGTTAAGTGTACATAATTATGTTTGTTGTCGTTGTTAAGGGGATATTCTCAATACATGGTAGCATATCTGTTCGCCTGCCAAACTTCAACCACATAATTCAGAGCCATTTGGTCATGAAATGGCTTTAAATTTGGTATATACGTTTTTCAAGACATTTTGAACAATCCTGTGCATGCATCGATCAAGTTTGACATCAAGGGGTAACGTTCAGTTTAATTACAAGACAAATTTAGAGTGTCCGGATGGAGGTAAATTACTCTAAATATATTGGTAAATTGTGTTGAAAGTTGTGTATTTAATTATCATTGCGCATAGCACGTTATTACGTATTATTGTTGACTCGACAATCGTTATTGGCAATAAATTTCTGTAAGCATGAGCGACCAAGAAAGCTCGGACCGTAGCGGTTCAGCATCTCGTAGTAGCGAAAACGGCGAAGGAAGCGATTCGCGTTCCTGGAGCGGAAGTCGATCACCCAGACGTTCCGGCAGCCGCGAGCCGTAGCCGATCCAGATTTCGTAGAGGATCCTACCGTTACAGTAAATACCGCTCAAGATCCAGATCACGATCACGTCGTTCGTACAAAAGATCACGATACTCTAGATCCAGATCACGATCTTACTCCTGTAATCGAAGCCACTCTGTAGTCCTGCGTACGGTCGCCGGAGAAATATCAGAAACGGTGATCCTAAGCCTAATCGTTGCCTAGGTGTATTTGGCCTCAGCATATACACGACAGAACGTCAAATTCGCGATATATTCTCTAAATATGGAATGTTGGAAAGCGTTCAGGTAATTTTCGACGCGAAAACTGGCCGTTCCAGAGGTTTCTGTTTTGTTTATTATAAACAAGAAGAAGATTGCTAAAAATGGCCAAAGAACAATGCACCGGAATGGAAATAGATGGACACGTATTCGCGTTGATTTCTCTATAACTCAATGAGCTAATACACCAACTCCTGGTATTTATGTGGTTAATCCTACATACACCAGAGACGATCGTAAAAGGCGTAGAATGAATTACTACGATGACGATTACAGTTACCGTGGTGGTCACAGACGTTCTCCATCACCTTATCGAAGTCGTTATCGGTCCAGATATCACGATTGATCTCGTTCACGATCTTATTCGCCTCGCCGATATTAATTTCTACTACATTTTGTCGGATATTTTTTTTTCTTGACTGTGCCAGGAACAGTGCCGGTTTTAAGGGGGGGGGGGTTTGGGTGATAACCCCCCCCCCCTAGAGGCCAGTTTTTTGGAAACAATTTTGATGCTATAAAGTGGGAATTTTCCAAGTATTTTTGCGCTCTTGTTTCACTGAGATGGATGCCGATTACAAACCGATGTTCATTTTTTTCATATTTTTTGAGAAGAAGAAGCCTTTTTTTTTCTTCTCAAGCCCACATTATAGGTATATTCGTACACGATTTACTTTGAATAATACTTTGCAGGCAAATTTCAGTCACTGAGGTCCCTCCTTTTTAAAAATTAAATAAATAAATGACATATTCATTCAGTGGTGTGGCCAGGGAGTGAAGGGGGCCATTGTCCTCCCTTGCGAACGAAAATTTTAAATAAAACATGCAAAAGTGAACGTTTTTTTTTGTTGTTCAGACTCATTTTTTCTAAAAATTTTCGCTCTCGCTTCGCTCGAGCAGTAATTGTACCTTCATTTTCATAATATAATCACCACACATCACGATAGGTTTCCAGAAAATGACTCCTAATTTCGATTTTTCATGCCTAAAAATCTGGTTTTGCCTCCTCCTTGAGGAAATTCTGACTATGGCACTGTATTTATTTGATTTCTGCTCTCGGAGAAGCTTAATTTTACCCCCCCCCCCCCCCTCACCCAAAAAAATGAGATGGCAAAATTGTTTGGTTCTGACCCAATTATCCCCCTCCAAGGAAAAATCCTGGCACCGGTACTGGCCAGGAGTCACTATTTTTAAAATCGCGTTTTTTCTCTCCTCTTTTTCTAAGTTTTCATTTCTTTTTTTTAGTTGCTTAGACCTATATATTTGCGTATATATTTATTTAATTTTAGTTTTATCTGATTAATTTTTCTCTTCTTATTTTATTTTCATTCTGTTTTTGGATATTTCTCACATAGGTATTAAAAAATCGCGTTAAAGGTACCTAGATTAGATTAGATTAGATTATTAGATTTTTAGTTTAATTAGATTAGATAATTAGATGATGTGTTTTTCGTAGACAAATGTTCCATGCTCAAAACCATCGTCGAATTTTCTACTATCCTTCGTTCATTTCCGATAGTAAATTTGCATAGATCTGTGGGAAGTCGTGATTCGAAACAGTTATCGGCAGCGTTTCATATAAATCATTGCGTCTTAGGTGAGTCATCTCATCAACCTCTTCGTCGAAATAATCCAGTAGTTTCTCTTTCTGTAGATATTTGTTCGTCTTGGTGATTTGTATCTACTTAATAAATTGAAGTGGTGTTTTCTTTGTAACGCCATCACTGCAAAACGGCTGGGCGGAAAATTATGAAAAAATCTACTTAATAAATTGAAGTGGTGTTTTCTTTGTAACGCCATCACTGCAAAACGGCTGGGCGGAAAATTATGAAAAAATACTCAAAATGTTCAGCGTGATGCGTAGATGGTTGTACTGAAATTTTTTTCGCGATTATAGGCCTTAAAAAGCTGTAATTAAGCTTCAAAGTTTTGATGACGTCACGAATATCTTTGAGCTTTCATTTCGCTGCCGAACATTTCCGATTTGCTAAGCATTTTACAAAATCATCGAAATTCAATTTTTAACATACTTAGAGAATAGGAGATCGAAGGTGGATCTATTCCTGAAAAAACTGGAAAAGTATGGGAGAAACTCATTGGCCAATTATATCTCTTCAACTTCAATTTTTTTTCACTTAGTCAATTTGGATTTTTACTCCTTGCATAAAAATCGGTTTAAAAACAGGAAATTTGATAAATAGGTGTACAGAACAGTTTAATTTTTTTGAATGTCCAGTGTAAAATCAGTTTAAATCCAGGGAATTTTGAATCAAAAATTGCCAAGACGCCATCACTGCAAAAAGGCTGAACGGAAAATTGTGAAAAATTACTCAAAATGTTCGGCGTAATACGCAGATGGTGGTACTGAAAATTTTTTCGCGATTAGACCCCTCAAAAAGCTTTAATTTAAGCTTCCAAGTTTTAATGACGTCATCAAGAGCTTTCATTTCGCCACCGAATATTTTCGATTCGCTAAGAATTTTACAAAATCATAAAATCTTCAATTTTCAACATATGTACTTAGGTAGGTACTTGGAGAATAGGAGATCGAAGGTGAATCTATTCCTGAAGAAACTCGAAGAGTATGGGTGAACTCATTGGCCAACCATATCTCTTCAAATTCAATGTTTTTTTTTTTCACTTGGTCCATTTGGAATTTTTACTCATTGCATGCAAATCAGTTTAAAAACGGGAAATTTGATAAGTATATCCAAAATGGTTAGATTTTTTTCTGATTGTCAACTTGAAAATTTTTACACCTCGCATAAGATCAGTTTAAATACAAGAACTTTGATATTATGTATATCCAGTCAACAATGGTTTATTTTTTTAAGTTTAATCCAGAATGGTTTCATTTTTCAAGTTTAAATCCATGGAATCAAATGGTAATCTTGCCCTCATCTTATGTAATAGGTGCACCACTATACATGGCAGAAAAGATGCAAGATAAAAAAATTGAAAATTTTAATTTTGATAATTGAAAGAGCAATGTTTTTGTTAGGGGAAGAAATTGATTTTTTTAGCTTGAAAATTTCAAAATTTAACAAGTGATTCATTGTAGAAATTTCAGTTTGAAATAACAAAAGCAAAAATACCCAAACGAAGTGAGGGCAAATGCTCTCAGAATTTTGGAATTCGAGAAGTAAAAAAAATCTATGTGAGAAGTTTATTTATCTACAAATTTAAATAAATAATAGATTTTTAAAAAAATTGATTTTGGAAAAAAGCGAACATATGAGAGGAGAGAGGGGCGTTAAAAGTGGAAATATAGCACTTTTGAGTGATTTTTTTGACGATGACATATTCTATGTAGTAGGTACACCCTCAGAAATTTCTTATGTACAGGAAGAGAAGGGGAAGTGTTCAAAGTGGAAATATAACAATTTTGAGCAAAAAAAAATTGTTCATGAGTAAACCAACATTCCAGTTCAAAAGTCTACAGTTTCCTTTAAAATTGAGTGAGCCCTCAAAGGGATGAAATTTCGAAAAATTCAACATGGGTATGAATATATGGGTTTTTTAGGATGCCGAATTTAATTTTCTGGATGGTTGAATCCCAAACGAAGTGAGGGTTAAATGCTCTCAGAATTTTGTAATTCGAGAAAAAAAAAAAGTCCACATGAGAAGTTTATAAACCTATTTTTTTGAATTTGAAGGAATGATAGATTTTTAGAAAGTTTGATTTTGAAAAAAAAAACAACAACAGAAAAACGAATAGGCCTGAGCCAAAAATGTGCTTCAAGTTCAAAAATTCGGCAATTTAATCCTTTTATTATGACTAAAAATTGATACTTGATACATCTATGTGGGTAATTAGGTTAAGTATAGGTATTCATAGTCTATTATGACTTATAAAAAATTTTCATTTTCATTTTGTAAATAAAAATGTAATAATCAAACAAATTGAGCCAGGAATAGCGAGGGCAAAATCTTTTGAAAATTTTCATTTTGATAATTGAGATTGAGAGAACGATGTTTTCTTATGGGAAGAATTCGATTTCTTGGCTTAAAAACTTAAAAATTTGAGTGATTTTTTGTAGAAATTTCAGTTTTAAAAAACATAAGCAAAACGACCAAATCAAGTTTAGGGCAAAAGCTCTCAAAATTTTGGATTTCGAGAAGTAAAAAAACGTTTTCTTTCTGGTAAATAAGTAAATCCCTTCATTAAAACTAAAAATTTACAAAACTTAACGATTTCGTCGAGTCGGCCAGAACGTTTTCAAGATTTAACAAATTTGGGGAGGGGTGTCTACCTAATCAATAGCTTATCCCCCAAGTTTCGTGTATGTCGACCTTGAAGGACCAAACAGTAACTAGAAGCTTCAAAACGAGTTGGAAGCACTTGCACTAGATTACATAGGGTCAGAAATTAGTTTGCAGATTGAATTTTGGCTTTCTAAATCCATTTGATGAAATTTTGTGGGAATTTCAAATTTCAAAAATCTGCTGAAGGATCTAAAAATTTTACAAAAATTGATGTAGGCTACAAAATGACTGGAACCCACCGATTAGAAAGAAGGGTAAATTGATAAAAAAAAATTAATCGCGATGCTGCGATTCAACTACAACGATTCACTTTTGTTTTGGTGAATACGATTCAGAGTCTGTTTCTGAATTCGATTCAAAATTGATTCGCGATTCATTTCTGCGATTCGAATCGCACAGTTTCTAATTTTAACCATAGACTCAAGTTGGAAGGTAGATATGGTCCACTGGACTTTGGATTTTCAAAAATGTCATCGTAATTCGTAATTCGGGATTTGTCCAGGAGAAATGGACCTTACGATGAAATCACAAATTTTTCAATGTAGCCAAAAAATGACAAAAATATCAAAAATTACCATTTTTTAAATAATTTTTCAGTAACTATACGGTATTTTGCGAGATTTATTCCCTGCCCGAAGGGCGGGTCATTTTGCTTGTTAACCCTTTCACTGCTACGTGCGTATATATACGCTTTTCATGAGGTATGTCTCACTTGCTACGAGCTACGCTTTCAATTTTAAAATTTTAATTTCACGTTTTTTCAAATGCTAAGCAAATTTATACCTAGACCAATGTAATTCCATCACTGTTGATGACTAAATACTTCAGTTCATCTGTAATTTATCTTTTTTTTTTATTATTTAACCGAAAAAAACTGTTTGTGAATCATTGAACTTCAAGATTCTTGTTTTTTCCATTCCTAACTCAGCACAGGGGGTGTGCACACTTTTTCACATGGTTGAAATGTGCAGTATGGATGTGTTTTCATGATTATTATAATAAAATGGGTAGAATATGACTCCTTCAAGATTCCTTGATGGTTTAGGCGGCTCCTCGGAGAATAGACTAATGTAAAAATGTTACAAATAGTATTCGCTGCGCCGTACATCCATGTCAAATAAACATCAACTATAGACAGTACAGGAAAGACAAATTACTCTGTGTTAGAACATTGTAAGTTGACGCGTCGTGGACGTTAGAGAGCGCTCGCGCATATACTTTTGCATGTTCTTATGTAGCTTGAATGGTTTGAAATATGTCGCGTGTATTTTCTTATACTATTTTCAATTTTTCAAGCAAAATTACGGGAATATTATAAATTTGACTGATATCTTTTATTTGGAGAATTTAAAGCTGCATCCACTGCATTTATTCAAAAATTTTATTCCCTGTTGAATTGAAATTGAAAACGAATAAGCAGTTTTGTTTTGTGTACAGTATGGTATAATTTCTCATTCTTTCATTCATTTTTTTTCATCCAATATAAAATGAAACGAAAATTACTAAAAATACGTTGAATTCACTAAAACAAAAACAAAAATTCAACCTAAGAAAAAATACCCATTAAATCACTCAAGTACTAATATAGACTTATAAAATTCAGGGCCGTATTTATAGGAAGGCAACATAGGGTCATAGGCACGTACCTAGGGCGGCAAATTTTAGCAAATTTTTCCAAAAAAAATTGAGTTATATTTTGGAAAAATTGAAAAAAAAATTGAGACAAATATTCGACGTTGACCAAATACGTCTATCGACCGTTGAATATAGGTACTTAGCTACTTACCTATTGTTCAAATTCGATCGCGTTCGTTTGTGTACGTTGCCGTGTAGGTACCTATGTTCATTTTTCAAATTCCAAAAATTAAAAAATCGACTTCAATTTTTTTAATACCAATTTTCACTATTTTCCATCCATTTAAAATTTTCAAGGTATTAGTCCGGCATATGACAGTAGGAGTAATTGCACCCCCCCCCCCGCCGATCCACTGGGACAACTTTTTTCATAAAGGGGACATCCTAAGGAACATTTTAAAGCAAACTTGCCAAAAAAAAGTTGACCTTACTTACAAAATGGCGGCCATTTTGATTGACAGGTCAGCCGAAATCGTAGATTTTGCGTTTTAACATAGGACTTGCACGAACTTTTTCAAACTTTACAAAGGTAGATCGAAAGATCATGCAAAAATTCATCACTTGTCAAAATTTCAATTGCTAAAGTGCGTTTTTCGATTTTTGGTGAATTTTTGAAAATTGAATTTAGGCCAAAAATGAGGGAAAAAATCAAAATTTTACCAAATTGACCAAGAAAGCTGATATTTGGGATATACCCTACTTTCGACATGCCAAATCGATTGGAAACGGTTTCAACCCGTTTTGAGTAGTTCTGGAGCCTCCAGCAGATTTTTGAAACTCGAAATTCCCACAAAATTTCATCAAAATGGAGTTGGAAAACTGAAATTTACTCTGCAAACTAATTTCAATACGCTACGAAGTCAGCTGCAGGGGAATTTCGAGTCGTTTTGGATCCTCCAGCGACTTTTTAAACATTCCTAAAGCCTCCAGCAGATTTTTGAAACTTTAAATTTTCACAAAATTTCATCAAAAGGAGATGGAAAGCTGAAATTTACTCTACACTCCAATTTTAACACCCTCTGAAAACGACTTCTGATGGATTTCGAGTCATTTTAGAGCATCCAACGACTTTTTTGAAAATTACTGGAGCTTCCAGTAGATTTTTGAAAGTTGAAATTCACCTGCAGTACTTCGTAGCGTATTGAAATTAGTTTTTAGAATAAATTTTAGCTTTACAACTCCAATTTGATGGAATTTTGTGGGAATTTCGAGTTTCAAAAATCTGCTGGAGGCTCCAGAACTGCTCAAAACCGGTTGAAACCGCTTTCAATCGATTTTGCATGTCGAAAATAAGGTATATCCCAATTTTCAGCTTTCTTGGTCAATTTGGTAAAATTTTGATTTTTTCCCTCATTTTTGGCCTGAATTCGATTTTCAAAAATTCACCAAAAATCGAAAAACGCACTTTAGCACTTGAAATTTTGACAAGTGATGAATTTTTGCATGATCTTTCGATCTACCTTTGTAAAGTTTGAAAAAGTTCGTGCAAGTCCTATGTTAAAACGCAAAATCTACGATTTCGGCTGACCTGTCAATCAAAATGGCCGCCATTTTGTAAGTAAAGCCAACTTTTTTTTGGCAAGTTTGCTTTAAAATGTTCCTTAGGATGTCCCCTTTAAGAAAAAAGTTGTCCCGGAGGATCGGCGGGGGGGGGGTGCAATTACTCCTATTGTCATATACCGGACTATATTTTCGAAAAAATATATCAATCGATTTTTTTGTAAAATAATTAATTATTTGACCAGTTCTGAAATACTTAATTGAAAAATTAATTTTTTTTGATTATTTTTAACCAAATTTGATTGAAAATCCAAAATCAATCGCCCAACACTTCAATTCAATACTCCGTTACTTTATAAATTGATAAATTGTGATGTATTTTTCAACTTATTTTATTAATTGATACTTTTTTTTTCATTAAAAAATTACGTTTTTATGGCCAGCTCATTTTTTAAAATGAAAATTCAAGTACCGGAGAATTGAGGATGGAAAAAATCAAAAAATGGGGGGGGGGGGCAAATTTCCAGGGACGCGAAAATGTTAAACCTGGCCCTGGATTTGACAGATATTTTTTCATTGGTTGAATTAAATTTTTGTTTTTGTTCTAGTGAATTCAACGTATTTTTATTTTTTAGCCATTCAAAATTCAAATGGAAATGGTTTTCAGTGTGAGAGGCTATTATTTACAATTTTGAGCTTTAGTAACTTTTGAACGATAAATCTTCGGCAAAAAATCATTTAAAAGAGGATAAAATTAGAAAATTACGAACATTTTAGTTGAATAAAATACCTATGTGTCCACTAAAAAATTTCGCGTAATTTTAATTTAAAGTGGGATTTTTATCGCGGGTGGCTACTTTTTATAACTGAAAACTTTTGAACGGTAAACGCTAACGCTTTCAGTAAAAATCCATTCGAAAGAGGATAAGATTTTGAGCATTTTAATGTATTAAAATTGTAAATTTATCATCAAATTCATACGAAAACCCAGGGCTTGAAAACCGGATAGATATCAC
Organism: Planococcus citri; assembly: GCF_950023065.1. NCBI lineage: Eukaryota > Metazoa > Arthropoda > Insecta > Hemiptera > Pseudococcidae > Planococcus > Planococcus citri. The sequence goes on from NC_088679.1 coordinate 31,260,125, forward strand.
TCTCGGTTTTGGTTTCGGTTTTCTGTTTTTTGAAAAAGTAAAGGTTTTGGTTTCGGTTTTGGTTTAGGTTTTTTAAAATATTATCTCTCTCGTTCCGGTTTTGCTTAAAGGGTTTGGTTTAAAAGGAATCGGTTTCGGTTTCGGTTTTGGTTTCGGTTTTTTCCTTTTTTCTCCATTTTTTAGGGGGAAGAAGGCCAAGAAAGTGATCACTTTATCAAATACTTTGTGTATGTGACTAGAAAGTGGCACTTTGGCAGTGCCAAATTTGTCAACTTTTCTAGTTTTCAGGCCTTTTCACCTTTAGCATCAGTTTTTACTTTATTTTTACCAAAAATGCAGTATTAATTAGGCTAATTACCTGAAAAATTGCAAAACCAAAACCAATTCAGTTTTCAATCGGTTACGCTCTTGGTTTCGGTTTTGAATTTGAGAAAATAACGCTCCCGGTTTCGGTTTTGGTTTTAGTTGTGGGAAAATAACGCTCCTGGTTTCGGTTTTGGTTTCGGTTTTGAGTAATTTTAATCGGTTTTTGGGGGTTTCGGTTTCGGTTTTGGTTTCGGTTTGCAAGCCCTGCGAAAACCTCGTTATAAGTACGCTAACCACACTCAACTGATATCATAACTGCAAAAGTATATGCTCGAGCGCCCTCTAACGTCCACGCCGCATAATGTGAAGAGTTTGAAAGACCGCCCATTTGAGTGATTTGTCTTCCCTGTACTGTCTATAACATCAACAAACCACTTCGTCCTGCGCTGATTGGGTGGCGACATTAGCGCTCCAAGCGGATGCCCGGTGAATAACAGAATTTTGCTCCGACCATACTCAGTTGCAAGTTCGTTAGTTGCTCCGTGGTTTGTTAGTGGTGATTTGACATGGATATACGGCGCAGCGAATACTATTTGTAAGATTTCCCACTGGTCTATTAGATCGCACATGTGACCTGAGGTAACATTCGTGTGCTCAGTGCAGCCACTTCCAGAGAGCAAAAATATTTTATAGACTCAGATTCAAGTGATTGCGTGTTTTTTAGTATCAGTATGGCCCACTTATTAATTTCCATCCTTAACCTAACTTAGCACACCAGGAGCGAAAAACCATTCTTAACCCTTTCACTGCTACGTCCGTATATATACGGACAAGAGCAGCCAAAACGTCTCGCTACGTCCGTATATATACGGATTCGATTTTTCCTTTCTTTTTTTTTGGTTTTTTATTTTTGAAATGAAAAATATACATGTTCTATTGAACTAATATCATTTCTCACACCTTAATACATGCAATTTTACGCAAACAAACCCCCCTCCACCCCCGCATGATTGGAAGAACAAAAAAATCGCGTGTGAATGTCGTTTTGGTTGCTTTGCGCTACCCTTACGAGCAGTAGCTGCTTTACCCTTACTAGGGAACTCTAACAGGGGGTATGCTGGACCGCCATTTTCTTCCTTCCCAGAACGTAAACAAACGAAACGCCGTAAGTACGCATACAATTTTTCGTGTAATAAACGCAATTTTTTGAAATATTCGCGAGTTCGGGTGAACTTCAATGTGGTCTCAAATTAAAGACGATGAAATTTCCTATCGATTGATGTTAAATTTTTGTCATTTCGAGTAAAAATAACGATTTTATGAATACTTCTATTCTACGGATTTTTGCATACTACGTACGTCATCTTTAAACTGAAAATTCTCAAAATTTTCAGTGGACACATGCATGTTTCAAAGTACCAAAATGTTCGGATTTTCATCCTCTTTAAAATGAGCTATTAGCGAAAGCTCTAGATGCAACCGATCAAATCTTCTGGACGTTTGAAGTTGTGAAAACAAGCTGCGGGCGATAAGTATTGAACTTTGAACTAAAATTACTCAAAATTTAGAGTGGACACATAGGTATTTTAATACATCAAAATGTTCGTAATTTTATCCTCTTTAAAATGGTCGTTTACCGAAAGCTCTGCCTTCAACCGTTCAAAAGTTTTTGAAGATCAAAGTCGCGGAAAGTGTTCAAGTCGTGTTATCACTGTTATCAGTCAGCTATTTTTGACCAGTAACCACTTTTCGCAACTTCAATCTTCTAAAACTTTTGAACGGTTGAGGCTAGAGCTTTCGGTAAACAACCATTTTGAAGAGGATAAGATTACGAACATTTTGATGTATTAAAATACCTATGTGTCCACTCTAAATTTTGAGTAATTTTAGTTCAAAGTTCAATACTTACTGCGCGCAGCTTGTTTTCGCAACTTTAAACGTCCAGAAGATTTGATCGGTTGCATCTAGAGCTTTCGCTAATAGCTCATTTTAAAGAGGATGAAAATCCGATCATTTTGGTACTTTGAAACATGCATGTGTCCACTGAAAATTTTGAGAATTTTTAGTTTAAAGATGACGTACGTAGTATGCAAAAATCCGTAAAATAAAAGTATTCATAAAATCGTTATTTTTACACGAAATGACGAAAATTTAACATCAATCGATAGGGAATTTTATCGTCTTTAATTTGAGACCACATAGAAGTTCACTCGAACTCGCGAATATTTCAAAAAATTGCGTTTATTACACGAAAAATAGTATGCGTACTTACGGCGTTTCGTTCGTTTACGTTTTGGGAAGGAATACAATGGCGGTCCAGCATACCCCCTGTTAGAGTTCCCTACCCTTACTTAGCCCAGGAGGTACGTAAGCGCGTTCTATCGGCACAAAACTACGTTTTACCATTCCCGATGGTGTTTCTTGCTTCCTTGCGGTGTATTGTGTAAACTGTGTGTATTTCTGTGTTCAATGGTTCTGCTCTTCTGCTTCTGGATATTATGGATAATTGGATAATGATAAAGATGATGTATTTACCCTCAATCCAGATAATTGACTACCAAAAAAAATGTATACGCACAGATACGGATAAATACACATTTTTCAATATTTTTATGACCACCCTAAGCTCTTCCAATGCTTACCCCAACTTAGCATAGGGTGTGTGAAAAGTGACTTTTTACTTAGCTGTGAAAGGGTTAACTTAGCAGTGAAAGGGTTAATGATATTTTGTATTGCATAGAAATGAGTGCTGAAGAAAAATCCTTTCAAAAAAAGGAGAGTGGCGATAAATCATGTGTTTGTGAAATGAATCCTTGGCCATCATTCATCAAGGTATGATAAGTTTTTCAATTGTGCACACCTCTTCAAATTTATTCCGTTCTTTAATGTTTTCTTTGTGTTATAGGAGCGGAATGACGTATGGGAAAAGCTAAAGTCAGAATATGAACAGGAATTGGCTTCCAAGCCATCTGTGCCTATTAAAGTTATTTTATCTGATGGTAAACAAGTCGACGTCAAGTCATGGGAAACTACCCCTTACGATATTGCCAAAGGCATTAGGTAATTAAAATATGTTTCTTTATTAAATGATTGAATACCTTCCAATTCTCCACGAAGAATTTTTTCTGCAGTAATCGATGTGCCAAAAATACGGTGATTTCTAAAGTGAATGGTGAATTGTGGGATATTTGTCGTCCTTTGGAAGACAACTGTACTCTTGAATTGCTGAAATTCGATAACGAAGAAGGTAAATCTTTAGTTCTCGTTCATACTGATTGAGAAAGAAAATACTGAACATGTTTGTGTTACAGCTCAGCAAGTATTTTGGCATTCGTCAGCTCATGTGTTGGGTGAAGCGTTGGAACGTGTTTACGGTGCCCATTTATGTTGCGGCCCTCCCACAGAGAATGGATTTTATTTCGATATGTTAGCGGATAATATTCATGTAAGTGATTTTTTTTGAGTTATTTGATGAAATTACGCTATATAATTCTTACAAATTTTTCTTCGTTAGGTGTGTACTGATGACTTTCCAGTTATTGAAGATATTGTAAAAAATATTGTCAAAGAGAAGCAACTCTTTGAAAGATTAGTAGTGACAAAAGAAACATTGCTGGAGATGTTCAAGGTTGGTAATTTTCTATTTTCGTTTCAGTCTAGGTTGTGTTTCTTTTACTTACTAATAATGTTCCTACTGCTTTTATTTTTCTAGTACAATCAATTTAAAGTACGTATTATTAACGAGCATGTATCCACTCCTACGACCACCATATACAAATGTGGTTCATTGATCGATTTATGTTGTGGTCCTCATATTCGGCATACTGGAACCGTGAAAGCATTCAAACTTACGGAAGTAAATAATTACGTCATTTTTTATAAGCATTGTTAAAATTTGTTTTTCATTGGAAAAATTATTGCAGATAGCATATTGTGACTGGCCAAAAAGAATAGAAAGAGACTTATATCGAAGAATAATTGGAGTCTCTTATCCTACTTCGAAACTATTAGCAGAATTTGTGAAATTGCAAGAAGAGGCGGCTAAGCGAGATCACAGGAAAATCGGAAGAGTATACGACCTTATAATCTATTGATTATTTTTTCAATGTAAAAATTTCACAATCTTTTATCGTTTCTATAGGAACAAGAATTATTCTTTTTCCACGAATTGAGTCCAGGTTCTTGTTTTTTCCAACCCAAAGGAGCATTTATATACAATACGCTAGTGGATTACATTAAATGCGAACACCGTAAACATGGGTATCAAGAAGTTGTATCGCCGAACGTTAACGAAGTGGAACTGAAGATCTGGGAAGAATCTGGGGAATGGGATCGATATTCCGTAAGTATTCATACAAAATTGCATTTTGTATTTTTTAATCGTTATCCTAACTTTCATTTTTTTGTAGCATAATATGCTCTCACTCGATATAGAACAAGATGGTTTCCCTTGGAAACAGATGAATTGTCCTGGCCATTGGTGAGTGCAAATATCGAATTATCCGTTTATTTTTTTGTAGAATTACCCTGTGTAACGTAGTTGATTTTTTTACAGTTTGATATTCGATGTTAGACCCCGATCCTGGCGTGAATTACCCTTAAGATTAGCGAATTTTGAAGTATTACATCGAAATGAATTATCTGGCGCTTTAACCGGTCTCACTAGAGTAAGAAGATTCCAACAAGATGACGCTCATATCTTTTGTGAGCCGAGTCAAGTAAGATATTGATTGAATTAATTTATTATTCCAACTGGACGAAATTTAGCTGTAAATTAATTTAGATAATGATAATGCATTTTTTATTTCTGTTAATTCGTTTTACAATTTAAGTGATTTCTGACGCGTCTCGATTGACCATTGACCGGTTGATCGTTTTTTTTATCTCACTTATAAGGCTCAGAAATGAAATTGAAAACTATGTATTTAGTTTAGATTTCTGGGCGTAATTAATCATTAAAAAAAAAGGTATTTTATTTGCGATTTTTTTATATTGTTTCAGATCAGACAAGAAGTAACAGGAGTTTTAAGTTTTTTAAGAGACGTTTATACAGTATTCGGTTTTACGTTCCAATTTTGTCTTTCTACTAGACCAGAAAAGTATTTAGGTGAAGCAGCCTTGTGGGATGATGCTGAAAAAGTACTAAATTTGTTCATTCAATATAGAATCCTATTAAGAATACCATAAATAATATTATTGTTGTTATTGTCTAGCAACTAGTCCAAGGACTGAAAGACGTCTGCAAAAAATACAAGAAAAATCGTGGTGGCGGTGCTTTTTACGGTCCCAAAATTGAAATCACTATTAAAGATGCATTAAATAGACCTCATCAATGCGCCACTATCCAATTAGATTTTCAACTTCCTATCAGATTCAACTTGACATTTACAAAGTAAGCATTTCAAGTTGTACCTCGTCAAATTAATCCAGTATTATATTTAATGAATCTTTCATTTACAGCGAAGAGCAGCAACTTGTGAGACCTGTAATCATCCATAGAGCCTTACTTGGCTCTGTTGAACGTATGATCGCCATTCTGACAGAAAATTACGCCGGCAAATGGCCGTTCTGGTTGTCCCCCAGGCAATCAGTGGTTATTCCCGTTGGGTCAGCTCATAATGAATACGCTCACAAGGTAGACAAATCAGTGAAATATCAAAACTAATCTACATACATGTTCGCATGAAACCGAATAACGAATTTTCTGTAATTTTTCAGGTAAAAGAGCAAATATTTGGAGCTGGATTTAACTGCGATGTTGATGATGACACTAGTGACACCTTGAATAAGAAAATAAGAAATGCTCAGCTCGCACAGTATAATTACATTTTCGGTGATGAATCCGCTATTTCGGAATTTCAAAATAATTTTTTCAGCTGAAAATTATTTTAAATTACGAATTTGTCCAGTTGTTGGTGACAAAGAAGTAAATGCCGGTACAATAAACGTACGAACACGAGATAATATAGTTCACGGTGAATTTTCCATCGAAGAAACCATCTCAAAGTTCGAAAAATTGAAACTAAAGAAAATGCATCCGGCGGAAGGCGAGCAGGAATTCAAAAAAACATAGTCGAGTATTAAAAATCGCTACCGTTTCGATGATCTATTTATTTATTCACATAATAGGTTTCGCTTTGTATTGAACAAACGCTGAAACTCTGCAAAAAATATTAAATTTTTCATAAATATATAGGTTCAATTATGCCAGATTATTTTATTTAGATGTTGGAAGATCTTTGATAGGTACCTACTTACTTTTTCTAGATTTTTGCATTGTTTTTCCACGATTCCGGTTTTATGATAATAATAAACGCATTCTTCATCTTCATCTTCGTCTGTATTGCCAGGTTTAAAATCAACTTTCGTTTCCGTTTCTGTAAAGTTGACACTCTTGCAGTCACAGAAATTATGATTATATGTGGTGAAAAAATTCGATAAATACCTACTTTTAACGTGAAAAATACGATTGTTCGCACAATGCAACCGTTCCTCTTTTTGTAGAGGTTTGAAAGGAGTACCTATCATAATGCTTTTGTTCTTTAATTAATTCTCCAGGAGCACATTGATTGTTGTTGATCATTTCAAATCAAAATAGGTATGGTAATTAGTTCGTGAAAAATTTCCTTAACTTACGATTTGGAAGTGTGCGGATCAGTATCCGAAGTAGAAGCATGCATGATCGATTTATGACTTAATTTAAAAGGAATACGCAACTGAATTGGTTTGGGATCACCGATGAATTTTTCATATGTTTGATTCGAATCAATTCGTTGAATGTTTACTGGCTTTTGTCTTTTCTGAGCACTAGCGATGTAATTCACATGCACATTGTATAAATGCACCTGTTGAAGAGATTACGTGATAGAAAATTAATTACCAACGCAGGCTGTAATTTATTTTTAGGATTAAACTGAAACTTGATAGTCCGGCGTATGCTAATAATTAATGGTTATCTGCACCCCCTCCCCATGGGAGGCAACCCATATTTCCCCCGCAAAGTGGACATCAAGAGCAAGACAAAGCTGGATCGAAAGAGCATGCGAAAATATATCACCAGAAAAATTTCAGGTGCTAAAGTTAATTTTTTGAATTTTGGTGAATTTTTGAAAATCAAATTTAGGTCAAAAATGAGAAAAGAAATCAAAATTTCAGCAAATTGGTCTTTATGTCTGAAACTTAGGATATACTCTATTTTTGATCTGTCAAATCAATTGGAAACGCGTTTGAACCGCTTTGAGGAGTTCTGGAGCCTCCAATAGATTTTTGTAATTTTAAATTTCTTCAAAATTTTACCAAATGAAGTAGGAAAACCGGAATCAACTCGGTTAGTCTGCACTATAATTTCGACTTACTATCAAGTCGACTACGGATTGTTTCATTTCAAGTCGCTTTTGAACCTCCAGCAAGCCTCCAGCAAATTTTCGAAGTTTGAAATTTCCACTAAATTTTACCAAATGAATTTGGAAAGCCAAAATTCACCTAGTACTCTAATTTCAACACCTTATTGAATTGGCTGCAATTGGTTTCAAGTTGTTTTGGAACCTCCAACGACTTCTGGAAATTCTGGTGCGTCCAGTACACTTTTTAAAGTTGCAATTCCTATAAAATTTTGCCAAGTGAAGTTGAAAAGCCGAAATCCACTTTGCACTGTAATTTCAACTTGCTATTAAATCCCAAACAACTTTCTGGGTCAATTTGTTTATTTTGATTTTTTTTCTCATTTTTGGCTCAAATTTGATTTTCAAAAATTCATCAAAAATCGAAAAATGTGCCAACTTTGGCACCTGAAATTCTGGCTGATGATGTATTTTTACATGCTCTTTCGACCTAGCTTTGTCTGGTTCAAAATTTTTGCAGGAGTCTCGTACTTATTGGAGAGCAAAATATTTTATGATTTTGGCTGACCTCTCAATAAAAACGGCAGTTATTTTGTTAGCAAAGCTTATTTTTTTTATTTTGGCAAATTTGATTTTGCTCTAACATGTTCCTAAGGATTCCCAATCTAAGAAAAAAAGTGTCCCAGAGGATTGGGCTGTGCCATTGCTATAACTGCTATAAGCTATTCGAGCGACTACTTCTCAATAGAGTACAGGACACAATTGACGACAGACTTATCCCTCAACAAGCTGGTTTTCACCAGGGGAAAAGCTGTATAAGCCAGGCCATCAACCTCATACAACACATTGAAGATGGGTTTGAGAAGAAAAAAATCACAGGTGCAGTGTTTGTTGATCTAACTGCTGCATATGAACATGATACTGTGTAAACCATCACCTACTGTGCAAGGAAGTATATGAAGTCACTCAGGATCACAATTTCACCAACATCATTAAATCTATGCTTAGTAACAGAATGTTCTATGTAACCCACATGGGAAAGTCCAGTAGATGGAGAAGACAAAAAAATGGACTGCCACAGGGGAGTGTTCTTGCCCCAATCCTATTCAATATATACACAAATGATCAGCCAATCAGAGACCAGACCAGACACTTCCTGTATGCAGATGACCTAGCAGCAACAGCTCAGGGGAATACACGCAATACATATAGAGGTACAAGAAATGCTTGCAGGAAACCCTGAATGGACTACAGACCTATACTATGTGGATAATGCCCTCAGACCAAATCCATCCAAAACTTAAGTGTGTAGCTTCCACCTTAATAATTGCTCAAATTACAATGAAAAAAATCACATTTTAGCGCTATCAATGGGTTACAACAACATAATTTGAATTCATAGTCAATTCTTGATTCCTATTTCCTACGTAAGTATTGAGTTTTACTTGCCACAAAGAAAGAGGCTGTATAATGTTACAAAATTTCCTAGTTCTGATGCTGTAAAATTCAATTTTTCTTTAAATTTCCAGCGTTTTGTTGATCAGCGACACCGGCTCTGATAATATACTAGTTCAGAACACATTTCACATTTTGAAAATTTGTTGTTACCTGATACAGAAGGACTTGGCAGCCGAAATCCTGTACTGGTATATTTTCACTTGGGTAAGTAATACTCAGTACTTGGATTGACTATGAATAAGAATTAGTGAGTAACTGAGTACTAGCGAGTTGAAGTTCATTTATAATTATTTTGACATGGGTAAAATTGAAGTAATACTTGATACTTGAATATAAGTAATGCTTAATGTTAATACTAATTACTTGGCTCAGAAATGTTTATAAATTCGGCCCTTATTTTCGATGAAAAACCGCCGTATTTTGATCTCGATTGATTACTTAAATTGTATAGGATTTCAATTTTTTTAAAGATTATTCTTGAAACTTTAAAATCGGTTTTGGGATGTAAATTGTACATCGTAATTCGTAGGTGTATTTTCAATGGGGTTTATGACATTTTTAGTTAGATTTCTGCTTTAGTCAACAAATTAAACACCCAACATAATCAAAACACACACATTATTTAGTTAATAAGTACTACATATTATACATATACATGGAAAAAATTAGTTTGTAAAATTGTAATACATTTTTTATCTACAAAATACCTTAACATACAAATATCACACAAATGAAGATCACAATATTCAACTTCCGAAGAACTATACAAAGAAACAGAGAAATTACAAATTATATACGAAAGAATATAAACCTCACAGAAAAATAAAACCTAAGTAATATTACGTAACTAAAAAGTGCAACGCTTATGGCACTAATCGTTTGTGAATAAAAAAAATCGCGCGACATACGAACGGTCATCTAGACTATTGTTGTGAAATGAAATGCATCATTAAGAGGGAAAAAAAAATTATAAGCGTAATGCTAGTCGAATAAAAGTAGTTACAAATTATCATTCAGTCTTTACAAAACGGCGGATTGATTTATAAGATTGCCTCGCAGAATAAAAAAATACAAAAAAATTATAAAAACGATTCTACGAACGAATAAAAGAGAAAAGAAAGAAAAGAAATTAAAAATGAACACAAACGTCGACGTAATACACGACACAACGCATAAAGTAACATGATCCAAGTCCAACTTGGCACAGCTCCACCTACTCCGGCTTAAAAAAAACAAACACTTTCGAACCGATCACCTTATGGTTTTAGCACCTCATCGAACAGAGTAGCGATATTAAAATAAAATAATAAAAAAAAAACGTCTAGGTACACATTACACAGCTTAATTAATAACGAATATCTAATTACAATATAGGTACAACGGTAGGAATCAAAAATGAGAAACGTTTTTTGACATGGAACGCGATCCCATGATTTACGATTTTAATCGCAATTTAAAAAAAAAAACTTTAACCAATAAAAGAGGAACATTTTTCAAAAAAAAAATTAAACTATACGTATTTTTCGCCGGGCCTTTGTTCTCTTAATTTCCACTTAGTCCGGTCTATGCTTAACTTCACCTCTCTACCGCAATCTCCGTCTAAATCGACGCAGCCGTCCATAGGGCAATTGTTATTATGCCTGGAGAGATACGACATCTCCATGGTATTCTGTAAATAGAAGTAATTATCGTTAATTTTATCAATGAAATTGTTACATTTTTTTTTTAGATTCCGTAGAAAATCTTAGCAAATGAGGCTTTCCTCGAGCCTACAGCGTAGGTAGGTAGAGGTACAAAGACAGACAATGAGAATAAGTATTTTCCAATTACCTTGGTACGAATTTTTTCATTAATTATGGTTTTTTTTTCTACATATAATAAAGCGAGAGATCTAATCGTAGTCTATCGTTACTATATTTGTAAATGTGTATGATGACTAACTTTCTCGTGTTTGGACTCCGGCGCCAGTGGATTATTGGTGATGTTGATAGGTGGGTGAGGTGTGATGTAGCCATTACGTGTACACGATTTTAAACTGCCGTTCATTATTTTATGGTTGTTGTGGTTGTTGTGATTAGCGTATCCGTTCATGGTGACCGGTTCGACTTGATGGATTGTCATTATGTTGTCGGTGTTCTTGTCGGGGGTGTTTTCTTCTGAAATGAAGAAAAATGAAATGATTAGTATCCGTAGCATAAAATGGTATTCTTATTATTATTATTTTTTTCAACACTTCAATAATTTGAACATTATGAAAGTAGATAGTTCAAAATTTTAAATAAATATCAAAATTATTTTTTAAAAAATATGGCGAAATACATAAAAATTGCTTCAATTTCAACAGAAGTACCTTCACCACTAAAACTTCAGCTACCTGTGCCAATGTTTCTATTTTAACGACTTTTTTTCAAAAATGTTGCACTCGTAGGTATTTTTTAGCAAAAATTCAAGTGGTATTTCAGCACAGAATTACTGAGATATTTTGTCATGCTGATTTGGCGATAATTGATTAATTAATAAAATCAATTAAAACAATATACATATTAAAAAAAAAATATTATCAAACTATCAAGACTAAGATTCACAATTTCCATCCAATATTAATTTCAGAACAATTTGAAAGGCTAAGAGCACTGAAAAAATTTTAATATAAAAGTATGCAAAATAATCACTTTTTTCCCGCCAAACTTCGGTCACATTTATTTTGATTTAAATTATTTAAATTTAATCTAAATTACTTACATTAATTTTATGTTACCAGCCATCTTACCCAAATTTTTCTAAAAAAAAGTGACTTTAGTGACTTTCATCAGTGAAAAAAGTGACCAAAAAAGTGACCAATTTTTTTTTAATTCCAGCGTTCAGGAGAGCAAAAAATCGAAAAACAAAAGCAAAAAAACGTTCAATATCTCACCTAAAAACTATTACTTTATTCTCCAGTCTGGCCCCACCAGAAAATCCGTTTTTTTAAATGTGAGAACGAGTACTTAGCTCATTTATTTATTTTTAAAATTTTAGAATTTGAATAATGTTTTTTTGAAGGAAGTTGATTTTGAAAATGAAAAAAAACAGGCCTAATCGAGGGCGAAAGCTCTTGAAAATTTGTATTTTGAGAGGCATAAAAACGATGTTTTTTGTGAGAAATTTGTTTTTTGGCTTTAGTACTTGATTTTTTAAAAAATAAATTTTCATCTTTATTTTGAAAAAGAAAAGAAAATAAGTCCGAGCGAAGCGAGGGCAAAAGCTTTCGAAAATTGATGTTTCGAAAAGTAAAAATTTGTGTTTTTAATATTATGAAATTGTTTAATAAAGAAAATTCGCATAAAACCCTTCGAAAATGAGTAAAAAAAAGATAATTTGGATTAAAAACGTTTTTTTTGTTTAAAAAACGAAAAAAAAAATTCAAAAAAGTGACTTTTTTGGAAGAAAAGTGACCAATAGTGACTTTTTGATGAAAAAAGTAACCAAAAGTGACTTTTCGTGAAAAAAGTGACTAAGTCACTATAAAAGTGACTCAGTAAGATGCCTGTGTTACTTCATGTAGATAATTTAATTTAAATTAATTTCATTTAATTTTTAGTTTGATTGTTTGAGCTAATTAAATTTAGATCGAGGTTATTTACTTTCAGTCTATTTATTTGTATTTGATTCAACTAAATTTTCAATTCAGTTTTCATTTTAATTTTCGATTAATTGTTGAATCAATTAAATTTAAAATTGATTCAATTTGCATTTCTCGGTTTCAATTCAGATTAAAGTGAGTATAATTTACTCCAATTAAAATTAATTTAACTAAAAATTTGAAAAAAAAAAACAATTCAATTTAAATTATGATTCAATTTTTTTTTGAGTCAATTTGATTCATTTTGAATCATTTTGATTCAAATCATTTTAATTTTATTCAATCCAATTTGAATTTAAATTAATTCCACTCAATTTTCATGACTCATAATTAAACAAGTTACAAAAGTTTTTGGTAACATTTTCAAAACTCTGGCAACTGTAACGTTAATTTTTTTTTTAAAATCAAAAATTTGAATTACTCAAGCCAAGTTTTGCTTTCGGCCAAAAATTCCAAAAAATCTCACTTTTTATCAACAATTTAAAAAATCCTTCATTTTCTTTCATAAATTGCCTTAATCTCACCTGTTTGCTAAAAATTGCTATAGAGTTTTGCTGTTTTGCCAATAGTAAAAAAAAAACTTGCCTTATGCTTAGATTGTCATAGTCTCAGACTCATGCAAAAATAGTGTAAAAATTCGCCATTCGTCAAAATTGCAATAAAATTTAATGTTTTGCTAAAACTTTGTTCAAAACTTTTATAATTTTACAAAAAAATTCCCATTTGACTCCCCCCCCCCCCCAACCAAGAAAAAAATTGCCAAAAAATGAGAAATATTCTTACTTTTTTAAACAAAAACTGTAAAAATGTGTAACTCTTTTGCCAATGATCACGTTCATCATGAAATTTTACTCGTAATTGAAACGTTCCTATTTTTTTGGGGATTTTTGTCTGTACAAAAATGTTTTGCACGAGGTTTTAACTTACCTATATGTAAGGTTCTAAAATACTTTTTGGACGCTTTTTGGTTACTTTTTACAACACTATGATAAAATAATCAACTTAATTTGAATAATTTTTTAAAATTGATTTTTAATAAAGATAAATTACAAATTCTTGATTATAAAATTAATTTTAAAAAAAAATTAAAAATTCTTTTTTTTCAAAAAAAAAGTAAAATTGATTTACTTTTTTAGTTTAGGGTTTTTTAAAACAGGTGAAAAATTGTAATTTTAAATCAAAAAAAAAATAAAAGTTGATCAAACTTTACAAAACATACATTAATTACTGAAGAATTTTTTTTTTTTTAAAGTTGAGTACTTAGGTAATTACTAATTAGGTATGATTCCTAAATTTAAAAAAAAAAATTGATTTATGTAATTATACCCACTACCCAGTTAAAAAATTTTATTTTTAGTCAAATCAATTCATTTTAATTTTTTTTCATTCAAATTATTTTAATTTAAGTAATTATTTAATTTGAATTAATTTAATTCTCAATTCGATTATAAATTTAAATAAATTCGAATCAATGTACATAATTCAATTTTCAATTTGTTTTTTGGCTCGCTTTAATTTAATTTAAAATTATTTAATTATATTTAATTTAAACTAATCTGATTTTTACTTGAATTTCAATCAATTAAATCGCATACTTCATTCATTTTCAATTTTTATTCAAATTAATTTTCATCGAGTTTTAATTCGGTTATCAAGACTTGAATCACTCTGTTTCGATTCGATTCGATTTGTTTTAATCCAATTTCAAATTTGATTTCTAAGTCAACAATCAATTCAAATTTAATTCGAATCAAATTCATTTGAATTTACTTAGTTCAAAAATTCAAAATACTTGATTTAAATCAAATTAGGTAATACTTTAAAATGAATCAATTTAAAATAATCTAGTTTATAATTTGATTTAAATGAATGTAATTTTAGTTCTAAATACCTAATATACTTTCCAAATCAATTCAATTGTTGATTAATTTTTTTTAATTTCTGATCAACTTCAACTTTTATGTCACTTCAATTTTCATGTTAATTTAATTTAATTCATCTCTATTTCGTTCAATTTAGATCAATTCAATTTTCAATTAGATTTTTGAATCAATTAAAAAATTTTTTTGACTGTGCACCTTTAATTTAAATTAATATTGAGTCAATTTAAAAGGGTTGGGAGAGCTTAAAAATCGCCAAAAAATCCAAAAAGGTCAAAATTTTACTTTTTTGTTTCCGTGAAGTGTGTACAGACCACGAAGGCAGGAAGAGCCGAGAGTCGAGAAGAGTTGAAAAGTTTTGCCTCCCAAAAGTTACATACAAAATTTAGAAGGGGTGCAAGTTGGATTTCTCCCTTTTCAATTGATCTAAGACCCTAATTTTTGGATATGAAATTCTAGTTTTGATTTCTTTCCATTCAAAAAATGGATTTCCGGAAATTGAGTAAAATCTTCTCAGCATTCACTTTAAAAAAATCGGTATGAATACAAATTTCATATTTTTAGCGAGTAATCTTACAAAATTTGTAACTTACCATCACTGGAATGATCATTAGGCGATCTTTGCTTAAGGAAGCAAACCAACACGAAGATCATGAATATGATCACCAAGCCGCCAAGAATACCTCCGAATACAAGCATCAACTGGAACGTACTGGAAGATGTAGCAGGTAAAATACTAACATTAGGTGTCTTCAGATCACCCCGACTAGCATTTTCGGTTGTCGTAGACGTTGGATCAGCTGTACAAAACACACGATCTCATCACTAAAACGTCCATTAACCAATAAAACATCGGCCTTAATATCTAATCGAATGAGAAAAAAAACGGGGTAATCCCTTACTCAAAAAAAAAAAATCCATACAAAACAAACATACCAAACAAAAACTAAGAATTAATCTATAAAACCGCTCACAATATCAAAATACACAACTATTTACAAAGATAGGTACTGTCTCTGTTCACATTTCTGATCCTTCGGCTGGGGTCGGGGGTTTTTCATCGTACGAGTAATCGGGCTAAAATTTAAATAATTACAAAAAAATATATAATTACCTAAAGTTTTACGAGTAATAATTGTACTAAAGTCAGAAGCCGCTCCGACAGTAAAGCATTGAATTTTAATATCGTATGAGGTATCAGGTTGCAAATGCGTTATGACAAAGGAGTTTGTTTTTTCTCCTTCTACGGTGGCTTTTATGTAATCGCCCGCATTGCTTGTCGCTCGATAATACACGTAAAAGCCATCGACTGGAGTTGATGCGGTATTCGAATACTGTATATGAAAATAATGTACATATTTTCCATTAATAATTATAGCGCCATGCGTATATAAGCTCCCGTCGTATAATAATATGTATATTTGAAGATTGCAACATTATGCAGGAAAAATTTAATTAATACTAAGTAGACTATGTGAATTAGGCTAAGAGGTGTTTTCTTTTACCTGCCACTGGATTTGTATACTGGTTGAAGACAGAGCTTCGGAATTTATAAACGTAGGTGCGCCGAAACGACTTCGATCTGTGGGTACTCCTTGGTGGAGGAAGAATTTATTCGAATTTTTACTCAATTTATTGTCGTTGTTCTCGTATACCGCAGCTACTCGGAATCTAAAGCAGAAAAAAAAATTGATATAAAGTAAGCATCAGATGCAATAAACACAAATAGGTACATATTGGCCATTCTGGTGGCATACTTACTTATAGTAACGATTGGTTTCTAATCTATCCACTTCATAGGAACGAATATGAGGTGGTATATCTTCATTACTGGTCATCCAACGACTATTGCCTGATCTACCTTTACCGGTATCGTTATTGCTGACTTCTTTGTATTGGACTTTGAAAAATAATATCTTCAGACCGCTATTCGGAGGCACGTGCCATCGAACCATCACAGATCTATCTGATAATCGTGTTACGTTAGGTCTGGTAGGCGGTACCATGATTTCTAAAATGGAAATATTGATGGTAAGAGACCAAAGTTGAAGCATAATTATTTCAGATGCACGATTGAATTCAAATTTTGACTACGAACCATTCTCTTTGTATTTTCGTTTAGATTTATTCTTCCTTTGGCGTTCCTTTTTACCATTATGGTGACCGTTGTGATTACCTGGCATTCCTGATCGATTGTTACGACCACCTTCGTTCCAACCTGAGGAAAAAAAAACATTTTTCAGTTCGACGAATTCGGTACCTACTAAAATCATCGAATCTTGAGAGTCGAAAATAATTTTGAAAATAGCCACAATTTTGAATTAAAAAAATTAGAAATCACTTAATCGCAGAATCGTCAACTCGAGAATATATTTCACCAAAAAATTACCTTCTTCCTGCTCGAAAATATCAGTACCATTGGCTATGATCTGTTTAGGAATAACTTGTAGCCAAGCTGCACCATACGTGGTTCCAACACTATTCTGAGCAAAACACTGATATATACCGGCATGTATCTTTTGAACTTTTCGTATCGTAATCTTAGAACCTGTTGGCAAATAAATAAATCATTCCATGAGTTTTTTTTTCACAATGTGGGCGACTTTGACTCAATTTATTATGCAAAATTGTCTCGTTCAAAATACAAGAATCAATGGTTGTCAACTTACTCGAAATAGTGAAGTATTCGTCGTTCGTCAAAGGTTCTGCGTTCAAAGTCCACGTAACAGTTGGAATAGGGTTACCGGAAACTTCGCACGATAATTCGGTGTTACCGTGTTCTTCGACCTGCGTTTTATTCGGTTCTTTCAATATGACCGGAGCCTCTGCAAAAATAAACAAATTTCAAACATCGTTTAGTTACTTTACGATACTCGTAAATCGATTTCGGAAAAGATAACGTAAGTACTTCGAGGCAGAACGTTAGGATGCCTCCTACGCTCCAGCCGAACCTGTTATGAGATGAAAAAAACTTCTGTCACGAACTCATACTGCAAATAAGGAGAAACACAATATGTTACCTCGAGTAAGAATCCTTTTTTTCCTTTGAAGGATCTCATCTCCCAACAGGGGGGGGGGGGTGTTTGAAAATACCTAACGTCGAATTAAGAACAGACAAAAAAGGAGATCATCAAATTTATCTCCCTTCATTTCACTCCAGCTCTAGAACTTTTGAAGAGTTCAAAAAATAGATAGGTATCCTTAAAGGGAAAGAAAAGAAGGGAGGATGAAAAAATCTATAGATGTAATTCTCTTTCCGTAAATTTTTCTCCGCCTCCCCCTCCTTATCATCATCGCAACTTTTGTGAATCAAGAACTTTCCGACATGAGGGATAAAGTTAACGAGAAAATAATTTACATCTACTTATTCAATATCATAGATATAAATATAAACTGGATCGGAAACTCGTGAAGCAAAAATTCTTCACCTCCGGAGAAATTCGACCAATCAGAGTTTTCACCTCCGGGCAACTGACCAATCAGAGCCTTCACCCCCGGAGAAACACGTGGTCTACGCGATTCGGGATTGGTTGATTTTTTTGCTTCACTTTTTCCTGTACATTTTAAATGTAAGTGTCCGATCCAGTTTATATTTATATCTATGTTCAATATCAAAGTTGGTACTGAAATCAGAAATCAAAAAATTCGCGCCTTTTTTCACGCTCTTTTCGAGTTTTTTTCGAGATTTTTTTCTGTTTTTGATCATTGAAAACACAGAAGAAGACAGTTTTTCACAAAAGCGAAGCGAGAGCGCGAAACTTTTTGTGAGGTATAAAAATGTCAATTTTGCTGTTTTTAAATGAAATTTCGCACCTTTTTTCTCCATTTCGAGCTGCACAGCACAGAAAAATAATTCTGCGATTTTTAAAAAAATTATTTCGCAAATGGAGTTTTGAAACATTTCCGCTTCCCTGTTCCAATCTCATTATAAAATTTCCGCCGTCTGAAATTGTTGGATTTTTATGAGAAAATGATCTCCTCTTCTTTCGATTTTCTTTTAAATTCAAAAAAAAAGGTTCACCAAGAGCCCTTCCCCCACCTCAATCCGAAAAATGAACAAAAATTCTCATTTCTCTTCTCATTTTCATAATATCTTCTAGTCTTTCAAACTATTTTAGTCCCCTTTTGAGGAGCCGTCTCACCGAATGCTGAAAAAAATGAAATGAAATCGAAATCGATAAAAAAAATTAAAAATTTTTTCATTCGTGTTTTGGAATTTTTCTGACCAACGTCTAAAAAAAAATAAGGAAAAAATCAACAAAAAAGTTGAGAATTGACCTATAAGCAAACAATTTTGAAAATTTCTTATTTCTGATCAAAATCTTTCCAAATAACCAAAAATTTTCAATCACTTCAAGTACTTCTTTCAATTTTTTCCACTTGTGAGGAATTTCAAACAAGATCAACACTGTTCGAACTTCGAAGAACCAAGCAATTTTTTCCCCTAGAAAAGAGCGGTGGCTCAAAAAAACTTTAGACACATAAATGGACCGAATTTGATTTATTCCATTGTCCCCAATTTTTTTAATGGCGGGAAGGGGAGGGGGTCGTTTCTAAAAACGGAGATAGAAACATTTTGGCGATCGGAGAAGAGTTTTTTTTTGAAACGGGGATTAGGTATAATAGAAGAATTCGATAAAAGATTTCAAGATTGAATTTTTACCTATGTATCAATTTTTAAATTTTTTTTCCAACTTTGGAGGCTTCCCAGCACGACTAATTTTTTTCAATAAAAGCCAACAACTTTGAAGGCTGCATGGGAGTAAAAAAGTTCATCTTTCGGAACCGTTTCTTTAACACAGGGTGTCTAACGAAACTTCCAGAAAAAAGATCATGACTTTTTCATGACTTATTTTTCACATTTTTACCGCATGAAAATACCCCCCCCCCCCCAACCTTCCCAAAAAATTAAATAACTCGAAACTGCGAGCAGGTATTTCAATTTTTTAATTTTTCTAATTTTTTGAACAAATAATTTTTAATTTTTTAATTTTTTAAAATTTTATAGGCTTTTAAAGAATTTTAAAGTGTGTTTCGAGCACAATTCATGACTTTTCATGACCTTCATGACTGTTAGACACGCTGCTACATACAATAAAAAAAAGTTTACTCTCATCTGAGGCTCCTCTGGTTGATTCGAAAGTGGTTGAAATTGTTTTTTTTTGGGGGGGGGGGGGGTAATCAATTTAATAATACAAACCACCGAAAAATGTTCGAATTTTCCATCACACTAAATCATTCTTTTTTTTTAAAGAAGAAAATCAAAAATTTCACAAAAAAATCAAGAGAAACAAAATTGCAGGTGGGACACAAAATTTCCAACGATGGAATTACGATTTTTTTTAAATACCATTTCGTCTATTTCGAGTCAGGTTTGAAAAATTCTACTGTTAGAGATGAAAAATTGAAATTATTCACGACGAAAAAATCTTTTTTTGAGGAAAACCATAATAAATCTAATCTATAAAGTTATATAAGATGTACTTTTAGCTGAAGTTGGAGAGTTCTACTTGAACAATTATTAGTGATGAAAAATTAGATTTCTCGTCTGTAAAAAGTATGAACAGGGATGCAGCTTTCATACACATAAAATAAGTTTTTAACCATCGAAAAATGTATAAAAACACGAAAATAGGCAAAAACATGCATTTTAAAAAGTTAATGATAATATGGGTATTGGGTATTGAACTAAGGGGAATTTAAAGTCGATTATCGAATAATAAACAGAAACCACTTGAAGAAAAAAAATCAAAAATTCCAAAGTACATAATTACGAAAAATTATTAAAATTTACGAGCAACTTCTAAAAAAATATGAATTTAAAACGATAAATGGTGCGAAATAATGCACAAAACGTATCAAAAAATTGAGGTAAATTCCAAATTACGCAAAATGATTAATTTATGATTAAAATATACAAAATATGCCAAAACAATTTGGTCTCGTTTTACTCAAAATTTTGTGGTTCGCAATGATGTGTGATTTCGTGCAAAAAATATAATCATCAAATAAATATTTTGTAAATAGGCGAAAAATTTTGTTAGAATATGTTTTTGTTTGCATTCACAAGTTACATTAGATGATTAGAATCTATACCTATACCGAATACCTACAATAATGATTTCAGAAAACTCAAATACGATGCGAGGTGTAAACACACTTCTTTGATTTATTTCAATGGGCAATTTATCACTAACCAATCCCTCGTCAGATGACGATGTGACTCCAAAACTGGTGAAATGTGGGCCATGGATCAATTGAGCCTTCGTGTTTCGAGTTTTAGCTGTTTTTGGATTTCCCAAAATCTAATTCTTCTCATCTTTTTTTTTTATCTTTGAATTTTATGCACCTATATCTAATCCTCTCTCTCAAAATTTCCATCTTTGAACAACGTTCCACAAAAGCGAGGGGAGACACAGGGAAATCGGAGCTCAGAGGGGATGAGCTAAAATTGGGTCTGATCAGATCAGGAAAATGACCACATCTGAGTAGATCTGATTAGATCAGATCAGATCCGGACATTCTCTGGGTCCAATTAGGTCTCTAGACGACGTTTCTCATTTCCTGCAGAATTCGTTCATACCATAACAAGTTTTTTCAATGAAATCGCAATGTCAGGTCAGATCAGTCGTCGGTGGAGTTGTAAAGCACTTTTATTAGATATACCAAGTACGGAAATACCTATAAGTAAACGTAGGTCTAGGTACTATACGTATAAACTACACGCAATCTGCATAATACGAATACGAACCATGAATATGTAAAAGGACTTTATGCTGCAGAGGCGGCGAAACGCCATTATTCATTTCACAAACATATTCTCCGGTATCTTCGGGTACAATATTCCTCAAATGCAGACCGCCGACCAACAAATCTGTACGATTTTTGGGCAGAGCCTGCGTAACGCCGGCTTTGTACCAAGTAACACGAGGTGGCGGCTCGCCAACAGCTACACATTCTATTGTCACGTTCGAGCCTGAAACGATGCCGCAAAATTTATTAGTATACTTATTATACTTACTCACTTACTACTTATACCCATAGGTAAGTATAGGTATTCGTTAGTTTGTTTGTTTTGTTGGCTAGTCCGAGGAGGACATGGCATCATTACACTTACCACTTTGAACTACGTAATTAGTCTGAGGAGAGGATAAGAACTTGGGCGGGTATTGAGGCACCGAACGACTAGGTACTACTTCCAATATGACTCGGAAAGGCGCATTGAATGTCTGGCTGGTGATGTAATTGGTCGCCGAGCATGTATAAACGCCGGAATCTTGTTCCGAGACATTCTGCAATAGTAAACTACTCGAGGTGGGTAGAATTCGAGAATGCTGCGACGATATTTTCTTATCATTGCGGTAATATTGAATCACGGCGCTGGGATTGCTCACCGGAGGCGGGCAAAATATCGACACCATGTTTCCAGCGGTCACTTTGTAATGTTTCTCCGGCTGGTGAGGGAAAGGTTTCATCTCAGCCAGAGACAGCTTAGCCGGCACCGAGGCGATCGCCGAAGCTCCAAAGTACGCCACACACTGGAAATAATGAAACAAAAATTACGTCGTTAGATTTACTAATGATCAAAATACATATTACGTTCGAAGTATACGCGTAGTCGTATCATCAAAACGTCATCGTCGTCGTCTAATAAGCAGGTATTTTGTTTTCCCACAGCTAAACAAAGTATCGTTCGTCTAATGACAATTTTTTTCTCATCGACGAGGACGATCATCGTCGCCGCCGACGCCTGACTATAAGTTTCGTCTTTCGTCATTTTTGTCGAATTATCGCTCAAGTTTTTCATCAATCTTTTAAGCCACCATATTCGTCAACTTTATTAGGCTATAGCGTCGTCATTGTCACCGCCATTCATAGTCAGTCTAAATTTTTTCTTTCTAAAACGTGAATCAAAACTGGTTTCAATTCAGCAGTCATCGTATTAAAAATCAATTCGCATTCGCACAAGTAATGACCCAATAATTAAATTATGTCATCAGACGAAATGTTAATTAGTCGTCTGAGATGTTCATTAATGAAATAGCCTACACGTAGCCTGTCCTATTCGACTAAAGTAGCAGTGAATGGAGCAACGGTGGAATGTGCCCCGGGCCCGGATATTATAGCTAGGGTCTGTGGGTCTGCGTATGTAGAGCATCTACCGATCGACTAATTTTATATCAACCGAAAGAGGAAAGAATGTATTTCTGTCATATGACCTATTCCGCATTAACTCGAACCAAAAATGAAGATCTCTCTGATTTCGTAGATTTTTTCTCACGAGTTCTCTTCGATGATCTAGTAACATAAACACCATCATATTTTCTGCTCCAATAAACCACTCAAGTAGGATAGGAGGTGGCCCTCAGTCAACTTTTGATGTGACCAACCAACTTTTTAAATGATTAAGTACCTATGTACCAAAATAGTGAGCTAACTTTTAAAAACTAGAAAAAATAACAGAAAGAATACGGAGGTCCAATCTTGACATAATTTAGGGTAACTATGCACATATTTTTGTAGGTCAATTTTTCAACGAAAAAAATCCTCGAAATCTCAAAATGAGCTACGAGCCACGAGGCAGCTACAACTCTGAAAATCATCTTTCTAGGTCATATTCCAAGCCCCGGCAAGTTTTTAAGGTCATTTTCGAGATGAAGAGGATAAAATGTATCTACTTTTCGATATTTTACCATATTTTTTGTGAAAAATTTAGGCCCCCAGACATTATTTTCCTCACCCATATTAAAATTCCGCCACAAAACGTGGTAGTAACCTAAAAATGTAACTATGTAGATTGTAGATTGACGATTGTGGGTTTTCAGAACGACTGGTCATTGATTTTCTGTACCAATATGCAATTTTGGATTACCTACCTACTTGAAAAAATGCAAACCCCCTTTAGTACCCCCAATTTTTTATTTAGGCAGCTGAGATTATTTTGAGACCTCCGAAGACCTTTATTTTGAGTTGACCGACTCGAAAAAAATGTTAGCTCCGGAGATGTCTCACAAGGGAACCTCTTGACGTGTCACACTCCGATTCGAACGGCACCGCGATTTTTGGAAAGAGCATAGTCTAAAACCCCCAAAACCAAATTTTCAGCTGCCCAAGTTCATTTTTAGATTTTTGGCGAATTTTTGAAAATTCAAAATTGACTGTTTTTGGCGATTTATGCTTTTTTTTAAAAAGTACGTAATTGATCAGTAAAAATGGTCAAAATAAGTCCCAAAACTAATATTAATGGGTGCCATTTATCGGCACGACAGATTAAATCATTCGAACGACAGAAAAAAAGTGTTTTGCACGACAGATGCTAACGTCCCAAAACCACTTTTTTAACGACGGAAACAGTTTTCAACAATCGCACGACAACAAAAATTGAAGTGCACGCCAAGAAAATCAAATGAACGCCAGTGTATGCCCGACAAATAGAATGAAATGCATCGACGACTTTAGGAAATGAACGACGACATAATGATAATAGCGACGAATTTATTCACAAAATCACAGGCTATAGGTGGATAAGTATGGTGAATTTGCCCTCGAGAGCTTCAGGGTTGATATTTGCATGGAAGGTGGGTACTCTTGAGCACCTTCCGTCAGGTAAGTTTCAGACCCCCAGACCCCTCCCCCGTTTTTGAGAAACCCCCCGTTTCTGAAATTACAATAAAAAAATTTTCTCAGCCCCATGTGAACCGATTTTTTCAATTTTTTGGCATGTTGTAAACATCCATAAGAGGTATCCCCACAAAAAATTTCAATTCCCTCCCCCCATATTTTCCCCTCAAAATGGCGTTTTTTAGTTTTGTTTGCCTGTTTTAGCAATGATCATGATTCAGCACAAAAATGCGAATAGCATTTTTAAGTGTGTTTTTAACCCCAAAAAAACATATATTTTCTTCAAAAAAAATTTTTGGTGGGCCGTGGTCAAAAATTGAAAAAACCAACAGAGGGGGGGTTAAAAATGGATTCTGGTGTAAATTATTGTTTTTGGTAAACGAGGTATCGTTTCCATATGAATCGAACCCCCCCGAACACGAATATGACGTCCAATTTCATGTTACCCTCATCCACATCCCTCCAGTGCCTCTGCCCCCACCTCAATTTTTACTATATTAAGAATTGAGCTATTTTCATAATGTTGGTGTCGTTTCCATATGAAACGAACACCCCGAAAACGAATATAAAGTGCAATTTTATGCTACCTGCATCCACACCCTTCCAGTGCCTCTGCCCCCAACTCAATTTTCACTATATTGAAAGTTCAGATATTTTCATAATGTTGGTGTCGTTTCCATATTGACTCGAACACCCCGAACACGAATATGAAGTCCAATTTAGGTAATGTTATACGTAGTTCAATGTATGTGTACTGAGCAGGTACCTACATCGCCAAAACTTCGGATATAACTATTCAACAAAGACATGAATGAAACGAAAATGATGAGATATCACTTATTGAAACAAGCGTACCATTCATTATTCACAAATACTGCTCCATTCATGTTCACTAATTCAAACAAGAGGACAAAAATTTGGGGTATCGGGCAATTGAAATAATTTCGTCGGGCTTTCCCATGTTCGTCGTGCATTCCCTTTTTCATGGCGTGAATTTTCTATGCTAGTCGTTCAAGGTCTGTCGTTCAATGCTGTCGTTTTAATGACCAAAACTGTCGTTAAATCCCTGTCGTTCAAAAACACGATTTCGTCGTGGGATTTTTCTGTCGTGCAATTCACTTTTTCTGTCGTTCAATTAAAGTTTTCCCAATATTAATTACCCAAATCCAAATTTTACCATTCCCATGCCATTCTGGAGCCTCCAGCGCGATTTTTCAATTTCTCCAGAATTTTGAATTTGCTCCAGAAGGCGTGAATATGAAGTTGGGCAGCTAAAAATCGAGTTGTATACATTACACTCGACCTGTTTACGAGTTTATCCACATTTCAGCCGATTTTGAGAGTGACACCTCAAGAGTGTTTTTTTAGAGGTATCACTCTCGCTCCAAAACGGCTGGAAATGGTAGAATTTGCGCTCCGGGGGTTAGTTCTCGAAGAAATACAGCGATTCGCACAAATTTCAAAAATTTCCTCACAAACGGTTATCTTTTGATTTTTTGGATTTTTTAATTTTGAAAAAAGCTGGTCAAAAAACCACTCTTGAGGTGTCACTCCCGAAATCGGTTCAAATGTAGATAAACTCGTTAAACAGGTCGAGTATAATAGACAACTCGATTTTTAGCTGCCCAACTGCATATTCACGCCTTCTGAAGCAAATTCAAAATTCTGGAGACATTGAAAAATCGCGCTGGATGCTCCAGAATGGCTGGAAATGTAAAATTTGGATTTGAGTAATTAATATTAGTTTTGGGACTTATTTTGACCATTTTTACTGATCAAGTGCGTACTTTTTATAAAAAGCATAAATCGCCAAAAACAGTCAATTTTTGAATTTTCAAAAATTTTCAAAAATTCGCCAAAAATCTAAAAATGAACTTGGGCAGCTGAAAATTTGGTTTTGGGGGTTTCAGACTATGCTCTCTCCAAAAATCGCAGTCCCGTTCGAATCGGAGTGTGACACCTCAAGAAGGAGAGGATTTCAAAAAATTGAGAAAAATAACCAAAAACTTTAATAATCTTTTTTTCGATCTTTTTGAAATTGGTAAAAATGATTTAAAAAATTGGCACCACCGCATTTCAAAAGATCCAAAAGATTTCTCCCCCTTCAAAAATTACATCTTTCGATGTTTTAACAATTAATGAGAAATATCTGATAAGAAAATGTTTCAAAACCAGGGTGTCTAACAAAACTCCCAAGCCAAAACATCATGACTTTTTCATGACCTATTTTTCACATTTTTACCTCATGAAAACACCCCCCCCCCCCAAATTAAAATAAATAAATAACTTGAAACTGCGAGGAAATTTTTTCTTGATTTGTAGGCAAGTACAGAAAACGTGTCATTTCTCAAACCCAGTAAATAGGTATACTAGCCAATTAACTTATCGAACAGGGTTGCCATTTTTTCATGATCAAAAATTAGGTATTTTAGTTTTTTTATTTTTCTGATTTTTTGAACAAATTTTCAATTTTTTTATTTTCCCCCCATTTTATGGGCTTTTTAAAAAACTTTCAAGTGTGTTTCGAGCAGTATTCATCATGAGCAGTTGACCACCTACTAAAATTCATGACTTTTTCATGAGTTTTCTGATCGTTAGACACCCTGAAAACATGAATTTACCCCAAAAGAAGAAATTTGCAAATTTTCCACCACTCAATCATCACGTATATGATTATATGGCCTGGATCAACGCATAATCTCAAAAACTACCTTCTGGGACTCGGCCTTTTTTCTCAAAACAGATTAGGTAGAGTTTAAAGCGAAAAAATCATCGTTTTTTTTTTTAAAAATGCCCCCTTTTGAGGACCCCTATTTCCGCTCAAAGAATACCTTCGCAACTTAAATTTTTTCTGAGTGATTTTTAACTCAAAAACGAAGATCTCGACTGAATTTGGTCAAAATCCATCTATTTTTTTTCACGATCCACATTTTAATGTACCATACTCAGAGAGAATCAAATTTTGACCTTTGGTCCTGAAATTTTTCAAAGTTGAAAATATGAAATTTTGGAACTGGAATTATGCTTATTGTGGTGCATATTTTTTGAACTCTCCTCTAATTTTTCAATTTACAGCTCCGATCAAAATTTGTCTCCGAGGAGGGGTTTTTATTAAGCAGACACTCAAAATAAATTATTCAAAAAATAAAATACTTTCTTTTTATTAAATGCTTCAAAATTTTTTTTGTACCAATTTTTTTCAAAATTTCACGCCTACTGCTCAGAAATGGGAACACAATGGTAAAAACTACTTTCTGACGATAAAATACCTACCTTTTTTTCCTTTTCCATCAAATGTTTCTTCCCACATTTTTCATACTTTTTTCAAAAATTCTTATCAAGAAAATATTTTCAAAAGTAATGGTCAACTCAAGCTTTTTCAACTTTTTTTCAACTCTTCGCAATTCTTTAGTTTTCAAAGTTTGAGAAAACTTGGGAAAAATTTTTAGACAGAACAAAAATTCAAGAGGACATAGACAGCAATTTTTATTCTGTTTAAAAGCACAAAAATGTAAAATCCGCCTTTTTTCTCGACTTTTCAATTTAACAAGCATCCAGAGATCTCGATGTCTCAAAGCTGAAGCTAATTATTTTTCAAAAATTAAAAAAAAATCTATAGGTTCACTATTTGACTCTCTCAACCTCTATAAATATTGGATTTTATGAGAATTTCCTGAATTTTTTTATTTTCCATAAAAAAAGGTGGGAAATTTCATTCAAAAATACCTAAATACACAAAATTTTGGACGTTGAAAGTGAACTGTAACTTCTTAACCGTATAATAATTTTTTTTTCAAATAATCTAATAACTTTTCAAATTGGGGGGGGGGGGGATAATAACAGGATATTTTGAGTAAAAAACCATTGCCATTAAAACGAAGAAAAATTATCCAAATTCAACACATGTCAATCGTGTCTGCTAGGGACCTCTTTGATCGTTTTTTTGACCTTTTTTAATAACTTGCAGAATCAGTTAATAAACTTTTTTTTAGAGGAATTGTGTTTTTTTTTCTTTCTCGAGAGAAATTATTTTTTTCCAAAAGAATTTGTCTCAGATTTCAACTAAAATTGGATTTTCGAAACTCCTTCAAAATTTCAAAATCTTGGTGAAGTTTCAAACACTTGAGAATGCTGATTTTTTTGTAACTTTGGAGCCAGAGGCAACTCGAAAGGTTATCTTGTGAATATACATACGATGAAAAACATCCGAAAACTTGACTTACAACAAGCTAAAAATATTTTTTTTTGCACCCACATTCCATAAGACTCTTGAAAAAGCCATGAAGAGCTTTGAGAATTTTTGAAACCACTTCAATAAAACGATGAGAGTATTTTTCATGGTAAGTATACGTAAATACAATATCGAGACATTTCACCCAAAAAAACATTTCTTCGAACTCTGAAAGTCTCGCTACAAAGTATACTGGTCAGTAAATCATCAAAAAGTCATAAAAAAATCACAATATACAGCACAAAAAGGTCACTTTCTAATGAATTCTTTGATCTTAAACCTTTTGCCAGGAAACCAACAGATTCCTCTATCACAACTCACAAGCAAAACCAATTCAAACACACAGAATCTTTTCACGTACTGCTACCACATCCGAATTATTCACCTAGATTCACTTCCACAAATAATAAAGAAAAACGACTCCTTCCCTCTCCCCTCCTCCCAAGTTAACCTCCAAAATCCCATCAAGATAAATTTCTCAACATTACAAAAATTGAATTACGATTTTCATCACGATCAACATTACAACGGCCGACGACGACGACCCATCTTTCTTATACATATTCCGATACATTGTACACCGAATTGAAATTAATTTCCATTTCGTGATTATGACAAATAAATTATACTCGCTGATAAAATTACCAGCCATAAAGTATCTAAGCTCTCTCTAACCTGGTAATCTCCCAGCTGCGTTTCATCGTCTAATTTAATAGTAAGCTGATTGGTGGTAGATGTTCGAGAAGACGTTGTACGATTTTGTTGAATATATTTCCGACCATGACGCCATCTGATCGCCTCCGCCGGTAAGTTTAACGAGCAGTCGAAAAAAACGTCGTCCCGGAGCGGACCAGCAAACGGTTCCGGAGATTTTACGAAAAGTATACCGACATCTGAAAAAATACCACCGTTAAAATACATACAACGATATTTCAAATTGTAAAAGTATAGGTACCTACACGAAACGAGTATATCAACTACATTGTAAGTAAGTATGGGAAAAATCTCGAAAATCAGAATATTGGTGGTCTTCGAGTTCGAGTTATTGAGCAGATCTTATCATCTTGTAATTTCAAGCAATCTTAATTGCATGGCTCGTCAACTCGTTTTTCAAAATTCTCTCATCAGGTAGCTCCATATCGTACCAATATTAAATACTAAGTATGGTCATTTTTCATTTCTCTTCGAGTAATTTTTTTCTCTCGATGTGATGTGAATTCGAGAATGAAAGTGTATATGTGATCAGAATGGCAGGAGGGGAGAAGGGAGTAACGACTGAATATCAAATGTCCCAAGAATTCCACGTTGAGATCTTCGAGATGAATAAAATCAGAAATTTATTTCAAAAAACAACTCATTGAAGAAAAAAAATACCCCCCCCCCCTCAGGATTATTGTTATAATTTTTCAAACTGAATTTTATCGACTCGAATAGCTAAATTGGTTCACCCACCCTGGTTCCGAGATAAGGTTCCAAAATCTTTACACCAACCAATCAATTTCAATCTGCATCAATCCCAGCTTCCCATGACTCCCCATAATAATTGTTACGTTCGATTGTGTAGGTAGACTAGTTTTATACCTACCTGTTTATCTGTGTCGTTTTTCTCGACGCATCGAAGCTTTGAAAGCCTCAACTGGTTTTTCGAGCGCTAGACGTTCGAATGTTTATCTACGTACTCGACTGATAGCAAAATGACTTGCTTTTTAACGCGATCTTTTTCGCCTCTTATTATTCGAATTTCGTTGTAAAATTTTGTTGTAAATATATTGTTGATTTTTGTATAATTCGATGAGTCCTATTTTATCAATTAATCGTTACACTCACCTTTACGAATGCGTAAATAGACGCAAACATTGAAGGCGCCCGAACAGGGACTCATCGTACGCGAGTGTAAATACTAATTATCGTTATCGGATCGCGTGTGCGAATAATTATCGAGTACGTTGTACGTATGTAATTTGAAACTATCTAGCGAATTTTCGCGTAATGTTCATCGTTATGTCGTGTTTGAGCTCGTTATACAGCTCAGCAAATCGTAATCCAGTTTATCATCGTTCCGGTGAGCTTTTATAGCTCAATCAACGAATCGAAGGGCCTCCGTACCCGCAATTCATCGTATCGAAGGGCTTCCATACCCGAAACCCAGGGTTTTATTCCTGCAACGAAGCGTTTATCGTATTGAAACGCTTATCATCATCGTACCGAAACGTTTTACCATATTCAGCTGCTTTTTTCATCATTCGAATCATCGTTCCTTATCTTCGTTATCATGGAAGACCAAGACGGTACCTTTAGCTACGTGCATAGTTCGCGTTACTCCGGCAGATGCATAACAAAGCTTGTTGACTCACTCAAAAAGCTTATCGCAAATAATTACTCGATCGATAACGTTAGCGAGGTGAGAGTTAATCTTGAAGAACTCACCAATGAATTCGAATCGTATAAACGAATATCCAGTCGTGGATTTAATCTTGCATCTGTATCCAAGGAGGCCGCCAAACCGAAAACGGAAAAGGAAATTACTGCTATCGAAGACGAAATTTTAGCTGAGCTTGAAAAAGTGAAAAAGTCTGTTCTACCTGTAATCGCTAAATCGAAGAGTTATATTTCCGAGTTTGAAGCTCAACAAACACGCGAATCGTTAAATAACTCATCAATGAACATGACTGGTGGTTTTCCTGAACCGAACGTAAAATTACCTCGAATTGATATACCAAAATTTGATGGTGTTGCTATCGAGAATTTCCTGGAATTTTACGCCATATTCCAGAACGTGGTTCATGAGGAACCAACTTTATCGAAGGTTAAAAAGTTATATTACCTTAAACTAGCGTTGATTGGAGAAGCTCACGATTTGGTGAAAGATACTCCTGTTACCGATAAAGGTTATGATGAAGCGTGGTGTCTTGTAGTTTCAACCTACAAAGATATCAAATCCATAACCCGAAGACACTTCGATCAATTATTCTCGATAAATCGAATCAAATCAACGAGTGAAATCCCTATGCTTCTTAGCAATGTGAATCGCGCTTTGAAGGGGTTACGAGCTTGCGGAGAAGACACCGAAAATTGGGGTCCGATATTGTGTTATATCGTATCCGAAAAATTAGACAACGTAACGTACAAAGATTTTGAAAAATCTCTCACAACGAACACTAAGTTTCCACGTTGGAGTGTTCTGAAATCTTTTCTCGAGAATCGTGCGTCAGTCACTAAACGTAGCAGTGATTTGACCAAACCAACGAAACGAAACGATACTCCACCCAGTTCATCTGGCAAACGATCGACTCTAACTGCTGTATCGAATAACGAACCGAAAAGTGGTCCTTCTGGTACTCCTCAATCATCGCCACCGAAGCCAGCTTGTTCCTGCTGTGACAAGTTGCACTTGCTTATCGATTGTAACATTTTCCGCGACAAAACACCGAAGCAGAGATACGAAATCATCAAATCGAAATCTCTGTGTGGAAATTGTTTCCATTCGAATCATCGCACCAACGAATGTCGTAAATCACCGAATTGCAAAAAATGTAGCAGCCGTCATCATACGCTACTGCATTTTGATAAAACGAACGACCCGAAGGATCCACCGAAGCCCGAATTAAACGAAGATGGCACTCCAAGAACGACTTGCGGTATGTCATCGCTCGTATCCGTTCAAAAACCAATTGCGTTATTGCCGTCTGCGCTTGTAAAGTTTGTTAGCGGAAACAAGTGCGGTACTATGCGTGTTTTACTCGATTCCTGTTCTCAGTTGAATTTGATAACGAACGAATTCATTAAACGTAACGATTTATCAACAACTAAAGCACCGTATCCGAGTAAAGTAGCTGGTATTGGTGATAGCGAAACCGAATGTAATCAAATTATCGAATTTTCAATCGAATCGCGAGTAGAAGATTTCGAATTTTGTGCTCGATTTACCGTAATCAACAATCGAATACCGTATTCTGTAACGAATTATATCATCGGCGATTTTGCAGAAAAAGTGAACGAACGTCGGCTTAATCTCGCTGATACTGCTTTCTACGATCGTAACGTAAATATCAATTCAATCGATGCTATTCTTGGGGTTGAAGCGTATAACTTGTGTGTGCGTAACAAAACCATCTTTATCGAATCCGCTTGTCTACGAGATACCGTTTTTGGTTGGACAATTTCATCATCGATCGAATCAGCTCGCAATACTCGACATTCTCAACAGTATTGTGGCTTAACTATCGACAATATTGACCAACGACTCGAACGATTCTGGAAAATCGACAGTTATCCAGATAGTACTCCAAAATCGACCGAGCATGAAGAATGCCAGAAACACTTCATGCGCACTTACCAACGAGCTCCAGATGGTAGATTTATTGTTCAACTACCATTCAAGGAGGATCCATCTGTCATCACTGGTAACTTTGGTATTGCCGTGAAATATTTAAAACGAATCGAATCGAAGTTGGACGAAACGACTAAACGAATGTACACCGATTTTATGGCAGAATATGAAGCGTTAAAACATATGTCTGTTGTTTCTGACGATGTGTCCAGATATTACATCCCACATCACGCTGTGTTACGTCCATCGAGTACAACTACGAAGTTACGAGTTGTATTTCATGCCTCATCTAAATCGTATTCCGGTAAATCGCTTAACGATGTGCTTATGGTTGGTCCAACTATTCAACCTGAGCTCAACGATACTTTGCTGTGTTTCCGTATATTCTGCAAAGTAATATCCGCTGATATTCAACACATGTATCGCTGTATCGAGATACTAAAAGCCCATCGCCGATTTCAATCGATAATTTGGCGAGGTAAACGACACGAATTGAATACGATAACGTACGGCACTGCTCCTTCTGCATATGAGGCAACTCAATGTCTCGATATTCTCGCCGAAGAAGTGAAGGTTACTCGTCCTCGCACTTCTATCGCTATACGTAAAGGCTTCTATATGGACGATTGGCTTTATGGAGCCGACACCGATGAAGAATTAATCGAATTGCAGCAATCAGTGCATGAAACGTTGTTATCAGCTGGTTTCAAACTACGAAAATATCAATCGAATTCGAACGAAGTACTGGCTAAAATTGATCCTGCTCTGATTGAACATAATTTGACCGTTCAATTTGGAGATAACGAAGCGCTTTCGATACTTGGCTTAGCCTGGTGTCCTTCTACCGATAGCTTTGCGCTGAAAACAGATGTTCCTGCTCCTACGACGACCGTAACGAAACGTCAAATGCTGTCTACAATTTCGAAAGTATTCGATCCACTCGGCTTAGCTTGTCCAGTAACGATTCGAGGCAAGCTGCTGTTCAAACGATTATGGAAACTTGGAATCTCATGGGATGATCCTGTGACTCCTGAAATCGATTCGCTGTTTAACGCTTATTTATCCGATTTGAATCGTTTATCGAAGTTCGTAATACCGAGATATGTTCAAGATTTTGACGCCAATACTGAAATGATCGTTGGTTTCTGCGATGCCTCCGAGCAGGCATACTGTGCTGCTGTATATGCGTTCAATGCAAAACGTCTCCAGTTGCTGTGCTCAAAAACGAGAGTTGCTCCAGAAAAAGAGCTCAATATTCCACAGCTCGAACTTCAAGCAGCCGTTCTGCTTGTGCAACTAATCCAACGTGTTTCCAAAACACTCAACGTCGATATTCATCGCAGTAAACTGTTCACCGATTCGACTATTGTCCTAGCATGGCTATCGAAACCTGCTAGTGAATGGAAAACGTTTGTTCGAAACCGTGTGGTGAAAATTACCGAAGTGTTTCCTATTCAACATTGGAGTCACGTCCGTTCAGGTGAAAATCCTGCGGATCTCGCTACACGTGGTATTTCGACTGAATCGCTATTGCAATCGAGTATGTGGCTGTCTGGTCCTGAATTCGTTATAAATCTCGATAATTCGTCAAATAATACCGAAATCGATGAAACTATCTGTGAACCATATCGCAGAAAACCGAAGATTGTCTCTTTCATCGCTGCTGACCTTGAAACCGATCTCAAGAAGCACTCGAAGTTAATCTCATCGTGTGAATCGTATGAAAAACTCCGGTTCATGTATGCTGCTGCTATCGCCGTTATTCGTCATTGGAAATCTCGAATTTTGAATCGAGAACGTGTTCCATTGAAAGTAGAAGCTAGCGACATG
Organism: Planococcus citri; assembly: GCF_950023065.1. Classification (NCBI taxonomy): domain Eukaryota; kingdom Metazoa; phylum Arthropoda; class Insecta; order Hemiptera; family Pseudococcidae; genus Planococcus; species Planococcus citri. The sequence goes on from NC_088679.1 coordinate 31,294,743, forward strand.
ATCAGAGCGAACGAATGTATCATACGAATCGTGCAGTATGATGCATTTTCCAAAGATATCGAACGATTGAAGACTAAACCAGGCAAACTATCGAAGCGAAGCCTGTTGAAACGACATACTCCATTTCTCGACGAAAATGGAATAATGAAATCGAAAACGCGTCTGCAAAATGCGCGAAAACCCGTCAACGCTAAATTACCGATCGTGTTACCCGCTCATCATCATTTCACGAAGATTTTTATTCGATACTTTCATTTGAAATTCTTCCATGCTGGCCGTCCGTGGCTGATGACAACGTTATCGACGAATTACGTGTTTGTTGGTGGTCTGAATCGAGCCATCAAATCAGTGATTCAATCTTGCAAGCAGTGTATCGAACGGTTTGTCGAATCAAAACCGCAGCAGATGGCGAATCTGCCTTACGAACGCGTTACTCCTCTACCGCCTTTCCAGGTAGTAGGAATCGATTTTACCGGTGCTTTCCTGCTAAAATGTTCGTATCATCGAACCACAAAGTATATGAAAGCTTATGCTTGCATCTTTGTGTGTTTCTCGACAAGGGCGGTGCATATCGAACTCGTGCCTTCTTTATCGACTGAAGATTTTCTCAACGCGCTGAAGTGCTTTGTATCTCGAAGAGGCCTTCCAGCGACTATATACTCAGATAACGGTACCAACTTTAAAGGTTGCGAACGGTATTTGAATTTCAACGACACCGAAATCCAGCGCTACGCTCTATCCAATACGATTTCTTGGAAATTCAACCCACCTTACACGCCTCATCGCGGTGGTATCTGGGAATCTGCGGTGAAAAGTGCTAAGCGTTACATACCGAAAATATCCGAAAATCAGAAATTCACCGAAAACGAGTTGAGAACGTTGCTCACTCAAATCGAAGGTATTCTGAACACCAGACCGTTGGCTTATTCGAACACTGGTGAACCGGATGAGGAGATACTAACTCCAGGCCATTTCTTAGTTGGTCGAAATTTGAACGTAAACCTACCCGAACCTTCTTCGCCTCCAGCAAATATTAAGCTGTCTGATCGATACATCGCAAATCAGAATCGAATTCGAGCGTTCTGGAGAATTTGGTCCCAGGATTATCTGAATCAGCTCCGTTCTCGCACCAAGTGGCAGGACGAACAGCCAAATTATCACGTCGGAGATTTGATTTTACTCCGAAAACCTAATACGGAACCTTGCCAATGGATTCGAGCGATAATTGTCAAGACTTTCCCCGATGAAGCTGGTTTAGTTCGAACAGTCGAAGTTCGTACGTCAGATCGGTTGTCGAAAGTCGTGCCGATCCAGCAAATTGTTCCTTTACCGATCGCTAAATGATTGGTCATCAAGGTGTTTGTTATTTGAACGTCTTTTTATTGTTTATTCTTTGTAATTCGAAGTATTTTTTTTTTCTTTTTATTTTATCGTTTTGTTTTTCTGACTTCAATCGCTTCTGTCAGCGGCGGGAGTTTATGTTACGTTCGATTGTGTAGGTAGACTAGTTTTATACCTACCTGTTTATCTGTGTCGTTTTTCTCGACGCATCGAAGCTTTGAAAGCCTCAACTGGTTTTTCGAGCGCTAGACGTTCGAATGTTTATCTACGTACTCGACTGATAGCAAAATGACTTGCTTTTTAACGCGATCTTTTTCGCCTCTTATTATTCGAATTTCGTTGTAAAATTTTGTTGTAAATATATTGTTGATTTTTGTATAATTCGATGAGTCCTATTTTATCAATTAATCGTTACACTCACCTTTACGAATGCGTAAATAGACGCAAACAATAATTCTAAAAGGCCTTTTTTCATTAAATAAAAATGGAAAGTAATATAATTTGATGAAATATGATACATTTTGGACTCAGAGGAATTGACAGAAAGAAGCTGCTCCCAATTGAAGTCAATAAAGAGAAAAAAAATCATTCATGCATCTTGCATAAATTCCTGCTGTGCCTCATTTGACCCTAAAGATCGAAAATTCGAACAAGGTAAGCATAGGAAATCAATTTTATCTCACAGAAACTTTTCCAAAGTTTTCGAAAGTTGGAAGAAAAAAATTGGCTAGTTGGAATTTTTTTGACTATAAATTAATCGAGTATTTCAGCAATTATACTTGAGAAATGAGGGTCTTGAGACGGACTGAAGGAGGAGGGAAAGGAAGAAGGAAAAGGTTTATAATAATGCCTCTGAAATTGAGAAAAAAATTTCTAGTAATTTTTGCATATTCTGTCACTGTTGACTTTTTTGGCAGTAAAACCAGGGAAAAATACCCTCAGTGTATTGCTATCAATCTAAATTTCAACATTCTAGGACATCCTCACCTAATTCAAGGTGAAAAATTATTTTTTTTTGACATTTTTAGCCTTCTGCAGTCTCTCTTTTTACCCAAACGAGATCCAAATTTGGCACGTACATATTTGTGGAAAGTACCAGATTTCTCTGACGTCGAAAAAGTCGATTTTTGAGCCATTTTCCACATTTTAAAACCTTCAAAGTCGCCTGCAGCCCAACTCAAATTAATAATCTTGGAGGTCCAAAAAAACATCAAAGTATTCACTCACATTAATCACAAAGTCCTTACAACAAACATTTTTCACTAAAAATTTTTCAAACCATCAACCCCCCCTCTCTGAATAAAAATCACCAATTGCCAAAAAATTCCAAACCCAAGGTTTTTTACACCCTCGATTCCGAATAGGGCCTCATTTTTTTTAGTCAAATCACACATTATATCACATCACATCGTATCTGAATTTCATCATCAAGGCTCACAGAGAGAAGCTCAACGACCCAGCAACCTTCACAACACCATCGCACGTTGGCTTGCGAGGAAAAATATAATATAATAATAAATGAAATTCATATCCATATTATATAAAAGTGACACCACATACCGGCAACAATTGGAGTAACTGAAATAATCAACTGGATAAAGAAGACCGACAATATATCAGAACTTCCAGCGGTTATGTACATGTTTCCAAAGGAGTATTTGACCACAGTAGGTTGAGGGTCGAATTGCTGTTGTTCTTTATTGCTGAGTACAATTTCATTCCACTGTTTCTTCCATACGATTTAACAGCAGCTATTTGTTTTCCAGTCACGCCTATTAACAAATCATGCACAGTTTCATAAATTACAACTGGTTCGGTTTTTCTTTACTGTTTATTTATAAAAATAAAAAAAAATAAAACACACAAATGACACATACACGAAAACATCCGAATATAAATTAAAACTATGTAACGAGTGTGTAGAAAAAAATGAACAAAATTATCAATTCCGTGTACGAACAATTGGATACCCCGGGCTGCGAAAATTCCAGCAGCTATGGAAAAAAATTTTCTTCGTACGCACTACGAATTATCATTATTCTACCGGGCGCGTATCGTATGTACTCGTACGAGTATACCGCGACTCTCGAGTGAAAAACCTCGCGCTGTACGGTGATTAATATACGAAGTGATAATCATATAAGGATAACAACGAGTTTATATAGACGTTTAATGACAGCGGGTGGTCCAGGTTTTACCAGCAGGAAGTCTACTAAACCCTGACGAAGGACATAGATTTCAACCCTTTTTATGTAGTACGCGTATCTACTACAAAACAGCTTCCCAATCCCAATCTCTTCGACAATTGATGGTTAACTAATTTGTAGAAGGGGCTCGCGATTAAAAAGATACAAAAAAGCTACTTGATAGATAAGTTTCCTGCTGTACAAAAGAGGCTGATTTTAGGACAAGATGGTGGGGAATTTTGCGACTAAATTACTCGATTGCTCGAAATATGTTGGAGATTCTACACAAAAGGGAAGGGAGGGGGAGTCGGCTTCACGAAGATGAGGGATGATTTGGGTGATGATTTTAAAATGTTGTATAAGACACGAAAAATTTCAATTGCCCTAAATTTTTGAGTAGATTTCAAATTTTGAAAAAAGCACTCGTACTTACTAATCGGCTACGCGTATTTATTTTAGAGATGGAGAAATTATAATTTAGTGGCGCAATCAATCAAATGAAAAATAATTATCCCGACAACTAATAGACTGGTCAATTTCACCACATTTTCAATTGAAATTTTCATTTTTTTAAACTGATCAACTTCAAGAAATTTTGTCCATATTTTATGCAATTTTTCAACAATCAATAATTTTCGTCGTTTTTAACAACATTCTGTTTATTTCGCTGAATTTCTGCTCAATTTGAACTGGTTTTTTTCTTCTTTTTTTTTTTTTTTTTTTTGCTTTTCAACTGAATTTTGCATCATTTTATGTAACTTTCACAATATTTTTTCAATTTTGTGAGTGAAGATTACGAGCAATTTTTCAAAATATTACACAATCTTTTCCAATGTTTTTTTCAGTGTTGTTTTATTTTACGGTCATTTCTGCTCATTTTTTGGTAATTTCGAAAAATTTTGTCAATATTCTAAGAGATTTTCCATAATTCACAGTTTTGTCATTTTTATTAATTTTTTTGCAATTTTCAATGATTTTTAGTTAAATTAGCTGAATTTCAACAATTCACTAATATTTCATTTTTAAACAAATTTTTGCCTTATTTTACTTTGTTTTGAAATGTTTTCAATTTTATTTGAATTTATGAATTATTGCTTCCATTTTTGCAAATTTTCCTATTATTTTAGAACTTTTTCCTAATGCAATTTTTGACCATCTCCTGGTGATTTTTAGAAATTTTGTTAATGTTTTGCCCAATTTTTTTGCCATTTTAATAATTTCCTGAAAATCCGGCTGAATTTCTGCTTAATTTCAACCGTTTTTTAGATTTTTTTTAAAAACAATTTTTACATTATTTTACAATGTTTTCATGGTATTTTTTCAATATACTTGCCCTAATGTTAAATTCTGTAAAAATTCAGAGGAATTTTTCAATACCTCACTTCACTTCGGACAATGTTTTATGATTATGTTTTCTTCAATTTTGTTACGGTTTACAGCCATTTTTACTCATTTTCAAGCATTAAATTCAACACAGGTATTTTGTGAAGAATTTGAGCTATTTCTCCACAATTTATAAAATTTTGATAATGTTAATTAAATTTGTTTCCAAAATTTTTGTGGCATTTTTTCAATTTTGCTTGAATTAATAGAAAAGTGCTATCATTTTAATAAGTTTTAGAATAATTTTTAGAATTGAAGAATTTTTGGCCAATATTTAAAACAATTTTTCAAAACTTTCCACAATTTTTGCCTTTGGGAATATTTTATTCATTTATTTGCTATTTTGATTGAGTTCTTGTTAAAATTTCGTTAGTTTTTTGCAAGATTTCAGCAGTTTTTTGGTTTTTTCTTGCAATTTTTTCAATATTTACAATGCTTCATAATGCATTTTCGGTTTCGTTTCGGTTTACCTACTGCTATTTTTGTTCATTTTCTGGAAATTTTGTGCCATTTCTCGGTAATTTACAAAACGTTGAGAATATTTTATCAATTTTTTTTTGCAATTTTCAATAATTTTTTCGGTTAAATTTGCACAATTTTTGCTACAATTTCAATAGTTTTTTATCATTTTTTAAAACCCCTTTTTTGTGAAAATTTTGAACATATTTTGAACAATTTTCCAAAATTTTACCCAATTTTAGGTATATTTTGCAGGATGTCTAACACATTTTTTTATTCAAACATAACTACCATTTTTTTAGCATCCTTTTTTACCAAATTTTCAAACTTCCAGTGTTCTTTCCAAAAATTAGAAATTTCTGTAATTTTTTCAAAATTTCTAAATTTTAAAAATATTTTACATCATTAGCTTTTGAAACTTTTTTTTTTGAAAATTTGTCATCAATGAGCGTAAGGTTGAAAAAATCACTACTTTTTTTTACCAGGTACCTTTTTTCCAACCAAATTTTCAGAAAGCTATCCACTTGACCACTCCCCCCTCCCCGCCGGCACACAAAAAAATGGACACAGTCAAATCTTTCACCGAAAAATTTTCAAAAAAAATTGAAATTGGAAGAAAATTTGCATACAATGTTTTTTAAATTTCAAACAAAATTATTTTAAAAAAAAACACAATACAAATGAACGGATTACATACGTTATAAGACAAGGTGTGTCTGGTAAAATTTCAAAATAAAAAAGCAGGACTTCATCAGGACTTTTATCAGGACATTTTTCAAACACTCGAAATTTTATAAGAAAAGGGAACAGGGGAGAGGCAAAATTTCACATTAGAATTTTTCGCTTTTCCAATGTCTTCAAAATTCCCAAGATTTTTTTCAAACAAGCGGATCAGAGACGTGCTGAACGGGGGAGGGGGAAAAGTTGGGGGTAAATAGGAAGAAGTTGTGTTACCTGAGAAAATCAAAGAATTTCACCAAAAACCATGGATTCTCACTTCTTGATTTATATAAATTTTTAAAAGCTTTCAAAAATCCATGTTTTGAGAAGCAAAAAAAAAACTTTCTTCATGCAGAGAGGAGTTCATTTTTCTGATTCAAACTTTGAACATTTCTTGAATTTGAACAATAAGTTTTTCATATGGAAAAAGCGCAATGGACGCTCTCTCAACCCTCTCCCTTCCAACGTTCGAGTCCTCTTTCGTTAGTGCTAAAGGCTGAAAACCTACCTTCAGCCTTTGCAGACAGACACTCCTACTTTTATTCGTTCATCGAACTGTCTTCCATATGTGTGCATGTGCGAATTGCGAAAAAGCCACGCGGTATTTTTACTTTGTAGTCTACATGTACGAGTTTTTTTTTGTTTTGTTATTTTTTCCAACTGTCTAGCGGTTCTTTAACTGGACATTATGTGGAACTAATGTTCAACCAGAACAACCATCGAAGAGCAGTTCGAGTCCGAGTCAGAGTCAGAGTCCGAAATCAAGACGAACCTGTTTTTAAACGCTTTGGTATTTCATACTAGTCCGGACTACGACTACGGACTGTATAGGTCAGGGTGTTCTTGCACTATCTGTGAACTTGTGCAGCCTTTCGCGCATTAAAAAAATTACCTAGACGCGTTTCAGTTTCAACTTCCATTGTGCATCCGGCCGGCCGGCGCAAGCTCGACGAACTGGAGTAGGTATGCATAAGGGAAAAAAATCGCAGCACATAAATAGTGCACGCAGATATAGCGAACTTTTTCAAATACTTTATGATTTGTTTTGCAGCATCGTACCTGCGTATTGTGTATGGAATCATAACGAGTTATATACGTTTTAGGTAGCTATTTTTTTTACCAATTTAAAAACTTCTCGAAGTAGACAATATCAACTTTTTTAATTGAATATTCCATGTAGCAAAAACTATACACACACACAGCACTTGGACGATTTTTTATATCAAAATTACAGGCGCCATGGTTTTTTTTCCTATACCTCGACATACCTTGTTGTTGTTTTTTTCAAACTATCGATAACATCGTTTAATTTGTAACGTTTCTTCGATTCATTTACGTACACGACGACGAGCAAACGTATAAGTCGTTGAATTGTTAATCGAAAAGGAAACCCTGGTATACGGTAAGAGCTCGTAAAAAAATCCCATTCTACCGTGTGTGTGTCGTATACCTTTACCCACCTATGGTACCCTCGACAGTCCCAATACCGAACCTTCTACTGCTGTTAATTAATTCGATAAAAGCGTCGTCCAAATGTCCGATAAAAAATCATCACAATTGCTTACAAGGTAATGACTTTAAGCCAACTAAGGTGTTTTGTTTGACGCATTAAATTTTAACGACCCTATAAATAAAAACCACCTCATTCCTTCGTATAGGCACCTATATTATTTATTTGTAACAATTTTCCAATACGCTCGTTTGTACTTTGGTACATAGCATTCGACTCCAACTCGACACGTCTCATCCATCTACACACACTCCGCTGCGATGTGAACGAGTCCGAGCCTCACACTCTTGAGACTGGGAGATTCCAGATTTCAGTTTATTTGGTAGGTATTTTAAAATACAGAATCATTACTCGTCATGTCATAATGTTGAATACCCAAACAAACCTATAAATCGACTTTTTTTTCATTCCACAGTGGTTCGATTGTGTCTGAGTAGGAATTTATAGTTAATTGTGGGATAATTACTTAAATTATAAGTACAGCGTTTAAAAGTAAACTGATGATCTGTTTGTTTGTATTTTCTCGGAATTTAATTTATTTGATTATTTTTTAACCATGTTTTTACTTTCCGATCAGCGCGCAGCGATGTAAGGGAAGTATTGTAATCGACCGGTTTTTCGATTTCGAGTTTTTTACGGAATTACACGTTTCAAGGTCTAAGAAGACTTTTGAGACTATTTTGAGCGTGATGTTCCGTGTGTGTGTGTGTGTGTATGTATGTATGTGTGTGCATATGTATGTGCACAAAAGTTTGTGAACACGATTGCAGACGCCCTAAATGAGATATTGCGTTGAAACTTGCACCTGATAACAGGTCCCATTGAAGGATGTCATAATAAGCTTTTCAGCTTCGCATCTAAAATGGAAAAAAAATTACGAGCATTTTGATGCGAAAACTCGTGGAGTTCCCTATTCAATAGTACGTCAATGACGTCACAGAAACCAGTTGTTATCCTTAGCGCAGTGAACGCGAAGGCGCTCCAGATGTTAAGAACGGCTAGGTTTTTGTGCCAAGTGCTTCCCAACATTCGGAAAGTTTTGTGATGCTTGCATCACGGTTTATTTTAAAAACATTTTAGGAATTCTTGAATAGCAAACTTTTTTTTAAAAAACTGTAGGCAAGTAATAAAACTTACTTTCGAAAAGTAACCAGTATTCTGTTTCTGTAATGAAAAAAATATTTAAAGCAGAAAAGATAAAATTTGAATGAAAATCATTTTTCAGATTACACGAAAAAAAAAGAGAAAAGAAAACATTTTCGGCAATAGAAATCATTCGAATAAAGTAAAAATCAACATTTATCTCCATTCAATCTTGAAATTGACATCAAATTCAAATTCGGCACCTATCAAAACCTAGAAATCGATATACGGGACGACTTATTATCACATTTTTCAAAATCACCCCTCTCCTCATCACAACCCCTTCCACGCCACAGATCAATCAGAAATATCTATCACCAACAAAGGCAACACACTCGGATATTTCCAAATTGAATGTTCATCTCATACCTGATACCAATACAGAAAATAAAAGATAGATTTGAAATATGGTGAGGGGTGGCCGGGTGGGTGGGGGATGAAAGGGGGTAGATTGTGAAAAATGATAAAAATACATCATGTATATCGATTGTATGGTTTCAAAAGGTGCTGAATACGATTCTGGGGTTATTTTAGCGATTAGTTCGAGATTAAAATGTGTTCTTCGATTCTTCGGCAACAAAAAAGATCATGGCCTGAAACCCCCACAACCGAAATTTGAGCGGGCCAAATTCATTGTTTACATTTTCAACGATAACTATGAAACTAATACAAACCTGCCCAAACCAAATTTTACCATTTCTGGAGCCTCCAGCGAATTTTTTTATTTTCCCAGAATTTAAAAATTTTTCCAGAAGGCGTGCAAATAAAATTTAAGCAGGTAAAAGTCGACTTGTGGCTCATCCTACAACTTGTTTAGAAGGCTCATCCACATTTGAGTGATTCCCAGGCGGACACTTCAAGTGTTGGGGGGGGGGGTGGAAATAAAATGAAATGGGAAGGAAAAAATTTAAAAAACCCACAATTGAAATATTCACAAATGGATGTACCTTGTCTAAAATCAACCTTCCGAATCAGAATTTTATGATTTTGAACCATTCTGGAGCCTCCAGCACGATTTTCGATTTCTCCTGAATTTAAAATTTTCTCCAGAAAACGTGGAAATTAATTTGGATAGCTAAAAATTGAGTTTGTGGTTTATTTTGGACATGTTAGAGGGCTTATCTAAATTACAGCCAATTTTCAGGCGCATATTAATTTTTTTGACCAAAATTTTTAATAATAATAAGTGGAAAATGCTGGTCAGAAAAACACAATTGAGAGTCCAGCTGGAAATTGGCTGTAATGTAGATAAACCCATTTTTCAGTTAATAGAAAATTGAGAGGTTTTTCTGGCAGCATTCGCCTTCCATTCGAGGGGTTGGGTTGGAGAACTGGTACCTAATTTCGAAGCATTGGAAAGGGGGTGTTGAACCATGTTCAAAATATCGCTGGACGCTCCAGAACGACTCGAAATTGCCTCAAATCAATCTGCGAGGAACATAATTATGACATTTCAGCTTTCCAGCTCAATTGAATATAATTGTGATTGTTTGCCTTTTTGGTCCTTTGATTTTGAAAAAGACACTAAAAATCAAAAAATGAACTTCACCACCTGAAATTTGGGTAGTGGGATATTTTTTCGTTTTTCCCCTGAATTTGTGAAATGTGAAATTTGTCTGCCAGTTCGAATACCTCCTTGCAATTTTTCAAATTGAAATTCGATCGTTTTATGAAAAATCTCAACTTTCAACAGGATAATAAGACAGTTCTTGAGACCTCACTTATATCTTCATGGGTAATTATCGAGTAGAATTTTCGTTCCGAGGTCCAATATCCTAAAAGGTAATTCCTTCTACAAAAAATTTGGAAAAAATTTTTTAAAAAATGGGTCACGTACTTAATATATGTAAGTATTTATTGTTTTAGAATATCTACGATTCATTTTTAAGATACATATAACCCTCTCCATTCTCCTTATCATCCTCAAGTTTCCATAAGAATCCAAAAAAATGAAAAAAAAATATGTTTTTGATAATGCAGATTTTTAATATCATCAATTCAATTTTGGAATGAATCTCCCCCGACGTTTCCAGGACTCCCCCTCCCTCGGTTCCTAATTTTGAAAAACATAAAAAAATTCCAAAAATCGTACACAAATTCAGTTTACCTAAGATATTAAATCGGACGTGGCAGCCCTCATTTGGCCTCTTTAAATTACCTTTCCAGTAAGCAAATTCCAAAAAAAGACCCACACACTCCATAAGTTGAATTTACATCGTCCTTGAAGAATTAACAACGTGAAAGCTCCCCGAATACCTCACACATACCCTGGCTAACCACCTGCAATTAAAAATTTATCACCTCCTTGTACGAAATACCACCCAATCCTTCAACAAAACCGTACATTGAGCAAGTTCCAAATACACAGGTAAAAATTTTCACACATAGTATTATCTTTTCTTCCATAATATGTATACGAGTACCTGCATATGTAGTTGAGACAAACAAACACATCCTTATTTAATTACGATAACAGAACGTATGATGAGGTGAAAACATAAAAAAATGTTAATTTACCAACGCCCCTCATCATACAGAGTACATCTGCATATGAACGTATACCACACAAGTACTAAAAAAAAAAACAACACAAAATCAAGAGAGAGAGAAAAAGAATAGATACTTGTAACCTAGAATACGTGGAGTAGCAACGTAAGTCGAGTCCAGAGTCGACTGTGAGTAGTAAAAAAAAGACCTAACTGGCCGCAGCATTACTACTTTTGATACATTGAATAGAGTTGTTGGAACTTCGGCAAATGGTATTTTCTCACAATTACTCATATACGATATCGTTTTACCGCCCACAAATACGCCACAATAATGTAATCCACCAAAAAAAAAAAAAAAGAATGGAAAAAAAGGAAATGATTGTATGACTAATACCGGTGTCTCATGACACATAGCACACGTAAAAACGACCTCAGCGCAGAGCGCACAGTTCGTTCAATCATCTCTATCAAAAAGTTTTCTTCTTTTTTTACTCGTAGATGATAATTATCTGATATTATTACATGGTTAGGTGATACACGCGTTATTAAGTTGGGCAGGAACTTAGGACGAAGAGATTTTAAACTATATACGAAAACCTATCTCTCTGTATACACGTTGTATAATATCCACAAATACCAAACCAACCCACTAATATACAAAGACCACACAAGAAGCTGTATTGCAGTAATCTTGATAGGGAAAAACGCAACGTAAAAAGATTACTCGCGTTTCTTTCATTGTGTATGCATTACAATTTGGCACACACAGATTCCTTTCCTTTCCTTTCAACACAGAATTACATCAGCAATGGTATCATTGAACATTTGTCGAGCACTTTTTCCCTCTTCTAGTAAGCGCATTTTTTCGTGTCGTCAGCTAAATGAGCAGGTGGTGATGTGACACACGTGCTAGGATGAGGGCCGAATACTTCCCCCCAGAACGACGTCGTATAATATAATATCGTAACAGTATGTGTATATGTAAGCAAAAACAAAAACCTACAAGTACCCATGAAAGGTTTCAAAGGCATCTTGTCTTATCACCGATAAAGAACCCTTTTTATCGGTGAAATGTAGCCTATCAAGTAACCATTATAATACTTCCAGTCTCGTGCTCTTCGTTTCATAATCGTAATGATAGGTCACGAATTTATATAATAGAACTCGTAAGGCTACAATTTGATAAGAGACCAGAGAAAGGGAGGATGGAGGGGACTTCTTGAAATTTTAACATTGGGTGTAGCTTTATGTTTCACATTACCACAAACAGTCTGAAAATGCGAGCTACATCACTGATAGGAAACATTATGCCCTACAATTTTAAATATTTTCATTTTGGTTGTAAGACCCTCAGTCCCCCTCGAAAATTCGACTTTATAAATGAAAATTTTGACATTTCCCCCAATATTTCGATCACAAAAAATACATTTTTTACCCACATCTCAAAATCAAATTTTGGGCTGCTGAAGTTGATAATTTGATTTCTGGCGAACTTTTGAAAATGGCAGAAATATATAGGTAGGTAGGTATTCTAATAATCGATTAGAGTAAGTGAATCGGAAATTCGAGGTGAATGGTTGAAAAGTGTACTTTTAAAAAAAATTAAAATCTCAAGTTAGAAAAAAATTGTGAAATAATTGAATTTTTAGAAAGAGCAATTCGGAATTTCTTGAGAAGAGTCAACTATTGTTGGAAGCTCCAGATTAGTTCGAAAATGAGACTTTCTGAAATAATAGAAGTTTTGAGCAATTTAAGCAATAGTAGGCGATTTTGGAATTTTTTAGTTAGCTTGCCAATATTTTGATTTTCAAAATTAATTAAAAAATTTTAAGGATTATGTTGAGTGGAAGCCCATTTTTCAGAAAGGAAAAAACGTGTTTTTTCACTTTTGTTCAGTTCTGCCAATTTTTACAAAAATTCAAAAATATTTTGAATTTTTTCACATCAACTGAGATATCATTCCAGACAAGAAAAAATCGAAGAAAAACCACAAAGAAGTCACTTACAGGAGCATTACTGCCAATTTTTCGTACTACCCAACTTTCAGAAATAAAATTAAAAAAATCAAAAAATTTTCTAAAATTTTTCAAAATTTGAAACTTTCGCTTCGAAGGCTTCATCTAAGAGATAGAAAAAAATAAAGGAAACACATCTCGCTCGATGGGTGACCATCGAGTATAATTTTCGCAAAATGCCAAGAAGTGATGCCCCTTCCACTTCAAAAAAAAAAAAATGTAAAAATGTTTTCTCAATAAATGCATTGGTCGTGAAATTTATTTATTTAGATAATAAAATTTTGTTGAAATTTCAAGTTTCAAAAATCTACTGGAGACTCCAGGAATTTTCAAAAAGTCGCTGGAGGCTCCAAAATGACTTAAACCCGCCTGAAGTTGTCTCCAGTGAGTGCTAAAATTAGAGTGCAGAGTAAATTCCCGCTTTTCATCTCCATTTAATGAAATTTTGTGAAAATTACAAGTTTCAGAAATCTACTAGAGGCTCCAGAACTACTCTAAACGGCCTGAAGCCGTTTCCAATCGATTTGGCAGGTCGAAAATAGGGTAGGTATATCCCAAATTTCAGCTTTCTAGGTCAATTTGGTAAGATTTTGATTTTTTCCCTAATTTTTGGCCTAAATTTGATTTTCAAAAATTCACCAAAAATCGAAAAAGGCACTTTAGCACTTGAAATTTTGTCAGATGATAAATTTCTGCCTGCTCTTTCGATCAACCTTTGTAAGGTTTAAAAAATTTCGTAAAAGTCCTATGTTGGGACGCAAAACCTGCGATTTAGGCTGACCTGTCAATTAAAATGGCCGCCATTTTGTGAGTAGGGCCATGTTTTTTTTTTAGAACAAGGGCTAGAAATGTTCCTTAGGACTCTCCCTTTAAGAAAAAAATTGTCTCAGAAGATCGGCAGAGAGTGCAATAGATCCTTATGCGGGCTCCCCGTCTATTAACATTCAATTTTCAGATGTGGCCCTTCGTTCTCTTTCCATATAAGCTCCAATATTTGAAAAAAAAAACAACTGACTCCTCCCTTCGCGGATTCGCTCCCAAATTTAGATATCCAATCAATGTTTCCGAGCTAAAATTTGTAAAATCATCAAAAAAATCTGTCTTGGACTCTTTAATTTGTACAGCTACAAATCCGATTGTATCTCAAAAGTTATTAATGTGAAGTACCTATACTTGATGATTCCCCAATTTAAGAAAGAAATAAAGGAACATTTAATTTCGGATACGAGCCCACACGTATAGATGTAAAACCAAATTATCACTGCAAATACTTCTCGAAAACTAGCCAGGTTTAGGTAAATACTGACGTATCTTTAATAAAATACTTTTGCCCATTATTACTCGTAGTATTAAGCATGATAACAGATGTTCCTCAATTATAACCATCGCCGCATCGCACAAGACGCATCATTTTAGCTAAAAGGTATATTTTTTTACCATACCTACCGATGAAGTTATTACTCGGTAAAAATATGTAAACGTTGGGAGAGCGGAGGAAAAAAAATACTCGTAACCAGTGGGTCTTAAATTGGTGGCGTAAGCGACTGATGGACTGATCGAGCAGGTCTCTGGTCTCTAACGCGAGCGGTAGCTTGTTGATGATAAACAAGCATTTCATGTCGGTGGTTAACTCGTGATATGTTTGATGAGCCGACGGTTAAAGAAAGGTCACTCTTCAAATTACAAGGCGGTCTTTAGAATAAGAACATCCACTCAGTATAAGCTTGTAATTAGATATTAAATTCGACCTAGTCCAATTACGCTATCTCTTTTACGTACCAAATGAGCCAACGAATCGTCGTTATAGGCTCGTTGTTTTATAGATTTTTATTAATCCGCCCGAAAATGAAATTGATTTCGTTTCGTGAAAGGTTTTCGTATTTTTTTGGCGCTTGGGTGAGATATTTTTTGATGAAATTTAACTCGTAATCGATTTTTAAAAAAAGGTAGGATACGTTTTTGGAAAGGAGGGAAGGGGGGTTGTCACGTTGTCATGAAATCAAGGGAGGTAAATCTAATTCAATTTTGAAGACATGAATGTCCTAATCACTTGGAGAAATGGCTTTCCCTACTTCTGAAACATGAGATCAGGAGAGGTTCATAAGGTTAGCACTTTACTCCGAATTTTTTGACCCAAGAATCAGAAAAAATCATTAAAAGAAAACTTCAAAAAATTCGTACTTTTGACTTCAAAGCAATGCAGACACATTGAAAATTTTAAAAACCATGATTTGAATGTTTTTTGACCAAAAAATAAAATTTATGATTTGGAGACTGTAGAAACATCTAGAAACTCAAGGTGAATTAGGAGTCAAGGAAAGGGTTGAAAATGTTCCAAAATTTAAAAAATCATTGTCTTTTGTAGCTCAAAAAAAAAATTGTAAAGGTAAGCATTTAAATCCGCTTCCTTCAAGTCTCTCATGACCGGAATCAGAGAATTATTTGAGAATTTCAATTTATAAATCAAAGATTTTAGAATTGGGCGAATTTTCGCAGTTTTTGAACATTTTGAGATTCCAAACCTCTCATCAAATTTGATAGCTGAAAAAATCAATATGACAAATGACAATAAATTAAACGTTCAAAAATGAAGGAAATACTGATTTCAATAATTTTAGGGCATTCAACTGTTCCTTCTTCAGTCTGCTTCAAAATCTTTATGCTCCAAGCAAAAAATTTGGGGTTTTTCTAAACATAAGAGGGAATGAGAAAGGAGTTGAGACAGGTCTGAAAAGAGGAGGGAGGGGAAGAGAGGAGAAGGATTTGGTCAACATTTTATTCAAGACAAAAATTATTTAATTTCAAAAAAAAATCACAAAAAATGAAGAAAAATAGAAAAATTTTGGGAGAATAAGGAATGTATAAATGAAAATTTTCAAAGTTGCATTGAAAACATGGAAAAACACAAGACTCTTTAGCAATTTTGGCAAAAAAGTAAAACCTTTAGCATTACACTTTACAAAAGTTATAATTCGGAGGAATGGGAAGAATAGGGCTAAAATTTAATTCAACGTTGATTTAAGAACATGGAAAAATGCCAGAGAATTTTTTTAAAATTTCGGCAAAAAAAGTGAAACTCAACAGAAAATGTTTTCAAATGGTTCAATGGGTTGAGGGGAGGGGGAGGGGGGATGATTGTCATATTTTTGAAAGAACAAAAAAATGAAAATTCTGAAAGAAGAAAAAAAATTTCATGTTTTCAACGAGAACAAAAAAACGAAGAAAAAATCCAAAATCTGAAAAAAGGGAAAAAATAAAAAATTTTAAAATTTTATTGGGAAAAATGAAAACAAAAAACTTGTTTCGCAACGTTTGGCCAAAAAATAAGGATAAATTGAATGAAAATCAGGATAAGTAGAACTATCAAGTTCTGTGCAATCTGCATTAACTTTGATATTCGATACAACTTTTAGCCCTCTAACAGTGATTTGAATATGGATGGATCGTCGCAAAAATTATGATTTTTTATAAATCTCATTCAATTTTTCAGATACCTAAGTATCAAAAATTCCTTTTAGGAAAAAACAGCGCTAAATTCGAGGTCAGCAGGTTAAAATACCTCGATTACTATACTTCTTACAATCCTTTCGATTAAACCGTTCAAATTCAATTTTTTGCATACAATTTTTCAAACATTCACAGAATCAAAAAAAAATTGAATTTTGACATTTTGGTCAAAATTATGGCGAAAAAGTATTCATCGGAATATTAAATCCACTAAGAATGAATCTCGCACTAATGCTTCTAAAACCGAATTCTCAATGACCGAATAAAGCCATAAAATTTATAAAAAATCGTCATAATTTTCACAATCCACCAATTTTCGAGTTGCTGATAGAGATTTAAAAATTCCATAGGATTTCAAAGTCATTGGTTCAGAGAGGCTTAGAAAGCCAAATCATGATTCTTTTTTAGAAAGAGTGTGAGAAGGAGTACAGCAAAGCTAATGGAACCCAAAAGACACAAAAAACATGTTTTTCCATCCAAAAATGACCAAACTTTGAGGCCTTCTGAACTCAGAAATATTTCTGAGTAGTCTTTCACTCAAAGTAAACTTCTTCACAAATTTTCCTCAGAATATAATTTTTTGCTTCATTTTACTGGACATCCCGGAAATATAATTAGTTTGCTTTCTCAGAAAAAAAAAATCAAAAAATCATGTTTTTCTTCTAGTAACATGCGACAAATTCTCAAAATTTTCGAAATCATTTTCAATCATTTTACACCAGAAATTCGTCAAAAATCCACAAACATTTTCTCAATATCGACCACAACCTCACGTTGGCCATAAAAAATCAAGCCACATAAATCATCGTTTCATTCCATAAAACCTCATAAAAAACTATTTCCAACTCGTAAGTATTTTTTTTCATTCAACAACAAACGTACAGAAAAATGAAAGAAACAACCCGATCTCGTCTCGAAAATACAACACAGAAACGTTGACACTTGTCACAGCATCATCGTCACCCACACCTCTGCTTATGTTAGATATTTGTGCGGAGTGCAGAGAGCAGAGCTGCAGACGCGACGGGATATTGTAGCAGACGCCATCTCTCGAACTAGTGACATTCATCAACTGTACAATAATTAGAACATGCACTGCTTAGGTTGGATGTTAGTCAAAAAAATTGGAAGATTTAACGTCCTATATGGGCCATTCTACTCTATACGTACACTCACACAGTCACGATGTATCCTATAATAATAATGGTAGCATGAAACGTGAATTTAAAAAAAAAAAAAACGCGAGCATTTTTGTGTTTTTATTACGCTGGCGGCAGAATATAAATTTTTTGACATAAAACAGGTGTCTAGGTTAAATAATTTTACTATTTTATTATCAAAATCTACTCGGTATGTGTTGATGTAGGTACCTAGCTATAGCTACGTGTAGACGTACAAAAAAATACGCATACTATTAAAAAAAAATATCATGCAGACAGATACAGAATACAGAAAGGGAGAGAGAGAGAGAACAAGGTGCAAACGTTTGAAGCTATGTGCAGTAAAAACATTTTCCAAAACACCAATAAGGCGGAATTCCATCTCGAACGCAATAAAAATTAATTTAGCCGACTACTTTGAAGTGAACCTGCTCAAATGCTATGCAAAGTCGTAAAAATACTATTCTCCGGTCATTCATGATTACCTTATGTGTAATTAAGGTGTGGTGTGACGTTTCGTATGTACAATTTTACCTACCTATTCTGTAGGTCTACATCTACATACAGATGTAAGTACATACGTATAAAATTGAGCCGTACGTGCGCTGCGAAGCTGCGTGGTAATTGTTTGTTATGACAGGGAATAATTTTACTACGTTGAACGATTTTTCTTTCTTTTTATCCTGTTGCAACGAGTTTATGAAGAAAAAAAACACTTCCACAGCTCTCGATTGTTTCAGAAAAAGGGGGAAAAATAGAAGAAAACCAATTGAATATTCAACAGTACAGTCCGAGCTCGATTCGAGCTGCAGCTCAACGCGTGTACTCTTCGTATAGGTCTACGTGTTCGTGAAAATGACAACGTAAATATGCAGATTTCTTTTATTTATGGCATAGTAGAGATGTAGCCGTTATGTACATGTTTTCTGCCATATGTACATGTCGAAAAAACGTTGTACTTATTAATTTAGTATAGCTCTTTTCGCGTAGCAGGTACATGTCCTCGTTGCGATCGCGAAAACCCTTCCTTCGGACCTCGAACGATGAGGACGAAGAAATTACCAATGATAAAAACCACTGATAAATCTACACTCTCGGTGTGATTTCACGCTCGATAAAATTTTTACGACAGACGTACGACCAGATCGAGTCAGCATGAAAAAATTCACCCAAAGACCTTCGGCTTTGTCGTCCAAAATCTACATTCCATACTAAAAAAAATTTTCGAGCCAAGGAAATCCACAATGTTTGAATTTTCCTCACTGACTTGTTTCGTGTGAGTACCTCGAAACGAGCTTCAATAACACGCTAGATTATTATAAATTAACGCAGAATAGCCTCTCTCTATCCAGCGTAATAATAATAAAATGGAATACAATATGATAGGATTTTATACCGTACCATATTCGACGAGCTTATTACAATTTTCTTATTATCATTGTAAACATGTGTAGCAGCTCATATACCTGCACAGTACACATGACCAAAGCGCCGTGTATAAAAATGAATCAACGCTTTGCTCATTTCTCATACACAGATATTGAGAAAGGAGACATATACAATACTTTTCAGGTAATTGTAACCGTCCAACAAATTATTTCCCGGTAATAGTTAATTGCTCGTTTAGAGAAGCCTCATCTCTACAGTCTTGCGACAGGTTAACAACCTCAAAATTGAAATTTCATCACCACTGGGTCACTCGGGTATGAGAAAGGTGCTCTCAAACAAAAGGTGTACAGCTATAGAGACTCTCTGCGGACGGAGTTTGTATTTCTTTAGGCGTTCGTATTCCATGGAAAAATATTCCAGTACATTTACGTATCTACATATATACGAGTGTAATATTCAGGTGGACATTATTAACCACAAATATGAAGGTAGGCATCAGGTCTGCTGGCAGATAGAGAGTTCGTAAAGGTAAACTAAATGTATCAATATCACCTGCTCCTGTTCGTATCACAGAGGACGGAGACTATACATAAGTTGAATTTTAAGAAGCCAGTTCAACTATGAAAATTACACGCGTCCGATGCTACGTGTGGAAGCGAAAGAATATAAAATTATTATATCGTTTGAATAAATTTTATACACCTAGGGTGGTTCCCAATGTGACAGGATATCATTTTATGTACCGATCAATACCACCAACGAAGAATACCTACATTCAGAAAACAAACTCGAATACGAAGAATTTAAAGCCTATTTTGAATAACTTTATAAAATCGTATTAATTTTTTACCTTCGATTTCGTCCAACAAGGGTACCATATGTTGCATGATTTATACTTGGATTTGAGCTGCTTTTTCATACTTAAAAGGTGGAGAACTCCAAAGCAGAAATTTTACATTACTAATCATGGGAGAGCCCAACTGCCAGAAAACATTTTTGAATATGACCTAGTTAAATTGAAAGAGCATGCAAAAATACCTCGCCAGTAAAATTTTAGATGCCGAAGTGCATTTTTTGATTTATGGTGAATTTTAAAAAATTTAATGTTTGGCCCAAAATGTGAAAAAAAAATTAGAATTTTACCAAATAAACTTGAAGAGCTAAAATTTGGTACTTATGCACCTCATATTTGACCCACCAAATCGATTAGAAACCGTGTCGAACCATTTTGAGCAGTTCTGGAGACTTCGGCTGATTTTTGAAAGTTTCAATTTCTATAAAATTTCACCAAAATGAAGTAGGAAAGCTAAAATTTCCTTTGAATTCCAATTTAAACATTCTGAGTTGACTGGCGCTGGTTTTGAGTAGTTTTGGAGGCTCCAGCAGCATTTTGGAAATTCCAAGTCTCCAAAAAATATCATAGAACCAGCCAAAATTAACATTGTGCTTGTTAGGGACCTGACCGACTATACACACTGTTTTTCCAAAGTCAGTATTTACCAGTTCAAAGGCGTATATTTTTTCAATAATGAAATATGGCTGAAGACCCCAGAATAGCTTAAAACCAGGTCCAATCGACTCATTGTCAGCATGTTAAAATTGGTGTGCAAAGTGAATTTTAGCTTTTCAACTTTATTGGAGGGTAAAATTTTGTGAAAATTTCAACTTTCATAAATCTGCCGGAGGCTCCAGAATTATATACTCAAAACGATTCGAAACCTTTTTCAATCGATTTAGAGGATTGAAAATAGGATACCTACCAAATTTCAGCTTTGTATGTTGATTCGATAAAATTTTGATTTTTTTCGCATTTCTGGCCCAAATTGGACTTTTGAAAATTCACTAAAAATCGAAAAAGGAAATAAAAAATGATAAAAATGCAAAAAATTGCAACGTAACGCTTCAAAATGCTGATACTGAATCATGAAAAAAAATGTTCACAAGTTCCACAGATAGGAAAAGAAATACTTTTAAAATTGCAATCCCAATAACTACCCCATTTACTGGATCAAAATTGTTTCCAAAATCACGACATGAAAATAAAAATTCAAATTTTTTTACATCGACACTTTCAATTCAAATCTGTTTTTTCTGTATATTAAAAGGGTTTCAATTTTTAAGATTCGAAATTAGAACTCCCCTTCTCTCTTCATCTTTATCCTGCCTCATATTTTTCATTTTCAAGAGAAAATTTTCATTCTCTCCTCCCCTCCACTTCCTCTGTTTTTTCAACAGGATTCAAGTCGAGTGGTTCCAGAAAGTTTTAAAAATTTTCACAAAGTACTAAATAATCATAAATTAGAAGTAAAAAAACAATCTTGTCAAGATTTAAAAACTGGAAAGTAACTCCAAAAAAATGGAAATACGAGTCTACTAAATGTTTTTTATTTTCGTTAATGGAAACTGAATTTATCAGAGAAATTAAAATGAAAAAAAATGTCATTCAGGAATATTTTAAATTCGTTGAAAAATTAAGGAAGGGGCGAGCTTCGAAACTACAAAAACACCTGTTCTGCAGTAGCGTAGGTACCTATTTCTTTGATATCGAACTAAAAACTCGTTCAATAATATTAAGGCTTTAAAAAATCTCTTTTTCTGATTGGAAACTTTCAAGTCACAAAAAAATCAACAATTTTCACCACTTTCTTTTTTTGGTTTTTCAAAAACCGAATTCGCGCAAAAATAATCACTTTTGAAAATTAAAAATTGAGTGCAAGGTCACTACAATTGTTATACTAGAAAAAAAGATGGAGCCATAGATCTTGCTTTTTAAAAAAGACACTTGAAAAAATTACCCTATTACACGAGATCCATCAGAATCTTATCTATGGCAAAACTCTCAACTAGACGTGTTTCAAATAAAAAGAATAGAAAATTACTTCTCATTGTATATTCAACGTATTATACCACAAAATACCAAACGAAAACACCGAAACCGTTTTTCAGGAAACATTTAAATAATACAAGAAAACAAACTTACGTTACAGGACGCGACTACTTTCTAAAAAAAAAGAAAAGAAAAGGCATATTATACTTTTTACTAGCCCATAACGCTTCTGAATAGTACACGACAAAAAAATACACAACCATCGAGCACACAATGACCATCCCTCAATCCCTCATCCAACAACAAAAAAACCTCCATTCATCCCGAATTGTAAATCACTATCTATTGAAGAATACATGTCTCGAGTCTTATTTTACATGTATATTTTCAACACAAAAAACCCATTTATCAGTATCGTTGAAGCAAACGTCCTGTTTTCAAAGGTCCTTTACCATTTTGGTCAATTCTTATACAAACGTACGTAACCGTTTATAAAACCTCGAAGGCTCGAACCTTAGTTAGTCAAACGTGACATTACTACGAGCAAACCGAAAAACCACCACTCTCTTCAGATTTTCGCAAATCTGTGCAAAACATTTCGTAGCACTACAAAAAAAAAAAGCCTCGCAATAAATTATCTACCTAGTACCTACCTTGTGTTAAAAAGGTTGATGATCTGATCTTTTTGTACGTAGTACAAGACGTATACAGAGAATTCATCGAGGCACATACAGGAATTGTTGACAAGAGACCTGTCGATCTATTCATTGAAAACAATGCTATGTAATGTGTTCATTTCTAGGAAATGTTTTTGGTTGAACTTGTGTCGCTGTCGCGAACTCAGAGCCAGAGCCAGAGCCAGCCAGGCTTGATTCGAATTGTATAATCGGTTGATTTTTCTCATGAATTGTGTAGGTATTTAGTAAAATGTCAAATAACCTATACATCATCAGCACTTTAGTCACCTTTGATGAATAGACAGCGGCGGCGTGATCATGAAAATGAAAACAGGATGCTCCAGCTCTATTCAAAAGAAACAAACTGTCCTAGCGGTCCTGTTTTTTCGAGATAAGTTGAAAAAATTACAGCTATGACACTCGAAATATCTAATCCTGTATTTTTCAAACGATGCAAAGTTTATAAAAAATGAAGAAACAAAATTTGAAATAAATTTACCTACTGTTTGCAAAAATGGGACATGAACAAGAAATAATTTGTAGTTTCTAGAGGTGTTTAATTTTAATTAAAAAATAATAAACTGTTTTTCAATATTTATCATTCTTCTCACAAAAATGCAGGGCGATCCCCCCCCCCACAACACACCCACATTATTATTTAAAAAAGATCTGAATGTGGGTCATATGAAATGAAAAACAAATATTTTCAGAAAGAGTTTTTCAAAAGTGTCAAAGAAAATAATTCTGAGCCTTTTTTCGCTCTAACTATTTGGGATTTTTTTTTGCACAGAATACAAAAAACAAAATTTCGAAATTTTTTTGCACTTTTATTCAAAGATTCCATTTTAACCAAAACTTGAACGAAATTGCCATCAATGGAAATTTTTTTTGAGAATTTTAAAAAGTTTTTTGTACTTTTTATAGCCATTAGTCACTTTCTAATTTTGTGTTTTTTTTTGCAATTTTTCTCAAATTTTGCGGAAAACTTGGAAAAAATTAATCAAAAATTGCTTAAGCAAGTGATATTTTTGGTGAAAATGGTAACTTTCAGGAACCAATTATGAAAAAAGTAATCAAATTACTAAAGAGTAACGTTTTTGGGCACTCTGGTGTTGAGACCAATTTGTTTTTCTACACTCTTTTCGCGAAGCTCTTAGTTTTTTTCAATTATAGATCTTTCGTGAGAAGAAAATTGAAGAAAATCACAAATTTTTTAACAACACAGTAAATCATCAGGAAACACGAGAGATCCCCTCTCCCCACCCCACCACCCCAGAATGAAAAGAAACAAACCATAGACTATGATTTACTCGAATACCGAACAAGTGTAACTCATTTTCTTGAAAGAAGTTTTGTTTTCCGAGATGTTTCGCGAGCTGAAGAGGGAAAGTTCAACTAGAATCAATATTTCGTGATAAAAAATTTGACATTTTCCCAAAACAAAAAATTTATTTATGAGAAAAATGAAAGATCCTACAATAAAATCAAAATTTTATGATCTGTTGAATACTTGTATGTTGATATGAAACATTGGCTCAAAATAAATAATTCCATTTCAATCAAGTCTCGGAGTAAGGTGCAGCTCATAATCCCAAAGTTGATAAAATTTGATTACTACCAGAAAATTTTCAAAAACTATTCTTTTTTTATTGAAAAGGACGGAAAAATTTGGCTCATTGAATTGAAAAAATTGGAGGAGTAAGTAACTTCATATTATTCCAAGAAGTGCCTTCTTAGACAAAAATGTTTATACTTTCAATAAGTAAAATGCTCTTTTTCGTCTTCCGAACATTCAGTTTTTTGAAGATTACTCTCTTTGTAAAGGGTATGGGCTGATAAGAGTGATGAGTAAGGGAGGAGGGGGGGGGTGCCAGTTTCATTTTCAAGAGATTAGGGGCTCTTATACACTTCAGGTGGAGTACATGGGCCAGAAAAATTCTTCAGAACATTTTCAACCCCTATCTCTGTTTCTTCATACGCGTGCCATGTGAATTTTATTGTCGTTTTTTCAAAAATTCTAGATTTAATCTCATTCCATTCAGGATAAGATCTTGAATGATTTCGGTTCACTCTTACGAAAGAGTTGGGTGATATCACATTTCCATAAACAAAATTCTCAAGGATATTTTGATCACATTTTCTAAATTCATTTTTTTTTACGACAATGACATTCACATAGAAATAAATGCAAAAAATATGAATTTTGCGAGAATCTTGCAAAAATGATCGCGAAAAAAGTGTTAATAAAGGTACATTTATGTGCTTCAGACTGAAATTTTTAGCGAATGAAAATATTCGTTAAATGAAAATTATTAATTCTCAGAACAGAAAAGGTAGGGTAAAGACTGAATCTTGAAAAAATTGTTTTTTTTTATGCACCACATTTACTTGATGTAGAAAGTTCTGTGTCCTGAAATATTCTATGTCTATCATAAAGACTTGCACATAAGTTTTGAATCTTTGCTCAGATCTTCATCAAATGGTTCATTAACTGACTATAATCAACTCAGCTGCAATTTTGTGACTTTTTTATCTTTTTTTTACCCCTCCTACATGTTTTTTTTCATTATTTTGTGAAACCAAATGAAATCGACTGCTGAGTTCGTATAAAATACATATCAAAATGCAATCTCATGGGGTATCTCAAGATGGTGAACTTCTCAAATGGATATCTCATTTCGTCTCTCCATATAAAAAATAAAGATAGACCCCCAGTATGAAAAAAAAAAATTTCAAGTTCTTTTCTCAAGTAGGTACCAGTCAAAATTTAAAAAAATAAATTAAAATCGTTTCCCAATTTTAATCATCATTTCATTTTCATTTCTACCAAGGACCAACTCGATTAAAAATCACCCTTTTAAATAGATTCTCGACTTCTAGTCTTTCTAATGGATTTCATGACCAAAAAACACCCTGTATGATAATAAACTTCGCACGATAAACAATCACCAAAAGGATAGATTATTCAAATTAATCAAATAAAATACATTTCTAAGAACGTACCAAGTCACACATTCGGAATTCAGAGCATTACACATCGAGCACATCCCAGGTGAAAAAATAAGAATAAAATCTAGAAACCTTGACAATACTCGCGATATTTTTCATGAATGAGTTAGGTAATTGCATTATTGCGACGGTCGTAGGTAAATCTGCCAAATACTAGCAAATGTACTTATTTTTGGTCGACTTGTTGGAGGGTGTTCAAATTTATATTAGCGAAATACACCAGCCACCAGGTACTTGAACGATATGAAAAATGAGACGGAAGCCTCGTATGATTCACACGATGCTCGCCTACTATAACATTGAAAAATACCAACATTTAGACCGGTATTTTGACCGACTGATGTTACAAGATTTTTTAAAAACACCGCCGCTGCGCAGGTATAAGGTAAAATATGGAAAGATACACAGAATGTCTATATAATTTGAAAATATTTAGCCAACACAATGTGAGAAAGAGATAGGGAACACCGATCACTAGACCTGTACCATTTTTAATTGGTATTAGGTTCCGATTCATCGATTCCTTTGTATCTCGCCCTTTCTACCAACATAAACAAAGCAACCAGATCATCGGCTATCCTATCTCGACTACGAGTAGTGCAATCTGGAAAGCAACCGGTTAAATAGACGCGTTCGTCGGCAAAATGTTGGAAGAAAAATATGCCAATAAAGTCTACCCATTCTTATACAAATGATCGCCATTATTCGTAAATACTCGTAGAAATACTGAGAGAAAATTCATACATTTAAAAATACGAATACTTGATTAAAACGAAACTTACACAAAAAAATGATAAATCCAAACAACAGGGTGAAATAAATTAATCAGCAACACTGGGATAAAAATCACACCACGAAAAAAAACCACGTTCCACACAAAAACACGAATATCACACAAAGTCGATAAAATTCGCACTTCTCGAATGAATTTCCCAATATAACCACACTAAAACAATGAAAAACTACACCTCGAAGGATAGAAAAAAAAATCACTGAAAAACTCGAACACGAAAGTACCACAAGAAGATCGACGAAGAGCAGAAAAATTCCAATAGTAAACAGTCGGCATCCGCACAAGCGATTGAAGTCTTCCAACATAGAGAATCTCGACGACGCGAGAAACAAGAGCGCATGCGCAGTTGTACAGGTAATCCGAAGGTATCAGGTGTTGTGACAACGGAAGGCGGCGCCAAAGATACGAGTAAGTGGCGCGGACCAGACGACCCCCGCGTTTTTTTCCTTCCAACTGTAACGAGGAATGACGGCGACTAATCACTCAACTCGAATGAAAAAAAAATTAAATGCATTCAAAAAAAGAAGGAATTTATGATGGTTTCCCAAACCGCATAATTTCCCCCTTATTTTCCTCCGATAAATGACGCCTCCCCCGCTCGATCATTTTTTCACCCATTAGGTGCCCGTGCAACGGATGCTGATTGGGTAATTCTAGAGCCAGCCTAGTTACTCCCAAACATACTAATTATGAATTTATTCGAGCAATTTTTTTCTTCTTCGGTTCCAGCATCGATGGTGATGCTGCGAAGAGAGAATTTTTTTGCAGGATTTTAATAATATTATACTCGTCTGAGATATAGGTAGAAATTCACCATTTGAAATAGCCTATATCTTATGATTATTGGTCTAGGCCTCTAGGGACACAAATATTGCTTTCGACAAATCTACAAATACGACTCATCAACGAACTGATCAGCTCCTGGAGTTGATCGACACCAATGACCATCACAGCATCCACGATCCATACACCTACTCACTCATCATCATAAGTCCACCAGTAAGCACAATATATACCTATTACAAGACAACCTATACCTACCTATAGATTGAGAACCCTTTTATTTTTTATTATTTTCTTTTGTACAATCTCGTTCGGAAGTATACAAGAGAACACTGAACGCTATCATTACGAAGCATTCACAGCTTGTTAACAACAGAGCGGACGCCGAGTATACAAAATGGACAGTCAATCATATCCTCCCTTTAGCACCTGCATTATTCCACAAAACACATTCAAATTATACCTTTTGCTTTTCATAAACTTCGGCATAGTGTGAACTTATCCACAGTTCTTTCAAACCATTATCATTTAATACAATAAAGACTACTCGTCAAACCGCTTTTAATTTTTTTTTCTTCCCTACTCGATTAAAACTTTCCGTGTCGGATGAGTAGAAAAATTTTAATTCATCGGGACATTCTGAGAGATTAATTTTCCTCCTTTATCTCGTTCTTTTCTTCCTTTCTTTACATTTTTTTACGCGGATTTAAATTCTTCGGAGGTGGCGTGAGAAAGCGCATCAAGTTGTAGCTTTCTTCATTTAAATATGTATTAGATTGACTTTGACATCCGATTGCGATTATCGTGTAGGCTATTAGGCTATCTGGTATCTGTGAGCAGATCTATGAACGAGTTGATACGTCATATTCTTTCAGGCACAATAATGATTTTCTTGCTTTTTCATTCGTTTTTCAACATTATAAATTTATAAGGTAAGGAGTACATATTTTCAGTCTTCAGGGTGTCTAACAAAACTCACAGACAAAAAATCATGACTTTTTCATGACCTATTTTTCACATTTTTACCACATGAAAATACCCCCCCCCCAATCAACAACTTGAAACTGAGAAGATTTTTTTTTAAATTTTCAGGCAAATATAGGTAAGTACATATATTTCAGTTTTTCCATTTTTTTTCATTTTATGGGCTTTTTAAAAAATTTTTAAGAGTGTTTCGAGCAAAATTTATGTGTTTTTTTCAATACTTTTCATGATTTTTATTACAACCTACCAAAATTCATGACTTTTTCATGACTTTCATGACCACCTACCAAAATTCAAGACTTTCATGACCGTTAGACACCCTGGTCTTTGAAAAAATCAGGAAAAATGAGGAAAAGTCAGGAAATTTCCTCCATTTTAGGCAGTCAGAGAAATGCGAGAGAATTCAGTAATTCTCCTTCTAAAATTGGAAAAATTCCCTCCAATTATAAGTAGCACATCAGGTCTGGTTTAAAATTTTCCAAATAAAAAAAAATCAATTAAAATTTTGTTTATTATAGATTATTTGTATTATGTTTTCGAGTTTTTAAAATTTAGAATTGAGTTAAATGATTAAATTTTACATTTAAAAAAATTTTTTTTGTACTGATTGTAACTTTATTTCTAGATATGTATATACCCTAATCATAAGTTTGTCTTAATATAGGGCCCCTAGCCTAAGTTGCTGTAAATGGCTCTTAATAAATAAATAAATAAAAATGTTTTTACAACTGTTTTTTTTTTCAAATTCGACCACAGTAAAATGGACTGTATTGTTAACTTTCGATCGTCTTTCGCCAAGGCTCTAAATTACATTTGTTTTAAAAAATTCAAAATATTGCTGTTTGAAAAAATAAGATTTTAAAAATGTTTGAAAACAGCTACAGGGAAGATTCCTCTAATTGAAATATTTTTCAAAAATAAAAAATTGAAGCAAATATTTCAATGTATAAGTTTCAAATGTCTTGGCGTGAAATAAAGAGGCGGAAGAGAAGGGTTGAATGCCCCAAAATTTTTAAATCATTATTTCCTCCATTTTTAAAGTTTTGTGACTGCATTCAATTTTTAGCTCAGAAGCCAGAAAAAAGACATTATGCGTTCCACTAATTTTTTAAAACTACAAAAATTCAGTCAATTCAAGAATCCTTTATTTATACCTTAAATTGAAGTAAATAGTACTCTGATTAGAGGCATGAGAGAGTTGGAATGAGTTAGGCAGGAAAAGTTCAAATGATCCCACAATTTTTTCAACCTTTTTGGTTTTCCAGCCCACCGCCTAATCTTTCATTGTGCTGATTTTTCAAATTTTCGGATTTTCAAATCCTTCTTCTCTTTTCTAACTCACCACAGGTCTCAAATATTCCTATACTGTCTCCAGATTCCAAATTATCCATTTTGATTTCCTATAGTCAAACACATTGTCGAATAAGACGAATTTTTGCAGTTTTTTTTTAAAAAAAAGTTCGGCCATAAAAAGGTCTCGTGAGATTAAATACAAATTCTTCTTCTTAAAATTATCCTCTGAGGTTCAGTATGACCAATTTCTGACATTTTGAGTAACATTAGAGAAGACGTTTAGATCTTAAGTCTGACTTTCAAAAGCATGTTATAAAATTATGTCTAATTGTCTAAGCAATCTGAAAATGCCCTTAAAAATTTCAAAATTCCAAAATTTATCTCGCAGATGTGTATTTTAGACAGTTTGTTTACATGGTGTTTTTGTGAAGAGTTTTTCTTGAATATTTCCTCAACATAACCTCCTTGAGAAAAATTACCTACACTAAACAAGTGGAAAATTTAATTTTTTCAATACTCGTTTCTTTAAAAAATGAGTGTTTACAATTACTACACGCTTACATTTCAAAATTAAAGCAAAGTATGTAGTAATTTTTGGACAGTTTCCCACTTGAAAAGCTATATCAACTTACTGCTAACAAAAACCTATTTTTTGGATTTTTCAAAATTAAAAAAAAAATTACAAAATTGACTTATATACGTACATAACTCTCTTTACAGTAAAGGAATAAAATATCAGAAGGCTTGGAAGTTCAAAAGACTAATAAAGGATCAATTTCATGAGGTCGAACAATTTTTTTAAAGAAGTAAAATGCCTTGTTCACATTTACCCCCTGTTTAAAATTACTCACATTGACTTTATTTGAGTTATACAGAATATTAATTTATTTTTTGAATTAAGATCATTTGGTGTCCTTTAGCTCTCCATTTTGAAAATATGAGTTGCTGTGGGATCTGAGGATGAGCACACATCCGAAAAAATAATGCATTGAACATTGAACTCATCAACCTTAAAATCGTTGGATTTTGAAATCATGAAGAAAATGATCAATTAAATTATTTAAAATTGATAGACCATATTTTACAGAAAAACATTCAGATTTCGAATGTTGGAATTCGTATTTTTGTACCTGCTTGATCGTTTGAAGAAATCCCATCAAAATTATCGTTCAAACTTCAATTTCATCGCCTCATCATATAAAATGTTCATTCAAAAAAAAAAAAATGTAATTCAGATTTTGATTTTTTTTTAAACACATGCAACGTAATCAAACTATATGTAAATGTATATAAAATCCTGTGTAACAAATAAATTTTAGCCAGCTACGAGGAGGAAGCAATGTGCAATGTGCATACCTACCTACCTAGTTGTCATGAAAAAGATGGAAGATCAAACTTTTGTCTGCATAAGACTCTTACCTCTACGTCATTCAGTCTCAGTGCTACTCCATCAGCATCAATTTTTTTTACGAAGTTATATTCTTCATTTTAAAAATTTTTGGAAGATATTCAACTATAAAATGATTGAGTAATTTTTCTGTCAACTCCTTAATATTTAATGTTCAATTTGTTTCTTCGTTTAAGATTATTTGACAGTGGCGAACATTCATTTTTTCAGTCCATGCGTTAAGCGACAGGAAAAAGAAAAGGGAAATACTGTGAAGTGTGACGCATAGCAAAGCTGATGCTGAAGATTTTGAAAATCGTACAACTCGCTTAAAAATAGTCAAACTGAATTTCCGAAATATGTACTATGATGTGATGTAAAATTTCAAATACTGTTTGTTCCTGTTCACGAACAGACAATTGAGATTTATGTTTCCCTTAACTAATTTAATTACTTAATTGATAAATAATGTATTTTGAAAAATTGATTTTTCAATTTTTGGATAATTTCTAACAAAGTTTCAAACAGAAAATCAACGAAAATTTGTTCCCTACCCGATATCAAATTTCTAGAACGAACAAACTCGAAAGATTTCCAGTCGATCCGGAGCTTCCAACAACATTCTGATTTTTTTCATGAATTTTCGAAGCTCCATAACATGGTTTAGAATTCGAAAATACCGCATTTCAGCGAATTTTATCCAGACAACTGAAGTCGAGATTTTCTGAACAAACTTTTAATTTTGAAAACGATAATAAAGTTTGATATTTTGGTTCTTTCTGATTTCAAAATCGAGTTCCAAATTGATAGGAAAATCGAAACATCAAAAAAACAGCTTCAAAATTCCAATTAATGAGCTTCTAAAACATGTCCCTTTCAAACATTAAATTTTTCTTAAAATCAGAGCCGAACACCTCAAGTGGTTCTCCAGAAAGATCAGCCATTGAAAATAAGTCAAATAATTTCCACATCATCTAGATAATTATAATTAAAACTCAGAACAAAACATCTCCAGCTCCCTAACAACCGTGACAAAGGTCGAAAATGAAAATCAATCAAAACGTCGATAATAATTCTATACGCCAGTTTAAATTCGACAAAAAGTCCGTTAAGTATGAAAAATGACGAAAAATCTCTCACAACACGGGTGAGTAATTTCATTTCCCAAGGCTCAGCTTTCACTCCCTCATAGATCATTGCACAAACTGAGTGTTCCCTAATCGTACGACCTATTACCATCCAAAAAGCACGCCGGAGATGATCCAATTGAGCTACTCATTTAGTCTAAATTTCTTCTTTCGAAAAAAAAGGCACCGATTTCACACCTGGTCATCATAAGTGACTCGAGTAATAAATCAAAACTCATTCGTCAAGACAACTATTAAATTAAACTTCTGGGAAGTACCCGAGTTTGACGTGCGGCTCGGACGCCTTCGGGATAGGCTGCATTCGAGCCGAGCAGAAGAGCATAACGGGTTTAATATGTATACGCAAAAATTTAAAATAAACATCACGAATCAATTTATCGACGAATCGATCGATACTTAATAATTGAATATACCGAATAAGTGTTTCTCAATCCGTGGGTCGCGATTCTTTCGGGGCATCGTGAACAATTTTTCAATGGGTCGTGACATCGTTCTCGTCGCGTCGGTGAGGATTGAAAAAAAAATTATACAATGCGTTTTTATACTTTTGGTGAACATTTTATATATAGGCGATATTCATCTCGAGATAGAAACGATCTATTGACGCGATAAAGACGAAATTGAAATTCGACGATGGAAATTGAATAGGTATAGGTATAGGTTTAAGAGCAGACGAACATCGAAGACGACCTTTTAATCGCCATATGTGAATCGAATTACGCTGTTTTTTTTTCTGCTGCTAGTTCGATGAAAAGTTCACCAATTTTGTATGTACTCGCAGCCCGAAGGCTTCTTCGGTTCGCGTTTATACTGCAGCAAACAAACGACAAGCATTCGAGAGAGAGACGAAGAACAAACCGCATCCATGATCCAGAAGCTGAATCAGAGACCAGAGTCAGACATTCCTGCCAGTCTAGGCGGCTCGATTCACATATGCGAACACTTGTCATCAAAACCAATATTTACCTTGAATTCTCGCCTCAAAAGTGAACTCAGAAATAAGTCATCGATGAAAGTAAACAATAACAATAATAATTTAAAAATAATCGAGCACCGTGGGCCCGATATACAACGTTATGTATGTATTTAACATAGAAAAATACCACAAAAACATGTAATAGGTATACTACTATACTACCACCAGTCTAAATATAGTTGACTAGATACCGGCTAAATTGTAGAACTTCCCTTCCCCTGACAGTCATTCCTATTTCTCGAGTTGCACGAAGAAGTCGCATTCCTTTACGTTGACGCATTAATTTCTTTCTTACTCTTTTATATCGAAGCAGTTCACTATCCTCTTATTTTTTTTTTCAACTCATTTTCCCCCTTCTTTTCTTCTACACAGAGGCTATACATATACCTTACCTTTACACAAATATTGTTCATTACGCTGGTTACCTTATACCTATAGCATGGCTTTTTTTTTCATGACCTTCTACACCATACCTACCTATAATATGTTAAATAAACGACTCAATACCGCAATTTTAAACCTCGTCGAATGGCCGTTACATAGCAGGTGATACCTGAGAGCATTTAATTTCCTATTCATTAACCTAACTAAAGCAGTCTCACATACTGTAAACCACACCGCAATTCGCCATAGTCTTATGGAATTTCACATAGAGTTACCCAACTGATCACGAATTTAGTTTCGTCATTCTTCTTCTTCTCCTCTTTTTTTTCTTTTTGCTTAAACTATAGACTAATGAAATTGAAAACGAACGTGGCTTTTATTTTAACCATTTTCCCACAGGTCATCTCATCATAGGAGACAGGTATTTTTAGATTTCTAGATTTATTACAGAGATTAGATTTGCTCTCAAAAATTTTACACACGAGACACGCGAGTCTCATCTTCTCGTAAACCGCAGCTCTAAACACAGCTTCCGTTCCCTTCAAAAATGTCTAATCATCGAGCAAAATAATATATTACCGAGTATTTTTCATTCTTACTTATCTCAGCTCCCACATCGCGGTCGACGCGGTCAGCGTAGTTTCGAGGAAAATTATTTTAATTAGTGAAAATTGTCACACAAATGAGTTTTTTTCATTTTTTTAAAGAATAATATTTCAGCTTGAAATAAGTTGTCTGTCGTATGTATACCTATTAGATTTTTAAGGAATAATTTTCACTTTTCAGTGCGGAAAAATTCAAAGGGTGTCACAAATTCTCACCAAATTATTGAAAATGAATTTTCAAAATGAAAATGTAATAGAAAACATGAAATTCAACAAAAACTCGAAGGTAAAATCATTTTTCCAGGAAGGCAACAGACTCATGAAAAATGGCGAGGAATTTGCGAATTTGGCAGAAACTCAGTAGAAACCCTGCAAGAAGTTGTCCTGTGATTTCAAAATTTTTGGCCCTAATTAGGAAAACTATAAATTTTTCAACATAGGAAAGCATGATGTTGGCCCGGCATTATCAAGGTTTCCTGGGCGCTGACACAGACCCGGGACCGAATTGTCCTCAATTATGAATACATAATATAAAGTTTCAAACAAGTAGCATTTAATTTTAAAACAGAATTTCAAAAAATCACTTACCTATGAACTTGTAAGAGGATAAAATGATGCTGCAATGCGATAAATCAACTGAAACAAACAGAAAACAAAACATATAGTGAAAAATAATCAATAAAAGTGGGATACTTAAATATAGGTAGGTGAAAGAAAAAATGACTGATTTCAGTAAAAAAACAAATTATGAGTTACTTATTTTAAATTTAAAATAGGTACGGTTATAAACCGTAATCAAAAAACAATGAACCATTTTGAATTAGGTACAAATTACGTGAACATCAGCAACAAGTATTTTAAAAACAATTCTTCATAGTTTAATGACACTCATTTTTGCCGAACTGTATATTTTTTGGCAAAAATTGCCACATTGTGCTAGAAGATATAATTTCTACCAAAAATGTTCATTCATTCATGAAACTTGTTACTTTTTACCGAAAATATGTATTAATTTTTGTATAAATAATTTTTTTGCCAGAATTGTTAATTATTCGACAAAAATGCTTCATGTTCCAGTGGAGGACTGACTTATGATGTTACTTGGCGATCGCCAGGGGCCCCGAGACACTAAGGGGCCCCCATGGGTCATGTTTAAACCAAAAAAAGGTGATATTTTCACTTTCTCTATAACAAAAATTTTTGCTAGCTTCTGCCCTCGCTTCGTTCGGCCCAGTTTTCTCTTCTTTTACTTAAAAATCTAAATTTTCAATTTTAGTAAGGTACATTCAAAATAATAATTCTAAAATTGCGTCGTCAAAAAAATTAACTCATCAGTCACCACAAAAAACATGTTTTTTTACCTCTCAAAAAACAAATTTTTGAAATTTTATACCCTCACTTCACTTGGGCTTCCGCCGTTTTTTTTTTTCAAATTGAGATCGAACTATTACAAAAATCTATCAGGTATTCAAATTTCAAGAAATGTTCTAACCCAAAAAAAAAACACTTTTCACCTCAAAAAAGCTTTTTTTTCTACTTCTCAAAACAAGCTTTTGCTCTCACTCCGCTCTGAGCCTGTTTGCTTTTTATTTTCAAGTTTAAAATTTAAAAAAAAACAATCATTCAAATTCTAAAATTTTGAGCTAAAAAAGTGAAATTTTTTTTAAAAACTTCGTTTTTTTACCTCTAGAAATACTAATTTTTAAAAGATTTTCCCTCGCTTTCCTTGGGTCAATTTTTATCTCTTCTCTAAATAAAAAAAATCCATTTTTGAAACTTCCATAAATTCAAAAGGGAAAATAAGAATTTTTCATAAGCCCAAATGCGAATTTTATCAATTAACAAAATTGTCATCTCATCTTTTATTTCACTTTAAAAACTCGTCATTTTATTCGGTGGTATTTTTTGCTCATGGCAAATTTTTCGTCCACCCCCCCCCCCTCCTGAAAAATCTCCTTTTTGCTATATTGAATAGAAAGACAAAAGCAAAAATCAATCGCACAACTTCCAGGGAAAAAACAGAACGAGAATGATTCTTAAGGGGAAAGGGGAAAAGTTTTGGGGGCCCCATTTGGTGCATCCACCTGGCGGGGCCCCGAACCGGAACCGATCCGGTCCACCACTGTTCCGCGAAAAATTTTAATTTTCTGCCAGAAATACTCATTTTTGTCCAGAAGAAGTCACTTTTTCAAAAACTCAGGGTGTCTAACAAAACTCCCAGTCCCAGACAAAAAAAATCATGACTTTTCTATGACTTTTTCATGACCTTTTTTCACATTTTTACCGCATGAAAATACTCCCCCCTCCTCCCAAGAAAAAAAATTAAACAACTTGAAGCTGCGAGGAATTTTTTTCCATTTTGTAGGCAAGTAGGTACTTCCTAATTTTTTGAACTTTTGCATTTATCGATTTTTTTTTCATTTTATTATGGGGTTTTTAAAAAATGTTCAAGTTGGTTTCGAACAAAATTCATGACTTTTTCATGACTTTCATGACCGTTAGACACTATGAAACGGCACATTTGTTGCTAATAATAAGCTCGTTTTTTGCTAATTTGAGTTTTTCTCCCCAAAATTGGCACTTTTATGCCAAAACTGTTCACTTTTTGCCAAATTATTGTTCTGTATTTGTCATATAAATTACGTTCATGACAAAAATTGACTTTCTGAGTTGAAACTGTCATTTTTATACCAAAAATGTTGATCATTTGCAAAGACTGTTCTTTCTGTGCTGTTCATTTTTTGGCAATTGAAAAAAAATGCTTCATGTCGACAAAAATTTCAATTTTTTGTGGAAAATACACACTTTTTGCTAGGGGTACTCATTTTTTCAAAAACTGTTATTTTTTTTGTCATTGTCAAAAGCAGACCATTTTTTTGGAAAAATTTACAGTTTTCAACAAAATTAGATTTTTTTGCCAAAAATAGTCATTTAACGCCAATTAAATTAGCCATTTTTGGGCAAAAAGAAAATTCACCAAAAATGGGCATATTTGCTGTCAAATTGGCAGTGCTTGCAATTTTTTTTTAAATTGGAATTTTTGGCCAGAATAGGAACCTAATTTTCAAAAAATTATCTTTTTTGTTTAAAAATACCCATGCCTACCTATCTACATGTTCTCCTCAAAATACACATTTGTTACAAAAAGTGCCATTTTTTGCCCAAACTGTTACTTTCTGTTGTCAAAAATAAAATTTTTCGCTAAATTGCAAAATTTTGCTAAAAATTGGAATTTTTGGCTAAGTTTTGCTAAAAATTGGCATTTTTTTCTATTGATGGTTTTTACTCAATTAGTGATACATTAGGAGCAGTAACTTCTTAAATTTTAGTCCTGTAATCAGAAAATTGTCATTATAAGATTCGTTCTATTTTAGAGTAGGTATAGATCCACCTATTTTTTGTGATTTTAAAATTATTTTTGTTATTTCTTAAATTGTGATATTTTTTTTCAAAACCTGATCTATGTACCCAATTTTCATGCAAGTACTCTATTTTCATGATGAAAAACTCATTCAAACTTCTCCCTTTCTTCAATTCAACATTCAATTTTCAAGATGGATGACCTTTCATCAGCATTTCTTCAGTATAGTTCTTCAAGTATTGTACCAGTGCACCTATAAGGCTAAATTAGCTTATTATTCACCGTTTCAAGCATATTTATTATTTAAGGATTTTTACATTATCTACCAAAAAAATGATGATTCGATTAGAACATTTACACAATATGGAATTTTTAGTCCTCTGCACTTTCGCATCGAATCGAATATCGAGTTGCAGAATCGTAAAAATTGCCTAAAAAATTTCCCAGTATATCGTGATAAAATGTTGTTTCTGTGTAACTCGACTATGCTGACCTCGTGATAACTCGTCTCCATCTGCGGTGATTCACAAAAGTAAATATATTCCACCAGACGTCTAATTTCGGCTTATAAATTAGGTAGGTAGTGATAATAAAGGAGTACAATAGGAATTTACCCACATACAAATGTCTAGCATCAGAAATTCTCCGGCAACCGCAAAGTACACGATGAAGAAAAAAAAACGCACCGCAGAGTCGATTGGTTTCGTATAAGGTATTAAATTGTTATAAACCGTTTATTCGGGTCTTCAAACGGGCGTATATAGTAAATAATTTTAGGATGCTGCGTGACTAGGTAATCAAGCAGTGGGCTGCGGATCCACATGCTGTATTGCCTTCCGTTTAACATAGCAGCGCAATTCTTCGAACAGAACAGAACGTACGTTTCCTAAATACCATACCACGAGTACGAGCATGAGTACCTATAGGACCTACCAAATCAATTAATGTTTTTCTCATTAACAACCGACCAATTTACCTCCAGCGTATAAAGTCGCAGGAATTTTTTTTTCTCGATGATGACTTTCTTAAACGGGTGTTGTATGGGAGTCGCATGGCGCATGTTGAATGGACGAGATTTTTCCAGTGTCGTTGATCTCGAGTCTTCGACTTCTTCTAATACACAATAGGATCGTTATGTGGCCGAATTTAAAATATCATTTTGCGATAAATTTTATGCCGCGCGAAATCCATCGGACGGCGCCTACTTTTACATTATAATTTGACCGCGGATATGACCAGAAGCCTCCATCCTCCATCGTGTAGCCATCCAGGGTTTTGCCTGAATCTGGCCGAGTGAGGTGATCGTTGTATAGAATACATTAAGTCGTCAACAAATAGCTTTTTAATCTGGTGTAGGATGACGAACGTGTCAAGTGCAACGTTTCGTTATTTATCGAGTCTATTAAATTTAAATGTGTTTTAATTTTCGGGTGTATTTTTTTCCATACTGGATATTTCTACTTTATTGTGTGCGAGATATTTTCTCTACGCGGGAGTTACTATTCGCTTCTTGGTATGAATAATAAAAAAATTTGGCGATAAAAATTCTCGAGCTGGACGTGCGAGTTGAAAGGTTATTCGATTTTATTCTGTAAAATAAATTTCGTATTAAATTTTCCTACGGTTTATTGGGTGGTCGAAAACATCGATAAAATTTCGTTCTTAGTCCTGTCGTATTGAGAGAAAAATTTCCCAAACTCGCAAACAAATTTTAAACTAATTTTTTTATAGCATTATTTGTTTCCATCTAAATTTTTTTTTTTTTTGAAAAAATTGCAATTTGTTTACTTGATCCTTCATTATAAAATTTTCTATCGTTTACGCGTTAATTACTTTGCTCTTGAATATGAAATAATCTCATCTGTTTGTAGGAAAAATTCGTTTTAAAAGGGAGTTTTTTTCAATTACATGCTTATTTTCAATGAAGTATATCGAAATTTTTCAATTATTCAGCTTAATTTTGTCCATTTCTTAGCCACTTTTTCTTTTACAGCCCGATTGCTCAACTTTTAGTCCCAGTATAGAATTTTATGAAACATGGAAAATTTTTCCCGCATAGGGCATGTTTAAGAATGAGGAAATCTGTACCTAAAAATTGTTTTAAAATGATATAAAATCTTGAAAATGTTACGAATGTTGTGAAATTAGAACTTGAATTTTTTAGGAGAAATAAGTAGATCAGTGAAGTCAACTCGCAAAAACAAAATTTGCAGTTTTTTTCACCTAAATTTCAAAAATAGTGCCATCTTAAAAAAAAAAGCGTAGGATTTAGAAATTCAATTCTCTACAACAGCTTGAGTTCTCATTACGACCTTGAAAATTTCAGGCCCATGCACAGGGTGTTCACAAATTTAAAAACCGGTTTCCGGTTTGGTGAAAAAATTCAAACTGGTTTTTATTGGCGCAATGCATTCTACACACCAAGGCGACAAAAACGTGATATGAATTTTTTGAAACCGGTTAGTTAATTTGCAACCAGTTGACAAAAAATACCCAAAAATAATTGTGTAGATAAAGAAAAAAGCTTGGAAACAAAAGTTGTAGAGCGTGAAAAATTACACAATACTGTCTAATCAAATTTTGAAACCGGTTCATTGGTTCGCATTTAGCAACCAGTTTTTGACAATCACTTGAAAATTAGAGATTGAGAAAAAAACTCGAAACAAAAGTTGTAAGGCGCCAAAAATTGAACCATTTTCGCAGATCCGATTTTAAAACCGGTTCATTAATTTGCAACCGGTTATCAAAAATAACCTAAAAATTGAAGATCGAGAAAAAAACTTGAAACAAAAGTTGTTGAGTGTGAAAAATTACAATATTCTGTCTAATCACATTTTGAAACTGGTTCATTGGTTCGCATTTAGCAATCAGTTTTTGACAATCACCTAAAAATTGGAGATCGAGAATAAACTTGA
Source organism: Planococcus citri (assembly GCF_950023065.1). Lineage (NCBI taxonomy): Eukaryota > Metazoa > Arthropoda > Insecta > Hemiptera > Pseudococcidae > Planococcus > Planococcus citri. Next base: position 31,335,187 of record NC_088679.1, read on the forward strand.
AACAAGAGTTGTAGAGCGTGAAAAATTGAACCATTTTTGTAGATCAGATTTTGAAACCGGTTCATTAATTTGCAACCAGTCATCAAAAATTACTTAAAAATTGTAGATCGAGAAAAAAACTCGAAACGAAAGTTGCAGAGTGTGAAAAATTGAACTATTTTCGCTAATCAGATTTTGAAACCAGTTCATTAATTCGCAGCAAGCCATCGAAAATTACCTGGTTACAAATTAATTAGCCATTTTCAAAATCCGATCAGCAAAATTGGTTCAATTTTTCACGCTCTACAACTTTTGTTCCAAGTTTTTTTCTCTATCTTCAATTTTAGGTGATTGTCATAAACTGGTTACTATAAAATGTGAACCAAGAACCGGTTTTTAAAAAATGTGATTGAACAGAATTTGATTTGATGGTGTATTTTCTGATGCTTTTTCATTTCTTTTTTGTTTGATTTGTTTGATCCAAAAAATTCTGATAATTGAGATACTTATACTCACCTACTTCCTTTGTTTGGGAGGGGTTTAAAAAGTATGAGAATTGAAGATTCATCAAATTTCAGTTTTTCAAGAACATAATTTCAATTTCCCTCATATAAGCTTTGTGGCATATTGAGGTGACAGGAGTGGATCATGTACATAAATTTTTGTTGCTCCAAGTATTATTTTAAAAAAGTATCTCAATTTTGCCAGATTTTGATTTTTTGTAGAAATTAAACTTTTGAATTTTTGAAAATTCGCTTTAAAAAAATCCAAAAATGAAATTCAGCCCTTGAAATTTGATTTATTGGTGGATGGTGGTGTAAGGTGTATTTTCGGATAATCTTTCAATATTTTTTTTGTTTGATCCAAAAAGATTTCTGATAATTTATTCAGATGCTTCCTTTGTTTGGGAGCGATTTAAAAAGTTTGAGAATTGAGGATTTCGAGTCCTCTCCAAGGTTTTTAAAGGCTTCTTCTTACAGTTAGATCAATGAAATCCAACAATTTTTTATAAGAATGCAAATTTTCTCATTTTCTTGTATGTGCATTAAATTATTCCCCTAAAAGTTACATTAAAAACAAAATTGAACTAAAACCCAATTTGTTCGACAAGATGAACTAGAAATATTTTTTTTTGATGAAAGAAAGCAATTATCTTCAATTAGAAATGTAGCAGAACTTTCTCAAAAAGGAAAGGACTTGCTGAACCACCCCTCCCCCTCGGCCTTTTCCCAACCAAAGCCATACAATAATTAGTCATCGTGGTATTGTTCTAGGCCTGCTCATGTTATGATTTCAGGATTAATCTGATTTATGTAAATTGAAATTTTAAACGTCGCTTAAGAGAAATCAAAAAATATCCCAAATTCAAAATACAAAAATACTAAAGACACTAGTTTCGTAATTTCTCAAATTTGGGACATTTCTCGACCTCAAATCTCACACGTACGATATAGGTACGTATTTTGGCATCGTCGCGTCGTCGCATAGAGCTCAAAATCGACACCAGAACTGGCGCCAATTTCGAATTTACCTCCGCTAGTAAAATCCAGTCATCTTACTCTGTAGTATGATTCAGTTCGTGATGGTTTTGAAATTGGCCAGCACATCTTACGAGCCAAGTTCTGGGTCAGTTATGCAATTCACACTCGTAACTAAATGCGCTCGAGAAGTGAGAACGTTAACACTTTTTCTTTCCTTCGTCAACTCCATACAAATGACATCACTTTCGTTTGGGTTTTCCGTTAGGTATGCGCAATTAGGCGACGAATTTCGGTTTCGGCGAAAGGAACGTGCATCACGTGGCGAAATTTTGGCAACACGTTTTTTTTTTCAAACACACGATTACCCGCATACCATAAAAAATTAATCATTGGTATAACAACCGGCGAGTTGGGCTTGGGCGCGGATACGGTGGTGTTAAAATCTATGGCCAATGGTGATTCGTTGTTCGAGTCTCGTAGGTATTACCTTTACTACATATAGGTATCTGGTGTAGAGGTTTTTTTTTTTTTTAGTTCTTTATTGGTAATACTTAAAGAAGTAAACAGAAAAGGAGGTCTATGCTGATAAATGTTGATTTAAATGGTTAGCACAGTGATATAAATTATGATCATACGGGTGAACAACATGTTGACTCTCACGGGCGCTGCTTGCGAACATCAAACGTTACAGAGAGCGCAATGTAGGTTCGCTCTCTGTGGTACACGTTTATCTATATGTGTGTTTTCGTATTCGTGCTATGTACACCAAGAAAAACAGGTAGAAATGACTCGAGTCTGTACTCGCAGAACAAAGCACAAAGGTGACCGCATCCTATCATCTGTTCATTTGCTGGTGGAATGCTGAATAAATGGCTCTATTCAATGGTCAGCCGAGGAAAAGGGGTACGCGAGAAGTCTAGACTGTAGAGCAGGTTAATATATCTTAATGCTTTTCTATTATTCCATAACGTTATTTATTTTTTAACTCGGAAAGCTTGAATACCGATTTTTTTACCTCCTCTTCTGCCCGATCGTATTCTAAAAACTTCTTTATTTATGTCATACGTCCGACCGCGGGGCCCGAGAGCACGATATGCTGACAGTGCGAAGGTTTTTTCGGGGCCATTTCACCTCATACCATATGCTCACTTTGGGAGAGAGAGACTATACGCAGAGCTCTACAGAGCTATAGAGCAACAAGAGCTGAGCTACGGCCGCGATGACGGATGCGCTCCAACAAGAGGAGTACACACGATGCCGTATATACACACATATAATAATACTTGGAATATTTAATCGGGCTCGGGCGCTGGCTGGCGCTGCGGTCAAAAGCAGCGTCTCTCTTACAGATATCTTCTCTCAAGTCTGTCTCTCTTTCTCGCTTACTCACTTCATCTTTCTTCGTAACATATGGTTATGTACACTCCATACAAACGCCTACAATGTTGGCTTCGATTTTTACTTCCGCTGGTGCTGTGCTGGCCCTGGCCGGGCCGTCGCTCGTACAAACAATTCATCAAGACATTTAATTCATAACTCGTATATAATCTCTCTTTCTCTTTGAGTCATCTGCCCAGCCGTTGCCGTTACAATACACAGCGTCATAATTCTCTCGCTTATATCCTCGTAAGCGCGAGTATCTTGGCCCAATATTCCTCACATAAATACGAAAAAAATTACACATAAACGTTTTAACCGAGCTAATTGTGCCGTGTTTTAACACATTTTATTACATTATATCTGTTTAATCTTTCGCAGCTCGATCGTTGCCAGAAATTTAATATCTATTGTAATCCACATCCGCGGAGTGTTTCTTCGTACTTATAATATATGCCAGATATAAACTCGACGAGTTGTTGTTTATGGCCATTTCGTTTTTCAATACCTTATATTCTTCGTCTCAGGATGAAGATTAACTCGGCATCGTCATATGGTCGAAATATTACCATTATTCTCGTATACCAGACCAGAGGAACATGTGCCCTTTTTAATGTCGTAAAATATGTACGTAAACGTTATATCTTAAAGTTACAAAATTGTAAACTGTTCCAAGAAAATACATTGCCGATGAGTAAATTTGCAACCGAGTTTCCTGCAGTCATGAGATACTGTTCCAAGAAAATATTCAATATTTTACAACGAAATTACAAGAGCAAAGTTCAATCTTAATCTGAAACCGTGTTTCCATCACAAAGATGAAGTACTCGTATCTGCATAAATTTGAACTAATGGAATGGGAATTACGCATTTTAGAACAATATTAGCAGGTTCAATTCAGAGCCAGATTCAGCAGATGATAAAGAGTCAGTTTCTTTTCAGACTTGGTTTTTCAAATAATTGATCTTCTTTTATGAAAAAAAAGCTCGAGCGCCTCATTCTTCGGGTGTTTTCTGTTGACTTGAGTCTACACAGTTGCCAAAACCGAAGACAGAAAAAAATTGATCTAAAAAGGCCAGAAATTAACTTCACCGACTAAGCGACGGGAGTATTTCAATTTCAAAAAAGGGATGTCTGAATACCCCCTCCCTCCCTCTTGTAAGTTGTGAGGTAGGAGTAACCGTTCAGTTACTTTTAACCCTCTCTAGTTTTTTATAGGTACACCAAGAATTTTATGGGAAATATCAAAAGTAGGTTGATTGTATATTGTATTAAAAAAAAAAAAAAAAAAAAAAACCATAAAGCAGGACTTTTTGGCAATTTTTATAGAAAAGCAGTACTTTTGGCATGGCATTTTTCCAAATATTTTAGTTTGGGAGGAAGTGAGGGTCGGTTAGATCGAAATTTATTACTGTTGAAAATTTCTCAGGTCACCATTTTTCCATTTTCCAAAAGAGAATTAGAAATTATGAAAGAGAAGGAATGTAAAATTCCAAAGTTTGATTTTATAAAAACGTAAAACAGCTAGCAGATCTATTTTCGCTTCTTTTCAAATGCTCCATTTTTATGGAAGGATTGTGAGAGGGAGGGGAGTTGAAGTTTATTCAAGTTAACATTTTGTTACTTTCAAAGAGACTTGGAAAATACCCGCGAAAAAAATCAAAATTCTGAATAAAGTACAAATAAATGAACAGAAACTTTCAAATTTGATTTAAAAAATAGAAAACAGCAGAACTTTTTTTGCAGCATTTGCAAAAAAGTACAAGGCTTTTAGCATGGAATTTTTTCAAATTCGGAAAGATGGGAAGAGCGTTGGTCGGGTCGAAATTTTAACCATTCACACAAAATAAAAGAAGCCTTTTCAAAAAATTTACTTTATATGTAAGTTATCTCAATTTTAACAGACTTTTGAAAACTTGGAAAAAAAATTTAGTTGACTTTCTGAAATTATGTCAGAGGCTTTTGAAAAATTGGAAGAAAATCAATCAAATTTTTTGAAAATTTAGAAAAAAAATTCAATGATTTTCTGTTATTAGTACCTAAGGGTCATTCCACAAAATAATCAAAAGATTCAAAAAATGAACGAATTTTATTTATGTACCTATTTGTTGTGAGTGTAATTTTTATCAACTTTTTCATGAAATACGTCAGAAAGAGGTCAAAATAAGACAACTGAATAAATTTAAACTTTTTTTGATGTTTGAATTTGAAAATTGATTTTTTTTCAATTTTGATTTTTTTGTGAGGAGTTCATTTGTAGAGTGAAAGGGTTTTTTCAACTTTTTCAAAAGATACGTAAAAATAGGGGTCAAATGGGTCAACTTCACCTATCAAAACTTTTTTTCATGTTTTAAATCAAAAAATCAAATTTTTTCGCAAACTTGAAATTTTTTAAAATCAACTTTGCAACATGGTACCATCCTAATTTTTCAATATGTAGTTCAGCATGAAAAGTTGTCCATAATATATTTTTTTCAGAATTTTTGAGAGTCAGAACGATATGAAAACTACGTTTTGAAACTTTTTGAGCTAATTTTTTATACGAAAAAAAGTGGCAACACTGATTTTTATGATATCACCAAAACGCCTTTCAAAACCCCTAACTATGGGAAAATGTTCCATTTTGGTAGGTATCGCGGTGATCGAGTAATCCACTGCTGAAATGGATGATGGTTCGCTGAAAACTTTGACACCCCCTAGTCGCCTTTAAAAATGGGCTAGAGGGCTGTGATTTGCGCCATTGGTCATCCCTTCAGAAGGTCTTTCCACAGGAAAAATTTCAAAAAAATCACCGAACCCCCCCATTTCTTGGTCTAATTGACGTGGAATGACCCCTAAAAGTCACATTTGAAAAATCTCAATGAATTCTTGACATTATGTAAGATTTTTGAAAACGGAAGAAATTCTCATGCATTATATACAAATACCTACAGACGGGCCAATAACGTTAAGAGGTCAGGCAGAAAGGTCAATGACCTTAAGACGCCAGACGGACGACTTTGGGAAGCTACACAGACAGATCAACGACCTCAAGATACCAACCAGACAACCTTGGAAAGCCAAACTGACGGGGTCAATGACCTTGAAAAAAGACACAGGCCGGTAGACGACGTCGGAAAACTATACAGGCAGGTCAGTGGTCTTGAAAGTCTAGACATACGGGTCAATGACCTTTAGAAGATAGGCAGGAATGAGATGCTAGTCAGGTAAGGTAGTTACCTAAAGAGGTTAGTCACAGGGGTCGATAACCTTACGAGGTCAGCCAGGCACTCAGACAAACTCGACAGACCAGACAGGAATACAGATGACTTTGAGGCGGCAGACAAGCGGGTCAATGACCTTGAGAAAAAGATATTTGAGACTTCAAATTTTATCCACCTTTTAAAGACTCAAAAAATTTAAAATTATGCCTATCACACTTTTGATAAAAAATAAGAGCAATTTCTCACATTTCAATATAATGTCAGAGTTTCTAGTCTTTTGCCTGACTTTTAAAAAAGTAGGAAAAAATCCAGATGAATTCTTGTAACTTATAGGTAGTTACTAGGTACCTAATCCTTGTCATGAACTAAAAAACATATCCATGATTTAAAATTTTCCTTAGAAGACTTTACCTACATTTCCCCTCATTTTTCATCACAAAAAATATAGCTTTCAAGAACAAACTGGTGGTAAAATTATGTCATTTGCAAAAATGATTAATGCTTTAGAAACCACAATAAAGACATCACTCTTTTTGGCAGACTCTTCGGAATAAGGATATTTCATACACAGAGGACCTTGTCATTGAACTTATTTCTCCTTTAAAAAGTTCCTACAGTGATTCCCCCGAGATGAGATCTGCTCGTATTTAACCTTCTCCACCCCCTGTGTCTCTTATTAGGTACCATATTCATCTACCATCTAATGTTACACAGCTTTTTCGTATACCACAAATTTCATACACCGCACAGCAAAATTGAAAAGAAAAAAATACAAATACAGGTATAATACATATTTAATACCACTTCCTGCAACCCTTCTTTTGCAAACGACCACGACGACGTGTCGAGCTGCCAAACAAAATGGTGATTTTGTATTGACATAGTCGCGGCACAATAGGATACACAGATGCAAGATACCTAGGTCATGGGTAATACACTAATAGTACCTGGTTGCAAACCTTTGAAAGGATTCTAAATAGCGTATAAAATTAGCGCTGCAAATTCCAACCGAGCTATCTGTATTATAAAATCGACGTAAACCCGGCTACTTTACAGGTAATCAAATGAAGTATGAAAAATTGAAGTGCTCTCGTATGTATACTGTATAGTAAAGAAAGAGCAACGACGACCAAGACGCGATTAAAAGGCCAGATCTGTAGAGAGCGAATAAATTTAAAAACTGGTCGAACATTTACTGATTTAATCGCATAATTTGCTGCAATCTAACCAACATTATCAATGTTTTAAAATTTTTCGCATTTTTTTCAGTTTCGGGGAAAAAATTATATAATTTTTGTGTTAGCTTTATAATTAACCGAAAATTATTTACGCCATGATGTATACTCCGTGTTAAGATCAAAATCGCTAAAAATTCCGTGAATTTTTTCCCTATACAACGTTTGCATGTACCTACATAATACTGTGTATAGGTAAGCAATCGGTTGGCCATTTTGCTTCTCAGAGCGTTATTTATTAAGCGCGTATAAATTTTAATTCTTTTTCTTAAATCAGATTACCTGAAGATTATGTCGCCTAGGTACTTCACACAAATATCTCGTACTGCGTTAAGAGGCTCTCTCGGTGTATGTGCATATACGAGACTGCTTTTACGAGATTGCTGGCACAGTGCCGCGAAATGCACTCACTTAGCGAAGCTATGCAACGTGAAATAGTATATTAAATGTCCGTATATATCGAGGTGAAATGTGGTTTTTAGAGCGATTACATGCGCGAGACTGTATACAAGAGGCGAGGCAAATAAGTCGGAGGCGTTTAACTCACCAAAAACGCATACTTAGATACACACAGTCGGGAGTAAGTATGAGTAAAAGTACACGCAACAGTACCAGGAATCGGCCATAATGAATCACTTTCTGATGATTTTTAAATACTTGTGCCAACCATAATATAATATAAGTCATCGAGTGTGAAATTTTTACGAAATTAAAACTCAATGTATCAAAGAGATATAGGTAAGTAATTTGGGAATTTGTACGGTCAAACGAAACGGGACTAAAATTACCTGCTTAACAATCTTTTGAATAGTACACCAGAAACCGTATTTTATGGCAAAATAATCCGATAAGCGTTCTTAAATTGAGTCAGATTTACCTACGAGTGGAGAGAATTAAAAACCCATATTATGGTGATTTTCACATGGGAATGAAATATTTCGGTTGTAGGGAGTTTCTGTAAGAAGAACAGCAGGCCTTTTGCTGTATCACAGTCGATCAATCTGCGCGAGGACGAGGAATGAAAAATTTACATATCCCACATCACAGTTCTTAAAAAAGTCAAATCAAATATTGTAAGATCAGAATGGTATACTCACTCTAAATATTCGAAATTCATCCAGAAATAATTGATTTTTTTTTTCAAAAATCTACAGTCTGGCACGAGTAATGTCAGGAATTCTTCGTCATTTTTTTCAAGTTCTTAAAAACTACAAATATGTAAGTAGGTTACTTCAAATGTTGGGGTTTTTATAAAATATTTTAAAAAGTTTGCATTAAGTTTTTGAGTGAGACAGATTGGTACTTGAATATTAAAAATTTATCAAATTTTGTTCCAATGGCGTCGTTATTAACTATAAAGTCAATTTGAGCAGTTTTTAATGGCACTTTTTGAAAATTTGGAATTTTTAAAATATGGCTGGAGGTTCCAGAACGGCTTGAAACCACTTCCAATCGTCTTAGCATGTTAAAATCAAGAGTACCTATTATACAAACAAAGGGTATTCCCGGATAAGATAGGTGAAATGCCAGTCCTCGGATTTTTGAAATTTTGATGAAACAATGTTGGGTGCCTTTAAAAAACATGTTGGAGCCAAAAAAATATTCCCCACCCCATCACCTTGTTCACTATGATCAAAAAACGCGTTTTTCGGGGGGAAAATCATACTTCAACGAGTTTTGAATAAAAAATTCTGAATTCACCCAAAATATATGGAGGAAACATGAGTCTATCAACGTGAATTTTTTCAAAATTTTTCGGCCCCCCCGGGGGGGGGGGGAGATATTGACAAAAGAAAATTTGAGACCGCCATATCTCCGAACCTAATTTTTGCACATGAAATTTTTTTTCTTTCAAAAAAATACCTGCATGAGTATTATAATTGGTATTTTTTTCAAATTTTTTCTCCAGGTGAGTCATCTTCAAAAACTCAAAAAACACTCAAAAATGCGTTTTTTGTCACGGCCGGCACCACCAAAAAAAAGCGATACTGCCAGTGATATAATTCTGAAATTTTGCATGCGGATCTCTAAAAACAGTATAAAACCAACCAACTTCTTGAAACCCCCCCAATTTTGGGGCGAAAATTTTGGAGGCTCCAGTAGAGCTCAAAATGGTGACATACTTTTACATGCTGTTTCAATTTAGTTTTGTCCGGTTCAAAAAATTTTCGCTGATTGGCATACTTTTCTCGTAAGTTTGGTTGGACCCCTCTTAGCTCATCATGAAATAGGTTTAGCCAGCAGAACCAGTTTTAGAAAGGGAGATAGACCCCTTAAAAGGAGACAGAGCATCGTTGGAGCAAGTTGGAGCACGCCGTCCGAGTGTTAGAGCAACACCCCCTCCCCCCACCACCACAAAAAACTTTTGGTAGGGCTGGCGAAACGATAACCTTAGTAATGCAGCCAAAGTCTACAAAAATTATGTTACATGACAGAGCATTGCTAGTGCTGTTTAGAGCACTCAGTCCCGACGTTGGAGCTATTTCCTCTCCCTCTCACCCCATTTTTAAAAAATCTTCGAGTATGCCTGGTGAAATAGTAGCCCTACCAATGCACCAAAAATCTGTAAAAATTATGTTGGAAAATCTAGCATTGGTAAAGCTGTTTAGAGTATACTCAGTCCAGACGTTAGAACACTTCCTTTTCTGTCCTCACTCCAGAACAACCTATTGACCTTTCAAGGGCATCGGTCCATTAATATATCCTCTCAACTCTCAAGGTCACTAACCTACCCCTCTATAGCCTCATAAAATCGTCCCTCTACCTGTCTGGCCTCTTAAGGTCATTGGCCTGTCTGCCTGGTTCCCCAAAGTCAAAGGTTTGTCCGTCTGCCTGATTGCCTGTCTATCTGGCTTCACAAGGTCGTCTGTCTACCTGTCTAGCTTTTTAAGGTCATTGACCTGCATGTCTGGACTCTCAAGGTCACTAACCTATCGGTCTAGCATCTCAAGGTTATTGACCCGTCTAATCTAACATCTCAAGGTCATTGACCACTCTGTCTGACCTCTCAAGGTCACTAACCTACCTATATAGCCTCTCAACTCTCAAGGTCATTGACCTGTTTGTCCTTTTGTCTACCATTCAGCCAGACTGTCTGGCTTCCTAATATCATTGTCCTGTGTGTCTGAACTCCCAAGGTCGCCCGTCCTTCTGTCTGACCTTTGAAGGTCATTGACCTGTCTTGTGTGACTTATCAAGGTCGTCTGTCTGCCTGGCAGTCATCTCAAGGTCACTGCCCCACCTGTCTACCCTCTCATGGTTTTCTGCGCATCTAGCTTACTTCCCAAGGTTAATTTCTGCGTATATAGCCTCTTAGGGTCATTGATCCGTTTATCTGTACTCTCAAGGTCACTGACCTACTTGCCTAGCCTCTCAAGGTCGTGAAGCCACACCAAAGGTTTTTTCTTCAAAAAACACGGGGGAGAAGGGAGTGTTCTATCTCTTTATAGAGCTGTCCCCTCCCTTTTTGAAACTTGTATAGGGCCGGCGAAATCTACGTACCTATCTCTTCTCTGACCATGACAGTTCTGAACAGTCGAGCGCATTTCTTTCAGCCATTACCTTTAGCAATATTGCAAACCATTGTAGATATTTGCTCTTGCAATATTTCAACATCGCAGTTTGGTAATCTTTTACATAAGTACCTTTTCAGTGTTTTGCGGTCATTTGTTTCATTTTGCATACTTCTGCAGCAATTTCATCTCAAAAAGCAAAATGCATTCGATGATATTTTCTTTTTACTTGAAATATTATCCTATTCTCACTCATTTATACGTTCCATTTTCAACAAACGACATACAGATTACCCACTAAAGGAGGAGACCGAAAAATCCCAAGATATCTAAGGTCAAGAAGAATGTTATGATTCCATTAATTTTAGCCCATTATCGAAAAGTTTTATAATAATTTTGACACGTTTGAAAAAGGCCAAAGACTGGCATGAAACGCGCCGCTCTAAATACAGTAGTTGGCGCGAGTATTTAGAAACCCTTTTTTAAAAATATTTCCAACGTGAAAAATACAGCGCACGTTGTCAAGTTTGGAAATGATAATCTGACATGTTTCGCGAGATAAGAAACGAACAACATAATCCGTTTTGCTGTCTGTATAGAGATCTGTGCGTACATTAGACACACCTTTTATATGTATATAGTTTGAATTCTCAACTCTTGGCAGTGAATAGAATAATGTGAAGAAAAAGTCCTTCGAAATCCTCGAAACAGGTTAATGTTTATCGAGAGCTACTCACTACGGATTAAAAATTCTACACTATAGTAAGTTCTTACTCTTCTTGTACACACGTATTGGCATTGGCATTGGCAGCCAAACTGTGAACTCTGCGAAGAATGAGCTGATGTTTCCGTTTTAATGGATTACTTTTACATACAGCATCGTGTGCATCGATAAGCGCCGTTTAATCACGCTTTCAAAACACATTGCTTACTATTTCATAGCTTCTGAATTTACCTACTTACTGGTACTGACTGAAGATGCAGTGGAATTTTCAAAGTAACAGGGGAAGCCACCGAACTCCGAAGCACAGCAGCCCTGGTGATTAATAATGATGCGTATATAAATTCACATTCAGTCAGATTGATTTCTTAACGATGACTCGACATGTGACAAAGTACAACCACCTATGGTGCGTGGTTATTTTGTACGCGAGTCGTCGTTGTCGCCGGAAGTGCACATGGCATTGTGGTATTTTGGCAGATTTATGAGAAATCATTTTTCTCGCTCAATGATTAGCGCACCTTAGAGAAGTATGCAGATGAAAGATCGATTTTGTAGTTATTTTTCATCTTAGTTCTTTTTTACAACAGATGATACGTGAGTTGGTTTCCAATTGTCTATAAGGTCAAAGTGGGTAATTGTAAACAGGGGGTCAATTGTGAACAAGATGTTTTGCTTGGGTATTTAAAAAAAATGAAATTGATCTTTCATTAGTCTTTTGAACTTCCAAACCTTCAATTGTTTAATTCCTTTAGTAATTATTTTCAGGACGTGTCCTTATCACCTATTTATTAAATTATCACCTTATTATCATAATAAGCAGATTTTAACTTTGTACTTTTGAGGAAATCTTCGCAATTAACTTTACTACCATGTACAAGAGAACGCACGGAATATATAGAATTAACACACGATATAATTTATTCTCGTCAATGACACATGTTACATGTCAGATTAGAACACCGCACCGGATTCGCAAACGGTAAATTTCGCGCGGCTAAAAACACTTTAGCGAGTAGTCGAAAAAAAAAACAACTTGGGCCACAAACGTGATAATTCAATACACGTCGGATTTGGCATACACTTATAACACGCCTGCAAAAATTTACAGCTCAAATCACGCGATCGGCTGTTGAAAAAAAAAATTTATATTTTAATTGTTATTTCAACAAATAGTCGAGAACGTACGAATCGTCTGCTTAAGATTAATTAAACTGTTGAAACTGTTAATTAACCATTCTTAATTCCCACCTCTGTAACACCCATTTTTACTACGAATAATGAAAAACACGCCACGTTATTAATTTTAATAGAAAAATTATTATACGAGATTCGAGAGAATAAGAAAACAGTATGGAAAAAGGGTCACTCACTTGACAGACAAATTACAAACACGCAAGAAACGCGCATCAGTTTTTCTGCAGGCGCAGGTGGCATAAAATGGGCAAGAGAGAAAGGAGCAGAACACGTTCCCATATACATAAACATATGCTCTTCAACTTGCCATTATTTCTGTTGTTAAAAGTCTCAACATATACACTTTTAATAATCTCATAACGGTTTTATGTAGTATAAACAACTCGTACTTGAGAGAGGAAAAAATAAAGGGCAGAAGGAATCTGTTCACATGGTCAAATATTTCCATCTGTCTCCAACCTGTAATCAACATTTTTCTCGCAAATTCATCCCAAAAACTTGCAATTGCGATCAAATACCCGGAAACGTAGATAGGTTCCTATACTATATAATGGAATCGTGTACCATGTACTTGAAATTAATTGAAAATAAAAATATCCACTTTAACGGTCATAAACCGCTCTAACGATCCATTAAACTTCGTTCTTCGATAATTAATCGAGAAATGTTTTATCAACTTCTCTCTCGAATTGTACCTAAGCAACAATTGACCGTCGTCGTCTTCGTCTTCGTGAGACGACTGAGACAAAATCCACTTTGGTAGCCTTTCTCGTTCGACTTGAACAGTTGAACCGCGACGTGTAAATCATATCAGCGGATAGAATCGAATACTAATTCATTGTAAATATATCTAGATTCAATTCGAGTCCACCTACGTGCATCATTCCTAATCAAAGTATTTTTTCAGAAGTCATTCTACAATTTCGTGGCTTAAATGACTCAATCTCTTACAACGTACACAAACGACTATAAATCAAATGGCATCGTAACAAAGGATACCTACCTAACTTCTATATCAGCAGCCAGAGTGAAGATTCTTACAGACATGAGACTTTGTGGTTTTCAAAAAGGCTATTTGATTGAAAGGGGACTAAAAAGTAATCGTGAAGAAATTTACATAAGCACACAGGCGCCTTGTGGACCTGCTGGGTGATTTAATTTACATGGATTGGATTATCTTCTAGGTGGTAGCTGAGAAACGTCTCTCAGCCTATTGATAATTTTTTGTCATTGTGTCTCTGAAAACTGTATTAAAATCTTTAATGTTTCAAGTGTTGGATTTCATTTTTCGATTTCTGATCAATTTTGTAACATACAAGTGTAAGTATAGGTATTTGGCTCTAAGATTTTTTGAAATGAAAACTCAAAATTTAATAAAATTAAAATATGTACTAGAACCATGAAATTTGCATTACATTGTATTATCAATCATACGGTTTGATTGACGGAGGTATGGGATGTTCTGGAACGTCCAGAAGATTTTTAAACTTTGCAGTTCTGAAAATGAATGTTTAAAAATGATGAGTTCTTGAACCACTGAGAACGATTTTTGAAAATTTTCATCTTATTAATAGTCTCTTTTTTTGGAAATTTTTACAAAATTGCAAAATTCAAAAATCCGCTTGCTGAAGGCTACAAAATAATGTTTGTTTTCAATAATTTTTAGTCGGAGGCCAACATAAGGATCTACTGCACCCCCCTCCCCCCACTGATCCACCGGGTCAACCTTTTTTTTAAAGGGAGAGTCCTGCGGAACATTTCTAGCCTTTGTCCTAAAAAAGTGGCCCTACTTACAAAATATAGCGGCCATTTTGATTGACAGGTCAGCCGAAATCGCAGATTTTGCGTTCCAACAGAAGAATTGCACGAGATTTTTTAAATCGTACAAACATAGATCGAAAGAGCAAGCAAAAATTTATCACCCGTCAAAATTTCAAGTGCTAAAGTGCCTTTTTCGATTTTTGGTGAGTTTTCAAAAATCAAATTTTGGCCAAAAATGTGGGGAAAATCCAAATTTTATCAAATTGACCTAGAAAGCTGAAATTTAGAATATACCCTATTTTCGACCTGCCTAATCGATTGGAAACTGTTTCAAACCGTTTTGAGCAGTTCTGGAGTCTCTAGCAGATTTTTGGAACTCGAAATTCCTACAAAATTTTATCAAAGTAGTTGGAAAGTCGAAATTCATTCTGCAAACTAAATTCAATAAGCTACGAAGTCAACTGCGGGTGGATTTCAAGTCGTTTTGGAGCCTCCAGGGGCGTTTTGAAAATTACTGGAGCATCCAGTAGATTTTTGAAACTTGAAATTTCCTCAAAATTTCATCAAATGGAGATGGAAAGCCGAAATTCACTCTGCACTCAACTTTAACATCCTTTGAAGACGACTTTAGGTGGGTTCAAGTCATTTTGGAGCCTCCAGCGACTTTTTGAAAATTACTGGAGTCTCCGCCAGATTTTTGAAACTTGAAATTTTATCAAATGGAGATGGCAACCCGAAATTTAATCTGCAAACTAATTTTAATACAATCTGAAGTCGACTGCATAATGGTTTCAAGCAGTTTTGAAGCTTTCAGCTACTTTTTGGAAATTTAAATTTTCCTAAAAACGCCATGAAACCTTTTAAAAAGTCGCTGGAGGCTCCAAAATGACTTGAACCCACCTGAAGTCGTCATCAGATGGTGTTAAAATTGGAGTGCAGAGTAAATTTCGGCTTTCCATCTCCATTTGATGAAATTTTGAGGAAATTTCAAGTTTCAAAAATCTACTGGAGGCTCCAGTAATTTTCAAAAAGTCGCTGTTGGTTTCAAAAAGACTTGAAATCCACCTAGAATATTCAATTTTTTTTTTTATAGACGCATAATATCGTCAGTAACTTAGTTCAGGAGCAAGGGAGGGGGTAGAGGGGTTCAACACAAAATATTCAAAACAAGGTAGGTATCTAACAAAATTTTAAAATGAAAAAGCAGGACTTTCGGCAGGATATTTGTCGACTTTTTGAGAGGAGGGAGGTGGATGTCAACATTTTACACACGAATTTTTAACTTTTATAGTGTTACGGGATATCCAAATATTTTTTTGAGGTGGGGAATTGGTGATATTTTTACTTCCTCAAAAAAAATGCCCTCTTGTAGTTCAACAATAACTTACAACAGAGAAAAGAAAGTAAAAGAATGTGTTTCTGCCTGAGTGAAGCGAAGGCGGAAAATTTTTTGATAATTTTTGTATTCTTCCATCTGCTAAAGTGCTAAAGACTATTTTATGCACAAAAATGTTGCATCAGTCAAGTGAGAAAAACAGCCATTTTTTTTCGAAATTCCACAAAAAAGGGAAATAAGTTGAAAATTTAAAGGCTGATTGAAAAAATTAATAATTCAAGCTTCGTGCCACCAATTAAGGTTAATTTTTGTTTAACTTGATACAAAATGTGCAAAAAAGGAAGTCAACATTACATTCAAAATTTTGCCCTCGATTCGACAAGAAGTAATTTTGCCTACAGTTTCATGAAATAATTGTAAAAATATTTTACGAAAAATTTTCAAACTTCATCTATTTTACACCTGTTTTGTCCTTCTTTGGGAAAAATTTTAGTTATGTCATTGTGAAAAATAAGCTTACTTCGAGGATCCCCGGCTTAGCTTCGTGTGGGGCAAGATGGCTTAAATATTTTTTGGGTAGTCTACAACTCAAAGCAAATTTCCTGGCGAAATCCAGGATATGCTGTTCTAAAGAATAATTTTTAGATATGACTATGGGGCATCAAAATTTGTCTGCTTCAGAAAGAATTTGACTTGGCTTTTGTAAAATTATTGCTTCATTTTATTATTTTATTCTCCTATGGGAATTCTTATAGTATTTGGTGGGAGTGGTTTCAAACACTGTTTCCATCACAAAAAAAAAAAAAAAAAAAGGAAAAAATCTTCATTTATTTGTTGCATCCACATAGTGACTCGAGTCCTTCATCAAAAAAACACCTCGGCTCATTAAAAAACCTTTTTTGAAGTATTCCACCATCTTGGTGTTTGGAAAATTATTCCTCACCGGTGAACCATTTTCGAGGATAAATTCTATGGCTCGTACAGGATAAAAGAGCTATTTGTTTGTACGGTGATTGTAAATTATTCACATTTATCCTAATTATAAACTGTCGCATAGGAAGATGTCGTTTGAGGTGTTCTCGAACTAAAGGCAAAAACAGTTCGTTAATTGTGAATGCGGTGGCATACATCAAATGGTTCTTAAGAAGCCGCTTTATTTGAATATTTAACAAGATGAAGCACGCGATAAGGTTCTGGCTCGAGTTTCTTAAAACATAACCAATAAATTAAATCCGAACATGGTTGGACCTTCGGCTTGGCTCTTCGTCTTCGGTAGCGAAGAAGGTATAAGCAAAATCTCTGTAATACCGCGTTTACAAGTAGTTATTTCGGGTTATAAAAGTAACGATGCGAATTTACCTACTCAACGGCTTCATATGTACGAGTATATGCAATGCAGACTAAACCAATAGCTCTAAATTCGTAGCAAATAAATTTCAAACAGGGTAATTAAAGTTTGCACAATGGTGGCGGTGATTTTGTTGGTTTTAGTTTTATATTTCATAAAAAGTTGGAGTTAGGCTGGTCTTAAAACACACTTGAGCATTTCATCGTGTAAACGAGCATTTTTATTTGGTCCTCAAGAGTGTTACCTACTGTTGCTGTTGCTGTTGTAGAAGCTATCTGAGGTTTAAGTTCCACCTGTGTACGTGTGTTGGTAGTTTATATATTCCAAATACACGACCATATAACTAGCTTTGCTGGGAACTTATACCAGTTGGGTGATTATTTATTGGTTGACAGATATTTTCACCGCAGAACTTTATCGATATTGACCATCTGCGTGATTATTGTTTCGCATTTTGATACGTATGTGCGTTTCGGTGGCATGGCGAAGGAATTTGCGTGAATGGTTGCATTTGCTTTACCTAGGTACTGTGTAAGTGTGTATGTCTGTGTATGTAGATCTGTAATAAAATGTTGAGAATGGAGGTACCTATACCTACCTACCTGGTAACTGAAACACCATTGGTGGTGATTTTGACGATGGGAAAGTCATTAGAGAAGAAAATGCCTACGTTCAGTGAACTTGGCCTATGTAATGGTGTATTATGAACATAAATACGACGAGTACGGTACTGTATCGTTTGGACAATAGTTTGGGTTGAGGAAAAGCAAAGCTATTATTTTGATTAAGACCAATTGTTTTATGATTTTTATTGTTGCGTATTTACGAGAAGGTATCGTTTGTTATTCAATTATTATCCGCAGGAGACGGTGACCGGTCTTTCAGGATACATCGTATAAGAAAGAGAAGAGAATTAAATTAAACAATTGGGATCGGCTTGAGTTAAATTTCATTTCAGAATAGATTACAGTTAGGAACAGTATTTTTAAATTAACATTCCATTCGTGTGGCTTGTTATCCGTACTTGGAAATGGTGTTTTACAGTATACTACACAAACGCCACGTAAAGCACACCCGCCACCTCCTGCGTCACATCTGGATGTACTTATACTACATACTATTTAAACTGCATAAAAATTTACAACTTTTCCACAAAATTAGACTCTTTTTATTTTATACATTTTTTCCCTCCTCAATTTTTGGTATTTAGACGAGTCAAATAGTGGAACGAATTTTAGCCTACCTGGACCTACTAGTACGAAATACGTCGCAGCAGCCGCCGCGTATAGTTGGTTTTCTTAATACGAGAGCATGCTCGCGACGATGAAATTAACCGTGTTTTTGAAATTAATTTTTAATCGAGTTAGGTGCGTGTTTCCGCACAATTACCTTCCAAACTTGGCTAAGTTGGCCAGGTGTTTGGGTCTGGACGACTGCTGATAGTTCTTCTCGATTGTTCAATTAAAAGTTAATTTTTTTCGCCGGTTTTGCATTCCTTAACGCTACGAGAAGCTAGAAGGGGTTGAGTGAGCGATGCGGAGCGGATAATTGATCTTTTTTACCTAGAGTGTTGCAGGATTGGAGGTTGGGGCGTTTGAAAGGTTGCAGGTACAGATCTCCGTTGAGATTTATTTCAGAAAAAATTTAGAATATGGGGTTTCTTTGTATTTTCTAAAATTTGGAAATAATTATTTGGGAGAAAGTAGGTGGTCATTTTTCGATTAAAAAAAAATTGATAGAGCTAACGAGCAAAATTTGTCAACTCGTTACCTCCGATTCGGCTAAAATTTGGCATACTGAAAGTTCATGTCACCAAAACCACAAAATCAAATTTTCAGCTGCCGAAATTGATTACAGCGCTTTCTGGAGCGATTCCAGTATGCTGGAGAAAAACTAGTTTCTGCTGGAGGCTCCAGATCATCTCGAAAATAGTCGCAATCAATTCGCGAGGTTGACTTTAGTATTCAAACCAAATTTCTGATTTTCATCTAGTGATTTACAATTTTTATAAAAACTTTGTCATAAATGGACAATTTCAGCCATTTTCAAAAATTCGCCAAAATTCGAAAAATCGACTTCGGCAGCTGAAAATTTGGTTCTGAGATGTGAGTGACATGAACTTTCAGTGAGCCAAATTTCAGCCAAATCAGAGGTGACGAGTTGACGAGGTTCCCTTTGTCAGCAAAAAGTTGAAACCAAATGACTCCTACAAGATGTAGACGAAATTTCAAATTTGGCAATAGCTCAGCTTGTAGATTTTGAAAATTTTAAAAATGTTTCCAAATGTGTAGTTCAATTTTTTTTTGCTTCAAGTGGTTTTTTGATACCCTTAGAGTATTCCATATCATATCAGAGGATCACCTGAACCAATTAAAAATTGGAAAACTTTTTTCGAAACATAACTTTGGGATCTCGTCGAGGGGGGGGGGGGCGGGGAAATCAGGCATTGACCTTTGACTGACCTAATAATTTAAAATTTTTCACACCTTTTGTTGAAAGTCATTTGGCTGTGATTTTTTGCTAGGCTCCGTCAAATCAGATTTTAAAAAAAATTTATATGGTATTTGAGTACTGACGGTTCAAAACTTTTTTGCTCTGGAAAAAGAAAAATTAAAAAAACATTCAAAGCATTACAAAAAATGTTCATCATTTTTAGATTTTGATGAATTTTCGAAAATTGAATTTTAGCTCGTTGACTGAACAAAAAGAATGAAATTTGATTTGATCTGATTATGGTGGAATAGCTTTTTTAGTCAATTTAAATTCTATTTTCAACTTCCTAAATCGACTGGTGGTAGCAGTTTATGATCTAAACAAAAGCCCCAAAATAAATTTTCTGAAACCCGAAGGTAATGGCCACGTCCTATTCAAGGACTCACTCACCCTCTCATTTTTTGAAAGTAGGGTATTGGCCAATTCTTGGAGTAAGCCCCATGGACCTATGTAATGCACCTTGTGGTGGAGTGAAAAAAAACATTTCCCGGATTTGGACGAAAATTGGCGAGGATATTTACTTCGAGTGAGAGACTACCCAGAAGAATTTTGAGCCTCCTAGCCATTCAGGAGGCCGAGCTAGAGGTCCTCAAAGTAGGGTCATTTCTGAAAAAAAAAACAGATTTTTTTGCTATTTTAAGACAGTATAACGTATGCAGTCCCATTATCGGGGGTATTTTGACCGGGGGGGGGAGAGATTAAAATAAAACCAAATTTTTAGAAATAAAAAAAATCGACATTTTAGATAAATTTTTGAAAACCCTTCTTAATGATTTATTGAAAAATTTGTTGAAAAAATTGGTCCAAAAAACGAAAAAACGGCCATTTTGTAAGTATGTTTTCATTTTACATCTTCACCGGAGCATAGTAGTATCAAAAACTTTGAAAAGTTAGTGGTTCTGTTCAGAAAAAATGAAAAATTCGCACTTTTCAAACAGTTTGGGTATTACGAGTATTTTTAGAATTTCCCTACTAAATTTTTGAATTCTGAAAATGTTGAAATTAGCATTTTGAATAGCCCGAGCGAAGCGAGGACAAAAGCTTTAGAAAATTTATAATTCGAAAAGTAGAACAACATCAATTTTAATGAAAGGATTCGATTTTTCTGATCTCAACATTTTTCAAAATTGGTGGGATAACTTCAATTTTTCAGAAATTTTTTGGATTCTTAGGAAATTTTCTTGCTTTTTTGCCACTCATGTCAATTTCTCGCCTTTTACTTGCTTTCTTGCTATTTTCTTGTCAGTAGACACTCTGGTACTGAAGTACAAACTTGAATGCTAAATTTTAGATTTAGAGCAATTTCCAAATTTTCATCGTAATTCTGATCTCGGTTTCGCTTTTTACTATTCTGATAATTCAACATTTTTTGAAAAAGTTACCAAAATTTATTCATTTTTTCATTTTGTTTTCAAATTTGTTCATTTTTTAAAATTTGTACTTAAGTATGAAAATTTTTCGATATTTTCAAACTTTTCTTTGGGAGGGACGACGTTCCCCTACGTTCCACCACAAAAAAAGCCCTGGGAACGAGTAACAATCAGTAATCACAATTGTCAAGTTAACCTCTAAGAAAAAACACCATCGTTTTTGAAAATGTGGCATCAGAAAAAAAAGCACAAGACTTTGCTGAAATCTCGGAATTTTTTTCTGATTTCATGTCCTCAGTCCTGAAACTTGGAAAGCTCCCCCAGGCAAAGCTTCTTCACAGGACAAATACAATGGATATTTTTTTGAAAAAAAAACTCAAACGTCACTCTTGAAATCTTCACGAAGCTTTAGGAAATTTTGAAGTTGGTTGATAAAATATGAATGTTTGAATGATAATAAGAGCCTATACGTTAATAATATTCTCTAGAGTGATTCTATGGAGTCTCTTATAATGATTTCCATTTGAAATCCTCACATCCTATCTACCTGCTCCTCTTCCACCACTCTGCAAATAGACTAATCACAGCGATTCCAAATTAGCTCCAATTTCGTAACTTTATGAATTAAGTTTTTCTCCGCAGACCTATCAAAAATTGATACCTGCATTGTCTGCAATAGGTACTCCTAAATGCTTATGTTTCGCCAATGAAGAAAATTCGACCAAAAAAAAAACAGACCCGCACTTCAAATATTTCACTATCAGGCGTTAAATAATTTCTTTTTTACGATTCATTACTCGTGAATGTTTACACTTTTATTAACGATAACATCCATTAAACGTTCACATCATCCAGATTCCAAGTGCAGCATAATTTGATTGAAAAATACACAGTACACAATATCCCATATAGTCGACCATACCAGACAATCCGAACCAAACAACTGTCATTCTAATCCAATGTAAACAGAGTAAATTGACATTCTATTTTCGTTTACAAAATGACTCTCGAAAAAAAAAAGAAATAATAACCGTAACGAAAAAAAGCGTGATTTTTTTCCTCTACTTCATCATAATTTCAAACACCAACAAGCCAAATAGTAAAAGTAAAGAGAGAAGAACGATGGAACGCAGACTACACACGAATGTGGGTAGATGAAATATCAATGAAACAAAATGATTCAAGAATGCAGAGCTGTATGTAAATGGACTTTTCAATTAGTTCGTTGGCCACATTTAATTGCAGCTGACGTACTCGATTAAGACAAACGTTTTAAGCGTAATTTATTACGACATTATACACGGTTTCTTGGGACATTTTCAAGCAGAGGTAGAATTTTGTTGTAATTTTTTTCTCTTACCTGAAGAAGGCGTCAGATATTTAGATAAAATTTTCATCTCGCAGTCAATAACCTCGCACGCAAGATTCTCAGCCTACTGCGTTTCAGTTGGGAAAAATTTTCTCAGACAAATCAACTATCAAGAGTAATTCCTTCGTAACGCAAATGCTACGATTTACCTTTGGTCGGATTCCAAAGGATAGGTACATTTTTACTAGTTCTAAATTATCTCTGCACATTCATCCTGTCACTTTCTAGCTCATTTAATTACGTTTTGAAACAATAAAATACTCGAGGGGAGAAGGATTAAAAATAAAATAACCCAAAAAGTCAACTCGACGTGATGACATTTACGACGAATTATCTGTTTTCTCTCGAAGACAGACTCGTTTCTCTCTCGTTAAAACCCTTCGTACAATTTTCTTCCTTTTAATCGTAAAAGTGGTTTATTTTCTTGTCAAAATACAAAAGAGAAACGATTTTTTCCAAGGATTCATTACCGAATAATGTTTCTTATCACATCAAAAATCATATGTTTACATTATTGGCTTAAACTCGCTATTATTTAGCCAAATATACCGGCAGAGTGGACTGTAGCGGAAGGATGAAGATGAATACGAATATCGCCATGTCAGATCATCTAATTATAGAAAAAAGAAATATCTTGATACACATTGAGCAAGTTTATCTAATTGCTCTTCTTCATAATTCAGAATGCTGGGTAAAGTTCAACTTTTGGCACCTTTAACATTGTCTGAAAACGCCATGTGTTTTGATACTTCGGTCATAAAAATCTTCTGTTGAATTGTTTCTAGAGGAATTTCACGTCACTCAAGTTGGATGTTTACAAAAGTGAATGAAAGTTATGGTACATTTACGAACTCGAATACCGGAACATGCCTTTAAATTATGAAAATGATGATTTTAAAGTATTAAAAAGGAGCTTACCGATCTGTCAGATGAAACAATGTGTTTTGATAGTTTTGGTCAATGAACTTGATAAGTTGATGAAATGGTATTCACGCGAATTTACTCACATTTGCAACAACAAACACGTCCGACGAATGTCAAAACTCGAAATTAAGCACATGCACATTACGATACGAATAATTGTAATCAGATTACACTTACAGTACATTCAACAAGTTCAATCCAGTACAATGATAAATCGCATTGTTTTATTTTTGTTATTAGACAGAGACAGAGATAAATCAAACACCGAATAACATGCAGCTAGCTACAGCAAACACTTGGAATGGAGAAGATAGAGCATCGACCTTTTATTCTCCTCATCTGGACCGCGATTCCAAGGGTTCATTTTGATGCAAACCTCCCAAATCGAGTTTGTAAAGAATGCCTCTGCGCATTGCGCGAACTCGTCTCTTACCTTACCCCACTTACCAAGCGTACCACCGCGTACGATCATAATCGCGTGTGGAAGGAGATAACCACCTTCCACACGCGATTATGATCCTACGCTTGGTAAGTGGGGTAAGGTAAGAGACGAGTTCGCGCAATGCGCAGAGGCATTCTTTACAAACTCGATTTGGGAGGTTTGCATCAGAGATTTGCTTGAATTCCGATTGGAATCGCTGTCCAGATAGGGAATAAAAGGTCGATGAGATAGAGAAGAAGATACGTCATCGATGCATTCTTTGAGTTCGAATGGGTTGCGTTGAGGAAATTGTGAAGGCGAAATAGATAATAGTAGAATATTATTTATAATATCGCTTGTAACTTACTCGTATTAAAATTTAAGAGCCTGTGTTATGTCGACTAATTTTGTATCTCTTGAATCGATTCTTGATAGTTCTAAGTTCTGTTCTGATTGTAAGTCCTTTTTGAGGTCTCTTCCAGAAGATTTTTGGATTGTACCGTTTTGGAAAAATTGTTGTAGGAGGAGCCAAAACGAAATTCTGCATCTTTTCAACACGGGAAACTGGATAGTATGAAAATCTGCTAGAGGCTCTAAAAGTGCTCAAAATCACTATAATTGATTTTAAAAGATCAAAAATGAAGCATGAACCGAATCACAGCTTCCTATTTTGGTTTTATCAAATGATTTTTCTAATTAGGCAGTTTAAAATTTTCTTCAGAGTGAAAATTTGTTTAAAATGGGTTCAAAAACATGAAGTAAAAACTAAAAAGAAACCTAAAGCAGAATATAGCGCGCAACACGACCTTTTTTTCAAACACAAAACATTAAACATTGAAAAAAATCGAATTGTATTTTTTGTATCTTTGATTTTGATTCCAGAGGAAAAAAGTGATCTCTAATCCTATAAAGAAAAATTAGCTTGTAATTGTAAAAACAGCCGATTGAATGAGTAATAGGTATTGCTGATTTCTTAGTTCTTACCTTCTTACCAATATACTTGTGTAGGTTTGAAAATGAACAGAACACCTACACCTACAGTATTTAATTCAGCGATCCAGAAAACGAGGAGAAAAATTATTGCAAAATGTACTTCTATAATCGTTTTTATGCTGATGTGAGAAAGATCATTTATACATGAGCATACTCTTTAAGAAAAATATGAGTAAATTTTTTTGTAGCTCATAATCTGAAGAACAGCTGATAAGCAATCTTAAAAAAAGAAAAAATAGTAGGAAAATGTAAAAAGGGAAAAGTCTACAACCACAATTACAATGAGTTTAGGAGGAATTGTCTATATCATTCAATTTCAGATTCTTTCGTAAAACTTGGGTAGGTAAGGACGGTAACGAAAAGAAAATTTGGCTTTATTTTTTATTTCTTTATCATATTTTATCCAGGAATTCAAAAACAATACAATTTTATAACCTCAATTCTTACTCTAATGCAGAGAGGAATAATAATTAGTAAGTTACGTCTCGATCAGTTGCAGCTTTGCAGCTCAGCAGCTGAAAATATCAAGTACAGTCTCTTATTCTCAGTTCTCACACATCAGTTCAAGTTCAAGTTTTAGTATTTCAGTTAGTTTTTTTTTACCAGTTTCAGTTTCTTATCACTGAACAGCTCAAAAATTAGGCACTCGTACTCAGTTTAAAACGATAAAATACAAACAAATATTAAACCATTCCAATTGAAAAAATTCAATCAAGGAGGTACATATACGAAACGTGTAATTTTTTGAATCGAACCCGATCGAACCCCGAGATTTGGTCATAATAGTTGGCAGAAAGTCAGAAACCAGAGTCATGTTATGTATTAGTATTAAGTAGGATCATTTGTATTGATCTCTGTTTATGCCTTTATGAAGTTCTGTATCTCAAATTCAATGTCTCTTTTATTTTTTGAAAAATATACCGTACCTACTAAAATTCGAACCCGAAATTACCCCCAGGTAAGGCACATGGTACATATTATGGACTTCAAGTATGGGTAACACTGATTTCTCAAATTGTCAAAATTGTGCGTAGAAAATTAAAAATTTAGAAAATTAGATGGTAAAATGAGTGCGTAGCGCATACAAACGAATTCATCATATTGTTTTCCTTTTCATTTCTTCAATATCATAATTTCATAATATTTTAAAATGAATAAATTCATCTTTTCCTTCGTAATTATGCTTATGCAAAATATCCAACAATCTGTTATCAATGTTGCATGACGTCACAACAGTAAATTGTTCAACTTCACACGCTATCAGTTGCTCATATCCAAAAAAACAACTTCCAGTATCTTTCTTCGCAGGTGTTTTTGTTTTGCTCGTGCTCGTGGATGTAATTATCTGTTTCGAATATTAAATAAAAACGCCACATTTATTCGCATAATGTTGGTAATTTTCCCATATTGTTAAAGTTCGTTTCGTTTGGATGAAACAGGATGTTTCCAAATATTGGTCTGACGGTGTGCCTTTCTTGATGCGTAATTTCTACCCGTGGTTCAAAGAGAACATGAGTTCGTAGTAACCAAGGTAATTCCATATTTACCATATTGTATTCATCAATATTCTTATTACGGTGCTATATTCACGTGTAATTTTATATTTTCACGCTTTTATATTCTAATCGAACGTGACTTTCATCTAGTATTACCATAACATCTACATCATGGACATATACCCAGAATATTTCAAATCGTCGATGAAGACGAGTTTGTCGACGTCGCCTGCTATCATGGAATCGATCGACAGCCCTTCATTGATACTTACAGTAAATCAACAATCGACATGTCACAAAGATTCCATCGCTTCACCTAATATCAATTACGAATGCTCCACGTTAAATGTCAGCAACGTTAATCAATTAGAAAAAAAAGATTCGGGACCCAAGTGTTTTTTATTAATAAACGAGAAAGAACAATTAAAGGTAAAAATCATACATCATTATACACGATCCTTTATTCTAAATAGTTACTCTGCGATGTATTCTGCGTAGGTCAACTCGCCAGAAGATTTCATAAAGAAATTACGTTGCGACGAGAATGCCAAGGTGAAGGTGGTGGCAATATGCGGAAACACTGGTGATGGCAAATCGTTCACAATGAACGAGTGTTTTTTCAACGGTAAAGAAGTATTTAGCACTTCTAGCGAACAGGATTCGTGTACCATTGGTATTTGGACAGCTTATGATTCACATTCGAAAGTTATCTGTATCGATACCGAAGGCTTATTGGGATCGACTAATAATGAAAATCAACGTACCAGACTATTATTAAAAGTAAACTTTCAAACACATTTCGTATCAAGTAAATTAATTTTTTAGTATTATTTTTTTCCTAAAAATTATTTTTATTATTTAGGTGTTAGCTATTTCCGATATAGTTATATACAGAACACGTTCGGAAAGATTACATCGTGACTTATTTACATTCCTTGGTACTGTTTCGAAAGCATATACCCATCATTTTAACGCCGCTTTACAGTCCGTCAGCCAAAAAACCGAATACTCGGGTACTTTATCTGCCCTAGGACCAGCTGTGATCATATTTCACGAAACTAGACATACTAAAGTTTTAAAACCAGGTAAATTCAGTTTAGATTTTAGATTAGCGCATATTATCTTTTGCGGAAGTCTCACGTTGAAATTTAAACAGGTAAAAATGAAAGTCCCGAAGATATAATTCGTTCTAAATTCGCCCAAATGAGACTTGACATCGAAGCATTCAGTTCGTTGAAGTATGTTGGTGTGCAAACTCCTCTTCCACCGACTAGTTTCAAAGACTTACAGAATGCTATCATTGCTGAACTAGACAACACTACGGTTCGATCTTCGCGAAGTCCTCGAATTGTATTTTTAACTTTGAAAGTAAGTTGATACGTAAATAGAACTCGCAAGGTGTTTGAATATTTACTATTTTTAAAAAAAATTGTTATTTAGGCATTGAATGATAAGTTTTCCGGTGACATAGAGAGTACGACGCAAGAAATCATGTTTCCAGACCAATATTTTACATGTCCGGTTCGTTGTTTATCATGCGAAACTCGATGTAGTTGCAGTATGGGACATTTAAATGAGAACTTGCCTCATACTAGTGGCAGCAAGTGCAAGTACGTTTGATGATAGCTATAATTCGTATATTTTTGGTATTGATAACGTTCTAGTTCAGTTTTCGAATACTTAATGGAAATATTCTACATACGTACGTCGTACGTTCGTTCCTTTAGTTCAAATATTCGTACGTTCGAGCGATTTGAAATTATTTATGAGAGATTTTTTATCATCGAATAAGAAATAATGATTACGATTTATTGCGAAAGTGACATAAAATCGTTATTTTCAACGTCAATGTTTCATAAAAATGTTTATGGTCTTTGAGATTTTTTTTTCAAGAGAAAGATAAGGAAAAAAATGATTTGATTCATAATGAAATATGTTTTATTTCAGGTACCAACATCAATATAACAATTGTATGTATATTTGCAAACAATGCCATACAAACGGTAAAGAAGTTATAGTAACTCCTAAATACTCATCATCGAGCGAATCATCATGGTTTGCCTTCGCTAAATATGCATGGTCCGGGTTAGTACATGTGATTATTTCAAGCAAATAAATTTATCTGGAGTATCTACTTTACGTATCAAACTAATGTATTTAAATTCATAGATATGTAATTGAATGCCCTCATCATGGAGAAATCTACCGTAGTCGTCAATTCTGGTACGGTAACGCTGATCCAGAAATGAAAGCAGTTCGATCAGAAATCCAGCACGTTTGGCCTGATGTATGTCTTCTGTTAGTTGTATTTTTAATTAGTTGAAAAAAGTATTAATAATTGATGAAATAAATAGGGTAAAACTGGAAACCACACTTTGCAAAATCCGGCTCAAAGGGTCATAGATGGTGTCTCGTATTTATCCGAAGCTGTGTATAATGCTAGCGCCGAACCATCCAGATACGTAACATCTTGGGTAGCAGATCAAATTGCTCCCAAATATTGGGAACTTAACGCTGAAATTAAGGTTTGAATCGTCTAATTCAAGTTTTACTCGTTTTTTAAACTATTCGATACTAATTTTTGTAATTTTCTCAGTCGTGTAACGTATGCAAAAAGGATTTCACTGTCGAGTTGACGAAACATCATTGTCGAGCATGCGGCAAAGGAGTTTGCAAAAATTGTTCTGTGAATAATCGACCAGTGCCAGAAAGAGGATGGACATATCCAGTTCGTGTTTGTGATAATTGCATCTGTGATACAGGTTGTTAAATCATAACGATTTTTTTTTCATTATTTCATTCTCCGCGTTAAAATATGAAAGATTTTTCATCTATGTTTTTAGTTTCAGTGGATCGTATTAGCATATCAAGCGATATAAGCTCCGATGATACAGAAGTTAGAGTTCGAAAAGTTGGCGAAGCTGTTGTAAACACTATTTCGTCGGTTGCTTCGGTTTTAGAATACCCTAAAAGTACGAATGTCCGCCGCTATATTTCAATGGTACGTTTTGGCGAAGAGATTATTAATTTTGTTTCAATTCCAGGCTTAATAAAAGATACCGCTCGACCACCGTACTGGGTACCGGATAGTAAAATTAGTTCTTGTTGCGTTTGTGGCGTTAAATTCAAAAATTTCGATACAAACGTTATTAGAAAAATACACCATTGTCGGGATTGCGGCGAAGGTGTTTGTTCTTCTTGCTCAACGAACAGACGAACGGTAGCTCATCGTGGATGGGAGAACCCCGTCAGAGTTTGTGATAATTGCGTAAAATAGTAAACGTTTGATACGTATCAAACGATGATGTACTATTTACCACATTTTTTGTATAATTTTTTAACGTGTAATGCTTTCAACGTTACCGTTTCAATGGTATTATGACGCTTCTCGCTTATAATGTATTCCATTTTTATTATACCTACTTTGGGCTATATTGTACATACTTATATATTTTCATAATGTGTAATTATCAGCGTACAAATACACCGACGACGAAGCCTTCCGATCGATTTTCTTTTAAATAGTGCCTATTTTTCAAGCTTTAATTACAGTGTTGTTTGTCATCGATGACGAACAGTTACCAAAGATGAAATTTCTTAAGATATTTTAGTAGTTCATAGTTGATCAAACTGTTTACGACTGCCCTGGAGAGTGGTCATATTTTCAATATGCATTGTTTAAAACTGGACAATTTTTTCGTTTAAATGTAGTTTTATTATTTTATACTTTATATTGTAAACTCGTATATGATTTGTGTTGTATTATCGTTTGTTGTAATGTATCGTGCATACGTGTCAGCGGATTGTCTGATGCACAGTAACGTGCATACAGTAATATACTGTGAGAATTGAATGTATTTTGTATTTCTTAATCTAAATGATGGTGTGGAATTGTTGTAAAAATTATGAATGGCAAATTCATGTACTAATAGGATATTTCCGCCATTTCCAAAAATTCGCCAAGAATCGAAAAATCAACTTCGGTGTCTGAAAATGTGGTTCTGACTTTGAGGTCTGCCTGACGTGCTGTTTCAGTGAGCCAAATTTCAGCTTGATCGGAGTCGATGAGTTGTGAGGGGGTTTCCCTTGATAGTGAGAGATCGTGTGTAAATTTCAAAAAAATAGAGCAGGCGTGATATTCTAAATTAATTTAATGCGAAAGTATTTTTCCCCTGAAACAATCTTACGAATAAGAAATACATTGAGCAAGAGGCTACTCGTACCTATTCGGTAAGTAATTTTGTAAAGAAAATTCTCAATTTTCTCTGATGAAAAAAATCTTTCACCTTTTTCAAAGAATTGTTGAGAATTGAATGAATTTTTTCGTGTTAGGTATGGGAAAATATTTTGTTTTTCGGGTGGTACCTACACCTAGGTAGAGAGACACCAAATCAATTTCAGTATAGTGACGTAGGTGACCGTAAAAACCCAAACAGGTTATCTGCTTCGATACATATTATTATTTTAATATTGAATGAATAATATTAGTACCTTAAGCACTTGTTGGCATTCATCTCTTCAACCAATAATATTTTTTTCATTACGAACTAAGAATTCTACACTCATTGCTCTCGTATACTGTTCGTGTCAATGTTAATATTTTAATTTTTTTTTTTTTAATAATTTCCACTTATTCTCAATTACTTACACATTAGTTATATTTTCAAAAATGTGCAACGTGCTCAAATGAGAATAGGGAACTCATCTACTTAATCATCAAGAGAATAAGTATGGTTAGGCTTAATCCTATTGATCGCGTTAATCACACTCGTGTTTACTTTTTGTTTTTAAATTATATTTGTTTCATTGGTAAGTTCATGAATTTTTATTCAATTCTACTGCTGATATCTTTACCTACTTCAAGGATTTATGTAAATATCGCCATTCTGAATCGCTATATAGCGACTTGATAGATAATTTTATCTGAACAAATTACATCGCAAGTAAATTCGCTTAAAAAACCTAAAATGCACTAATTTAGTTTACTCATGACCAACAGACAATATTCTTCAAATTGCATTAGACTTTAAGCCCAATGAGACATCTTTTTTTTCGCAGTTTTATGCAGTTCAGAATCGTATGGATCAAGGAAAGAGAATAAAGAGATATCGCATCACATTCGGTAAGTCGGTGACTTGAATTCAATTCCATATTAGACAAAATATACCTACTCTTTGAATTGATTATGATGCCAGGTAGGTAATTCGATATTTGTACTCGCAGATCTGAATTTCAGAAATGTGCGTATGGACAGTGTGTCAGCTCATGGAATGCCTCCGTTGGCCAAACAAGAAGAAAACGGGCTACCGAGTAAGACTTTTTCTTCATATAATTGTTCTAATTGATCCAATTACCTACACCAGATTGCTTCAAGATTTACTCGTATGTTCGATAAATGAAAATACCTACCTAATCGAAGTACCTATTATTTTTTTCGCAGTAATTCTTGCACTGCACCATCAACATCGCCAGCCCGAACTATAAAATATACATGCAATGGAAGTACAAACAGTGATTGCATTACAAATGGAATCGTATCAGAATTTACCAGCGCCACAATTTCATGTAATTCGGGCTATTCTTCAAGGAATGAGGGAAACGAATTTCATTCATTTTGCCTTAAGAAAACTTGGTCTCCCCAAATTGAAAAATGCCATAGTAAGGGAGAACTACATACATACCTATATTAGAAAATGTTTACTCAACGAATACAACAATTAAGGTACCTACCTATATTGTGGTTTGTTATTGTTATTTTGATTTTTGTTTCATGTTTAGAAATATGTGATCCACTGATTCGGGAAAACGTTGATCTTGAATGCTTTTACCGAGACACTCGTATTTCTTGCGATGATAATTCACTAATAGCAGGCGTAAGAGTAATACCAACGTGCAAACACTTGTACACGTATAAAGACATTTATCCAACTTATCGAGAAATCAAGTGTGGAGAAGATGGAAAATGGGATAAAACTTTATTTTCATGTGTCCCAGGTAATTGCCTATGAATTCCTTACATTAAACTAGGTAGAGTGATTTAATACCTACATAAATAAAAAAAGAGAAAAAAAATGCAGATAATGATCTAATACGTAGGTAGGTAGGTATTCATGCCTCGTTATCTTAATTTGCAGAATGTGGCCTCCCATTTGACAGTAAAGTCAAACCCTTGATATCATATAGTACTGCAGAGCACTTTGGCGATTCACCTTGGCACGTGGCTATCTATAATGAAAATAAAATGTTAATCTGTGGTGGCACAATCATAACTACTAAACTGATCCTCTCTGGTAAGTATAACGTAGGTCATGCCAGAGTGAGTGAGATAGGTACTTAGATCAGTGACCTTATAAGCGACCGACACGTCAGACGGGTAAGTTTCTTCAAGAAGCCAGACAGCGGACAGACAACCTTGGAAAGTCATACTGACAGGTTAATGGCCTTAAGAGGTCAGACAGGTGAACAGACGACCTTGGACAGATAAGCCGGCACTCAGACGACATTAAAAGGCCAATCAAGCAGGCAGACGATGTTGGGAAGCCATACTAACGGGTCAATGACCTTAAGAGGCCGGACAGAGAGACCAAGAGACAGACAGACAGATGACCTTGTGAAGCTAGACATGCGGATCGGTAACCTTGAGAGTCCAAACAGACAAGTCAACAACCTTAAGAGGTTAGACACCTTGAGAGGTCAGACAGACGGATCACGGGATCAATGACCTAAGAAATCGGATAGACAAATGACACTCAGACAGCTTCAGGAGAGCAGACAAGCAAATTTAGCAGACAGGCCATCTTGAGAGGCTAGACAGGCATGTAAGTAACCTAGCTTCATTGGCCAATTAGATGGGTCAATGACCTTGAGAGGCCAGACAGACTAAGAGACAACCTGAGGGGATCAGACAGACGGACAGATGACTATGAGAGGCTAGGGCTATGTCCTAGGATGGTTGCATTAGGTGTAATAAAAATGAATTCTTCTAAAGGTTATACTTTATACTTAAATGTTTCAGCTGCACACTGTTTTTATAACGATGCAACTAACACAAAATTGAATGCGGAAAATTACGAAGTTGTTGTGAGCAAATTCACCCGCACTTATACTACTAAAGATAATTCAGAACAAAAAGTTTTCAAGGTTAGATGTATATT
This sequence comes from Planococcus citri, assembly GCF_950023065.1. Lineage (NCBI taxonomy): Eukaryota > Metazoa > Arthropoda > Insecta > Hemiptera > Pseudococcidae > Planococcus > Planococcus citri. The sequence continues at coordinate 31,368,557 of NC_088679.1, forward strand.
TAAACTATATTGAAACCTACAAAGGCATACAAAGTTGCTTCATAGGTATATCTAATTGAGATGGCTCATTTCTTACAGAATGTAGAATAGGGCGGATCGCAAAAAAAAAAAAAAAAATGGAAAGTTTTGACCAAATTCAGTGGAGATCGCCGACAGCGTCGAGGTAGGCCATTGCCATTAATCTAAGACCACTTTTCGGGTTCTACTGAGCAGTTGAAAATTTCGAGATTTTCGGTTTTGAAATTTTTTTCACGTTAGGCCTATTTTGCATCAATTTTTTAAAGACATCGAAAAATCGTGATCTCTGAAACTGGGGAAGTATTTTGATACACAGTGGTGCCAATTTTTTAATCATTACTGCCAATATCAAAAATTGAGAAAAATGGTCAAAAATTCGCATTCGCCAATTTTTTTTTTCTAATAAGCAGCAATGATCAGAAAGTTGGCTGTACGGCGTTTCAGAATATTTCTTCAGGTTCTGAAATTATATTTTTCCATTCGGCTTCATTAATGCAAAATATAAAAAATTTTCAAAACTAGAATTTACGCAAAAATATGCGTTTTTTAAATTTTCAACCCCTTTCTACAACCCTAAAAAAAAGGACTTGAATTTCGATAGCAATGGCCAGCGTTGGTGCAAAATCTCAAATACTATATTTTGGGACTGGATCACTTCCTGAAACAGGCTGGACAGGGGATAGAGTAAAAAAAAACCACAAGTTTTTCAGATGTCTCCTCCAGGGGCACCTTCGAGGGAGGGGGATTTTTCAATTTTTGCGTTAAACTTGAAATCTTCTGTCCCAAACTAATGATTTTTCTATCCCAGGTAAAAGAAATTCGCTTTTCCAAACGAGGTTATATTGGCTTGGAAAATCGTTACGCTGCTGACATAGCGATATTAATTTTAAACGAGGGTATCACAATATCACCCTCCGTTTTACCAGCTTGTGTTTACTGGACACGTCCTAAACGAAATCCTCTAGAAGGTGTACTGGGCAAAGTAGGTTATGATTTATGAATATGATGATGTTAAGAAATTTTCAAAATATTTTCTGCAGTGATGAATGACTTGGCTTGTATCATTTCAGGTTGTAGGTTGGGGATTAAATGAAAAAGGAGATTACCCAGAAAATCTAACAACCACCAATTTGCCATACATAAGTCATTCAAGATGTTTGGATCAGGTGCCCATTGATTACAGGGTTTTTATAACATTTGATAAATTTTGCGCTGGCTCAGAGACAGGTAAAGATATTACTAGTAGATGTCTATTTTATACCTACCCAATAAATAGTCCATGTCATTCATAACTCAGGGGGAACTCAGATCTGATTAGATCTGACCACATCGGATTACATTATGTGCAGACCTGATCAAATCTGATCAATGTTCCTCGTGTTCGTGGGAAATGTACAAGGGAGCGAGTTTTGAGTACATATAGGTAATTTTTTACAGAGATAAACGATTTTTTAATTTTTTAAAATGCGAAATTTTCAACTTATAAGAATGATACTGCCTCTGGAGAATTTCAAAAAAGGCTGGAGAGAAGTGAATTTTTGCTACAAATAGGTACCTATACTCTTTCAGTAAAAATCGTAGGTACCTACCAAACCGTATATTTTTTTCCATTTTTAAAAATTCTACAAGAATTGAACAATTGACTTCAACTGCTCAAAACTTGCTTTTAACGTGGTTGGGTGACATGGTCTTCCAATGAACGATATTTCAGGTCAATCGCAGTTTACCTAATGCTTCTATACTTTTTACTTTTCAAAGGTCCTGCTGTTTTAAATGGCGATAGTGGCGGTGGATTAATGTTTGTAGACATCAATTATCATTCTTATATCCGTGGAATCGTCAGCGTAAAACAAAACTCAGGTTCTCCAACAGGAATAGCTACATTCACTAATGTAGAAGATCATCTTGATTGGATTACGGAAGTGCGTGACGAAATCGAAAGTTCAGGATCAGGTAAGCCTAGCCAGCTAGTAAAATCATTTACAAACGTTTACAATCATTTGATTAATTTTTTTTTTAAGTTGTAGAATGTGGTCATAAACCAACGAATTCAAATAACTTATCTCCATGGCACGTCAACATACGAAAGATCGCCGATCATGAAATTACATGGGGTGGGACTATAATAAGTCCTCGTATGATTTTATCAAGTGAGTGCGAGTACTTTATTATGATTTTGAAGGTTATCTATGTAAGTAGATATTTAATTTTATTCCAGTGAAGAAAATCGTAGGTATCCTATAGCATTAAAGAATTGAGGATATTTGATTTGTTGATTTAGTTGAGCTGAATATCGGACAAGTCGATCGTAACTTCGTCAGTGATTCTGTAAAGATTAATTACACCATTACGAATAAAATGGATAACCCAAATGATTTCGAAGTAGTCACGGGTTTTGGCTCAAGCATTCAGAAATCTTACAAAGTGAGCACTACGATATGAAATACGTCTTTTATACATCATAGATCTAATTCTATTTGTTACCAGACAAACCCAGGTACCTATATGTTATAAACTAGCACCCAAAGTGCGGACTCGAAATACCTATACATGCAGAGTGCGCATGCAGATATAATATCCAGTAAGTACCCCAAATAAAGTTTGTTTGTAAAAATATACCTTTTTGGGTGTATTCGGTATTTATGCGCACCCTGCAGTAGGTCGGTACCAAAATATGATGATTTTTTTTTTTTTAATTAAAAAATATACGTAACTGAAATACCTATAGGTTGGTCATGTTGATAAGTAGGTATAGATCTTATTATGCTTTAGATAATCATGGAATTACATGTCTATTGGTTACAGATTGAAGGGTTCCGTTTTATGAATGGAAAAACCAAAGACTACAACCGCTTGGACCAGCTTAATAATATAGTTATAATAATTCTATACGATGGAATCTTTTTCAAACCAGGCGAAATATCACCAATTTGTGTAGAATGGACGAATCCAAGCACACTTAATGATTCGGAAAGAACAGCTGAAGTAATTTTTTGTGATACTCGTACATATGTTTTTGTCTGATACATCTAGGCTATGTCTATTCGCCTAGACTACCAGTACCTAGGTATAGATGATAAATAAATTTAAAAACTTGAAAAAGAAAATTGCATGACACAATTTTCCATTTCAGATAATGACATCACCGAGCAGTGGTAATTTCGATGTTGTAAATTCAAATGTTTTAAGCCATCATGCATGTGTGAAGAAAAATCAAAATAATTCAACTGTTATACGTGATGATCAGTTTTGCCTTTCGTTTCCACTGAGTCACTACGCGCGGTCTCATGCTTTTGATTACGTGATTGGAACTGGCGTTATATTGAAACAAAATTCTCGCTACTATATTCGAGGAATAAGTAGTTACCGATTTATGTTGACAAAGGGTACCGGTATTTCTGATCTTCCAATATTCGCAGGAGCCGTGATAGATATAGCTCATTATATCAACTGGATCAAAAGTGTGCGTGATACGATATTATAAAACTTGTAAGTATTTCGTAAAACAACGACGAAGCACCGAAATCAGACGATATCGAACCTAAGTACCTATATTGGTAATTTGGTAGGTACCTAAATAAATATTTTTGTACAAATTGAGAAATTCTCATACATACACTTATTTATGCGACTATTTTAACAATAATTCATAAATCTGCGATCAAATTAAATCTCGAGATACGAAGTACGTCGTGGTAAAGAATACATCCTGATAAAAATTCGAAGAACTCACATCGATATTTCCAGTGTCCGTAGGCTGCTAAGTGCTATTAAAGAGGGGGGGGGGAGTTCTATTCCGAATTGAATTTTCATTCATGACATTAAGATTCATGAGGCAATTCATTCATGATCTTTATTCACAATTTCAATCAGTGATGTTTTCAAAGATTTAAATTACTAACAATATGAAAATATCGAACAGTCTCAAAACATATATTTTTGCGGGAAAAAAATTACTTAGTCTAATCTACAACATGCAAAAGGTATGAAACCAGTATCAGTACAGTATTGTATCAGCAAAGAGTTTGTTTTTAAATATGACCAATTAAAGCAGTAGGCTTAAAAACCCAATAATGATTGTACCAGTCTTCAAAGAATTTCGAGAGGGTGGGGGGTGGCAATAGAAATTTGATCTAATTCGTGATGGACATTTGAAAAAGATGATTATTAAAATGGAAATGGATCAAAAGTGAAAAATATACAAATCAAGACCATTGTTCATGTACAAGTACTGATATTTTAGGAAATGAAAGAAAAAACAGTAGTAGGTATACAAACTAAATAATAAAACACAAACGAAAGTTTTAACATAGCTTATAACGACATATTTTTAAAAAAAAGAAAAAAAAAGACAGAAAAAAAACTCGTAAATTGAGCGGTAAGAAATACGTATAAACCTCTTTCCTTATAGATTTGACGAGATTTTTGAGCAAGAAATTGAATTTTCGTAATAGTACAAAAATGACTCAAATTAGATCCTCAATTTAATCTAAACTACTATCACAACAATCTTATTCAATTTAAACTGCTCCTTCAAACGAATTCTTATGACTAAGAAATTTGTAAAAAAAAATACATGACTAAAATATGGCAACACCTGGAGTCGTAATTATCACCCTGTAATCAAACAAAAAAACAAAAAGTGAGACCATGAATTTGAACAAGAAAGTACAATAATTGTGCAATCTAAAGAACTTACAGTCAGGTTTACGGTTATAACTTGATAATGCTTTTTTAATTACAGTCCAGTCTTCCAATATTTCAGAATCCCTGAGCATATAAACGATATAAGGCCCAGAAACGGTAATCGGTTTACGACGTGGATTTGAATCAAACTCGCGATAAATTCCTCCTTTAGCGTGGCCACTGTGCTTTTTATCTTTGGTCATTTTACCAGCCTTGGAAAGACCTCGTTCTACCATCCATAAATCAGCATTCAAATCAACGTTATTCTTGTCCTCTTCCAAATTCTTTATCTTCTGTTTCAAGTCTTCTTCAACGGAATCGTACAATAGGACTTTTTCATTCTGTAATAAACACATAATACGAAATTTAAAACCGAAAGAAATGCAGGTCAATTTCTTCGTACGTCGTAGTTACCTCTAGATTCTGTTTGGCAGCTACTTCTTCGGCTTCAAACTGATTTTCTATACTTTTTAATTTCAGTTGACGCAGAATAACTGCAACTTCGTTACGGATTCTTACATTTTCTTCTAGTTGAGCCAAAGGTTGTAGATATTCTGGAGCTTCTTCGTATTTAATTTCGTTTAATTTTAATTCTATTTGATATAGCTGTTCGTTAATTATTCTGTAAATAGTTATGTACCAATATTAAAATAGAAAATATAACACGTAATGAAATTACATTAAAAAATAGATTCACGAAGAAATGAAATATCTAAATTCCTATAGGAATTGAAACCGTGAGGCAAAATTCGTGAATTATTTTCTGTTGCTGTGTATTTTACTTTATTCCAAGCTCAACGTAATTAATTATGCTTTTCAAACATATTACGTTAAAAAATTTAACGTTAGTATGTTGGTAAATGAAAAAAAAAGTCCAACAATTCAACAATCAGAGAAACATACTGGTCACGTAATCCGACTATTTGTTTTTCTAATTCAGTCATTTGCTCAATACAGGCCTGCCTTCTCTTCATGCATTCTTCTTCGTCCAATTCTAATGAAATAATTACACAAGAATTTATTCAAATTCATTTACACATAATTGTGTTTCACGTTTAAAAATTTATTTACCAGTTACTTCATCGCTCTCAGAACCTTCCGAAGAGTACCCAGATCCGGATCCTGACTGATCAGAATCGTCCGAATCGCGATCACCGGCCTCAACATCGCTCTCTTCTTTTTCGTTAGAGTTTTTCTCTTGGTCGCGAATTTTGCTTTGCCTGAGTAGAAAATACACGTAAATTAAATGTAAAATTATGAAATGAAAATTTTTCTATACTCAATTGCCACTTACATTATGCTTGTACGATTCATTTTAGTATGATGATGTACGAAAATTACGATAAAGGCTTAAGATAGGTAATCTGAAAAACAATACTTTAAGCATTCAATCACTCGAACGAAATCAACAGTAAAGCGAAGATTAAATTTATTACGTTGTAATGAGATCAACTCTTTATGCAGAGACTAGGAATAGGTAAACTACGAATCAGTCGATTATTTTACAGACTAAAGATGAACGTAAAAATTAGTTTGGGACTAAATTTAATGATCATTATACACAGGTTTTCACTTTGAATAAGTTTTTACAGCATAATACTGAATTTTAAAAGAAAGTTTTCATTTATTAGGATACTTTTATTTTTGCGGCAATGCGGTCTGTTATCACTAATTACGATTTTGTTGTTTGATATCGCAGACGACGAGACGATGTAATTTGATTTCGATTATTCGATGCATGTGGTCGAAAGTATCGATATAAGTAGGATGGAAAACTTCGAGTTCGAACTTCAAAGAATTTTGCTTCGCAAAAATGCAAACTTTTGATATTCTTGAATAGTTTTATTGTTCAGAAATTGAATCTCAAGTTCCCATCATGTCGGCTGAAATCTTTTACATTCAATGAAAAAATAATGAGCCAGTACAGAAGGTTCTGCAGGTATTCTTAGATTTCAGTTTGAGAGAAAGATCATATATTCACCAAATAAAATTGATATTTGATACTCTCATTTGATAGAAAAATGAAAACAATCAAATTAATCGAAATGTTGAGGTTCATCTTCATATTCAAAATTAAACGCATGAAAGTATCAAAATTACATATGTAACTAATTTGCATTTTGGTGACTTGATTACAAAAACATGAATTGATGTACTGCGTTTAAACTTCAAAATGATTTCATTGATTTCTCTATCAATTTGATTAGTTCCTGTTATTTTTGAAAAAAACATTTGGAAAGCTAAAAAGTGATACATCCATACCATGCAGTGGAGAATAAGTAGTACCTCCACACATTTTTTCAAACCGACAGGGGCTATTTTTGTAATCAAATCGTCATTCATTTTAATTGAGCACGTTTAGTGACCTAAGATTTCAAACAACAATGAACATGAACACATACATAATGCACAAATAAGATATGAAATACGTATTCATCGCCATTTAAATATATTTTCACTTACTTATGGACATGAGAACGAAAAATGAAGTCAACTTTTTTGTTTTCATCAACTCCTTTTGAAAAGTAAAATTTTCATTTAAAAAAAAAACAAAAACGAAAGTGAATAAAATCTAAAACCACGTGTTTGCTTTAGAGTCGTCGATGTGGCGAACCTGACAATTATTGAAAACACTTTTTAAACAAATATAGCTGCAGAAAATGAAAAAAATTATATTTCAAAATCAAGAATAATTCAAAATAAATACCCAAAAATACCATTCGCGTTGAAAATTTCAGCCAACCTGTAAAAAAAAGTAAAATTTCAAACGAGTTCAAGATCTCGTACTTTCAAACTACAAGTGCGCCTCGAATATGACCTACTTTTCAAAAACAGCTGTTTTTCATTCCCCATCTTTATTTTTTTTCTCAATTCGTGTACATTCGTGTAGTATGCATCTTCATTGATAAATGTGTTATATCGAAGCGTGTTTCTTTTTTCCTACGGTTGCGTCGAACGTGTTGTTGTGTAAACTGTGTAACACTATTTGGTTTATTTAGTGCTTGGTCAAAAGCAGCGGTCTTGAAATTTGCAACGTGTTCGGGTTATTCTTCGATTAATTATTCCTATTTCGTGTACGATTTTTTAGTGTTACAAGTTGTAATTGTTTCGAAGTGATTCTATACCAGAAATTCAAAGCAATAATATTAATTAACTCGTCATAAATCTCGAAAGAAACGTGGAACACTTGATGACATTGTTATGTCTTTTCAACTTACCTAAAAGCATCGGAAATCGTAATTGCACCGGAATTCTACATCTAGGTGAGTTATTTCATCCTTATTGAGTATCACTATTCGGAGTATTTCGAGCCTAATGTGATTTTCCTCAGTGCCTAGGTGTAACTTATGTACTACTTGTTAGCTTTCACTTTTAGGTATGGTTTAATTAGCAACGTAACTTTTTTCTGTTGCAATTTCGAACACTTCTAGGAAAATATATCGCTGAGGTACTCGCAAACTTCATATTCAAAGGTTTCCTCAGTACTTTCATCATTGAGATTATTACATCAGTCGTGTACAACTCGAGTGATCTTTGAATGAACTTCAACATGTGTAAATTGGACTGCAACGAGTATGCGAAGACACTGAAAATGAGAAACATTTCGTAATCGTGTGTTAATGAATGTACATCAATCTGAATGCGATATATCCTCTTTTGAGACTCTAAAATACTCGATTACATTGTCGCACGTTGTCGAGTGGATATAATTCCGTCGAGTTTTCAATCCACAAGAATAAGCCATGACGATTTCAATGTTATAACTCCTCGTGTCGTAAACGCGTACACTTTTTTTACCATATCATTTCAAGGTAAAATTTAGTGAAAAATGGATTCTCAGTGTCATTCAGGTATTCTATAGTTGAACTACATATATTCTCGATGGGTTGACATTACTCTGGCTGTTCGGTGTTTTATGATGAAATCATTCGTGTGTGGTATTTTGCTTCTGTTGTATAGGAATGTACAGTTGCTGTACAATGTACACGTTGCCAATATACGTAGGTAGGTACCTGTCTACCTCGTGCTGAGCGTTTCTCTTTGAATTGGCGTATACCGGCGAAATATTCGTTTGTTTGGCTAATAAAACGAATCAATACCTTTGAACAATTCCATCAGATATACCTTTACCTACTTTGAAACATTTTCAGCCTATTTACCAAAAAAAAAGTATAGGATTTGTTGAATTGAAATCATTTACGATGAGCAATTCTTCGTAGATATCTGAATTCTATTTGTCTCTATTATTTTCATGCTAACCTCGTGTAACCGATCCGATGCCCATCTGTTCGAGTTGTTTTTGTTTACATCGAGGATGATTAACCTATGATAGACGTCAATGTATCGTAATTTGCTGACTTGACACTTTAACATTTGAAAAAGGCAACGTAAGGGAATACACTGGAATCCTTTTACGTTAACAAAGCTTACTTTTAGTTAGTTCTTACTTATTTTTATTTTAAAATTATCTACCAGTCTACCACACGTGTATTGAACACATCGAGAACAGGGTGTATCGCATGTTTGAAACTAGGTCTTCTCGTGTAAGGTTTCATAATTACGATATTAGTATTTAGCGAAGTTAAATTTTGTTACGGACGATCTGAATTGATTACTTAATTTTAAATACGAGTTCATAATACGTATCTAAATGTACCAGTAGCACGACAAAACTTGAGTTTTAATCGAACGAAAATTTTCGACTGTGAGTTTTCAAACCCTGGCGTAGAGTGCGTGAAAACCACATTGTTCGAATAGTTTTTAAACGACGAGCTTCGATGGTTAAAAATAACTTCTCCAGAATGGTGAAATCTTTATTTAGTGTCTCTGATGTTGTGTTCTGCATCATTATTTAAGATTAATCTTGGCCCATAAGTGTACAGATGAGCTGAACAGTGAGGACTAAGGAGGAGGGCAGTCCATGTACGTGAATTTGTTTTCGGTTCTGTAAGAGTGCTTGAACTTTGACATATTTTACGACTCACGATACTCGAAAACTTTTGAAATCTTGAAGTTTCACTCAAATTTGATCTCTGTATCCTTAGACCTGATTTACACCTCTTGATCTTGATAACTTCATTCATTCCTTTTCCTCGTATAGGCTCATACCATAGATAATTGATTTATTTTTTTTTATCAATTTTCAACTAACGAAGTACCACACAGAACGTCTGAACCTATTAAAGTCGAGAATATATTAAAATGATAACAACTATGAGAGAATTCACTCAAAGTCTGGTCAATTAAAAAAACAACGATTTCATTCCAACGAGTGAAATCACTCGTCATTAAATTAGCCGAAAAATTGAACAAAATTTCCGGAACCGAGATTAATTTTTCCAAATAACGTTGACATTTGTATAGAAATGGGAACAGCTGCGTCACCGAGATCTCCCGCTTTGTCCGAATCATTTTCTAATAAAGGCCTCTTCTTTCTTGGCTGTGTGCAGCTTCTTTTAAAAATTAAAAATAAACCGGCGGCGTAGCGTGGTTGTGCTATACTTGAATTCAAAAACTAAACGAGTTCTTTTTCAAAGCCCAGTCTTATTTCGCTTGTCCCTTTTATCTGTGCGAAGTGCGAACACGACCAGTGTCACTGTCAAGGTATTCAAGGATCTAGGTAGTTGATAGGAGTGTAAACTATAGGAAAAGAAACACGATATCTATGCGATAAAAAAGGTATATTTTTTCGAAATGATTAACGAATAGTTCGATAAGTTTTGGAACATCTAGATTCTAGACATGAGATTTGATTGTATTTCATTTTAGGGTGCAAAGTATAGAGACAATTTGAATTAAACTTAGGAACTATGTTTGTATGGTCTGCGCGTTTAATGTGTTGCCTCGTGAAAATCTGAGGGGCGAGGAGGAGGGGGTGGATTTGATTTTTTTTCAATAATCATTAAAATAGTTTTGATGAGGAGAAAAAAGACCCTTATACCATTCATTTGTTGATTAAGTGATCCCCTTTAGTTGTCATCTGATTTCTTTTCCAGCTTGTTCGTGTGAGCCTCGATCCGTGGCCACTGCTGTCTTCTTCGTTGTAGCTACTTTTTGAAATTCAGAGACAAACGCACGTGCTCTGATTTGTAGTTTGTTATTTATTAATGTGTTTGTTCTGACTTCTGAGTATTCAAAAAATTAGTCAGAAATTCACTTTAACAGTGACTCAATTGAAATTTCACGTCAACTGCCTAAAACTGTCGAGAGGGTACCCAGTAAGTAATTTATAGGTGCTCAATTTGATGTTTTACTCTTCTAGAGCAATTTCAAATTTACGGAGAAAATTGAAAACATGCCGGAGGCTGCACAGAGTGGCCAAAATTATCAAAAAGTTGAAAAATAACCATAAGAACGCCTTTGATTTCTAAGTTTTCAAAAATTCGTCAAAATTCAAAAATGAATGGGGGTTTTGTGACATGTAAAAAACGGAGTGTCAGTTCAAAAAATTTCCTTGCTTGGCTGGTATAGGCTGGTAGAGGTGCTTGAAAATGTGAGCCATTTACATACAATAACTAGGTACTGCAATTTTAATGATAAGCTCAGAGGCGTAAAGGTCCTGTTTTTAAAGCTCAAGAATATACTTTTTTACCTAGTTCGAAGGGATCCTCTGAATTTGTCTACGTAACAGTTCAGAAATGTCGAATAAATCAGTTTTTTTCCCAAAATTTTCTTCATCTTCAATTTTTTATCCCTCAAGAAATATTGAAAAATTAGAGTGTTTGAGCTAAAAATGTGATGTTTTTCAAAAAAAAAAAATTTAATAAATTAATGAAAGTATGCTCTAAAAATGTTTAAATCAAGTTCATACCTGATATTTTCTGTCAGTTTTCCAAAAACGTTTTGGAAAAAGAATTTGAATGGCCGAGACCAGAGCAAGGTAGCAATTTTGAAAAATGGCACGTTTTAGTATCCAATATTTTAGCATGTTTCAGATTTTAAATTCAAAAAAAAAAAAAATTCAACATTCTGATTTAGGCTCTGAAAAAATTCCAACTAGGCAACTACTACCATTTTCAAAAAAAAAAAAAAAAAAAAAAATGAAAAAACAAAGGAAAAAAAACAAAATTTTGATGAATTTTTTTGGGAAAAAGTGGAATTTTTCCAGTCAAGTGATAATTTTTGTAAAATTTTCAAACAATTCTAAGAATTGAACAAACAGTGAAATATTTCCAAAAAAACCATCTTCAGAAGTACCTACACAACTCTCTCAAGGTGCCAAAAAATCGTGCTTGTACAGGGTATCCACAATTTTTGGTAAGTCATTTTCCCTGACTTTTCCAGGTTTTCCAGACCATTTTTTCCAATTTTCTATACTTACCCCAACTTTAATTAAGTCAGAAGTTGGGGGGGGGGGGTGTAATTTTTTTTCATAAATTTCTCTTTGAACTGGATATTTCTTGGGATATAAAGAAAAGCTAAACTTTGAAAATGAAGGGCCCCGTCTAAAAAATAAGCTATTTTTAGGTTTTTGAGAGAGGGGAAAATTTTTCTTTTCTTTTTTGGATTTTTAGAGGCCTCAAAGTGTGAAATTTGTTTATTTTAAAATTTTTGAAAATTTGCATTTCAAGAGGCATAACACGAGGTTTTTTATGTGAGGATGGTGTCGTATAAGGATGCCTAAATAGAATAGTTAGGCAATTATACTGGCATAAATTCGATGATCCTCTTCAAGATTAAAATCATAGGTGGGAAAATTGATAACTTATGACGTTAGGTACTTACCTACCTAACGTCAGTATGTTTTCGGTAATTCGAGTATATGAACGTGTTCGTTCGAATATTTTTTATCTTTTTTGATAATGTAATTATTGAACATTCTAAGTGCAATTAAATGGTGTAATATTTCGGTACGAGAGTTCGAATTATTTCAAATGATATTTTTTCAACTTTAGTTCCTGAGTATGCATCAAATGGAGTAAGTTCTTAATTCGAGCAAACCGGCTAGGCTGAGGTAACTCCTCATGCCATAGTTCCGGGCAGTATTTAGGGCTTTCTCAAACTAGGCTACTATATAATTCAGCTAAGAATTGTAGTCGCAACTTATTAATTAGATAATCAAGGAGATGGTTTATTTTTAAGCTTGCAATTTAGATAATCCAGTTAAGGATTTAATTCGCCTAGTTTTCAAATTAGATAATCTAGTGAAAGATTTCAATATATAACCATCCCATTTTATTCCTTTGGAATTAAAATGTACGTAATTTTAGTATTACTAATTCGAGTTAGATAAAACTAGGACATCGTCCGAAAATGGTTTATGATTGTAGACTCTGTCTACCTGTAAATAGATATCTTCCCCTATTTTGGTTTGAAATTACTCGAAAACTATCTCCATTTACTTTGAGCATTAATTTATGTTGATATAGGTAGGTTCTCATTTCCTATATAAACTCACCCCATTTATCTTAACAGTAAAATTCCTATACCTATTCCTACTCACTTACGTTCCCTAGTCTAAAAATTTTCCTATTAATAAATCAATCTATATCACATAAATTAATTTGGCGCCCAACGTGGGGCTAGGGCTTAGTGTGTAATAGGTATTATTTAATCCTATAAAAAATTCATTTTTCGAAACTTTTGTGTCAAAATTCATATTCGAACATGTGTTCAAAATGTAGGTATGAAGATAGGTTTCGAATAATAAAATATGGCCGATGATAGAATTATAACTCGCGTTATCTTTATTTCATTGTGAGACACTCTCGCCTAATAGTAAAGTACGGTCCGCATGTGGATAGGTACTGAATTGGTAGGTACCTATCTACTTAGGGAACTAGTTTGTGAGAGAGTGTATTTTTGCATCAAGCAGAAAGCAACGATAATTATACAAGTCTTTTCGTTGTACCAACTTTGTAAAGTATTAACATTCGAGTACCAGAATAAAACCAGATAACGATATCGACTTATATTTTCGAATCATCTCTATCACATCGACAAAGTACCAGCAAACCATCATTAACAGCTGCATATAATAAAACACGTAGATACATGTAATTTTAAATACAGTACTTTGTATAGCTACGGCTTGGAAGGATTTTGATAAAGGCCACAAAATTAAATTACCCTCTCCCGCGTATATTCAATTACCCGTGTATGAGAAATACGCCTTAGTATTAAGTTTATGTTTTTCTAATAAAAAATCCATTGAAAAAAAAAAAAATAAATAAATAAATGAAGAGTATAGAGGAATCAACATCGTGTTGACTAAATTCTCAGAATCGTACGTATTCGTTTCTCTATTGTATTAATTCGCCATTTTGTGTTTCTTATCTTTCTAGTCTCCAACGATCGCAACATTGAGTATTTCGACTAAGTATTTGTCTTGCCTTTGTAATGTAAACATCTCGTCTTCGTATGTATTTGCGTTTGCGTGTAATTTGTTTTGATTTTAATTCTGTTTTTTGATTTTGATTTGAAAGAAATTCGAGTAGCGTAATTGCGATCGTTTCCGAACTTTTGAGAGTAAATTCTTAATTATTTTCGCTTTTAGTGAAGTGGAGTTCGTGTGATCCGCGAAGTTGTGTCGAATTCGATCTTATATCATCAACCTATCCTGTCGTATACGTGGGAATTGATATCAATTTTATGATTTACAGTTATTATGGCATTCGTAGAGGTAAAGATTTTGAAAACAATCAAACTTGATTTTTCTATACTATTATTGTGTTGTGTATTTGTCCAAAAACATTTTACTTGCCAAAATTGGTTATGTAAAATGTAACCTGGCGCCTGACGTGGTAATGAATCCTTTTGGTATGTTTCATGCAACGTAAGGTGTTTTTGGACAATTTAGGTTAGTTTTAGTTTTAAAATATTTGTGTTAGACCATCGCCTTGATTGAAGTAGGGAAATAGTTCAGTTAGGGATGTTAGAGATAGTTAGGAAAATACTGCCCAGAGCAAGTCGGTGTAAACGCTCGAGTTTTTACTTACTGATTATTCTTCATAGTGAATAACGAAGAAGAGCCTGTGATCCAGATCAACGAAGATTCAAAATCTCCATCTGTTAGTATTCATTATACTGACCCTGCAGTTCTCCAGTATTCGATATCTGATAGTTTTGTACTCGAGTTGTCTATTAGTCCAAGTGACAAAATCGATACATCGACTACATCCAACGAAGCAGATAGTTCGATTGATAAAGAATTAAGCGGATTTCGAGACCAGTTCAACGAAACAGTTTACGATCCCGAATCCTCCGACGGATACATAAAATATCATCGTGCTCGAACAGTTTCGACTTCATCATCTTTATCGAATTCTTCTGAAAAACTCGATTTAGATCCAGCAGAGAAAAAAGAACGTCGACGAGCCAAAATATTTTTCCCCGAACGTGAATTGCGACCAAAGAAATTTCCAGTCGGTTTTTATAAAGAAGCTAAATCCAACAAAGAAACCAAGACGAAATTTCGTCCACGCTCGCAAAAAACACACGACTCTACCAGTAGTGACGTAATCAGAATTCCAGTCGAGATTCCACCGGAAGATAACGAAGTTTTCGACGATTCATATCAACCAACAGTTGAAATGTCTCATACACAGCAAGAATACGAAGCAATAGTTGCTGAAAACGCTCGATTGAAACAACGACAAAAAGAACTTGAAGAAATAAATAGAAAGCGGTTATCGTTGTTACCGGGTGCAGATGAAGCAGGAACATCACAAGGTTCGAATGTTGTGACCGCTGCTCAATTAATTGATGCTTTAGAAATAACAAGTGACAGACTATCAGAATCTGTGGCGATACAATTCGCTATACATAATAAACCAACTCGTAGTTCAGGTGGAGGTCGAGATTTCATTCCACAACCATCTTGTATTACGATTCCACAACGGAATTTTAATCTGAACGTAAAGCAAGAAGAATTTGAAATTGGTATTCCTGGTTCGAGATCATTATTAATCATCGACGAAGTAGAATTTTCGAGTACTGACAACTCAGCTAGCAATAAATCAATCAAAGTGATCTGCGAAGGAGCTCGAATTACTCCTTGGAAAGCATCAGATGATCACCGGACAGTGGAAGAATTTCTGATTGAGTTCGAGAATGAAATTCGCCAACTTGTACGTACGAACAAAGAATACAATTTAGCTCTCGATTTTTTCTTATCACACGCTGAATTGTTAAATTATAAAAAAGCTATAAAATTTGACGGTCCTTGGCATGAGAATGCTATCAAATTAGTGAAACAATTCTCAACAATTAACAATCACCAACGCGATATCAGAAATTTCGAGAAGGACAAAAAGAAACCTCAACAAAGTGTCGTCGATTTCTCTACGTTCTGGTTGAGAAGAATGAGGTGGAATACTTCAGTCACAGCAAAATGGATCGTACAAGTTTTGTTGACTAAAATTGGAATAGAGTATCGCGAAATTTTTAAAGAATGCACGGCCAGTGATACTCTTGAAGACATTATCGAAGAAATTCGTGAAATGGAAGATGGTGGAATATCAAATAAAAAAGATATGGACGCTTCGATATATTACCAACAAGCTGTGAAACCGTTAATTGGTAAAATGAAAAAATCTGGCTCATCATCTTCAACCAATGACGATACAAGATCGAGTAGTTCGAATAGAACCAGTAGTTCTAGCGATAATCGATCAAAGAAATTTAATCCATTTGAGAAATTTGATAAAGGTCAAATTTTTAAACGTACTGATCGTGATGGAAAAGCTCGATTCAAAGCAGTTGGCAGTGTTAATGAAATCGATCTGAAAGAAGAAGGAGTATCAGTATGCTACGTGGATGCAAATAAAAATATCAAAGATTACGATGTCAAAAATCCACCAAATTTTGACGAAGAATTCGAATGTAATGAAATTGAAATATCGATCGATGATTTAAACTAGAATTAGGTAACACCAATGGTCGCGGTGCTACCTCAGAACGATCAAAGTCGACCTCTTCTTATCAGGCTGCGATTATCAATAAAAAAGACACTCCAGTAATACCTCCAGTTGTTCCAGAAATACCTAAAAAAGAAAAAGTATATCTCTTTAATGGAGGTGTATTATATATTGGCAGTCAACAAATGTTTAAATTTTTACGATTCCACGAAAATACCAACATCGCAAAAGATGAAGAACAATATTTGTTAGTTGGTGATGCTTTAACTGCAAAAAGAGCTAATGAACTACTTGAAGAAAAAACATTCGATATCCCGTTTGGAACTGAACATGCTCTAATTCATCTAGGTCTACAAGAATCGATCTTCAAAAAATTCGATAGTTCAATGTTCCAGAATGAATTGAATAAACTCGTATCAAAGCTTCGAGATTACTACCAAATACCAAACATAGTATTAGCGTTAATTCCTCCGATTAATTTTCCAACACCGACAAAAGATTATTGGGATGTCCTCGAAGAAATAAATAAGACAATTTACTTTACAACTCGAAATCAAGAAAAATGTCTTTTTTGGAACGCCTTTTCACCATTCGTGAAACGAAATGAACTAGTACCCTCAGAAAACAAATGGTTCAAGTATGTCGCTGAAGGTAAAATCCTATATGAACCTAAAGGAGAACTATACAATATCGGAAAATCAAGCTCGAAATTACCTGGTTATGCCAACTGGAAATATTATGAACTTAGTAAACTGCATTACAAAATGTGCAGCTTCTTTAAGAAATATTGCAAGGTGAATCTATTTCCAAAAAGAGACAAAGAACCACAAGAACGTGATAATTTACTCGATGGAACTTATGGAAAAAGCGATAAACCAGTATCATTCAATTTAAATGATAGCATAATTGATGTACTGAATCCTGTCGAAATCGAGTATAAAAATAAAGATGTATCGCCGAAGATTACTGTCCAATTTGGCAAGATCGATGTAGATGCATTACTCGACAATGGATGCTCTCATGTACTTATGAATGAGAACGTATTCGAGCGTATAGTAGCTGAGTACCCGGAATTGAGGAAAAGCGAAGTTCGAGCTGAAGGGATGGGCCAAAAGTTTTCTTTGGCTGCTACTAAATCACATCCCAAAATCAATAAAATGGCATACGTTCCGATGAGTTTCCCATGCCAAAAGCCACAGAAGGGAGTCTACAATATTCAAGTATTCGTTGTGAAAGATCTGAATACTCCCTTAATTATTGGCAGAAATTTAATGAGCGAATTCGAGATGGTAATTCATACTGCTGGTAATTACGTCGAAGTCACCGATCCGAACATCACAATTATGCAAAATAGAACATTCAAAATCCCATATAAAGATGCTGATAAAAACCCAGCAAATTTCGAGTTAAACAAAGATCCTAAACAGAAGCCGCTGAAAGAGGTCCATTTCATTACATTGATGAAACCAGAGGAAATATTTTCGATCAGCGAAAATCCAGACTACATCATCGAGACGGAATTAATGTATAAAATCGAAGAAGCAGTTGAAGGCACTGACCTTTCAACCAAACATAAAGGTACGTTACGCAAACATATCTATAATAATGTTGAACCATTCGAGAATAGGATAGGGTTGTGTAATTGTTACGAACATCGTTTTGCTTTCGTCGGTAATGAATTACCACCACCACATAAAGTATGGTGTAAAACTCGACCGATTCCACATAGATATGAAGACGGTGTAGCTGAAATCATACGAAAATGGAAAAAAGAGGGTAAGGTAGTAGAACGTCAATCTCCTTACAAGTTAGGTCTCGTTTTTGTTGATAAAGGCGGTGGAAAAGTTAGGATTTGCTTAGATGGTCGTCCTTTGAATGAATTTATATTGAGGCACTCTACTGAACCTCCAAATATTAACCACATGCGTATGAAGTTCAAGGACATGAAATACTTCACGATTTTCGATTTCAATAATGGATTTCTTCAAATCAAACTTGCTGAAGATCAACAATGTGTGTTATCATTCACCATAGACGGTATTCCCTTCGTTATGACTGTTGTGGGATTTGGCACCGAAGACAGTCTTGCAGCATTTGTGTACGCTTTACGATTGGTACTTCGTGGATGTGAAGATTTCACAGGTGTATACGTTGATGATGTTATTATATACTCGAGAACAATTGAAGAACACTTGGAACATATTTGAATATTCCTAGAAAAAGTGAAAGCTGCTGGAATGACACTCAATCTTCGAAAAACACAGTGGTGTCGTCGTAAAATAAAGTACCTAGGAATGATTTTCTCAGATGAGGGAGTCCAGGTGGATCCAGAAAAAATCGACCCAATCTTGAACTTCGAGCTTCCAAAACCCAGTAAGCATTGGAATGTCACAGTGACATCACATAATATCACTGCGGAAATGTGTAATATCACTTTGTGATGTCTCTGAGATTAACTGGTGATATAAAATGTACCCATCAAAATGGTCTCACAGACATCACTCAGAAGGGCCCAGTGACATTTTTTAATGTCACAGAATGTCACAGATATGTCACTAGGAAATGTCTATGCAATATTGATGTAAATATTTCTAAAATATTCCCATCGAATGTCGTTGAAATAAGTACCAATTATTGGGGTTCATTTGAATTGTGAAAATAATAAGATGTATTTTAAGTACCAATTATTGGGGTTCATTTGAATTGTGAAAATAATAAGATGTATTTTCTGCAAAAATATTCTCTTCTCTCAACTCCTGAAGTTTGGAGTTGAGATTTGAGGCTGTTGACTCCGCCACATTCGGCAAAGTCTCCAGCGCCCATCATTAATGAGGGCAAATTCGCATGAGGCAGTATCTTCCTTATATACTAATTGTCAACATACTTTATCTGCGAGAAGTAAAAATGGTATAGTTTGAGGCAGAAATGTCACTGTAATATCTTTTAGTGATGTCTATGTGATATCATCAAAGTTATATTTTTGAGACATTGCAGCCAAATATTTCTTTTTCCATTCCAAAGCAATGTCGCAAAAATGTCACAGAAATATTACTTTGTAATGTCCTATACACATCACAAAATTACATCACTGTGATATTAATGTCACAGCATGCTTACTGGGAAGATGTGAAAAGTCTTCAACAATTCTTGGGCATGTTTCAGTACTACAGAGAGTACATGCCCAGAATTAGCTTACTCTGCGCACCCCTTTATGCGATGACAACTGATAAAGGTGGATTCATTTGGACAAAAGAAAATATTGCGCATTTCGAGTTATTGAAGAAAGAATTGGCAAAAGAAACGTTATTGGCATATCCAGACTTTACAAAGCCTTTTTACGTTTATACCGATGCTTCTACGAAAGCTATTGCAGGAGTAATTATGCAACCAGTTCGAGCAGATGAAACTAATTGGATGATGCCAATTGCATTCACATCTCGAGTTCTGAAAGGATATGAAAAATCGTACTCAGTGATGGAACTCGAGTTATTAGCAGTAGTACATTTGTTAGCCAAAAATTACTACCTATTAGCTGGAAATGAAGTGAATCTATATACAGATAATATAGCTGTAACCTATTTGAAGAAAAACGAATTATTACCAAATAGGATTATGAAATGGTTATTGTATCTGGATAACTTTAGAGTGAATATTCAACATATTTCTGGATGTGAAAACTCGATCGCAGATTTCCTCTCGAGGTACTCCTTTAACATCACCGAAAATGATAAGAACTTCACAGTGTTTTTATTTGACTACGTACCACCAAAGTGTTTGTATACTGAATTTCGACGTCTCCGAGCTATTCAAAATAATGACGATGTTGTACGTCATTATATTTTGAAATTTCCAGAAAAAACTCGAGTCGATGATAAATTGAAATTAGTGGTATATCAGAATCAAAATGACTATGATTGGAGAATATTCATTCCGAAAAGTTTACAACGTGAAGTCATCCAACACTACCATTACGAGTACGGCCATGTTGGAATTACCAAGTTAATTAAGATAATACGACGTCATTTTGATTGGCCTGGAATGACTACTCAGGTCTATCAATTCGTGAACGAATGTATTTCTTGTCAAGTCTCTCAAAAAACTTCAACTCGATTATATGGACCAATACAATCTATAACTTCAGAGTATTTCAATCAGATGATTTGTGTCGATAATTTTGGTCCATTGCCTCCAAGTACAGCTGGATGTGATACTATTTTTGTAGTAGAAGACCATTTTACCAAATATGTTCGATTGTATCCAATTAAAGCCAATAACTCGACTAATTTGATCGAAAAAGTCAAAACATGGATGAACGAGTTTGGAATCCCCAAAATAGTGTTGAGTGACAACGGACCTCAATTTTCCTCAAACTATTGGCGAGATTATTGGAAAAAGATGGATGTTAAAATTAGATATACGTCACGTTATACTCCAAATAGCAATCCAGCTGAAAGAATTATGAGTACTGTTGGTTCAAGTATCAGGAAATATTTAAGTGACAAACAGAAATCATGGTTTACGATATTGCCTGATATTGAAAAGAAACTCAATTACACAGAGAGTACGGTAACTGGTTATATACCCTTCGAAGCTGTGAAAAGACGATTAGTTCCAGATCCATTAGTGGATATTGTAAAAAAGCGAGTTTTGTCACCAAATATCCTTCAGAAGATTCAAGAAAATATGAAAAAGGATCGAGATCGGAAACTTGATTATTTTAGTCGGTACCGTAAACCTATTGTTCTCGAAAAAGGTGAACGAGTTTTTGTACGAAATCATCCAAGATCATCGAAAGCCAAAGGTGTTTCCTCAAAATTATGCCATCAATGGAAAGGTCCATTCAAGATTATCAAGAAACCTTTCATAAACGTTTATGAACTTGAAGATGAAAATCGACCAGGTCATGTTATACAAGAGAACATTCGACATTTGAAGAAATATGACCAAACCACCGATGATATAAAACCTCCACCGATACAACCGATAGAATAGGAGTCTATGTCTGCTTGTCTTAGCCTTCTCTCTTTTCTCTTATAAATTTAATTTAATTATAGTCAAATAGAGTGTAAATCGATAAAAGCCTCGTAGAAATATTCTAATTTGTATGTTTTGTTCACTATCTTATGTTCACAGAATAAAGCATATTCAATCTGCAATCGGAATCACGTCCATCCGATGCGCACGACGAAAGAAAGTTACCATGATTTCGAATGTATTCCGGAGAATCTTGAAATTCGAGTATTGTATACACGTTCGAACCAAAACCGCCATTTGCGAATGATATTTGCCAAAGTCGACTGTCCTATCGAATACAAAATACGCACCGCCATCGAAAGTATGAAATTAGCCGCTGATATTGAGCATGTTTACGTGGAAAGTGAGTTCCACCGCGTCGAACTTTTCATACGTGATTTTATCGCGATGTCTTTCGCCAAAGACGAATTTGAAGAGCTAAAACCAATATTAGCTGCCGACGTTCCTGCTTATTCAAATTTTTCATCGTCTGTCACGTTTGAAATTTTGGGTCTTGAGAGTTTCGTCGACGACTCTATCAAAACTCTTTGGAAACCGTCTGGACACGGCGCAACGCCGAATCCAGATTCTGCGAACTCGAGTGAAAATCAAGCTATCAATTCAGCGTTCGACTCATCATCAAAATGCCCTACCCAAGTACTCGCAATCGAATATCCAGTTAATTCACCAGAAAGCAAAGAAAAGAAAAAGGTTGAATTTACTGAAGATACGAAACTTGGTGATAATAGCAACGATTTCAACGACGAAGATGATTGGTTTTATGACGATTACCAAGACGAAGATTTTGTTACTGACTCGGAATCGGAAGAAGTAATTAATCTTTTGAATAAAACGTGTCAAAAAATTGATAATTTGATGGTCACCGTTACGAATGATCAACGCTGTGTTCGTGAATTACAAGTTCGATTAACGCGATGTGATGGGAAAACGGTGAATCAACTCAAGAGCCCCGATGAAGGTGTTCCAGACCCGAAAAAGTCAGCTACAGAAATCAATAACTCGAGTATACCAGCTGTCAAAATTCCAACGAATCGTTCGAAGCTCCTACCTCCTTCACACTCACCAATTTCGAGTACCATGACCATAGATGAAGTTGTAGCGAAGTTCAAAGCACATAAAGAATTGACAACCGAACCTCTTCCTTCTACCTCGAGTCAACCTTCCATTTCTGTGTCACAACCGAGTGTCAGTAATAATAATGCTACCTGCGGAACATCATCTAACGACCAACAACCTGCTGAGACAAATCAAGCTAACCATATTCAAATACCCGCCGCAGTTCCAATTCGAGGTGTAAATTACCTTACTACTCACTTTCCAAATTTAAATTTTGGTGAGATCGATGGTCCTCAAATTTTCACGGAAGAGCTTGTTGATCGAAATTTGATACCAATCTGTGAACTCGAACCTTATGTACCGTATAATTTCCCAGCTGAGTATCAACAAATTGCGATTAATTGGAATCCTTCGATGAGAGATTTTCCCAATCATCACTTGAGATTGTGGAATGCAATGACGAGAGGAACGTACGTGCACTTCAAAATCGTAATACCCAGATACCACTTGTACAGACAAAGGCAAACGTTCGAATGGCCACGAATCCATCTGGAGGCAGTTGCGTGGCGCAATCATTTGAACTTAGTGAGACAGACGTTCCGAGACGAGATTTATCCGGTGATTCACGTACTGCCACCCGTTTGGTCATATAATCGGGAATCAGATTTCGATTATTTACTCACAATCTTGGGTAAAATTCACAATGACAACGTAGAGATTATATTCGATCCGACCCTCGAGGTTTCTCTTGTGAATGACGCTGCTCTGACTTTCTTTGATCGATATGTCTCATTCAACTTCGAAATAATGGAACATGCTAAAGCCATATACGTTCCCTGGCTAGATGAATTTCGCTTGACCACAAGAAGAATAACTGAGGTGCCATTAAAGCTCACGCCAGATATACCTTTCCACGTTAATGAGAGTCATAACATCAGATGTCACGTCGTAGATTTCCAGACTCGTCGGAAACATGAGGCTCACCATGGCACTGTAATTATTGGTAGGCAACAACTCGAGCCTTATATAATTAGTTACGATCCATCCTCAGTTATTCTCAATTTAAGGGGACCTCCTCAAAACCCCTTATCCCGATCTGTACGATGCAAAGTGAAGATCCCTGAAGTTCGATCGATTGGGATAATGCGTAGTTTAGCTCTGATGACTCGAGAGCAATTACAATTCGAATTTCAGCCAGTGGAGAGGCACCTAATAAAACAAACTCGAGGTGGTCGATAGAATAAATATCAAAGATTTTCTTTTCGTACTCGAGTGGATTGTATCGAATTTCGGTCATGTTTCGAATTCATGTATTAACTGTTTTGTAATCGTCGTGTATTTTGTTTGGATGATATGTGTTTCCGATTATTGATCTTTTTTCATATCTTTTTTTATTTGTACTCGATTGATTATATCTTTTTGATAAAAATGTAAATATGTTGTTTGTTCAAAGTTAACCGAATGTTTAATGTTATATTAGATAGAATGTTTTTGTTTCAAAATTTTTTTTTTTCGTATGTTGTCAGTTTTCCCCTCCTATTGATTTTCTTTTTGTCGGGGGGAGAGTTTATGTCGTATAAGGATGCCTAAATAGAATAGTTAGGCAATTATACTGGCATAAATTCGATGATCCTCTTCAAGATTAAAATCATAGGTGGGAAAATTGATAACTTATGACGTTAGGTACTTACCTACCTAACGTCAGTATGTTTTCGGTAATTCGAGTATATGAACGTGTTCGTTCGAATATTTTTTATCTTTTTTGATAATGTAATTATTGAACATTCTAAGTGCAATTAAATGGTGTAATATTTCGGTACGAGAGTTCGAATTATTTCAAATGATATTTTTTCAACTTTAGTTCCTGAGTATGCATCAAATGGAGTAAGTTCTTAATTCGAGCAAACCGGCTAGGCTGAGGTAACTCCTCATGCCATAGTTCCGGGCAGTATTTAGGGCTTTCTCAAACTAGGCTACTATATAATTCAGCTAAGAATTGTAGTCGCAACTTATTAATTAGATAATCAAGGAGATGGTTTATTTTTAAGCTTGCAATTTAGATAATCCAGTTAAGGATTTAATTCGCCTAGTTTTCAAATTAGATAATCTAGTGAAAGATTTCAATATATAACCATCCCATTTTATTCCTTTGGAATTAAAATGTACGTAATTTTAGTATTACTAATTCGAGTTAGATAAAACTAGGACATCGTCCGAAAATGGTTTATGATTGTAGACTCTGTCTACCTGTAAATAGATATCTTCCCCTATTTTGGTTTGAAATTACTCGAAAACTATCTCCATTTACTTTGAGCATTAATTTATGTTGATATAGGTAGGTTCTCATTTCCTATATAAACTCACCCCATTTATCTTAACAGTAAAATTCCTATACCTATTCCTACTCACTTACGTTCCCTAGTCTAAAAATTTTCCTATTAATAAATCAATCTATATCACAATGGGCAGGTTTTTTTGGATTTTAAAATTTTTAGAATTTGAATGATGTTTTTTTTGAAGGAAGTTGATTTTGAAAAAGAAAACAAAACAGACCCAAGCGAGGGTGAAAGCTCTTGAAAATTTGTGTTTCGAGATGCATAAAAACGATGTTTTTATTGTGAAAAGTTCATTTTTTGCCTTTAAAACTTGATTTTTATTATTTTGAAATTTTCATTTTGCCTAAGCCCGAGCGAAGCGAGGGCAAAAGCTTTTGAAAATTTGAGTTTCGAGAAGTGAAAAATAATGTTTTCCTTTCATCTCAAGTCCTTATCCAAAATTTGTAATTGATCGTTTTTTCATAATTCCAGGGATTTTGCGTGAAAATTACGAAATTCCCTGACTTTTCCAGGTTTTCCAGACTTGTGGACATCCTGTAGAAGTTTTTCTAGTCTCAAACCGCAGTTCTCAAAGTGCATTTGCAAGCAAGATAGGGGTGCACAAAGTTTTTAGAAAAATAGTTGGAATAATAAAGTTCGTGCAGAGATAACTTGAAAACTAAAAATGGCAATGTTTTGGAACTTTTGTCAGTTTGTGGGGCTATAGAAGAGCTTTCTGGGAATGTGGTGAAAATCAGTGTCACCACCTTTTTGAGTACCAAAAATTAGCTGAAAAAGTTGAAAAATGATATTTCTCCATAACGTTTAGGGTTCAAAATTAAAGTATAAAATATTTTTAAAATTATAAAAAACCTGAGAAGATCAGAACATTACTAATTTTTGGAACTCCAGATCGCAGTAGGGGCCGGTCCCTTGTTTTAATTGTCTCAAAATTCATTACGCTTTCGATAGGTACGAGTACTTGATCGGATTTTTCTGAAAAAAGATGGAATTTAGGGGCTTGTTTAAATGAAATCTAGGGCTCTTTATTTATTTTGCAATATTATGCTTTAATCTGTTGGCGCCACTGCAAGGCCTTGAAACTGTGGAGAATTCTACAGTTCCCATGAATTTGAACTCTGCTGGCCTCAGGTCCTTCAAAAAATTATCTGCTCTGTTTTCTTTTTTGAATGTATAATTTTTAAATTCAGAAAACTTCTTCAAATGGATTGATTTGTTACTTTTCTAGAGTATTTCTGGCATTGTTCATTTAAGAATACAAACAATAAAGAAAAATACGACATCTGTTAGCCATGGGACTTTAAACCTCAGGGTCAGGGGGGAATTCCTCATTCTCGTTAGTTTTATTCGCCCCTCTATTTTTTAATTGAACTTCTTTTGTTCGTCTTCAGAACTTCTTTTTGAGAATTTTAATTTTTGGAAAATTTCAAACCATTGTCCCTTTAATTTTTTTACCTGGCAACTTTCAGAATAGCCAAGTGCAAAGTAAATGCCATCCTTTCGTGCGTAAATGATCACATGAGCAAAGTTTCATTCCAATCGGTGACTGTCACGTGCTCATTCCCTTATGAGAAATGGAATGTATGTGTACCTAAACCTACAAATGAGAATATTTATCGAAAAATGAAACCGAAACCAATAATGATAGCGCCATATCCGACGTAGAAAACCCTCAGCATGGAAAATTTTCTCCTTTTTTTTTATCATAATCGAATAGTAATCATACACAGAATCAACTTCCCGTGTATTCTCGACATTATCACCAGTATAAATACGAAGTTTATTGTCCAGTCAAATGGAGATCACCTTTGCCCTGCTTTCTGCGCGTATTAACCGCACATTTCGATAAACCCCCAATCAGTATAAATGGTAGAAGGCATTCGTACACGAGTCAAGTCAAGTGCTACAATATGCACTAAAAAGACCCATATAGATTTATCGTTATTGCTTATTACTTGTATATAGTACTGCAAACAAGACGCCATTGCCATTATCGTTACCAATAATGAGGAGAAAATTTTCAAAAAATACTCTACAATTAACAACACGTAGTCGTATTCGGTAGTATTCGGGTATTTTACGCAATAAATAATTTTAAAACCGGGCGATTTAATAGTCGGAGCGTAAAAAAAATCGCCAATAAATACCGCAGAATGGCTTGCGTAATATGTACTTTTTTTTTTTGAATGGAGAATATTACACGAGTGTGCCTCGTGTGTCTATGTATTGGGAGTATAGTACGTATGTATTAAGCCTCCCGATATAGGCTGCTTATCCGATTATAAGTAATTTCGACGTTTAGACTCGCGTATGAAGTACGAAAATGAGAAAAAAAATTAATTTAAAAACAAAATAATTCTGACCATGTTCAAGGAGCAAATGGTGGAATAAGAAATGTAAATCGTGTACCTCTCGCGTAATCTGACGCAATTATAATAACAATACTAGATAAATTAGACATCTCGCGAGAAAGAAGCTAACTAAGGAAAGAGAAAGAGAGTACCTGTGTCGTAATTAAATATCGACGCTTTTATCGCGCAGATTCGCATTGAAACATGTGGATGGAAACCACGATGAAAAAATTATCAGCCAATTGCGAGCTGCCGGACGAAACCGGAACGAATCATTTTCGCTCTCGATCACTTACTTATCGTCGTCGAGTACCTACATTATATGGCATCATTTTGACCTGGTTTGTTTTTCATTTCAAAACCACACTCGCAGATTCACAGTACATCATAGCTACATTGTAATGTACCGAAAAAATTACTACAAAAAATGGCAAATAGGTCAACGAGGTGATGTTGGTGGATAGACACAGATGGTGATGAAGCCTGGGACATGGGGGCGCGGAAGTAGCCATGATGAGTGATGGGACGCTGTGTTGTTTGTCTGCAGAAATTTTCACGACAGTGTTGTTTTTATTGGAAGGATATTTCAAGAGGTAGGTATGGACGCGTGGATTAAAAAGACGCGATTCACGAACACGAGATGTAAATATCTACGACGTAATAATTTGCGTCTTCGAATACGAAACCAGCCTCTGCCATTACGATTTAATGTAGCAGCGTCTCAGTCTCGGCCTCTCTCGGCCACACAAACTTCATACGATTGCGATTACGAACGTAATGCAAAAACGTATAGTGGAGACCACGTTGCTGTAAACAAAATATACGGCGTAATTTAGGGAGAAAAAAATTCAATTTGCACCTGAACGATCGCATCATTCGTAAACGATCCTTCTCGCGTGGTACAGCCGCCGAGAAAGTGATGCTGGGAAGAAAGGAAACTGCGTTGTCATGGTAACCGATATTAAACTAAAACACCACTTCTCTATGTGCACTGCCACTGTTGTAATTTTAACAGCAGCACATACTATACAGCTCATGCCAACATTTTATACATTCGAAAATCACACAATCTGTAGAATTTTTTTTCTTCTTTTACCATTTTATACGTATACAAAAGGACTTAGACTTGGCGTAAACCGAATTAAGAACTTGGAGCAGAAAAAACCCACCGCTACAGTTTCGATTAAACGCCGAATTATGGTCGAAATACGAGTACTAATAACGGTATTGGAATTCATTACTGCGAGATGGAGATAGCTGGCATGGCGTCGTCCTGCTCGTCTTCTTCGGCCTCTCGATATCGCTAAATTAACATTACTCGATAATGCGGTTCTTTTTCACTGTTTTCTCGTCGTCGCTGGTTTTAATTATCACAACGTCACCAACAACGCTCTCCACGCGTCTCTCGTGTCCGTAGCGCAATATGTGTATGAAATTTTAATCGAATTAGTCAGCTGTGGGTCTGATGTATGGGTATCGTGTGGAAAGCCTTTCCATACAGTAGACTGACGACGCCAACCCTGTAAACCCCGGGCCCCGCAGCCCTCGGCTCCTTTGCTGCCTCATTACAGAGTGGTGTTGATTTACCTACATGTGTACTACATTACACGTGTGTACTGAACTATTATTCGAAATGTCATCCAGACAACTCACTCTGTCTAATATTTGAAGTTATAGCCACAAAAAGCCGCTAACCAGTCGTGAACGTTCTGTAAATTAGTCGGATACGGGTCCGTGACCCCGGTGAGGTGCATTACCCTCGCTCGACACTGTGTGTACGGCTGTATGTACGCGGAAATGAGACGATTTGCCTTTTTTTTCGTTCTTTCATTTCGCTCCCTAACCGGTATTTTCGTAGATGGCAAGTGAATCGAGGATGGAGGTTTTCTCCAGAGTAAGAGAATTCATAAGAGGAAACGTTGTGATGCCCGTATCGAAACGTAAATGTGTTTTGGGGCTGGCAGGAGGAGAGCATCAGCCTGAAAAAGAATTGAAAAATGGGCATTTTCAAATTAGAATTTGTCACCTTCGCCTACCACCTCATTGAAATGTTGCCTCGGGTGAAAAAATTATTCTTTATTTTTTCATTTTTCATCTATATGAAGGATAAGTAATGCTGGGAACCCCCTTCCCCCCTTGAGCAGAAATCATTTAATTTATTCAAAAATTCTTCCCTTTTTGCATCAACATTTTTCTCAATAAATATTTCCTCTTTCAAGAAAAAAATTTCCAAGGTCCTTCAAACTATTTTTGCCTTTTCATATGAAGCCCTGAAAAATCAAGAAAATAGAATAAATCAAAATTAGTCAGTTTTTTTCAACGTGTCATTTCTACATCAGAATTCCTCCAAATAACCTCCTTTTCAAGAAAAGTGAAGCTTCCTCAGACTTCCGAATAATTTTGGTCTTCTGGTACAAAGCCCCTGAAAGTTGGAAAAATTCAAAAAAATCAAGTGTCAGCCAATCAATGTTTTTGGAACATTTTAATTTCTAGGTGGAATCATTCTGAATAACCCTTCTCCCTTTTTAGAAAAATCCTATGTTCTTCAAACAATGTGGGTCTCTTTTTTCAGCAGCTGACGTATAAAAGCCTCTAAACTTGAAGAAAAAAAATTAAATATTATTATAAATTTGAGTCCATGAAATATTTGTATTTTAAAATTTTCTATTTTATTATGTAAACTCGTCTAAATAATAATGACCCTGTTTTCTATTCTGAAAAAATATTTCTCGTCCCCCATCAAACAATGTTGGATCTAAAGTTGATACATTTTTTAAAATTTTAAAATTTTGCGTCAAAATTATATTTTAAATAATCAAAATTCTGGAGAAATTGAAAAATCGAGCTGGAGGCTCCAGAACGGTTGGAAATGGTGAAATTTTCATTTGGGGGGTTAATTTTGGACAAAATACAGCGATTCGTGCGAATTTCGAAAATTTCCACGCCAAAGGGAAACTTGATTTTTTGGATTTTTTAATTTTGATAAAAGCTGGTCAAAAATAAAAACCACTCTTGAGTGTCACTCCCAAAATCGGCTGAAATGTGGATAAACTCGTTAAACAGGTCGAGTATAATATACAACTCGATCTTTAGCTGCCCAATTTCATACTTATTCACGGCTTCTGGAGCAAATTCAAAATTCTGGAGAAATTGAAAATCGCGCTGGAGGCTCCAGAATGGCTGGAAATGTTGAAATTTGGATTTGGGTAGTTAATATTAGTTTTTGGACTTATTTTAACCATTTTTACTGATCAAGTACGTACTTTAAAAAAAAAAAAAACATAAATCGCCAGAAACAGTCAATTTTGAATTTTCAAAATTTCGCTAAAAATCGAAAAATGAACTTGGGCTGCTGAAAATTTGGTTTTGGGGGTTTTAGACTATGCTCTTCCAAAAATCGCGGTCGCGTTCAAATCGGAGTGTGACACCTCAAGAGGTTCCCTTGTGTAAAAATTTTAAATTTTTAAAATTTTTCATAGTCTAGGATACGTATTTATTTTGATATTTTTTTGTCATGTTTTAGTTGTTTTAATTGCTTGTTGAATTAGTATGGTATCTAGAGTAATTTTTTCCCCAAAAAAATCAAGTTTGACCCCAACAGAGAGATCGTTGGCTGAAGAAATTGAATTTGGGCTCAAATACCCTTCTCATACATTTTGTTCTATAATTATGTACTTCAATATTTTGAAAACTATATGCAACCATGCTTGATTCACTTTGTACTGAATTCTCCGAAAATTTCACAAACGCGCTTAATTTACGGCTGAATGTATTATTAAATTAAAGTATGTAAATTTTGAGTAGAATTCCCTTTAATTGTAAATTCAATGTACAAGAAATGCTCCGTATAATAAAAAAGGAAATTTAAAGTTGTTCAACTGTACATGTCATTTTTCATTCATTGTGTCAAGTTTTCAAGTTGAAAATGCATATTCAAAATTGGATAAATTATAAGACAAGGTGTCACGTGTAAATGAGTCAAATTTTCCAGAAATTATCACGATTTTTTTGTAAATTAGTTTTAGTTTTATTTTTTATTTTTTTTTTGTAATTTCCCAGTGTTTCGTGTGCTTTGTTACGAGTATATGAATAATCATTTTCGCGGATGTGTCGTCTATTTAGAAATTGTAACGTTTCGAAATTTATTTTTTAGATTTTGAACGCTTCGTGGAAAAGTTTTAATTGAAATACTGTCATTCGCATCTAGCCTTTCGTTTTCAAGTAATTTTCATAGTTTTCTTCGAGCGTTTTCATTCTTGAAATTAGGATGACAGATTTGTTGGAAAATTGCTCTTGACTTTTAAATTTAAATTATGATAAAATACAACAAAAATGTTATTGGATTTTTTTTTGAACTTGATACCGTTTTATTTTTAATCAAAATGGTTACTGAAGTTTTGCCAGTGTAGTTATTTATGTACATAGTTTCTCATTAGTCTTCTTTTCAGCGGTTTAGATTATAATGGCAGCGATTTTTTTCTCATGTGATTAGTATGTGATGAACATTTACTTTTCACTCACTACCTTCTATTTTGAAATACCTACCAGTATCATGATATACTTATTGGCATAATCCATAAGTGAGAGAAGTTGAAGTGTACCTCTACCTGACAAGGTTGATTTGTGTTGTTGACGTTGTCCAATTGTCCATTCATTGGTTGACATTCTCTCTGGATAAGTTAATACTATCATCTATTTACATACAAGTTTTTTTCTTTTTTTTTTTGCAAAAAAACGTCGATTAATTTGAGTCTTAGTCATGCGTATTATCGTCTAATTGGTAAACATAGATCAATGTCTAACGAAGTTTACTTGACATTGAATTTCTTGGGAGCAGGAGCAGCGCAGTGGGGCGAAGATTTTACACATAACTACTAACTATGTAAACTGCCTAATGTATACTATGTATTCTCTCATAGAGACCAGGTACGTAGATAGGTAGGTACCACAATCTAGCAAACGAAATACTCGTTTTCATCAAGTTGTGAGGCACATATTGTGCCAATATAACCCTCGAGGGTTGAGTGTAGGTTTTGAATAGGCAAAAAACACACACACTTGAGATATCGTATGTATTATATTCGGTCATCGCGTTCTTTAGCGGTTTAATTACCGCCTCCATGTGGTTGTTGAAATGACGACAGCGTTACTATGTTAGGAAAAAAAACAAAAGGTAGGGTTTCAAGTACTGAAAGCTTCGAAATGTTACTTGTTGATGAAGGATACTTGCTCTGATGAAGGAACACACGGTGGTAAAAGTTGGTAGAGTACATCGATTCAATTTTTAATAGCCATTTAACCTCAAAACCCGAGATAGGTCTGAAAGAGGGGTGCAAAATTGAACATTTTCAAAAATTACGATATGAGTACATATAAAAATCTGGGGCTTTGAGAGCGCAGAATTATTCATTTTTATAATGGGCATTTCTCCCCAAATCCCAAAATGAGCCCCAGAGAGGAAATTCATACAATATGAGTTATCAAAATTGTGTTGAATTCATTTTAAGAGTAATTTGACCCAAATCTCAAAGTAGGCTTCAAAGGGGAGGTAGGTTTTTCAAAAAATTCATAGTGTTTGGGAAGCGTTGAAATGACCTTGAAGAACTTCTTCCACTTTTATCTGGCAAATCGGCATCCTCAACTACAGGGTGCCCAGAAATATCGTGAACCCCTAAGAAAGTTTTCTTATTAAAAATATATCGTAGGTTGGCAATGCGAAATAGATCCATATGATTAGTGGAATGTTATCACCTCAGTCTCACAACCAATCATGCGCTATCATAACTTTTTTATGGGTTCACGATATTTCTGGGCACCCTGTATGCTCTTTAGTAGGTACTAGGTACCTACTTTTTTGGAATACCGATTACCTATGTAGAAATTTTTGGAAACAGCTCTGCTGTCAATCTTTCAAGTGCAAAAGTCTTGAGAAATAACTGGCCCATGCGATCGTGGTAACTTCCGCCTGGAAATTGATGTAAACTGGTTCGTTTTGCCGGTTGCCGGTCGATATTGCGCGATGCGTCGTGTCGTCATTGGGCGTCGTGCTCGCACCGGTATTCAAGTACAGACACGAGTACTTCCAAAGAAACGAGAACGAACGTCGAAATACGTAATGAAAATGAGAAATAAAAAATACGATGGAATAAACACGTTTTACTGGCGGCGGTATGGTCGACAGCTCCACAAATTGGCATATAAATGTAATGAAAATTAAAGCTGATAAGACCGAATTAACGAAACGAACGAAGCATCGAATGAACGAGATCTCACGTAAGCTCACGTCATCATCGGCGCAAGTACACTCTATGTAAGACGTACTATATTCGTGTATAACAAAACACCAACCCGATTCAACAAGGCGACAATATTGGATGTTTCGACGGTGAATTGGGGACAAGGGTAGGCAACAGCAACGCAACGCAGCCCGTTGCAATACGTTCTGAAATTCTGATTTGTTGGTACAAGTGACGTAGTAATAAAATGATGCGCGTCGCTCGTTAACTGATCCGTCTTCGACGCTTTGTTTCTTTCATTTCGTACGTTTTATTTGCACGAATAACGACGTCGCGACGAGGTCGTACATGGTGCGTGAACGTGTAGAATCGTATTCGCCGCAAACCGTTCGTAATTTGGTCACATTCGCGCAATTTTTTGACGTGCTTTTTGGGCTTTCAAAGCTCAGGTGACCAGCCACCGGATACAGGAATCAGGAACCAGGAAGTCAGAAAGCTACGAATCGCTCGTTGAACCGAATCGAATAATATGACGATGGGTGTGGATAAAATGTGTTCTTGAGATGGTGACCATACTCAATAATTTTGGTGTAGAGATATAGCTAAATTTTTTAGACGAAAAATTCGGGTGTGCTTGTGTCCGTGCTTGGTATACCGGTGCGGTTGCCGGTGCGTACGGTGTGTGGACGACGGCGTCGAGCCCAAGAATTATTACCAGTTTACCAACGTCTCTTCGTTTCAAGGCTGGCGACTGCATGCGTAACACTTTTTAAGTTAGTTCAATCCATATACACATGTTGTTGTTTGTTTTTAATCATATATGAAAATTTTTTCACTATACTCAGTTGTTGTAACCTCGTGGCTCGCGCATTCAGGAAAAACACAAACGCTCTGCTCGATCAGCGGGTATGAGCGCCAGGAAGATGTGCCATTTTGTCAACGCTAATTGCTGGCTTGGTCTTTTATTCCATTTTTCTAGTAGGGCTTATAATTTTAACGTCTACGACTATCATCGTACTTCCTGGTGTATTTAGTAACGCCGCATGCTTGACGACTTCTCAGCATTGATAGGTAGCCTACCAATAGCTTTACTTTACCTACTTAAGACTTTCCTGTGGTTGAATTGGAAAATGAGAGCAATGAGGTAGTTGTTGTGGTGTTGTTCACATTCGCAACAATGGACGAAGTACGATATTTTAGCTCGGTATAGAATAAATTTCGGACGAACGATTGCCTGTGACGATGCGTAGGTACAGAGAGATCCCAGAAAACATACGCAGATTACGATATGTAATTTTTATTTTGTTCAGCTGGGTTGTTTGTAAACAACCTTCCGTCTTGATATGAAACACTTGATATACGCGATCAGATTACGACCATAAACATACTTTTATTGTACTAATACATTGTACGTTGTACCCTGAGTCAGTTTTCACTTTTTTTCCAACATCCAAATGTGGTGATGAGTAATGAATCAAAGATGGCATTCGATTCTGACTATCTCTTCTCCTCCACCACTGATTAGGTTCAAATGAAGGAAGTAAGTTCATGTCTCATTTGCTTTTGAAATGGATAAAACCTGTTCGACTATCTATCAGAAATTTGTATGAATTTGAGCTGATTTCGAGTCATTCTCGTTCTTCACCAAAAATGTCACAATGTTTAGAGACACTGTACATGTGTACGTGTGTGAATTTTTGGATTTCAACTTTCATTTTCTTATTTTTAAATGACATATAATGAGATTCATTCGTTTCACACGCCAGTGCAACATTTGAGTGGAAATTCATTATGTGACCTGGGTAGGTACTTAGTTAGGTACTGGTGCCAATTTGAGGTAAACAAAATATGATGCAATCTCATCTTTACATTTCTTTCCTTGGAATGGTTAGAGAGAAGAAAAGATAGAGTGCTTCATGCTGAATTGTCCATCCCCAAGTAGCATTTTCGCCTTACAAACATTTTTTTGTTTGTTTTTGACCTGCTAGTAGATAACCAAAAATTATGCTGTTCTGTTTGGTTATCAGGTTCCCTGTTCCCTTCATTGAACATTGCATACCCCAAGTCCAGTACTACTGCAGTTTCTAATCCTATTGCAAGCATATTAAAAACTGTACTGGAGAACCAAGGGCGTGGACTTTGGAGTGGTTGACCCTGATTATATTGGATATTCTATTGAAAATGTCAAATAATTTTCATGTTAATGCAGCAGCTCAAATTTCAGCAGCATGAACAGGGTTGCTGACTCTGGAAAATGAAGGGTCAAAGTTTCCAAAGTACACTTATTTAGTTTCGATTCTGTAAGGCTGTATTTAATTGTAGGTCTTTAAACGATTCAGATAGGTAGGTAGCTTAAGTAATTGCATCATGTTCTCATGGAAATTATAAAATTTTGAAAAAAGCACAAATGAATATGCAGACATTTTTTCATGATTGCCTAATTCCAAAATTAAAGGGGCTATGATTGATTGAGATTTTTCAAGCGTTCTAGCATCTTCTATTTCAGACTTGAAAGAAATTATGATAAATTCTTTTTTTGAAGAGCATACGAAGTTATGTACAGATTGAGTTGTTTTCATGTTTTGCCTTTGGTCAAAATTGAAGGCGTATTGAGTCAGTCATGAGTTCACATCTTCGCAGCCCCATTAATAACGAAGCAGAACTACTTTGAAATTTTTCGAACCAACTTTGACTGGATGAGTATCCCATAACTTTGTCCCTTTATTTTCTAGAGTTGGCAAAACAGTTTACACGTGTGTAGTCTAGATTTTTGTATTACCTACCTGTTACCATGCGAACTTTTGAACCTTTTGAAAACTTCAAACAGAACACCCTGTATAATGAATTTCATTTAAAATTTTTGAAATTTCAAAAACTGATGTTTGCAATTTCAGTTGTATTTTTGAATTTAAGGAATATTGATCTTGGGTTTTGAGGGATTATTTTCGGCTTCAAGTCCAAGTACTAGTGGTGTAATAGACCGAAATTTCCTTCTTTTTTTCCAATTCTGATGGTATGAATGATGAAAAGTTACTTTTTAATGTCTCAGGCTGAGCAAAAAAGTTACTTCCCCATTCTATTTGAATTTTCCAACTCTTTAGAGTGTATATATATAAAGAAGAGTGCGCCAATTGCTCACATCTCACATCTCTATTTCCATATGTCCTTAATTATCACGTTCGATGTCAAATCACGTATTAATTTTTAATATTTACGAGCCATTATGAAAAAAATTAACTTTTTCGGCTTGAACGTTTGAAGCTCGTTCTTCTTCTCTATTTCTTTATAGGTTCGTGTATTGAGTGGCATTAACTGTATAACAAGCTGCATTGTTGAGTATGTGAAAGATAGGTACGTTACGGTAGTTTCGCAGAAGGTCATTGTTGAAATTACGAGAACGGATTTCGATTCAGTTCAACGTGGTTGTAATTTTTGGTTATGGAAGTTGTAAGGCGTTTTTTTCATCTACGTGCGCGAGCATAAGTGGCAACCGGTGTTGTAACAGTTCCAGATAATGTACAGATACAGAGACAGACGGTATCGACGTTTTTGATCACACTGTGTTTTGCGTCTTGTGTCTTGTACATAGTTATAGATCATCAACTTGAATATTTTTGTATTGCTAATCGTATAATTTTTTCCTGGAAATTGATTATTATCTTGGGAAATTTATTTGCTTATACATACATAGACATACCATCTCTTCTCTCCTTTCTGTATCAATTACAAAATGACACATTGATACTTATTTTTGTACGTGATGTTTTTTCTATCAGTTCTTCAGTTCGTGTTTTTGGTTCAGTTTGCGGTATGGGAAAGTAGTGTGTGGGTTTGGGTAGATTGTAACTTCAATCTTTGTGACAGAAAATAAATTAAGGACTAGGTACCGATAAGATATTTGTTGATAACTTATCCGTGAACGCCAAGGGTCTGCATTTTTGCGAACTGTTGTTCACTGATTTAAAAAAAAAATGGAGTTGGTCATAAAGTCCATAAACAACAAGCTCGGACAATTGTTTATTTGTTTTCAAATTCTAAGAATTTTTGAATTCAAAATATTTCAGAGAATTAAAAGTCTTTGATTTTTTTTTTACTTACTTGATTCATTTTTGTTAAACTCATTGTTTATTTTTTTTCACTTTGGAATAATTCACTCATCGGAAGTGACCTAGAAAGAGAACAGCATCTGCTTGGTTGCATATTTTCCGATTTTAGGTCATTTTTTTGAAAAAAAGAAATTGCCCTCGTCTAAGAAAAATTCTTTTTTCTCACTCATATTGAAAATGATCGTCAACATGCGTTGGTAGTTGAATTACGTAACCTACTGAAAAATTCCTCGGATTGTAGCTGCTCAGTCGCCCATTTCCTGATTTTGGGACATTTTTTTTTGAAAAAATTTTGGCACCAAAAATACATTTTTTTCTCACTTATTAGAAAGTCGTCCTCAGAGAGCAATACGATAGTTCTAAAAAAGTGACCTTAAAAAGATTTCTGGAGTTGGTGCAATTTGATCGCATATTTTGGGGTTTTGTGACATTTTTTTTTTGGTAAAAATTGCCCCTTCAAAGAATCCTTTTATCCCTTACTAAATATGACCAGAAATGCATTTTTTTCCTTCGGTACATTTTATACTTTTTTTGGTCAGCTGTCTCATAAGGTGATGAGAAGGCAAGCTTGTACCGAAGCAAATTCAAATGAGGACATTTTTCTATCCTTTACTCTGTGCTTCATTTCCCCTGCAAAATCTTGAATTTCTACGTTCGTCGAATATGCTTGTGAACTTCAGTCTACGAAACTTCCTCATTAATACTTTCCCTGTATGCCTGTCCACTCCCTAACACTTCAACGTGAAATTGATAACTTTTTTGAATACACAACACACTTAATCAAGTTATCATAATTCAATAAAAGTCATTTTAGGACGAACTATGGGATGCAAGATAACGATGAGTGGCGTCTAAAATAAAAGTGTTTAGCTTGATAAGTACACATTTTACAGTATGTGGAATTGTGCACATTGAAAAAATCTGTTGGTACATTTACCTACCAGTTAGGGTGAAAATTCCAGAATAACGATATGATATCCTCTTTGACCCTAATTAAATAAAATGAATAGGAAGATGTAATTCTATCGAATATCATAGCAAAATGGAGCATCGTGCGATTATTACGAATATTAGAGTGAATAATTAGCATCTTTTTTTTCATTTTGGTTATTTTTCGATTATGAAAAATTAAATCGCGATACGAATCTACGAGTGCGTAGAACGTAGTTAGATAGACCTACGAGCTTTAGCTCGGGTTCGGGTACACGTACGTCGTACGGCGTACATTACGACGTAAGTGTATAATTATCGTGTTCAGCATTATATCGTTGCATGAATAGGTATTTTTTCATTTGGACGAAATTATCATATCGCGGCGTGGCGAGCCATTATAAACGACACGACGAGGAACGATGAAGCCGAAAATAAGCATCGAAAATGCGGTTTAGAGAGAAGGGGGCCAGAAGAAGACAATCTTTGGCGAATTGTAACGAATAATACTATAAATGAACGATGGTCGGTCGGCGCTACGTATTCATGGAATGCGGATAAACGTTATCTGGCCAATAAATACATAGATAAATGGCATAGGCTATTTGGGAACGCGCAGACATTCTACAGTATAGTCATGGAATGAATCGGTATGCACCTGATGAAAAATATCATACAAATATTATGCACGAATGTCGAATATATAGGGAAACGAGTCTGGTTTGTATGTCGATTGATAAACACCAACTTCGAGTAGTATAGGTTTTTCCCTACTTATACGTTTAATGTTTGAAAACCTCGAGGGAGCGAAAAATTAAAGAAGCTTTATGACTTATAAGCGAGCTTTACGTAAAAGATGAAGAGAAAAACGTCGTCCAAGTACGTCTTTTGCGACGTAAAATTAAAACTTGTATATTCTACTCGCTAAATATCGAATATAGTGCGATAAAAACGTCAATCTTTTGGCAAATATTTAACTTTATCCTGCCATAGTTCGGGTCCAGGCTCCCTAGCTCTTCTTTTCATCTCGTCGTCGTCATCGTCATGTTTACCATGTACACCGAAGAAGACGACGAGTTCTTCGAAAGATTGATTATATAGTTGAACATTGTCTCTCTTGTGGTGTATATTCTGATATTAGCCTGTACTCTTACACCGAAGCCGAAGGTAGGAAAAACTGAAACAAGATACACGGAGTGGTACAGTTTAGATATTACCAGATATATTCGAGTCGTACTCGTACGATGTGTGTGAAAGTAACTTATAAAACTATAAATAGAGGAAACGTGCATATGAGCTACGACGACTATGACGACGGACTCTTAAATTCACATACCGAATGTAAAACCTCGATATTGTACCGGTACCAAGCACGTGTAATGACAACAGTCTAATACTACTTATACTATTTCTATTATGTCGACAGGATGAAAAAAATTCTTTCTGTGAACATTTCAACAGTTCGGTGGACTCTGGGGTATGAAACTTTTAACCGCAAATACCGCGCGCCGCGTATGCCGATAAAATTATGCAATTGCATTTTCTTAAAATAGTAATTCTCGTCTATCTGTCTTTTTTACTTATCTCAAGTCTCGTCTTCGTCCATATAACACTCGTACCCAGATAATGAGGTGTGTTTTTTGTGTTTACTCCGATTTACGGGGTGATTTATTAAAATTTACGTCTGCTTTGGTTTTTTTTTACAGGCGTATATGAAATACTCTCATTGCAGCACTCGTGTGTATATGTAGTAGGTCTGGGTACTTATATAGGTACTTAGTTATCTGCTGGCCTACTCTTGTGTTGATGATAAGCTCTAAAAGTAAGGTCTCGGTTGATTTTTTTTACTGATTGTTTCAAAATTGAAAATGTATGTACTAAGGTCCTAATAAAAGAAATAATTGAGAAATTTTATCAAAAAGGTGTGGGCATAATTGGTTGAAAATATTGAAAAATATTTTTAAAAAAATAGGCCTGAATAAGCGTTCAATCTCTGCACTCCCTTCCCCCACCCTTTTATGCCTGTTTGTAACTGTGAACCGGTTCTCTTTTTTTCTTTTTTTTTGGTAAAATTGTCGAATGGAAAATTTCATTGAATTTTATGGAGGCACTTCTGGGTTACGTTTTAAAAAAAATTATCTCTTTTTAATTATACGAAAAAAAGACGAGGCAGAGGAGGCAAAACTGATGAGAACGGAGTGATGCATCAAGCATTACGGGCACGGCTAGAGATAAAGTGTAGTTATCAATATCATTTTAAGAGACTCCTCCCTCCCTCCGCCACAAAATAATGCGTGAAAAACGAAATCTCTGTAGTAGTCTTGGACATTGTTATTTAAATCCTATATTTAGTAATGAATTATTGTATGTACTACGAGTGATGAATAATCAATTAATCTATGATTTATGTTGCTTGTTTGTTTCAGGTGAGTAGATATCAAATTTTCGCCATGAGAATAAGTGGAGATAAAAATTAGTGAGTTATTTTTAATATTTACTGGAAGAATTAGGTTGTACTCGTACATGAAAGTACGAAATGGTTATATCTTCATACCATGTTATCTTGGCATTAAAAATATTATGCTTAGAAGACCGAAAATTGAACCATTTTATTATTTCCTCCCTTTTACCTTCTGAAGGTGTCATTTTTTGAAATTGACATCCAGATCTCATTTTAGCAGCAATTTTTATGCTAGAAATGTTTATCATTTTCTGAGACGATTTGGGCTAATGTTTCGGAGGAGATAGGGTGATGTAGACAGTAAACAGTGGCGCAAAAAAGGGAGGCAAGGGGCGAGTTTCCGCTGTTAAATTTTTTTTGAAGGTGGTGAATTTCCAAAACTGATTTTTTTCCAACGTTTACCCGGCTCGTTGCTGTTTAAAGACAATAAAGCTACTGAATAGGTAGGTAGCTAGGTACATTACATACGTATAACGTTTAGTTACTTTTTTGAAGTTTTGGTTACTCAAATTTTTCAAAGTGTCCCTTTATGCTCAAAAACACTAAATAATTGAACAATTTTTTCAAAGTTGCCAAAATAGTTTCATTTTCTGCTGAAAATAGTTCTTTTTTCAGCAAAAAATTCCAAAAAGGTATTGATTTTTTAATGTAAATTTTCCATAAGTCTCGTTACGTTACCAAAAACTGCCAAATTCTCGTTTTTTAACTGAAAAGTTGGAAAGAAGTATCGCTTTTTCGACGAAGATTGCGAGAAAGTGTATCATCTATTTTTTTTGCCAAAAAGTCTTGCTTTTTGATAAAATTGTCAATCTTGCAGTTTGCCAAAAATTGTCAAAAATTCTCACTCGAGTATTCTAAAATTGATAAAAATTTCGTTTTTAGCAAAATTGCTAAAGATTTTCACTTTTTTCCAAAAATTATGCAAAAGGCCAAAGTCTTGCTCTCTTGTGAAAAATTCTCGCTTTTTAACAAAGTAATTTTTTGGCAAAAAATTTCAAAAAGCCTCACGTTTTTTCAAAATTTATCCAAAAGTCTTACTTTTTAACAGAAATTGCCAAAGTCTTTTAAAAAAAAAAAATTGTCAAAGTACTGCTTTTATCAAAAATTGTCTGAAAATGTCGTTTTTTTATCAGAAAGTTTCAAAATAGTTCAATATTTAAAAATTAAAAAAAACAGAACATGTTCTACTTTTTTTTGTGAATTTTTTAAGCCAGTATTCCGCACGAAAATCACAAAAAATCACGTTTTTTTTTTAATAAAAAGTGACCCTTATTATAGAATCCCTGGCTCAGCTCTATGTTCAGCTAAAAGGCTAAAAAGTTCTTCTGAGTAGTCGACGTCTCAAAGTGAACTTTGTTTCTGCTTCGATTTTCGATGCTGCTGATTTCGTATTCTAGTGATTGAAAATCAGCACTTTTTCCTCTGAAAAGTGGCTTGAAATGATTCGATTTTTCGTAGCTTTTATTGCACATAAGTACCTATATCTTATTTTGACAATCATTAAATTTTTATCAATTTGCAAAATGCAGACATCAGAAGGTAAACAGATATTTCAATTTTGAAAATGGTCTATTATGCATTGTAAAAAAAAACTCATATTTGAAGAGCATGCGTTTGCTACAATCACTATGGTTGATTTTCATTCCGCTTGCAGCTTTTCCATTTTATAAATGGTGCTTACACTAATGCCACGCGCATATTTTGTGATTTATTTGAAAATTCGTCGACCAAGACCGCGTTATGTAGCCTATACGTTTTACAAAATGGTACTCGGATCAATAAAATTTATCTGGGGTACCTCGACTTTAATTCGATTGTAATTAAAGTACATTAATTAAATAAAACGACGATTCGGCTGGGACGAGGCAAAAATTGACGAGAATGTTTAAATGCGTTTAATCACGGTCTTCGTCGTCGTCGTCGGTAGATTTGGAGAAATTTTAATTAAATTTTCAAGGGACCAGAAATGTACATACAAGTGCACATAGCATATAGGGATGAATGGTCCAACGAGTCGAACGGTTAAATGTGACGATTTTTACAAGACCCAACGCCTATTTCTAATCGTAGTACATTGCATAAGCTACAGGTATAAATTATAAATTGTGCTGCAGTAAGGTGAAAATCTCGTCGTACCATCAGTATTTTGCAAATTGGTAGGTTCTTTCTACCTACCTACCGAGACGTGTGTACATGCAAACGAGCAGTTTGGAAATGGGCCATTACGTACTAAAATTTGTTTACCGTTGCACGAATAGATGTACGAGTACAACAATGAACGAGCGAATGAATGGCTAAAATTTAGGTAATGAAATACGAGTAGGTAGCAGTATCAAACGCGTCAAAATACTCGTAATAGTGTTTCTTTCTCGTTTTAATTCGTAAAACGAGCATTTTCAGTGGTTCGAATCGATATGAGTATAGCAAAAAAAAAGAAAAGAATAGTACGACTAAGCGGTTTTTCTTTTTTACTGCACAACTTTCAGCTGCGGCGTCGAATTTTTTATGTTGGGTAACCATGTACGCCACGGTGCCCGCGAGTAAAACAAGAGAATGTAATTTCATCAGCGAATAAGACCAGCGACATGTTTTCCAATTTCTAAGCGTAAACCGAATTGAAAAATATTTAAAAAATCGCAAACTGAGTTGTCTCGGTGCTGGCAACGACATATTGTACCATGGGTACCCTTTCATATTACGTGTACCCGCCATCGCTCGCCATAAAGTTTCGTACAGTAACACGCCGATACCGACGACTACGACATCGACGAGTTACTATGGAGTAGAAAATTCAACTTAATCAAAGGTCGATTTTATTAAAAACTTTTAACCGAGTTGAAAGATGCGGTGTTGAGGAGTGGGGGCGAGGGACGTTATTTGAACTTATGCTAATACGTATGAAATCTTCCAATAATACTCGCAGAAGCGTTTTCGTTCGTAACTTTCTCTGAGGCGTGGATTCTTTCAAAACGCCAACTCTGCCTTTGATGTCAAGCCGCGTAAATGAGGTAAAAAATATCGTCTCGGCGACCCTTGTTTGCTTACGTACTGTATAAATGACTAAGGGAGATGTTCATTCGGATTTTGTTTCCGTTTTTGTGTGGAGGCATTTTTACTGCATGAAGTAGCTTAATAGGTACTTTCGGTCTGATTTTTGAGTAGGTAC
Organism: Planococcus citri; assembly: GCF_950023065.1. Lineage (NCBI taxonomy): Eukaryota > Metazoa > Arthropoda > Insecta > Hemiptera > Pseudococcidae > Planococcus > Planococcus citri. Next base: position 31,412,795 of record NC_088679.1, read on the forward strand.
TTTGTTCAAGGTAGGTAGATTTGAATAAAACGAGTTGCGAAGTACGAGTACGTAAAAACGTCGAAAAAGTAGGCTTTTAGATGAAGTGCTTCGCGAGAAGGCAATTTAACAGATACAATTAAGCTTATTACAAGTACATTTAATTTGAAATGCCTTGAAAGAGGGTTAATAAGAGTGAATCGTTCGTTTGTGAACGAAATCGTCATTTTTTGAAGTCGGCGTATAATCTACTGAATTATTTGCGAAGAGCTGAAATCAAAAAATCGTTTTTAATATTTGACGAAAGCATTTTCATGCGGCTTTTAAAATTTGTTCGAATCCCCTCTGGACAATTAGCGTATTTAGAAAAATCTGGTGGGAGGGGGATCTGGGGTAAAAAATTGAGACAATTTCAGTCTCAGTCCTCTCTCCCCTTTCTCCCCTCAACACCACGCTTCGTCACGCCTCTGCGAATGATTGTCTCTGAATCTGAAAAAAATGAACTTTTTATCAAGACTTGTTTTTTTTTTAAGTCGACGTTTTTGTGAACGAATGGGTTACAAACGTTCATCGTTTGATTGATCAATTTCATTTCATCATTTAAGTGACTGTTTGAAAATGATTGAATGCTGTTTCTGCTTATTCAATTGAATTTAACCACTTTTGAACGAATCGTTCATTTATTGAATCGTTAAAATTATTCGTGAACAACCGAATCTGAAAAATGTCAACTTTTAATTGAGATTCAAATTGGATTACTGTTTACTGAGAACGAGTTGGATGTAAGCGTTTGTTTTTCAATAAATTATTCAAATAGTTCGCGAACGATTCATTTAATCAAAAAACGAATTGTTTGAAAATTCTGATTAAATGCTGTTTCTGTTTATTTATTCGCACGTATGTATTTGTATTGAGTCACCTTTACTTAAAGCGAATTTGTTGAAATCGTTCACGAACGACTGAATCTAAAAAATTATTTCGATTCGTTCACGAACGATTATTCATTCACTGAATGAAATGATTGGGGAATGATAATTGAATGTTATTTTTTATGTACTTGTTTAATCGTATTGATTCATTTTTGAACGAATCGTGTATGTGAATCGTTGAAATCGTTCTCGAACGACAGAATCTGCAAAATTGATTCGAATTTCCGATCAGGACTAAACTTTTGATCAGAATCCGAATTTGGATGGTATTCCTTGTACCTAAATGAATCGGTTGTGAGTGCTCGTTTTTTTGTAAATCATTCAAGTCGTTCGCAAACGATTCATTCACTCATTGAACGAAATTTTTTGATTAATTGAACATATTGTTTTTACCCGATCATTCGTGAACTGTGGTGAATAATTTTTTAACAGATTTGTAAGTTGTGAACTACTCAGTAATCAGCATTGAGTGGGTAATATGAATCGTTCGTGAACGTTTAATTCAACTGGCTTGCGCGCAATTTTTTGATAATTTTCTTGATTTTTCGACGGTTTTGAGGTACTGCATGAAGGGCAAATACGTACATCATTTGCAAATTCGAGTACCTAGTAAAATTCTCAATGATGCATAGAAATCGTTCGCGAACGACTGATTCAATTTCTCAAATGAATTAATTTTTTCATTTTTGAAAAAATCATAGACTGTTCAATACCGCTTCTTTGAATAACTGAATCGGTCGCGAACGATTCGATGTGTTACGGATTTCACAAATCGTTCGTAAATGGTTCATTTTTACACGTTTCAAATTACTTCATCAATGTTCGTAGATCAATATTGTTCCTTGAACTTTAAAGTTGATTCAGGTACTCAATGAGATGTCTTGGAAAAATTCTCTCACATTTTGCTAAATGTTGAGTTTTGTGATGATACAAGTACTGAGGAACGCATATTGATGTATCTGTTCTTAAAAATTCTGTGAGTCGTTCACATTGCTGCAATTGAATGATTTGAACGCTTGATTCACTTGGTAACTAATAATGTTCTATTATTTTCTGAATGATGACTTCGTTTCATTTTTTGCGAATCTACGTATACGATTCGAACGAGGGGTGTTCTCACGTTCGTGTGATTTTATTGCCATTTTATTTTGAACCGATTAATGATTTTGGATAATTACTTTTCATTGCTGATTTCTTTCAAACGAATTACAGGATTTTAAGTGACTCATGTTCCAACAACTAATTTGAGTAACTTTAATTCGTACGAGTACGAGCAGGTTTTCAGAAGTCGAGAATGAAACGTTGAAATTTTAGCTCGACAAGTCGAACAATTTTGCTCAGAAATGGTCAAAAATTGAGGATTTTTTGTTTATCAAGTCCTTTAAAATGTTAATCCTGTGTAATTCTCACTTTTCAAAAAGAGGGAGGGAGCTGTGGGCCTGTGGTTCATTAACGTGGCCAGATTTGCGATCATTGTAGTGTTTCTGAGACAGTTCTAAAATGAAACTTGGTCATTTGTGTTTTGGATTAATTAAATCAAAGGATTCCGGGAGGGGGGGGTGATCTGTGTGCAAAAAATTACAAGTTTTGCGATCTTTCTCTTATTCATGGTTATCATGATCAAGGGACCAATTTGTTCAACTTTCTCCAATTGCCTCTGCCCGCGACTTTGAGAGAATTTGGTTTTTGAAATTTGGTAAAGATTGTCTGATTGTGCCAGATGATTGTTATGGTCGTTCGAGAACGATTCGTTCGTATCGCAAGCGCATCGAACTCTAACGTCGAACCATTTGTGAATTTTAAATTGGTCGAAATTTAAATCGCTGCAGTTTTGGTGAGTTGTTTGCTATGTAGCGATTCGTTATTCAAATATAGTTTCGAATTGTTCCGCATGATTTATTATAATGAAACGAAACTTGTATATAAAACGAAACAAATATAACGATTCTTTGATATGCTTCCTTTCCTCAATGTATGTGGTTCATTTGAATGGCGCAGTGTTGCCGTTGTTGCCAGCCATCTAAGTATCTAATAAAGGAAATGAGAATCGAGGCGTTCACGAGACACGGATGTAAAAATAATCCGTTCGTTCGTCATTGCTGTAAGATTGCTTTATTTTGATTAAAATTAATTACGTAAATAAAAATTATTACGAAAATATCGACTGGAATGGTACATACGTAGACAACGACAACGAATACGACAGCGACACGTGTAAGGGAATATACAGCATTTCGTAGATACGTTTACGGTTTATGCATGTATAAAATTGAAAATTTTCTCAAAAGCAATCGGTTATTCGTTAATTACGTATTATAATACGGTGTTTAATTGACGACGAGGTTTTTTATCTAATTAAGGTAATTATCGAAGCAGAGGTGTGGTGGCAAAGACGAATATTTTTTGTACATATGTACGTATTACTATATGTACAAGCAGGCATATTAGTACGTATACGTTATACATCGTATATGTATTTTTAACTCGCTAAGCTTCCAGGTAAATATAAGCGACGAAAAAGCGGCCATGTTATCGCGCGAGAATAAGTCAAAGCTGGTGCGGATAAATCAACTAGTTGACATAATTTACTTAGTACGAATTTACGAGTTCGCTCTGGTGGTACACACGTTGTTGTACATTACATACCTACATATATACGTATTATGTAGTATTTTCATTTCCATATTTCAAAATCAATACGAGACGCCGACTATACGATGATAAATTTCGCAGCCAAATAACCTATAGGTAGAGGTACTCTTTATGCTCCGTACTCGACATAACGTCCTATCAATTAGCACGCTTCTGTAATCGAGCAAATTTAACGTGTATCTATCTATGTCTGCGAGTATGGGTAAGTAGGCCAACCAGAAGGGGCAGTGAAGAGAAGTGTCAGCCGGCTGTATTAGCACAGGTTGCCGGCGATGCCGACGACGACGACCACGTTATGGGAAATAGAAAAAGTAATTTTTTTTCAAGTGGGTTGTGATGCTAAAATACTATGGACGGCGGCGACGACGACGTGAGTCGTGGAAACCGAATAAGATAACGAAAGAGATTGTTATTTTCGTACATCATGCAGGTAGTGCCAACAGTTTTTTCGATCAAATTGCCCAAATATCACGAGATTTCGGCCGCTCTCGAAATTGGAAAATTTACGAGCAAAACGGTCCAAAATTTGGGGATTAGCAGGTGTTTCAGATACGACTTTTTTCAAGCTTCGGCGTATCGAGAAATGAAATTCGAAAACGCTTAGTTTGCTTCTGCTGCGATAATTTATCGAAAATTGAGCTACCTAATGTGGAAATTTTATCGGTCAGTATTTTTAAACTCGTGCGGTGTTTTTCCACGGGTATTACCGTAATAGAACGTATATATAGCGGGATAGCGTTGACATAATGCTAGGGGTTCTCAAAGTATAGATTCGATTACGAAGGTTTTTTTTTTACTACCGTCGACCTTGAATTTAAAATCAAATAAATTGAAAAATTACAAATTTTTATACTTCGAGTCATTCTGGCCACCATTTGACGTTTGACAGTTTGGTCAAGTGAAAAATTATTCATCTCGTTTCAATATTATAGGTGTTTCAATTGATGATTCTGCTAACAATCAGCGATGTAAATGAAAAATTCGAACCTTGAAATATGTAGAATACATATTGTCGAGATGATAGGATGGAATAGATGTAAGAGTTACTCGTATATGAGAAAATGAGTTCTGAACGAGGTTGGGTTCGGGTCAATTGAATGCACAATTGCATGGATTCATCGAATTGAAACGCTATGGAGCATTTTTAAAGCAATTTCAATGCATCATTTTCGTAATTCGTCGAAATAATGGACATGATAGATGTCTTCAGGAGAAAGGAGTGGGGGGGGGGGGAATCATACATACATATTACTTTGATCTACATATTTCAACAGATGATGAACCTTTGGTTGAAAGCTTCTGGAAAAATGTCTGCCTTAGAAGGCTTCTCAAAGTATTGTTAATAGAGTATTTTTTGTAAAATTATGACTTTTGGCTTGTGGAAAGTTGTATTCAATTCGTTCGCGAATTATTCACTAAAAAATTCAATTCGTTCGCGAATGATTCACCAAAAATTATTCAATTCGTTAGTGAACGATTCAACAAAAATCAAGTAAATGAATCGATTCGTTCGCGAACGAGTCACTTATACAAATCAATTCGTTTGTGAACGATTCACCAGAAATTAAGTAAATGAATCGATCCGTTCGCGAATGAATCACCAAAAATTTTTCAATTCGTTCGTGAATGATTCAACAAAAATTGAGTAAATGAAATTTGTACGAATCAATTCATTCGCGAACGAATCACTTATACGAATCAATTCGTTCGTTCGTGATTCACCAAAAATTATTCAATTCGTTCGCGAGCGATTCACCTAGAAATTAATCAATTTGTTGAATCACCAATCGATTGTAATGTAAATGATTCGATTCGAGTCACTTCGCTTGAAAACAGATCAATTCCTACTCAATAGTTTCACAAAAAAACGAATCAATCGTTAATTAATTGATCCGTTTGCGAATGATTCACCAAGAAATCAATCAATTTGATTACCAATCGGCAAATCGTTCGTAAATGATTCGATTCGATTGTAAACAAATCAATTGCTATACAAAGGTTATGTCCCAATCGTTTACGTGAGAGAAAATCCTCTTTAACAAATTTTCGTGCAAGAATTTTTTATGGCATTATTTTCATATCATTACGTCACCTGTATACCTTCAAGTACGAGTACATACATCGTTATTTGCTATTCAATCACGTGCCTCAAAACTGTTCGTTGAATTGGGGTAAATGTTGGTAATGGAAACTCTTAATACCTATTTCAAATTTCGATACCACATTTCATTCGAAAGAATTCATTTTACTTTTATTTCTCCCTTTTCTTTTTTTTTGTGAAGATTTCTACATGGTGAATGTTTTTAATTTGCAGAAACATGAGAGTCGCGCCAGACCGGCCGGATCACAGCGAAAATGTCGGCATCGCTTTGAGCCAAAATCCAGTTACTTCTGCCACAGCTGCCACCGTAACACTTTACTCAGCTGATGGTCTTATAGCTGTGCAAGTAAGAGAGCAATTTTTATTCGTAAAAAATTCAAGTTACGCTGTGAAATGGAATAGTTGAAATGGTTTTGAATAATTTATAAGAAAGGTTTATATATCGTATGCACTATGCAGTAGATATTACGTACCTACCTATACATATACCGGCATAGTATAATACGTGTAAGCGGTGCTTACGTTTTGGGGTGGTTGAAGTGTAAGAGACGGGTGCTTTATGGCGAAATGGATTTTATTAATTTGATTCAATTATGGGGAACTTTTAATCTGGGTACCTTAGAAATGCTGTTTTACCATGTTCGAGATTGGAACACGTATTAAGAGATTATAAGTTAATAAGCGGAACTTCGACGTAAATGGAGTCAAAGTAATGGTATAGGGGTAGAAAAGGGAGGAAGAGATGGTGTAGATGGGAGATGGCGGATTACTCTTGAAATACCTACTCGTTTACAGTTTGACTTTTGCAACATGCTCATTTTCAAGTGTCAATTGAATTTATTCTACAGCTGCAGGAAATTGTTTTAAGCTAAGCTCCATTTATCGATAATCAAGGAGAAATTCCAGAAAAAATCCTATTGAAACGAATTTGAAAATTTTCAACTGGTCGGAGGGTCAATTTCTCCTTGTCTTTTTTTCAGAATCCTTGCCTTTTTCTCCAGCCATAGTCAGAATAATTTCAGGTTTAAACCTTTCTTGGATTGGAAGGTTTTTGGTCGGAAAAAAATATGAAAATGAGAGTTGAGTTTCTTAATTGCCTTTACATGTCTGAATTTTTATTGATACGAGTAGATACGATTTTATTCTTTTGGGAGTATAATGGGATAAAAAGTGTGAAAAAAGAAGTCGTGAAACCTTGGATATTAATGTTATTGTATGGCTTCTCAATACTAAATTTTTCATAACTCCAGTGACAGTTTCTGAGCCCAGTATTAAATTTTGTATGGTTTTAGTTTCGGCTGTGGCAATTATTAATATTTTTTCGAGTGAAAAAAAATGGTTTCAGTGAAGAAAAATGTTGCTAAGTTTCACCTCTAAAATGATTGTGTATTGGTATTGGCCGTACGATTTTTGAGTTTTTTGGCCCTAGGGTCTTATCTAAATATCTAACAAAAAAATATTTAGAATCCATAAAAAGATCTAACTTGATAAATCTCACCGGTATTTTGATTATTAATTATTGAAACCACCTTCTCGCATCCACATTTTCAAAAATAACGAAACGCGTGAAACATGGTTCATTTTAGATCCTCCCTCGTAACAGAGAAGGAAATTGAAAAATAGCCTTTTTGTGACGATGAACAAATTAAAAAAAAAATTTTTTGAAAAAGTGGCCAAAAAAGAAGGAATAGAAAATTGTATGTATTTCCCCATCCAGGTGGAATGTCAGTCAAAAATCTTCGTCAATTTTTTTTGGTTTTCAGTAAAACTGAAAAAAATTTCAATTTTTAAAAATCTATCGATGCATCGATAGATTAGCTTAACTTTGAGACCAATTGGCGAAACGTTTTTCAAATGAACAGGTACCTAATTGAATCGAAACGAACGACGTTGAGATTTATCGTCCAGTATCCTTGACAGTGAACAAGTTATCTGGCATGGTTGTTCACATTGAGCTAGTATAGCAAGAAAGTTGCTGCTTACGACAGCAAACTGTCCCAATGTAAACATAGCTTTATCGAGTATAGATGGCCTGATATATGAGATGTAATCATAAACAGTTATCAATAACTCTGCTAAACTTCCAGTTCTTTGTTAAAATCGTCGTAATCATTTTAAAATTATTCATTTGGAATTTGGAGATGAGTGAACATATGTATTATTTCGAAATGAAGAATAAAATCTGCTCACGAGGAAATGATCGCAGAAGTAATGGCTGTCCTCAAAACGAAACTTTGCCTATGGCATATGTCGAGAGGGATAACATCTATCCTACATAAGTAGGTACGGTTTTTCTGAAACTGCCCAATTGGAATTGGAAGAGCTGTCAGGTGAATTTCGAAATTTCAAAAAATAAAAATTTTAAGAATAAATTTTCGTTTGACTTTTGAAATTCAATAAAAATAATATGCTCTATCAAAATAGCACTTCTCCAAAAATTGGTTTTCATAAAGATATTCAGGTCATTTTGTCGTAGAATTTTTTTTTCGTCTAATGTAAGATTAGGTCATAGGTACTGGTACATCGATAATTTTCTTTTTGGATTTTCTTCTTATTATTGGCTTTGCAATTTCGTCACAAGACGAATTTCAGGTTATCTCTTCGTACCCAGTACCCACATTATTAACAAAATTTCATTGCAGTCGGCGGCGACTATCACCTCTGACCAATCCCTCGTAATTATAAATTATAAAGAAAGAAAAGAAGGGTAAGGGGGCAGTTCGCAGTCCTATCCCACTTATCAAGTACGTACTTTAGTGCAAGTCGTTTATCACTAGAACGATAATCCGTCTGGTTATCGCGCCAAAGAATATTTGCGAAATGCGTTTTTAGCGTTAATTTTTTCGATATTTTTTGGTAGATAACCAGCGCTTTATCGAATACACCATGCTCCCATTATTATTAAAAATAATCTCAGCTCTTCTTTTGTGCCTCCTATAATTATGGTGTAACAATAAGTTGTCTACCCCTTTCCCTTCAGTCATACTGAATTTACCTACTCATCATTTTTTATCTGTGTATTGAAATTCGAATTACTTACTTCATTTTAATGATTTCTTAATCAATAGAAAATTTTAATAGCATTATTTTTTTTTGTGTGTAAATTATTAACGCGTGCTTGTGTGCTTTACAGGAAGAACACGACGGCGTTGTCGCAGATGTTCCACAAATCGTCAGTAACTCAGCTGGGGATGATGACTTAACCTCATTGACATGGCTGCAAGATAAAAATCTATTAAAAAGTAAATATTTTTATACGATGACACACGTAGATACGTCTACATTATGAGTTTTGTATTTGTACTTGTATTTAATGTAGTTTGTTAAACGCCAAAAAATTATGCCCGTGTGGTTAAGTTGGAAAAAAAGAGCAAACCAGTTGTATAGATAATATCTTAGGTATTATGGCTATATTGGGCTTGTAGTACATGCATTTTAAACGTCCTCAATGCTTCGTAGAATCCGTTATAATTGTGTTTTTTTTGTTTTTTCGTTTTTGAATTATATTAACGAACGTGAATCTGTATATCACGTTTTGGATTGAGTAAATATTCGCTCAGGTATAGGTATAGGCGGTATAGCCAAGTATTCGACTTGGTGGATCTGAGTTTTTAGTGGTTTCAGTCGAATGCGCGAGTTTAATTGACTTCAAAATGAGAAAGACAGACAGATAGGTATAGGTATATGTCGAAGTCGATAGTGGACGCTGTTTTACTTCGGCGAAAAAAATACACCGTCTAATGAAATCCACCAACCATGAAAGTGTTAGGTTACATCGTGTAGGTAATCGTATCGAAAGTTGTAGCTTGTATGTATAGTCAAGAAGGAGAACGTGCAGAAGGGAAACGTATGGAAAAGAAATGGCTAAAATACGCCGTATTATACCAAGTTTTAGTTCAGCGTATCACTCGTACGTGGCAAAACGTTGAAATTTTTATTTGGTTATTTTTTTCTTTTCTTTTTCACCATAGTGAAAGAGAGAATAAAAAAGGGAACAGATTTAGAATCTTTGTTAAAACAAATTTCACATTTTGTAATAATAAATGACATTTTCAGCGTTATTTTTCAACGTTACTTCTCACATGATCTAATTTTCGCGAAATAAATTTCCAAACGAGCCCACGTCTATTTAAATATAACGAATTTATAAGACTCGAGCACGTCGTAAAAATATCTCCAAGGTAAACGTATCCTTACAAATGCCGCACCACCAAAACGTGTATAAAATTTTAGAAAATTTTTTTACCCTCTTTTTAACGTCAAAAGAATTTCAAATTGTTCCAAGTGTCGCAAAAGATGCGTGGACGATGCTATGCCATGCGTTGATACTCCAAAACTTTAAACGGACGTCTGTTTGGTTTGAAAAATTCATCTTTTTTTTTCCTTTCGGAATATTGTTGTTGTTCTATATTTTATCTTTTCAGAGAAAATAATACGAGGGGTTTTTTTTCATCAAAAATGTTGCTCGAATTTGTGATTTTTTCTCGTTGAATTTTAAAGTATTTATGGTAATTTTAGTGTCAGGGATTCCTAAAGTTACCTTATTCAAATTTAGTAAATTTTTAAAATTAAGTTTGATAAAGCGAAGACATTTTATCGAAATGAATTACACTTACCGTCGAGTTGAATTCTCCATTTTTAATCTTCAAAATGAATATTGTAATTTAATTTGCTCTCTATTCGAATTTAATTTTTCTAATGAAAGTTTGCTTTTTAGATAATAACTGCGGTGATTTTTTTTTCAGCATGCTTGTTACATTTAAAATTATTTATGATTACGACGTGTTCGTGATACGTTTTGCATACCTCCTCCTCCGCTCGTTTCAAATTATTTTTTCAATGTAAAATTATCAATTCCGATTTTTTCCTTCATTAGGGGAATGAATAATGAATGACATACGTATCTAGGTATTTTGTCAAAAATACTACGAAATTATTTTCAAATTTTTTGAAAACAAATTTTATAAATAGTTCATATACTCATTCGTTTTGACGAAAAAGTTTCGAATTGTTTACCCCCTCCTCCCTACCTCTCTATAAAAACTTTCTGGAGGCAGTATCATTTTTCTTTTTTTGAAATTAGTGATTGTAATTTGATGATGCCTCAGTTCGCCATGAATGTTTTACCTTGCCACATTTCCTCCTTCTCCAGTTTTTTTAAAAAAATAGAATGAGTTTCAAAAATACCTACTTGGCAACACTGATTAGATGTTCACTTGTTCATAGTTCAATGTTACAAATGTAATGCATTTTCTTATTGATTTTTTCACAAATTACAAATCAGCATAACTGAAGAGTCAATCCTGAGAAAATATGTCATTTCTTTTTTTTTAGTTTCTGATTTGACAACACTGAACAATAATTTGAATTTTTCAAGATTTTTAAAAATTTCTATACCTAACGGATTGATTTTTTTGATTTTTTTTTTTTTGGTAATTTTTGTTAACGATTTTACAATTTAAGAAATATTGTGGTATTTTTACTTAAATATACAGGGTGTCCAATAAAAAATTATTGTTGCATGTTGCCAACCTACATTTTCAGTAAACATTTTTTTTTTTGCAATATTGAATCAAAAAATGGAAGCTGTCGTCAGCTCCATTGTACATAGAATAATTTCTGATTCTGTCTCTTTAAGTACTTTCAATTTTTCTGTTCAGTGTGTAAATTCAGTTCAGATGTATCCTGGGTTGCTGAATCGTTAACCAAAATAAATAACAACTGTACTTAAGGCCATTTTCAAACACAAGAGATCCAGACACACCTTAGGTATTGTTTACATGACAAAAAAATCATGCTAAACCGATTTATCTACGGAAATATGTGCCTAGCTAGGTACCTATCTAAATCATATTCGCGTACAAATTCATCGTCATACAAATATTAATATACCTGCGTTTCATTAATCATCACGTTTTACCCTGGACCGTGTAATTATTATCGACGTAATAAAAAAAATGAAAAAAATCGACGAGAGATGGAAAAAGACCGAGTACAAATTTAATTCGCACCTGCATACGTCCTTGATGAGAGACCGGCCGAATACACGATCGAATTGTTGGCAACACTGCGACGACTCTGAAAGAGTTTACAGATTTCGACAGCGACAACACTCGTAGCCGGAATTTTATGTATGCCAATGATATTAATGCTTTAACTATCCCGTTAAAATTTTCATTGAAGTTTTTCTCATGAGTATATAACCAATGGAGCCTGTCTGCCTGCATTTTCTTCAACCATACGTCTAATAAATCAATCGATAAATGCAAAAAAAAAAACCGAAATTGATACGTTTTTTTTGTTGATTGGATTATTTTTGTAAGTGTATTTTCATCGTGAGACGATTAAATAATTTTTTTCTGTACGTCAAAAAGTGAAGACTGAAGAGAAATGCTGAAACGAGTTTGTATAATAAGGCGTTGATTATATGAGAATGAGGAGAGAAGCGGTGAAAGATAATACGTTTACGTGGTTCGAGATTTATACTTCAACATCAACATCATACAGTTTGACTGATGATGTGTTTTCACTTTTTGGAATACCTACCTACTTGTAGTATCTCAATTTACTCGTAATATCGAATTCAAAACGTTATTCATTCGGTAGCTTAGATATAAAATGAAGTAATTATTTAATTACGGATACCTAGGTAAATTAAGACTTCACGAAACGAGGTGCTAATCGATAGACAGTAATTTTTTTGGGTAAAAAAGAGGTGTTCATTTCCACCGGCGTATACCTAGTACCTACCTCTCTATGTTTTCTGTTTTGTTCGCAGAAGAGAAAACTGTCACGGTTTAACCATAAAACTATAGGGGTTTTTTCTCCGTCTGACGTGCTCATTTTACAGGTTAATTAATCGTAGCGGTTTTTATTTTCTGTTTACAGGTGTGCACGAGTTACCAAAACACGAATTTATCGATGATAGTGCTAGTGATTCGGCTTTTTCAAATAGCAGTGCTTCCAGTACGTCTTCCCATAAGAGTTCAAATCAGTCTATTAATGTTATATCTCGCGTCTCCTACGATCCACAGGTAATTTTGAAAATCATCCCGATCTGAAATGCGAATTATTTTTGTAATTTTGTAGTTATTTCAATGGTAGCTGCGCCTGTAAATTAGTTTATTATGAGGCAGGGTGGAAGAGAGGTATTCCTCCCTCAAATACTTCGCCTCTTGGCGAAATGTCATCGTAGTTGTGAAATCGACATTGTGGTTATCGTGAAAAATTTTTTTTGAGCCTGGAGGAACAAAGAGAAGCTGAATCCAGAAAGTGAATGGAAATTCGGACTTGACGACTTCAAATTAGTTAAATCAACATGTCACATCATATTTTTATGATTTTTTGAAATGTTTTCTCAAAATGAGGATGGACGTTCAGAGGGATCAAATCGAAAAATTGAGCCAATTTTTGAATTTAATACCCTAAAATCAATTCGAGGTGCCACTTCACTTTCGACGTTTTTTTTTCTTCAAATTTCAATGAGGTACCAATGTCAGAATTTTCTCAGCCCTTTATTTCATTTCGCACACGTTTTCAGAGGAGCTCATGAGTAATTGAATTGAAGTTTCCGTTTGACTCTCATGTCAACTATGGAGTATTTTCTAATTATCATTTCCTAATCAAAGAAGAGGTCTATGTCGACCTCGTAGGATATCTAGAAATGTCCAAAAATTTATAATTTGTCATCTCACGTCTCGTGCTGTTTCCTCCACAATTTGAAGTGTGATTGATGAACCATAAAGTAGGTACTTAGTGACGACGACGACGACGATGTGTAATTATGTTTATACGAATGCCCGGATTAGGAGGCTATTTCGGTGGAAAATTGATAAATTTCTAATTGAAAAATTGTTCGATAAGCTTAACAGCGGCTTATCAGTTATACCAAACTGGTGCAAACGAATGGCGTTTTTATGTCGGCTGCGAGGTTTTTCATGCTGTGTGAGAATATCGGTGTGTGTGTTGGTTTAATGTACAGTGCTTTACTTATTACTGAGGCATTCTGACTCGTACTATTTGTACGAGTATGTTAAATAAAAGTGACGCTTGTGTAGTTTTTCAAGCTGTATGTGAATTGCGAACAAGTTTGGCGTACTTGATATGATTTTAGCTAATCGATGGTGAAGGAAAATGCAAGTTAGTATGGATAGTTTTATTGGACATTTATTAAACTTGATGGAATGGTAACGGTTTGCTTTTGTTAGTTCGGCATGATTTATTCTATTAATTTGGAAGTCGTATGGGTGGAGTGAATGGAGCTAAAATTTGTGCTGTGGTTGATGATTGTCCTCTTCCTACGCCTCCTCCTTCTTCTCCTCCTTTTTTTTTTTTGCGAAAAGTGCCTGGTTCTCATAACAAAATAATCGCAGCCAGAATTTTCATTTGGGTCCTTGAATCTTTGGCTTCTCTTGTTCAAACTAAGATCAATTAAACTATTGTCCTTGCTGCTTGAAATATGTATGTATCATCAAAATTCCTTTAAATTCTAAAATTTTGTATTTTGAATTTTTTTTCGACTCTTTTTTATAGATACTTATTTATTTTTCTTGTGCGTTTTTAAATGATTTTTGAAATTTTTCTAATGGTTTTGAGTATTGTTATTTTTCGGTTTCGTTGAATTTTTGTCGAAAATTAATGAAAGTTCTGCGTTAATTGTCTTGAAGTCACTTGCAGTATGCAAAACAGTTGCATTATTTTTAATGGCTCATTTCTTTTGATTTTTCAACAATTTTTGATATTTTGAAAAATCAGTTTTCGATCTCATTTTGGAATTTCCTTTGTAATTATTGAGAATTTACATAAAAAATTGAGGCTTGATATTAAAATAGTGATCATTTTTTTCGATGTACAGCATACTGTAGGTACTTGGTAATACAAGGTGTCCCATCTGAGAATATTTTCCTTTCACCAGTAACTTATGCAACCCATCTTGAGTTCAACAGTTCATGCTTTTATGTTTTCCTAATCCTGGAATTAAAGGGGCTGAGTGTTATGATTACATGTTAAGACTCTCAGAAAATTTCAAAAAATCACCGAAAAAATTCCCCAAAAAAAGAGCGAATGAAGCAACATTTTTTTCACAATATTTTTATTCGTCGCAGGAAAACTTAAGACTAATCACTTCGTTCTATATAACCGTTAATTGATTCCTCACCAAACTTTTCACCAAAATCAAGCCTGGAATAGCTGAAAAAATAAGTTCATACATATAATTATCAATTAACGAAAATTTTCGTGAACTCGTCTATACAATTTTCCAACTTTTGTAAGGTTTCAATTGCTTTTTATCTGTCATTAAAAAAATCATAAAAAATAATATGAATACCAAAATTTTGAAAATTTTTGAAATTGTGTTTCAGAATTTAAAATTGAAAATAAGCTATCAGCATCGCATTGCAATAGATTGAAGAATTTCCCAAAAACATTTGAAAATTATATTCCAAAATAATTTTTAGGAGCACTCAAAAATTTATTTTTTAAATACTTCCTGCATAAGTTGACAATGATTGCCATAATCTTGATGAGATGAAGAATGAGGGAAAACACCTTCAAGGTGCAGTTGGAGTCCAGAGTGGGAAATTTAGAGACTCAAAGTTTTGAAAAAATAGGGAATTGATTGTGTACTTTGTTTGTTGAGAATTTGAAAATCATTACAATTGGTACAAATTTGAAATTTTTCCCGGTTGTTAGGCTCTTGGTAGAATTGCGCTTTTTAAGGATCCTGCGAAAATCAGGGTTGCCACCTTTTTAAGCAACAAAACTCAGCTAGGAAAGTTGAAAATGATGTATTTTCTCCATTGCATCTACGCTAAAAATGTTTTTAAAAATTTCCTCAGACAGAGCTTTTTTTGCTTTTAAATGATTGAAAGTAAGTCATTTTGAAAAATTCAGTCGAACTTATCTGAAAAAATAAATCACATTTTCTTATTTCGAATCGAGAGTATAAAAAAGTCTCTCCAATTTTTTTAAGTGCTAATCACTAATCAGTATTAAAAGTTCTCTTCAGTATAATTTTTGAGCATGGACGACTGGACGTGATAGAGAAATGATTTTTGATGCTTGAAAAAGTGGACACACTGATTTTCACACCTAAAAGTACTTTTATGGGCAATGGACCCCAAATTGAAAAAAGTGACGATATTTTCCCCCATCTCATTTAAATTTTGTCGTGATTTATAATTCTTTTCTTGTGAGCAGTTTTCAAATTTCATTTTCAAAATCTGCAGAGGCCTAATTGTTTTGAGGAAATCATCAGCTGTTTCCAGAGGGAGTGATGATCCAAATTAATATTTTTTTTCAAATGGGATTCAATTTTTTGGCTCAACCTTTCACAATTGAACATGTTTGAGACTTATCCATTTTTCGGAAACAAAATTCTTGTTTGTCTAGTCAGTATAGTGTATGGAAAGATTCAATGGGACCTTCATCCTTCCTATCTCCCTCCTTGTCTCTGACAATTCGTGGTTTCAAAACAAACCGCAATGCTGCTGCTATAAACAAAGTATACGAAAGGAAAGCATCGATAAAATATTTTCTGTAGATTTAGTAATGAGCACGTAAAGTTCGACATTCGAGCAAGTCTACATATCATGAATGGCCTATATGTATGTAATGTTATCTTGACAGTGAAAAAAAATAATCGAACGTCGATAAGTATATTATAAATTGGTTTTACAATCAAGACGACTTTTGTTAGGTTATACATACATACGTGAATCGAGTGAAGAGGTGAAGAGGTACCTGCTATTTCACTCGGCGTTGAAAAATTTACTATTATGGAGAAACTACACGAGTGGCTATCTTGTCGTACGTCTTCGGTTGTAGTATATTGTAAAGTTTTCTGTTTCCGTCATCGACATCGGTCTAGATACACTTACTTGTATTTTTATTCAGTATGATTGATACAGGAAAAAGTTTTTGAAAATAGCAAACAGCTTATTTATTTAAAAGCTTTGGAAATTTTCTCGTTTAGATTAAAGAACCCAGTATAAATGTCGGTTTCGTGTTGTCGTGTGCGATTCGTACCTCCAGATAGCACGAGCACCGACGAATATGTACGTAATATGGACACGTTACGTAGAAAATCGAAAACATACTCGTGGGTTGAAAAAATCATCTGGCTTTCAGATTTTTTTTAACGGTGATGAATTTCACGCTTTTTGCCCCGAGCTTCTCGTTGCGCTTTGGATCTGTCGAAAAAAGAGACGAAAAATTGAAGAAGATAAAAAATAACGTGCAAATTGAGTATAAGCTTTACGTACACTTACATGTTAGTCGAGGTATTGGAAATGTTTCGTGTCATTCATTTTAAGAAACAAACCTCTTAATAACCTGGCGTAGCGTTAATGGAGTCGTACGAGAGCTGCGGCGACGAGCGATGGCGGCGGTGGCGGCGTCGTTTTTGGAAAAGGTAATCGTTTACGACACGTCCTCGCGAAATGTTTAAATATAGAGGGTTTTATACAAGGTAGGGAGAAAAAAAAATGAATTTCGTCGCTTCGTCGAGTGTCGAGTCGCATTTCGCATCGAGCGAATCGTGTCTTACCATAATGAAAGCTAAACGATGCGAAAGCCTTTCGCGAAATTTTAATTCGCCAAATGGCGGCAAAACGGAGCAAGGGCAGGATGGCGCAACGCGACGCGAAGCACCGGAGATGGGAATTTTTCTTCGGCTTGCAAAGTATACCTACCTACACCAAGCAGCCTGGCTCGATTTACATAATTTCTAATCCCCGTCGCATTCGTGAAAACTCGCCCTGTTGTGTGAGAAAATTAATTGATTAAAATCACGTCGACGTCGCGTCGTCGTCGTCGTCGTCGCTAAGATGAGTTAGTAGTACGGCGAGCAAGCAGCCTGCGGCGGTGATTCGCACGTGTAATTTGTGTAAATGCTTCATTTCTTTACCTATATAGAGTAAATCTTACGTCAGAGTCGGCGGCGCGGCGGTATCGGCGTCGAGTCGACCGTATGCGCGATTTTTTCCCTTCTAGAAACCGTTTGTTTAACGTAGACCTTTTGAAAGTGAAATTTGCGTAGAACACGTGTTATCTGCGGTTGAAATTAGGTCATAATTAAAATAATTTTTAATTGATAATTAACGAGATAATTTCGTGGTTTTTAGCGCTTATGTACATTCGAATGGAATGGTTTCGAGTGGAAGCGGTAATTACGTGCGAAATGGCGAGTTTGTTCGAATTTACATAGCTGTAAGAGGTGCACGAAGTCGGACGCGGAGGCACTGAATAAGTTTAGCACAACTTTTGCGGAAGGTCGAGTTGTTTATGAAGGCTGAAGGGTGGTTGTCCATATTTCTCCAGGGTCGTAGCGAATCCACGATTTTCCATTAGTGCGGACTCGAAAGTTATATTTAGGTGCTGGCTTTAGGTGCATAGTTGTTAGCTTTTCGTAAACTAGATAGAGGAGACATCGCGCAGAGATTAAATTCCATCTAAAATAGAGAGCGAGAATCCTCCGTGATGGTTTTATGAGTTGAAATCACGCAGATTACTCGAGAGTTACTGTACTTGAAAAAAGGAAGAGATGAGCGATCTGGCGTTGACCGTTTTGTGTCCTCGAAAGTGGTAAAAAAAAATCAAATTCTGTACCCTGTTAACAATGATTCTAGAAGTAGTAGAGACTTTTCAAGTGATCCCATATGAATTTCAAAAAGTTGTAACAGGGTGTCCAGTCTCTAAAAAAAAACTGGAAGATGTGATGAAATTTCACACTCTGGAAAAGTTGGGGAATTGTGGAAGAATTTTGTAATTTCACTCCAAAATCAGTATTCTTCTTCTCCTCACTGAAATTTCGTAAAGTTCCAATGGGGAGGGGATATCTTTGAATAATTGGAAAAGTCAGAAAATTTCACCTATCTGAAAAAGTCAGAGAAATGTCAGAGAATTTTGCAATTTTCACTCCAGTTTTTATAAATCATTCACTTGTAATTTCTCATTTGTTCAACCTCTTTTCCTCTCAACAAAGCCCTGATTTATACTTAGTGGAAAATTGTTTCAGAATTTGAATGCTTCCAATCACTGAATTGGTTCATTTTGACCGAAGAAAAAGAGATTTTCGATTCTAAAACTTCTTTGAGAATAGCTTTATCCTCCTAAAGACCAATTTGAAGATAAGTTCATGTGTCCCGAAATTTTTTTATAACTGCAAACATTCACCAATTAGAGAATTTTGAATCCTTTTTTGAGGTATATGAGTCTTGCATCGGACTCCATAAGGAGGAGGAAGGGGGCTCAGTGCCCCCAGAGTATTGAAAATAAGTATTTTTTCCATTTTCGAGCATTTAGTATCGCATTGTGTTTTTAGATATGAAAATTGGATAGGATATTGTCTACTCCAGAATTTTTTAAAACTGTAAAAATTCGCCGAATTCATAAATCTTTGATGATTTATGAATCAACATAAATAATATGTACTCTGGTTTAGGGCATGAGAGATGTGCATGGCCTGGTGGGAGGGGGGGGGGGTTGAAAGCTCTCCAATTTGATGGATCAGGAAACAAAATATTGGAGGATTTTGACCAAATGCAGTGGAGACCTTTATTTTGGAATCTCGGCTTCACTTTGTGAGAAAACAAGAAAAAATGTCTCACCTTTATTCAGAAATGGTAACAAATCCCGCCTTTTTCAAAGTTGCTTAATACCCTTGTTTCGTGTTGAAAATTGTGGTTAATCTCAACAAATTCCATAAAATCTCATTTTCCCCCTAAAAATCCTCAAAGTTTGCTTTTTGCAAAAATTTGTCGAAACATCTTGCTTTTTAGCAAAATTGCTGAAAAAGGAACTTTTCCCCCCAAAAAATTGAGTACCCAAAAATTGAGCTGATTTGTCAAAAATTACCAAAACATCCCAACATTATGCTCAAGTACCGATTTTTTGCCAAACATTTCCAACAAGTTTCGCATTTTGCCAATTATTAATTCCAAAAAGTAGAACATTTTACAAAAATTGTCAAAATCTTGCATTTTGAAAATTTACATTAAAAAATTACGGTTTTTCAAAATTTTAAAAAAGTTTTGCTGTTTTACCAAAAGAAACCTTACCTTTTGCTTGTATTTTTGTCAAAATTGGTTTTCTACCAAAAGTAGCAAAAAATCTCCCTTCCCTAAATTTTCAAAAAGTGTAATTCTTTTCCTAAAATTCGAATGTGTTAATTTTTTTTTACTAAAAATTGCAAAATTCTCACTTCGTTCAAAATTGTGAAAAATTTCGTTTTTTTTTGTGATTAATCAATAAGTTGAAAAATCAACTTTTTGAGCACTAATAAATTGTCAAAAAGTTCTGCTGTTTGCTAAAATTGTACAAGTTAATATCGAGTTCTATTTTTAGATTTTAATTAAACACGAAAACTTCTGGGGTTTTCAGTGATTTTTTTCTACATTAAAGTGCTTTGCACATTCTTTCTTTTTTTGGTTACTTTTTGGGTAGTTTTTCGAGCTTTTCTGGATACTAAAGTTGATTTTGTTTGGAAAAAAATTACTACAAGCTCTGCTAGAGTGTAAAACCTCGATTTTTGTAAATCTTTGAGGATCCATATCTCTATTCCAGGGACCTCCTAGAACCAAAATTTGTTATAAGTGACTTTCATCTCAAAATGAAAGTCTTCTTCTAATTTAGTTAAAACCCTAAGTTCAAACTAACATCGATGTTTTTTATTTTCAATTTGAAAAAATGCTCTTTTCTTGGGTGAAAAAATCGAAGATTTTCGATTTGCTCTAAATCGTGTCCATTTCGAAGTATACTTTAAAAGTTGACCTGCGATCCATGAAAATGAGGTGAAATTTTGTGTGGATTATGAAAATGTTGATGATTTTGATTTTAAGGTCACCTCGATAATTTTGAGCCAAAAATTGCATTAATTTCCGCATGCCTTATGAAACTTGGTTAAAATTCTGAGAAAAATGTCAAAAGTGTTCATTTTGGACCTTGTAGGTAGTTGCAGTGCTCAGGTTGTTGTGTACCATGAATCGTAATAAGATGAATGTTTTCAAAAAAAAAAAAAACATTAGGTACCTGTTTTTAACATAAATCGTCAAATTCGTTATTATTTCAAGCAGAAATATTTACTCCGTCTGCGGTGTGTTTTTGAGACACTTTCTCACATTATAACCTAAACTGACAGATTTCAGCAAATTATAAACTCGTCGAACATCTTCCAAAACAGAACAGAAAAAAAAGGACAAAGAAACCCATCATAATACAATGGACGCGTGAAATTCGTTTGCAAAAAAATCGATACCTGCTGATTTAAATGAAAAATATTCCGGTAAAGCTTATCGCTTCACCAATTTATTCGTAAAAATATTCGACAATATTTAAAACATGTGCTGGTTTTATAAGATGGTGGCAATGACGTCAGTGTGTATTGCGGTGTTGATTCCGCGTCTTTTCAGTGCACACCTCTTAGCGATATTTTCCTCTGTTTTTCTCTCTTTCTCGCTGCTATACGTATCTTGTTTTTAATTTTTCCGCGCATTTCAACGACGACGAGAGGGGAAAAAAATAATAGAAATTTAATAAAATATGACGCTGGTATTTTAAAACACTGAATTATACGTACGATTAACCATGGGGCATAGGGTTCATTATACTAGTCTAATCAAGCTGTAGGGGGAAAAAGTCATTCGAGATAGGCGACCAGCTACCATACATACTCGTAAGCTATTAGATATGCGAGTGAGTAAGGCGTTTGAAAAATGACAAAGTGTTTCTGTGTGTTTATTTTATACCTACATATGTAGTACATAGACATATACTATAGGCTATATCACGTAGTACACAAAAGTAATTTAAAATTAAAGTTTTAAATACATTGGCGGCAGCAACGACTGCAGCGGCATCGGTCGCGTAGGTACCAATTTAAACGCAGCCGTTTTGAATACACATTCGAACGAAACGGAAGTTGAACTTTGTACTTGGTTGTGTGTTACAGGTACACGTCAATTCAAAACCTCCATTTTCATTCTCGTGTTTAATTTTTATGGCGATTGAAGACTCGGCGGATAAAGCGCTTCCTGTTAAAGATATTTATGTCTGGATTCTGAACCATTTTCCGTATTATCGTAACGCGCCCACTGGATGGAAGAATAGCGTTAGACATAATCTTTCGCTTAATAAATGCTTCAAAAAAGTCGACAAGTCACCGGTAAGTTTGATAATGTTGTGATAGAACTCGATGAAAATTTGTTATGAACGAATTTGCGTATGTGAGAAGGGGCATAGAACTACTCTATGGGGCTTACACTACTGACCTATATTCCTAACCTGAGCAGTGGCATATTCCAAAATCAGAGGGTGATCTGTTGAAAAGATCCTCTTCCTCCCCTATCCCCCTCCTCATATGATAGGTCAAGTTTCACGATTTTTCTATAAGTATCTCAAAAACAAGCTTCCAAAAGAGAATTAACCATAGGAGAAAAATTTCTTGCATTTCGCTTCTTTTTTTTTGCAAAAGCTTTAATTTTCTTGAAAATCAATTTTTTGGTGAAAAAATTGGAACAAAAATGAAATTTTCGATGACTAACAGTCAATTTAAGCTATAAACTTTCCAAATTTTGTTCAAGTAGTCCAATACAAAACCTCCTTACCTCACATTCCCAAAAGTGAGAAATTTTATGTTGTGCAATTTTGTTTCATTTTTTTTCGCTTGACCTTTGTTTTTCGCAACATCAATTGCTTATGATAAAAAAATTTTTCAATTTTTCCATCGCAAGAAATTTATTTTTGAGAACAACTAGACGAACTTCACAAAAATAAAGAAGCAAACTTACTCATGCATAAGTTATAAAGCATAAAATTTTTCTTCTGCGATGTGCGATTATTTGTTTTTTTGAGTGGTCATTTTGAAATTTTCTCCCTCTCTTTAATACGTATCAGAAGCAATTTATTACTTTTGAATGGTGAAATTGAATTAAAAATTAAAAATTCAAGAGCTGTTGAGAAATAAACCAGAAGTGCCATAGTGGGTCAATTTTCAAATTTTTTGTGTAGAATCTAATCGACAAAATTTCAAACACCGACCTCAATAAATTATTCCAGACCATTTTCATTTTCACTATCTTGGGGCGAGAAGGGAAGAGGTTGTGGCACCTTTGAGGACCATCCTCAAAGATTTCACGACAGTGATGGGATAATTCATTGGTTTTTTTGAATCTTAGTTCAAAAAGGTCGATGAATTGTGCTTACTTTTTTGGGCAATTCATCAGAATAACGAATCGCAGGTCATTGGATCGCGATTAATTTCTTGTTGTGATTCATGAAAACATTGAATGTGTCATATTATTGTGACGATGACGCAAAGTTAGATTGGCAGCTCTGAATTCGAAAATATAAACTAACAGAAATAGAAGCTGGTTGTGTTTTGATCTATTTTGTCACATGAATGATCATTTCAAACGTAATACCAGTAGATTAAAACTGAATTTTTTCAATCGTTACACTTCAGTTTATTCAAATACACGAATAAAATGGTCAAAATTGCTGAATATTTAATATTATCAGAAAAATAGTTTTCATTTTCTGTGTTTCAATTTTACATCACAAAAAATCCCAGGGAGCTCACAAAAAATAGAACACATTTTTTGGCAAATTTTCTTCGAGTTCCTTTTCAGGGTTCGACGAATAATATGCTGTTTTTATGGGTTGAAGGCCTGAAGGGGAAAACTCGCTGGCGTTGATCTTATTGGAAAAAATATGGATTTTCTCAAAAATATCCCTTATTTCTTACTTCTTCTCCTCCATCTCTTCATTTCTCCAACGCAAAAATAGAAGAATAGAATCCAATTTGGTGCAAAAATATTTAAATTGAAAATGAGGAAGGTGGTATTGATTTGAAGATCTCAGATTTTCACTGTATCTTTTTGAGGTTATTTCACCACAATTTTTTTTTCAGACTCCGAGAAATGGTGAAAATCGACCAGTCTCATTAAGCACCCTTGATGCTAAGAGCATGCAAAAATACTTTATCAGTCATAATTTCAGTTGCTGAAGTGCATTTTTTTGATTATTGGTGAATTTTTTAAAAATCAAATTTGGGACAAAAATAGGAAAAAATCAAAATTTTACCACTTCGACCTAAGCTGAAATTTTGCGTAGACTATACCTTCCTCATTTTCAACCCCCTCCCCCTCCGCTCGAATCGATTGATAACGGTTTCGAACCATTTTGAGCAGTTCTGGGACCTCCATAAAATTTTTGAAAATATATGAAATTTCCAAAAAAATTTAACCAACAACGTTGAAAAATTAAAATTTGTTTTTACCATAATTTTAACACGCTGAGTCGATTAGATGGAGGTGGTTTTAAGAAGTTTTGAAGCCTCTAGCCTGGTTATATTTTGTAAATTCCAGAATCTTCAAAGAATTCCATAAAAACTGTCCAAAAGACCAAAAAACTTTCGGGTAAAATTTTGTGGAAATTTAAACTCTCAAAAATGTACTGGAGGCTCCAGAGCTGCTCGGAACGATTGGAAACAGTTCCCTATTGATTTGGGGGACAGGGGGGCTCAAAAATGGCATGTGTACTAAATTTTAGCTTCTTGAGTGAATTTGGTGAAATTTTTATTTCCAAATTTGATCTTTAAAGTCATTAAGAATCGAAAAATGGAAAAAGGCATTCAGCGCATGCTTTTTCGATTTTGTATTATTTTAATTTAGTCGGTTCCAATAATTTTTCTGTAATTCTCTTATGAGAGATTAAAAAAACTTAAGTTTAATTTTTCAATACACTTAGAATCATTTAGACTAAAATTGTTGAGGATTTTTAAAAATAATTATTTTTTGCATGAATATGGCTCACAAGCAAGTTTTGGTTTTGATTTTTCAGAATTTAGGTAAAGGATCACTATGGATGGTGGAACAAAGATTTCGCCCATGTTTGATTCAAGCTCTACAGAAAACCCCGTACCATCAGTATCATAAATTCATACGTAATTCCGGCACCAAGAAGAACATATCCGAGAACCCTGACATTCGGTAAACGTCTTGCTCATGTACCTAATTACCTATGTATTTTTATTATCAATGAATCCGAGAACAAAGCTCACAATTTGCAATACTCGTAAAATATCAGCGAGTCTTCCACACATCTTATCAATTCCGTGATAAACTTATCGGTCACTTTTTTCAGTTCTTCTACTCACACTTTGTTTGAGGGTAAAAAACATTGAGCGTCTTATCATTATACAATAATTAATTAATTATATATGTAGGTACCTATGTAGAATGTGCAAATATGCGCTCAAAATTATCAAATTGGGACACGGTGATTAAAAATGGAGGCCATGGTGTGTATTGTGTGGGTATAAATTTTTACTCGTTATGAACGAGTAGGTCTATGTGATTGCGTGCCTCTGCCTATGTTGCAGCCTATACTTAATGCATCTAGCTATATGAGATGGATGTCATGAAAAAAATGATTGGAATCAACAATACTTCCTTATGTTCCTATATTCGATGAATTATTTCTATTGAATAAAAAATTATTAATTTTTCGATCGAATCTAATCTACGTATATTTCTACGTCACGTTGTACGTAGTTGTATAGGTACATATTATGATGAATTTTCAAATTAAATTTTAAAACTTTGTTTCATTCTTGCGCTTTTGCAGCGATACCGAATCAGTTAAGAAATCGTCGCCAACCTGTGTCGAAGAAAAGAAGAAAGTTACACCTACCTCGAACGAAATTTCAGCTTCTTCGCCTCCGACACCGCACCACGCTATTTCTATTAAAGATAATTTATCCGATGATATTGATGCGGCCGCTACAGCGATGCTGGTTTTGAAACACGGTGCTTGTGCTTTTGACATTAAAACAGGTATACTCATTCGTGAGCAAAGTTTCCATAAATTCGATGTATGTATTATAATGTATTTTAGTGACATAATCACATAATGCCAAAAAAGGTCAACGAAAGAGGTACTATTTTCTATATGAAATATCGTTCTAGTGGAAACTCTTCGCTTTATTGTTTGATTGAGATGTTTTCAGAATATTCGTCTTATTTAAACTTTTTACGCTAGATGAATATGTCTTATGAAGCTGCAAAGTTGTACGTACTTTTTTGAAAGGTTTTCTTTCTTTGTTTTTTTTACGAGTGTTTGGAAGTTGAGGGATGAAAACTACGTTTTCTGAAATTATATGTATTTGTATCAATTTCTTTTTTTAATGGAAAAATTGAAGAGAACTTTTTGTTTTGTTTCATTTTTTGAGTTGAACGAACTGTTTTTTTGTTTTTATTGCAAATTTTGCATTCTGGAACTGGAAGGGCGATGGTGAATTATTAAATGCTGTTGAAATTCAACTCTAGAAAAATGAGCAAAATGTAAAAATAAAAAAACATTATAAATTCGAGTTTCATTTTTACCAAATCATTCCGCAGTGTTTTTATAGCATCGATTTTAAAATTGTTTTCAAGTCGATCAATTTCTATCGATTCAAAGAAAAATTAAATTCGCATTGTGGTAAAATCTCGTACGATGTAAATGACGATCGTAAAAGTTGTAAAAGACGTAAAAATTGGTCGTAAATTTTTTCAATCTGTTGTAAAAATATGAAATCGTAAAATTTCAACATTAAATAATACAGATCATAATTAAAAGTGGTGGAAATTGTCGTTGAAATGTATTTATTTTGCATTTTCTAAATTTCGTATCAGTTCGAGTAGAAATTATTTTCTAAAAATTTTTGTTGTTGAAAAATTTTCTGAATGCATTTTTGGATTTTGACTTCATTACCATAGTCTCTCTTTTCAACGGAAAAATTGACGAAAAAAAGAGAATTAGAAAATATAATCGCCATTTTCATCGTATTTTAAATTGCAAAAAATAAAAAAATTACTAAACTGTTGAAAAATAAAAAATTGAATTGCATAAGTAGGTATATCATATTTTTTGAAAAATTTATGAGTAATTTGAGAGTTTAGTGATGAAATTTTAATTTTTTTTTCAAGTGAATGAAATCTAAAATTTCAATTTTTTTTCTCCTAAAAATTTAGTTTTGCCTTACTCTTGGAAAAATCATGATCTTCTCTCTGATTCTAGAATTTTCTATGAAATCAATCATTTGTGGTATTTCAATCAAGAAAAAAGAAATCATTTTTTCCCAGTTGCTGCAACATAAAAAATTTATTGAAAAAAAAAACAAAAATCCTGCAAAAAAATTAGAAAGCAAAACATTTTTTGACTTTAAAATTGAATTGAATTTTTTAAAAATATTCCTAGGCTTTGTTCTTGAGATATATTTTTAGCAAAACTTGAAAAACTCTGCTTATTGAGCGATTTTTTGAGATTTTTTAAAAAGAAATTAAGGTGAATGCAATGCGGGTTGAATTTTTTTCAGAAGTTCTAGCTTTGTATGGGTAGTTGGATTTTTTGAAAATATTTTCGGCGTCATTTGTACCTCGTTCTTATTTCATTGAACATTTGAATGACCTTTTTATAGTTTTAAAGCATTCAAGCTTCCAATTTGATTGTCGTTGTCAGATTTTAGCCCCTCCTTCTCCCGTCTGTCTCTCCAATTTTTTTCCAAGGAATTTTAGCTGATCAAGCAGAATTTGTGGGATACTAAAATCAGTCACCAGAGGCATTGCCACTCATCTTCACTTTTTTCGTTAAAATTTCCCAATCTAAAAAACGTTCTTTTAGGAATTTCAAATTGAATAGAAGTGTAAAAAATAAGTACCAATTTTTGAAATTTTCAATTGAAATAAAACGGCAAACAAATAAAAATTGTTTCAAAGAAATTTAATAAATGAAAAGCATATTGCGTGAGATACATTACATCCGATTGCATGCCTATTTTTGTGTCAGAAAGTAAAAAACACGATGCGTTGTGCGCTTTAATTTCCCAGAAGTATAATTTATGAAAATTCGATACCAAATTGAGGTAACTTCGGTATTGAAAAGTGAGGTGGTTACAAATATGTAGGTAATAGGTATATTACGTATGAAGACGTGTTACCCAAGTTGTATTTGGTGGACTGGAATTTCGAAAATTTTCAATTTTGATAACTTTTCTCTCTTCGGATTGATTGTAATTCTAACTTCTAAGAGGCTACACAGCCTAATTTTCGGTTCATCAATTTTTTTTTCAACCAATATTCTGAAATAAAAATTTACTATCGAGATACTGAGATATTGAAGGAAAGTTTATGATGTTTAACAATCATATCTATTAAATCAGCCGTAATCTATCCGTAAAATAAAAAAAAAGTTGTCATAAAAGGTTACTTATTAACCTTGAAATTATACGGTGCCCTTTAACGTAGGTATAGTACTTACGTATTTTTAGTTGTTCGATGGAATCTAGCTCCTAACGTTACCTTAAGGTCAGAATACATTTCCGGCTTAATTTCATTTACCATATAAATGACCCCACTTCTACATAATAATATTTTTTTCCAGTCGTATCGTAAATTATCTAGGTACTATATCGTTGTGTACGACTGCTTATATTGATTGACAGGTACTTCAGCGAGTGAAACGTACACGTTGTGTTTTAAAAAATTGCTCGATATGTTTAATAAAATTCATAACCTTTGACTCTTTGTTAGCTTGATTTGCACCCGAGAATATAAAACGAATAGGTACATAGAGTGATGAAGAAGCGATATTACTCATACATCGATCACACCTCCTTAATTGCTGCATAAAGGGTTATACTTATTATAACATTCGGGGTCTTGTTAATTTTTATACATTACACGAGTCTGAATCTGAATGCTCGGTTACGCAAATGATAACTTTTTATTTTATTATTTCCTCATTTATCGTAAAGATATTTTCTTCAACAGTAACACGTTGAAAGCTTTTTTACTTAATGATACATATCATAGAGTGAGAAAGTTAATTAATTTAAAATTTTTATATACGTTTTTTAAGGTTATACGTTAATGAATTACCTATTGATTTAGATTTATTAGTTTGTTTTATCGGACCTTTAAACCTTACCTGATATCTGTATTCGATGTATACCTAATTAGCGGTTTTTTTGTTTTTGTTTTGTAGAAAATGTTGATTTCGTTTTGAGAGATGGTACCGCTGTTACTGGATCACGAGACAAAAGCACGGTAGGTGGCGTTTTTTAATGACGATTCGAGTTTGTAAATTGTTTTTATGGTGTTTTGAGGTATAAAACTTCAATTCTGTGTCACGAATTGACTTTAAAGTGCATGTTTTCTACCCTGTTTACGTGAGTTGTAGTTTTGCTGTGGTTAAACCTTGAAAGTTTTCAAGTTTTTTTGTTGTTGTTTACGTTCTTTCTTATTTTGATTTTTGAGTTGAGCAAAAAAAAAAAAATCAGAAAGTACTTATTTAAAAAAAAAAAATATTATGTTGATTCCAAAATGCCAATGCATCAAATTTCTAGAAAATACGTATAAATGACCTGAAAAAATACTAGTTTAAAATGGCGATAAAGTTGGTGAAACATTACAAAATTTTTAGCCAACTGCCAAATATTTTGAAAAAATGTCCAAAAGTTCAGAAAATTGCTGAAAATTACGAAAAATATTATAAAAATGAAATTTAAGTCTACTAAAATCCCCTTGTTGAAATATCATGAAAAAGTTAAGAATTACTGAGAAAGTTGATAAATGAAATAACAACAACAACTGAAAAAAAAAACTGTTGAATGCTACGAAAAATTGATCAAATAATCCACTTCAAGAATGAAATTGTGTAAAAATCATTTCAAGTGTCATGAAAATCGTTGAAAATAATCAAAAATTGATAAAATTTCAGTAAAATCGAGCGAAGTTTAGCAAAAATCGAAGAAATTAATGTTGTTGAAAACTTTCAAACTGACATCAAAACTGTCGAATAAGCTCAAGATTTGATTAAAATATCTTGCATGTTGTTTTTAGAAAAACTACCCCAAATAAAATGTGCATAATTTGAAAAACCGCCTTAGGGATTGTAATTCCCATATACCTAATCGCCTTTTTAAAGAACCATTTCACGTATAAAAACCAAAACTACGAGTGGAATAACTAAAAATTGGGAAACGAAAACTGAAACTAAAATTTGTCTTTTATTTTCTCGTTTCGCTTTGATTTTAAAACTTCAACTTTTTTCATTTTTTTATTTTTTACAAAGTGATGTTGAAAAAAATTATAAAATTGAAGTTGAGAACTGAAAGCCTATTTTTTCAGGCTTGTAACTGTAACTCTGCTTCAAAAATATTGGTTTTTTTTGAAAAAAAGAAAAGAATGGAATTTTATTTTTATTTGCAACTTTATAATAGAAATTCTTAACTTTGAGAGTTCTACAAAAAATGTCATATCTTTAAAAAAAAATTAAGATCCATTTGTAGCCCCTTCAATTTTGAAGTCGAACAAATGTCACCAAAGAAAATTTTTTGAAAATTTTATACGATGGCCACTTCTTTCCCCCTCACCTCTCTCAAATCCATACTATGATCAAACGTGTTACTAGACGTTGAGAATCGAACAATTTTGTCATTTTTTTAATTTTCAATCTAAATTTAATCACATGCAGTCATGTTTTCTTGAACACCTTAATTAATTTAATACTTACCTATTTTGCGAAGACATTTACTCAATAAAATTTTCTTTTACAGGACGAAAACCCGGCTTTTTCCAGCTGCCCAAATGAAGACCATAATTACGGATATCATCACTACAATTCAGTTAAATCTGAACCCGATTGCGTCTCCAGTACTTCAGCTGCGAATAAAGATACTTTGAACAGGTTGGTACCATTTTGCAGCTTTTCAATTTTCATATTCCCTTCATCTCGGTTTTTCTTACCAATGCATATTTCGATTCGCAGCGATTACTGGAATTCGGTCAAAGAAGACGAAGAACAAAGGAAAATCGTCGAAGGTGCAGACGCTCTTTTAAATTTGGCAGGCATCACCACAACGTCATCGTATAACATGCGCAAACGTTCGTTATCTTCATCCGAAGATCAACAACGTTCGGTGAAGCATTGCCCAGAGCAGACTTCCTACCGGCCTAGACTTCTGCGTAAAGAAAAAACCTCAAAGGTCAATTGCAAAGAGTCAATTAGTACCGAAACGTACGAAACCTCCAACGAAGTTACAAATTATTACACTATAAGTAAAAGTAGCTCGAACGAAAACGGCGACTCGGCCGAAACAGACAAATCAAAGTTTCAAAACAGTCGAACTGCCGTCACCAATGGACGTAAACCTCGTAAAAAGCTAGAGAAAAAGAAAGCCAGAATGTAGATTTTGCCTCGAGGTTGCTCGCTGTACGAATTTAATCTCGTGCAGTTGAAAACCACCCTCTTAGACATTGTAGATGCTTTCAATATTATGTTTTTATCAAAAATTTAAAAAAAAAAACTTGGTGATAGTTAACTTTTTTTTGTTATTTTTTTTCAAGTATTTGTTTTCGCAATTTCCGTTGTTTTGTTTTATTTATTTAATAATATTTTCTTTTCTCTTGTAATATGTTGAGGTTACCAGCATGTCTGGTCAGGCTGTACGTTTGGCAATACGAAGTTATCTAATTTTATTACGCGCTTGTGTTAAATTTTTTATGTAATGAAACGACGGATGTAGTTATCATAACTCTGAATAGTTTTGGTACACGAATTACCCCTCCCCCATGTCCCTTTATTCATTTTGTTCTTTATTGGTACATATTTCGACGATTGAAGATTATATCGCATTGATTGATTGGAAATTTTATTGAAAAAACATTTGTTATTATTTATTTTTTCGTTTTTTAAAGAACTATTGTGTTAGTTTATATTTATTATTTTTCTTTTACGAACTCTCTGTCTTCCTTTTATCTTACACTAAGGTTATATAACTAATTCTTCCTCTCTTTATCACGATAGTTTTTAATTTAGCATTTTGTGTGTTTTTTTTTTTTTGGTTTTGTTTTTTTGAGAAAAAAAGAAACCGGTGCAGCGTTAGTGTTATGTATTTTGAACCGAAGTTTCCAGCTAATTACATCAGATAGACGAAACGAATTAATTTCTAATTATTCGTACATATAAGTTGAAAATATTTGCTCAGATGCGTATTTTTGATGGTTAACGTATTCTTAAGAATTTGTGTAACGATTACAATTCGTATGTTTATGTTTCTTTTTGTTTTGTTTTAGGTTTTTTTTTTTAAACAATATTTCACTATGTTTTTCAATGACTCGAGAAAAAAAAAACAGCTTTTAGACTATAATCCATACACGAAAAAGTGCTCTAGAAGTTGATTTTGTATTTTTTTTTCGGGGACCAAAAAAATGCGCTGCCAAAATGAAGGTACTACCTGCCCCATTTGGAAAAGTGCAATTTTGAAATTTTTTCCCCGCACAACGAGGGGGTGGACCCTCAAAAAGGTGATTTTGGGGACATGGTCGGGACCGAAAAAACTCGACGGGGTTGTGTTGGGGGACTTCTCCCGATACCAAATATGTAATTTTTTTCCGTGAAACCCTGCACAACTGCATGCTATGGCACTTTGAATGCGATTTTAATGCATTTTTGGCCATTTTTGATGGTAAAATGGCTCTCATGTCTACGATATGGTTGAGGACCGAACAATTTCTTAGACGTTTGTTAGACGGGGCTATTTGAAGCCCAACTGCGCAAAAACGGCGAAAAAATACTTGCACAACGCGATTTTATGAGCACTAATAGGCTTGTTACCACTCCCCCGCCCCCCGAATTAAATAATGCATTGTGAATTCGATAATATCGATGCGACCCATCGAAATGGTATACAATTTCGCGCCGAACACAAAAATCGCAATCATTTTAAATTCTGACCCCCCCGCGGTGGAGTTTTGCCCCCCAAACTGAATATAACGATGATATTGAACAAACTTTGCACATTACACGTCGATACTGAGGATTTATGTGTACGCAATCAGAATGAATCTCATATTCGTTGCTTGGGAATATTTTTGCTTCAAAAGTTTTCATTTAATCTCCACCCCCTCCCTTCCCCTATAAAGACTATTTTTGAACATAGATTTGAAAACTTGAACATGACCTATCAAAATGGTACAAAATTTCGCGCTGAGCTTGGAAATTGCAGTCATTTTTCATTTGCACCCCTCGGTGGAGTTTTGCCCTCCCCCCCTCCGACCATAAATCTAACTACGAAAATGAACACTTTGCACATTACGTGTCTGTACATGAGGATTTATAAAAAAAAAATATTGGTGGAAAAAAATACAAAAATGAAAGAAAAAACAGAAAAATGAGAAAAACAAGAAAAAAAAACAAAAAAAAATGGAAGATACAAAAAAGAAAAAAGAGAAAAAAAGGAGATGAAATGAAAAAAAAACAGAAAAATAAGAACGAGAAAAAAATATGTACAATGAAATAAGAAAATTGGAACAAAAAATGAAAACAAATCAGATGAAATAATAAAAAAAGAAAAACAAGAAAAATGGAACAACAATGACAGATACAAAAAATGTAAATCAATAGTTTCCATTTTATTAAAACGTAAAATATAAATGAAAATGAATAACACAAATATTTTGGTCAAATTCATTTTTCACAACTAACACATAGATGTTGAGCACAATAGTTGTGATGTAATCAGCCGATTTATGGTGCACTGGAGTCTTGGTAGCCATTTATTTGTGTTTTAAAAATCAACAGAAATACGAGAAAACGCTTTCCCGAGCTCCATCGTTTCCAAACTTCATTCCAGTCATAAGAAAAATAGTCAATCGAATGTGAGGAGCGAGAGAAGGGGATTAAAATGAAAATTGATTCCAATTTTCGAGCTCAGCGCGAAATTTTATGTCATTTTGATAGGTCGCGTCGAAGTTTTCAAATCCATGTTCTGACTTTATGGAGGGAGTGCACCATAAATCGGCTGATTACATCACAACTATTGTGCTCAACATCTATGTGTTAGTTGTGAAAAATGAATTCGACCAAAATATTTGTGTTATTCATTTTCATTTATATTTTACGTTTTAATAAAATGGAAACTATTGATTTACATTTTTTGTATCTGTCATTGTTGTTCCATTTTTCTTGTTTTTCTTTTTTTATTATTTCATCTGATTTGTTTTCATTTTTTGTTCCAATTTTCTTATTTCATTGTACATATTTTTTTCTCGTTCTTATTTTTCTGTTTTTTTTTTCATTTCATCTCCTTTTTTTCTCTTTTTTCTTTTTTGTATCTTCCATTTTTTTTTGTTTTTTTTTTCTTGTTTTTCTCATTTTTCTGTTTTTTCTTTCATTTTTGTATTTTTTTCCACCAATATTTTTTTTTTTATAAATCCTCATGTACAGACACGTAATGTGCAAAGTGTTCATTTTCGTAGTTAGATTTATGGTCGGAGGGGGGGAGGGCAAAACTCCACCGAGGGGTGCAAATGAAAAATGACTGCAATTTCCAAGCTCAGCGCGAAATTTTGTACCATTTTGATAGGTCATGTTCAAGTTTTCAAATCTATGTTCAAAAATAGTCTTTAAAGGGGAAGGGAGGGGGTGGAGATTAAATGAAAACTTTTGAAGCAAAAATATTCCCAAGCAACGAATATGAGATTCATTCTGATTGCGTACACATAAATCCTCAGTATCGACGTGTAATGTGCAAAGTTTGTTCAATATCATCGTTATATTCAGTTTGGGGGGCAAAACTCCACTGCGGGGGGGTCAGAATTTAAAATGATTGCGATTTTTGTGTTCGGCGCGAAATTGTATACCATTTCGATGGGTCGCATCGATATTATCGAATTCACAATGCATTATTTAATTCGGGGGGCGGGGGAGTGGTAACAAGCCTATTAGTGCTCATAAAATCGCGTTGTGCAAGTATTTTTTCGCCGTTTTTGCGCAGTTGGGCTTCAAATAGCCCCGTCTAACAAACGTCTAAGAAATTGTTCGGTCCTCAACCATATCGTAGACATGAGAGCCATTTTACCATCAAAAATGGCCAAAAATGCATTAAAATCGCATTCAAAGTGCCATAGCATGCAGTTGTGCAGGGTTTCACGGAAAAAAATTACATATTTGGTATCGGGAGAAGTCCCCCAACACAACCCCGTCGAGTTTTTTCGGTCCCGACCATGTCCCCAAAATCACCTTTTTGAGGGTCCACCCCCTCGTTGTGCGGGGAAAAAATTTCAAAATTGCACTTTTCCAAATGGGGCAGGTAGTACCTTCATTTTGGCAGCGCATTTTTTTGGTCCCCGAAAAAAAAATACAAAATCAACTTCTAGAGCACTTTTTCGTGTATGGATTATAGTCTATTTGGTAAAACCGTAGTACCAAAAAAAATTTAAGATTTGACGCGTTTGTGAATGCTTTTATGTCTACGATGAAAGAAAATGTGCTAAATATTTTACATTTGTGATGCATTTGTTAATCGATAACGATCATGAAATTTTTTATGTAACGTTTTAACATTTATATTTTGAATGTTTTAATTTTTTCCCTTGTTGGTAGTTGAAACTATTTTAATTGCTAGTTTTACGAAAAGGAAATTTTATTTTGCAGGCGTGTGAAGAGTAGTTACCGCGTAGACCTACCAGCTGTGCAGTAATAGAGAAAAACTCTGGTA
This sequence comes from Planococcus citri, assembly GCF_950023065.1. Classification (NCBI taxonomy): domain Eukaryota; kingdom Metazoa; phylum Arthropoda; class Insecta; order Hemiptera; family Pseudococcidae; genus Planococcus; species Planococcus citri. Next base: position 31,447,998 of record NC_088679.1, read on the forward strand.
AAATATTTTATCCTAGATCACTGCCTTTTGAAGTGCGCATTTTATCAAAATTTCTCCATTTTTCATATCTCATAGCGTATTTTTTTAATCATGCGAGATTTCAAAATGCTGGAGTGATAATTTTTTTTTAATTGTTATTTTGGAAAACAAATCAGCAATATTTTTAGCTTTAAAGGCAGTATTAAAGTTTTTTCCATTCTCATCTCTGTCTTAGAATTTTTTTACGAAGAACAGTTTTTTAAAAATAAATTTAACAGTTTGATATCTTGATGTGGTTTGTGCTGGGGTTGCATTCATGATCCACGCATTAATAAGTGTTGACTTTTTATTCTGGAATGTGAATCAGTTTTAGATGAATTTAGAAAATTACCTATCTGTGATGACTTTTTTTTTTTTTGTTAATGTACCTTCTGCATGAAGTTGTATTACAAATGTTATGTAGCGGTTGAAGTAATGTGTATGTTGTACTTTGACCGCTGTAGTGAAAAATTGTTTGGCGGTGTATTTGAACACATTGTAGTCGAATTACGTATTTTTTAAAATTATTTTTAATAAATCAAGTAACTACTGAGTGTTGGTTTTTTGTCGCTGTTGTGTTCGTAGGTACTCTTTGGCGTTGATCTTACTATAAGTCTTGCTCTTCAAATAGAAGAGACGAGGAGTTGAGAATGAGATTCAGCGAATGTGAGAATATGTGAATTTGGTAAATTTATATTTTACATATTAAATTGAATAAATTAATCACAATTTTTTATAATAAATTAACGAATTGATGAGTAAATTTTCTCTCAATCTGCAACAAACTTATCATTTTTCTTGAAATTGCTTTGGATCATTCAATGGATGCTATGCATTTTCCGTTCATGCTCAGTAGTAGTGTTGACCTGGAAATATTAAATAAATTATTTTTTTGATCTACAAAGTGAAGTCAACATTAGTTCATTCATTCGTTCATTCGAAAATCACTTGAATTGAATTTAATTATTCAGATTAGAAATCAGAATGAAAATAATCATGATTTTCATGATGCAGAAATGGTAACACTGATTGTGATTCTAGCTTTTTTGTCGTGACTTAGTCGTGACGTCATGATTAATGATCATTTTGATTTTTGACGTCATCAACGAAAACAAACAATTTTGAATTTTTTCTGCGAATCAAGCATTCAAGCTTAGGGCCGGTTTCTCAATTGTCGGTTAGCGGCAATTTAACTGCTGACTAGTCTAACCAACAGTTAACACGTTCCCCAATTGTTTAGTAGTTACTAACCAGCGATTTCTGGTGTCAAAAATTGACTGGCTGTGTTAATTTTTGACACCAGAAATCGCTGGTTAGTAACTACTAAACAATTGGGGAACGTGTTAACTGTTGGTTAGACTAGTCAGCAGTTAAATTGCCGCTAACCGACGATTGAGAAACCGGCCCTTAGTGAAGTGAAAGTGAATTTGATGCGTTCGCGTAAATTATTTCGTTCATCGAACTCATCGAAGATTATTAGCAGTATTACGTTCAGAATTTGAAAATCAGAAATGACATCCTGTCACTTCATCACCTGGTAATGTGTTTTAAAACGGATGTTTACTTACTGAATGGCCGAATTGGATGATGACCCCATAGATACGTTCTTTTTACAGGCGATAAATAGCTATCTCTGAGGTAGAATGGTGACGGTTTATATCCTCCATGATTCGGCGGCTCAAAAGGTTTCAATTCCGGGTAATCCCACCACCAGGGATCTCTCACAAAGCGAGAAATCGGTACGCGAGTATTGGGTTCAAACATCTCTCGTAAGGGTCTCGGTGGAAGAGGTCTGGTGTAAATTGGCTGACCTGGAGTATTTTTTTCCATTATGTTACAGATTACACGCACTTCGGTCTACCATAAATATTATCAGAACCATTACCAGCATAATTATAACCAAGAGCTCTCATCGGATCTTCGTAGATGGACCTGGGACGAGTCCTTGGAACGTACAGTTCACGTGGTGGAGTCATTGACTTATGCAAAGGTGGGTACTTTTTTGGAAATAAGTTATCGAGTTCTGCTAATCTGTTCAAATGATCGTTCCAATCGTTCAACGCTTTAAATGGCGGATCTGTTTTGGTCGGTTCTGTAAACAGAATTTACCCAAGTCATGGCTAGGAATCGAACTAGTTCGATCATCATTTAGGAAACTAATGATCAAAAGAAAATTAGCGATTGTTTTATTCTTCAATAGTATTAGTAGGTATACGAATAATTGTAAACTTCGATGGTTGTGATTAGTGATTTTTTTTTTAGTGAAGCTTCAAGTTGCAGAATTTGCAGAACAGTCGTAATTCTTAATTAGAATTGAAACGTTCATCAACGATGAGTTATTTATAATAATTGATTTAGATAGGCATGTAATACTGCGATTTCGAATTGATTTATTTCCAGTTACGAACTCGAAGTAGTAAAAATATTTCAAGTATGCGAATTAATCATTTTTGGTGAAGATTTTTACGCAGTGCTAGGTCAGGTCACTTACCGTAGTTATCATGGACTGTGATGGTGTATGGCATTTCCAACCTAAGAAAACGTTCGGTATTAGTTCTCTACAATTTTATATGTGAGTTAATCATGAATATTAGTATGCGCAATGGCTCAGTTACGGTTAATTTATATATAAAAAATATTATCAGTGTTTTGTTTAAAGTATTTAAGATTGATTCGTCGAAGAATTGTTGTGTTCAGTACTGAGAATTTCGTTCGTAATACTTCCATATCAATGACACAATTCATTATTTAGATCGACTTCAGGTGTTTGAATTTCGATGAATTTCAACTCATCATTCCTGTTTTTCAATTAATATGCAATATTCATTCGCGTGATGAGTGATTTTATTATCAGTAAATGGGTTCAATTGTTCGATAGACTATTATATTGGAGATTCTACAAGTGGTTCCGTATGTCCATGTCGTGGCAGGAATGACATGCTATCTTTATGACTCACTACTTTACGTTGTAAAACTAGTTAGCTCACAATCAGTGACATGTTTTGTTGCTACGAGCAACGTGAGCTAGAATAAGAATGCCCCTTCGAAAGATGTTATGCTTTAGCTTCGGTCATCAATGTTGACTTGGTTGCCTACTGAATCGTAGCAGGCTCCTGCACCTTACTGATAGTCGTGTAATTTATCATTATTTATAAGAAATTGAATTAATCGTAGTGTTTGCTTTGTTACAGCAAAATAATCTCTCGGTCATTGCACTAGTTGATTTCAAAATTATGTACAGCGAGGTCTTATTTGATTAGAAGCGAGATAACTCGAATATCACCAATTTTATACCATCGAATTGCTAACATCACAGGTGAGTTTCAGCAATAAATATAGACTGACCGTGTAAAACCAAACACATACACACTTTGTACAAGTATCAATTAAAGTGTTACTAGAGGTAAAGTAAAAAAACAGAAACGAAACACATATTAGAATAGAATTTATTTAAAAAAGAAATACATTTGTAAAACTTACAAGAGACATAATTTTAAATTATATTATAAGTTTACATATTTTTTTTAATGATCTTAGTTTAGAAAAAAAAAGAAAAGTTCGTATTGAAATTTTGTAAATAATATAATATCGCTCGAGCGGCTCGAATAGCGATCGAATAAATAGAAAAAAAAAATCGAAGGAAATTCTTTGCAATGGCAATCGTATCGTTGTAATTCGTCGATTTCGTCTTGAAAGAATTTTTTAAATAATTTACTTATCGATGTTGGTTCGCCGATCAATACACGTGGTAATGTCTGGGAACATCTCCTATAAAAAATTGGAAAAAAGTTTTCCGATAGAAAAAAAAATCCATTTGTCGCGTTGACAGAGAAAAGCTGAAGCGTTAAAGGAGATCGGCGAAGCGAAACAGGTCTAGACTAATTGCCGTAGGTATTTTTATTTTTATACATAGAAAAATAGCAATTGGAGGAGAAGTGAGGAGTAGAAGTAACTAGAATATACATTTGAGTGAAGCGACGGTGACGTTAGAACTTAGAAGCATTCGTATTTTTCGTATTTCTTGAATAAGTCTGCGCACTTACCATAACGTGGTGAACTGTAATTCTGAGGGTACAGGTTTCTGGGGGAGATTCCGTAAGTTTCGCGTGAAATTGGCAAGTATCTGTATCCGGGCACGTTGATGCGTTCGCTGGGGTGGACTGGGTCGTCGTAGATGGATTTTAAGCTCGGCCACGTTGGGTAATCTACATTTAAGACTGGTCGGAAGATGCCACGGGTGGGGTATTTTGAGTAGTGTGTTTGTTCTGGTGCTCTCATGTCGTCTGTGCCTGGAATTTGAGGTTTATATGTAATTGGTTCGATTTTATCGTTTAGTTTTTATGGTTCATTAGGACAGATTAATTAATAATAATAATTTTGTATTTTTCTTTCAGGTTCGAGGGAAGAAGTCAAATTACTGATGATGAAACTTCGTGATGATTTTATTCGTTTGATGATCTTGGTATGTATCATGAGATTAGGAAAAATTGGCCGAAACTTTCATTTTCAAAATGATGCGTGTATTATTAAGATGAACAGAACTTACCTTTTAAAGCTCTGACGTACGATTGCCAAAATTTCGCCTTCCTCTGTACGGGCTCATTCCTTCCAATCATGTCCAAGTGTTGCTTCAACATTTTTTATCGATTTTTCGGTCCTGAAATAACACCAAAGCAATCTCTCGTTACAAACCTTAAATTAATACTTCAACGAATGTTTCTTCGACCGAATTACCCGAACGTTTTGAGAACTTAGAAATAATAATGAAGCGCAATGAAGAGTCGAAGCATCTTAGGCTTATCTCAATTTAAAAGTAAAGTTACCTGTATTATAATAAAATGGATGAAAGTTATAATCGTAAAAAAGAAAAGACACTTGTAATCACTTCGAGGATATATCCAATATATCAAGTATATACCTTCAGGATATGAGATAAGAACATTGGATTGAAAAAAAGTACAGAAATAACAACAAATTCAAGCTCAAGGCGTAACAAATACTCAACTTATTACTTTTACCAATTTACTGGCACTCGGCCGAAAAATTCGTCAGAGAAGATGGTCGTAATCGATTTAATTTTTTTACAAATCTCGAGCAGGAGATTGCTCCGTGTTTGAGCCAAAATTGCAAATCGACGAGAGCATTAAACGTCGAGCGAAAAATTACGCGAATGAATTAAATTGATCGAAAAACACGGACCGATGGCATGCCAAAAATATTCACCTATTCTGTTTGATGTTTGGCGATAACAACGCAGTATATATGAAAAATAATAGACTGGATTTCTAACTCTCAAAAAAACAATTCTGTAAAAATTCAATTTTTCGGTTCATTACTAAATTTTTATTTGAGGCACCTGTTTTCCCTCAACGGGGAAGAGAAGCAGAGGGAGACCAAGGAGGAAACTCACGGATACCTCAGGCTCATCCTCAACAGGTTCCACACCGCAGCAGACAGGCCAATAGGCCTACCGCTTATAAGGAAACGACGACGACGACCTGTTTTCCCTAAAATTCGGAAAAGTTCTTTTAAAAAATCATCAAAATTCTTGTTTTTTCGATTTTTACGAAAAGTTTTAGAAATTTATGCAGAGCAAATTTTATCATAACAAAATATGCTCAGAATAAAATTTCTGTTCGAAAGAGTCGTACACTAATTATTTTTCTCACCCCCCACCCCACCCATGTGAACCCAGCCCCTCTCCCACCAACAAAAAATACAATGGTTCCAATCAAAAAAAAATTTTTAATCAAGAGTTGTTTCTCGGAACTCAATTTAAAATTTTAGTTTCAATAAAATCCCATTTTGAAGTAACTCTTGCCCCCCCCCCCAAAATCTAGAAAAAAATTAATGTTTTTGAAAATCATCAACTTGACTTTTTGTTTTTTTCTCTCATCCTTAAATAGACCTCATTTTCCAGAATGAGTGATGACTAAATTTTTTTTTTAATATCAACATTTACCTACTTTTTCATTTCAACTTCTCCCACATAGATAAATTCTATAAATCCGTGCAAAACTTTTCACTTCGCCGATCTGATTTACAAAATATGTTTTTCGAGAGTTCAAATCCAGTCTATTATTTTTCATACAAAACTGCGTTGTTAGAGCCAAACATCAGACAGAATAGGTGAATTTTTTGGCATTCCATCGGTTCGTGTTTTTCGATCGATTTAATTCATTCGCGTAATTTTTCGCTCGACGTTTAATGCTCTCGCCGGTTCGCAATTTTGGCTCAAACACGGAGCCGTCTTCTACATTAAAGCTAACATGTATCTTGTCCATGTCCGCTGATAATTGCATTCTGCTTCTGCAGTGAGAAAAAATTACGTTCGAGGTAATTTATTCAACCCGGACAAACATATGTCGGTGAAATTAACGCGTACTCGTGTAGTTTGTTTTTCAACTTTCGTCAATTAATTTCCGAATTAGAAAAAATCACACTATGCCAAGATTTTATTATCTTTTTAGCTGCCTTTAAATTTTATTGTAGATACTTTGGGCAGCCGATCCTCTCTTATTTTTAAGCTGATTTATTACCGTGTTGTTGCATATGTCGTCGTGTGGCTTAAAATGTACCTAATTCGTAATTAATTCGTTTACGTTGTTGAATAGGTACCTATACTAAATCTGTCATCAGGAGATACGTCACCATTATGGTACAGGAGCCGTTGTCGGTGGAAATAACGTCATTTCCGAGTAAATGATTTTTTTTTTTTAGTTCTTCGTTTTTATAGAGTTGGATTTTATATAGGTATATTTTTATCCGTTGTTTTTTGCTTTCTCTTTCAGGGTAAGTTTCCAGTTTTACAAAATTAGAACGCCGGTTTTCAACTCACCAATGGGAGAAATTTTCAAGAATAGCAAACTACCTATCGAAAAACAAAACGAAAATTGTTTTCGATTTTCAATTAATATTTGTATCGTTTTCGGTTTTATGGCCACGTAGTTTTCGTCTATTTATAGCAATTCCGCGTAGATCATCGATTTATGCTTGAAAGATCATTAATTTACGAAAATGGAGATTCGTGATGATTGATCAAGTCTGAGAATCTTTCTAAATTAATAGTACAATCGAGAATTGGCTAGGTGTAGGTACGTCGCATTTTGTTATTAGCAGTTCTTTGATATCACTTCTCATTCGAATATATTCAATGAAAATTTTTTAGTGAAGAGTAATAGCTGCGTTAGGGTTCTCAAGGAATCCAAATATTTCCACAAAAACATTTTTTTTGACCATTTTTGAAAAATTTTGGGACCAATTGGGTATTATAGTTTTTGGAATTTTCAAAAAAAAAAAATAATAATAATAATAATAATAATAATAATAATAATGTGACCTATCAAAATGGGTTAAAATTTCTCGACAAATTCGAATTTTTTCGAGGAAAATATTTTTTGAGCATTTTTAAAAAAACATTAAATCCAAAATTAGATTATGATTTTTGAGATTTCGATTTTGAAAGAAGGCTTACGCAACCTATTCAAATGGGAATTTTTTAGTGAACAATAATAGATTAGGGGTTTCAAGAAATCTAAATATTTCCACAAAAACATTTTTTGAGCATTTTTGAAAAATTTTGGGATAAATTGGGTATTAATTTTTGGAATTTTCAACAAAAAAAACTCACATGACCTATTAAAATGGGTTGAAATTTCTCAACAAATTCGAATATTTCAAAGAAAATATTTTTTGAGCATTTTTTAAAAACATTAAACCCAAAATTAGATCATGATTTTTGAGATTTCAATTTTTGAAAAAAGTCTCATATGCGACTTATTCAAATGAGTTAAAATTTCACGAAAACAAATAACGTATCCATGTTTTAAAACTATCCTTGAAGAGGAGACTTGACTCTCTATTTTTTTGGTGCCGTTTAAAAGTTAAAAATGCTCGTTTTGCTTAGATTTTTTTTTTGTTTTTTTTTCCTACATTTTTTTATTCTGAGCGTATATACCTAATTGCCAGGATTTTTACGCTCATGTGCTTGAAAAAGTTTCAAAAAATTTCCATAATAATATAACCCTGGTTGTAAGAAAACAATTTCAGTAAAAATCTTTTTTGAGCATTTCTAAATTGAAAAATTTTGATCCAGAAATTGGCCTATGATTTTTGAGATTTTTCAAATTAGTTGACTTGCAACCAATAAATATGAGTTAAAAGTTTCTGCAGAAAATCAAAAGTTTTTATCAAAAAGTTTCTTTTCATAATGGAAATTATAATTATCAAAAAGCATAATTTTCTCACATCATTTTGGCTTAATCAATTTTAAAGTAAGATTTTTTAAAAACGATCTGTTGAAATTGTAATTTTTGGTGCTTTGTAATTTGATTTATACTTCAAACTGGATTCGTGGGATGACTACAGATTTTCAAAATTTTCGACTTTTCGAGACTTTTTCCAAATTTTTGAAGCGATCTTTTTCGCAATATTTTCCTCCACATTTTCCTCTACCTGCTTGAAAACCCCTTCCCGCCTTCGTCAACTAGCGCGATATTTTTTTTGATTTTTTTTTTAAAAACGAGCGAATTGTATTCGAACATTTTTGTTACTTTTGCATCACATTTTTGACTTTTACAAAAAAATTGAGTTATTTTCGCACCTTGACTAAGATTTTGTAAGATTACAAGTATCTCATTATTTTACAGTGAACATCTTCGTTTTGTTTTGGATTTCTGTTGAGTGGGATACAAAATGTAACTAAACAGGGTTTTATTTTTTTTTTTAAATTGTGAATTTTTTAATCAATTTTGACAAATTTTGAGACTTTTTCAGTCAGTTTTTCTCTTTGTTGAATTTTAAAGCTTAAACAACTAAACCAATTCCACAAATTTTATGAAAAAAATAAGCTGGTCTGAGCGAAGTGAGTGCAAAAGTTTCAGAAAATTCATTATAGGTAGGTATTTTTCAAAAAGTATTTTCTCTATTTTTTGTGATTCAGTAGAAATAAGTTGAGGAAGTCTTTATGATCGAATTTGAGTGTTTTCGTAACTCTTATGACCAAATTTTGAACTCGCGACTATTTTTTAGTTGTAGACATCCTGGGGATCGTCGACCTTTTTCGCTCAAAATTCTCCTTCGCCTTATACATGGTCATTTGAATTTTTTGAAAAATCAAATGAATAAATGAATATTTAGATAGGTGCCTACTTATCTTATTTGCACCACACATTGATTCCAAATTAAGTCAGTTTTTTATAATGTCTATGCCTTCTTCGGTCATTGATCGGTTCAAAGCTCTTTCTAAATTCGAGAAAAATCGGCTCCAAGACGTCTAATTTTTTCATTCAGTACTTGTCCTATCATCTCGAATCATTTCAAAATTTCTCTCAGGTCATAGATCGGTTCAAAGCTCTTTCTAATTTCGAGAAAAATCGCTTCCAAGACGTCTAATTTTTTCATTTAGTACTTCTCTTATCATCACGAATCATTACAAATTTTCTCAACAAAATTCGTAGAAAAAATCTCAGAAATTTTACGTTTTCTAAACGTCCCTCGTGGCGCGTTCTCTTCAACGCTCGAAGACGTTGATTTATGGAGCGCAAATACGACACAAAATAAACATTTCTTTGCCAAGGTACCTCTACTTTGAAACTACCATCATTAATTCGGGCATTAAAATAAAATAGAAAAAAAAAGAAAAGAAAGCCGGCGGCGAAGAAGTAAAAAATTAAATTACTTTTATTGGTAACGTTCGAACGTAAAAATGGCGTAAGAGCTTCGAAGCATAGGGCCATATGTAACTCTCCAAGATACGATCTGTACTACGGTACCATATAGGAGGACGCGAAACGTACAAACAAAAAATGCCAGTTAAATATAGAACTTGGTAAATTGTGCCGCTGTGCCAATTTGTTATGCGAAATAGTTTTCTTTCGTCCTACACTTGAAATGGTTCCATAATATATCCCAGTCTATTTCTAACCGTTTTCTCGCCATAGCCGTAGTACACTGAAAAATTATGTTGCATTATGAAAACCATAGCGTCGCGTCGCTCGCCTCAGTCGCCTCTGTATTCCGTTACATCGCTCGTTATATGGAATTTTTCTACTCCTAGCGCCGATCTTTTTTAGCCCCGCGAGAAAAAAAATCACCAATTTTTTTCCAATCTCGAACACCCTACGGTATACTACCTACCAACAATAGATGCATAAATTATAAACTAAACCTTTGCCAAATTTACTCCAACTGCGTTCTGGCTTCCTTCCCGATCATCTCTTTAGATTAAGGTTATGATCGCGAAGGTGGTTCTCTAAATTGCTAATACATATATCGAGCCGGCGAATTTTCTCGCGAATAAATATTTACGACGAACGACGGTGTTTGTGAACTTTTAACATCATCGTACATCTACATAGGTACGTACGTATAGCACCAAGATAGCTAGCTACATACATCGATGCCGTCTCCGTCTCGCTCGTCCATTTTATAAGAAAGATGATCTTTAATAACGGCCATCTGCAGCGAAGGAAATGCAAATATTGTCGTACTTTATTAGGTATCCGCAGTCAACGCCGCATCTCTACCTTTTTATCGCGTACTTCCACCCTATTTGTTTGCATGCTCGATGCTTGTGTTTTGTACGACTATATACGAGTAATTGAAAAGCGTGAAATGGTATTGTTGAAAAACACGCATTTCGCACCAACAACACAGCTATATACGCAGGGATATTGGCAATGGCTAATCTCTAGTTGTGTACGTAGTACGTATTCTTATATACGAGGGTGACCGATACCCCTTGTAACTAAAGAAGGGATCTTCTTTGACATATTTTCATGTATCCGTATGTTTTTCCTCACTATACGATAGTTGTATTGTCGATTAACTTTCTGCTGGTAGGCCTATATAAGTGTCACTTGTAATTCTATGTAATCTCGAATAATGGTTTCTTGAAGATTTTCTTTCATTTCCATTTGGGTTTTTATAGATTTGCTCAGCGGAGGCGCAGGATTTTTTGGAATTATGCCTCGGAATTTTAATTTATTGGATTGTGATTTTTCTTCATCGTGTTGAATACCTACTTATTTTCTGACTGCGTTGATTCACTTTTGAATTTTTTTTTCGTACGTTGATGCGACTAATTTACGACTTTGAAGATTTACTCCGACCTTGGAATGAATTTTTTACGGCGAGGATTTTTTTTCAAGTGTGAAAATAGTTTGACGTTGATTTATTTTTATGTAGATTTAAGAACGTGAGTTGAATTTGATTGGTGTCTTGTTTTAAACATCAGGAGAGTTTTTAAAATAAGAGGGGATCAATTTTCGTCAAAAACGGAGGGGATGGGAGGGGGTAATTTAGCTTTAGGTTGAGTTGAACTTGATTAATGTATTTTTTCAAAGTTTCAGAGGGTTTTTAGAATAGAGAAGCATCAATTTTCACCAAAACAGGAAAGGCTAGAGTTATATTCTTGCTTGAAACTGAAGTTGAAATTACTCTTCTAAATTTTTGGAGGGTTTTCAAAGTAAAAAGGCATCAATTTTTACTAAAATTTGGAGGAGGAGTGGTGCTGAAGAGAAATTTTCCAATATCGATTTGAATATCCTCCCTCCCCCCCCCATTTAAATCACTTAATTCGAATCAGTGAAATACCAACAAAATAATTTAGTGGAAATGGCTGAGTAAAATCTAAAAATACAGAAACATTTTCCCATCATGAGGGAAATTCATTTTTTTTTTGAAGCGAAATTTGTCAACTTGAAACCTTCTCGTTTTTAATGAAATTCATTTATTTTTGCAGAAGTTAAGGTTTTGGCGAAACTTATTTTTTTAGTAAAATTTCTGACTAATTTTTTCAACGTTACAATTTACTAATAAATTTTTGTAAAAATTGCCAATTTTTAACACAATTCACTCATTTTTGCAAAAGTCAAATTGTCAAATTCCAAGTATTAGATTTTTATTATTTTTTTCAGTAAAATTACCCAATTTTTCAGGTTTTTTTTGGTGCAATTTGCTAATTTTTAGTAAATTTTTAGTAAGAGTCAGATACCTATTTTTTTGGTTCAAAATGAATTTTCTTTTTTTAGTGTAAATCACCAACTTTCTTTCGGTAAAACTTCCCCTTTTTTTGTAGAAAAATTTATTACGTTATTTTTAGCAAAAGTTACTAAATTTTTCGTGAAATTTTCTCAGTTTTTGTCAATTTTTCTGTGATTTTTCATTAGATGGAAAATTTTAGCCAGTATTTTTTCATTTCATTGCAGGTTTTGCTAGATTCCAGTTATATTTCTGACTCTTCCCGCCCTTCCCCTCCTCCTCTCATTCTTCCACCCCTCCTCTTTCTCCTGCCATTTGGCAAATTTTACCCCCCCCCGTCCCACCTAACTGAAAATCAAAATCATTTAATTACGGTACATCTCAATTATACGTAATTTTTTTTGAATTATCCAAGATCTAATGGACTCATTAGAACAAAATCATATAAATAGATATTAGATAATTGTAATTTTTCAATTTCAGCATTAATTTTTGCAAATATGTAGGTAATTTTTTTGTATTTATGATTTTTTATGTAGCCTAAATAATTTTTTGAATTCAACTAACCACATGACTTTAATGTCTCTAAATGCCATTTTATGTACCTATTAAAGTTTTAGCTATAAAAATGTCAATGCCTGATCAACTACTCCCTTCTCTCCTCTCCTCCTCCCCTTCTCTCCTCCCTTCCTCTTCATTCTCTTCCACAAGCTCACTCGACCTTGAAAATACATACTTACAAGTTGTCTAAAAATTTGGCTTTCATGTTGAAAAGTTTCATTTTCAGCTGACTTTACTTTTTCCCCCTTTTCAAATAATATGTTGAAATTATTAATTTATTAAATGAGGGCTTTGAGAGAGTGAGTAGAAGGGGGGAGAGGGGAGAGGAGTTTTAAATTTCAAAGTTTCGTAAAATGCACCTACCTTGGCCTTTCTTGTTTCTCTCTCTGTTTTTATTTCCAAAATTCATGAGAGGAAATAGAATGAGGATAGATATTCGAGAGCTTGAAAAACCACAAGTTCTAATGCTTCTTCAGTTTCTGGCGAACTAGAAAGGATGATGAAGGGGGGGGAGGGGGTATTTATTTCCAAATTACTTCTGAATTTATTTAGATTTTTCCATCTTTATTGAAAATATCGCATACTCATAAATCGCAGATTGATCTCTCGTTCTTCGTCTTAAAAAAAATTTGATTATTTTGATGTAAATTTTCAATTTGAAATTTATTTCAAGTCCTAGATGAGCAAAGTTGAGCAATTAATGTTTCTTGGCTGTTTCATAAGCAAACTTGAATCGACAATAGGTAAAAATCCTATTTTTATCATCGTGCTCTAATAAGATAGGTACGTACGTATTTTGAATGGAAGCAGAGTAAACGGTTGTAAAATACAGTCAATAGCTCCTAATATCGGTGTGAAAAAAATTGGCAACGATGCTTCGTATTTTTAAAATGACGCAGAGTCAAGTTTCAAAATTATGTAATCAAGCGAAGAGGAAATGTCTAGGACATCTAGAGATTTGGTACGAGTACAGATTTTATGAATGGAAAAAGTACCTACCCAATCCTCGTTGAAAATCATTCAAAATGTTTTTAAGAATAGCAAATTTGGCAAAATTCTACTGAAATGTAAATTTTATTTATTTTTGAATAAAAATTTGGTGAAATGCTCTTGTTTGAATTTACTAAACAATTATTTATTTTTTTATTTGTTTTGCTCATTTGCTCAATGTTTTTGAAAATTGAGGAATTGACTAAATTTTACAAGAATGAAATTTTTTCGATGAAATGGGAATTTTTTAAACTTATTAGTTCAGGCAATTTATTTATTTTGCTATTTAGCCAGATTTTCAAAAAGATTAGAATATCTTTATCACGAAAAAATTTCAAACAAATAAGGTAGGTACCTAATGAATTTATAAAATTTTCCAATTTTTTTGTACACATCACTAGACTTTTTTTTCTGTTTTTACTCAACAAATACGAGGTATTCCAAACAACGAGAAAGCTCCAAAAAAAATAGCTCACAAGTGCCTACTGCCTCTATTCACTACGCACAAATTTCACACTCGGATTAACTACGATCTGCTCGTACTTAAAACTAACTCGCCAAAAAATTAGTCACTGATTAAGCTTGTAATGTTATACAAGAAACATAAGTCAATTGGGAAAACTTCTAGGTTTCGCGGACGATTTACACAATACACGAATGGGATAGAAGTACATATACGATACGCTGTATATTGTAATGTTAATATGGTACTTATTGTATCGGCATAGTGTGTGGTTTTCCATCATTTCTACAGGGAATTGAAACACATTCGCTTTGCATTTATATTAAAGCAGCCTCATTTCCCTTTTTGTTTAGTTCCGCATTTATTTCACGCCTATTACGATGCGTAAAATCGCAATGTAAAGTACAATATATAAACTCGCGAACACCATCGTCCTTTTTTTTTTAGGTTCGTCATTAATCGAATCGTTATATCGTGTATATTAAACGCGAAAGTTCATTTTAAACGTACAAGTTGTAAAAAAAAAAAAGCTTTAAAAGCAACACTCGAAAGATTCAAAGAAACGATAATGAGTGAAAAAAAAACACCAACTTACTGTGCAGCTTTACAGAAACGAAAAAGTGATTTTAAAATTTTAAAAAGAAAAAAAAACTACGAAATGGATTACACGAAATATATAGCGAATTCAGCAAACCAACTTACTGTAAATTTAACTTAATAATAGTGCAAAAATCAAAATCTACTTCACCTGTATTCGAAAAAATTAACTCGTTCTTTTCGCAGCTATCGCAACTCAGCACTGTAACCCGAAATAGCGGCCAGACACTTCTCGCTACTTGAAATAGATGAATTTCGTTACGTCACATACTGACCTCATACATTCTTAATAAAGGGCCTACTCCGGGTGTTTTCACTCGTTTTTTTTTTGGCCAATACTATCGTAGCAGGAACACCGTGTACTTGAGGGATACACCCTCCGGTGATTTTCTACTACGTCATTTAACCGTTTATGGACTCGAGATGAGCTGATTACTCATTACGATGTGTTTTTTACGATGAAATTATCGTATTATGGATGTATTTTGTTCGAAATTAGTGTACTTCGAGCTGATGCCAGCGTTCTTCGTTACCTCCCTTAGAAATGTTTATATATCGCCGTTGCCATCGTTCGTTTTTTTTTTTACATAATTTTCTATAAATTCTTCGCGTGATTCATTTACTTAGACCATGATCGAAATTCTAATGGGTTTGTGACCTAGGATAATACTCTTCTGCGAACAAATGCGTTGATTGAGGTTTGCCTCATTTTGTAGTGATTTTGAAAGGCTTTCAGGATGATTTGAACTCGTCTACGAGAGGAGTAACCTTGGGAATATTTTTGAAAAAAAAATTCTCATTGCCAGGGGCTTATACGAGTGAAGATTTTACCACAACAATCTTGACGAGTCAAGGTTTACATACATATTTTACTTACCTATTTCAAATGTACGTGTTGGAATTTCATTGTTGGAATGTGAAAGTTTAATTACTCCGATATGGCGAATTTTTATTAGGTGATTAAATAATCCAGCAGGCTGCGAGGATTAACGTCTAATGAATTATTTTTTTTCAAAATGTAATTAAATATGCGTAAAAAACACGAAACAAAAGAGGAATTCAGTATGCAACGGAACATAATGAGATGTAATAAGAAGACGATAAGGGAAGGCCTTTGTCCAGCTGGGATACAGCTAGTGTGAATTCAGGACTAAATTCGTTTTAATTTAATCTGCTAAAGGTTGTAAAGGGTGTTTGCTTTAATAAAGATGTAGGTACAAAGCTTGATGGTATGTTGAAATAATAATGTTATAATGCCTTGTACACACGAGGAGATATTATGTTATATGGGGTGTCCGAAGATGAATGCCTTTGGCTCAGCATTTGGATACAACCTGGTACCACTAACGAGGTGCTGGTTGCCTGTTGCAATGAAGCTTTGGCCGTCACTTGTGCAGAAAGGGACAACCTTTACCCTGTTCTCGTGTTTCGTTTTTATAATATTAGATATGTATTTTTAGGGAGGATTGCGAGGGGGGGATAACGAAGTATCTTGATCAAATTCAGTGGAGACTTTCATTTTGAGTTGAAAGACTCTCAAAATAGAATTCAGCTCTGGCAGTGTTCCCGGTGGGGAGATAGGGATCCTCAAAGAGGAGTAATTTTCACAAAAATCATGATTTTTTTCGCTCTAGCCTCTACTTACTATAACCTGTTTTGGGAAAAATAGCTAGTTACAAAAAATATTATTCGAGATTCTGCCTCGACCGAGGCCATTGCCTTTAAAATCTAAGACTTGTTTTTTTTTTTTTTAGGATTCTACTGAGTGGTTAAAAATTAGCAAATGGCTTTTTATTTTTGGTACGTAAATTTGTGTTTTGAAAATGATTTTCTTCCCAAATATGTCGCATTAATTACGAAAAAAACTTGGAAAAAGGCCATTTTTGAAACTGGAGAAATATTTTAAAATAGGTACATTGGTGCCAATATTTTGGCCAATTTAAATTTTCAAAAAACCAAAAAAAATGATTTTTTGAAATTGGCACCACTGTATTTCAAAATATTTCTACAATTTCAGAAACGACATTTTTCGATAATTTGACATACTTAAGTAATAATTATTGCATAAATTTATTGCGAAGTATTTGAGAAGAAAATACTTTCAAAAGACAATTATTTTCTAAAAGGAGTGACTTGCAAATTTTCAACCGTTCTGTGGAAACCTAAAAAATGGTCTTATAGATTTTAATGGCAATGGTCTATAGGTCGAACCGGTATCTCGAATATTATCTTTTGGAACTTGGACCATTTTCCTAAAAACAGGTTGGGTAGAGACTGTAGAGCAAACAACCACGATTTTTTCTAAAATAGTTCTTCTTTGAGGACCCATGTCTCTTCTCCAGAGGAATCTCTGGAGCTAAACGATTTTCTGAGCGACTTTGAACTCAAAATGTAGGCCTTTAATGAATTTTTGAAGACCAGCCTAATCTGGAAATTGAAGGCGAATGAATTTTTGAAAATCAATTTTTGACCATTGTTTGTGACACAACTTTTCATAGCATGCAAAATGGGCTGTTTTACGAAATAACCTGTCTTTAAAAATTAAAGTGGTGATGGGCAAATGAATTTTCAAGGGTGCTCCAAATTTTATGAATTATTACCCTCAAAGGTATAGACAGTTTCACGATAATATTTTGTTTGTGCTCGTTTTGAAAACTTGACCTTCAAACTTGACAAAAATTCAACTTTTGAAAATTTTAAGCAACTTATTATAAAAAATTATTTCATTCTCAGAATATAGTTTCGCTATCGCCTCAAAAACTTATGTCAGAATTCGAGGTATCATAATTATATGGAGTACATGTAACCCCCTCCTCCCCGTCTAATTTTTTTCACAGAACCTTTTTTTTTATGTACTTCTTTTCAAAATTCTCAACGAAATCGGTGTTTAAAGTTACCAAAAGAAAAAAATACCTAATTTTAAAAAGTTGAAAATTTTGATTTTTTTTTGGTAATTTTTAACTGCTTGCGATCGCAGTAAAGAACTTTTTTTGGTTGCTTTCAACAGCTATGCCATGATTTGTCTTTGAAATTTTCATATTTTATGAACATAATATTATACTGAAAATTGAAACGTATTGTTCCTTCAATTCACGATTTGACGATTGCAGAATTTTCAAATTCGAAGAGGTGAATTGACCCAAATATATTTTTGAATGAAAGAATGGATGGAAAATCAGAAAAGATCACTGCAGGTGTAGGTTTAGGTACCTACTTGAGTTTCCAAATGTTGGATTTTTGAAATATGTAGGTGTGTGACGTTATTATATTTCAGATGTTCGAATTATTGTAGCTTTCTCCTAAAACTTTGATTCAAACAAAAAATTTAAAGAACAAAATTTGCTAAATTTTCGACTTTCAAATATCGCGTATATGTGAGGGCGCATACGAAAAGGGTCCAAATGACCAAACTGTTTTTTTTTTTTTTTAATATGTACCTATTACCTAGTTCATTTCTTCTTTAATTTCGAAAACATAATAAATTCAAAGATATTTTGCTAAAAATTTTATTAATAAAAATAATACATAGATTACGAATAAATGTGAAAGTTGATATTACCTATACATCTAACAGTCAATGTTACCATACTGTGGATTCAGAGTAGTTCCCCAAATCTTGAAACATTTATTGTCAGGTTTATCGAATGTTTTTGTGAATATGGTGGACAGTGATCCTGGGAACCAATACTCTTCAACTTTCAAATAAACGTTAGTAGCACCATCGGGGATTTTTACGTTTTTCGTTACACCCAAACTCATATCTCCCGAGTCTTCAGATTTCTTCTCACCGTTCAAATCATACGAGACGGTAAATTTGGCTACGTATCCGCCGCTGTTGTACACAGAAAGCGATCCATCCTCAGCGTTTACAAAGCTCAATATCGTAGTCGCGAACAATACGAGAACACAGCCGAATATCATATTTAATTTTGTGATTTTTTTGTAAAACTACACGAGCACACGACAGTAGTTAAAAACTTTTCTGATTTTAAAACTATAGTGTGCAAAAGTTTATATAGTACGCAATCGAGACTTTTTAATGCTAATATAATTTAATGTAAACGTAGAGAAACTATGTATGTATTTCGAATAAATTAATAAGTCGTTCTTAGAAACTTGTAAAAATCGTCGCGAATTTCTCGCATTTGTTTTAAAAAGTTTTATTAATAAATTACATTATCACGGATATTTTTATTGGTCAACTATTTGGTTACCGGATATTCCGCGATAGTACTCGTATAATGGCACTATATTCTTCTAGAAATTGGCAAATTGCAAATTTTTTCCCCTGTTTCGTTTATAACTGGATAGAGATACTTGATCAATCATTAATTGGCAACAGGTGTAATGGCAGGTTTGTGACTATAGTATGTATTAATCCGGTTACCTGTATAGGTCGAACGTTGGTACGTATTTTGGATGTACGTAGTACGTACTACATATGTAAAGCACTGGTGAGAGAAGGAGGGTGTTCAGAGAGGGTCAGATTGTAATAAGTATACATAAAAATTTCCGAAAAAATACAGCTCGAATAAGCTGTATTTTTTCTGAAATTTTATGAAAATTAAGGGCCTTGTACCCATCAGAATGTTAATGTCTTCTTTTTGATAGGTAAATACAAATAATCTCTTGAGGTGAATACAAAAGGTCTTCAGACTAGGTACATGTACATATGGAGGTCTACATTAGTTCAAATTATTGATTAAAACATTACCTATACAGTATACTTACATTTCAAGTTGGTGTGAAGATTGATCACAAGATTATGCCTAAAAATATAAATTTTCCCATTGGGGAAGAACTGTACAATACATCGATCGAATTGATAATCGTTTCTTCATTAGTGTTTCAAAGTCGTTCTAAGAATCCTAAAATAATTAACGTTATACGAACAATGATATTTCTTTTGGTCAAGTAATATTATACACAAAGAGACCCGCGTATCTCAGTAAAAAACCACATTACTTACTAATTGAACGAACCACGTGGGTGTATTAAAAATATATAATTTTAGACTGGATTGTGATAATACGAGTACCATTATCTCTCATTCACTGTGAAACGTCAAGTTCTTCTCTCACATTTGCAGTTTATTGATAGATGTTCGATCAGTAATGAACGCTAAATAGTGAATGCTTTTGATTCTTTCTTTTCCTCAACTTTCCTGCTTCCTTCTGAAAGGGCTGAAGTGCAATTTTTCTTGAAAATTTCCATCTTCGATAGTTTTTAAATTTGAACCAAATTTTTTCAAAAATTCCCATCATGCTATTGGGTTGTATAAATTTGGGATTTTTCACAAAGTGCTGTGGTGATCTGTTGAAATGGATTAAAATTTTGCGAAAAATTCAAATATTTCAACGAAAATGTTTTTCAAGCGTTTTTGAAAAACTTCCAGCTAAAATTTTCATGATTTTCAAGAAAGTGCCATCTGACCTCTTTCACTCGATGAAATGAACTTTCTCACAAAAAAAAATCAAAATTCGAAAAAATTCAGTTTTCAATTTGAAGCATCAAAAAAAGTTTAAATTTATTCAATTGTCTTATTTTGACCTCTCTCTGACGTATTTCATGAAAATGTTGTTAAAAATTACTCTCACAACAATAAAATAAAAATCGTTTATTTTTTGAATCTTTTCGAATTTTAATTTTTTTGTGATGAGTTCATTTCGTCGAGTGAAAGGGGTTTTTCAACTTTTTCAATAGATACGTAAGAATAGGGGTCAAATGGGTCAACTTCACCAATCAAAACTTTTTTTCATGTTTTAAATAAAAAAATCGCATTATTTCGCAAACTTTAATTTTTTTTTAATCGAGTTTGCGACATGGTGCCATCCCAATTTTTTAATATGTTGTTCAGCATGAAAAGTTGACCATAATATATTTTTTTCAGAATTTTTGAGAGTCGGAACGATATGAAAACTACGTTTCGAAACTTTTTGAGCTAATTTTTTGTACGAAAAAAATTGGCAACGCTGATTTTTATGATATCACCAAAAAGCCTTTAAAAACCCCTGTGGGAAAAAGTTCCATTTTGGTAGGTATTGCGGTTATCGAGTAATCCACTGCTGAAATGGATGATATTGTAGCTTCACTGAAAACTTTGACACCCCCTGCTGCCTTTAAAAATGGGCTAGAGGGCTGCGATTTGCGCCATTGGTCATCTCTTCGAAAGGCCTTTCCACAGGAAAAATTTCAATAACATCGCGAACCCCTCCCCTACCACTTCTTGGTCGAATTGACGTGGAATGACCCATGATTAGAAGGACAATTAGAGCAATTCCAGAGAGAAGGAGATGAGTTGTAGGAAAGGGATAGACTTTTGGGTTGGTCGTTTTCCAATTTTTTTTGTTTTTTGGAATTAGAGTTGAATGATATTTGTTAAAAATGGAATATTTACTTGGTTCAGGTACTTTCGTGTTTAAAAATATTGTTATTTCTAATATTACGCGTTCAATGTGCAAAAACTCTGAAAAACGTAATTTTTGAAACTGAAAGAATATTTTGGAATACCGTACTGAGTCTTGGACTATTGATTTCGATTCCGTATCATTTAATAAATTCAGATGATGCGTTAATTTGACATTTAGACCCTATTGTTTAAAGTACATACGTATTACATAATGTGTATATCTCGTATGAATGTACTCAATCAATTTAAATCATGAAAACAGGTAGACTTCCGACGTCGGTATGCTTTTCGTTACACCCAAACTGGAATCTCCAGAGCCTTCAGATTCGTCCACTGGAATTTATGTACACACAATTACGACTCTTGATACCATTGATTTTTTCCGGAAAATCCTTGTTTTTTGACCATTTTTTCTTATTATGAAAAAAACTGGTCAAAAAACCACTCTCGAGGTGTCACTCTCAATATTGGCTCAAATGCGGATAAATTCGTTAAACAGGTCGAGTATAACACACAACTCGATTTTTAGCTGCATAACTGGAGCAAAATCAAAATTCTGGGGAAATTGGAAGTTTTTAGACCATGCTCTTTCCAAAAATCGCGGTGCTGTTCAAATTTGAGGGTGACACCTCAAGAGGTTCCCTTGTGAGAGGCTAGCGCGTGACAAATATTACAATTCTTCATCGAACCTTCTCTCATAGCCTTTTCAGAGAAAACGTTCAAGTTGTGAACTTGAAAGATTTCAAACTTTAACTCGATTTTCCTGAATGAAATAGGTAATGTAGATATACCTACATACGTAGACGTACGTACTTTACCCTCTTTTTCTTGATTGAATACCGCATTCCTTTCCTAGAAATAGTCCAATCTAACTCTCCATCAGAATCCCGGTGTATAATGCTTCATATTTTTACTTCTTGTATGTACAATAAATTTTGATTTTGTGATATCCAGGGAGTCAATTTCGATCACCCCTCCTATGAATTTAAAACTAGGAAATTTTCAATGCTAGAGATTTTTTTTTGATTTATGCAAAACAATTCAGTGTATTACTTTTTGGTTTTTACTCATCTGTTCTCGAATTGAGCATTTCGGTGATTTTGAGGAAATGAAATTGTCTTGTAAAATTTTACCCCTTATTAAACGTTGTACACTAGAAATTTTTGTGCTAGATAAAAAGACGTTGTAGAATTGTGTGAGTTGCAATGTACCTATGTATAATTGAATTTTTTCACTTGGATGATTAGAAGGACAATTAAAGCAATTCCTGAGAAGGGGTGTGAGTTGTCCGAGAAAGGGTAGACTTTATGGCTGATCGTTTTTCAATTTCTTTTTCTTTTTTAAAATTAGAGTTGATACGTGTCTAAAATGGAATTTTGGCGTGGCAGACCACCTATAGGATGGTCGAAGGATTCCACATTTTTTTTTTGAACAAAAATCATAAAACGAAGGTAAAAATTGACGAATTCTTTTCGATCAAAATTAAAGTTTGGTTTTTTTTTTTGGAAAATCACGCCTCGTACTCAGGTACATAGGTACTTTTTAAGTAACCAAGTTACTAAAGTTGCTAAAAGGAACTGTTCGTTATTTTTTTTTAAATTTCGCTTACCAAAATTACTTTTAAAAATTTTTTGAAAATCAAATTTTTCCAAATCTCAGCTCTACTTTGTAAAGAAAATAAGAGAAATTGTTAAAAATATCAGTGCATAATGAAAGTACGTAGGTAAGGTAATGGACTCTTTGAAATTATTTTTCAACTACATAGTTAGGTACATTGCCTTTTCAGTTTTATGGTTATGCAAATGGTTACGATTACGAAGTAAGTACTGCCTTTTAATGCTAAAATTTCAAAGTCTCGCTTTTTACAAAAAATAGTGTCGAACTCCACATTTTTCCAAGTTGACAAAAAGTCTCGTTTCTTGCTAAAAATTGTGGGTTCTCGAAAAAAAATCTTAAAAAAAGTCATCTCCTCCCTCTCCTCCCACCACCAAATTGAAATTGTGAAAAATATAAAAAACGTCGCCTTCTTGATAAGAATGAATTGCGAAAAACGACATACATACGACTTCTTTGCAAATGTCTTGGTTTTTGCTAACATTGTAAAAATCATGCTTTTTGCAAAGAAGTGGCCAATAATCTCGTCTTTTCCTTCAAAAATTAAGTACCTACCCAAAAGTTGAACGTTATTGACAAAATTTACCAAAAACTTTCGCTTTTTACCAAAAAGTTGCAAAATAGGCCAATCTATCTGACGAAAATTGCCAAAAAATGGTCATTTTTTTTTTACAAAACTTATCCGAAAGTCTCGCGTTTTCACCAAAAATTGCCAAAAAATTTCGCGTTTTCGCCAAAATTTGCTTAGAAGGCTTTACTGTTTGCTGGTACATGTGAAGAGTGATATTCCAAAACTCGCTTTGTCCATTTTCACAACTTTTCAGGAGAGAGGAAAAACAGTTTCCCTTTAAACGGGTAAATTGGCTTTTCAGGCGAGTTTAGCACTTTATTTGGGTGGATTTATGATGTAGGAGTGTAGGTATACACTTCATCCACTAAATACTGCTGAAAAAAATTTCAATAAAAATGGACAAAGCGCGTTTTGGAACATTATTTTTTTTTTAAATTTTTAGTGAATTGGCTATTTAGGTGAGTTTAACACCTCATTTTGGTAGGTTGATGATGTAGGAATGTGAGTTAATACTTCATCTACCAGGTACCACTGAAAACCCAACTTTGATAAAAATGGACAAAGCGAGTTTTGGAATATCACTCTTCATGTGCATTGTGCATGTACATACAATTGTACAATATTGTGCATAAAATGTATCTTTCAGTTATGCAAAGCTGTTTTTTTTTTAAATAAAAAAAAATAAATTTTTGATTTAGGTAGGTAAGTTAAATTTTAAAATGTTTACTTACCTTATGATTATTTTGCATCAGTTCCGTGATTTTAATTGAACCTGTGCGCGTTTGCTGTGTAAGTTGATACAAATACTAACAAAAAAATCCTCTCAGAACAGTTGAAATAGGTACTTACGTAAAAAATAAGCAGTAAAGATACTTTTTTATAAACACACAATCTATGTATCAAAATAAGACGTAGCAATACCATTATGAATATTTACCATTTCTTACAAGTGTATGCAGTAGATAAGGTATTTTGTATAATATGGCATTGGAAAAGTTCATTAAAAATAAACAGAAGGTCCTAAAACCATTCCCAGCAACGCTGAAAATTGATATTAAAATGTTGATGAAGTTGAACGTGACTGGAACTTTTCAATTCTCAAAAAGGCTCGGGGGATCGAGGTAAATTTAGCTCTAGAATGTACGGAGGTCGAAGCCCCCGAAATATTCGTATCCATAGAATGTAGGAGTTCATTCAATGCTCGCTGAACCAAAGCTCGCGAAAACTCGTTTGCACGACAGGAGGCAGTCGAATCTTAAAGCCGCACTTCCTCCAATTTTAAATAAAAATCTACTATGTATTGAAGAATTATTCAAAAGTGTGACCTTAAGACCTATCAAAATGGGTTAAAATTTCGCGAGAAATTCAAATATCCCAACGAAAATGATTTTTGAGAATTTTTGAAAAATATTGAACTCAAAATTGAGCTTTAATTTTCGTGGTTCTTAAAAAGGTGCCATGTGACCTACTAAAATGAGCAGAAATTTTGGTAGAAAATCAAACATTTCTATCTGAATTATTTTTGAGCATTTTAAATATGTAATTTCAAGATTTTCGGAATTTTGAAAAAATACTAAAGTGCAATTTTTCTTAAAAGTTTCCATATTCGACAGTTTTAAAAATATTTGAACCAAATTTTTTCAAAATTTCCATAATGCTATTGGGTCATATAGGTAAAGTTGGGATTTTTCAGGAAGTGCTGTGGTGACCTATCAAATGTGGTGGTTAAAATTACTCGGAAATTCAAATATTTCAACGAAATTGCTTGTTTAAGCGTTTCCAGCTAAAATTTTCACGATTGTTAAGAAGGTGCCATGTGATCTATTAAAAAGGGTAAAATTTTGGCATAAAATCAAAAATTTCTATCGGAATTCTTTTTGAGCATTTTTGAAGAATTTCAAGCCCAAAATTGGGTCATGAACTCATGATTTTCGGAATTTTTGAAAAAAAAAACTCATTGACAGGTGACCTATTAAAATAGATTAAATTTTCCGGAGAAAATTGAGAATTCGAATTGAAACTTTTCTTGAGCATTTTTGAAAAAATCGCAACTGTAAATTCGGTTGATTTTCACTTTCAAAGAAGGGATACCCGACTTTTATCAAAACAAATTGAAAATGTACGAGAAAATCAACTATCGGAATCTTACTAAAAATTAATGAAACATTTCTCGAATATGGAGACGAAAAACCCCATTGAAGACTTACAGTCTGTGAGACTTTGGAATTCTGTTCCGAGTTTTTGACTACTGATTGCGATTTTGTTTAGATTACTCGTAATAAATTCTGATAATGCGTCGATTTGAGATTTATTGGTAAAAATATTACAGAATAATTATACTCCATCAATTTAATCCCGAAAAAAAAATTGTTGCGGTGAATATGAAGGCTGATATTACCTAGCATTTAATCTCTTCAGACGATGGATTCAGGGTAGTTCCCCAAATCTTGAAGCATTTGTACACAGGTCCCGAGTATGATCGTGTGAATATGGTTGACAACGATTTTGGGAACCAATATTCTTCAACTTTCAGGTAAACGTTGGTGGCTTTATCCGGAATTTGAATGCTTTTCCATACACCCAAACCGAAATCTCCTGAACTTTCAGATTTCCTCTGACCGTTCAAATCATAGTCGACGGTGAATTTGGCTACGTATCCGCCGCTGTTGTACACAGAAAGTGCTCCAGTTCCAGCGTCTACTACGCTCAAGGCCGTGGCCGCCAGCAACACGAGAACTGCACCGCCGAACATCATTTTTAACTTTTCGATTGAAAAAAGAAAATTAATTTATCACACTGCGGCAATTTTGCACGAATAACAAACGTATCACAATAACTGAAAATCTTTCTATAATTTGAGATTTCATCCGAGCTGGTATTTATATACAAATAAGTACACACAATCACTACTCGTGATACTAATTAACATATTCCTCTCGCCCCGCCCCGAAAGGAAGCTTTTTCGAATAAGTTGATGATCTTTATTTAAAACTTGGAAACATCTTCGCTAATAAAATGTCGTTGTTATTTTTCAAAGCTCTTAAATACGTGCATTGATAAGGTTTTATTGATCAAGTACCTATATTTAATAGTCGAATGATTGCATTATCTGATTAATTTAGATTGCGTATGAATTACAACGTAGTTGGATCTTTGATTAGGAAAAATTAATGATGCACTTATCAAGTCAGTACCTGTATTCACGACCGATTATTAATACATAGATGGAAGGTAGCTGCAGAAATTTGCGCGTGACAAATATTAAAATTCTTAATCGAACCCTATATCATATCTTTTCGGAGAAATAGGTCAAGTTGTGAGCTTGAAAGATTTCTAACATTAGCTCGATCTTCTGTAATGAAATGCAGTCGTACGTATGTACTTTTCCCGCTTTCTCTTGTTTGAATATCGCCTTCCTTTTCCAGAAATTGTCCAATCTAACTCACCATCAGTATACAATTTCAAACATTTGAAAGTGCGATTGCTTCAGAATCTACGTATACGGTGCTGCTACGTATGTTTAATTTTTGTACAAATTTTGATTTTGTGACATCCAAGGAGACAATTTTGATGGAGTTGAGCATCTCGGTGATTTCGAGGAAATGAAACTGTCTTGTATAATTTTACCACTACCTATACGTTGTTCAGTGTTCACTCGAAATTTTTAAGACGTGAATTGTGTGAGTTACAATATTGTATAATTGAAAATTTTTTCACTTGGATGAGGGTAATTCCACGTCAATTTGACCAAGAAGTGGTAGGGGGGTTCGGCGATTTTTTTGAAATTTTTCCTGTGGAAAGACCTTCCAAAGGGATCACCAATGGCGCAAATCGCAGCCCTCCAGCTCATTTTTAAAGGCAGCCCAGGGGGTGTCAAAGTTTTGAGTGAACCTAAAATATCATCCATTTCAGCAGTGGATTACTCGATAACCGCGATACCTACCAAAATTGAACTATTCTGAAAAAAATATATTACGGACAACTTCCTATGCTAAGCAGCATATTAAAAAAATTGGGATGGCACCATGTCGGTCGCAAAGTCGATTCAAAAAACTTCAAAGTTTGCGAAAAAATGCGATTTTTTGATTTAAAACATGAAAAAAAGTTTTTATTGGTGAAGTTGATCCATTTGACCCCTATTTTTATGTATCTGTTGAAACACCCCTTTCACTTGATGAAATAAACTTCTCACAAAAAAATCAAAATTCGAAAAAATTCAGTTTTCAATTTGAAACATCAAAAAAAGTTTAAATTTATTCAATTGTCTTATTTTGACCTCTCTCTGACGTATTTCATGAAAATGTTGTTAAAAATATTACACTCACAACAATAAAATAAAAATTCATCTATTTTTTGAATCTTTTCGAATTTTAATTTTTTTGTGATGAGTTCATTTCGTCGAGTGAAAGGGGTTTTTCAACTTTTTCAACCACTTCTTGGTCGAATTGACGTGGAATGACCCATGATTAGAAGGACAATTAGATCAATTCCAGAGAGAAGGAGATGAGTTGTAGGAAGACTTTTGGGCTAGTCGTTTTCCAATTTTTTTTTGTTTTTTTGGAATTAGAGTTGAATGATATTTGTCAAAAATGAAATATTTGCTTGGTTTGGGTACTTTCGTGTTTAAAAATATTTTTGTTTCGAATATTACGCGTTTAATGTGCAAAAACTCTGAAAAACGTAATTTTTGAAACTGAAAGAATATTTTGGAATAGATACTTACTGACTAGGGAGGTGCGCCAGAGGTCATGCACCGATTTCAATGATTCTTGCTCCATTGGATAGTGGACATCGATCATAGTCTACCACAAAATTTTCAGCTGCTGAAGTTGATATTTCAGGCTTCCAGAGTGATTTTTCGATTTTTACACTGCAATTTTGAAAAATTGGCCAAAAATAGTCGGCGCAGGTCGCATACTGAAACCTCCCATGTTATTTGGGCATTTCAATACTTATGATGAGACTAGCCCACGGTAAAATTTTCAGCTGCTGAAGTTGATATTTCAGCCTTCCAGGGTAATTTTTCTATTTTTCCATAACAATTTTTAAAAATTGGGCAAAAATAGTCGGCGCAGGTCGCATCTCGCTGCCAAAGTTGATATTTCAGGCTTCCAGGGAGATTTTTTTATTTTCACCTAACAATTTTGAAAAATTGGCCAAAAATAGTCGGCGCAGGTCGCATATTGAAACCTCCCATATTATTTGGGCATTTCAATACTTATGATGAGATTAGCCCACGGTGAAATTTTCAGCTGCTGAAGTTGATATTTCAGCAGCTGAAAATTTGAGGTTAGGCTATGTTCAATGTCCTCTATCCAATGGTTCAAGAATCGTTGAAAGTGAGTCTTGGACTGTTGATTTAGATTTCGTATCAATTAATAAATTCAGATGATGCGTTAATTTGAAATTTAGACTCTATTGTTTAAAATGTTACATAATGTGCATACATATAATATGTACTCAATCAATTCAATCCCGAAAAAAAGTGTGTTGCTATACCAATATTCTTCAACTTTCACGTAGACTTCCGACGTCGGTATGATTTTCGTTACACCCAAACTGAAATCTCCAAAGCCTTCAGATTCGTCCATTGGCATTTATATACACACAATTACGACTCCTGATACCATTGGTTTTTTCCGGAAAATTCTTGTTTTTTCACCATTTTTACTTATTATGAAAAAAGTTGGTCAAAAAACCACTCTTGAGGTGTCACTCCCAATATTGGCTCAAATGCGGATAAACTCGTTAAACAGGTCGAGTATAATACACAACTCTGGTGCAAAATCAAAATTCTAGAGAAATTGGAAGATTTTAGACCATGCTCTTTCCAAAAATCGTATGGTCCTGTTCAAATTGGAGGGTGACAATTGAAGACGTCATAACAAAAAGGGGTATATATGACACATATGAGTACCTTAGAGTCAAACCCAGAATTCTCCAAATTTTTCAAAAATGAGGTTATGATCGTTTTGGGTATAGTTAGTAGGTACGCATCGATTGCCATTCTCCGTTTTTACCTATCTGACACATTGACCCAATCAGGGGGGGTCCAAAGTACTGAGTCAGAGTCAAATTCCGAAAAATGTCCAAAATTTTCAAAAATGAGATTATGGTCGTTTTGGGTACAGTTAGTAGGTACGCATCAATTACCATTCAACATTTTACCCCATTCGATACCATGATGGTCAGGGGGTCCAAAGTACCCGGTTTGAGTCAAACTTTAAAAAAAAATACTTCAAAAAAAATTTTTTTTCACTCTAGTCGACTATAAACAACCTTGAGATACTTTCAACAGACTTGAATCTAGAATTATCCCTCATTTTATCATGCATTTTCGTGTATTTTCGATATTTTTTACGGACTTGGAGTCAAAACCAGAATTCTCCAAAATGGTATCCTGAATTACTGCTATGGAAAGACTTGAAAAAAAATTTTTTTTTTCCAATTCGATTGTTACCCGAAGCACTATATATAGGCGAGATCAGAAACCTGCTACTACTGATTCCCACCTTTCATCAGTTTTTTGCGTTTTTCTCAAAATGGTGAAAAGTGGAGAATTCTGGGTTTGGCTCTAAGGTACTCATATGTCCTTTTTGAGACGAATCCATAGGTTATTCTTCAGACCTTCCTCTATCATATGAGACCACCCCCACTTCACAAACATTTTAAAACTGCGAAGTCGATTAAAAATTTACTTTTTCAGAGATAATGGGTTACTCATAGTCGATTTTGTGTTGTCAACCATTATTTACCTGGTTTAAATCCAAAGTTTTGCTCAAAAACATTTTTAAATCAAAAAAAAAATTGGCCAATTTTTCGCTTCAAAAAGGACAGACATATAATTCGAAATGTTTGAGCGCTTACCGCTAACACACAGTTTCCTCCAGACTGATGGTACATAGCATTTCATATAGGTAGTTAGATAGTGGGAAAATAAGATAAAATCGTCACCATGATCAAATATGCACATTTCTCAACTTCAAAAGCACTCAAACTTTCAAACAGTTTTTTCTCAAAATACAACTTTCACACATATGTCTTTTTTGCTATGACGTCTTCAATTCAAAAGGTTCTCTTGTAAGAGGCTAGCACGTGACAAATATTAAAATTCTTCATCGAACCCTCTCATGTCCTTTTCAGAGAAAACGCTGAGTTGTAAACTTTAAAGATTTCAAACCTTAACTCGATTTTCCTGAATGAAATAGGTAATGTAGATATATACCTACATACGTAGACGTACGTACTTTACCCTCTTTTTCTTGATTGAATACCGCATTCCTTTCCTAGAAATAGTCCAATCTAACTCTCCATCAGAATCCCGGTGTATAATGCTTCATATTTTTACTTCTTGTATGTACAATAAATTTTGATTTTGTGATATCCAGGGAGTCAATTTCGATCACCCCTCCTCTGAATTTAAAACTAGGAAATTTTCAATGCTAGAGATTTTTTTTTGATTTATGCCAAACAATTCAATGTATTACTTTTTGGTTTTTACTCATCTATTCTCGAGTTGAGTATTTCGTCGGTGATTTTGAGGAAATGAAATTGTCTTGTAAAATTTTACCCCTTATTAAACTTTGTTCACTCGAAATTTTTGTACTTGATAAAAAGTCGTAGAAGTGTGTGAGTTGCAATGTATAATTGAATTTTTTTCACTTGGATGATTAGAAGGACAATTAGAGCAATTGCTGAGAAGGAGTGTTGTCCGAAACGGTAGACTGTATGGCTGATCGTTTTTCATTTTTTTTTTCTTTTTTAAATTAGAGTTGATACATGTCTAAAATGGAATTTTAGCGTGCCAAGTCACCTATAAGGTGGTCGAAGGATTCCCAATTTTTTTCTTTTTCAAACAAAAATCATAAAACAAGGTAAAAATTGATAATTTTTTTTTGATCAAAATTGAAGTTTTTTTTTTGTTGGAAGATCAGGCCTCGTACTCAGGTACTTTCTAAGTAACCAAGTAACTAAAGTTGCTAAAAGGAACTTTTCGTTATTTTTTTTTTTTTTTTTGAAATTTTGCTTGCCAAAGTTACTTTTTTAAAATGTTTGAAAATCAAATTTTTCCAAATCTCAGCTCTACTTCGTAAAGAAAATGAGGGAAAATGATGAAAATATCATTGCATAATACTGTATAAAAGTACGTAGGTAATGGACTTTCAAAACATTTTTCAACTACTTACATCGTTAGATAGGTACACTGCCTTTTCAGTGCTGTGGTTATGCAAATGGTTACGATTACGAAGTAAGTAGAATGAATTTTTGATTTAGGTTGGTAGGTTAAATTTTAAAATTTTTACTTACCTTATTATAGTTTTGCATCCATTTCGTGATTTCAATTGAACCTGTGCGGGTTTGCTCTGCAAACAAGTACTAACAAAAAATCCTCTCAGAACAGTTGAAATTCACGTAACTTACATGGAAGACAAATCGTAGATAAATATAGGTAGCCTACTTTTTATGAACACACAATCTATCAAAATAAGACGTAGCAATGCCATTATGAATGTTAACCATCTATTTGAAGTGTAGGTAGGTATGCAGTAGGTAAGGTATGTATTTGCATAATTTATGGCATTCGAAAAGTTCATTTAAAAAAAACACAAGTCCTAAAAAAAGTTGATCAAAATTTGTAGAAAATTTTGATGAAGTTAAGCATCACTGCAGGAACTTTTCAATTCTTAAAAAGACTCGTAGGTCAGGGTGAATTTAGCTCAAGAATTTACGAAGGTCGGAGGCCCCGAAAAATTCATATCCATTCGATGCTCACTGAACAAAATTTCGCGAAAACCGCTTGCACGACAGAATGGAGTCGAATTTTAAAGCAGCACCTCCTCCAATTTTAAATAAAAATCTACTATTGAAGAATTATTCAAAAGTAACCTTTCAAGTGGTATCAAAATGGGTTAAAATTTCGAGAGAAATTCAAATATTCCAACGAAAATGTTTTTTGAGAATTTTTGAAAAATATTGAACTCAATTGAATTATACTAAAACTTTGGGATTTTTCAAAACTACTATGGTGACCTATCGAAAGAGATTGAAATTTCGCGAGAAATTCAAATTTTTCAACGAAAATGTTCTCGAGTATTTTTGAAAAATTTTGAACCAAAACTTGAGCTTTAATTTTCATGATACTTAGAAGAATGCAATGCGATTTACTGAAATAAGTTGAAATTTTGGTAGAAAATCAAACATTTCTATCTGAATTCTTTTCGAGCTTTTTAAAAGAATTTCAAGATTTTCGTAATTTTTGAAAAAATGCTAGGTGACAGGTTACCTATCAAAATACTCGTAGGTTAAAATCAGAAGAGAAATCGAGAACTTAAATGAAAATTTTTTTTCGACATGGTTAATTTTTACTTTCAAAGAAGGGATATGCGGCCTATCACAGCAAATTGAAATTGTACCAGAAAATCGAATATCGGAATCTTACTAAACATTAATGAAGCATTATTTTCTTAATAAATATGGAAACGAAAACCGGCCCCTCACACTCACAAAGAGAAACATCATCTTCTAGTTGAATCTCACCAAGTTCTTGGTATTTGAAATTTTCAAGCAACGCGACGTACAAAAACGCGTTCGATAATGCGAAAATCGTGAAAAACATATCTTATTTTTGAAACTACATAAGAGAATATGGTGGAACACTGTTTTGAGTTTTTGACTATTGATCTCGATTTCGTTTTGATTAATAAATTCAGATAATGCGTCAATTCGTAATTTATTGGTTAAAATATTACAGAATGCGTATACTCAATCAATTTTATCCCGAAAAAAAAACGATGCGGTGAATATGAAAGCCGATATTACCTAGCAGCTAATCTCACCATGCTGTGGATTCAGAGTGGTTCCCCAAATCTTGTAGCATTTTTTCACAGGTCCCGAGAATGATTCAGTAAATATGGTGGACAACGAGCCTGGGAACCAATATTCTTCAACTTTCAGGTAAACGTTTTTGGCTCCGTCCGGAATTTGCATGCTTTTCGTTACACCCAAACTGTAGTCTCCAGAGCTTTCAGATTTCTTATTACCGTTCAAATCATATTCGATGCCGAATTTGCATACGTATCCGCCGCTGTTGTACACAGAAACGTATCCAGTTTCAGCGTCTACTACGCTCAAGGCCGTGGCCGCCAGCAACACGAGAACTGCACCGCCGAACATCATTTTTAACTTTTCGATTGAAAAAAGAAAATTAATTTATCACACTGCGGCAATTTTGCACGAATAACAAACGTATCACAATAACTGAAAATCTTTCTATAATTTGAGATTTCATCCAAGCTGGTATTTATATACAAAGTACACACAATTACTGCTCGTGATAGTAATTAACATTTTCCTCTCACCCCGCCCTGAAATGGAGCTTTTTCGAATACCTAAGTTAATGATCTTTATTTAAAACTTGTAAACATCTTCGCTAATAAAATGTCGTTGTTGTTTTCAAAGTTCTGAAATAAGTGCATCGATAAGGTGTTATTGATCAAGTTGGTATTTAATTGTCGAACGATTGCATTTATCTGATTAATTAGATTAGTCAGCTTGGCTTGCATATGAATTACTACCTAGCTGAATCTTTGATTATGAAAGGTTAATGATGCACTCTTATTAAGTCAGTTCCATGAATTCATGACCGATTATTAATAGAAGGAAGGTAGCTGCAGAAATTTGCGCGTGCCATATACGTATTAAAATTCGTTATCGAACCCTATCTCATATCTTTTCAGAGAAAAAACGTCAAGTTGTGAACTTGAAAGATTTCTAGCATTAGCTCGATCTTTCGTAATGAATTGTAGATTATACAACTAGGGAGATAATCGCCAGTTTGTCCGCTGAGCAATTAGAGAGTGGGAGATAATCGTAAATGTAGATACTAGAAATAGTCCAATCTGAGTGTCCATCAGTATTTGAATGTGCGACTGATTCAGAGTCCAAGGGGATGAGTTGTTCGAAAGGGTAGACTTTGAGGCTGGTTGTTTTTCAATTTTTTTTGGGGGGGGGATTAGAGTTGATACTTGTCAAAAATGAAATTTTAGCTTAGTTTGGGTACCTACTTTCGTGTTTTAAAAATATTTTTGTCTCGAATATTACGCGTTCAGTGTGCAAAACTCTGAAAAACGTGATTTTTGAAACTGAAAGAATATGTATTTTGGGATACTGTATCTACTGAGTTTTAACAATAGATCTCGATTTCCTATCAATTGATAAATTCATACATAATTATAATGCGTTAATTTAAAATTTATTGTTTAAAATATTATACATAATGCGTAAACTCAATCAATTATTCAATCCAGAAAAAAAATATGTTGCGGTCAATATGAAAACCGATATTACCTAGCAGCCAATGGAGTCATACTGTGGATTCAAAGTAGTTCCCCAAATCTTGAAGCATTGTTGCTCTGGTCCCGTGAATGATTTAGTAAATATGGTGGTCAATGATCCCGGGAACCAATACTCTTCAACTTTCAGGTAAACGTCGCTAGCTCCTTCCGGAACTTGTACACTTTTCGTTACACCCAAACTGAAATCTCCAGAGCCTTCAGATTTCTTCTCACCGTTCAAATCATACGAGACGGTGAATTTTGCTACGTATCCGCCGCTGTTGTACACAGAAAATGATCCACTCTCAGCGTTTGCAACGCTCAAGACCGTGGCCGCCAGCAACACGAGAACACTGCCGAATATCATTTTTAACTTTTCAAATTGAAAAAAATTCAATCAATTTATTAAACTGTTGCGAATTTGCACGAATAACAAACGTATCACAATAACTATAAATCTTTCTATATTTTGAGAATTCGTCCACTGGCATTTATATAGACAGGCTGAGGCTATACACCAAATTACTACTCCTGGTACTAATTGACATATCCATCTCCTCCCGCACCGAAAGGAAACTATTTCGAATAAGTTAATGATCGTTATTTAAAACTGGTAAACATCTTCGCTAATAATATTATGTCGTTATTGTCAAAATTCTAAAATTAATTATCAATAAGGGTTTTATTTGTCTAGTATTTTGTTATCGAATGATTGCATTTATTTTCAGATTCTATCATTGTTAAAAGTGGTACCTACATAAGTCGCATTGAAATTGCAAATTTTTATTCTTTTCATCCCTAACTTAATACATTACTTGACTACTAATCATTAAAATAAGGAAAGTAGCTGTACAAATTTCCACGAGGCTAGCGCGTGACGAAAGGCGAGTCCTCAGGAAGCGTAGACTTTAGGGCTGGACTTTTTCAATTATTATTATTTTTTTCTTGAAATTAAAGCTGATATTACGTACGTGTCTAAAATGGAATTTTAGAGCTGTGACGGTGACCTATGAGATGATCGTGAGATTCCCAAAAACAGTGCAGTACAATTTTTTTAGAACAAAAATCATAAAACAAGGAAAAAATTGACTTGGGTGCTTTTTAAGTAACCAAGTTAATAGGGGTGTTCGAGCGCTCTCCAGCAAGTTACAGAAACCTGCAGCAATTACAGAAAACGTTGAAAATTTTTTACAGTTTTTTGTAAAATTGCATCGCAGCAGTCTATTGTCCATTTTGATTCTTTCATGAGCGCTCAAAACCCCTAATTTTTTACGTTTTCTGTAAATTCTGCAGCGTTCTGTAGAGCGCTCGAACACCCCTATTAAAGTTGCTAAGAGGAACTTTTCTTTACTTTTTTTGAAATTTTGCTTACCAAAATTATTTTTTTTTAAATTTACGAAAATTCATTTTTTCCAAAATCTCATCCCTGTAAGTACTTACTTTGAAAAGAAAATAAGAAAAAATGTTGAAAATACCAGTGCATAATATTTGAAAGTATGTACGTATATTAGATTTTTAAAATTATTTTCCAACTGGCTACACTGCCTTTTCAGCGTTATGGTTACGCACTGGTACGATTAGGTACGAAGCTTTTCGCCAAAAATAGTAACAAATTCTGTTTTCTTTTTTGAGTTGCCAGAACGTCTCGTTTCTTGTAAAAAATAGAGGGTTCTCGAAAAAAATTCCAAAAAATTTCATCCCCTGCCCAAAAAAAATTCCAAAAGTATCGATTTTTTGGAACTTCTGTAAATATTGTCAAAAATAGAAAAAAGCATCGCCTTTTTGACAAAAATTTTGAAAAAATACCTACGAATTTTTCGCCAATATCCAATTGTCAAAAAATCTTGCTTTGTGCTAAAATTGTAAAAATCTTGTCTTTTGCAAAAAAAAAGTGACCAATGATCTCGCCTTCTCCCTCAAAAGTGAGCATCCAAAAGTTGAAAGTTTTTGCCAAAATTTACCAAAACGTTTCGCTTTTTACCAACAAGTTGCAAAATATAGGACAATTTTTTTGACCAAAATTGCGAAAAAGTATCACTTTTTTTCCAAAATTTATCCAAAAGTCTCGCGTTCTTACTAAAAATTGCTAAAAAGCGAAAATTGCTAAAAAGTATCACATTTCCGCTTTTTAGCAAAATTGCCAAAAGTTTTGTTTTATTTTGGCAAAAATTGTTCAGAAGCCCCTGCTTTTTAGTCAAATTATAATCAAAGTTCCGTTTTGCGCCAAAAATTTCTAAAAATTGTGGTTTATTCAAAAAATTTTGACAAGCCTCACTCTTTTCTAAAAACTGTCAAGTCTTGCGTTTTGCCAGAGATTGCTTGATTCTCACTTTATTGTTCAAAGTTGCCAAAAAGTCTTGCTTCTTTTATAAAGTTTTTTGACAAGAATTGCGAAAAAAGTACCCACATTATCATTTTTCTGCATTACGTAATTGCCAAAAAGCCCTGCTTCCTGCTAAAACTGTACACGTTTCTATCGAGTTCCATTTTTAGATTTTAATTTAAAACGAAACGTTCTGATTGTTTCGGTGATTTTTTTTGCATCAAAATGTTTTGTCCATGTTTTGCCATTTTTTTTTTTTTGGTTACTTTTTCGAGATTTAATGAGTACGAGCATGAAAGGTTTCAGATGAGGTAGAAAACTAAAAATTTTTATCACGAGGGTTTTGAACTACCTACTTACATATAGGTCATTCCACCTAAAAGTCGTGTCTTTCGATTTCGCTCTATTTTTTTTTTTTTACAATGTCTGCCCACCCAATAAGTAAGAAACCCGCAATCAGTTTGGTACCAGCCCTCTCTGTGGACGTAAGGGGGGGGGCTTCAATGATTTTCACGTTGTCTCGAGGTACTCAACTTCAGCAGCGCTTTACTCTAAAGCTATGATACCTTGATCCAAACTGATTTCGCAGTTCGATGGGGAATTGCATTTTGAACTTTTCAGTTTTCAAGTATTTTGAAATTTTCAAAAGTTGAAAGTTAAACTTACAAATTGAAAGTTCAAATTTCAAAATGGCGCTGTTAGTCGGAGCTACTATATAAAATTTTGAAAAAATTTCTATAGATCTACATTTCGATCTTTTTTCGAAATATTCAATTTTCGAGATGGTGTCTTTTAATGGAGAAGGAGCACCCCCTCCTCCAAATCTGGGCAAAACGTTCAGAAAAAAATCTGGGGCATGTGATATATCGAATTGTATGTTTTTCGTGATGCTGAACACGAATGTGACGTCAGATTTTTGATTGGTCGACCCCATCCACGGTCCCAAGTTGGACTTTTACCTATTTGGGGAGGTACTGGGGGCCATGGGTGAAATCAATTTGAAAAACTGAGTTCATTTTTGGAGAGGTGCTGGGGGCCGTACATGGGGTCCAATCAAAAATCTGACGTCATAGTCGTATTCAGCGTCACCAAAAACATACAATTCGATACATCACATGCCCCAGATTTTTTTTGAAAGTTTTGCCCGAATTTGGGGGAGGGGTCCCTTCCATTAAAAGATTTCACCTCAAAAATTGAATATTTCGAAAAAGCATCAAAATGTGAATCTATGGAAATTTTTTCAGAATTTTAAATTGTAGCTTCCACTTTAGCGTCATTTTGAAACGACATTTTTTATAGAAAATTTTGGCTTCGAAGGAGTGAGAGAGATAGGTTCTGATAGAAGAAAAAAGTTGATAAATTTTTGGCTATATTTTCAATGATGACAAAGAAATTATTAGTACTCGTATGACAAAATTGTAAAATTCTTCGCAAGTTTCAAATTTTTTGTTGTTTTTTTTTTGCATGGTAAACGCGTTAAGTATATTCATGAAGAAAATATTTTCAAAATACGAAATTATTTAAATAAGTTCCCAAAAATAATAGATTTGTAAATTTTCTGGCACCTAGTATAAAACTCTGAAAATGGTCTAAGATTTTGATGATAATGACTCAAGCCATTGAATAATATTTATGACGTTTCGTGTTCAGTAATTTTGGGACAAAATTGTTCATTAATATCTTACCCCCCTCTCCTCCTTCCTTCAAAGACATACAATCCAGTTTCTGATTTCCAGTTTTTTCTGATCTAAGACTTTTTTTTCGAAACGTATAAACTTTTAATAATCATACATATAAAAATCAAACATAGGTAAAAGTGTTTACCTTAAACAAAAATCACTTTCTTTTATGGCCTCTCCACAGTAATGCTGATAAATTTTGAATTTTCGTTAACAACGTAGATTCAAGCTCCAAAGCCGAGCTAAAATTAGTCGTATTTTTTTGTTCAACATCATACATGGAGAATTCCCAGAGCGAGGGGGAAGAGGTGATGAGGTTGGGCAGTATGTATCATTTTACGTCTTCAGCTGCAGCATCAGCGTGAATTCTTTTATTTTTATTGCACGTTAACACTGACTTAAAAATACAAGATAAAGAATAAAAACGCAACGAGCTGCGCAAATAGTATTTATTTTTCTTCATGTAAATAACATTTTACTCTTACGTAGGTTAGGTACATGTAATGTTTACATGTGTTCAGATGTTACTTGTACAGTTGTACATACGTCACTTCCTCAAAGCTGTGGAAAAAATTTCGCCCAAGTTCCATGATGCGGAGCAAAATTTAAGCCAAAATAGACTGCCACGTACCATGCTACAATTTCTACATGTGTACAATTTGTAATTAGAATATTAGAGTCTCGTGTCAGCGAATGCGTCCAAATTGTGGTATGATCAAAAGTACGTTAAACTTGTATGTTTTAATGAAGATTTATTTTCGGATATTTGAGAAATCTCATCGTATAAATGTACGAGTATGTTCATGTTATATATACGAGTAGATTCTATTCTACATACCTACCTGGTGTGGCGATACGAGTTACGCCCTTGAAAAAGTTGTTTATTTATTTTGAAAAACAGCGTTAAGAAATTTTGCTTTTTAATTGAAGTTAGTATTTCGTCAAAATGTGCCAAAGTAATTGATGATCGACGAGTGAAATAGTGTAATGAGAATTGAGATAGTTCCCAATTTAACGTACTGATTTTATTTTCAAATCGTAAAATTTTATCCTGATAATAGTTCACTCAAACGAGCGTTATTTCGACTTTTACATCATTCACTTGGTTTAAATTGCTCAACAGTATGGGACTAGTGCATTTGGTTTGATGATTATAGTTTTTATGGAACTGAAAATTCATGTTAGTCGTGTATGATTTTCAGCGAAAGTAATTAAACAATACCCCACACAAACGAGAAAAAAAGTATCATCTTTGTCACTTTACGACTATAACGTACTCGTATAATATGTTTCTATACACTTTTTTATAAGTTCATAAAATTTTTTTCAAGAGTTTTGTCAAAAGTTATTTTTGGCAAGTGTTTTTTTTTTGCTTTCAATTTTCAGATTTATTACCAGAGTCCACGTTTGCGACCTAAGCATTGATTTTTCTATCCTTTCTAGATATCCTTGACCTTATACGAGCATATGAAATGAAAATTATCGTCTCGCAGAAAAATAGGTACTATAATTTATAAGTATTTAACGCCAGTCGTGTGGTAAAATTTGTCTTCGAACTAAACAGACTGCTGCGAGCTCATTAATGGAATAATAAACTGTGTGATTTTCGTTCACGTGTTTTTCGTATACGCGTACGAGATAGGTTGACCTTTGGCAAGACTGCCATTCTAATGACATTCTATAAAAAGTAATTTCACACCTAAAAGCGTATTTTTAAACGATTCTCATTCGTGTGTGACTCACGACGATATGTTTTTTCTACTCGATCGTGAATGAATGAGTGAGAGTGTATTTGTGTTGTGTGCAGGGTTGCCCTGTTATTTTGGTGAAAAACAGGGGAAAAGTTAATAAATTGACAAATTTGGGAAACATGGAAAATTTTGGGATTTATCTGTAGAGTTTTTTTTCCAGGGTGAGCTCTAAAAATTAGAACATTTTCAGGTTGAGAATTTTTCAACCCTTTCTCTGCCCTTCCCTTCGATTTCATACAATTTTTCTACGAAAAGGTTAGATTTTAAAGCTGAGAAAAACTCTTGAAAATCTAGACCAGAAAGCTTGTATGTAGAAAAGTTGATAAAATCATGTTTGAAAAATGATAGCCATTTTAATGAATGCCAAGATGTAATCTGGAGGGACATTTGGACTTGAATTCGACGCATATTTCTTTATAGAAGACATTTTCACGATTCGAAGAATGTTTTGACACGTTAACCCAATTTCTTTCGCTATCATTAATATTTATTTGACCTAAAAAAAAATATATAGCTATGGTGACTACTTATTTTCGAGGTTTTTTTTTGCTACGTGGGTCATCCAATTTCAAGTACACTTTCTTGGAATCATTTTGAAGAGGAGTGAAGCAAGAAGGGTTGAAGTTACAAGTACATACACGCAGACGCACGCGATTAATGATCGTTGATCTTTTTTCGCCTCTGTAGAGAAGATAGACCAAAAAAAAAAAAGGAAATAGGGTCATGGGATAGGGAGCGTAGTCGTGGTATATTTTTCCTTCCTTTTTTTTCTGGCCTCTCTTTGTTCTCTTATCGAACAATCAGACGAGTGTAGAATATTAGGAAAATATTTTTTCACTGTTCGATTCCGCAAAAGATGTAATAGCGATGAAAAAATCTTCTAATTTTGTTTGCTGAGCGGAACGAAAGCGTTATCCGGAACGACCTTTACATTTTTTCCAACATTTGAACCGTTACGTATTGAAATGAAGAGTTTGTCAAAGTTTTCAGCACTGCAGCTGAGCTGATGGATGCCGATAATAGGCCAGTTTTTTGGCATTTGGTTTAGCTCGTTGAATTGTTTGTAAATTGTTTTCCAAGTGCAAAAAT
Source organism: Planococcus citri (assembly GCF_950023065.1). NCBI lineage: Eukaryota > Metazoa > Arthropoda > Insecta > Hemiptera > Pseudococcidae > Planococcus > Planococcus citri. Next base: position 31,489,378 of record NC_088679.1, read on the forward strand.
ATATCAATTACGTTTGTACGACGATGTCGATGTTGTGAAAATAATACGGATTTGTTCTCTTTGTACGGTGGGGGACCTTTCATGTTTGTACCTTTTTCGTTTCCTGAATGCCTTAAATACGTAGAATCATAAATTATATTTTTATTAGGAAAATGAATGATTTAATTCAAATTTTATTCAATTTTTATCACTGGTTTTTGAAATATTTCTACCTTTTTAGAAAAAAAATTTCATCTAAATGTGATTTTTTTTTTAAATTTAAAGAATATTTTTGATGGGGAATTTTTTAGTTTCTGATTTTTTATAATTTAATGGTGTTTTGAAACTATGACTTCTTTTTCAAATCTTGAGAATTTCAGTTTCCTTCATTTAAAGTACCTAAGTAAAGGATAAATTCTGCTGAATTCTAAATGAAATCTAATTTTTAAAATGGGATTGTGACGATTTTTGTAAATTGCTGGTCAGTTTGAGCCTTGAAGTGTTTATGAATAGAACCGCAATCATTGAAAACCGATTTCACTTGATGTAAAAAATCGTCGAGTTTAAATAATTCAAAGTTACTTTGGTGAGTTCTGATTAACGCCCAAATGGATGGACCAGTTGGACACCTTAGGCATAGGGAACGGAAAAGTAGTATTGTACAATGTCTTAATCTTTATGGAAGATTTGGTCTATTCTTATTCGTTATTCTTCTACTCGCTGGTGGGTATTTACGCCCAGATCCCGGGAGGAGGAGAGGGGAGAGCAGATACTACATCATATTCCTCGATGTACCCATCTAATACTTTGATGAGCAAACCAGTTGATAATTTGCTTTCAAGCATGATACCTGCATCGTACTTGTACTTTTGTCAGTTTCCATCTTTCGTTTTTTTTTCTTCAAATTGCAACTACTTTTTTTCTAAAAGATTGTTTCAGTAAACTTTTAAAGTGAGCAAAATTATAAAAAGTAGGAGTAAAATAATATTTTCGCTGACTCGATTTTCTATCAAATAAAATGAAACTTATGCACCAATAATTGTTTAATATGTCTTTCCTTTTTTTATTTATTATATTTTGACATAAAGTTTATTAACGTCTCCTTCGTCAGAATATGTACACTGATTTGCAGACTGCAAAATTTAATTCGGGATCAGCGTCCATTTTAAAATTTTGGGGAAAAATTCAGTAGTATGTACAAGAGAGGGAGGAGGAGGAGAAGAAGAATAATAAAGGAGAGTGAATAAAATCAGCACTTCTAATGTTCTAAAACCCAAAATAGTATTGGTCACACGACTTTTACGTTTTTATGGAACTCGGGAACTGATTTTTAGGTTCAGGATGCTCGTATCAGAAAAGTAACTTGAAATGTGAAATAATCATTCCTAAAAACCTAACAAATCGTAGGTCACACTAATTTTCAATTTTTTTTTCGAATTTTTGGGGGCTTATCGCCGGGTTTAGAGAACTCATATGAGAAATGTTAGTTGAAATTCCCTGTACCAATCAAATTAAAAACACAATAGATATTTGATACTTACATAATAATAAATGCCACGTGATATTTATTTTTTTTCCAAAATTTGATCAAAGTTGAAGAAGATATACACCTTTTGCCCTTTTGGGTATTAGGATTCTAGAACGAGACATTTTCTGATCCATTTAAGAAGTAGGCTAAATTAGAGTGCATCGCGAAAAAAAAATGCTGAAGGAGTTTGACCAAATTCAGTGGAGATCTTCATTAAACTGGGAAAATAATTTGGAATACGGTGGTGCCAATTTGAAAAATCGAGAAAAATAACCGAAAACTTATCAATATTTTTGAGTCTAATAATCTCTGGAAAATTGGCACCACTGTCAGCTGCATTCCGAAATATTTTCCCAGTTTCAAAAATAATATTTTTCAATTTTTTGGCGGAATTATTTCGTGTAATATTCGAGAAGAAAATACTATTTTCAAAACACGAATTCACTGAAAAATGAACGGTTTTCAGAATTTTATCCGTTCACTATAGAATCCTAAAAGTGGTCTTAGATTTTGATGGAAATGGCCTATGATGACACAGAATCTCAAATTTCATCTTTTGAAACTGGACTATTTTTCCCGTCACTGGTTTTTCGAAAATTCCCTCTTTTTGAAAGCTCACATTATTTTCTCCTCCAATTTTGGGGTAACATTTTTCCTGGAAGACTTTCAACTCAAAATACAAAGCTCCACTGAATTTGGTGAAAATCCTACATTTTTTTTCTTTCGCGATCCTCTCTGAGTCTGATGCATATCGTCACCCTAATACGTAAAGTATCTAACTCCATTTTTTCTCAAAAATGAGTTATGAACACCATCTGAATGGTGAACACTTCATATGGAACTTCCGACCTTAAAAACTACTTTAGGCGAATTCATTGGTGTACAATTCGCGTTCGAAATCAGGAAAATTATCTAACTCCACTAAAGGATAACGCACTGTTTATTTAGCTACGTGAAACTGTTCCATTTTTACGTTACATGAAAATGAGTTATGAACACCATTTGAAAGGTGAACACTTCGTATGGAACTTCCGATGTTGAAAATTACTTCAGGTGAATTCATTGGTGTACCATCCACGTTTGAATTCGAGAAAACTATCTAACTCCACTCAAAGTGGCTTAAAAGGTGTCAAATGAAAAAATTTTTACCAGATTTTTTTTTTTACTATAATAAATAACCTTAACTATGTAACACCCATCAATAGTTGATAATGCTGTTTTTCGCATTTCCTGAACAATTTACAAAAATGGAGTTAGATATTTTACGTATTAGGGTGACAAATATTCTTATACTGAGATTTCTCAAAAAAAAAAAAAAAAAAAAAAAATATTTTGCATTCTTTTTTTATGCTAAAATAATGTATCGTCAAAATTGCAAAAAAAGTATACAGAATTATTTACATAAAGAAATTGGCAAAATGCATTTAAAATCGCAAAATATGACAAAAAAAATGGGAAATATATAATCGAACGATAAAAAAGGTGGTTAGCACGATAACCATTTGAACGATAAAACGTGGCTTGGTAACGATAGTTTAGGTGGTAAGCACAGCATTTTTCAACCATTGAAAAAGGTTGCTAGCCCGATAATTTTCATTGATAAACACGATATTTTTCATTGATTAGCACGATAGTTTTCATTGACAAAAGAAAACGCTCGCACACAGTAGGACAGATTCATTTTTTAGGGTGTCAAAAATCATATTTCAGAAATGAATGCAAATTTAGACGTCAATCTTTTTGATACACAGGTATTTTGAGGCACTGAGTTCATTTTTGTCGTTATTTTGGTTCGAACCTCAAATAGGGGCCTCAGGAGGAGGGTGCAAAGGGGTAAATATTTTGGAAAAGTCGAGTGGCGGGGTATCGATATGTATGTTTTTGAGCTCCAGAACTCATTTTTGACGTTATTTTGATTCGAAACCCAAATGGGACCCTAGGAGGGGGTGCAAAGGAGTAAATGTATGAAAAAGTCGAGTAGGGTATCGATATGTATGTTTTTTGGGCTCCAGAATTCATTTTTGACGTTATTTTTTGGTCGAAACCCAAATGCGACCCTAGGAGGGGGGTGCAAAGGGGTAAATGTATGAAAAAGTCGAGTAGGGTATTGAATGTAGGCTACGTTTTTTGGGCTCCAGAATTCATTTTTGACGTTATTTTGGTTCGAAACTCAAGTGAGGCCCCAGAAGGAGGGTGCAAAGGCCATTGAATAGGTAGAAAATCTATGATTTTTCCAAGTCCAATTAGGGGAGAATCTGGACATTTCGAGAAAAAGTATTATGCTCAGGCGAAAATTTACCGAATTTCAACTCTCCCTTGGCAGCAAAATCCATCCTATTGGGTCAAAAACATAAACGAGGTAGTCCGTCGTTATCTCGTAAAGCTTTATTGTAATAGGTACTTACTAGAACACTTCATTTTTTATTCACTCACGAAAATCTTATACTATTTGTCATTCATTTATCCTTATTTATCGTGGACATCACTTATTTATCGTTCCTTCTGTCAGAAACTTCTCGTGGAAATTGTTCATCTTTTATTGTTCTTACTATCAGATATCGTGGATACCACCTAATTTATCGTTCGTTTTTTAAGAAATCGTGCAATACATTTTTTTATTGTGAAATACACTTTTTTATCGTGCAATCCTCTTTTTTATCGTGAATACTTATTTATCGTGATAACCCACTACTGTTATCGTGCTAACCCCCCTTTTTAAAGTAACGATAAATTGCACCCAAAAAAAATTATTGAAACACGGTTAGAATTTTTTTAGTCGTGTAAATTGCACGAAATGTGAAGAGTTCAGGGAAAGAACCAGACAAGTCACTTTTTCAAACTTTTATGTTGTGGCGTTTTAAAGTACCTATCAAAATGCTCTAATTTTGTAGTGAATTTGAATTTCATAAAAGTAATGTCTGGAAATATATATATCATACGACATTCCACAAACACAACTGGAGGCATTATAGAAAAAAAATGAAGTGATACGCAAATTACGAATTGAAAAGTAACTCTTTTCGTGAAAAAATCAAGCAAAGAATCAAAAAATTAGTGTTTTGCAACATCTTGAATTCGAAGAAAATCGATTATCGTGATGACATAATGAAAAATGTCGCATTCTAAATACGTATTGATGTTGAAATTTTCTGCCTTTTGCCTCAGATTTGGTCTCGGCTCATTCTCTCTCCTCTTCTATTTTTTAAGGCCCTTTTTACTCCAAAAAATCAAATTTTTTCAAAATCCAAATGGACTATATTTTTTTACTCCTCAGTGTGAATTTAATTCGACCGTAAACCCAGTCTGGTTCTGTCCGTGTGGTCTTCATGTAGACAAAATGGCTTGATACAAAAATTAATTTCGTTATCCTGACTATCAAGAATTAACTCTTTCACTCTCGTTTTCAAATAACATCTACTTTTTCTAAGGTCTTAAAAAAATGATATGAACTTTGATTTATTTATGAGTAGAAAGCATTTTCGGATTTGTTGACATTTTTTTTTTGTCTCAGGTTTCAAATAAGACCGTCGCTCACTTTACTTTAGAGATCGTAAATCAGAGAAGTACATATTACATATAAAAAGTTTTCCAATGTCTGAATAAAACCTGAAAACTCTGATGAAAATTTTGAAATATTCATTATATTTATCCTGCGGATATTACAGGGTTAATTTTGTTGGGGCACATTTGGAAACATTTCTCGATTATATTTCTTCTATTTCTAGAGAATGTCTAAGCTCAGAGGAATTTGGTCTTTTGTAACGAGAAATAATTCCGATCCCTATTATCAACGCTAAAAATTTGCAATTGCATCAGAAGAATACAAATATACATTTTAGCTTCCATGCGAATATCACATGAGCGAATATTTTTTACGTCATGATGGAATCACAGGCTATCTACGAAAAAAGAGTGCAATATTTCGAACGTCATAATCTCGATACACTCGTAATCTCTCTCGCTATCCATGCACATTATTACTCGCTATAAACCCTCGTTTAAGTACCAGTTTAATTAACCCAGTGTGTGTATATTTGATTTCAGCTCATCTTCGCTTCGCGTATATTTCGCGCATCGCGCGTTCGGTTAGCTCGAAAATTTATAAATAGTTTTAAACGTAAACAGACAACTTACTAGAGTTGTTGTAATACACGATTAATCATTCTTCACGCCGTACTGCGGCCGTAGCCGCCACCCTGCCGCACCTTTCTTTTGTACATCACTATACATTGACCGTCGTATGTCCGCACCGGACCCTGCACCTTATACTGTGGTCTACGTCGTACAATACACCCACGTCCGAAGACGTTTTCGCTTTTTATTTTATATTTTCTCGTTATTGCATTAAATTCTTTTTGTTTACAAGTTCACCCGAAGGTTACTTATTAAAAATTAATCGAGATATTGAGATAAGCCAGCGTAACGAGTTTTGGCTTCGAGATCGTATTGTAGGCGCAAAAAGTTTCGCAGCGGAGCCCAACAAACGTATATAGAAGAGAAGCAGGGGAATTTCTTTACTTCAAAACAAGGCCGTTGAAGGAGATTATCGTTGTTTTTTTTTCATTTTATTTTTTCAAAATTTTTATTTCACGTTCGTTAGCCAGATTTTAATTGTTTGATTTAGTAAATACGTACTTACCTCAGTAATAATTACGTACTGTATTTGCACGCGACGCGATGTCGATGTGAAACTGGGATTAGACTCGTTTTTGATTACGATGCTCCTTGAGAGGAAAATGTAGGCAATTTTATTAACATCTCGGGAAGATGCGCGTTGCAAACTACAAAAAGTGTGTTGAAGTTTGTGTTTGAGGTGTATGAGTTGGTTATTGATGCTTGGGAAAATTTATTCAGATCGAGTGGCATTTGAAGCTTTATTTTTTATTTCTCCTAAGGGGACTTTTTAGGCATGAATTTATTTCGAATTTTTAGATTACTTGATTGTGGCATTGGAAATGTCAATTTCATGTGTAATAACTCAAATGAGACTCAGATTTTTATGATGTTTTTTTTGTTGTTGTTGACAGGAGAACTTGAAAATTCAGTAGTGACTTCAAAAAGGTTTTGAACTTTTGAACTACCGTCAATCGATTTCGGAACTCGGAAAACAAGAGTAAGTGAAAATTCCAATTTTTTGAATTCTCCTGTTATTTACATGTATGGAGGGGAGGGGGAGGCTCCCTATGGAAATCAGTTGATGCTTCGTTGCCAAACTCGAATTTTACCATCTTGAATTTGGTCAAGATGTTCAGCTTTGTGATTTTCGAGTCGAGCTCTTTGAAAATAACGAGAAACATAATTTTCAGCTGACCTCGTCAATTTTCACACCTTTTGGAGGAAATCAAGAAGACAAGACAAGACATTTATTTTTAAAGTATTCTATTTTTTGAAATTTGACAAATCAAAATTCATAATGAAGGGTCGATATCTTGGCTGAAAATAGTGAAGTTCGGTTTTTACGAGTAAAATGATAGCTAATGGGTGTGGCGTGTGGCCTCTTAATTCTTACGCTTTTACGATTTTTTTCTTATAAAATTGTCAAATTTCAAAAGCTCATGTACATTAAAGCTAGTTGAGCTTGAAGTGAATAATCATGTTGGAGGGAGGATGGATACACAGATTAAAGATTTCAGAATTCGAATTTTTAAAGCTCGGAATTTTTGGGGTCTTAAGCGAATGGATTGAAAATTCAAAAATTAATTAAGTTATGTATTAAAACTTGAAAAGCTCAAAATTGAATTTTGTGATGATACGAAATTGAAAACTGTTTAAAATTTTGTAAAAATTGCAGTGGAAATCTCCTTTTATTCTCTTTTTGACAAATCAGTTTTCAAAATGGAATCTCAATACCCCAAAAAGGGGTACGCAAGCCCCCAATTTCGATCCAAATTCATGAACAATTTTTATTTATGTATGAAGCAGCATATTGATTGTTAGTTATTTTTGGGCACTGAGGTGGAATATTGTCTTATTTTTTCAATCAAATCCCTCTGACCATCTTAGCCCTGGTACCCCAAATATTGTCAAAATATCAATTAATTGAAAATGACGTGTGACGTATCGTTTTTGTGGGTTTCAAGTGTGCTGACATTTTGCTATTTTTTTGACGAACTTTAAAAAATTCAAAAATTTACAATTTTTGACGATTTATGCATTGAAAAAAAAGACTTTAAAATGATGAAAATTAGTCCTGAGACTAAAATTAACCATCTCCTCAAATCGAATTTCGCACTGTTTCCGGCCATTCTGATGCTTCCAGCTGGATTTCTGATTTTTCCAGAATTTTTAAAATTCTCGAGAAGGTGTAAACCCCGGTCAATTTTCATGCAGGCTCTTAGAAATTGTTTTTGATTTTTTCAATTATTTTCCTCAATGATTTGAGTATGTTGAAAATCACTTGAGATGTTATCCTGGAAATCAACTCAAATGTGTCTCAACTCATCAAATACGTAGGTCGAAAATGAGCTAAAAGTTGATTTTTAGCGGCTCAATTGATTTCCACATCTTCTGGAGAAATTTTAAAAGTTCTAGAGAGATCGAAAATGGCGCTAGAGGCCCCAGAATGGTTTGAAATGTCGAAATTTGGATTCGAGGAGATAGTTTTAAACAGTATAATAATTCATGCAAATTTAAAAAATTTCCTTTCGAACGAAAAATTTTTTTTTTGAATTTTTTAATGTTAAATGCAGATCAGCTCTCCTAAAACACGTTGAAAGTAAGCCACAACTCGATTTTCAGCCGCCCGAAGTAATTTTCACGCCTTCTGTTGAATTTCGATAATTCTGGAGAAATCGAAAATCGTGCTGTAGACTCCAGCATGGCCCAAAATGGTCAAATTCGGTTCGGAGGAGTTGATATCAGTTTTAGGACTAATTTTTATAATTTTTACTGAATATACGTGCATGTAGGCTACATTTTTTTCAAAGTGATCAATTTTGAATTTTCAAAAATTCGCCAAAAATAAAAGATAATAATTTGGACAGTCGAAATTTTGTTTGCGGAGACTTCAGACCATGTTCTTTCCCAAAATTGTGAAGTTCTGTCCAAATGGAAGGCGGGAACCTCTTCTAACATCTGTTTATTTTTTGGAAGCAACATCTCTCATTCGCGTGATTTCAAAAATTTCTCTTCGAACAGAAGATTTTGTTTTTTGAATTTTTTTATGTTGGTCAAATAAAGAACACATTTGAAATGTCGTCCTTAAAATCGGACAAATGCAGATCAGCTCCTAAAACACATTGAGAGTGAGCCACAACTCGATTTTTAGCCGCCCAAAGTAATTTTTGCACCTTCTGGAGAATTTCAAAAATTCTGGAGAAATCGAAAATCGTACTGTAGACTCCAGCATGGCCCAAAATGATAAAATTCGGTTAGAGAGGGGGGGGGGGTAATATCAGTTTCAGGACTAATTTTCATCATTTTGATTTTGATTTTTACTGAATACACATTTTACATTTTTTAAAAATGGTCAATTTTGAATCTTCAAAAATTCGCTAAAAATAAAAGACATCAATTGAGGAGCTCATTACAAAAGTAGCCCTTGTCACATGAACTTTTAGACACGTTTTACTCGATTGCACCTATTGCCAACAGCGGAGATCATGTTGTAATGATGAAATGACCGTCAAGTTAGTCTACCCTGAGTAGCCCTGAGAGGAATTGCTTTATAGAGTTTACATTCATGATACTGGGTATGCTCAAGGGAGAGCTTTGGAGATTGCATAGGTTCATGTGACAAGGGCTACTTTTGCAATGAGCTCCTCAATTTGAACAATTGAAATTTTGTTTACGGAGACTTCAGACCATGTTCTTTCCCAAAATTGTGACGTTCCATCCTAATTGAAGGCGAGAACCTCTTCTAATATCTGCTTATTTTTTGGAAGCAGCCCCTCAATGCCTCTTCAACCTGACCAATTTTGAAAATTTTTTTTGTTGAAATATAAGTGTGTTATGATATGTTGATTCCTAACGATTGGATTTCGCCTTAGTGTCTCTCCAGTCAACCCCTTTCATTTTAAAAACATTTGGCGGCTGATGGGCCCTGAAGAGTCAACTCTAGAAAACTTATTTTTTCAAATCTTAATATTTTGTAGCTTTCAAATTTTGTATTCATCTTCAAAAGTTGAGATTTCATCTTGAAAGTTCAATTTGAAGTTTCTTATTCGCTCTCTATCACGAGAAATGGCTGATCCTTTGTTTCAAAAATCTATTGCAACGATAACTTTCAAAATTCTCGAATAATTTGCCATCATTGTTGTCAAAAAGGTTGAAATTTACCACTTTGTTACCTAATTTATCTACACAATGTTCGATTGCTGTTGTACTTGTAGTTTAAATTTCTTCGAATATTGGCCTAATTTATCGTACCTAAAATAGACCTTTTAAAAGGATCTCGACAAAAGGCTCCTGACTCGAGCCATTACACTGCAGCCCGAATTGTTATAACAATACGAAAACACTATACCTGTACGTTCACTGCACACGTACGTACGTGTAATGTAAAGGAGAGAATCAACTTTAAAACTACTTCGTTATTGTTAAGATAAAGTTATAGTAAAGCTGCGAGGCTACGTCAAAGTGACGTTATCAAATTACGAAAGTGATAAAGTCCTATTAGCGATGTCTACACCCTCCGCGATGTCTAAGAATCAAACGGGTTGTTGGGTGAGGACATTTCCGGCAGACGCCCACCAATCGGCAGTCGTTTCCATGGGAACCAACGATTATTGGCGTTGGCGTCGACTTCGACTTCGACGTCGGCGTCTTTATTTTTTTTCCTCTTCTTATTTCTCGCCGTTCTTTTTACTTTTTTCAACATCGCCCCAATGTAACGTCTTCGTGTACTTCTTTAAATCGTGATAAATTACAGGTTAATGTTGCGTAGATTAAACTCGAATTTCGAACTGTTTTATGTACAATTTACTTACTTATACTCGATCGAGTCGCAAAACACGACGTTAATTTATGGTGCGAAAAAAAATGAAGGAAAAAAGGATACCTATATGTACTTGTATACTTGGCGAGGTTGTTTCCCTTATATATTTTGTAGAAAAAAGAACCGGATTTTGAAAAAGGAAAAAAACACGACATTTTTTATACTCTTTTACGATTCGAACGTGAACAGGTATACTTTACCTATAGGTCGAATAAAAGAACCGGTTCGCTTTTGTGTGTATGCATTAACATAAAAGTCAACAATGAATTTTCGAGAGTTGGTGTAATTTCGTAGTGAAGTGTTAAGTCGCGATGCGTTGGAGATGGTGAGACCCTCGGTGTAGAGTTCTTTTTAATGAATGAAAAAGAGCGGCTTTTAACATCGATAGTATAGTACGATACGAGTATAGTGAAGATGAATGAGTCAGGTGTATTCTGGTGGCGGATACTATGTGTACGGTTTTTCGGAGGGATGTTCGGATTATTAAGCAAACTGAATGAGCAATGCGTTCTTATGACGTCAGTATTTCCGGTCAATTTTTCTAAATATTGAAATTATACCGATTTTAAACGCTCCTAGTTCCCTTTTACGTGGAACCTGTTCCGCGATGGAATTCCTTACGTCATCAGGTACGGTGGTTGATCTTAAAGGTGGAATTATTCCACCTCGTGTGTCCTGTCCTTATCTTTATGTATGTAGATGTACTCGTAATTTATGGTGTGTTTTTTTCTTTACTTACCGCTACTGACGTGGAATCTCTTTTTTTCGGCATTTAATACGATAGGGTTTCGGCCTTTGGGGTTACGTTACGTCTTGTTTTTTTTATTCGGTAATTGCTCAGGAACCGAAAGCTTATAGCTCGATTAAGGATGACCCTTTTGTTGCGAGAGAAGAGTTCACGTTTATGGATTGGAAACATCGAACGAATGTTACAATCTCGTCGTAGTTTTATGGTATATTCGTCGATTCGTACTTCGTAGTGATGTAGTTTTTTCATTTGAGATAATTTTTTGTCGAGTTTTATTAGCTTAATGTTTTTTATTTTGAACGTGACCTGTCGTCAGCTTATTTAATAAAATCGAGCTTTTTTACTGCAAAGCATAGGCAGTAGGCACATGTTTTCTCCTATGGGTCATCGATTGATAATTAATCGGAGCCAAATGCATCGTATTGAATGTCTGATGGAATTTTGAAATTTTTTTTGTATTTGTTTGAGTAGAAAAATGGGGTAGATTAGATGTGAGTATTTGTGAAGAATAAGCGAGGTGTTCAGTAGTCCACTTTCTAGGAAATCTGAAAAAACAGAAAAAGGTGAGCAAATTTCGTCCTTCAAAAGTCAGATAAATGTTTCCTCTTTCCTCCACGATTTCAAGAAATTTCGTGAAAGCTTTTTTTGTGACTAAAAAATTGAAAAGGATACTTCAGTAATGTTTGGGATATAGAGGTCTTGAAACAAACGTATCCCAAAATTTGGAAAGTCAGTATTTCCCCATTCTTTGATTTTTATAGCTCTAAATCTAGATAAGATGGTTGTTTGTGTATCTCTATATCTATCCCAAATTCGTATAGGCCTAAATGTATTTCAAGAATTATTCTTGAGTTATTTTGGAGTGTCATGAAATTCTTTTTAATCTTGTGATCTGGAAAAGTCAACGCGGTAACAAAATGTTTGAAAATGAATAATTAAATAAAGTAAGTATACCTAGACCTACTGATTTTTCATATTCCTTATTACCTACCTCTGAATTATTCATTAAAAGTTTTAGAGTGCCATAATGCGCTTGCCTTGCATGAATACAAAAAGCATCCTCTGAGCTCCTCTTCCCGCTTGAAATGTTCGAAAATTAATGAATTTTAACTTGGTATCCCTGAAAAATTGATAGAACAGCTCGTATTCGATTACTTTTTAATTAGCTATAGGTAACCAAGCTACTGAAGTTAGATATTAATAGTAACTTTTGGTTACGTTTTCTACAATTTTGGTTACTTGAGTTACTTTTTAAGAAAATTTTCAAAAATTTACCCAATATTAATAAGTAAATCTAGACACTTTTTTATTTTCCAATTTTGACTACAGTGTATTTTCAGCATTACGGTTACGTAGTCTTGCCTTTTGCTACGAGTAAAATTGTAAAATTCTACTTTTCTGTCAAGAATAGCAAAACATCTTACCTTCGGCTTCTCATCAAAATTTCCAAAAAGTTCTTGTTCCTTGCTATATATTGTCACTGTTTTCCGCAAAAAATTTCAAAAGATATTCATTTCCCCTCCCCTCTCCCAAAAAAATTGCTCGAAAGTTCGGTCTTTTGCTTAATTACTCGTAAATGCCAAAACGTCTTACTTTCTGACTAAAAAAGTGACCAAAAAAAGTCTCCCTTTTTCAACAAAGATTGCGAAACTTTTTGCTAAAATTTGCCACTCATACTTTCTGGTAAAAAATTATCAAAAATTCTCGATTTTTTGCAAAAATTTCAAAAAGTTTTACTTTTTTTCAAAAGTTGATCAAAAGTCCCAAAAATTACAAAGTAAAAAAAATTCACTTTTCGAAAAAAAAAATTGTGAAAAAATCGAATTTATTTGCCAATAATTCCTAAAACTTGCTAATTTTTGATAAAATAGTCAAATTTTTGCTATTAAATTAGGGGGGAAAAAATCATCTGAAAGCATTTTTTGGGTATTTGCCGGTAATTTCCAAAAAGCATCACATCCTGCTTTTTGTTAAAATTGTCAAAGCGTTGATTTTTGCCAGAAATTGTAAAAAATCTTCAAAATCACGATTTTTGAAATTGAAACCTCGCGTAATCTGATCCTATTTTATTTAGATTCTGTTTTGATGTGGAAATTTTTCCTTGTCACTTTCTAACTAAAAAATTGACCAAAAAATCTCATTTTCAACAAAAATTACGAAACTTTTTGCCAAAAATTGTCAAAAATTGTTCAAAAGTCTTGCTTAGTGCCAGAAATCTTAGATTTAACAAATTGCAAAAAAATGTAATTTCTTTGCCAATAATTCCTAAAAATTGACCATTTTTGATAAAATTGTCAAATTTTTGCTATTAAATTATTTAAAAAATTGTTCAAAAGCCTTGCTTAGGTATTTGTCAGAAATCACCCAAAAGCATCACTTCTTGGTCAATGAAGCCCAAAAAGTTCTGCTTTTTGCAAAAATTGTCTCAGTGTTGAAGTAGGTATATAATACGCAGACGAAATAACAAACTTTAAATTTATTATGTAATTAGGTACCTATACGTATCAAACAACGAATTATTGCTATACCGGCGGATTAACTTAGGTAATGTGTAATGTCAAAATACTAAGAAAATTTGTAAAGTTATGTGCATATCATCCGCGATTAAATTAGATTAATTATACCTCCACTATACAGGGTCTATGCCTTTTGAGTGTAGGTTCCATTGAACCATTTACCTTACTAACCTATTTTACTGTAGTGTTTGTTTGACTCTAAAATATAAAGCAAATCTCGAGAGAAAGGCTGAAAATGTGCAATATATATTATATAGTTGTTTGTTAAAGTGCTAATTTTAATGGTAGTAGGTATTTGTTTGACCCGAATGTTTAAAATAGGTCTTGTGAGAGTTGGTGAAACTCAAAATTGATTTTCTTAAATATGTGTGCATAATATTTTGTGATTGAATTTAATAAAATTACGAATACCTACCTATAATACTTAATTAATAAATACCTACTTATCTAAATATGCAAAGGTGAATTTGGTGATAAAAAATTACGTATAAACCTATGAAAAATAATCTCTGCCTGTATTCAGTTGTGATTGAATTATATTAGTACCCAGGGTCTATGCCTTTGACGTGAACACTCGGAAAACATTCTGTGTTGAATTGACGACGTTGCAAAATCGAAGAAATGTTGCCAGTGTCAATGGATAAACACTGAGAGCGACTGGATTAATTGGTGCTTGCGCCTCGCATAGAAGTATATAAACATCCTTACGAATGCTCTTGAACCAATACCATGGTGTAGAATATACGGCAAAGGATAAATCTGATGTCTGTGTGAATGTAAAATAATAAGTTACCTATAAGTTGCTGAGGCATCAGTAGTGCCAGTGTACTAATGATAGATAATTGATGGAAATTTACCATTTCTTCAAGTGTAGCTCCCACCCAACAGATGGTGTATACTTCTTGAATTACTGAGATGAAGATAGAGAGTTCTCTCACTCGCAGCATGAATGGAATACCCGGCTAAGGTATGTCCATGTCCACGTCAATCCGTGACAAGAAATTAATTATTTAATCAAGGGATTAATTGATTACAAGTATACTGACTCTAAATTAAATTTACTTATAATATATATGTATTTTTAGAACTTACCGACACAAAAATCAAAGCGTGGACAACTGCAAAGTATAATGTAACTGGGAGTATGATCCCGGCTGTGGCTTGTAAATAGCCTCGAAAAATTGAAATCAATCTGTAATAATGACCAGTTTGGTTAGTGATATAGAAACAGTATGTAGTTGAGTTACTAGTTATCCATTATTTATGTTTGGCATAAATTTCTGTTTGGGATGGGCATTTGGTTGAATTTGAGAAACTGAAAAACCATAGGAATTCAGGGTGGACAAATATGTGTCAATTTTGGGATTGGAGTTGATGGATTGTAAAGGTGCTTTTGTCAATCTAAAAATATTCCCACTGATAATAATCGATAAATTATATGTAGTTACTCGAATGGTATCTCTAGGTATGAAAAGAAATCACCTTTTAAGATTGTTTATATCTTGTATACATTGTTTCAATACATCCTTGAACTTCGGTTCCATACTTTTGTAATTGTCGATATTTATATCAACATTTTTGCTCAATGAATTCAATTCGTTGATGATGCGTTGAGTCTCATTATGACAAACAACAGTCCAGGGTATTGTCAAAATTCGAGAGGCTATGCAAATACTAAAAAAAATATTTGCGTGGCAAGTGGAAAAACTGGTAACCAATGAATAAAAACCGTGAGACGCGTAGTGTTCAAGTCCAGAATAAGGTATCAAGTAATACTTATCATTGTACACTTTTTCTTCCTCATAAAATAACATCATGTCCAGCGCAGTAAGTAATGTGTATGGTATAAGCGGTAACCAAAATCCCAACGCAACATTCGTCATAATTTGTTTTACATCGAGTTCGTTTTCAAATTTACTTGTTTTTTTCATCAATATTCGATCGACCATCAAAATCATTTGTTCTATTTCATTTCTGTATGAGAATAGGATTGCAGGTTTCACGAGTAATTCTTGTGCTGCCGCAATGGTTGAAAATCCAGTGTACATGAGTAGCAGAAGATCTCCAGTCTGTCTACCATAGATTAGGTATGTTATTATAGAAAATGCGATTTGTATAAATAGCGAGTAAGCGCTACAGAACCACACTAATTTCGTTTTCTTGTGTATTTTATCAGTATAATATATATTACCCGCAATGCAGTAAATTAAATAAAGCTGATTAGCTAAGGTCGTCTCGAACCCGAACATATTCTCTTTTCCGAGTGCTTGGAGAACTATTTTTCTAACATCTCTTATCACTTCCATGATGGGAAAATTTTCAATCACTGTATGTATGTAGATGTACTACTTAATGTTCTATTTAAAAACTGACTAACTAAGCAGCGACTGTCGACTAACTCCGAACTAGTATCTCAATAAAATGTGCACAATATGTATAATGTTTACAAGTAGGTTACTAAGAGTCTGCATGTTGAAGTGTATACAATAGGCGGTGTTCAATTATGCACTATCGAGTGATTAGGTAATAGGTACAGTATATTATTATATATTTTTGAAATAATTTATTAGGAAACCTATATATTGCCTACTTTGCAAACTAATGAGACTGCAGGACGACTTTGTTAAATTATACCTACACCTTGTTCGCTTCATTAAATAATTTATCGAGGATATTCTTCGCCAACTTTCGCTAACTTTCAGTTAGGTAATCTAGAAAATTAATTCTTTTACCGACCTACTTACATTATGCATTTTGACACTATTTTTGTTAATGATTTCCAAAACAAAGTGAAGGAAGTACCTACACGATTCAAAAAACACGACAGTTTCGTTTGCTCACCCACGAGACCGAGAGGTATCTCTTGAATAAGTTGTATTAGAGGTATACCTCTACCTATCTACTTATGTATTATTATAATCTACATATGAAGAGTGATATTCCAAAACTCGCTTTGCCGATTTTTATCAAAGTTGGGTTTTCACTGGTACCTGGTAGATGAAGTATTAACTCACATTCCTACATCATCAACCTACCAAAATGAGGTGTTAAACTCACCTAAATAGCCAATTCACTAAAAATTAAAAAAAAAATAATGTTCCAAAACGCGCTTTGTCCATTTTTATTGAAATTTTTGTCAGCAGTATTTAGTGGATGAAATGTATACCTATACTCCTACATCATAAATCCACCCAAATAAAGTGCTAAACTCGCCTTAAAAGCCAATTTACCCGTTTAAAGGAAAACTGTTTTTCCTCTCTCCTGAAAAGTTGTGAAAATGGACAAAGCGAGTTTTGGAATATCACTCTTCAATTAGGTATTTTGAAAATCATTGATTTTCAATTGCCATAGGGTCATTCCATGCCAAATCAGCGGATTTTTGCATGACCAGTCTTCGATATTTTTCAAAATCAGATAATGTTTAGAGGTCATCAAACGACGACAAATGAGTAATGACGCAAACTGGACATTTTTTCGATTTTTTTGGGGGGGGGAGCTATGGACCTTCAAAATTCTTCAAATTGGTCGAAAATGGAAAATTTCAGTTGGAAATTGCTCCGGGTGTACCTACATGGTATAGGATTTTGAACTTTTTTTCAAATTGTAGTAGGTATACTTTGAGAGGGTAATCGACGAATGATGTCAAAATCAGTGTTGCCACTTTCAAAAACCTGAAAAAATCTATTTAAAAACTTATAATTTAAATATAATCACGATTTCCGCGAGTAAAAATTCTGAAAAAATTCTCAGTTTTAGTCCTTTTCATGTAGAATAATATATCAAAAGATTGGACTGGCATTTTTTTCATTTTCAAGAAAAAAAAATACAAGTTTGGCACTTATTGCAAAAATACCATCAGAACCCTAAAAAAATGAAAATTTTTGCATTTTTGAGATATTTCACCAATGTGTAGATGTAGACGAACATTTGAAAAAATTTCTGTCCCTCGCAGTTTGTCAACGAATTGACGATGCATTTTCATGCTGAAATTTCCGTTGACAAGGCTACAGCCAGCCTCTTCAAATGAACCGATTTGCTTGAGATTTTGCACAGTAATAGCAATTATGATACAAATGACCCTTTTCTATGGTACAACGACAGAGGTTTTAAGGGGGTAAAGAAATTTTCAAATTAAGAAAAAGGAGGTCACAAATGGTTTTTTTTTTTTGAAAAATGGAATTATTATACTCGTATTTTGAAATATTACACTAATTTACATCACTGTTCAAAATTGGACTGATATCGGTTCAATACTTTTCTCTTGACACGAACATTTGTGATTTGAAAAATTGTCCCAAGAATGCTAATTTCGGGTCTTCCTGTCTACATTATTTTTCACCATAGAAAGCTTGTAGAAGTATCAAATTACAAGGAGCTCTTGTTGAGGTGAAGAACAGAAGTATTAAAAGTTCAGAATGATACGTTAATTTTCAATTATTTTGTTACAGGAAATTCTTCGTTCCATGCTTGAACACATCATCGGGTCAAGTGGAACAAAAGAAGTTAGTTCCAAAAAAAATCTAGAGCCCAAGTTTTTGGACCAAATTTGAAAAATGAGGAGTCACTTTGCAGCCAAATGATGGGACTACACAACAAAATATTTATGGGGTCTCAAAGTTGAAACAGGTAGTCTCAGTCAAGTAAAAATCGTTCCACTTGACCCGGTTTCACCACTAGTAAAAAGTTTTATGAAAATGGTGTTCTTTTCATTTGTTTAAAACGGTGGCAAAATTTTTTCAATGTGTATCACTTGCAAAATCATTGCCAAAAAATGGTATTTCTCGAAAATTCACTGACAAATTAGAGGGAGGGGGGATTTTTCACATGTACATCTATATATTGGTGAAATACTTATTTCAAAAATGCTAACATAAAATATTCATTTTTTAGGTTTCTGCTTTTGTTTAAAACAGCAGTGACATTTTTTCAATAGGTATATTGTTTCATTCTTAAAATTATAGCACGAAAAATGGCATTTCTCGTCCATTCGTTGACAAATTGCGTGGGAGGGAAACTTTTTTCATAAGTGCGAAACTTGTACATATTTTTAGTGTGCGTAGCACACTATTGGTTTCGCTTTGAGAAATGAAATTTCATTATACATGAATGTTCTCTCAAACTATCCAACCGTTTTTTGTACCTATTGGACACCATTTGAGAATCATTAAGGCGGAGGGAATAGATTAATTTTCATTCAATTCGGATGGGTAATTGCTGAGTAATTGCAATTTTAGTTCATTATTTTAATGCATTAAATCCTAAAAAAGGGAAAAGGGGACTTGTAGAACACCTGCCGCTCATTGTACCCTGCTATACCCCCAGTCTATTCCATCACCAGCTGTGTTTCATTGTACCCTGTTACACCCCCGGTCTGTTAGCTGTAAATTCCAAGTGGGCGTGGTTTGGTGGGGCGTTTACCAAACAAATATATTATTTTAATGCCTTAACCCTCGTAGCAAAGTTGTGGCTGAGTGGTTAGGGCATGTAGGTAGGAATAGGAAATTTAGGGACCCAGGTTCGAATCCCCGTGAGGTAAGTAGGTAGGTGATGGACTTTTTGTATGAAAATTGGATAGGTAAATGCTTTGGAGTTACTATGTATGTAGTTAGTACATGGTAATGGGGCAAAAATGATGCTGAAACTGAGTTATGAATTATGATACATATCATTTTCTAACTAAAAATTCATTTCATTAATTTTTTGTCTACCTATAGCCATAAGTATAAAGTAAGAATTACCTTGACATGAATAATTTTTAACTTTTTACTTATAATTTAAAAATTACTTCAAAATGAGTAATTAAACTAATTTTTGTACAATTGAAACATGTAATTTTTATTATCATGATTTAGTAAAAATTATTAAAACAAAATGATTTTTACTATTGGTACCTATAGCAAAATTTATTAAAATGATAAGTTTTACTATACGATTACAGTAAAAATTATTGAATGGGATCTGGTACTTAATTGTGCTAAATACCAGTATTTAGTTAAATTTTTTTGTAAAAATTACCCATATTTTTTTCGTGTAATTTAGAGGCAATGCAAATTCTTAACATATTTTATAAGATTTAATTCTTAATTTAGAATAAAAAGCAAGTTCTGAAAATTGGTTTGAAAATTTATAAATTTGAAGACAATGGAAATTCTAAAAAAAAATAATATGAAAATTTGTATTTAGAGACGCTGAGAATTCCAAAAATTGATTAAAAGTTCTGTAAGTTGCAGATAATGTGAACTTGAAAATTATATGAAATAGGTATTGTAATATTTATGAAGAAGATGAGAATTCTGAAAAATTGGAGGCAATGTGAATTCCAAAAATTGAGTAAACGTTTTAGGTACAATTTGTGGACAATATGAACTTGAAAATTGAATTTGAAATTTTTTAATTTAAAGACAATAAGAATTCTGAAAAATTATTCAAAATTTGACTATTTAGAGGCAATGTGAATTCTAAAAATTGATTGCAAAGGGTACCCCCCGATAAGATAGGCAAAATGCCCTTAACCTCAGATTTCGATGAAACTCACAGGGTATGTTTAGTACCCCCAAAAAATAATTTTGGGCCCATAGCCCGCTCCCCACCCCACCCCCCTCAGCCAGGGGGGCCAAAAAACACGTTTTTCAGGGGAAAAATTCTGTATCAGCGCGTAATTAAGATAAATTGATTCTGTAAACGAATATAGTTAGAGGATACATGGGCGTACCTCCCTGAATTTTTTCAGAATTTTTCATCACACGGGGAGAGAAGGGGGGACAAAAGAAAACTTTAAATCGACATTACTCCGGAACGAAAAAACATACCAAAACGATTTTTTCGTCAAATATGTATCTTTAGGTCTACTTTCTATAGAAGTCATCACCCGGCCATTTGGAGTGGTGGGTCAAGCTCAAAAGCTCAAAAAACTCTCAAAAAACCACGGTTTTTGCGTTTTTCTCCAAAAATATGGACAAATGGCGGAAATCTAAGAGAACCAAGTTGTTCAGCGTGAAATTTTACCTCAGAATTGTGTAATTGAAAATTCATTTACACCGCATGATCGTGAAACTACATGCGCAGAAGTATTTGTGCTTACATCAAGATAGCTGAAAGGGTATTCCTGGGTAAAATAGGTGAAATGTCCCTGTCCTCGGATTTCTGAAATTTTGATGAAACATAGTTGGGTACCATTTAAAAAAATGTCGGAGGCAAAAAATCCCCTCCCCCACCTCCCCTTGCTCATAATAGCGAAAAAAGGGCCTTTTTCGGGGAGAAAAAATCCATGCTTCAACGAGTTTTGACAAAAAAATCTGTATTCACTCAAAATATATGGAGGAGACAGTATAATAAAAGTACCTACATAGGTATTTGAGATTCTGCGCCAATCCATGCTATTGCCATCAAAATCCAAGGCCACTTTTGGGGTTCTACTGAGAAAATTGAAAAGTAAATCTTTTTTTTTTTGGAGAGGGGGTATTAGTAGTTGGTGTTTTGAAAATATTTTCTTCGCAAAAGTTTCGCTATAATGACGAAAAAATATTGAAAGATAATATATTTCTGAAACTGAGGAAATATTTTGGAACGCAGTGATGACAATATTTTAGGTTTCAAAAAATTGATAAAGATTGGCAAAAATTCCTAAATTTTTGTTGATTTTTCAAAATTGACAAAAACAATTTAAAATAATAGCATAGAATGGACGCAGAATCTAAGATATATTCATTTAGGACTGGGTCGATCGTCATTTTTCTCAAAACAAATTGGGTACAGGGGCTACAGTGAAAAAACCGTGTTTTTTCGAAAATACTCCCACTTTAAGGGCACATGTTTTCCCTTTAGGGGCACTTCTGGAGCCTGAATTTTTCTGTACAACTTTCAACTCAAAATGACAGTTTTTGCTAAAATTGGTAAAAATCCAGTTTTTTTTCTTTTTTTGGTGATTTACCCAATCTACTACATAGTACGTAGGTAGGTAATACCTATGTTTTCAATGTACTTGGTAACTCACATAAAAATTTAATCATCGACACCAAAAAGAAACCTTTCTGATAGTTTTGAGTTAGATACCATGTACTTGAAAAGTAGGCTACTTGTAATTCAAGAAAACCTTGATTAAGAAGTTGCATGGCGTAAATAGCGCTATAATGAAGCATTTTTCACAAAAACTCTAATTTTTGGGCAACCCCTCTCCCCAATGTGGTCGTTGGGAGGGTCCAACTGCAAATCAAACTTCATATTCATGTTCAGCGAGTTCGGTTCATATGATAATGACACCCATATTGTCTGTCTACTTTCGCCCTAAAATTTGGAGAGGAGGTGCCTATGGCCAAAAAATTGGAGTTTAAGAGTATACTCTGCGGAGAGCATTCTAATTTGACAACCGGTCGAAATATGAAACCGATTTGTTCGTTATTTTCATCATTCGTTCGTAAGACTGCATGTAATCGATTGAACGAATTTAGTCGTGCTTATGTCCCGCGACCCGCTCCCATCTAAACTTCAGACGGGGATTTCTCCGTGAATTTTCAAAATTCTTCCAATTTTTTTTCACCAATACTGATTCATCTATGAAATCGAGGGTATGTAGCCATATTTTCTAATTTTGCTTTTACAACAGGGATGTGAGCGTCTAAAGTACCTCCATCCAATTCCCTATTATAGCCATCAAATGTCCTGAATCAAAAATATCTCGACATACCCTCGCTTTTGAAAGCAAACCCTAGAAAAATCCGTTCTATAGTTTTGGCACAATCCCCGCCCAAAGTTGACCATTTTTCATCAAAAAATTAGAATAGCCTTAAAGAAGTTAGTTGGTTTTCTTATTGTTTTTGGAGGCCAGCATCCAAAATTATGGATCGCTTTTTTTGGTGGTGCTGTGACAAAAAAACACAATTTTGAGTTTTTGAAGATGGCCTACGTGGAGGGAAAATTTGAAAAAAAAATACCTATCAATTATAGTGCTCATGCAGATACATTTTTGAAAAAAAAATTTCATGTACTTAAATTAGGTTCGGAGATACGGCGGTTTCAAATTTTCTTTTGTCAATATATCTCCCCTGGGGGGCCCACAATTTTTGAAGAAAATTCAAGTTGCTAGAATCATATCTCCTTCAAGTATTTTGAGTGAATACAGATTTTTTTGTCAAAACTCGTTGAAGCATGGATTTTTTCTCCCCGAAAAAGGCCCTTTTTCGCTATTATAAGCAAGGGGAGGTTGGGGGGGGGATTTTTTCCCTCCGACATTTTTTTTAATGGTACCAAACTATGTTTCATCAAAATTTCAGAAATCCGAGGACAGGGACATTTCACCTATTTTACCCAGGAATACCCTTTCAGCTATCTTGATGTAAGCACAAATACTTCTGCGCATGTAGTTTTACGATCATGCGGTGTAAATGAATTTTCAATTACACAATTCTGAGGTAAAATTTCACGCTGAACAACTTGATTCTCTTAAATTTCCGCCATTTGTCCATATTTTTGGAGAAAAACGCAAAAAACGTGGTTTTTTGAAAGTTTTTTGAGCTTTTGAGCTTGACCCACCACTCCAAATGGCCGGGTGATGACTTCTATAGAAAGTAGACCTAAAGATACATATTTGACGAAAAAATCGTTTTGGTATGTTTTTTCGTTCCGGAGTAATGTCGATTTAAAGTTTTCTTTTGTCCCCCCTTCTCTCCCCGTGTGATGAAAAATTCTGAAAAAATTCAGGGAGGTACGCCCATGTATCTTCTAACTATATTCGTTTACAGAATCAATTTATCTTAATTACGCGCTGATACAGAATTTTTCCCCTGAAAAACGCGTTTTTTGGCCCTCCTGGCTGAGGGGGGTGGGCTGGGGAGCGGGCTATGGGCCCAAAATTATTTTTTGGGGGTACTAAACATACCCTGTGAGTTTCATCGAAATCTGAGGTTAAGGGCATTTTGCCTATCTTATCGGGGGGTACCCTTTCCTAACTCAGCAGCAATGCAAAATTCTGAAAATTTATTGAAAACTTTATGAAATTGTAACGATGGGGAATTCGGGAAATCGATTTGAAATTTTGTAAATTTTAAAACAATGCAAACTATGAAAAACAACTAGAAATTTCTTAATTTAGAAGCAATACAAGCTTATAAATTATTCTGAAATACCTATTGTAATTTGGAAAATATGAAAACACTGAAAAACAATTATTATTTTGAAGCAGTGAGAGTTTCAAAAATTCTCATCACTGTGACATGGTTGATTCACTTATGCACTACCTAGATGTAATAACACGGTTATAGCTGTAGAAAAGGCAGCTAGCTACGCACACTTTGCAGCTATAGTTTTTTCATGAAAATGATTAAAAATGCCAGTCCAATTTTTGACATGTTATTTTATAGGAAAAGGACTAAAACTGAGAATTTTTTCAGAATTTTTACTAGCGGACATCGTGGTTATATTTAAATTATAAGTTTTTAAACCATTTTTTTTTTTTAGGTAAATCAACATACAAGTTGGTAGATAATCGTTTTGACGAAAATGAGGAAATTAGGTCCAATGTCCATACAAAATTTCAAAAAATGTCATCCAATAGTGTTGAAGTGATGCGCGAGATGAGTACCTACGTATAAAGTATGAAATGTTTGTAATACTAACTGATAAACTTGGGTACCTAATGTAGAAATACATACGTACCTACTTGGAAAATTTGTGATAAATTATGTGCGCATCATACGTGATAAATACAGGTCTATGCTGTTTGAGTGTAGGCTCGAAAAACATTCACTGTTGAATTGATAACGTTGCAGAATCGAAGAAATGTTGTCAGTGTCAATGGATAAACACAGAGGGCGACAGGTTTGATTGGTGCTTGTGTCTCACACAGAAGTATATTGTATGTCCATGTCCGTATGCATGTGGCGAGAAATTAATTATTCCATCAAAGGATTAATTGATTACAAATATACAGATTTCTAAATTAAATGCATACTTAATAATGTCAAAACTTACCGACACAAAAACCAAAGCGTGGACAACTTCAATGTACAATGTAACTGGGAGTACGATACCAGCTGTGGCTTCTAAACACCCTCGGTAAATTGAAATAAATCTGTAATAATGAGCAGTATGGTTAGTGATGTAGAAAGATTGTCAAATTTTTTCCAATGTTTTCAAGAAATTTTAATGTTCTTCAAAAGGTGCAAAAGGGGTAGGTCATTCTCATTACATAGGTATGTAGGTGCTTGAAGAATTGATGCCTTAAAATTCAATCATCATATGCGCGAATTTCTTTTCAAAAGGAAATCCACTCCCCTCTGTACTACCTGTAAGTCTAAACATTCACAGACTGTCTCCAGGTCCAGTAGCTTATGCTTATCTTTTAAAGATTTGGCATTCAAGGTTCCAACTTTTAGAATTTATAATTTGCTAGATTTTGATTTATTAGGATTTTTACTTGATTGAGTAGATGGTCTAAAGTAGGTACTCTTGCTGACAAGGCTTTACTGGGTATTCAGTTCACATCCTATTGGTTCTGATTTAGTCCTGATTGAGCTGAAATTTGCGTCCATAAAAAACAAAACACGTCACACACACCTCAAAACTGAGATTTGAGCTGCCAAACGAGGACTTTTCGATTTTTTAAAGCGGCGAAAATAACCCATAGAAATCGAAATTCACGATTGTACATTATTGGGGCCGACCCTCTATAATCCGCATCGATCGCGACCTCTTTCGAAACTGATCTGAAGCGTTTACCAAAGATTTTATCCCGTTGATTTTGATTAGTGTCTTATGAAACAAATAAAAAAGGAAGAAAAGTCAGGTTTTGCTGGAGGTTTCGGATCGGTTTGGAAATGTTTGAATTTAATTCGAAAGGTTGACCACCAAGTTTTTACATAATTTGCTTTACCTACGTTGGATTTTATTTTTATTTTGAAATTCTCGTGATGAATTCTTTATGATCAACTTTAACATCAGCTGCTCAAAATTTGGTTCTAGAGATATGGATGACATGCTCTTTGACTGGCCATAGTTTTATCGTGATTGGAGTGGATAGGTATAGGTTGTAAAGATTATTTTGCCAATCCTACTGATAATTGATAAATGGTTCCCTGAAACGTACATATAATTAGTATAGGTGCGAAAGAAAATCACCTTTTGAGATTGTTTATATCTTGTATACATTTTTTCAAGACATTCTTGAATTTCGGTTCCATACTTTTGTAATTGTCGATATTGATATCAACATCTGTGCTTAATGAAGTTAATTCGTTGATGATGCGTTGAGCCTCATTATGACAAACAACGATCCAAGGTAATTGTACAAATCGAGTAGCTGTGAATACTACAAAACAACTGGTTCCTTGCCATATACACAAAATGGTAGACAATGAATAAAGTCCCAGCGATCCGTGATGTTCAAGCCCAGAAAGAGGTAGCAAGTAATATATATAATTGTGCACCTTTTCTTCCTCATAAAATAATATGATGTCCAGTGCGGTAATTAAAATGTATGGTATAAGTGGTATCCAAAATGCCATTGCGGAATTCGTCACTATTCGTTTTACATTGAATTCGTTTTCAAATTTACTTGTTTTTTTCATCAGTATTCGATCAGCCGCCAAAATCATTCGTTCTATTTCATTTCTGTATGAGAATAAGATTGCCGGTTTCACAAGTAATTCATTTACAGCAACAATGGTTGCAAATCCGATGTAAATGAGTAGCAGAAGATCCCCAGTCTGTCTACCATAGATTAGGTATGATATTATAGAAACGATGATTTGTATAAATAACGAGTAAGTGCTACAAAACCACACCAACTTCGTTTTCTTGTGTATTTTATCAGTAAAATATACATTACCCGCCATACAGTAAATTAAATAAAGCTGATTAGCTAAGGTCGTCTCGAACCCGAACATATTCTCTTTTCCAAGTGCTTGGAGCACTATTTTTTCAACATCTTTTATAACTTCCATGATGAGATAATTTTCAATCACAATTACTGTATGTATGTACATACATACGAGTAGATGAAGGTACTACTTAATGTTCTATACAAAAACTGACAATCTAAACAACGACTGTCGACTAACTCCGAACTGATATCCCAATAAAATGTGCATAATATGTAATTTAATGTTTACAAGTACATAGTTACCAAGAGTCTGTATGTTGAAGTGTATACAATCGGCAGTGTTGAATTATGCACTATCGAGTGAGCAGGTAATAGGTATATTATATATTTTTGAAATAATTTATTAGGAAACCTATATATTGCCTACTTGCAACTAATGAGACTGTAAGACGACTTTGTTAAATTATACCAACACCTTATTCGCTTCATTAAATAATTTATCGAGGATATTATGAACTTCTTTAACTTTCAGTTAATCTAGAAAATCAATTGTTTTACACTTACATTATGCATTTTGACTTTTGAGACACCCTATGTTTTAAAAATGGTAATTTTTGTTGATGATTTCCAAAACAAAGTGGTGTATGTACCTACCCGATTTAAAAAACAAACAAGTTTCGTCTGCTCATCCGTGAGACATGAGAGTTAGCTTTTAAAGAAGAGAAGTCGTCACTTTAAAGGCAAGGGCATGTATGTCAATAAAAAAAGTGCGATTTAACGCATCACTGATGAGATTTGGATATGCTCGGTAGGGTTCGTTGAATCCTGATTGGACATCGGTCAGCTTTGTGGATCTTCCGTGGTTCAATTTTACTGCACTCAGATGCAAATTTTCCATTTCAGGGCACCCCAGAGTTTTATCAGTAATGCACAAAGACGATTTTTTTAAATGGACGTACACACCGTTGCCTTTGTGGCTATTAATTGTTTGCGCTTTTCATCGTCGGCGCTTTTATGCATCAATTGCGTTTTCGGAAAGCAGGGTTTCCTAAACTTGTTGGTAATAGGTACTCAAAAATCTACTACTGGAAGGTATGCCATTTCATGCAGAGGTATTTCTTTACTTACCTTCAACAGCATTTCGTAAGTACCTATATCAGGTTGGATCGCTCCAAAAGAAAACAGCAAATTATAACAAAATTCAGCAGAGACCTTTATTTTCAGTTGAAAGTACGCAGAAAACATTTCAGCTTTAGAAGTGCTCCTGGAAAAGAGAAGGAATTTTCGAAGAAATCGCGTTTTTTTTCGTTTTTGTCGCTACCCAACCTGTTTTGGGACTTTTGGCGTTCTACTATGATCAGTTGAAAATTTGCAAATCGCTTATTTTTGGATGAATTTGTGTATTGAAAAGGCTGAACTCTGGTGGCAAAATTGAAAAGGTGCGAAAAGGTGAACAACAAACCCTGCGCCATCCCCTCTACCCTCCTGGAGAAGGAACGGAAAATTTAGAAAAATTTTGTGATTGGTGGCCGACGTTTGTTGTTCACATTTTCGTTAATGTGTCAATTTTTCCAAAAAAAAATGAAGTTCGTGACTCTTTATAACATTCATTTTCAAAAACATGGCGTGTGACAGCCAAGTCGAAGGACATTTGGGGTATAAAATCGAATGTACACCAATGAAAGGAGAGGCTAAAAATCTCAATACCATATGTGAAATGTGTGGGGGGTGATCCTTGAATGGACCAAAAAAAAAAAAATTTCATGCTGAAACCTTTGAGAAATTTGCCATGTACACAATTTTTACCTTTTTTTGAGAATTACCCAGGTACGAAAGAAAATCACCTTTTGAGATACATTTCGCTTTTTACAAATTATTAAAAATACTTGGTCATGTTTTTGTAGAAAAAAAACTCCGAAGCATTGCTTTTTTCAAAAATTGTCCGAAGTATTGCTTTTTTGTTTAAAAAATTGCCAAATTGTCGCTCTCGCTGTATTTAAAAAAAAATTGCTTAGTTGTCAAATACTTAGTCTCAATTTTTCAACAAAAAGGTTCAAAATAATTCAATTTTTAAAAATTCAAAACCAGAACATTTTAATTCGTAATTGCTAAAAATTGTCACTTTTTCGCAAAAAATTTCAAAAAGTATTAATTTTCTCCGCCTAGAAATTACTCAAAAGCCCCGAATTTTGCCTAAAAAAATCTCAAAAAAGTTTCACTTTTTAAACACAAAATTGACCAAAAAAGGCTCTCATTTTTAACAAAGATAGCGAAACTTTTCGCTGAAAATACCAATCGTACTTTTTGCTAAAAATTGTCAAAAATTCTCGATTTCTTGCAAAAAAAAACTTCAATAAGTCTTACGTTTTTCCACAAATTGTTCAGAAGTTCTGCTTACTGCCAAAAATTCTGGGCATATACAATTTGGGCACATTCTCACTCCTGGCATACAAACTGGGCACACTGCTAGAAATCGCCCTCTAATGACACATACAAATTGGGCACATACAAACTGGGCACACTAGAAAAAAAAGAACGAAAAGAGCACATACAAACTGGGCACACAGGAAAGAATGAACCTCGCATTTAAAACTTTTATTTAAAAACTTGAATGTAAAAAATGTAGGAACCATTCAAACAAGAACATTTTAAAAATATGTATAGGTAGAGGAGAAGGTACAAATATGGACCCCTCTAGCTTTTTGGCTTTAAAGGGTAGAAAAAATTATCAATTTTTTTTTTCGAATATACCATTCGAAAGACCAAAGACTCTAGTATATTGTGTTAGAAAAAAATTTTTTTGTTGAAAACTCACGGAGAAATTTGAAATTTAGAAAAGTGACATAAAATGGTACAAATATGGACTCGGGTACAAATATGGACCCCCTCAAAAAAATGAATAAAAATTTCAGAAAATTGAACAAAAATTTATTTGAAGATGTTTTTTGATGCTTTGGACTTGTCTTCTTTATTAATAACACTTTTCTCGGTATTCTAAAAACCATTGAATCAAAATTGAATGAAAAAAAATTAGGGGTCCATATTTATACCCATGCAAAAAAATGGCTAAGTTTATGAAAAATGAAAAAATCATGGTTCCATTTTCGACACTTTGGACTTGTCTTCTTTGTTAATAACACTTTTCGCGACATTCTAAAAAATATTGAATCAAAATTAGGTAAGAAAATTTAGGGGCCCATATTTATACCCATGAAAAAATCGGCGCAAGCACACTTCGAAGCTCTCGTAATTGATACTGACATACTGACAATAGGTAAATATGGCGATGAATACAAAAAATGTAATGCAGATGAGCATTTGTTATCAAAATTTCAGCTGAAACTTGATTTACCTAGGTAGTGAGTTCATTGTCGCAACTAACCTACGCATAAAAACGCAAGTAGGTACCTAGTTCAGGTAGGTACTTACTCTAATACAGATAATATGGATGGATGTGAGTTTAATTCTGTGTATGTAAGTACATGAATTACCAGAGTACCTACCTACTTTTTTGATAAGTACATGCCTATCTGCTTTGGATGAAATCTATTGAGAACATAATGTGTGAATACATGTCCTATCTATTTTACCTATTTGATTATTTTCTAGTGTGTCGAAATAGTATGGCTTCTTTTCGATTTCGTTCATTTTTTCTAATGTGCCCAATTTGTATGTGTTCCTTTCGATTTCGTTCGCTCATTCTAATGTGCCCAATTTGTATGTGTTCCTTTCGTTCTTTTTTTCTTATGTGCCCAGTTTGTATGTGTCATTACTGACCCCCCAGTGTGCTTGCTTATCTTGTGCCCAAATTGTATATGCCCAAAATTCTAGCTTTTCAACAATTGAAAAGTTTTGCTTTTTTACTTAAAATTGCCAAAAATTTACAAAGTAAAAAATTCACTTTTCGAAAAAAATTGCGAATAAATTCAATTTCTTTGTCAAAAAATCCTAAAAATTGCAAATTTTTGATAAAATTGTCCAATTTTTGATAAAATTTTCAAATTTTTGCTAATAAATAAGTATATAGCTTTGCTTAGGTAAGTGGTACGTATGTATTTGTAAGAAATTACCAAATAGCATCACTTTTTTGTCAATTCAATTCAATTTCCATGATGAGAAAATTTTCAATCACAATTACACTGTATGTATACCTATATGTATGTATGTAGATGTACTACTTAATGTTCTATTTAAAAACTGATAATCTAAGCAACGACTGTCGACTAACTCCAAATTGACCAATACAATGTGCATAATAATAAATAATGTTTACAAGTAGTTAATACCAAGAGTCTGTATATTGAAGTGTATACAATCAGCGGTGTTCAATTATGCACCAGCGAGCGAGTAGGTATATATTTTTGAAATAATTTATTAAGAAACCTCTATATTGTCTACTTGCAACTAATGAGACTGCAGGACGACTTTGTTAAATTATACTCCTTGTTCGCTTGATTAAATAATTTATCAAGGATATTATGAACTTCCCTAACGCTCAGTTAATCTAGAAAACCAATAATTCTTTTACCTACCTAGGTATTATTACATTATGCATTTTGACCTATGAGGACACACCCTGTGTTTTAAAAATGATCAATTTTTTTTGATAATTTCCAAAATAAAGTGTGAAGTACTTACATATGTACAGGATTCAAAAAACAAACCATTTTCGTTTGCTCACCCGAGATTTTGAAAATAATTATTGATTTTCAATTGCCATATTTCCCATATTTCCACGTTTTGAGGCTCTCTTTGAGTACGTGTGCGGTGTGCCCTACCTACTAGGGTGAGTCGTTTCTGAATTTAAAAAAAAAATTGACGGAGTAATGACCACCGGTAGGTGTTTAAAAAATTTCAAATTTTCAGGTTGACATAGGGCAGATTGGCCCCACTGCTGAAGGTAGTGCTTATAATATGTACTCCCTATATTGAAAATATTTGGTAACATGTGTATCTATACATAGAATGACGTTTCGTATGTATATTGCATACCTGCTGTCAGGTCATTGACCAAACCCTTCTTATTTTACACGTAGTTGAGAAAAGGTTCGAGTCAATGACTGGAGGATTGCGGAATGTGCAATGATCGTCTCTATGTAACGATGTATGAGGCTGTACCCCTTCCCCTCCCCTATATGTTAGGTAAGTAGGTAAGAAAAAGGGTTCGCAGCTCGCACTTTTCATGGCATTTATGGCTGTAGATAGGGCTATGCATATGATTTACCATCAGTACGTGTACTTGGCAATTGCGCCAAAAGTACCACGTGATAGGGGTGGAGATTTTGTCGCCTTTTACATCTTTTAAATAGAGAATTCTTGCATCTAGATCCTCACTTGGTGTCGGTAAATGGCCATAGCTGGTTCCTTGTCATGTTGATGTAATTTCAGGCCCATGGGAATTTTAGTGATCTCCCTGCCTAGTTTTGTAGCTAACCCACCTCGCGCGTGGTTAAAGTAGTTTGTTTCAATATTAATTGATCCGACAATCAATTAATAGTAAACTTTTTTGATCATTTGGGATGATCTAGACACATCCGAGTAAGGCAAAGTATTATGTGAATTTCTTTTAGTTAAGGATTCCATGACGCTCTTAGTATTAGTACAGCCCCTGAAATAATGGAGAATGTGAACTGTGTCGATTGTAAGTCGTTAGTGGTGAAATTCCCTTACCCAAACAACTAGATTAATTAACTTCATCAATTAATCAGTGAAGATAGGTATGTACGTGACTGGAGGTTCAAATACCTACCTAATTTATAAATAATGGAGTAATGCATGCATCTTGTATTGAACATGTACCTATCTGAATTGCTCATCATAATGTTATCAATTAAGCAAAATGTTAAGATGTCTTTAATTTACCCGTACAATGATGACCATGCTAATTTCAATGTGAATGTTGACCCATCCACATCCGTCACTTTTGGATGCCACATGTCAATGTGAAATTCGACCCTGTGTCGAGCTTATTGTCGATGTAATTGTATTGTCGACTGATGGTAATCTTCATTTGTGTTGACAATAGGCTCGACACAGGGTCGAAATTCACATCAACATGGGGCATCCAAAAGTGACGGATGTGGATGAATCGACATTCACATAGAAATTTATGTCGACCTCCTGTATCATAAAGTTATAAAATTTGAGTTTAAAAATTTCAATTTTTTTTTCCAAAAAATGATTTCCTCTGATGTGGCTATTGCTTGTGCTGAAAACAGCATCGATACAAAGTCCACTTCCAAAGAAGTACAGACGAAAAGTCTATAATCAACAAGTTGAACAGAAATTCATTACATCAGAGATGGTGCAATACTTTATCTAAGAGTACTAAACTAATCCATTTTCATGTCAATGTTAATGTGAAATTCGACATCAACAAATACATCCACAATATCAACCTCATATCATCTACAACTCAAAACTGTAGAAAAGTGAATAATTTCATCAATGACCTAAAAAATTTGTATTCCTCATTGAACAAGATCATATTTTTGAATGTTTACCAAATTTTTAAACACTAAAACAGAAATTTTAATTCTGAAAAATTGGTCGACATAGTTGTAGATGTAAATTTCAAGCATCGAATTTTACATCTACATGTCAATCTGGCATGTCGAGGTATCAGAAATAATGAGAAAATTTTGAAAATTTTCATTTACCTGACTTTTGTAGGGACAGAAGATTCCCACTATATAATTAATCGATCACTTTTCCATCATCATGTTGGAAAACAACGTAGTCGATGTAAATGTCAACGTCAACAATTGTTGTGGGGGTAGCTGCATTGAAGGTACCCATTTTAGAATGAGTGTCATTCCGCAGGTAATGGGCCCATTTGGTTGATATTGAGTTATGGGTGGGGGGGGGGGGGGTGAAGAAGACCTCAGGAGCGATCATATGAGCTGGATAGAAGCCCAAAAAGTGCAAAAAAAACTCCAAAAAAATCCATAATTAAAAATTTGAAAAGCTCAACTTTTGAGAAAATCACCTTCAAAGTTTTTTTTCTGAAAAAAGCTAAAATTTCGTGTAATCTCAGAACCTTCATTCCTAAAATTGAAGTTTATGTTAGGGTAAAACCTACGTGTTCTCAGGGTTTAGGGGAAAAGTCTTACTTCTGCCACCTGGTACTTTAACCCTAAAACCAACCAAAGTCCCTCTAGGACACTGAACCGCAAGATATATCCCAAGATATACCTATCTCCGATCACCCTACAACTACTCTTCTCACAAATCACTACCCGAGCAGCAATTTTCAACTGATTTACGCATATGTTCTGCATAGCAGAAAAGCATGCATTCTGCAGGCAATCTGCATGCGTTCTGCATGCAAAACGCGGCGTAATTCTGGACTGATTTGAATGTTTTCTGCATGCATTTCTGCGTGCATTTCTGCATGCAAAAACTCATGCAGTACGCGTGCGTTTTCTCAGCATTCACGCATGCATAAACGCGTGCGTTTCTGCGTGGTATTTGCCAGCGTTTCTGCTGCATTTACGCATCTGATGGTGCAGTGAAATATAGGCCATATTACTGGCATTTTTGTTATTATGCCTTAGGCTTAGGTACAACTACTATGTACTTGTATATGAGCCAATAAGTCTATGAGCCTAAAATGATAGAAATCATGATACCTACAATGGCTAAAAAAAAATGAAAGTACTGGCAGTGGCCACTGTGAGACCTTGAACGTTGGCTTCCTTGTATAGTGATTGAAAAGTTACATTTTACAGAAAAAATGAAACAGAAATGAATAAATATTTTTCAAAAATGTTGTGCTAATTGAATATATTTATGAGAAAATAACAAACATAATACAAATGTACATAACTTAGGTGGTTTTCATTATCTAGTGTAGGTATATGTATAGAGAAGAGAATAGGTACAAAAACAACAAAAATAAGGAGGATTAACATACGATTATTTGATTGATATTGTAAGTATTCATAGAACTTATAAAAATTTTCATGTCCCGTTTCGGATTTTTGATGGTCAAAATGTGTTTTTTTTTTAATTTTTAAACAAGACCAGTTTTTGAAATTTTGGTTTCAAGAGACCTAAATGCAATGTTCTTTTATAAAAAGTTGATTTTGAAAAAAAGAGGACAGGACTAAGTAGAGGAAGAGCGAAAACTTTTAAAAATTTGTATTTTGATTAGGTACGCCATCGCCACATTTTTCAGAAATATCAAAATTATGACTCAATTTTGTATTCAAAATCTTACAAAAATGCTTGATGAACATTTTCGTTGAAACATTCGAATTTCTTGCAAAATTTTTAACTCATTTTGATGTGTAGTGTTGCATTTTATTGAAACCCCCCAAAAACTATGACCTACCTAAGTTTAAACTCAAAGTTCTTCCAAAGTGCTCAAAAAAAAATTAACACAAATTTTTGATTTTCAGTTGTAATTTTAACCCATTTTGCCAGGTCGCTTGGCACCTTTTTCAATAACACAGAAAATAATGACCCTAGTTTGTGTAGAGTGCTGAGTTTGTGGATCAAAATTCATCAAAGAAAGTTTGAATCGAAAATTTTGCCCAAAATTCCTCAAAAATTCTCAAAAAATGGTTCCATTTAAATATTTGAATTTTTTGTGAAATATTTATTGCTTGGGCTCGTATACGACTATCTCAATCTATTTTGTCATATTTACACAGAAACCTTCTCTTTAATACATATTCAGTGTGTTTTTGATTGCGGTTGTTTTTCCATCATCTGATTTGTTGCTCGGCAGCGGCATTTTGTTCTCCTGTGCCCTGTATCATTGTAAAGAATTTTTTTCGTGCATATTATGAGCAGTGAATGGTTGGATAGTTTGTTCCATTTTCTTCATCCAATGGTTAGAGAAAATTGATGAAATTTACAGCTGCTCAAAAGTCTTCAAAATTTCACGAAATTCCAAAAATTATGACACAATTTGGAACAAAAATTCCACACAAATGTTTAAAAAAAAGTTCAACATTTAATATAGTAAATCGCGAATTCGCTCAGAAAAAGTAAAAACTGACTCAATGCACCACAACAGAAAAAATATAACTGAAGAACACTTCACTGTGACAAGATAACCAGTTTCTCTTTTTACAAAATGCTAGAAGGAATCTGTCAACGTTAAGGGTAGGTGTGAATGGGAGGTTGGGGGAGGGGGTGAAGAATTTCTTTGTAACATCTCTGAATACGTTAAATATGTTTTGTACTGTTAAAGCCACAAGTTTCTTATTCTCTCTCTCTCTCTCTCTCTCATTCTCATATGTATAATTATCCTGCATAGCTTCAACGATGTGCATGCACCATTGTTGCCAAACAACCCACGTTAGATACCTAATGCCTATGCGCGAGATGCGCGAGCACAGTATAAGAAAAATAGAAAGTTGGCAACATTATTCACATGTCTATTTGATATTTTGATTTATCAGAGCAAGTTTTCGATTTTCACAGAGCAATTTTGAAAAACTAAGCAAAAATAGTCAGCTCAGGTCGTACGCACCCTAAACCTATCAATCATATTAGTTGGGCATTTTAATACGTACAGGGTCATTCCACATCAATTTGACCAAGAAGAGTGATAAAGGGAAATCGATGATTTTTTTGAATTTTTTTCTGTGGATAGGACTTTTGAAGGAATGACCAATGACGAAAATCGCAGCCCTCTAGCCCTTTTTTAAAACTGCTAGGGGATGTCAAGGCTTTCAGTGAACTTAAAAAACAACATATTAAAAAATCGGGATGGCATTATTTCGTAAAGTTGATTTTGAAAATTGAAAGTTTGCAAAAAAATACAATTTTTAGGTTTAAAACACGAAAAAAAGTTTTGATTAGTGAAGTTGACCCATTTGACCCCAATTGTTACGTATCCGTTGAAAAGGTTGAAAAAAAAACTTTCGCTCAATGAAATTAACTCATCACAAAAAAATAAAAATTCAAAAAAATTCAATTTTCAATTTCAAGATCAAAAAAGTTTAAATTTATTCAGATTGTCTTATTTTGACCTCTATCTGACTTGTTTCACGAAAAAGTTGATGAAAATTACACTCGTAGCAAAACAATTAAAATTCGTTCATTTGGTCTGATGTCTCAGTGAAAATCTGATAACATATAGACTCGATTCTAAATTTACAAATACCTACACCCTAAAGAGGTCGAGGTTGAGTCACAACTCGATTTTTAGCTGCCCAAATTGATTTCAACACCTTCCAAAAAAATTGAAAATCTCGCAGTAGGCTTCAGAAGACCCAGAAATGTCGAAATTCGGTTCCAGCGAGTTGATATTTCATTCAGTACTAATTTCCATAATTTCAGCAAATAATTACTTGTATACATATTTTTTTCAAAAAAGGCATTTTGAATTTTCAAAAATTCGTCAAAAATTGACAAAGGCATTTGGTTGGCTGGAATTTTGGTTATGAGGGTTTGGACTATGCACTTTTCAAAAATTGGGCCTAGTTCATATTGTAGACGAACACCTCGAAAGGTTTCCTTTGAGTTCTTTCACAAAAATAGTAGTACATATTACTTCAGAAGAGGGAGGGGGTGGAACATTAAAAAACGTGATGTAGCAAAATTGCATTTGAACCTGTATTTGCATATCTTACGAAATTTTGAGCTAATGAATCGTTGACTTCAACTGAACTCAAGATTGTTCTCAATACATGTGGCTACCATCTACTTTCTCCCCCTCCCATCTCCTTCTCTCTATAGCTGTAATAACCACGGAGGTTATGAAAAGATGAAAGGAATACCTACGAATTCAAATGGTTTTCTTATAAATTTCTTGGAAAATCGCTTCATTTTTGTATTGTTACAAACATGTAGAGATATTTTTCAGGCACGTGGTGTA
Source organism: Planococcus citri (assembly GCF_950023065.1). Classification (NCBI taxonomy): domain Eukaryota; kingdom Metazoa; phylum Arthropoda; class Insecta; order Hemiptera; family Pseudococcidae; genus Planococcus; species Planococcus citri. Next base: position 31,526,732 of record NC_088679.1, read on the forward strand.
TAGCCATAGCCAGACATATGTCTGGTGATACAGAGTGTAGTAAAAAATCAGCCTAAAGATATAGGCATAATGAGCTGCTTTAGTACAGCCAAGAGAGTGAGAGAGAAAAGTGAATAAAACTGAGAATCGTTTGTACTCTGTGTAGTGATATCCACTAGCCGCGCTGTGTCTTCTTCACAATCAACCCTACAAAAGATCCACTAAACCTGTTGGCTATTGTTCCCACGCAGCATGCAGATGACAATGATTTCCGCATGGTTGAACACAACAGAAAAATACTTTTATGCAGAATATATTGATTCCTTGTAAGGCAAAAATTACTATGAGTATACTTCTATTCTTAATGCAAATATCACCAAAACCACATTTTTAAAAATACGTAGATGTATATATATATAGTTTTTTTCATTGAATGTTTATCACGGACCAGCGGATGTCGATGTTTTACACTCTCTTTGGACTATTCCATGTCAACTCAACCAAAAAAAGGCGATTTTGAAAGTCATCTGGGGCATGTGATACATCGAATTCTATGTTTTTGGTGATGCTGAACACGAATATGACGTTAGATTTTCGATTGGACCCCATCCACGGCCCCCAACAATTTTTTGGCACTTTTACCCATTGGGGGAGATTCTGGGGGCCATGGGTGAGCTCGATTTAAAAAACTATGGCTATATTCGTGTTCAGAGATATCGAAAACATACTATTTCATGGGTCACACGAATGTACATCCCTTTTTTTTAGGTTACCTCCTTTGGGGAGGTGCTGGGGGCCGTGGACAGGTCCAATCAAAAATTTGACGTCATATTCGTGTTCAGCGTCACCAAAGACATACTATTTCATGTGTCGCACGAACAAACCCCTATTTTGAACTTTTACCCCATTTGGGGAGGTGCTGGGGGCCGTGGATGGGACCCAATCAAAAATCCAACGTCATATTCGTGTTCAGCGTTCCCAAAAACATACGATTCGATATATCACATGCCCCAGATTTTTTTTCGAAAGTTTTGCACAAAATTGGGGGCGGGGGTGCTCCCCTTCCATTAAGAGATCCCATCTCGAAACTTGAATATTTCAAAAAGGTATCAAAAGATACATCTATGGAAATTTTTCAAAATTTTAAATGGTAGCTCCCACTTACAGCGTCATTTTGAAATTTCAAAATGCTTAAAAAGTTCTAGGCCTAAATGCAATGCCCTTTCGAACAGTGAAGTCAGTTTTGATCAAAGTATCATAATAGTTTTGGAGGAATGGGCTGCTGAAGTTGAGTACCTCGAGACAATGTGAAAATAATGGAAGCCCCCCACACCTGCCCTCTGAGGGTGCTGGGACCAAACTAATTGCGGGGTTATTACTTACTGGATGAGTATATATTGTAAAAAAAATTTGAGTGAAATCGAAAGACATGACTCAAAAACGTTGGTTGAGTTTACATGGAATGACCCTGAAGTTAATGTGGAGCAATTCTGAGGCATATTTTGTAGAATTGGAATTTCCCCAAAAAGTCCCTGGAGCCTCCAAAATGGCTTGAAACCAATTTTGCAATTAAGGAACAGTGTATTTTCAGTTTTCCATCTTCGTTTCGTGACATTGGGTGGACATTTCAAGTTACAAAAATCTGCTAGAGGCTCCAGAAGTGCTGAAAACGACTCGTAAACGTTTTCAATCGATTCAGCGAGTCTCTAATATTTGGTGAAATTTTGATTTTTTCCAGTTTGGCTCAAATTTTATTCTCAAAAACTCAGCAAAGATCAAAAAATGCACTTGAGCAGGAGAAATTTTGGCAGATGGTATATTTTTATGAGCTCTTTCCATCTAGCTTTATTCGGTTCAACAATTTTTCTGTCAATTGGGAAACCTCCCTTGTTAGCAAAACATGCTCAGAGAAATACATAGTATAACATTTACTAAGAAATCTACTAATTATGAAAGCATAGGTTAAAGTGCATGCGTATTCGCAGCAGAAACTCATCATAGTGGAAGACGCAAAACGCGTGCAGAAATGCCAGTGCAGAAATGTATGCATTCCTGCAGCAAAACGCATGCGTAAATTTATCCAAAAACCGTCAGCGGAAAACCACGCAGAAACGCCTGTCATACGCAGGGCAGAAACGCCATGCGTGTACGACGCGTTAGTCCAGATTTCTGCATGCTGCGGCGGATCTGCTGGTGTTCCGCCGCGTAACCGCGTGCATTTGCGCATGCAGGACTGTTTTTCAATTGCTGCTCGGGTAGCCAGTACAAATGATATGGTAAAACGATATATTTCACTGTTCTAGCAATTATATGAATAACAGTAAACGTTGCTACGATATACCTTACAATAAGATTCACTACGTGAAAGATTCTGCTGGGAATAAAGAGGCGTTTCCTAAATAGAGATGGCAAGAGCCAGCGTTAAACTCAATACTACTCATTTAAACATAAAAAGGAAACTGCAAGGCGGCTCGCTTCGGCAATCTCGGCCGTCGTCTCCACTGCACTAGCCCACCAGATGGCGTTGTGCCAGCTGCAGTGTTGCCGCCTGCCTGGGCATCAAATTACCACTGTAGAGTGGTAACATGGAGTCCCAAGTACCCTCTACATAATGCCCCGGCTGGGTATAGCTCGGAGGCCCGTCTGGATACGCAGCCTAAAGAGGCCTACTCAGCGTCTCGTAGAGTACTTGGGCTCCCCCTGCCCCGCCTCGTAGTACAGATGTGGCCTACTCGTCCTAAGACCCTATCAGACCCTATCTGGCTACTCGTGCAGAATCTTATAACAAAACGCGAACTTAAGATTAACATATCTAAACATGTCTACATAATATCGAGATAAATTACTATGCTAATCTTAATTTTACACCATTCCTTGGACTGGACTTGACTGGAGCTCTGGAACGCTTCGCAAATCTGAATTGGAACCTGTTACACTACTCAGGTGAGCTTCTCACTAATCTTGCTCTTTTTCTGCTTTATGTTTCAGATTTCCACTGGAGTTCTACTCACTGGGGCCAGACTCAGGTAATTACTCATATTTCTACTCATAACATACCTCTGAATACTACTCAACACGTCTGGACCAGTTTACTCATTCGACTCCAGCTGCTCACTCGCTCACTCCAAGCTGCTCACATGATTACTTGAAGCTGCTCATCGATACCTATCACGGGACGTAATATTTTTACTTTTTTACTTCTCAACTCAAAGAAAAACTTTGTACTTTGTAATCTCGTTTTTCTTTTCACAGGTATCTCTCAATTGTTCTGAGCTACTCAAGACTGTTGCTATTCCAATACTCAATTTTTCGAATGGTGGTACTCGCGAAATAAAAACAGTTTCAACTTCAACACGTAAGTTTTTATTCTTTTATCACAGAAAAATTATTAATTTCGCCTCGTATATTCGGCTACTCAATGATCTTATTCTAATTCCAAAAACAGTAACAAAAACATAGCTTTCGGAAAACTTTTACATTACATAAAACTACTCATTTGCCTAATTCTTTGATTCACACATAATTCACAATTATTTACATTTTGGCATACTCGGTTTTACAGCACGCCTCAAGATTCAATAAACAAAAGCTTTCTCTTTTAATATGGCAAATGGTAAACAAACAAAACAAAAACAACAGTAAACAAAAAGGAATACAAAAAAAAAACAATTGCTCTACTCGAAAATTTTCCTTCTTCTCGAGGAGCTTACTCGTAATAATAGAAAACAATACATAAAATAAAACTTGAGACCAACATCGAGAGAAAACAAAATACAAATTCGGTAAAAAATTTGACACATTTTAGGAACTATCTTTGTTCACTACTCAGACGACGATACACGCGAAATATCCTACACCGAAACAACAAAAGGAAACAAACAAAAAAAAACAGAGGCGACTCTTCGAAGTATTGCAACACTTTCACCGCATTAGCGGGCTTCTCCGCCATCGTTTCGATCTTGGTTGTCATTACGAGGATTTCTTCTCTCTTCTTCTGCTTCTGCCCGCATACGCTCGCGTCTCTCCGCCAGCCTACCGCGACCTCGTCCAAAACCGGCCACCGCAGGCGCCCGTGGGATAGCCACTTGCAACTGCCTGGCTTCTGGCTGCTGGCGACTCGGTCCAGCTTGCGGCTGCGGCACTTGAGGCGCTTGAGGCATTTGTCGATTCGCTTCGTTAACCAGCTGAGCCACTCTCTCGGGTAACAGCTGTCGATCTCCGGCGGGTAGGTGCCTATTCTGGCGCTGCACTCTTTCAATCAGCTCACGTTCATGCACTTCCCTCTCGAGTCTTTCACGTATGTTTCTCCGGTCATACGCCGCCTGCGCCTCGCGGTCTCTCCTCAGCATCTCTTCTATTCGCTGAAGTTGGTTCGCCTGTAGCTGCTCCACTGGCCGCGGTGGGGCTTGTTCCCGGGGGAAGTGCCCGTAGGTCCATCTGCGCTCGACTGTTGCGTATTCAAATATCCGCACCAAGGCTTCCGACGCCTGGTGCTCGTTTAGATATGGCGTCTCACCACGGAAGGTTGCTGGCGGGCATCTCTCGATCGTTTCTTCTAATGCCGCCATGTACACATATCTGCCATCGAATTCTGCTCGTGTCGGTCCTTGCCGCAGGAATTCCCGCACTCGTATACGCACTTCCGGACAGTCCGGCCACGTCAGCGGAGGCACCATCAAGATGTGCCGTGTGCCTCGCCGATGCAACGCGCGCCAAAGCTCAAGTATTCGTTCGGTTACGACTTCGTACGTCTGCGACTCCATGCAAAATTGTCCTGCCGACATTATTACCCGTTGCGGCGCCCGTTGGATCAAATTTCGCAGATTTCTACACATCGTGGTAGTCGGAATGCGCGAGCCCGCAAGCGGGTGCACACTCCACGCTCGTCTCGCTGCTACGTTCTGGTATATTACTTCACTAACCACGGCATGCGCCAGAGCGTCTCCGATCACGATGAATGAGTTTATTACGTAGTACGTAGCGCCTCCACGGTATACGCGTCCCAAAATCCAAGTACCACCGTCTCTTTCGTAGTACAAGTCGTCTCGTACGGTCAGGTCGTTATTTATTAAGATCCCGCGGCTCTGCATCGACTGCTCGATCGTGTCTCGCGTGACCGGGAAGTACATTCCACGTCCGTATCTTTCTCCGCGCGGCTCGTACGAAAACTCGGCCATTAGCCACACTGGTGACGGTGGCGGCGGGCAGTTTTCCAGCGGCTCAAAGTAATCTTCTATCGGACCAAGTAGCGGTAAGCCAGCTCTTACTCTTTCAACTTCAGCGTCGTACTGCCGCATGGCTATCTCGAGGTTCCGTCGAAATTCGCGTTCTCGTTCTTGGAATGCCCGCTGCGCCCGTTCGCGCGGCGTTAACTGCGCTAAGCCCGGCTGCTCTTCTTGTAGGACTCGCTCAGGGCTTGGGGGCGGCGGCTGCTCGGGTGCCGGTGCGTTCGGTAATGGCGGTATTACTTCCGGCTGCTCCTCAAGTTCGCTTACGTTGGCCGCTAGCTCGAGAGTTTCTTGGCTGGACTGGGTAACTTCGCCTTCTTCAACGGATTTTGATTCGCTGCGAGTTTGGCTTCTCGTTTTTACGCCTTCGGTCGGAAGTTCCGGCGTCTCGTCTTTCGTTACCGGGAGTTTTCGTTTAACCGCTGGTTTCGACGCCGCTGGTTTACGCTTCGGCGCTGGTTTCTTCTTCGTTGACGTGACTTTTTTCTTTTTCGGCGACGCTTTACTTTTCGACGTCGACTTTCGCTTCGTCGCTACTCGCTTCCTTGACGATTTCGATTTTTTGGATTTTTTCGGCGGCGTTGATTCAGAGGAATCGGACTCCGAATCACTCGATGAACTACTCGACGTCGACTGCTTCTTTTCGATCGACTCAACGCCGCTTACTCTTGATACCCGCGAGCTACTCGACGTGTCTGTCTTTTTGGATGAGGAGTCGCCCGTGCTCGTATCGCGTTTTCTCGATTCACTCGTGCTGCGTTGCGAGCGACTCGCTGAATCGGACGCCGGCGTGCTCGGCGTTGCGTACCGCGGCTGCTGTTGCGACGTATTCGGTGTACGTTCCTGTTCTTTTACCCGCGATTCCAGTATCGATCTTCTTAACCGGTTTTCGGCAATTTGAGGCGACTCAGTCTTCACCGTCGATATTTCACCGCTTTGCTCGAGTATCTTCTTAAGCTTCTCCTTAAGATCGCATCGACTGGCTCTCTCTAAACACAATTTTAACGAGTTAAATATGTCCGAATCGGGAATGTCTTCTAACTTTAAACTTTTCGGCGATGAGCTCTCTTTGGACGACTCTGTGCTCGTTCTTTTACGCGACTCACTTTTCGCTTGCTCACCGTCCGATCGAGGGCTCTCACCATCATCGCTCTTACCGTCAGCGCTGAGTCCATCCAGATTTACGTCCGGTGTATTCGGTACCGAAGGCCGCTTCTCGTTCGACGTTGCTAATTTATTCTTGAACTTCTCAGGCTTTTTTGTCGCGTCATTCGTCGCTGCTTTCGTACTCGTTTTCTTTACTTCCTTCTTTTGCAGTGACTTCCTCGCTTCCAAACGCGCTCGCTCAGCCTCGTCGTTGATTACGTCGAATACGTCGTCGTAGCTGATTTCGAGCTGCTGCAGTCGACTATTTAATTCGATCATTCTCTGCATTATAGGTTGCTCAATGCCTGAAAAAGAAACACCAAGCGTAACGTAACGACTACTCACGGCCTGCGACTCCGAACTACTCATATTTTCAGAATTCGTACCTGCTAACGACGGTAAAACGCTGATTCCATCGAGCACCTCCGAAAGTCTAATCTCTTGATCGAGCGCCTCTCTGTCGATGTCGATTAAAACCATCATTCTTGCACTGTCAACTTGCGTGAATACTCTCTGCCGGTCGATTGCTTGCAGCGCCTCGTCGAAGTTCATGTTATTTTCTTCGATCTTCTCGGAAAATTGACGGTAGCGTCGGTCACGTTCTTCTCGGTTCACTATAATGAAAGGAAAAAAAAAACATGAGTAACTTACGCATCGTGACTACTTTTTATTACGTGCGCGCTACTCAAAATTCACACTTACTTCTATCTAGCGACGACTCGAAGCCACGTCTTTCAGCTTCGGCTGCAAAAGCTTCTTCGGAGAGCTCTTCGGGAGACCATTCTCTTGGGCCTTCATTCGCGAGTACCAGCGAGGCATTTTGTTCGACTAACGTGGCTGCTCTTTGTTGTACCTCCGAAAGCTCCGATTTGAGCTGCTCAATCTCGGTTTTTGCACAATTCAACTCGACTCGAATTTGTTCGGCTTCAGCCCGCGGCGATTCTCTTGATGATTGAATGAGCGACTCGTTTTGCTCGATAAGTAGAGTATTCTGCCGCATTTCCTTGACCAACCGCTCACGTAAAGAATCTTTCTCTTCTTCGGCGCATTTCGACACTTCAGTAGTACCGCCACGTAATTTTCTCCATGTCTCCGGGTCTACTTTGCCATTTTTCCGGCAGCCAGAAACGAAACAATCGCACGGTAACTGTGCTTTCTTTTTCTTAACGCACTTCTTATGGAACTGGTGGCCGCAGGAGACCGCGAACGCCGTCGTATTCGATTTCTTTTTCTTAGGCCCCTCACCTATAGGTTTACCGCAAATTTGGCATCTAAATATTCTATAGTGGGTGGCCTCCGACTCCGACTCGCTAAACATAACGCAAAAATGACCAATTTTACTACTTGATTCTTACTCGTGAATTTTTACTCTATTTTTTACAGGTACTCGAGAACTTTACCTCTCTGAATCGGTACTTTCGTCGCTGTCGTCCCAATCAGGCTGCTCTGGTTTATCGTTTTTCGTCGCCATGTTCTCACGTCAAATAGCTGCGAACAGTTGAACAAATATAGGTAAGTTTCTTCTCACGAAAAATACATCAAGTTAGCTACTCGAACATTAACACGTAAATACATTGACTACGCTATTCATAATTCTAGATAATTGTGCTCGAAATATCTCAACTCAACTCACCTATTTTTCAGCGTCAAAAAATCTTCGTCATACGAATCACTCAATAATAACGTCAAATATTTCAGCTGAAACAGGTGACCGAACGAAATTAGTACCACGAATTGTTCTACACGTCGATACTTGAATGCACATTTATGGTAACGTATAGTAATTAGGAAAGCTACTCGAATACTTCTCTTACCTTTCCGATGTAAAGCTTCGTCCAACAAATCACGACCAACACTCGAAAATTTTTCGGCTATTCGAAACAAAAATTTCAGCTCAACTTATCACCACGTTGCTGCTCGTCACTTCTTTTAGCTACGCAAAAAGAATGAATTAAAATTACCATTACGAGCACCAAGCTTAATTAATTACACACGTGGTTGTGTTGTTTCAACCTACCAGGCACACGCGACGAAAGCTGCTCAACTTTTCGAAATTCAACGACTTTCCAGCTTTTCACCGAATAATTCGCTTCCGATATGCGAAACACAATATTTCTCGGCTATGAACATAAAAAATCGCGTATTAATATTGTTTTAAATTAGACTTACTCAGATTTCAGCAAGAATATTTCTGCTCCAAAACTTTCCAACGCCAAACATGCACGAAGCTGCTCATTTCGCGAAAAATTACCGGAATTCAAAATTTCTCACCTTAATCAAACCGCAAATACGACCACGAACACGAAACTTTGCTTTTTATTCACCACCGATCGCAATTTACCGCATTAATTGCCAAAAAATCACGGAAAAAATTCACCATCAAACACATTACGACAAAACGTTCAAGTTCTTACACAGTATTGCACCATCGATCAAAAAGTACAATGCAGCTGCCTTTTCGTTCGTCGAATTCCTTCCTTATCAGTCAGCCGTTCGTTTCAATGCAACCGGCTCGTTACTCCACCCCGCCTACTCGCTAGTACGCATCAAAATGTTTGCTGCTCGTAACGACGCGGTGCGGAGAGCCGTTCTCGCTTCGTTCTCGTTGCGTAGCGTGTCTAACCACCCCCCGCCTACTCGCTTACAGTACTCTTTTCCTATAGCTCGTATACGACTTGGGTAAAAACACTCTCGCTTCCGTTGGTCCGATTCTCATGTAATAAAACCGACTAAAATGTTTCTACGAGTTATCTCTTGAATAAAATGTACTATTTACAGGTTAAAAAAAATTTACAGATTTCGACACCGCAAAGCAATGTCTGGAATTCCAGCTACTCAGTCACCGACTCTACCTCGCAATATCATCGTAGTTTAAATACAACTCAACGAAATTTATCCGGTGATGCGACTCCAATTTTTCCAATGCGATAAAATTAGCTGTCTTCTTTTTTCGCCTTTTCATACTCGTTGGAGGTACGTAATCAGGATCAGCTGATCCTGGCGGCGTCTCACCTGGCTTTAAAATTTTCGTACGTTTTCTCTCTTTATCTTTTTTCTTCGCATTTTCAATAATTTCACCAGCTTTTTTACTCAAATTAACAGCTTTTTTTATACAGTCTTCGATTTTTTCATTCTCTTTATCATCCAACTTGCGTCTCGCGTGTTTTTTAAGTCTCTGGAATTCCTGCAGTTTCTTACTTTTATTTTTCTCAGCTTCTTCGAGTTCTTTTTTACGCATCTCTCTAGTCAGTAGCCTGGCTGCTCTTTCCGCGGCTTGATCATGTATTGTAGGGTCAGTGACCTCTTCTTCGACCTCTTCCTCAATTTCTGACTTCTCAATTTCTTTCGGCGTTACTTTCTCTCTTATCTTCTCGATTAGGGGCCTAGTATCGGTTTTTGACTGTAACTTAGGGTCATTTTTGAGCTTCTCTTGTTGTTCTAAACTCAAGTATATCGTCATTTGTCTGGCATTTACGATTTGTTCATCAGACTCATTAGCGATGCTCCTCACTCGGTACGCGTTATCACCAACGTGTTTCATGACCATGTATGGTCCAAAACGCTTGGGAAACAGCTTTTTCGAAACCCCTCTGTCATAGGAGCTCTGCCGGTGCTCTGTGAGCATAACTAATTCCCCCTCCTCGTAACAAATGGGATCACCCTTAAGTTTGTAAAATGCTACTTCGTCTCTAGATCTCTGTAGCTTTCTTCTCTCCCTAATGTACGAAATTAACGCCTGCTGCTCAGTCATCTCATCAACTCGTAGGTCTACTAACTCTTGGGTATACACTGCCTTACGTGCAAGCTTGTCAGCTGCATGATTATTACGATCAAAGCTTCTCGCGGGGGTGTGCTTTAACTCAAACTTCTCAAATTTTTCTTTCAATTCTAAAATTTCTTGAAAAATTTCGCGGTGCACAACTGGTTTTCTACTCGCATTCTTCCAGCTGTTGATTTTCCACTTCTCAACGTTATAATTTATCGCGGTTGTTAAATAGCACGAATCAGAAAAGATTTTCGCACGTCTCGCACCTAACTTAAGCAACACCTTCATAGCTTTACACAGAGCTACCGCCTCAGCTAAATTGTTGGTATTTCGGTACCTAGGGTGGTCAATTCTCTCGGAGATATTGAATTCTCCATTAGGAGTCCAAGCCACCCCTATACCTGCGGTGGCATCACTGGAGCCATTATTGGAGCAAGCTCCATCAACAGCAGCCCAATAATAACCATCTTCGTCTCTTATCAGGTTTGAGAGCTCAATGGGTTTTTCCATGAGCGTCTCGCTAGTCACGGATTTAGGATTCTTTTCTAACATATCCTGCTGCAACTTCTTAAGCAGGTATTTCGGATTTAACTTAGCCAATTTGGTTGGCATATTGGCAGAAAACTCATCTTCGATGCCCCATACCTCGTTCGGTTTTATGCCATACTCCGTAGGGGTATTGTTTATCTCCGACTCAATTTTCTTAACATGTACATGCCACCCGTGGTGAGTATACTCATCATTCTCCGGCTCATTGTTTAATTTTGCTCGCAATCTATCCCCAATTATGCGCATCGTGCGCTCAACCAAGGATGACTGCGGATTGTACGTTGTCGTGTGGCCTACTTTTACGCCGTTAGCTTTAAGCATCTCATTCCAGCTTTCGCTTCTAAACTGAGTGCCATTGTCCGTGATCACTTTACGAACTTTATGACCGAGCTTCTCGATATCTTCTAGTACTAACTCCATAGCGTGCACAACTGTCTCAGCTGGAATCGACTCCAATGGAATTATCCAAACCTTGCTAGTAAAAACGCACTTAGCTACAAACATGTACTTTGGCTCTCCTTGCTCATTCGCGATTGGTCCACATAGGTCTGCCGAAATGACATCCGCTATGTTGAACGCCTCAATTTGAGAAAATTGCAAGCGCTTCTTCTCGCTGTAGCCTTTGGTTTTTCGACAAGTAATGCACTCACTTGTAATAATCCGTGTAGTTTTTACGATATTAGGCGAGTAGTAAAGTCTCTTAAATACTGCTTCCAATTTGTGAGCTCCAATATGACCATACATCTCATGCAGGTATACGATGGTATCCCTGAACAACTCATCAGGCATCACTGGAATTCTCGAGCCATCTTTAAATTTCCTGTAGAGCAACTCTTTGTCTTTCTCTTTAATCACCGCATATTTCGCCTGAATTCTTCTCTTTGACTCTAACTGTTTTGCAGTCATATCAAGCTCAAGAGCGTTTAGTTTGCGCACAATCTTAGTACACATCCTATCACGACTCTGGAAGATGTCCAAGCGTCTCAAGTGATCCAAGATCTCATCTTTAACTAACTCTACAAATGATACGTTTAACGGTATCATGTTGGACCAATTTGTATCGTAAATTGTCAACTCAGGCGCCTGAATTCCATACCATTGACCACGTACTTTGTGTTTCAAATCGTACGTGAGATCGTAACAGTTCAACTCTGTTATCCAGCCGGCCGCTTTTCTATGCACCTTAGCCAGAGTTGTAAACTTGTGCACGACTGACTGGAGGTCTCCTCTCACATGGATGCGTCTCCCATGAAGCCACAATTGCAGCTTATTTATTACTCGAACCAAGGCATACATTTCGCGCTCAATTAACGTGTAATTTTGTTGGTGTTGTTTAAACGCGCTACTCACGAACATTACAATTTTATCTTCTCCTTTGATGTTTTGATACAAAACACCATTGATCGAATGCTCAGTGGAGACTGTGTCCAAATACATGTCTTCTCCATCTACCGGTGACATAAGCTCAAATTCTTTGGTGAACTCCTCGGTTAATTTGTCTACCGCCTCTTCTTGAGCGGTGCCCCATATAAATGGTACACCTTTTCGAGTTAAGTCGTAAAGAGGCCTCACTATGTCTTGGTAGTTAGGAATGAAGCGACTATAAATACCAGTTAAGCCAATCAAAGCCAACACGTCTCGTACATTAGCCAATCTCACTTTACCAGTTCTAACGTTTGTTTTCTTTTTCAGATACTCCATGTAACCTTCGATTTTCTTACTCTGTTTTTTTATACTTCTAGTTGAAATGTTGAAGCCAAGGTGGTCCGTGGAGCTTGCAAAGAACTTACATTTGTTGGCATTCAGTCTCAATCCATTATCACGCAAGATGCCAAATATATAAATCATCAACTTCAGCATCTCGCGGAAGGTAAGTGACCTCAGTAGCAAATCATCTACGTATTTTGTCACTCCCTCCATATCCGGTATAATTAAATTAATAACTTTTACAAATTCCGCAGACGATATCTTCAGACCGTATGGCAACCTAATCATTTGATATACTCGGCCATCGACCTTGAAACCACAATACTTGCGCGACTCAGGATGCAGCACAAGCTGCCAAAAGGCTGTAGTAAAATCCAACGTTGTGAAAAAACGAGCGTCTCCGTCTGAGGTAATAATTCTATCTAAGAGGCCCGCCTCATTATAGTTTATCTGTAATATAGGATTTAGCTCTACTGGATTTAAACAAAGTCTCACGCTCCCGTCCTTCTTCTCGTTAGGCACCAAAGGGTTGATGTAAGTTGTGTCAGACGGCTCTGCTACCTCCTGCTCGATCATATCAGCTAAGGCACGCCTAACCTTTTCTAACTGCTTATTTGAAGGTGTATACTTTGGGCCTACGAAGTTCGGAATTTTGTTGGGGTCAACGAACTTTAATTTGACCATTGCCCCAGTGTATTTTCCAGGAAAACGGCTAAAAATATCTTTGAATTGGAGTAACTCTTCCAGCGCCTCTTCCGACTCAGCTTTCGTGATTCTCCCTTCTCGTACCGCCTCACCCAGATACCTCTTAAGATTTCTCTCAAAGATCTCTGGACCATCGTCCTTGGGCCTACCGTCTCTTCTAAAAAAACTATGTAGGTCTGCTCGAGATACAATCTCTATGGACTCAGGTTCATACTCGTCTACAATCTGAATTTGGTTTGCAGAAACATCCTCCTCCCTGTACTCACTTCTCTTGACAAAAGCTACTTCTTCTGCTCTGTTCGTACCTGGGGGCTTACATTTAGCAGTACCTGTTTTCATGTTTGTAGTTATTTCGAGCTTCTCGAGTGATTTGGAACCAATCAGCAACAATTTGTTGTCGCCAGGCATAACGAAAAATGGCACCTTAATTTTGTGCTTACCGAATTTTAAAGGCACTACTATCGCTTTCTTCCAAGTTCTCACCGTTTGATTGTTCGCTAGTCTGCATTGCAATACTCTTTTTAAATGAATAAACTCGATTTTATCTTTATAATTATTTATTAACATATTTGCACATGACTCAGACATTATATTAGGTGTAGCACCGGAATCCAGTTGTACATACAATTTTAAATCAGCAAACCACAATGGCACCACACAAGACTTCGCTTCTTCAAAGTTCTCGATCTGGCTTCTCACCAGTGGCTCGACAGTACTTGGATCCGTGCGCTTCTCGTCAATTACGTCATTTTCCAGCGGGCTGCTCTGAACTGCATCCGCCTGATTGATCGTAACTGCATCTTGATTGACTTTTGCCCCATCCGATTGCGTTGTCTCTTCATCTCCGGAACTTTCTTCGACAGCTTCGCCTTTTTTGTTCTTCCAGGCTTTACACACCATTTTCACTTTCTTGTGCCAATCAGGTGACAGCTTAACTTCCATCTTGGTGAGGTCTTCAATGATCTGTGCCAACGGCCGGCTACTCTCTGGCATTTTTGCTTTTGTTTTCTTAATCGACTCTTTGGTGGTTACCAAGTAATCACCATCCGGCTCAGTAACAACTTCCGCAGACAAGTTCGTGCTTGTTTCGACACACAAATTTTCTGAATTAAAAACTGACTCTTTTGGTTTAAATTTATAATTATAGCACTTTTTCAATTCGTATAACAGGTCTTTCTCGCCAGTTTCGTTAGGCATGTATCTGCTCCCTTTCTTTTGAAGCCTGTTGTCTCGCGGAATAATCTTGCCATCTTTGTCAGGTTGAAACTTCAACCTGCCATCTTCGAGCTTGTTTAGTCTAATGAACACTGCTGCCGGCGACCACCACAATGTGACGGTTTTATTGTCACAAACTTCCTCAAAGATTCTCCTCCAAGCATAATAACGTTTCGCCGTCACTCCTCGATTGTTTTTTCCAGCTGGAAAAATCATGGGAAAAAGCAACTTTATATCTTCGATGCCTTTCTCCTTCAGAGTGAAAATTATTTCTCGTAGTATACGTCTCATATGGCTATCTCGAATACTACCTTTGTTTATTTCATACGTGCCCAATGACAAAATTACTCGTTTTTTCGTAAATTCTCTTTTTTTAACATGTTCACGCACGGTTGCCATCGTACAGTTCTCAGAAATTTTTTCAACGCTACTCTTGCTTTCTTTTTTAGCATCGTCTCCGCTACCGTTGTTCTTAGCTCTAGCTTTTGTGATTTCGATTAACAATTGCGCGAAAGCGTCGCCAACTAAGTCAAACTCTTCGTAGGGGAGATCGGGCTCGGGGGGGGCTGTGGCTCTTTTCTTTTTTAAGCCTGCGTCACGTCGTCGTTTAAAGACGACGTCTGAGAACCATCGTCGGACACCTCATCCTCAGAGTAAGGTGGGTCATCCGGATTCATCTCAGAATAGCCTGCATCAGCCTCGTTGGTGGTACCACCGTCTCTCGCTCTACGATCACGTCCAGTGCCACCTTTGTTATCATCTCTTTTCGAATTCGAGCCAGAGGCTGCGGCTCCAGAATCGTTGTTGCGTCTTCGCGAATCTTCTCTGTTATCGCGGTTATCTCGGGAGTTGCGATTATCATCGCGGTTGCGCGTTCGGTTATCGCGGTTGTCGCGTGAATCTCGGTTGTCACGTGAGTCTCGATTATCACGTGTATTTCGAGCGTCTCGGTTGTCAGATCTAGCTCTATCGTCTCTACGGCCATTGTTGTCATTTGACCTATAATTACCACCGGTATTATTGCGTCTCGTATCCGCTGAGTTTGCTCTAGCGCCATTGTTGTTACCAGCGCCCCTCTGCCAGTTATCATCCGAACGGTTTCTACGACCAGCTTGAGGTTGAGCATTATATTGAGTTCTCAACTGCAAGTTCGGTACCCCTTCAATGAACTCCTCGTTTTGAGTCATTTCTATGAGACGTCTCGCAAATGAAACAATATCATTTCGCTCCTCATTCGTAATCCTGGTTCTCAAAATTGGATTAATTCGCGGATAGACGGCGTTTATCATTTGCCATTCGGTGGTTTGCACATTCGAGACTACTCGCAACCAGCGCAGCGCCACTGTTGCCATTTCTGTCGAGCGGTTGGCTGGAAGTACCACTGCTCTTACGTGATTCATCGCATCTTCTTGTCGCTGCTGGCTCCACATCGTTTGCAAAAACGACTGTCTCAGGGCTTTATACGATTTTTCAGACCCAGTGTTTGCTCTCCAGGTCGCCGCCGCTGGATGTGTTACTAGTTGCCTAAACATACTAATATACATCGACTCATTCGCGTACATACTCTCCATTGCCTCCTCAAATTGGCGCACGAAGAGATGCGGCTCAAATTCGTTACTCTCATCGTAGATAATTTTTAAAACTTGCAGCGTGCCTAGCTTTGCTGCGCAATTTCCCGCACCGTAATTAATGTCTTCATTTAGCGGCTCGTATGCAATTCTCAACCCTAAGGCATTGCATTGCATGGATCTTATCAGCTCAGCTTCGCTTCTCTGAGGTTGCGCATTGTTACTCAAATTTCCGAACGAATCTCCTCGACCCTCAGGTCTCGATTGCACGCTGTTTGATTGCGCATTGTTCGATTGCGCATTATTCTGCTCAAATCTCACATCTTGTTGCGAAGCTTGCTGCGGTCTCATTTGGGGACCCTGCTGCCATCTTGCAGGAATGTCCTGCCACTGAAAGTGGTTGTCAAACCCGAATCTTCGGCCATCGGGTGGTACAGGGTCACTTTGGGGAATATTCGAGCCAGTTGGCGCTTGTGAGCGTGGCCTCCCGCCTTGCGACGCCTCGGCCTGACGCTCATTCTCCAACTCAACGACTCACTGTGTTAATAATCTAATTAGACCGGCGTCTCGCTGTCTCGCTTGCCTTTCAACTCGAATTTCATCAGCCAACACCGCAACCGCGTCCATCGTTTGCGTCATTCTCAAGCCTTCGTTGTGGATTTCATCTCCGATGCGATTTATGAGCCTAGTATGGTTAGTACCCCACGCTTCAGCCATTCGGCGTAATCGCGCAGTGCTCGCCGTATCTCTTTCGGTTATATTATTTTGAACTTCACGGTATATTGTTTCCAAATCAACACGTGTACGCGATAATTCAGTCTCAATACATTCGGCTCTATGGTCTAAAATTTCGCAATTATCGCGCAAATTCGGTATTTGCGCATTGACGTACGCATCTGTAGCGGTTTCCGGTCGTCTGTTTTCTACTCGGATTAACTGGTGCTCAACACTCAAATTTACCGGCCTAAAATCGAATCTTCGAGCAGCTACATTCACGCTCGGACGTGCACGTGTAACTGCTGGTCTAGTCATTGTTTCAACTTCCTGTTGAAAATTATTTTGAGCTCGTTGCGACTCGTCTCTAGTGCCTACCGGTGGCTGAACATTCGCGAGGGGGTCTACGGCGGAGTAGGGGGGAGGCTCATCCGGATTTCTAGGCCTACGCTCGGATGGCAAAAAACCACCAAATAACGTTTCTTGGGGCCTAGCTCTCACGTTGTTTAGGCTCAGCTCCCTAAATCTACTCGCCATTTGCGCTTGTGCTTCTTCCTCAATGCTCATAGTGACATTTTCGATCGTCACTCTAGCGACAGGTTCGCTGCTTGCTCTTACACTTCGAGGGGGTGGTAGGGGGCTGATGCGCCTTGCAACAGGCCTTTGCACCGCATTTTGGCTACCACTGGGTTCACGTCGCGATTCGGGGTCATCTAGGACAGACACTGTTCGAACAGACTCCCTAGAATTCGATCGCCTCGGAACAATTGTTCTATTCAGTATATCTTCAGCTTGCAAGTTTTGACCTGCAGCTGAATCGACATTATCTTGGTTTAAAACTTGCTGTACATCAGCATCGAGGCTATCCAACAGGTTTTGCATTGGGTTAGGCTCAGGTCTACTCGCGACAGGTTCAGACTCAGCATCATTTTGCACATTTTGAGCAGGTTCGTTCCTGCTCGTATTCACCAAATTAGACACTGCTTGATGCATGTTTAACTCAGCTTGTGCCTCTGCTTCATCTCTATTCGTCTCACTACTCTCACTTTCAAGCCTAGCTTGCTTTCTAGGTGCTTCAGAGCCTGCACTATTCTCATTTCTTCTCCTCGGAAAAGTGTCGTGTATTCTCTGAGTACAGGCCACTGCCGCATCTCTCGGTTGTCTTTGAGGGATTTGGGAAGCACTGGGGGTAGCTGTACGATTACCATTAGCGTTCGAGCCTATATTACGACGATAGTCATCTAATGAATCTAAATTATTTCCCGAATTCGAATTGCTTCTACTCAAGGAATTAGAACGACTACCACCACGAGCACCTCTGTTGGAACTCATTTTACTCAAAATCAGGTAATTAATACTCAAATCAGGTAAGTAAACTTTCGTTTACTTCAAAAAAAAAATCCGGCTAAACAACGTCTACTTTCTTTGTTGCAGGTCAGAACTGCACACAAATCAAGCAGGAACAGACTTGACCAGGTTAGTACAAACTTGCACAAAAGTGCCAAATTTCACTTTTTTACCACAAAAAACACTTCGCGAATTACGAACGATCGCGAATAAACGAATAAAACTTAACGAAATAACAAAACATACACCACTAACCTGGTTACTATGGGTTTGTCCGATCTGTATCCGAGCAACTTCGTTCCACTTTGCACAGTTGTGCAAACTTTCACTTCTCAACCTGCTCAGAACTTCTCAGAAAGAAACACCACGTCTATGGCGCCAATGTTAGGGTAAAACCTACGTGTTCTCAGGGTTTAGGGGAAAAGTCTTACTTCTGCCACCTGGTACTTTAACCCTAAAACCAACCAAAGTCCCTCTAGGACACTGAACCGCAAGATATATCCCAAGATATACCTATCTCCGATCACCCTACAACTACTCTTCTCACAAATCACTAGCCAGTACAAATGATATGGTAAAACGATATATTTCACTGTTCTAGCAATTATATGAATAACAGTAAACGTTGCTACGATATACCTTACAATAAGATTCACTACGTGAAAGATTCTGCTGGGAATAAAGAGGCGTTTCCTAAATAGAGATGGCAAGAGCCAGCGTTAAACTCAATACTACTCATTTAAACATAAAAAGGAAACTGCAAGGCGGCTCGCTTCGGCAATCTCGGCCGTCGTCTCCACTGCACTAGCCCACCAGATGGCGTTGTGCCAGCTGCAGTGTTGCCGCCTGCCTGGGCATCAAATTACCACTGTAGAGTGGTAACATGGAGTCCCAAGTACCCTCTACATTTATTGTTTCTGATGTCAAATATTACTACCCACCTACAATAGCGATTTTTTTTTACTCAATCATTTCATGTTTATGAACGTTTTAAGCCTGAAAAATAATGATTTAATGAATTAAAATTTTGCATAAAAATTCATTACTCTGTTCAAAAGCAGAAAAAAATGATTAAATTACATTTTCAGTCAAAATTCAACTTATAAAAATAAAAATTGTAAAAATTTTTTTTTTCAAAAATTTCTTCCCAAGGTGCAATTTGAACCCATACCTCCAGTTCAGTAATCCATTACTAATGCCACGCGGCTACTGCTGCAGCTTGCAAAACCGTGTTTTTGAGTGGTATACATGTTGCCACTGGCAACTAGGTGCAGTATAATTCGGAGGGTATTTTTTTGGAAAAAACAAAATTGACCAAATGGGCCCTTCTTAGAAAACCTTTAGTTCTGTTTTTCTCCGCTTGGGTGCACCTGCAGTCTTGATACTTTAACATGCGATAGTCGGATCGGATATGTTCTACATCAAAATCCATCAAAATCTTGATTATCTCAATAAATAGAAGCGACCAAATGGGCCCATTACCTACGGAATGACACATATGTATTATTTTTCCTTGAAACGGAACTTAAGCAACCCTGTATTGTGAAACATATGTACTTTGTTGCTTACCATATGTATAAATACGTTTTAATGAATCATCTAACTTGTTGTACAGAGTATTTAATAATAAACCTTCACAACATACTACCACCTAGGGAAGGGATTCTTATCTCCCTCTTTTCTCTCGATCTTAACTATCTACACTATATCAAAGTCAATGTTTGATCCATTTGGCAACAGGCAAGAGCTCAAGTCTCAAAGTTTGAAAAATTGGGAAATTTTTGAAATGTTTAAACAAAAAAAAAATGTTTTGGTTAGGTAAGTACTCTCTTGATCTCTTTAGTACTTCCATATCATCATGTTCAATTCATTAGATGAGCTCAAAAATCGTTTTTCTAAAGTTAAGAATGAGTGTTCTCAAAATACGAGTAATAGTTTTTTCCTCATAACATGTTGATTTTGTGATTATCCTCTTTATCGTGTAATTGAAACTGAACAATAAATTCACATTTATACTCTAACTTGAGAGTGAACATCGAAAGATCATGTAAACAGACCAAAAAT
Organism: Planococcus citri; assembly: GCF_950023065.1. Taxonomy (NCBI): domain Eukaryota; kingdom Metazoa; phylum Arthropoda; class Insecta; order Hemiptera; family Pseudococcidae; genus Planococcus; species Planococcus citri. The sequence goes on from NC_088679.1 coordinate 31,546,720, forward strand.
CATTTTTTTTTTTTGAAAGCTGGTAGGTGGCAATGCGGAATATCTTTATGCTCCACTCGAAAACGATTTAATCGAAGTACACTTCTCAAAGAAGAATTTTTTTGAAACATTTTCGGGTAAAACTTCTCAAAACAGATTTTCTACAGGTCGAGAAAATCGAGAAAATTGATAACGTTAGTAATCAAACTTCAATAGACATCTAAAACACGTATAGCTTTTTGAAAGTTACCAAAATTTATTTTTTGATTTTTTTAATTTTTATGGTAATTTTGCGATATTTTTGAACTTTCTTTTGGAGTCACAAAAATGCCCTGATTTCACTTATTATTATTGTCTCCATTTAACGTTATACCTTTTTGTATGCAGTAGGAAAGGAGGCGAAGGAAGTGGATGGGAGGAGGGGAGATTTGTGAATCATTCAGACACATGCACTGTTATCGATTTTCGAAACAGTTTTCAAAAATAAATTTGTAATCTGAAATTCCAAACTGAAATAATGCTACTTTACAGAAGAATTAATGTACATCGTTTCAGGCATTAGGTACAGGATTCAAGCCAGACACCTACATTTATTTCAAAGGTGCAAAATACTTTATAATTTCTAAAAAATTGGAAACAATCTAATACCAGATCCAATTTACCAGATTTTGGTGACAAGCGAAGCGAAAATTTCTCAATGTCGGTAGGTAAGGACGATGTCTCATCATCCGAGGACAAAAAAATCCATAGGTAATTTGATTAATACTCAGATCCCCTTCGGTACGATTCATTCCGCATTTCAACGCGACGATGTAATCGGTTTAAAAAAAGTACAATTCACGAGAAAAACATTCATCCGTATTAGAAAGTATTTTCGACATTATGTAAATAATCGAGGTGTATTTTGCGACAAAACATGTCAAATTTTTTGGTTTATTTGCGCGTAGAATCGGCGAACAATGCGAGATTTCTTATTGTATTGGAACGCGGAGCCCCGTTAACGTAATATTATGTGCGCTACCTTTGGTAGCGTGTATCTTGAATTTAAAGATTCCAGGTGCGGCACAAATCAATGACAAATCGGCTGTAAAGTTAGTGGTCAACCTCCTTGAAAACACGACACAATAGTTTCCTTGTAAACACGGTGTTACATCCCTTTTCCGGGACTCCGGTATTATAATACTATTTTTATACCATATTTCGTATATATGAGTATAGCCTTGTAAGGATACACATGTTACAAGTAGGCCTATACGAGTTATATGTAGTACTGCATTTATTGACTTTTTAAACGTTTTTTCTGATTTCATTCATAAATCGTGTTCGCGGATTTAGCGTTCATGTCAAATGTACCTCTCTACCTATATCTATAGCTGAAGATGCGACGATATAGTAGATGGTGTCGGCATCAGTCGGCACATCTTAGACTATATTTAGGAGGTGGCGGGCGTGCTATGTCGAGTTGAGGGTTGAAAATTTTCAATTTCATACCGTTCGCTGTGGAAATCTGCACACCATATCGTCTACTGTTCCGTATGAAAGAGAGAAAAAAACACCCTTACAAGACGGTACCAACCGGAAGCGATACTTTTAGAGGTGGATCTGAAAGGCGTGAATTTGTATTCAGATTGGTGTAAAATCGTCCCTGCAGAAAAGCGAAATTCAATTCGCCGAGTCAAATCGACGAGTAAGGAAATTAATTACGTAAGCCTGTAGGTAAAGAAAAGCGATTTGAATTGTGAAAAAATTGACGTCCTTTTAAAAACCTATTAAGGGCTGGAATAATCGATGATGAATTACCATCCATACGTACGTAGGTTACATATTGAATGTCAAAGGTGTACCTAGAAGATGGTGTAACACGCAGACGTTCATGGAAAGTTGTTCTGATTACGTAATTCCAAAACTTGAAATGCATAAAATTTTTACCTATATCGAATGGCATTACGATCGTCTGAAATAATGTAAAAATAAGAGAAAGAAATTGAGGTAGGAAAAAAATTTACTCTTCCATAAGACTGTTGTAGGTAATAGCTTTTCAAAACAAAAAGGTGAAAAAATTAGATACACCACAGTGGGATTTATTAAAAATGAAAGTTTTCACTAAGAAATTCCAAAGATGTGAATGTTTTCACCGTAAAATTTCGATTTGCGCAGTGCTGAAAAATCAATGAGAAATTATGGTGAAACATAAAATCAATCAGTAGGCTTATTCAGATTGTATACTTAGGTGCATTTTTCGTAGCATTTGCTCTACAAATAATGAAGATGACTAAATTTTTAATTTTTCTGGAGAAGAGCATTTGTGGGGATTGAGTGGACTATTTTTATTGATCTGATATTCTTCTCTGCAGGGATTAGCCATCGTTGACTTTTTTTTTAGGAGAAAAAGTAGTGGATTGATGCCAAAAACCGTGGGAAAAATTTTGAGATCCTGACTTGGCCCTCATTTGTCTATCGGATTCCAAATTTTGAAATTCTGATGAAAATCGATAACCGATGAAAACTCCATAAAAATAATATGCCGGAAAACCGTAAAATTTGCTTAAACTTTTGTTTTTGATTTGAATTGAAAATTTCAAAATTTTAAATCTCAGGTGAATGATGATTCAAGTCAGGTACTCAAAAAGTTTTCTACGGTCTCTGGCATCATTCCATCAACTTTTAAGAAATTCTCCCACAAAGTTTTAAAAAAATAAATAAATAGGTAAAAGAAAAAAAGGTCCAAAGATGACCTAATCCTCCATTCATTCCCGTCGACGCCTAAACATTAAATTCCTCAATATTTCATGACCAAAGTGCAAATACCTGTGAAAAATTTACATCTCGTGTATGCATGGAAAAGTGAAAAAAATGATCGTTTTCAAAATTCAATCACAATAGTCCAGATTGAAACATTTAGCTGGGTTAACCCAGAGTTTTGTATACGAATCACCATTTGACCTCAAAACTCAAAATTGTTCCTAATTGGGGGGGGGGGATACTGAATTGAAAATTTTCAAAAAAATACGAACATTGATATCGAAATGTGAGTTTTTGAAGGCGTAGATTTCATATCTAAAGATAATTTCAGAACCCCAAATGAGATCCTGGGAGGGGGAAGTATCAAAATGTAAGTTTACTTGTGGGCTGATTTTAATTTTTGGAAAATCGTTTGACTAAAAAACACAAGATGTGGCATATAATTTCCTTATTTTACGTTCTGAGGTCATTTTGAGGGATAAGCTGCCGCCCACTCATATTTTCTTCGAAAACTGTCTTTAACAGGCCAAAAGTGACAAAAATAAATGATGAAAATAGGTATAGGCACTTATAAGTATCTTACTTGATACAATATGTTTTTGGTGTATTTTTTTACACGATGTCACACAACTTTTTTCGTGTTTGACTTGTTGGTCCACAAAATTCCTGTTTCTGCAAAAAAGTGCTCAAATTCGGAGTTTTTTTTTGAAGAAGTCAAGATTTTCAAAGTTGATCAAAAAGTTGTGAGGAAGTCCCAAAATTTAATTTAAAAAAATGCTGGATAATTTTTTTTGAAGAAATTTGAGCTTATTGGACCTAAAAAACTGTTTTCTTTGTTATTGACTACAATTTTAGAAAATTTTGTCATCACTTCACTTCACTGGAACGTTAAATTCTCTCGTGCGTTGGTAGAATTGAATCGGTGGGTGCAGAAAGGGACCAAGTCACATTTTTGGAAATTTTTTTTTCACGGATATAGGGGTTTCAAAGTACGGCGGATCGACTGGTGATGTCAGATTTCCGCAAAACTGCCGGGAAAGTGGTATTTGGTATTTGGGCGCAGAAAAAGGACGGATCCACATTTATGACTTTTTTGTAAAATTTTTTAAATCCTTGAAAAATAACTAACATTTTTGAGAAGAACATTATTTGAAATTTAAGTTACTCTCTGAACCGAAAAATGATGAAAAAATTAACAACTTTGGCAAAAAGTCTTAGAACTAAAGGGGTTTTGGGTCAATTTAAACGAGATAGCAGTCTAAATGATGTACTTAGATGTAGAATCAAGCCCCATTCGTGCCCGAGCAATTTCAAAAGAAATTTTGTCGATTGGGTGCAGAAAGGGTCTAAGTACCATTTGTTTAGGCAGCAACAGCGCCGGCGCACGTGAATATTTTTTTTTCTAAACTGTGCTTAAAATTGTGTCTTGGGGTCCTCTTTCAATGACCTTAAGCATGTTTACCAAAAATTTTTGATTTTCAAATAAATCAGTTTTTTGTTATTCCTGAAAAGTGCGAAAATGGACTTAGCCCCTTTCTGCACCCACCGATTCAATTATGCTTTACTACTCACCTCACTTTTTTGCATATTAATAGATCTATCTTAAATGGTCTCAAAAAAAAAGTACCCATGAGGGAGAGAGCTGGAGAGGAAAAGCAATTTTCATATTGGTATTAGGAAAACTTTGAAACTACCCATTGCAAAATGATTTCCAAAAAGGTATGAGGTTCAATTTTTTCTGTCCTACACATTTGGTGTCTGTGTTGTGTTATTTTTATTCGCTTTTGAAAGAGGGAGGGGAAGGAGGTTAGGAATGAAAATTTTCCAAAACCGGTACAGGCCGATAAATTGGGTTCCCGATGTTGTTAAGACACCTTGATTTTTAGTATTTTTACTACGTTTCGAAAAAATATTCCATTTCTGCGAAAATAATTCGTCACTGCAACCACTCTCCCTCTCCGAATTAATTGGACCAATTTTCAAACAGTAGAGTCTCTCAAATTCACTTTTTCTTGCTCTTTTGAATTGATCCAGATGTTATCGTATACTATAATTAACTTTGGCAGCTGGAAATGTTATACTTATCATAACTTTGACATTATGATTCGATTAGAGCTAGTGAATTGTGAATCGTAATATTCGTAGGTGACGAGGTGTTTGAAAATTTTTTTCGCCTACTGTTTGAAAGCCTCGTAATATTGAAAAAAAAATCAAACTCGTATATTACAGGAACCCTCTGCCTGCCAAAGTGGATCTCTTGGATCAATTTCGACCACTTTCAAATCGACAATGAATACGGTTTTTCATAAGATTTTTATCAAAACGGGGGGGGGGGGGGTTGGTTGTGCCTTCAAAAATGTATGGTTCCGATTTTCAAAATTAGTCTGTTTGAAAAAGATTTAAGAGGGGTCTTTGCAGCAAATTTTTTAAGCGCTATAAAAAAGCAAGGAAAATGTAAGAAAAAAGCAAAAAAAAACGCTATCAAATCCTGCCATGCTTCATACCAAAATAAAGGTTTTTTCAAACTCAGTAAGATACCTCCCTTAAATATATGTACAACTTGAACCAAATTGAGCTGAAAGAAGAAAATAAAAAAAGGGGAGAAAACTAAAACTGAAACTTGAAATTAAAAAAAAAAGAAATATATAAAAGTAGAAAACTGAAAAATAAAAATTCAAACTGTTATTTTTCGGTTTTTCCTCCTTAGTTTGTTTGAAATAATTTATTTTTTAAAATTATTTTTTTTCAAAAATGTTGAAAAAGTTGATAAATTTTTGTATTTTTGAAACTCATTTCTGCAATTTTACCAATTTTTTACTCAAAATAAGCAACATTTTTCCTTTTTTGACCCAAAATACGCATTTTACAGCATTTACCCCCCCCCCACAAAAAACCAGACAAAGCACTATTAACTTTCACCATTCGCCTCAGAACCAGAACCCTATTTAATTTCACCTCGTTTTGATTTTCACATTCCAAACCAAATGGCAGAATATGAAAGGATCTTTCTCAATATTTCAGGTTTTATCTAATAGCTTCGAAACGATCTCGCTAAATTTACAAAAATGTCAAAAAGCTTGGGGTAAAAGTTGAAAATTTTCACAAAATACAATCAGTCTAACCCATAGTATGGAAAAAATTCAAAAATTCAACATCACAGATTCACAGACCATTGTCCTCTGCCACATTAGCAAAATCTCGCAAAACCCCTCTCTTTACTTCAACCCAAAATCACCAGGTGGGTAGGTAAATAAGGTAGATGATCCAAAACTTTGCCTAAGTATACGTAAATTAATCTTCACCCTTTATAGTAGGTATGTTTGCTTCGATCAAGCCTTCAATCATCAATTTACGAGGGCGTTCGACACTCATTAGCGTAAAAAGCACGTGCTCCTTTCGACCGGTAAAAATCCCTACGCCGAATACACATAAACAAAATTAGAAAAGTGGTGCTACATCATTGTACACGTTAAATTACAGTGTATCGAGCTATCGACGCTGGCTGATAAAAGTTAGTTCTTAATTATACCTATATGTACTTGCACGCAACCATCAGGCTTATGCATTTATTATACGGCAATTACGATAACAACCAGATACGATTACGGTCACTTTGGTGAAAAGTGTAATAAAGTCCCTTTATTGAAGTGTTTTATCGGCCATCGAAATCATTATACGGATGAGCTCATTGTTTCCATTATTTCGTTACCAAGTACTACTATACATACCATACTGTATACTATACATAGATATACTTTTAGATAGGTACATCAGCGGTGCCTCGAGGTGAAGTGCTTTTCCACACGGCCGATATTTCCACCTTTGTGAAAATATTTACTATAAACATAGGCAGTGATTTGGTAGGTAGCTTTCCACTCTGTCGATTTCATTCATAAGTAGTACCTAGTACCTACCTCTCTCTCTATACCTGTCCCAATTATCGCTTTCACTTTCACAATGAATAAAATTTGTCATGTACAAGAATAAGAAGAAGGAGGAAATTAAAACCGCACAATTTTTAGGCAACAGTGCTTTTATCAATGAACTACGCGAGTGTGTGTGAGGCTAAACGCGGATCTATTTAATAAGAAATAAAGTATTTTATATTCGTGAATGGAGAACGGTTGATCCGAAGATATGATCTGGCTAGTTTAGAAATTTTGACAACAATGCTCGATTCCCTAATGACAAACACTCGTTCCATTATTCGAGGGTGTGAAACCGAATTGAGAGTGTAATTTGTCAGAGCGCGCATAGATCTCTGCTAGATTTCTTTACAACGGGCATTCATTCGTCGGCTATAACTCTAATCTCTTCGATATTGTATGTACGATTTTGCTACACGTATCTGTGCACAATGCAACGTAAATCGCAACCTTTACCGGAGCTGATTTACTATGCGGTCGTGTGTATGTGTATTGGATAGTATTTTTACAACGAGGCGGTTTTTTTTTTCGAATTGAGGTAAGGAAAGAAGGTACATACATAGTATTCGTTTCAGATTTTATTCAATTCTTTGATTTTTTTTTTTAGCTACTTGGGTATTATTTCTTCTTTTGAAAATATTTGTAGCTCAGACAGATATAAAAAATTAAGATAAGACACCTGATTCTCTAACGATCCCACCAGGGGATCTTGAAAGCTACCATGATGCGAATTTTCAGCTCAAATATAATGATCTGAAAGTTTTCTATTTTAATTTCGTATTCGCTATTTTTTTTTGGAAGAGGGAGGGAGGGAGGGAGGGAGGGATGAGGGAGGGAGTGCAGGGATTATGTACTCGGTTATACTTTTTAAGTAACTAAGTTACTAAAGTTACTAATAAATTTATAACCATTTTCCAGATTTGATGGTTTTTCGTTTTCTTTCTTTTTTTTAAATAAAAATTTGCTCTCAAGCTTGCATGTTTTTTTTGCTCAAATCCCTGATTTGGTGATTTTTATTTTGAATTTTCGTGAATTCTTTTTTTTTAGTTTTTCCATGATTTTTCCGGAATTTCTATTTTATTTCTCTTCAAATTTTGGCGAAGTTTCTCCAGTTTTGATAGACTTTCTAAATTTGAATTTTCACGATTTCAGTTTTACTTTGAATTATGGTAATTTTTTTTGCCATAATTTTTATCGATTTTTTTTTATTTCAACAGGGTTTTTTGTCTCCTTCTTTGAAAAAACTAGTAATTTTTTGCTTGCATTTTTGTAGAATTGTGATTTTTTTCTTCCAGAAGTTACGATTTCCTTTGAATTTTGATCATTTTTTTAGGGAGGGGGTGAGACTTTACACTTCTTTAAGATTTTTTGATGAGTTTGTTTTTTTTTCATTTTCACTTTTTATGGTGGATTTTTTTCTGAATCTTGATACAATCTTTCATTCATTGGTTCCTCTCTCCTTTCCCCTTCACTTCCCTTGAACAACTTTTTTTCAAGATCAAATTATTTTTTTCTCTTGAATCGTCTCGTGTTTTGCTTAAAATTTTTCGATGACTTTTTAAAATGATTTTTTCAATTTTTTCCCCCGAATTCATGCTTTTAATTCTCGTGAGTTCTCTGTTATGAATTTTCAGTGATTTTTCCTGAACTAAATTTTCGAGAGTTTTCCATTTTTTATTTTTTTTTGGATTTTAAGACTTGATATTTTATTATTTTTTTTTTAGGGGCTTTCTTGATTTTTTTTCACGTTTTATACTTTTAAATTCTCATAGATTGTATTTCCCGATTCTTCTCCGAATTTTTTGTTTTTTTTGCGCCTAATTTTTGTAAAGGTTTGTGAGTTTTTTTTTTCAATTTTTGCGATGATTTTTCCTAAATTTTAGTGCTTTTATTTCGAATTTCGTTCTTGAGTGTTATTCTTAAGGACTTCTGATTTTGATATTTTTCCACATCATTCTTTGACCAATCTTTTTTCTCCAGATCTTGATCTTTAATCTGCTTCCTGTTTCGGTCAATTTCAGCAATAACGTCTTTTGTTGCATTTTTTCCATTCTTTTTTTTTTTTTTTATTTTTTTTTATTTCATTTTCAACTTCTATACCTAGTCAATTTTTGCCATGTTTTGATGTCTTTTTCTCGCGAATTTGAGATTTTTTTTCTTTCTGAAGCACGGTACATTTTTTCGTATTCGAATTTTTAAAATGATTTTCACAAATCACTATTTTCCCAAATTTGGATTACTTTGAACACTCGAATAATTTTTTTCATCAGTTGCACGTTCGTGTCAAAATTTCTGCAATTTTACTATCGGTATTTTCGAGTTTAATTTTTTGAAATGATTTCGTATAAGATTAAATTTAGTTCCTTCCAATTTGGGTGGACTCCCCGGACTCTCCCTCCTTTTTCTTCCTACTTCGCATTTTTTTTTCTCATTAGTTCGTCACGTTTTCCGATAATGTTTCCAGAATCCAATATCTTTCTCACGCTTCTTTTTTGGATGTTCATCTCATCTAGTTTACTCTCGAAGTGTTGATAATTATCTGTTTTGAGCTTTCTCTAGTTTTTTTAAAAATGGGTTTTATTTGAATTTTAATGACTTTTTTCTAGTTACTTTTTCCAACTTTTTTGGTTACTAAATTTAGTTTTTTTGAGAAAAATTTGAGTACAATCTCTGGGAATGTCAAACAGATAGAATTTTTTTTCTCATTTAAAAAAAATCTCGTTAAAAAAGTATGTCACTGTTTATAATCATTGAATTTTATTTGAGACCGGTTAAAAAAAATTTTAATCGGAAAATCTAAACATCTTCTATAGGCTTTAAAATGGCACGAAATTGCGATGAAATTAACTAGAAACTTCAAAAGAAATATAACATCCCAAATTTCAAATTTCTATCTCAATTTGATCAAATTGCCAAATTTTCAAAAAATTATCAAAAATCGAAAAAAAGAGTATGATCCAAAATATTTTGTCTGGTCCAGGACCTCCGTAGTAAAAGCCACCTAGAAAGTCATGTTTGCAGTTGATATTTAGTATGCACACTTTGCCAGACTGCAGGGAACATAGCAAAGGAGCTTTATAGCAAATCTCATGTATACCATCCCACGATCACTTACTCGTTTAATAATGTATTTTCTAAACAAAACCCCCATCGCACGTACAGGCTCGTGTTTGATTTCGCATTTACCATTGTTACAGAGAGGGGGCTGAGACATGCACACGGTGCCTCATCATCTCCATTTCTCGCTCACTCACAGCTTACTGCAAACTGAAGCTGGCAACCTCCCTTATAAGCATCAACCGTCGGCGTCGAGGCAATGAAAAGCCTGCAACGTGTAAACCGACCTCATTTATTTTCATTAACTTAACGACTACGTCATAGTAGCAATAGCATGTTATGAAAACGGAACACAATTTATAACTCGTCTCGTTTACCTCCCCCACTCCCTTCCCTCCGTTATACCTTATTTGCTTATTCATTTCGCCTTTTAGAGCATCGTACTATGTGTTTTGCCATCTTTTGAGCGTTTTCGTAACCCCCTATAAAGAACCATCGCCGGCCTTTGAAAAAATATGACATTTTGAAAGATTCTTCTCAACCAACCAAGTACATCATCTACTCTGCTGTACATATAGAAGATACGTATAAAACTCAAATACCTTATATACCATAGTAGGGTAAATGAGCCCGTATTACCAAGACCACCTTTTGTAAAGGCAAAGGTAGAAAACAAACTGTAGGTAGGTATAATACACGCGGTCAACTCGTCGGTACGGTACGTGTTACCAAACTCGCGTATAATTACTCTAAAAGCTTTTTTTACTTTTTTATAATGCTTTCGCGTTAACACAATATACAGCTTGTTATTATTTTTATTTTCACCCACTCTGTTTCTCTCCTTCTCGGTAACGCGTTCACTTTAAAACTACAAACAATGGAGAAATTATTTCACTTCCCTACATCGTTATGTTGTTACGCTTTTAAGTAATATACAACAAGGGATGATATCGATGTTAAAATAAACAATAGGGTTACTGTCTCTATAACATTCGCGAATAAATTTTACACCCTCTAAAATCAACCTTATCATTTCCGATTAAATATATCAACTTCGACGTTCATACAGTTCCCGGAGCTGTTAAAGTTGCGCTTCGAAAGAGAGAACGGAGCAACGATGTGATCAGCGGGTTATTTTCTACGCGATTTGTGGACTGAATGAGCCGACGAACGAGTATTTTTCGTAAAAATTGATCGAATTTTTGAGCACAGATTGAGATGAAATCATGATCGAAGATTCGATAATGTGGTGTTTTAATTTGCAAACGATGAATTTGAAACTAAAAAATGGAAAATAGAAAACAATTCTTTAAAAATTAATAAAAAACTTTTTATTTGCTTCTGCCTGGAGTAATTGAAAAATTTAACGTCACTTTTTTGGAAAATTGCCTTTTTGCATTTTTTTGCACGTATTTCTTAGAGCTTTAACAACGTGAGAAAATGAAAAAAAAAAAGAATCAAAATCCGATTAAAAATAGAAATGGGTAACGATGATAACCAACCGATTTTAAGAATTCAACCCGAGATGAGAATCTTTTTTCTAAGTAGGTAGGTATTTATATATTGAGAACGTATTCGAAATATTTGCAATTTTTTCCTGTCTTTTGGTGTCATTTCTTCAACTTTCTGATTAAAAGTATCTCATAGTTTAATTGAGTGTCAAGGCAAGAGCATAAAGGGTGAATCCCCCTCCCCCTCCTCAAGAAAAAATTAGCAGATTTTGACCAAATTCAGCAGAAACCTTCACTTCGAAATTAAGTCACTCAGAAAACGTCTTAGCTCTTGAGGTGCCAACGAAGAGTAGAAATGGGCTCTCAAAAAGATGGAATTTTCGAAAAAATCGTGTTTTTCACTCCTTTTGTTACGGCCAACCTGTTTATTTGTGTTTTGAAAATTTTTATTCAACAATATTTCGAATTCATCATGTCAAAACATCGAATGGTGTAATTCCTGAAACAGGGGAAATATTTCGGAACGGAGAGTGCCAATTTTTTGATCATCGTTGCCACTTGCAAAAATTCCAAAAAAATAGCCAAACAAATGGGATTTTTTCGATTTCTTGAAATTTTTAATAATGACTAAAAAGTTGACTTCATTGTGTTCCAAAATATCTCCCTAGTTTCAGGAATGATAAATTTCGATGTTTTGGCTTAATCAATGCAAAATATTGGAGAGGAACCAAATTTTTAAAATTCGAATTTTGTCCAAAAATGAGCGATTTGCAAATTTTTAACTGCTTAGTAAAACCCTATAAACTATAAAGTCCCAAAACAAGTTGGGTAGCGACAGAAGTGAAAAAACCACGATTTTTTCAAAAACGACCTCTTTTTGAGGGCCTATTTCTCTCCTCTAAGGGACCTTCGAAGGTAAAATGTTTTTTGAGTAACTTTCAACTCAATATGCTGTTGAAGGTAAGTAATGAGATTACTGACAAGTTTGGGAACCCCTGCTTTCTAAAAGCGCAATCGATGCATAAAAGCGCAAAAGAATTATTCTATGCCCCCAAAAATATTAAAAATAAGTTGGGCTAAGGTTCAATCTATCTTTTAAGCCATTTAATGTATTTTCAAGTGAAATAGTCTTTGATTGGTGGATTAGGCGTTTTAAAAGACTATTTAATGATATCATAAAAATCAGTGTTGCCACTTTTTTTCGTACGAAAAATTAGCTCGAAAAGTTTCAAAATATAGTTCTCATATCGTTCCGACTCTCAAAAATTCTGAAAAAACAGCCCATATTATTGACAACTTTTCATGTTGAACAACATTATTAAAAAATTGGGATGGCATTATGTCGTAAAGTCGATTTAAAAAAATTAAAAGTTGGCGAAAAAATGCGATTTTTTGATTTGAAACATGAAAGAAAGTTTTGACTGGTGAAGTTGACCCATTTGACCCTTATTTTTACGTATCCGTTGAAAAAGTTGAAAAAACCCTTCGCTCGATGAAATGAACTCATCACAAAAAAATCAAAATTCGAAAAAATTCAATTTTCAATTCCAAGCATCAAAAAAAGTTAAAATTTATTCACTTGTCTTATTTTGACCTCTTTCAGACATATTTCATGAAAAAATTGACAAAAATCACACCCGTAGCAAAAAATTAAAATTCGTTTATTTTTTCAATTTTGATTTTTTTGTGATGAGTTTATTTTATATTTAGTGAATGGGGTTTTTGAAATTTTTCAACGGATACGTAAAAATAGGGGTCAAATAGGCAACTTCACCAGTCAAAACTTTTTTTTCGTGGTTCAAATCAAAATTCGCAAACATTCAATTTTTTAAAATCGACTTCACGACATAATGCCATTTCAATTTTTTAATATGTTGTTCAGTATGAAAAGTTGTCCATAATATATTTTTTTCAGAATTTTTGAGAGTCAGAACGATATGAAAACTACGTTTTGAAACTTTTCGAGCTAAAATTTTTCGTACGAAAAAAATTGGCAACACTGATTTTTATGTCACCAAATAGCCTTTCAAAACCCCTAATTGGAAAAAGTTCCATTTTGGTAGGCATCGTGGTTATCGAGAAATCCAATGCTGAAATGGATGATATTTCAAGTTCACTGAAAACTTTGACACCCCCTAGCAGCCTTTTAAAAAGGTCTAGAGAGCTGCGATTTGCGCCATTGACCATCCCTTCAGAGAGTCTTTTCACAGGAAAAATTTCAAAAAAATCATCGATCCTCCTTATCACTTCTTGGCCGAATTGACGTGGAATGACCCTAAAGTTGACATTTTTGGGTCATAGAATAATTCTTTAAAGTTTTTTAGAATTTAGTATTCCAATCCCGGCCGGACTAAAAAGTGAGATAGCCTAATTCCACCCACATCTAAAAATACCTCCACCGGCCCTAACTATTGGAAAAAGTTCCATTCTGGTAGGTATCGCGGTTATCGAGAAATCCACTGCTAAAATGGATGATATTTCAAGTTCACTGAAAACTTTGACACCCCCTAGCAGCCGTTTAAAAAGGTCTAGAGAGCTGCAATTTGCGCCATTGGTCATCTCTTCGGACGGTCTTTCTACAGAAAAAATGTTTAAAAAAATCGCCGAGCCCCCCCCCCATACCACTGCTTGGTCGAATTGACGTGGAATGGCCCTTAAGTTGGGGGAAGCTGTAATCGATCCTTTAAGCCATTTACTGTATTTTCAAGTAAAATAGTCTGATTGGTGGCAGTTTTTCCAAAAGTCGTCGGTTTTGGGCGCCCTTACCTTGAAAGGATCGCACGAAAATTTGGAAATGTAAAACACATCATATACCTAACAAAATATTCCAATAATGTTATAAAAATGGCAAAAAATCTTCAAACAGTAAAGTTGGCGATAACTTTATAAAAAAATAATAGAAAATCGGTATTACTCAATTAGGTTTGATTCAATCATCGAGATTTTATTACTTATTAACTTTCATCTGCCTCCCCTCTCCTTCCAAAAACAAATACCATCAGTAATTTTCAAAATCAGTCGTTGAGAAGCTATGAAGTATACCTACCTACAAGAAATTTATCCGAAATCGGACCTAATAATGAGAAAAATTACAAGTCCATCGAGATTCGATTCCTTTGATGTACAAATACGAGTAATATACCTACTTAGTTTTTGTTCTGAAATATTGAATTTTTTCAAGGTGAAGCTGAAAACCAAACACGATTGAAAAGCGTTCTCCTTTGAGAGAAAACGTTTCAGGATTCTAATTTTTAAATGTAAGCGAACCAGTTTGAATCTTGTAGAAAAATTTTATGTTTTAAAAGTTGAGGGCCACCCTAATTCATTGACTATACACTGTAGATGCGGAAACCAAATGTAGGTACATATAATTGCCAAATACCCTCCACTGCACCACCACAGAATTATGAATGAACTGCGGAGTATTTTTCCAAAATACTATACTCGGTATAATATGTACGAGTAAGCCCAGGCTATCAACTGTAGTGTAGTGTATAGTACCAGAGAGGTGTGAGAAGCACAAGTGACGCGCTGTATATAAGCATGAACAAGCACGAATGAAACCGAGATTCATTTTAAGGTTAAATAGATCCGGGACGTACTAAAAAGAAAATCTCGTATAAACGGATTTGTCACTCGGTTAGTTCGGTAAAATGAACATAACGTTAGAGTGGCCAGTGTAAGTTGGAGTATAAATAACTTCCTGTGTTTTGTATACTTTTCAAGTTGGGAGTGATCTCTCGGCAGGTAGCAAAGGCCCACCCAAGTTAACAAACAAATCGAGATGAACGTATCTAGACGGCACAAAGGTGTGATAAAGAAGCAAACAGTAGTAGTCTTTAGTCGCCAAGCAGTCTGCCAAAAATTCGTGTCTGTCGCGAGGGTATTTTTCAATATATACCTACAACCTTTTATAGCGTGTTGGAATTTTTTGCATATCCACTTTACGCACTTCTTTTTCGTACACATCGCTGGTCGTTTGTCGCATCTATGATAGGTTTAATTAACCCGGCGACGTTTTTAGTAAATGTAAATAGATTGGTACCGAAGCACGAGATACCGTTATAGGGTTAACGGATGAAGTCAGGTGAGCTTCTTCTTTAGGGGGTCGAGTTGTAAAATATTTAATGGCCTGTTTCGGGATGATTTTATGGCCTAAAGTGGTGTCAATCCACAGCCCACTTGCGGATACTGAATTACTCTTGTGTGTAAATCGAATATATTACCCTAGAATAAAATTTCTTTGATCTGCCGTCAATATTATGATCGTGTTCGTGGTTTTGAGATTTCAAAGAGGAATTCATTCTGTGCAGATTTTATGTGATGTTTGATGGTCGTTTAGATGTTGTGTGGGTTCGTTTGTATAGGTACATTCGTGAAATTTTAAATCTTGCATAATTTTCGAATTTTTGAATATTTCTTACAAATTTGGGTTCGTTCTTCGGATGTTTTCTGAATCTGAAACCTGGATCATGTGCACCTAGATCTTTGTTGATTCACTTCATTTCGATCATCTTTAAAATTCTGATACAAAATTCTCACACTTGAAAAAGTCTGCGTCACCTTGGCTCCCACAGCATATTTGGCGAAACCTCAATATTCATCATTCAATTCTCCCGGCTAGAATTCATATCTCCTCACCCGAAACAACTCCCTTTCCCGTCTCGTCCTTTTCAATCAAGAAATTTATCTTCATCTGTGTACTCGAATGTCAAACACGAATCGAAATCAACTTTCGCCGTTATATCCAAGATCGTCGGGGTTATAGTATAAGCAGAGGCACCGACCCCCCTCAACTAAATCACGTTGTCAGCTCGTGAATAATTTGCGTTTATTAAAAACACGTCGCGTTGGCCGTCCTATATCGAGTCGAAGAAATATACCCGCCAAATACCAAAAGCTTAATGTTTATTCGGAAACATCTACCCTTTCGCTACGCCTTATAGCGAAGAAAAAGGTTTACCCGTCTTTCGGTCAAAATAGTACTAGGAGCATAAGCCATTATAAAATAATCAGACAAACCCTTTTCAACGTGATTGTCAGCGATGCTGATTGATTAGGTTTCAATATTAGCATCCTGCTGTTGTTGATTATGTCCGTACGCGAATTCATTTCAATCAAATTGTCTACGAGATCTTTGCATACTAAAATTAAACACCTGCTTTTGATGATTCAGTTTAAACTGTATAAATGTACCTATAGACAGATGTATCGAAAAACGATGCATACGGTTTTACCTATCAAATGTGTTGAGTTTTTTTTTTTCGTTTTAACAACCCTTGCAGCCTGGAGAGAGGTAATTAACTGATAATATAGCTTGTTTTAACGCGTTATTGTGTATTAAAAGGGGCGCCTCGAGTTCATATGCAAGTAGGTACAAACCGAATGGCAAATGGCCCATATATAAAAAATAATCTTAATTCGAGATATTCCTCATAAATATAGGCCAGATCAAAATAACAAAAATATAATTAATTTATGAAAAAAATCCACGCCATCGGTCCTAAAAAAGAGTATAAAATTTATAGCTGGAAAAAAATTCTGAAGAGCTATACGAAAATTATATGGTCTGTTGCGAATAAATTCGTCGATTTCAACTCGAAATAATCTGCTGAATGTTGCAACGTCGTTTTAACATAATAAAAAAGAAAAAGCATAGTGTATGTGGTCGCCTTCTTCAAGCCCGTTTTTAAACAAAATTGCTTAGTGGATTGGACGAAAATCGAGTTTTGTCAGGAAGGAAATGGTTTTTAGTCGAAATTGACCCGTCATGAAGATCCTCGTTGCTGCAAATCGAGAATAAAGTGTACTTTAGGAAAGATATTATGCAGTGCTCTTTTGGGTACATTTGATGTGATTTGAAAATAAGATGGGGAAGAGTAGCAGAAATATTCTTAATAACATTTTTGTATTAAATCACCTATTAATTTGAAATGAAAAATAAAGACCCGATTTTCCAAAACGGTATTGCTAGTTAGGTTGCCTATCACTATCAGTATAATTATAAAATACATCTTTGAAAAAAATGATTTTTTTCTCTCATTATTGGCAACATATTCATCGATTTTGGAGTATTAGATACATTACAAGCCACAAAATATGTATTTCTAAAAATGCGTATTAATTTATTTCTATAATTATTTCTACTATATCTTGACATTTCGATCGACTCCAAAAATTGTAATACCTAACAATTTCTTTGAAAAAACGTATCGAAATATCAAAATTGATTCGAGAATTTAAAATGATAATTATCTAATTAATTAAATTTATTCTGTTTTGTTAAAATTCCAATAAAATAATAAATTTTAATAAAATCATTAAATAATATTAATTAATCTACATACATATAATATCTTGATTTAATAAAAATGATACAATTTTATTCAATTAAAAAAGAAAATTATTCACTCAATCCTTTGGAGGTTCTCTAGGTTTACGTTAGGGGAAAAAATGTGGGTCTACCCTGCCCAAACTGATCAAATCACAAAAAAGTGAACTTGAAAAAAAATCATTTTTAAACATTGAAGTTCTGAAAAAGCTCAAATCTTTAATTTCCAACAAAACGAATATTGGATTTTTTGTCGAAAATAATTCAACAACGTGAGTAAAAAAAAACATTTTGTCAAAAGCACTCTTTGGAAACATTAAAAAAAATTATAAGAAAAAAATCGTAATAACGATAGTAGAAAAGGTTATCATGCAGTTCACAAGTTGAACAAAAATAAAAACTTGGTAAAAAGAATGTCGTCGATCAAAAAATTTAAAAAAAAACACAAATCTAGGCCGCGAGAGAATTTTTCATCAAGTCATAAAATCTTGTCGGAAATTGGATCGAAATATGACACAAAACTTGGCAAAATTGAGAGCTTTTTGGCGGACGGAAGGTAACTAATAATGGAAATTTTTTTTCTTTGAAGCAGGTGATGTAGCGAAGAACTTCTTTCATTTCGAAATAAAAGAAATATTTTACCGTTTAATCAGATGTTGGAATATGATGATGAACATTGAGAAAAATAGTAAACAAAAACACAAATCCACAGCATAAACGAAATGACAGACTCAACTTGCAGATGAATTTGTATTTTTGTTTACTATTCTTAATACCATTTCTCTTTATGTTCACTTTGACAAACGTTTTTTACTCATGTTGGTTGTTGAATTGAAGCATGTGTTTCCAAAACGCACTAAGTCCATTTTCAAAGATTCTGAGGTTGCAAGGCCATCTAGCATAAAGTTGCGGCCCAAAATGGCTGATTTTTTGATATGTTGTGTCTAAGGGTCTTAGCTAGAACATATCAAAAAATCAGCCAATTTGGTCCATTTCTACGTTTCCAAATTGTACTAAGTACAATGAATTTCTTATCAATTTTTTTTTGGACTTAGTGCGTTTTGGAAACACATGCTTCAATTAAGTATTTTTGAAAAAAATTTCCAATTTATATTCATTTGTTTTGTTGAGAATGAAGCTTTGAGCTTTTTCAAAACTTTCATTTTCCAAAATGATTTTTCATTGAAAGTTCAATTTTTTTGTGATTGTACACTTCCAATCAATTTGACCCCCCCCCCCCACCACAGAAACCTAGATAACCCTCAAATTTAATATACTTAATGATAAATTGATAATAGGTATGAGTATGTAAAAATAAATTAATAAATTTAAGTGAGCCAGATCTTTTTAACTGATTTTTACTTAAAAAATTAACTATTTTGTCAAAATTCAACAATTTATACGCTTCGAATTCGAAATGGCAACTGTTTAATGGTTAGTGTTGAAATGAAATGATTCAATATTCATATTATTTATAAATTTATGAAAAATTACCTGTGTACATATAATCATGTGATTGAATTTGATTAAATTACAAATAAGTACCTACCTTTAATAAATACCTATCTATGCAAAGGTGAATTTAGTGATGAAATATTACATAACAAACTTTTGATTTCATATGTGATTGAACCAGATTAGTATACAGGGTCTTAGCTTAATGCGCATACGATCGAAAAAGATTCACTGATGAATTAATAACGTTGCAAAATCGAAGAAATGTTGCCAGTGTCAACGGATAAACACTGAGGGCAACTGGACTCATTGGTGCTTGCGTCTCACATAGAAGTATGTAAACATCCTTCCGAATGTTTTTGAACCAATACCAAGGTGTAGAATACACAGCAAAGGATAAATCTGATGTCTGCGTGAATGTACGAGTAAAAGTATTATGTATACATATTAGCTGATGACGATTCAGTATAGCGAGTTGCTGTTGATAAAAATTTACCATTTCTTCAAGTGTGGCTCCCACCCAACAGATGAGGTAAATTTCTTGAATTGATGATATAAAGACAGAGAGTTCTCTCACTCTCACCATGAATGGAGTATCCGGCTGGTGTGCGTCCATACGATTGCAAGAAAATTAATTATTTAATCAAGAGATTAATTGGTTACTAGCATACTGATTCTTGAATTACGTTTACGTGATTTGTGAAACTTACGGACACAAAAACCAAAGCGTGGGCAACTTCAACATACAGTATAACAGGCAGTATGATACCAGCTGTGGATTCTAAATAGCCTCGAAAAGTTGAAATCAGTCTGTAACAATGACCAAGTTGTTTAGCAATGTAGAAATGGTAATTTTCCATTTTTGATATTAGTAGCCTTCTGATCGAACAATTGAACATTGTGTGAGATTCACTTATTAAAAATGGAAATTCAAAAGTAGTTGTTGGAGGATCTTGAAAGACTTTAGGAATAATTTTGGTTCCCCAACTTAAACCATCACTTTTCTACTAGGGTTTCTAATCCAAAAATTGGTATTGAAAATGAAAAAAAAAACAATTTGTGTTAACTGATTAGTGATTATATTATATTCACTTAGAAGTAAGTACGAAGACCATTTTTGAATTTTTTCACCTTTCCAAGAGTTTTGCATGACTTGCGAAAATTATATAGCCGACTTACGATTTTAGATCCATTCAATAGTTGTGCAAAATGACTTAACATGGTGAAAAAATTTCAAAAATATTTTTCATACTTCTAAATTGATACTTAATGTAATTATTCAATCCTCACAAACGTTTTTTTTTCAAAAATACTTTTTTTAAATTTTTAATATAAATCTTAAAATTTCAAACCCCAGTAGGAAAGTGATGGTTCCAGTTAGGGACCCAAAATTTTTCCTACCATCTTTTGAGGTCCATCCACAACTTTTTATCAAACCCCCCTTCAATTTTCCAAAAAAAAAGTCTGAGTTGACCCACCATACTGGTTATCTATAAATAAACCGCGACCTGTTTTGAACCACTCTGAACATCTGAAGCGTCTGGTAAAAGTTTCTACCCTTAAGACATCGAAACCAACTTGTTTAAATAAAAAATTTAGCTTGCCTTCCAACCCTACCTACCTAGTACCTACCTACAACATTGTATAGGTATGAAAGGAAATTACCTTCTGAGATTATTTATATCTTGTATGCATTTTTTCAAGACATTTTTGAACTTCGGTTCCATACTTTTGTAGTTATCAATATTTATATCAACATCTGTGCTTAATGAATTCAATTCGCCGATGATGCGTTGAGCCTCATTATGACAAACAACGACCCAAGGTAATAGTAAAATTCGAGTACCTGTGAATACCACAAAACAACTGGTTCCTTGCCAAATGGACGCAAACATAAGAAATGAGTACAGCTTCAATGATCCGTAGTGTTCGAGTCCGGAAAGTGGTACCAAATAATATATGTAATTCTGTACATTTTCTTCCTCATAAAATAATAGCATGTCCAGGGCAGTAATTGATACGTATGGTATAAGTGCTATCCAATATACTATCACAAAATTCACCAGTATTTGATTTATATCGAGCTCGTTTTTATATTTTCTTGTTTTCTTCATCAGTATTCGATCAACCATCAAAATCATTCGTTCGATTTCATTTCTGTATGAAAATAGGATTGCTTGTTTCACAAATAATTCGGTTACTCCCAGAATGCTCATAAACCCAGTGTAAATAAGTAGCAGAATATCCCCAGTCTTCCTACCATAGATTAGATATGATATTACAGAAAATGTGATCTGTATAAATACCGTGTAAATGCTGCAGAACCACACGATTTTTGTTTTCCGGTGTATTTTATCCGTGTAATACATATTACCCGACATGCAATAGAATAAGTAAAGCTGATTAGCTAAAATTGTTTCGAACCCGAACATATTCTCAATTCCGAATATTTGGAGCACCATTTTTTTCAAATCTCTTATCACTTCCATGATGTAAAAATTGTCAATCACAGTTACTATGTGTAAGGTATGTAGGTACTTATTGCACAAATTAAAAACTTATGATGAGGTAAGATCGAATCCGAACTGATATTAGAATGAAATGGGCGAATACTGTTTTCAATACTTAGTTATAGTTACCAAGAGTCTGTGTGCTCAGTTTTACTATTATGTGGTTTTCAATTATGCACTAGGTAACTAAATATGTTTTCAAAATTTAATAATTTATTAAAGATGTACGTATCGTCATTACCTTGTAGCTTATGGTACTTACTAAACGCTGACTTTGTTAAATTATGCACCTTGTTCTGCTCATTGTAAATCAAGATACTCGTAGATAATAGGTAAAATTGTAGCCAGCTTTCAGTTAATCCAGTGCCAAAGTATATCCTTTCAATGTGTCTGAACTTGAGACAATCTCCTACTTGGGGAGTTGTTTTTAGAGTGAGAGGGGGGTAGCTTGCCAGATACACAGTGTTTCAAAAATGATTTATTTTCAGTCGATTATAATATAATCAGAAATTGATTATTTAGTCGAGAGATTAATTGATTATGAGCATACTGATTCTTAATTTAGCCAATTTCCAGTTGGAGTTATTAGGGAGCTGCCCCCCTCCCATGAGACCAAAATGGGAAAAATTCAATTATGAGTAGGTAAATTTTGATCTCATTGACTGTTTTGATCATAAAACTGGAACATTCATCTGGAATGTACATCGCAGAATAATTTCGACCCTGTTGTGGACTCATTTGGTAGAAGGGGAGGGAGGGTGTTCATGTGCCCCGATTTTTTTTAGATTATGAAAATTTGCCGGGTTTTAGAATTTTTTAAAATGGAAAATCAAAGTGTTTGCTGAAATCGTATTTGGGATACGGAGGACCAGAGACGGACTTGTGAGGGCAAGGGGAGAGGGGTTAAATACTACAATATTTTGAAAATGAGTAGTTTTGTAATTTTTGTACGTGTTGTCGTCACACTGACTTCTTAGATGAGCCTGGAGAATAATTTTGACTCTTTGGGACACATTTGATGATGTCAATGAGTCCCAAATTGTTTTAAAATTATGAAAATTGACCGAATTTGACGATTTTTTTACTGAAAAAAAAAGTAAATACTAAGATTGTAAGTATTTGAGATATGAAAGACCGGCGGTGACATTTATTTTTTTGGTAATTTTTATACGTTTAGTCGTTTAGTTATCGCAATGATTTCGTTAATTGTAGTAGGTACCAAAATATGAATGAACAGTGAGCTCTGGAGGACCATTTTGACCCCGTAGAACTCATGGGTTCAAACTAAGATTTAATTTTTTGAAAAATATTAATCGATCTAGATCTGACAAGGGAGCCCTCTCACATGATAATCTCCGATTTGAATGAAATTTGGACTGGTGGAGAGAAGACCTCAAAAGAACCCATTCCCTCAATTTTCAGGTGCTGAAGTTGATTTTTTGATTTTTTGACGAGCGTTTGAAGTTTTGTGTACACATGGTAAAGTTCTTCTGTAAATTCAAAAAATGGCCCAAATTTTGGTCAGTCTGTGCCAAATACCAAATCGACTCATACCATCATTGGCCGGATCTGGCCGTTCGTTCAAAAAACAGGATTTTTTACTGTTTTTTCTCATGTTATGTGTGAATTTGAAAAATGGCCGTTTCTCCCTACCACATGAACTTCAGCAGCTGAAATTTTGACCAAAGGGCCTATGCTTAATACCTAATCGATAAGTACTACCTTCGGCCAAATCTGGAATTATCATCAGAAATCGAATTTTTTCACATAACATGAGAAAAAGAAATGAAAAATACACAAAACTTCAAACGCTCGTCAAAAATCGAAAAATCAACTTCAGCAGCTGAAAATTGGGGGATGGAGGTTTTTTGAGGTCTTCTTTACACCAGTCGAAGTTTCATTCAAATCGGAGATTATTATGTGGGAGGGTTCTCTTGTGAGGTATATTATCAATTATTTATAAAAACATTCCAAATCAATTAAAATGGAAAAAAATTGGATTCCAAATCTTTCTCGGATTTGGTTTCAAGGAATACTATTCGGTGATTGACTATGTGTTGACTGTTGAAATTGATGAAATGGAAAAGCTAATGCTCTAAGTGAAAAAACGATCCCAATAGAGTTTTTTCGCACTTCGTCCAAAAACTCTACGGAGTGAAAAAAAAACATAAATAATAGTCCGGCATATGACAATAGGAGTAATTGCACCCCCCGCCGATCCTCCGGGACAACTTTTTTCTTGAAGGGGACATCCTAAGGAACATTTTAAAGCAAATTTTCCAAAAAAAAAGTTGGCCGTACTTACAAAATGGCGGCCATTTTGATTGACAGGTCAGCCAAAATCGCAGATTTTGCGTTTTAACATAGGACTTGCACGAACTTTTTCAAACTTTTCAAAAGTAGATCAAAAGATCATGCAAAAATTTATCACCTGTCAAAATTTCAAGTGCTAAAGTGCGTTTTTCGATTTTTGGTGAATTTTTGAAAATCGAATTTAGGCCAAAAATTAGGCAAAAAATCAAAATTTTACCAAATTGACCAAGAAAGTTGAAATTTGGGATAAACCCTATTTTCGACATGTCAAGTCAATTGGAAACGGTTTGAACCCGTTTTGAGCAGTTCTGGAGCCTCCAGCAGATTTTTGAAACTCGAAATTCCCACAAAATTCCATCAAATTGGAGTTGTAAAACTAAAATTTATTCTAAAAACTAATTTCAATACGCTACGAAGTACTGCAGGTGAACTTTAAGTCGTTTTGGATCCCCCACCGACTATTTGAAAATTCCTAAAGCCTCCAGCAGATTTTTGACATTTTAAATTTTCACAAAATTTCATCAAAATTAGAATGGAACGCTGAAATTTACTCAATTTTAACACACTCTGAAAACGACTTCTGGTAAATTTCAAGTCATTTTAGAGCCTCCAATGATTTTTTGAAAATTACTGGAGCCTCCAGTAGATTTTTTGAAACTTGAAATTTCCCCAAAATTTCATCAAACTAAGATGGAGAGTCAAAATTCATTTTGCAAACTAATTTCAGTACGCTACGAAGTTGACTGCTGGTGGGTTCTAGTCATTTTAGGGCCTCCAGCGACTTTTTTTGAAAATAACTGGAGGCTCCAGCAGATTTTTAAATCTTTAAATTTTCACAAAATTTCATCAAATGGAGATGAAAAGCTGAAATTTACTCTTTTAACACCCTCTGAAGACGACTTAAGGTGGGTTCAAGTCGTTTTAGGGCCTCCAGAGACTTTTTTGAAAATTACTGGAGCCTCCAGTAGATTTTTGAAACTTGAAATTTCCCCAACATTAATTTATCAAATAGAGTTGGCAAGCTGAAGTTTATTTCGCAGACTACATGGTGGTTTCAAAATATGGTTTTGAAGCTTCCAGCTACTTTTATAGGAAATTTTAATTTTCCAAAAAAACGTCATACAACCTTTAAAAAGTTGCTGGAGGCTCCAAAACGACTTGAAATCTACCAGCTGTCAACTACGTAGTGTATTGAAATTAGTTTGCAGAATGAGTTTTGACTCTCCATCTTAGTTTGATGAAATTTTGGGGAAATTTCAAGTTTCAAAAATCTACTGGAGGCTCCAGTAATTTTCAAAAAATCATTGGAGGCTCTAAAATGACTTGAAATTTACCAGAAGTCGTTTTCAGAGTGTGTTAAAATTGAGTAAATTTCAGCGTTCCATTCTAATTTTGATGAAATTTTGTGAAAATTTAAAATGTCAAAAATCTGCTGGAGGCTTTAGGAATTTTCAAATAGTCGGTGGGGGATCCAAAACGACTTAAAGTTCACCTGCAGTACTTCGTAGCGTATTGAAATTAGTTTTTAGAATAAATTTTAGTTTTACAACTCCAATTTGATGGAATTTTGTGGGAATTTCGAGATTCAAAAATCTGGTGGAGGCTCCAGAACTGCTCAAAACGGTTTGAAACCGTTTCCAATCGGTTTGGTATGTCGAAAATAGGGTATATCCCAAATTTCAGCTTTTTTGGTCAATTTGGTAAAATTTTGATTTTTTCCCTCATTTTTGGCCTAAATTCGATTTTCAAAAATTCACCAAAAATCAAAAAACGCACATAAGCACTTGGAATTTTGACACGTAATAAATTTTTGCATGATCTTTCGATCTACCTTTGTAAAGTTTGAAAAAGTTCGTGCAAGTCCTATGTTAAAACGCAAAATCTGCGATTTTGGCTGACCTGTCAATCAAAATGGCCGCCATTTTGTAAGTACGGCCAACTTTTTTTTTGGAAAGTTTGCTTTAAAATGTTCCTTAGGATGTCCCCTTCAAGAAAAAAGTTGTCCCGGAGGATCGGCGGGGGGTGCAATTACTCCTATTGTCATAATGCCGGACTATAATCAGTTAATCATTTATGAAAGTTGTTGATTTTTGGTTTGTTTTTTAAAATAAACTTACGTATGTTCAAATAATCAATAAGACGTGGTCTCCTTGAAAAAAAAAACTTGATAAGAAATGCCTCGGAGCCTTTGGTACGTAGTCATTACTTAGAGGATATTTAAATTTGCATGAAAAGCTTTGGCCCAGTACCTTAGCTCGATAATTTCTCCCTTGACTCGCATTTCTAATTTTTCTACGCCATATAAAATGAATTTTTCAAGAGTGCTAGGCTGCTAGGTTGTTTTCTATCGATTAAATTGGATTTGGTTTGAGGGTAGAGGCACTAGAGAGCAAAAATCCTGATTTTTATCCTACTTATTCTCTTTAGAGAATTATGTGGAAAAATAATAGCCAAATAAAACAGTACCTACAAAAAATTTGAGATTCAGTGAAAAATTTACTTAAAATTTTTTTAAAAAATATCACACCTCTCTTTTGATGCATGAAGAGCAATTAATATTCCTATAACCTAAAAAAACAAAAGTAATTACAAAATGATATGTTTGTTTTTTTCAACTGTAAAAATTTGAAAAGGGTGAATTGAAGTAGGAAAAAAAAGGAAAATTTCCTTCATAGCTATTAAGTAGAATAGTCGGTAATTTTCGTATTCTTCGCTCCTTCCGAATATCTATAAATGTTTATGTTTATTGTTTATGTATTTACCTATGATGCTTTTAACCTGCAAGTCGCTTCTACAGCGAGCACTTTGTATAGTGCAAAGATCGGTCGTGTAATTCATCGTTCACTTACCACGATATTATGTTAAACCAACCACTAAACCCGCCGAGCATCGATTCAGTGAACCATTAAAATCGCAGCTCGAATTCGGCGGCCGGCGCTAAAACACCGAAAAGGCCACCGCGCCGCGTCGCCTCGCTCATGTAAAAGGCGTAAACAACGACGAGGTACACGAATGTAAGGAGACCTTTGCCTACGACGACGGTGAAAAGAAAAAGTTGTAAAAAGATGGCTTGTTATCAGCGGCTTTCCTCATCAGTGACCTGAACACGGTCACCAGAAATGAGTCCATATGTTACCCTTCGCCGTTGGTTATCATATCCGCGTCCTATAATATGACGATGGTGAATTATAAATCATAACATATTTTCGCTACCCCCTTCGACCAGCCATCGATGATGTTTTCTACGCTTTAACCCCAAACACTTAGATTTGCCCTTATACTACACAACATACCACCGTCTCTCCTTTTTTAATACAGATAACACGGTATGTCCATGAAGTGTAACGGCTTTTGAAAATATGATTTCGACTTTCGATAAACATCGTTGTTGGCGCATATGAAAATTGCCATCTTTGTAGAGGCACCGATATCTTTTTATTCGCTCGGGCTAAGGAAGTCGTCTACAGTAGTGTGGATATTAATGGAATTAATTCATCGAAGAAAGAAAAGCCACACCGCTGCGTGCTCTGTACAGACCAGATCTCATTCATTATCATCATTAAAATTCTTCAATCTTTAATCTGCCTTTAATGATTCATGGAGCCGGTTTTCTCTCTCTATATCTACTCTGCCATATCAACGCTTTTCTCTAAAATATACCATCGTCGAATTAATACGATTTTAATTATTCGTTTCCGGTGTTTTATTCGGCCACAGACTCACAGAGCACGATTATCGGTAATTTTTAACCAGCTTCGGGTAGGTACTCTGCTCTAGTGTTGTACATATCGCTGAGTGAATGAGTGAATGAACGAATGAATGAATGAATGGCCAGCTAATTTCGAGAGCGTTAAAGTAGAAAATTTAGCGCGAAATCGCGCTATAAAAGGACTACCCAGGTGGTAGGTCCTACGCACACCTCGGGAGTCCATTGTACGATAGCGATAGTGTGCAAATACATCAAACCGCTCTAGTAGGTCGTCAGCCTTTTATATTCAACTATCAACCCCTTTGTCATAATATTAGAGATTCGATTTTTTCCACCAGATCGACAGATTTATAATCGAGCATTGGATTCTTGCGGTCACGTGAGTATTAGACCGATTAAATGTCGTATTCGCGAGTATATCTACCTGGCAAGGGATGAGGTATGCCAATTGGCGGAAAATTTTTTGCATCCGGTTGCTAAAAATGTCAATAGGGATGCCCAAGTGGTATTTTTTTTCAGACTGTAAATTTCATTTTTATAGATTTTTGCGGGGTTTTCAAAAATTTTTATTTGATTTAGGTACTTATTATTTTTTTTGGAAAAAAATGGCTAATTTGGGGCAGAAAGCTAAAATTTTGTTTTTTGATAATTTTTAGCCTCTCAAATCGATTGGTGCCAGTTCTAAGCCGTTCTGGAACCTCCAATTGATTTTAGAAATGAATTTTCGAATTTGTGCCTAAATTGACCGAAGGCGTAATCGAAGTGATTAAATAAGATGGGTTTGTATGTAGATGCTGAATTACAGTTTAGGGTCATTCCACGGAAATTGGACCCAAAAGTGGTAAGGGGGGGAGTCGGCGATTTTTTGTCGATTTTTTGTGAAAAATTTCATCCACCACCCCTTGAATGCAGTATCATTTCCTTAGCTTCAACCAAAATGAAAAACTGATAGCATTTCTGAAATCAGCGTCCTTGAAAACCTACATTTTGATATACATATCGATTTTTTGTGAAAAATAGACCTACTCCACTATATGGTCTCACCCCCTCCCCTTGGAATCGAAAAAATGATTGCAAATTTGGGTTCGACGGTACAAAAAACATTGATTCAAACATCATTATTTCGGTAGGTAGTAAGAAAATGTACACTTACGTTGATTACATTTCTAAAATTGATTCAACATAAGCAAGATAAGGGTCAAATTTGACCCCCTCCACTACCTCCCAGGAGGAGTGTAAAAAGTGCCTCCGAGTCTTACTCGATGGCATTTGCTTTGTAGTATTCGAAAATCGACATTAGAACCTTCTCCCGCTAATTGTATCCGGTGCACAGTTCAAAAACCCCAATTTCTGCGAGAAAATGCCGAGAAAACGTCAATTTTTAACCCCTTTAGACCCCTCTGTACACCCACGGTAGAGGTACGCGAAAGTATTGATGGTCGATTCGCATTGTAATTGACCTGTAGAATCCGAAAATGACCATAAAAATGTCGATGGAAGGTCAGCGTGTCATCCAGGGTTAAAAAACTGTAATTTTGGGGTATTTTTGAGAAAAATGCAAAAACTTCACTCAGAAAATCTCAAATTTGAGGCATGCCTCTTCCTCAGATTTTGAAAGTAATAGTATTTTCGAACTCAGCGGGGTTCAATCACATGGAATTGACACTAATATCGCCCCGTTAGCCCCATTTGGAAAAATGGGGGGTTGAACCCTCCCCAAAATCACCCCCATTCCCCTCCTCTGAGACTTGGCGATTGCCTCCCAGGCTTAAAAATTTTCTTTTGGTGTCCTTGTTCATCATACCAAATTTCAAAGCTTTATCATAATTTGCCGCTCACTTACAGTTTGCCACTGAACTATTTCACTCGATGAAATGAACTCACCACAAAAAAAATCAAAATTCGAAAAAATTCAATTTTCAATTCCAAACATCAAAAAAAGTTAAAAATTTTTCAGTTGTCTTATTTTGACCTCTTTCTGACGTATTTCACAAAAAAGTTGATAAAAATTACGATCATAGCAAAAAATTTAAATTCGTTTATTTTTTGAATTTTTATTTTTTTGCGATGAGTTTATTTCATCGAGTGAAAAGGTTTTTGTGTTTTTTTCTGCCATCGAAATATCGTCCGCTTTATTGCGTAATATTATAAGTAATATCGTAAGGTACTAAATTGACGTTTTACGAGTGGTTTAGATAATTATTCTTGATGGTTAGATATATCTGCGTATAGTCTATAAAATATAGGTAGTACATATTATGATTATTTTTTGAAGTTTGAAGGTTATAATTTGCGAATTTATTTAAATTTGAATTGGCAAATTACAATTACATATATATACTCAAAATTATATGACTTTATACGTGTATCTGAGTAATATTATTTCTGTTTCAGATTGATCGTCGTAATTATTTATCGCTGAGTTGAAACATGAAAATTCTAAATGGTAAGTTGACATTTCGGTACCTTTCTCAAATTTTTGAACATTTTTTTCGGTTTCAAGGTCGAGTATTTTCATTCTACCTATTTTAGAGGGAAGTACCCGAATATGGAATGGGGTTAACTCTTTTGAGTCTTTTGGCATGTAAGTTCCGGAATTAATTGATAAAAATGTTCGAAATGTGGATTATTTCACAATGATTCGTTATTTTTAATTTATTTTTTGGTAATTTCTTTTCAAAAAAAAAAAAATTGGGGTCCTGATATGGAATAATAAAAAAAATATAAATTCCAATAAAATGAACTCAGATTCGATTTACGTATTTCATACAAGATTCTTAAAAAATATAAATTATCAGTTCATTAGGTTTGTTTTGCCATAGGTACATACTTCACTGTATTGTTTTTTTTCAATTCTTCATATTAGACTACTTCCCACTTTCCCCTTTCCCGTACTACTGGTTCGATTTTTCCTTTCAGTTGGAAAAATTGAAAATATTTGTTTTTTCATCTGAAAAATGTTTTTTGATTGATTTTTAGATACTTTTCTTGCCAATTTTTTTTGGAGGGGGGAGGGAGAGGAAGTGAGAAATTTTTTTAACTGTTTTTTAATAAGTAAAAATAGTCTTTTGCTATAACGAGACAATTTCTCGAGGTGTCTGCCTCTGATTTGAAAAATATTGCGTTTTTTGGACAAAGCATAGCATGAAAATCCCATTTTAATTCAGCGACTCAAGTTAATTTGTCTGTTCTCGGCGGAGTTTTGAAAATCTCAAATTGTTCATTTTCGAAAAAAAAAAATGATGAAAATAGCCCTGAAAGTGATATCACTATCATTCAACTTTCTCGAGACGAATTCCATCATTTCTCAATATTCTGGAGCCTCAGCTTGATTTTCGATTTCTCTGGAATTTTTTAATGGCAGTCGAAAATCGAGTTGCGGTTTATTTTCCTTCTTTTTATCGATTTTATCCGCATTTCAGCCTATTTCCGGGTGGACAGGAACGGGGGGGGGGGTGGTATGTGTGTTTTGAACAGTATTTTTAGGTAGGTATAGATAGGCCCACTTGAGGAAAAAAAATTCAAGAAATCATATAAACTTTTCCGTATAAAACTTTTGAAATTTACACGAATAACACCGTCTTGTCTTGAATTTCACGATTTTGAGTCACTCTGGAGCCTCCAGCGCTATTTTCGATTTCTCTCGAAAGTGTGGAAATTATTGCGTAATTTGGGAATCTAAAAATTGTATTGTGGATTCATCGTCTCGATCTGTTTGACGCGTGTCTTTACAGGTTTACATTTTATCCACATTTGAGACGATTTCCAGGTGAATACTTCGAGTATGATGGGAAAAAATTCAAAAAATCGAGGGAAATCAAAAATTGCGCTAGAGGCTCCTGAATACGGTCAGGAATGGCGAAATTCGATTCGGGAGAGTTGATTAAGTATCTACCTATTTTTTTTTTTTCATTTTTACTGAATAAATAATTTCTTCGAAAAAAACACACTAAGTTGCCGAAAATTTGTTAATTTTGGATTTTGAAAAATTCTTCAAGAATGGAAAACTCGATTCGAGGAGTGAAATTTTGGTTGTGAGGCTCCCAGACCTTGCTCGTTCCAAAAATCGCAGTTACTTCCAGATCAGAGTCAACACATGAGTGATTCCCTTGTAAAATGATCACGTCAATAATTAAGTATTATTCAAAATCGCTGAAAGTGTTACTCCTTAATAAAATTTCGTTCTTCAACCCATGATACAACCAAGTAAAAGTTATTACGAGTATCTTACCTAAAGAATTATATATTAAGTATTATCTATGCATTGCATACCTACCTGTATTACAAGTATTTATTCTATCGTAAGGCGCTTATCGAGACTACTTTATTTACATATTGAATAAGCGCCACACTGTTCTATAATCGGTGACACCCAAACACTTGAATGTAGAAAGAATGAGCAGTCAATCGTTGAAAATCCCGAAATCAAGTATAAACCGTAGATTCTCATTTCTTTTGACGATAAAATTTTTAATGTGATTTTTATTGAAAACGCAAATTTTAGTTTGAAATTGGTTACAGGTATTTGTCAAAAATTGAGGGTCATTTGTATTCCAAGATAAATTTGCATCAATCTAAAATGACTCATTCGATTGGTTATAGGTTTCAAGAGGTAGGTACTCGAGTTTCGAGTTTTTATGAAGATGTCATTATTATTCAATAATTTTACCATAACAGCTATTCGTTTTTTGATGAAAATTCAAGTTTTACGAGAAGCAGTGGATAACGTACATAATTAAATTACAGCCATCAAAATCACATCGAGAAAAGAGCTCAAAAAGAAAACGCATACAATTTAAGATAAAAATATACATCCCCCTCCATTTTATTAAACAATTTTTTAATCTCTATGTTCTATGTATAGAAGCACAAAAAAATCGCAAAACTGATTTCTCTTTCCTAACGCCCTTTTTCCGAGTAAAAAGTGTTTAAACCGCTCACCTCTCCCCCCTTTAATGTTCTACCATGCATTTCCTCTTACGTGTCTAAACCAGATCCAATTTTAAAAATTACTTGAGTAAATCTGAAAAAAAAAACAGAAAAAAGCAAAAGCCCTATCTCAATGCGTAGTCTTTATATAGTAATTTAAATACAATTACCCATCGCATCGGTGAAAACGCATCATCGTATGCGTATAAAAATATCCACCAACCAACTGGTCAAAACACAGGAAAAAAGAACCTATATATTACCGTTGTAACGAAATCATCCCCTTATGGAGAAAAAGCAATAGTTAGTATACTGCGGCATCGCGTAATCGGCGACTTCCTGTTATCAATAACGTTATAGTAGCTTTAATTCAGAAAGGGTTGACAATGACATCTCCATTTTCCACCCTCTAACTGCTTTAAACCACGATAACCTCTTTACAAATAATCTTACTGCATTATAAATTACTCGCTATAGTACCGCGTAACATTTTCCATTAGTAATTTCCTCCATAAAGTTGAAAACTATAGAAATAAAAATTAAAATCACTGATTTATTGTGCATTATCGTTGTCTGCTGTTGCTGCTTCTGCTGCTGCAGCAACGGTGGCGACGATGATGAAGAAATGAACCAGAGTAGAGGCAGTGAAAAAAGGTTTATGATGTACCTATATTATTATAAAAGGAGGTATTCCAGTAGGCAGAAAAATGTTTGAACTGAGCAAAGAAACCCCCTCCACCCTTTTCTATTATTTTTTTAAATTTTCAGTCTCTTTTAGAAAATTATAGTGATTTTTCCTGAAATATCTCATAAAAATTTTGAAAGTTTCCAAACATTAGATCAGTCAATTCTCATTTGTCTCTTTTTTTTAAGGCTATAAATGCTATTTTCTCTTTTATCCAAGGCTCTCAAAACTATAGAGAAGGTCCATTTTTGATTTTAAGTGCCCCAAATTTGGAGAAGAGGGTCTTGAAATCAATATGCAAAAAATTTGATTTTTTTTCTGAATTGTACATATATAGACCTCAAATCCCAAAATCTGAACTGATTTGGGTTCATAAGACCTGATGCTCCAAACCAAAAATCAACGAGAAAGTATCCAGAAAATTTAAAATTTCAATCATTTTAATTTTTTTGGCTTTGGATTTCACAATTTTCTGTTGGCAATTTTGATTTTTTCTTTACCCCCTCCGCCTCCCTGAAACCTATTTTAATTTTCTTTTGATTTATTTTGTATGAGAATTATGCTTCTCTAGGTTGTCTTGCCAAACTATATGTTCAAAATATCTCAGGATCCTCCTTCTTATAATGGTGCTGAGTCTATCCTTCACACCTATAGTTCATCCAATATTGACCTGTTTGTTCTTTTCTTGGTCCATGAGATTCTAAGCATTCGTCTATAGCAATCCATTTCAAATGCATCTATCTGGCTCTGATCTGTTTTCTTCACTGTCCACGTCTCTTGAGGCAGGCATATAGGAATATTGAGAATACAAGCGTTTTTACCATCTTTAATTTTATTCTCTTGGTGATTCCATGGCTTTTCCAGATTCGGTAGAGTTTTCCTACAGCTGTTTTTGCAATTGATACACGTCTTCTTATCTCATCTTCTGAAGCTCCATTGTTGGTTATTAGGGAGCCTAAATATACAAAGCTTTGTACCACTTCTATTCCATCTATCTCTTGCAGCT
This sequence comes from Planococcus citri, assembly GCF_950023065.1. Classification (NCBI taxonomy): domain Eukaryota; kingdom Metazoa; phylum Arthropoda; class Insecta; order Hemiptera; family Pseudococcidae; genus Planococcus; species Planococcus citri. The sequence goes on from NC_088679.1 coordinate 31,580,813, forward strand.
CAGGTTGGTTGTCATTCGTCCTATCTATTATCATCATCTTGGCCTTTGATTTGTCCACCTTCAGACCCCTGGATAGGCTAACTTGTTCAATCTTGCCCATGATCTCCTTCATGTCGTCGATGTTTTCAGCCAGTGTTGTGGTGTCATCTGTATACAAACTCACATTCAATATTTTCCTGCCTCCTAGTGTAACTCCTTTCTTCCATCCCTCTAGAGTAGGGTGGTTCAAAAATCACCTTTTTTTCTAATTTCAAGTTGATCACCCTTTAATGTTATTCCTTTTGGTAAAAAATACCTTTCAAGCATTAAAAAAAAAATAATTTTTAGAGGTGGCGCATCAATGTTTTATATTTGTAACTCGGAGCACAGGACACTGGTGTTACTCCATGATGCACTTGTGGCGCGGAACTGTGTTTGCCCGGGCAAACACGTTTTCATATCAACTCAAGTCATATGTTCATTGCCCAGCAGCTGGTGTGCCATTTTAGTTTTCTGTTATGCTTCTGTTTAATTTTCTCCATTACAACACATTTTACGGATTAAAAAAATTACAGTTTTCCACTTGTTTGGCTCTTTTTTGGCAAATGTCACTTTAATTATTCCTAACAGGGCCGGAAGATATCCCATTTTAGCCCCCTGATTTTGGGCTCCTCAATTAATCAGCCAAATTTTTTTCTCCCATTTTTTAAAGTGCAGGACACTGAGCATAAAAATTCATTCAGAAATTTTTCAAGTGGCCCAGTTTTTACCTCATTGGCCCAAATGAGTCGCGGCCCACCGAGATTTTCTCAGTAACTCGGTGGGTGGGTCCAGGCCTGATTCCAAAGGAGAGAAAGAGGGACTCATTTTCCTGTTTTAAATGTATTCAGGGATGTATTTTTGTAAGAGACAATGTCAATAAATAATTTTAAGATCATTTCTGTCTCTTATACTTGTTAGTAGCTTTCATTACTTAGATTCCCTCACCTGCGACTTTAAATAATTTTATTCTTTTTTGTTTCGCTTCATCATGTCGCTGTATACAAACAAAGAGGGAAATTTGAATTTTAAAATTCTTGAAATTATGTAATTGTGGAGAAGAAGATAACACCAAAGTATGACTGGGTCCAATAAAACCATATCGCAACGCCATGCAACAAACCTGTAAATTCAAAACGCGCTCACTAGGGCAAACATGGTTCCGCACCACGGGTACATCGTGGAGTAAGGCCGGTGTCTCGCGCTTCAAGTTATGAATACAAAACATTGATGCGCCACCTCTAAAAATTATTTCTTTTTTAAATGTTTGAAAACATATTTTTTTTAACCAAAAGGAACAACATTAGGGGGTGAGCAACTTGAAATTTAAAAAAAAAGTGATTCTTGAACCACCCTACTCTAGAGCTTCCCTCACTATCCATTCTCCATATGCGTTGAATAGTATTGGGCTGAGATGCATCCCTGCCTCACTCCTTTGCAGGTCTTGAAGTGATCAGTCAGTTCCCCTTCTACCTTTACCTCTGCATTGTTGTTTTTGTACAGGTTCTTCATTGGGTCTATCAGGTGTTTTGGTACTCCCATTTCTCCAAGGTTTCCCCATAATATCTTCCACGTAACGTTGTCAAAGGCTTTTTCATAATCGATTAAGCAAAGGTAGATGGTTTTGTTGAATTCTCAAGCCTTTACCCAAAAAATTCATGAATGAACAGTGATTTGAAGAATAGTTTTGTCCTCATAAAAGCAATCATTGGGAAGAAATGGCATTATTCATCTCAAAAATCGTTCAATGGTGAAAGTTCACCCAATTTGAGAATTTTGAGAAACCACAATGATGATGAAAAATGAAAAAAATGAATGCAAAAAACTCATTTTGGCCTCTATTCATCAAATAATTGCGTCGAGGTGCAACGTTTCTTCCAATCTCAGTCGACTTTTTGTTTGAAAATCCCTCATGGGCCGATTCGAATATCTTAACCGGCTACCTATACCTTTTTCTTAAAATATAAAGTGGCTTTATTTGGCACATCCTACCTACCAACCTTATCACTTTCCTAAAAACTGATAATGTGACAACATGGCACTATCTGAGAATATACTCAAATGAGAAATCTACCAGGATTATGATTATGATCACTTTTATAGAAATCAGGTTCTCGAGTGCCGCCGTCAGTTCGCTGTCATCGATAGGCTTAGTCAAATATAGGGTAGTTCGCGTCTCAATCTGCAATTCGTAAGTTTCCTCAGACGATGTTAAGCCGAGATAAAAGAACAAAACGATACCGCAATACCACCCTCGATTTGCGCTAATTTGGAATATAGAATTGAATGAAAGCCTGTACAGCAGCGCGGTGCGACGACGTCGTGTTGTTTTGTTGGGTATAATGAATGGCGCTCGGGGCTCGGCTGAGGCATTTAAGCATAAGGAAAACACCGTCAGCAGGCGTCAGTCAGCGTATATATGGAGAGAGGGCCGTTAGATATTTTCATTGATAAAAACCAAGCTGAGCGCGAGATAGATTTCCTTTGATATGATGAAACGATGGTACCAGTACCAATATATAAACGTGTGGTCAATTAAAGAAAGAAACATACGCGCACGGTAGCCGGTTAACGTTGTGATTGATTAATAGTTTACAAAGGCGATTGCACGAGGCATTATGTGGGTGGCCGGCGATGGTCAGTCAAGGTCCAAATATCGCGTTTACCGCAGGCCTGACCGCTCCACCGCGATGACAAACAGTATTGCGTCGAGGCGTTCTCTTTATGTACTGGTAGGTACGTCTACTTATTCATTGATAAAATATATACGCTATGGAGCAGAGCAGAGAAGCTGGGTAGGTGAATCGTCGTTGGTCTTTTCTTCTTCCATTTATCCGTTTCATTTGATGGCACTGAATGATAAATAATGTAATAAAAACGATTCCAAATGAGATGATAAACGTTCTGTTCGTTTCTATTATTAACACGGTGTGAAATTAGCTCGCGAAATTGCCTCCTATTCAGCTGTCAATTTTAGAATAACGGCGCGAACGAGTCAGTCTGTGGTGCTGTTTTGATTTTTTTCGTCTCTCGAACCAGCACCAGCACCATCAATACGAAATATTACATACCTGAAACCGCGTGCCACTGCCACTTCTTCTACACCTCACGTGTACTTTTATAGCTATTAAATTATTCGACTGGATGCGATAATATACGTAGGTTATGTACCTTTATACCTACTACGTCTGTATGATGCAAAAGACTTTTTTCTCCTTTTCTTCGCACCTCCATTAAGCAATGGCTACCGCGTAGCACCGGTTGCAATACCTATACTGGTGATTAACACAGTTGTTACAATATGTACCTTACCTATACGGTACTATCCTTTCGTATGTATTTCTACACGCATAAAGTTATGAATACGTAGTGTCTATTCAATCCTCACTCGGTAGCATAATGAGAAGAAAAATTGAATAAATGAAAATACAAATACAAGCTTATGAATTATGATATTTAGTACATCCCATTTTTAACGCCGATCCGCCTATTTTTTTCGCCTTGGCGAACTTATTGTCAAGCTGCGGGACAAGTCTTGTAAAAGAAACCGGTTTAGAAAAAAAATGAATAATCGTCGTGTATGAAAATGTAGCTGATTTCATAACCGTAATAGGCTACCCTCATTGATATAACAATCTAGAAATTTTCTCTCAACGAGAGAGTCAGTGATGTTGATTTCAAATTTTTGATTTTTGGCAGATTTTTGAAAAGTCATATCGTGGTTAATTTCGTGTAAAGAAATTGAGATTTTATTAAATTTTTGATAGACAGCTGAAAGGGAATCCTCGAGCAATAATGGTAAATGCCTCACCAGCAAAAATTTCAGATTCCAAAATGCATTTTTCGATTTTTAATGAGTTTTTAAAAATGTATAGTTGTGTCAAAAATGTAAAATTCAAATCTTGCCAAATTGAAATTGGTAGCTGGTCAGTACCATGAATGTACTCGATTTTAATTTGTCCTCTCCCTCCCTCTCCAAATCGATTGGAAACGGTTTCAAACCATTTTGAGCAGTTCTAGAGCCTCCAAAAGATTTTTAAGAGCTGAAAATGTCCATAAACTTTTACCGAATGAAATTAATTCCTGTTGAGTTGATTGGAGGATGTTTAAATCCGTTCTGGGGCCTCTAGTCATATTTTGAAAACCCTCAATTTTCGAGAAAAAAACGCCATACAATCTGCCGCACTCAACCAAAACTTCAGCATGTATAAATGCGACCAGGGCTTATTAGCAACCTGCTTGACCGATCACACCCTTTTTTCCGAAATCAGTTTTTGCTTGTTCGGAATTGTAGGTATATTCCTCAACAACGATTTCCAAATTGAAAATTTGAAAAATCATACAAAATTTTCAAATTATGACTGAAGGCTTTAGAGCAGCTTAAAACCACCTCCGATTGACGAACTTAAAGTTGAAGTTATGGTAAAAAAAATACCTTCAGTTTTCCAACTTAAGTGAGTAAAATTTTGTGGAAATTTAAAATCTCAAAAATGTTTTGGAAGCTCCAGAACTATTTAAAACGGTTTGAAATCGTTTCTTATCGATTTGTGGAGGGGGAGGTGGGTCGAAATTAGAGCACATACAAAATTTAGGCTCTCTGGGCGAATTTGATGAACTTTGATTTTTTCAAACCTATTTTTCACCCAAATTATTTTATTTCAAAAATTCACCAAGAATCGAAAAATGCTCTTAGCTCCTGAAATTTTGGCTAGTGATGTACTTTTGCACGCTGTTTCGATTCGGCTTTGTTTGGCTCAAAAATTTGTCTGCCAATTGGGATACTTCCCTTGTTAGAGGTGTTCAAACTTTTCTTCCAAGTGGGTATCTCAAAAATCTTTGAAAAAAAATAAATTTGATTTTTGTGTGATGATGTACGAGGGAAAATATCTCTCCCAAGGAAACTCAATTCAGAAAACATTTTTCTCTCGAAACACATTTATACATATTTTTAGGACCTCCTACACCAAATTTGGTACCCTCAAAATACGAGTAAAGATGGCAGCTCGATATATTTTTCTATCAAAATTGGTTTTCTAAGAGCTTTCAATTTCAAAAAAAAAAACACCCCCTTGGCTTTAATTAAAATTTATAGCATTTTTTAGGGGGTCCAAAAATTTGATTTTTGGGGCGTATCTCTGCTCCTATGAGACCAAATCCGTTCAAATTTGGGATTTGAGGTTAAAACACAATTGAGAACAAAATATTTTTCCAAAATTTTTCAATGTTGATTTTAGGACCCCTTACCTACCTCAATTTAGGGCCCTTAAAATCTAAATTGGTCCCTTGCTGTATTTTTTCATATCAAGGACTTGTTGAGAGCTTTCGATTAAAAAAATTATAGGTGCCAAATTAAAATTCGTAAAATTTTTGACTTTTGCTTTTATTCGTAAGAATTTTTAGTTTTTATCAAATAAGTCCTTCCCACAAAGGGGCCAAATGGTCCAAATTTTTACCAGCTATTGAAAATACTATATACATTATACTAATGTATGTTATGGTTGTATTTCATTTTTTTCAAAACATTGACGAAGGGGGTCCAAAAATTCAAAAAATTCTGTTTTTATGGCATATACATATCTGGCCCTATGAAACCAAATCAGACCGCATTTCGGATTTAAAGTCAAATGCAATTTAGAAAAAAATAGTTTGGGACCTTCTCCCCTAAATTTGGGGCCCTTAGAATCAGAATCGGCCCCTCGCTATATTAAACACTCGTTGAGAGCTTCTGATCGAAAAAAATCAGCATTCTAGCTTCAATAGGGGCCAAATGAAAATTCGCAAACGTTTTTCGTCTTCCTTCGCCTTTTTATTGAACTTGATTATGCAAAAAAAAGATTCTAGAGGGTTTCTTTAATTGTGAATTTTGATATTTTAAAATTATGATTTACCTACTTACGTCTTGTTTTTTGTCATTTTTGTGCAATTTTAATAAATTTGATATTTCTTTGCTTTTCCATCCGCAATTAAGTATTTTCTCTTGATTCCTGTATTTTTTTTTTTTTTTTGAAATCAGACAATGTTTTTAACAATATTAAAATATTTTGTTCAATGTTTTCCAAAAATGCTGTATGTGTTTCTACCCAGTTCAACATAGATCTTTGGAAATATTCAACCATTGAAAATGAACCCTATAAAATGTAAAAAAAGGTCAAACTTGATTTTCACTTGCCAGCTTAATGGTACAGAAGAGCTGGTCCCTTGCATCTCCCATACCCTTCGCAAACCATCTCGAGAAAAAAGTTTTGAAAAAATACAATCAAAAAGATCAATTAAAATGCGGCCAAAATTTCACTTTATTAATAGATACTATACACAATCACAAGAAAACCTAACCGAGCACAGTATTAAATCGCATCATCGACACAATACAGCGCAATATTTCCAAACACCTTCGATACCTCGTTTAAAAATTATCGCTTTATTCGTTCAAGTGGAAGAGAGCGTTAAACCGCGAAACGAAATTGTAAAGAAAACGACGAAAATTACGACAACAAATAGACAGTTTTTTGGAAACGTATCAAATATAAGAATAGATTCAACTATTAGAGAAGAAAAAAATATCACCTAAATATTTCGATAAAGATCCTTTTATTTCACTCATCAAATTCGTAATAGGTATGTATGTACATAATACATGTGAAGATATTTCTATCTGGATAGCTTCTAATATCCATTAATAATAAGTACATACAAAGATCAAAATTGAAAACGAAACTGAAATGAAACTTAATTCATAGTAGATAGTTAGGTACAGGATTTTATGGGGTTAATTTTCTATACTATAGCCTGAACAAAATTAAAAACCGACGGAGTATAGTGGGTATGGTTATGCCAGATAACGAGATTTTTCTATTAAAACAAAAAGCCTACGGTCAATTTTTCTCATCATCGAACACGTCAACGATATAATAAACGTAAGGGTACACCAAAAGGCTACTCGTACGTATATAGTACCTTTGCAAACGATATATCAACGTGAAAAAAATTCCCAAAAAAATAATTTATTATAAAGATCTACGAATAACTTTCATATACGCTAACACGATTCTTGTTCTCGGAAAAGCCTATAATACTAACGAAAGGGGCGAATTAACAAAAAAAAAAAAAAAAAAAAAAAAAAACTGGATTTAGTGACCCGAATGATAAAGCAGAACGTACACAGCATTACCCTAACTACGGAAATGAGTAGGAAAAAAGTCACTCTAATTTGATGAGAAATTGCTTTTAGCTGAAAGTTTTCTTTTATTCGGATTTTTTTATATTTCTGCTTACATTCGCCACTGGACAATTGCTAAACTTCAACTCACGCCTAATTTATGATTATATAGAACTGTGAGAGGGAGGCACATCTAGTGAAAGACAACGAGAAAAAAAACGCAGGACAACAGAGATGTAATAAAAAACGCTCGCAAAAAGGGATCGTTGTAGAATACCATAAGTACGAAGTACACAGTCGAAATATTTATTTTATACGTGAACTGAACTCTTTGGGCGTATAGTATATTGTGAAATCACATCGCAGATAATTTGCGGCCAAAAGAACATATCTACACTGCAGAATCTGCGTATACAGATACACGTTTTGCAGACGAGGAATTTCTCTCTTTATGATAATTGTCGATGAGATTTCGAGAATGTACGAGAGGGATAAGTTATTGATAACTTCCTCCGCCGTTACGGGCCGTTTACTTTTCTATGTCACGTTGTTAGTATACGCTTGAGTAAATTAACCCTTAACCTTGTTAGCGAAAACTTACCCTTTATCTCACCCCTCTGCTGTGTGGCCTACGTATGCTCATCTAGCATACGTTTGGTTTTTTTTTCCTTTTTCCTACTCGTAGTATATCGATGGTAACGTGATGCGGTGTTATACATACATATTACATGTAGGTTTTTTCCTCCGGTTTTCGCTTTTCCATTATTATTCGAGTATCTTATCTCGACTCTTTTGGTACGCTCTCTTGTGTTCGAGTACTGTTTACAATATCGATATAGCCGAGTAACGCGTGCACGAGTTCTTTAGCTTTACAGTCATGCGAGAGATTATCTTGAACTTGATGTCGATGTACGATCTTGATTTATGATCGTTGACGACAAATCAGAGTTTTTTTTTCTCGTCGAAGAGATTTTCCAGAATGATGGTAAAAATGTTTAAGTTTTTGAGGAAAAAAATTGAATACCTTGCAACAGTGAACTTTGAAAAAAAGTTGATTTTTAGAATTTTAGATTACAGTTGATGAAAGTCTCATCATTACATTAAATTGATTATTTTGGAGAAAATAAAAGTTGACTTGAAATATCAAAGAAAAGTTCCAAAATAATATTTAAAAATTTTTGTTTTAGAGATTTCAATCCGAACATAAAACTCTGCATTTTCTACTTCCATCAGATGTGAACAATACCCACTAAAATTTTACTCCTAAAATGTTTTTTTGCAGGGTGTCCAACAGTCCTGATTGTCCTCCTAATCCTGATGAAAAAATTTTGTGTAGAGGTTGTCTTTAGCAGCTGGAAAAATACCTACCAATATTTTTAGAAAATTTTTCGCCCATTCGTTTATTCAATTTTCAAAACAATTTTTGATGAATTAATTTGCATTTTTTTTTAGAACAATAAGTTGAAAAAGGTGTGATAATAATTTGATTAAAAACGCACTAAACAAGTTGAAAAATTTGAAAACGAAAAATTGAGACGATAAAAATATTGTCATTGAAATGGTGTAAAAATATTGTCAACTTCGCCCTCCTCCCCTCCCCTCCCCTCCCCTCCCCTTCGGGAAAAATACTAAAAAAATCTCACATAGCAATCGAAAAGTGAAAATTTTCGGTATAACATTCTTACTCCTCCCCTCCTTCTCCAGAAAAAGTCGTGAATTGTTTGTAGAATTTCTCGCCCATCAAAAATTAAAAATAAACATAGTAATGGTATTTTTGACCCTCTATCCCTTCCAAGAAAAAAACTTAGAATGTCCAATGACATAAAAAAAAACGAATAATTGACGTGTAAAATGTTGATCCTTCCTTCCCCCTCCCCTCATATAAAGAAATCGCAAAATGTTCGAAAAATGGCCTGCTAAAAGTCTCGCTTTTTTATTTTGAAAGTTTATTAGACAGTTGTACCTTGTTTTGACTTCACATGCTTGGAAATGGAAGTTGTAATATTCCATGTTGAAGAATTCTGGTGTAGAGAAATTATAGGTGGAAGGGGAAAGCCCTTGCAACTCGTATATTGGTAAGGCCTTCCTTTAGATGGCTCCTGTACTTGATGACTTTTTGTTTGAATTTTATCGCTCCTACGTATAAAAGTTAAATAGGTTCATTTTAGCTAAAAAAATAGATCTTGAAAATTTCAGTTCGAAATATCTCTGGATAATTCAGAATTCTCAAAAATCTGGCAAATTTCTGTCTCCATGACAATTTCTTACAATAATTTCTTTGAAAGTAACCAAGATGTGTGATTTTCTCAAGAACTTGGTTCAATACCACCCAGGCACCCATTCAACCATTTAAATTTGTTTGACCCTCCCCTCTCCCCCGTGGAATTGGTTGAATGGCCAAAAGTCCCTAGTCGTGGTCTGTCTCAACACATGTTTTTTTTTCAATTCCGTTCTTATGGTAAAAATATGCATTTTATCCTAGAAAAAGTGGTAGGTACATAACAAAAGCTGTTCCAGATGAAATTTTTTAGACATTTTGACGCTATCGTTTGACCTTAAAACATTGATTAAGTGACCTCACGGGGGGTTCAAAATCTGTCCCCGACTTTAACGTCCATCGCCGTGGTCATTTGTCAGATTTTGTTTACCACGTTCAAAATATTTTTTTGATAGAGATGAGTGGTTAAATTGCTTTGGGTGATTGATAAAAATGTTATCTGCATTTCAAACGTAAAATATCTACCTATTCTCACATTCCATATCCATCCCCGTGGCGCATTATTTTCGTGATTAGGCCTGATATTTTCACCTGAAAACGAATAAAATAATATATTTGATGGCCAAGTACTACCTATAATATCGAAGTATAGAACTTTTCCAGAAAACATAATTTTAAAGATTTTCACAATTTTTTCCTACACAGCTGTTGTCCTCGCCGTGGGCATTTTATGTCCACGACGAGGACAATGAAGGTGTAGAAAATTTTAAAAGTATGATTTGGAAATATTTTCTGATAAATTTTCATTTATGTAATTTATGTACTATACTTAGTTATCGAATGTATTTTCTTTCCTATCAAGTCAAAATATCAGTTCTAACAACAAAAAAATGCACCACGATGATGGAAATTATTACGCCGATGTCACAAAATCTTTGAACCCTCTCTCCCCTCCTTAGGGGAGATGAATTGAGTCCAATATCAAAAATGGGGTCAGGGGCATGTACATATATTTTATAATTTCAATTTAAACATTTTGAAAAAAAAAATGATTTCTTTTTGTTTTGTTTTTTTTTAAATATTGAAATATGTCACTTTTTTGAGAACTACCCCTCTGAAGGTGTTTTTTTCTTATGGGAATTCACATAGTAAAAACCTTTTTTTTTCTTTTTCAGAATTTAAAATTCCAAACAGGAAATTCTTACTTTGAAAACTTCAAGTTTAGACAAGTGTAGGTGCTTTCTTGATTACGATGCAGCTTGAACTCGTGAGAGGTTGTTAGGAAGGAATTAAAGCCCTCCAAAATTGAGGTTGAAATAGAAACAAAGTGTTTAGTTCTGAATAATTTGTGATTTCGTTGACTTTTTTCTGATGATAGAACAAGGTTTTTTTGACACCCGAAAAATTTTGAATGAAAATTCGTTGTTTTTTTCGAATGTTTCTCAGTTGTAAATTGAAATAAACCAGAATGCAAAATCAATTTTTTATTTGAAAATTCTTCAGTCGAGTTAATTTTATAGCACCTAAGCTCCCCCCCTCCTTCATCCAAAATTTGGTCTATCAGTCAAAAGTATTGTCCAAGATTCGTTTCTTATTTATTTTTCAGTAATTAGGATCAAAGAAATCAATGGAATCATAAAATGTGGAAATGGCTATTGCTAGCTAAAATGTTAACTTCCAATATTTTGCGCTGTCTAACCCCCCCCCCCCTCTGACCTTCGCCGATTCACTTCTGGGCCTTCTTATTCCAAGTGCAATTTATTAAAATACAGTAGGCGCCGCTTATTATCATTGCGGTTATTAGAATAATTCGCTTAATAGAATGGAAAGTCCTTGGGACGGAACGGTTGTATCTTTTTACATTGTAAGAATTTTGCTTTATGTGGTAATCGAAAGTGAATGAAGCCGGTTAATGGAATTGGAAATTTTTCAAAAATCAATGAAATAGGAATACTTTTTGTCAAAAAAACAATCAAACAAACAAAAAGTCTCGTTTTTTAACCGAAAAATTGGAAAAAATCTCCCATTTTCAACGAAAATTGCAAAAAAAGTAGTTTCCTGCTAATCATGGCAAAGAAATCTTGTTTTCTGCTAAAATTATCAAAACTCTCAGCTTTTCGTAAAGAAGTCCCAAGGACCACTTTTTTCTAAAAATTGTTCAAAGATCTGCATTTTCAAAAAATTATCAAAAAGTCCATCTTTTTAGTTCTTTTTTTTCGCTGAAATAGCCAAAAATTACAAAAAAAGTTCGTTTTTCACCTAAAAAAAAAACAACAAAATTCCCACATTTTTCGAAAATTACAAAAAAGTGTCATTACTTTGCCAATAATTCCCAAAATTCCCACATTTTTGCTTTTTAAAAAAATTCTTGCAATTAAAAGTACAATGTTTATCAGCTTTTTGCCAAAATTGTCATTCTTGCTTTTTGCCGAAATTTTTCCACCTTTCCATACATTTTTAAGTACCATAAACATTTAGTTTGATAAATCATCTTTTTTTTAATTCTTCGTCTATTGGAATAATTCGGTTAATAGAATAGTAACCACTCGGTCCCAACCCGATCACATTAAGCGGCGCCTACTGTAGATATTATTCACTTTACCTGATAAGTGATAATAATGAGACAAATTTTCGTAATCAAAAAAATTTTGGACACGTATCCCCCCTCCTCGTTTTATGCTTTGTAAAATCAAAATTATTCCTCGGTGTTCGCCTCACGCGAATGTTCGACCAGTAGGTACCTACTTTGAAAGTAAGATTTGACTCAGCTTTCAGAAATATCAAAGATGGCTAGAAACTGATTTTCTCTCAATAATAATTTCTAAAAAATTACTATTGTTCTAATTTGAAAAATGTCAGAATGAAAAAAAATGAACTTTTTACACCAAAAATGATTTTGACGCTTGGCCCTTAAGTGTGGTCTTCTTTTCTAAAATTATTATGTAGAAAATTTGTGTATGAATTTGGAAAACTTCAATAACTAGCAAAATCGACTTCTCCTACTATATCCACTTTTCGATCAATGAATTTCTAAAAACTTTCTCCTTCGTTACGCTGGGGCTAATTTTTTTTCTTTGTTCAAATTTGAAATATGTCAAGGTCGACAATGTCTTATTACTACGTAGGTATACGTTTTCGCTGGCATTAATTATTTCCTGTTTTTTTCCTATACATATAGATTTTTTGCTATTTTAAATAATTAAAATTTCTCAGTGGCATTTTAAAAATGACAAAATAATTTACGACCTACTTAAAGTCACTATAATGTAAACATTATAAAAATCAAGTAGGTACTCGGGTATCTACTTTGGAAGAAATATATAATTTTTGAAAAACAATATCCAGCTATTTCGAATTGAACCGTTTCTGGCAATTTTTTCACCTCCTAAAACTTCTTCGACCTTCATCATTCGCTTTAAAAATTTGAGAATTCCGTTTGCAGTTTTGTTTGCATATTGACTGTACCTGTACCTGATTACCTATACCTACGCACACCGATGACTATTACCAATCATCGATATTTATAAATCCGTGACATAGATAAAAAAAAAAAAAAAAGCATAGAGAGGAGCGAAACTTCAACACAGTAAATTGCGACTTCTCGGTAAATAAAGAGAATGCGGTGCGCACGATATTGTACCTACATAAAACAAGAAACTCCTATGACAGGTGAGGCGATAAAAAATTTTCTCATTTTTCTGTTTGCTCAGTACGTGAGGATTGACTTTAATGATTTCACGCTGTTATCAAAATAATTTATCATTGAATAAATAAAGCAGACTTTCTGATTTATTAGACTTCTAAATGAAAGTTATACAGAAGACAGTAAGGCTAACTTGACTGCTATATGGCTAAATACCCGAATATATACGTACGTTGATACATTATTAAAATTTACTAATCGTCGTGTGTCAATAATCAATATTATTAGCATGTTATTCTAATTTTTTTTTTCGTCTTGCTCGCGATAACGATTTCTTCGTGTTGAACGTGCACCTCGTTCTAATAAGCTAAAATTTCCATCCTATTTTGAAAGCATTTTCTCCTCTCTCTTACTTTCTCTCGGTATAGCAGCCATTTTTAGCCGCGTTATTATTATAATTAAGAGGAATTTTTCGCAGCGAAAAGCAGCTCGAAAAGCTTCTTGGAAACGGCCAGGTACCTGCTCTAAATGTAACGTGTTGATGTTGCAGCAGCGTTAAAGTGTTAATTAAAGAAGCGAAAGCGCGAAAATGAAAAGGAAATCCAATTAAGCTAGGCTTAGTTAGTCGAAGTGAAAAGAAAAACCTAGCTGAAGAATACACTTTAGCCCACGATATGAAAAATACAGCAAGGCCAAGAAGAAAACGCTGCGTATTTCGACGATTGATTAAGTGGCGCCGTCGTTGTAATCAGCTGAAAAATTCTGTCTTTAGGTACCTACGACTTATTCGATAGGTTTATTTGTTTGGTAAATCGATGATGACAGAAGACGTATAGGTATCGATTTTCAAGTACAATCGAATCGATGATGCACGAATCTATCGAACTGGCCAACTTTCTAGATGTTTGAAGATGAGAGAACGAGTAAAAAAAAAAATAAGGGATGCTTAATGCATGCAACTGTCTTTTAGAAATAAAACGGAAATACTAAACAAAATGTTGCAGTTTGAGTGACGTAACTTCCTCGCAAAGTTTTTTCGACGATTGAGTTTCCTGTTTTTTTTCCCAATTCGGTTTCTTTTTGTCGCTCTCTTTGCGGCGCGTTGTCCTCATCGTTGTAGTATTTTATTATATTGTCTAGCTTTTCAATAGGTTTTTACAAGTTTTCGAGTTCCATTCGTCAGACAAATCTATTTATAGTGAATGATTCGGTAATAGGAGAATCTTTTTCAGAGCTCGCTCCCCTGCTCCTGCCCCTTCTTTATTGTACGGTTGTAAAAGGCACAGAACGAAGAGCTTTTGTAACCGCGCTTTTACCGCGACTTTATGTTTATGTAAATTTTCTTCCACATATTGCGAACGTATCGACGATAAATTTGGCCATTTTGATGAGATTTCGTATATTTTAACATTTGAATGGAAATCACCGTTGTGAAATGTTTCGCGAAAAATCTGCTTGCAAGCACGAGTTTCAATTTAAGGCGCCTCGGTATATGCGATGTACATGTACAAGTTCGATAACTCGAAGTCAATTACTCGTGAAAATTTTTCTCGTAAATAAGACGACAGATTTTGTACACCAAACTGAGAGTAGTTTGAATGTTAAAGTCATTAAAAAGAAACAAGGAATAAACAAAGTTCAACTTGGAAAGCCTTAAGTAGATACTCAAATCAGCCAACGATGACGCCATTTCACTCAATCGTACGAAATCGACTCAATAACTCGTTTAAGTCAATGACCCATTAACGTTTTCAGATGAAGAATGTGAAAATTCTTATACTCTAAAAGTGCAAGTACCTCGTAATTGAAAATAAAAAAAAAAACATAAAAAACAAGTAAACAAAGTTGACTAAAAAAGCCAAGTACCGTAGTAATCAACGGGTCAGTACTTCATTAACCTCACGATGAGTGTACTCGATTTGTAATCCGTGTTCGAAATCGTGCCACTACAGATGCTTTGTTTACTAGATTCGATATCGCCAAGTTTACTCACGAGATTTGCACGAGGAAATATGCCTCTCAGAGTGGAGTTATTTTTCGAGTTCGTTGACGTACTCGTACCTCTACCTACCTACCGTTTGTGCGAATGTGTCGAAATTTTTTTTTAAAAGGTGATGTAATGTGGAGTTTTGTTTTGAGTGTGGTGGGTGTAATTGAACTGAATTTTATTTCAGGTGTTTTGCGAGTCTCGTGACTTGATAAATTTTACGTAGCGGATTACTTCGTTCAGTGGTAATATGTTTCGAGAAAAATGTTTTGAATTCTTGGTGCGCTTTCATACTTGATTTTAATTCATAAAATAAAATATCAGTGATCGCGAAGTGTCGTATTTCGTGAGAAAATTTGAAGGGTAATGAAAGGAAGGGAAAGGACGAAACATTCGTTTGGTAGAATTAGTTTTTTTTTTCTTAAATAAAAAAATATTTTACTCAGAAAGTAGGGTGCTATCAAGCGGGGGCAAAACTGAGAATTTTTCGGGAGGGAGGGGGAGATGGTCAACCAAAAATTTGCCGACTGATATGAGGGAAAAAATACCAATTTTGCCGAATAAAAAGGGGAGTTTCTTTAATGTGAAATAAAGGATTAGAACACAATTTTGCCAATTGATATGATACTTGTATGTAGAATGTAGATGATTTCATATCCTATTATTATGTCTTATCAGAAATTTTCGTTTTCATTTTCCAATTTTTAGAAGGAGAGTCATTCCACGTCAATTCGACCAACTAGTGGTAAGGAGGGGTCGGCGATTTTTTTGAAATTTTTCCTGTGAAAAGACCTTACTGAGGGATGACCAATGGCGCAAATTGCAGCCCTCTAGCCCATTTTAAAAGGCTCATTTCAGCAGTGGATTACTCGATAACCGTGATACCTACCAAAATGGAACTTTTCTCAATAGTTAGGGGTTTTGAAAGGTTTTTTGGTGATTTCATAAAAATCAGTGTTGCCACATTTTTTCGTACGAAAAATGAAGCTGAAAGAGTTTCAAAACGTAGTTTTCATATCGTTCCGACTCTCAAAAATTCTGAAAAAAATACATTATGGACAACTTTTCATGCTGAGCAACATATTAAAAAATTGGGGTAGCGTTATTTCGTAAAGTCGATTTTAAAAAATTGAAAGTTTGCAAAAAAAATGTGATTTTTTGATTTAAAACACGAAAAGAAGTTTTGATTGGTGAAATTGACCCATTTGATCCCTATTTTTACGTATCCGTTGAAAAAGTTGAAAACCCAATTTTACTCGATGAAATGAACTCATTACAAAAAAAAACAAAATTCGAAAAAATTCAATTTTCAATTCCAAACGTCAAAAAGAGTTTAAATTTTTTCAGTTGTTGTACTTTTTCCTCTTTCAGCTACTCCAAATTACAAATCAAAAAACTCAAGACTTGCATATTTAGGACTATTCCACTCTACAATAGCCTATGGGGTAGTTTTTTGGGGAGGTAATGCATCTTATGTCAAGCAAATTCTCACACTACAAAAACGCGCAATAAGAACAATTTATAAAATACCTCTAAGACAAACATGCATGGCCCACCTTTGTTGATAATACAATTGAGGAGCTGGATATCAAAACGCCGTAAGTCCATTTTGCAAAATTTTCAGAAATGAGGAAAAACTGTGGGGGGGGTCGGGTGGAGTCGAAGGGGGTCAAATGTGGTATCGGAGGAAAGGGGAAGTCACCATGACCTCAAAACATGAAAGTGCCCAAATTTTTGAGAACCGGGGGGCGGGGGGAACGTGGGAAGGGTGAGAAAAAAAGTTACTGCGTTTTGATCTGAAAAAAGACAGTTACTGCGTTTTGATCTGAAACTTGCTACAAAAATCACGCACATTTTATATCAAAACGCAGTATATACACTGGCACTCTCTTACTGAAATAAAAACACATGGGTAGAGAACCATTTTAATGATTATTATCTATTAAATAGTAAAAAAAATATTCAAAATTAAAGCGCCGTTTGCCATAGTGACTGAGTCATGACACAAGATTTTGTTTTTTATGTTCAGGCCAAGTGTGATTATGATTGAACAATATGTTGGAAATTTTTTAAAAGTCTGTAGTTTCATTACCAACAGTAACCATAACCACCTTCTGAAATCAATGTTTAGCAACCTTAAAACACAAAAAACGCTAAAAATAGTGTATACACTATTTTTAGCGTTTTGCAATTTTACTTCAAAACGCAGTAACTATAGTTACTGCGTTTTGAAGTAAAATTGCTGGTTTTTACTGCGTTTTGAAGTAAATCTCAACATTGAGTGGGATTTTCGAGGTGAAGCGTGGCAGATGGATTTACGACGATAGCTGCAATCTATTCCCCATTGAATTTTACATAGGAAAACACTCTTATCTCAATTTTCATAAAAATGGACTTACGGCGTTTTGATATCCAGCTCCACAATTCTCACTACAATATCACAATATATTTTGGACATATCTCTCATGGTTTATACTGGGGTTATAACTTTTCCAGAAATTACCCATCCATACAGTGCCAGATCACGAGGTAACCTTAGAACTGCCCTCCACCGAACAAAACTTTTCCAGTATAGTACTGTATCATCTGCTGCAAAAGTATATGTATAATCGGATTCCAGGGAGTGTAAAAAACCAACAAACTGCAAAACAATTCAAAAATGTCCTCAAAGAATGGCTGATAACTAGGGCTTATTATACCCTGGAAGAATATCTCAGCTCCCCGGATCAATAATCAATTTTTTTTTTGAAATAACCTGATGTAGATTTTTATGTACAGTACCTACCAGACCTATAGTTTTAAATCCTCATATTTTTATGTTTTAATCATGTCTTTTTATCCTATTTAAAGCTGAAATTTGTATTCTATAGATAAATAAGTACAGTATGCTCTGGATAACTTGAAATCCAAGGGGAATGGTCATTCATTCGGCTTACTTATAGAGGTTTTCGAAGTAATCAGTTCTGAGTTATGCAGGTTGGATTTTGAGAGTGTTCAAGTTATAGAGGTCTTACAAAATTAATGAATTGAGAGATGTGTAAGTGCATAAAAGATAGAAGTATGAGTTGAAATGATTGAATTATAGAGGTAAACACCCAACAACATACAAATACGACTTATAAAGGCTTTCTAGCTATTTTCGGCAACGTTTAGCTTAGAGTTATGACTGGTTTGTGTAGTCAATTTCAACTTATCAGAGTACAGTTAACATTGAGTGTTACAGAGATTTCAAGGGGAATGGAGGTTGGTTTGGCTAATAGAGGTTTTCAAGTTAAAGAGTTTCGAGTTATTGAGAGCATACTGTATTATTCAATAGTACAGTAAAAGCTTGTTATCACTTATAACGCTCTTCAAGGGACCTGAAAAAAGAGCGTTAAAAGCCAAAACGCGTTATAAGCAAAAGTCTCATTTTAACGCTGATGAGCGTAATACCGCGAATTCTCATTTTAAAGCAAAAAGAGCGTAATAAAAGAAGAGGAAACATGAATTTTATTTTGAATTTTTAACAACTGGGGTACATTCATAGACTAAAATCCTTCTTAAATGCAGAGAATTGATTGATAAAAAATAAAACTTTTGGTGACATTAAAAAGTTTAATTATTTACCTGCAGTTGTTTGAAAAAATTCAATTTCTTCTTTTAAAAAAACACATTCATCACTCACTTACCTGCCTTTTTTGCTAGAATTTGTAATCAAATTTCTATAAAAATTTCATAGGATTATCAAAAATTCTTAGTTTTCTTGGCCAAAATCGAAAATAATTTCATTTGTTTGTATGAACTGAACACTGTTGAAAGTTGAAAAACAGTTTTTTTGGCAACATTTTGCCATAAAAGTTTTTTTTTTACTTTTTTAAAAATCAAACCTGCAAAAATTGCAAAAAAAAACTTTTGTTGCGGCCAAAGTTTTCAGAAACTGAGAATTTTTTACATGAAAGTAAGTAAGCTTTTTTGGTGCAGAAAATTGTTTTTTTTTGTAGTCAAAAACGTAAAAAAATGTGATTTTTTTCTGAATTTTAGAGCGTTGAAACGTGATTTATAATCACTCATGAGCGCTAATACATATATATCGCGATTCATTTTGCATTTGTTTAAATGGGGTTGTCTAGGGACCAGAGGAAATCAGCGTTAGGTAGGTATAACAAAATCAGCGTTATAACCAAAAGTGTTATAACGAGCTTTTACTGTATATTACAATACAAGGAGCAAAAGTGAAGTATGTTTGATCGAGTTAAAGCATGAGACAAAACATTCTTCACGTTGCTTCTTGCATTGTAAGATATTTTTCATTATTCATGCTACGAAAATAATTTTGTTTCAACTATGTAATGCTTAACGTGATATGATAGCAGCAGTGCTGCATCATGTATCTTAAATAAAGAAAATTGAAAATTGAAACATGTTTTTTTAAGTAGAAATTCCCATCTTGATTAGGAAAAGGAAAAGGAAACAGAAACAAGCTCGAGCGAAGCAAGGACGAATGCATTTGAAAATTTGTCTTTTGAGAAATAAAAAATACTGTTTTTCTTTCATCGTGGGCCCTTATTTTACAGGGGCCAACAAAAAGCGCGGGCCCTCACACTCTCAACGGTTAGCTGTTGGAGTGTGTCAGTTCAATAGATCCCCTTTGTAGGTATTAAAGTAATCAGTGCATAGATAATATTGTAAGCATGCTTTATTTGAAGAAAAAAATTTAAAAGTTGAACAAATATATAGGTTTTTGAGCACTTATAATAGTGATCTATTAAAATCATAAGTGAATAGTTATGGTAGCGAAATATTATTTATAAATTTATAGAAAATTAGTATCTGTGTAAGAGTGGCTAGGTAAGTAATTATTTGTAAAATACATAATTAGACGCGCAGGGTTTTATGCTTTATGCGCGTAGGCTCGAAAAACATTCAATGATGAATTAATAACATTGCAAAATCGAAGAAATGTTGCCAGTGTCAATGGATAAACACTGAGGGCGACTGGTTTAATTGGCGCTTGCGCTTCGCATAGAAGTATATAAACGTCCTTTCGAATGCCTTTGAACCAATACCAAGGAGTAGAATATATGGCGAAGGATAAATCTGATGTCTGTGTGAATATACAAGCATACGTATTAGTTGAAGACGATTTAGTATAGCGAGTCGTTATTGATATGTCATAGAAATTTACCATATTTTCAAGAGTGGCTCCAACCCAACAGAGGACATAGACTTCTTGAATTGTTACCATAAAGGCAATTAATTCCCTCATTCTCACCATGAATGGAGTATCCGGCTGGTGTGTGTCCATGTGGGCCAGAAAATTGATCATTTAATCCAAGAATTTATCCATTAGGTACATATGAGTATAATACTGATTTACCTTCAAATATTGAATTTACTCAACATTTGAAACTTACCGACACAAAAACCAAAGCGTGGACAACTTCAACGTACAATATAACTGGAAATATGATACCAGCTGTGGCTTCTAAATAGCCTCGAAAAATTGAAATTAGTCTGTAGTAATGATCAGATTGGTTAGTGAAAGTGATGTAGATTGTATAGGTATTAAAGAAAATTACCTTCTGAGATCGTTTATATCTCGTATACATTTTTTCAGGACATTCTTGAATTTCGGTTCTATACTTTCATAATTATCGATATTGATATCAACATCTGCGCTTCGCTTAATGAATTCAATTCGTTGATGATACGTTGAGTCTCATTATGACAAACGACGATCCATGGTATTGGAAAAATTCGACTAGCTGCGCATAGTGTAAAAAAACCCACTCCATGCCACATACTATTAAAAACCATGAATGAATAAAATTCCAATGACGCGTAGTGTTCAAGTCCGGAAAATGGAACCGAGTAATACATATAATCGTATACTTTTTCTTCCTCGTAAAATAATATCATGTCCAGCGTAGTAATTAATATGTAAGGTATAAGTGGTAACCAAAATGCCATTGTGACAATTATCAGTATTTTCTTAACATTGTACTCGTTTTTATATTTATTGGTTTTTTTCATCAGTATTCGATCAGCCATCAAAATCATCCGTTCTATTTCATTTCTGTATGAGAATAATATTGCCGGTTTCACTAGTAATTCATTTACAGAAATAATGGTTGCAAATCCGATGTAAATGAGTAGCAGAAGATCTCCCGTCTGTCTACCATAGATTAGGTATGATATTAAACAAAAGATTAGTTGAGTAAATACCGCGTAAGTGCAACAGAACCACACGAATTTTGTTTTTTGGTGTACTTTATCCGTGTAATGCATATTACCCGCCAAGCAGAAAATTAAGTAAAGCTGATTTGCTAAGGTTGTCTCGAACCCGAACATATTCTCTTTTCCGATGGCTTGAAAAATCATTTTTTTCAAATCTATTATCACTTCCATGATTCACAAATTTTCAATCACAATATGTAAGTAGGTACCTAGACCTACCTAATTCACTAGGTAATTAAAAACTGACGAAATAAGTCAGAACGACTTCAAACTGATAGATGATCTTATTAAATGCGCAAATATTGTTTTCAATGTAAGTACAAGTGGGGTAGTTAGTTACCAAGAGCCTTTATACTAGATGTTGAATTATGCACTGTGTTTTTAAAATAATTTATTAGGGATATTGGTAACGCAAGCATTGCCTACTTGTAGCTAATAACCAATATGGCTGCATGCTGACTTTACCCTAAATTATGCATCTCGTTCAAGTCATTAAAATTTATCAAGGAGTTATAAAGGCGACCAACTTTCAGTTGATCCTGTGCTACAAAATAATTCTCTCATTTACATTATGTATCTGAACTTGAGGGGTCAAATGGGTACCTTGAACAAGTGCAGAAATTCAGAAACAGAAAAACTGCCCTTAGCCCAAGCAAAGCGAGAGCAAAAGATTTTAAAAATGTGCTATTCAAGTGCCAAAGAAGTCGTCAAAAAAGTTTTTTTATGAAAACCAAAAATTTCCAAAATTTATAGACTTTGTCGATTACTGGTTGGCAAATTTGCCGATCTTAACCTTAAAAAAAAAATTATGCAGTAACCCCTTGTTTCGCCCCTGCTACCAAGTTTACGTTTATTTTGAAGAGCATCTCCGGGTGAAGAGAAATGAGGATTTTTTTTATATGAAAACCTCTGCAAGAAAATTAGAAAGATTGAGTGCAATGATGTGAATTTTGCCAGTAAAAATCTCATGTAGAGCCATATTATGCTGATTATGGTCAAATGACCTCTGCATACGAGATGTAGAAAGAATTTCGAATTTTCAGGTCAATGTTTAATCAATGTGGCAACAGACACGAGCTCAAAAGCCTTTAAGATTATGAAACACATACTTCATTAATTCGAAGTCAAAAATGTACGTTTTCGAGGATTCGGATTTCAGTTTTTTTACTTGATGGCAATGGATGGCTGCAAAACTCAAATTATGCCCCTGAAAGAAAGGCCCAAAATTTCAAAAATTCCTAAAGGGAGCAGCAAGGCATATTTTTTGAGCGTGTAGATGTTTATCTCTGTGTGTGTGTGTGTGTTTTTTTTTTGTTTTACGCAGAAATCCAAAACGAGCCTCTGAAGGTGACCTCAGAAGTCAAAATTTTTGAATCCTGGATTTGGTTTCACCCTAATGCTCAAAAGTGGGTTTTTGATGAAAATGCAAAACCTGAAAAATTATGATTGATGAATCATTTTATTGGATCAGCTAAAATAAACACTACCTATTATAGAAATACAATTATTTATACCTATTATACCTATGTACTATTTTAAATTAAGCATCAATAAAGTAATAGTGTTGGAATCATTGGGTGTCAGTTCAAAAGATCCTGTTGTCAGATATTAAAATAATTGGTGCGTACAGCGTGAATAATTAATGAAAATTGTGTACACTACATAATTTAAAAAGAAAAAAAATTTAAATTTCTATAGTTAGATCAGTAACACTACCTATTGTTACATTTCATTGATTAATACCTATTGGAATTATTATGAATACGTATGGGTAATGATTATCGAAACATGGGTGAATTTGATGACAAAATATTAGGTAGGTAAGTACATAAACTTATGAAAAACAACCGTTTTATGTTTTATCATTTGTGATTGAATTAGATTAGTATGCATTAGCTATGACTTTTGAGTGTAGGCTCGAACAACATTTACTGATGAATTGATAACGTTGCAAAATCGAAGAAATGTTGCCAACGTCAAGGGATAAACACTGAGGGCGACTGGAATAAGTGGTGCTTGTGTCTCGCATAGAAGTATATAAACGTCTTTGCGAATGCCTTTGAACCAATACCAAGGTGTAGAATATACGGCGAAGGATAAATCTGATGTCTATGTGAATGTAAAAGTATGCATATTAGTTGATGACGATTTGTGTAGTAGATATAGATGGTTGCTGTTGATGAAAATTTACCATTTTTTCGAGCGTGGCTCCCATCCAACAGAGGATAAAAACATCTTGAATTGTCGCTATAAAAACAGAGAGTTCTCTCACTTTCACTATGAATGGAGTATCTGGCTGGTAATGCGTCATCCAATGTGTTCCAATCAGAAGATTCTTCAATTAGGTACTGACTGATTTCTAAATTAAATTTACATGAATTTTGGAACTTACCGACATAAAAACCAAAGCGTGGGCAACTTCAACGTACAAAAGAACTGGAAGTGTAATACCAGCTGTGGCTTCTACATAGCCTCGAAAAATTGAAATCAGTCTGAAATAATGATCAGATTGGTTAGTGATGAAGAGACAATATTGTTATAAGTTTTGTTAACCTGTTGAATGAGCATTGTGTATGATTTGTTGGATAAACAAACTTTAGGAATTAGGTGTAGAATTGTTGATTAGGCGACCTAAAAGTACAGACAGTTTTTTTGGGAGGGGGGATGTTGAAGGTGCATCTTGTTTAGACGATGTTGTTATTTTCAGGTCTGCCATAAATTCTGATCAAGCAATTTTTTTTGTAATTTGAAAACTGCAAAAATAGCGCTTTAGCTAATATGTAGTAGGTAGGTAGGCTACAATGTTTTTGAATTCAATCTTTATAGCTCAGTCACTCAGTCAGTAAGTATGCTTGACCATTCAGAATCGATTGTGACCTCTTTTGAACCTTTTCACATGATTTGCTTCGCTCTCGATTTTTTTTAAGTTCTCTTGATTACCTACTCACTATGTCGAACTTCAACTCCAGTACATAGATCAAAATTAGACTGTGAAGTGTAGCTGACATGCTATTTCATATTGATACATAGGTACAATATTGTATTGACATGAAAAATGATTATTGATTACCTTCTGAGATCATTTATATCTTGTATACATTTTTCCAAGACATTCTTGAACTTTGGTTCCATACTTTCGTAATTGTCGATATTGATATCAACATCTGTACCTAATGAATTCAATTCGTCGATGATGCGTTGAGCCTCATTATGACAAACAACGATCCAAGGTAATGGTAAAAGGAATTCACCTATAAATACCAACTCACAGCTGATTCCTTGCCCAACGGACACGATGGTAACAAATGAGTAAAGTTCCGGCGATCCGTAGTGTTCAAGACCGGAAAGTGGCACCAGATAATATACATAATTGTATATTTTTTCTCCCTCATAAAATAACACAATATCCAGTGCAGTAATCAAAAAGTATGGTATAATTGGTATAAAATATGCTGTCAGACCGGTCATTAGTATTTGCTTGGCGTCAAACTCGCCTTTAGATTGACTTTTTTTTTTCTTCTGCATTAGATCAGCCATCAAAATCATTCGTTCTATTTCATTTCTGTATGCGAACATGATTGCCGGTTTCACAAGTAATGCAATTACTGCCAACATGCTCATGAATCCAGTGTAAACAAGTAGCAGAAGATCCCCAGTCTGCCTACCATAGATTAGATATGATAATATAGAAAATGCGATTTGTATAAATACCGAGTAAATGCTACAGAACCACACGAATTTTGTTTTCCGGTGTATTTTATCCGTGTAATACATATTACCCGACATGCAATAGAATAAATAAAGCTGATTGGCTAACGTTGTCTCGAATCCGAACATATTCTCTATTCCGAATATTTGGAGCACTATTTTTTTAATATCTCTTATCACTTCCATGATGTAAAAATTGTCAATCACAGTTACTATGAATTTAATGTGGGAATCGAAAACTGGTTAACTAAGTTGCCCAACCATAAGACCGATTCCGAACTGATATACTCGAATATGCAAATACTGATTTCAATGTAATTAGGTACCTACTACCTACCTATATGTGGGTGTGCTGAATTTTACTGTAAGTATGTTGTTTTAATTATACATTAAGTAAATATAAAGTAGGTTTCCCCTGCATTGGAAAAATCTTGACTACATCATTAGTTGGTCATATTGAAATCAATTGTGGAAGTGGTAATGAATTTACGAGTATGTTCGAATAATAATCGATGAGAATAAGACGCAGTCTCCTTGAAAAAAAAAGGAACATTAATAAGCAATGCCTTGGAGGCTTAAATAGTCATTAGAAGGGGTATTTAATTTTGAATGAAAGACGCCCAGTACGCTCGATGATTTTGCCCTTGACTCATATTTTTAATTTTTACGCCATTCAAAATGATTTTTTCAGGGATGCTACGTATGTTATCTCAAATTGTTTTCATTCAATTAGCTTGAAATTTGGCCAAAAAATAAAAGTACTGAGGAGCAAAAATTCTGAATTTTTTCTTCTCAAAAACGATCTTGAAATTTAATTTTAGAAAGTTAAAATCTTTATTGAGTATAAATATGTAGGTAGTAGTAGGTCTGACTAAATTGTAGAATACGCGAAAAATTCATTTTCACTTTTTCCAAGATGTTTTCTATTGCCGTTGATGATTTTCTTAGAATTTTTCAAGTATAGTTTTCGCTAATATGGGAGGAGGGTGGTTTATGAGAAACGATGTTTCAAAAACGGTTATTTTCGTGGATAATTACCCCACCCCAGACCCCACCCCTCCCCTAAAAAAAGTGAAGTAGGTACATGATTCAAACTATTTTTTTTTTTTGGCATACGAGAGGTGAAAATTGTTGATTTTCAGATATCATATCTCTTGTAAGTTCCCGTTCTGTATAGCATCGTTCGGTGGCTCCAAAATTCAAATCAATTCCCCGAACAGAAACTTACTACATATTTTAAGAATTTGTAAATTGCAGTTTACTTATGTGTTTGTTTCACTCTAAAATTCAAGCAAACCTCACATGAAAGGCCCTAAATAATGTGCAAAATAGTTGTTTTAGCGTTGGTTTTTTAAAAATGAGTCTTGTTGAAGGTTGTGAAACCAAAACACTCTTATTTCATTTTCTTACCATCTTGTGTGGTGAAGAAGCTCAATCACGTTGTGGACTCTTGTAGGCACCGAAATTCATTTTTGGCTCATTCAGAGCTTTTCGAAAATACCTACTACAGGAAATTAAATATTATTACTGAAGTAGACTTTAAAATAATTTAAAGTTGATAGCCTTGGGTCTTGGATGAAGGGGGGAGGAGTTGAAGTGAATTACGTAGTTACTCTGGTTCGTCTTTTTCATTATAAAAAAAAATAATGAAGAAAAGTTGAAAACTCATTAGGTACAGCTTATTCAATAATGGTCAACGTGGACAAGTTTTTTCCCTTTCTTATGATGGAAAATGATTAATCAGTTACTTTGTAGAAACCTCCTGTTCTGTGAGCTCAGCTTTTTAAAATTTTCGAAACTCTCTAAAACTCTTCTAAAATCCAAAACTGAGTTTGAGAACTTGAAATGATAATTATTGGAGGTTTAGAAACATGCATTTTCGATTTAGCTTGATCTCATTTCAGTTGGAGTGTGCCAGTTCAAAAGATCCCCTTCATAGGTATTAAAGTAATTAGTGCATAGATAGGCCCTAATGAAAATTGTATGATTTATTTGAAGAAAAAAATTTAAAAATTAAACAACCAGATTTTTGGGCACTAATGTAAAAACTAATTACAAGTTAAATAAGTTGATCTATTTTAATCATATAGGTGAATGTAGTGGTGAAATATTATTTATAAATTGGTGGAAAATTAGTATCTGTGTAAGAGTGGGTAAGTAATTATTCGCAAAATACTTAGACACATAGGATCTATGCTTTATGTGCGTACGCTCGAAAAACATTCACTGAAGAATTAATAACGTTGCAAAATCGAAGAAATGTTGCCAATGTCAATGGATAAACACTGAGGGCGACTGGTTGGATTGGTGCTTGCGTCTCACATAGAAAAATATAAACATCCTTACGAATGCCTTTTAACCAATACCAAGGTGTAGAATATACAGCAAAGGATAAATCTGATGTCTGTGTGAATGTAAAAGCATACATGGGCCTATTAGTTGACGACGATTTAGTATGGCTATATTTGATCAATGAAAATTTACCATATTTTTGAGAGTGGCTCCTACCCAACAGAGCATATAGACTTCTTGAATTGTAGCCGTAAAGGCAAAGAATTCCCTCATTCGCACCATGAATGGACTATCTGGCTGGTGTGTGTCCATGTGTGCCGCAAAATTGATCATGTAATCAAGAAATTTATCCATTACAAGACAGTATACTTACTTATACTGATTTCTAAATATTACTCGGATTTTGAAACTTACCGACACGAAAACCAAAGCGTGGACAACTTCAACATACAATATAACTGGAAATATGATACCAGCTGTGGCTTCTAAATAGCCTCGAAAACTTGAAATCAGTCTGTAATAATGATCACCAGAATGGTTAGTGAAAATGATGTAGAAATTGTAGTTTTCAGCGATACTATTTTACTGATTGAAAATTAAGATGGTTTCTTCTTTTTATTGCTTTCTCGAGAAGTTGTTGTTTTTTTAAATTTTTGCTTCTATGGGTTTCTAGCCCAAGGAAGTATAGTTTGATGAGGGGAGCTGCCCTCTGCGCCGTCAAGCCGACTTTCCCAAAGTTCAAGGATACAAAAAGTAGAGTAACCCCAGCGGAAATGAGATTCATGTGAGCCACGGCAGGATATACGAGACACGATAGGAAAAGGAATGAAGACATCCTGAAGGAGCATAAGAGCAGAGCCAATCATTAGACGGGTTAAAGATTACAGAAAGAAATGGCGAAGACAGGTTGATAGAATGCCTGACGAACGGACTCCAACTGGCATGAGGAGCACAAGCGAGCAATTCTTCTACAGTTTCCCAGACGGGCTGAACAGCTCACCTAGTCAAAGTTCAATGATGATGATGAAGATGAAAATTGAGTTAGATTTTAAGGATTAAAAAATCATATTATAGAAATTCTAGTTTGATATGAATTATGTTATGTTGTATAGATTCTTTGAAAATTTGAAATCACTGCTTATGTCGAACTTCAGCATCAGCAGCTCATAATTAGATTCTGAAGTGTAGATGCCATGCTATTTCAGTGATACAAGTTTCTTATCGATCGAAATAACAAGTTATAAAAAATTTTTATCCGTTTCAAAAATGTTCTTACTGAAATTAAATAATCGTTAGCTACCTGCCTATGACATTGTATCAATATGAAAGAAAATTACCTTCTGAGATCATTTACATCTCGTATACATTTTTCCAACACATTCTTGAACTTGGGTTCCATACTTTCATAATTATCGATATTAATTTCAACATCTGCGCTTAATGAATTTAATTCGTTGATGATGCGTTGAGCCTCATTATGACAAACAACGATCCATGGTATTGCAAAAATTCGATTAGCTGCCAATACTGTAAAACAACCCACTCCCTGCCACATACTATTAAAAACCATGAATGAATAAAATTCCAGCGATGCGTAGTGTTCAAGTCCATAAAATGGTATAGAGTAATACATATAATCGAATACTTTTTCTTCCTCATAAAATAATATCATGTCCAGCACAGTAATTAATAGGTAGATTATAGCTGGTAACCAAAATCCCATCATGACATTTATCAGTATTTGTTTTAAATCATACTCGTTTTTATATTGAGTTGTTTTTTTCATCAGTATTCGATCAACCATCAAAATCATTCGTTCTATTTCATTTCTGTATGAAAATAGGATTGTCGGTTTTACTAATAATTCGGTTGCTGCCAGTATCCACATGAATCCAATGTAAATAAGTATCAAAATATCCGCACTGTGTCTACCATAGATTAGGTATGATATTATACAAAATACTAATTGAGTAAATACCGCGTAGGTGATACAGAACCACACGAATTTTGTTTTCTGGTGTACTTTATCCGTAAAACGCATATTACCCGCCAAGCAGTAAATTAAATAGAGCTGATTTGCTAAGGTTGTCTCGAAGCCGAACATATTCTCTATTCCGAATACTTGGCGCACTATTTTTTTAATATCTCTTATCACTTCCATGATGTAAAAACTTTCAATCACAATTATTATAGACTATGTACTAGTACTATATAGGCACTTGATGCACAAATCAAAAACTGGCGAACTAAGCTGTTAGTACATACAACTTCGAACTGATATTTGAATTAAATGTGCAAATACTGTTCTCAATGTGAGTCCAAGTACAGTTAGGTAATTAGTTAGGTAGGTACCAAGAGCTTTTACGCTGAATTTTACTGTGGATACGTGATGTTAAATTTATTATGTACTGTGTTTTTAAAATAATTTATTAGGGATGTATTATTGCAAGCATTGCCGACTTGTAGCTATAATAGCCAATAAGGCTGTGGGCTGACCTCACCTTAAATTATACACCTCGTTGAAGTCATTAAAATTTATTGAGGAATTATAAACTTGGCCAACTTTCAGTTAATAATGTGCCTCAAAGTACATAATTCTTTTATTTACATTATGTACCTTTCTGAACATGAGACGATATCCTGTTCAAGGAGTTGTTTTTTTGGGGGGGAGGGGGTAGTTTATGAGGCACCACAGAATGAATTTCATTTTCCAAAGCTTGAAATACTGGTCTTGGTGGCAGTGCTTGGAGGCGACTGGGGCCATTGTCATTGTCGCGGTTTAATTGGCAACTAAAGTGAAACTTTAAACGCGTTTTTCTTAAAACCATGCTTTTCCGACGAGGGAGCCCTTCTTCCATCAGGCCCCTCAAATTATGGGCAATTGCCTCTAAATATTCACTGATTGAATGTCTGTCGTATTGTTGAACTATTTTCAGGATTCGCTCGTCACATTCTCTGTATTTCTTTCTTTTTTTATCGGAACTGTGGCCAACTATAATGCTCTTCGGAGAGTTAGATCGCGTCCTTTTTGGATTTGCCTCAGAGTGGAAATGAACTTCCAAAAAGATGGGTGTGCATCCAACTCATTTTGCAATTGGCGACTGTGGCGGCAAAATGATCGCTTTTTCATAAATGACCTTTTTTCGGCGGCGGCGAAACGTCCGCGGCGAAACAAATGGTACCCCCCTCGTTTTAAGGTAAGATTACGCACTGCCATTCCAACTTCGAAGGTCCTACATACTACCACACATTCACCCACGCCCTCCAATGACCTGTACTGGCTAAATTAGGCACTACAAAGTTGATACAGTGAGCAATTCAGTTGATATTATCAAGAATTTTACATTTACAGTGTTAGTTTTGATAAAAATCGTTTGCGGCTAATTGTGGCAATGTTTTTCGGTTCAACTTGTGTTTTTTATATAGTTTTAAAATAAAGTTAGTTATATATTATTGAAAAATACATTTCATAAATCGATACCAGTGGCTAGGTGTCTGTACTGATGGATCATCTTGCCGGAAGTACTGGGTTCGGGTTCCGTTACCAGAAAAATCTTTCATTATTTTTTCTATTCATGTCTTTTTAAAGTCACAAGTTTTTGTAAAATTTTCATTTTTTACGAGTTTTTA
This sequence comes from Planococcus citri, assembly GCF_950023065.1. Classification (NCBI taxonomy): domain Eukaryota; kingdom Metazoa; phylum Arthropoda; class Insecta; order Hemiptera; family Pseudococcidae; genus Planococcus; species Planococcus citri. The sequence continues at coordinate 31,611,681 of NC_088679.1, forward strand.
CGTCATTTTTCAACTTTTGTGAGTAATAAATTTATGCATGCTTCGCTTAAAAGTAAGAAAATTCGATGAAATGATGAAAATTGGGGCCTATGGAGGGTTCCACTCGATTTTTGAAGAGTTCCTTCGAAAATTTGATGTAGAAAAAGAAAATTGATTTTTTGTTCATTTGGACCCTTTTCGTATGCGCCCTCACATTTGAATAATGATCAATTGTGTAATTTGTTATGCACCTTACATACCTTCTTTAATAATATTAGTAACCTTAAGATTAAGATTGTTTTTTCTTTTATAATAAATATAAACCCTCGGCGCCTAGTGCGTCTGCATGAGGTGTTTAACAAAAAAAAACTAATCAATAATGAATTAGCATTTTAGTAGTCACTAAGAATGAGTTTTATTACAATTAGGATACATCTGTGATTGGTTAGGATGGTTTGATCAACCTTTTACCCACTCTTGAGCTATCCAGGTAAGAGGTAATTATTCCCCTTTTGGGGTTTTTGTACCCAATTAAACAAGTTCTATTTAGGCAAAATAAAAGCCAACATTGACGTGAATTTATAACGTATTTATTCACGATAAAAGTATACAAAAAGAGCATCAGCGAGCAAGAGAGATAAAACGGAATGAAACGTATGAAATACATCGAGTACTCAGCTGTGTACAACTCTCAGCTAGGCGAGCGGCGCGCGCATTTGGCGCAGATAAACATGCCCCTAGGTTACGGCGCAAAACCGCAACCGAACCGCCACAGTACTCCCCCCTAAGCGAGGGACTCGTGATACAATAAGTAATAAAATACATTAAACAATAAAAAGAATAAAATTTGTACATTGAAAAAACACAAAATAGCGGAAAAAATAAAAATTGTAAAAAAATTGAAAAAAAAACAAGAGTATGTACAAAAATGACTAGAATATTACACGTTTGAAAATTTTCGTGAATACGAATACAATTTATCGAGTATAAACGCCTTTAAAACGGACTTTGCGTTTTGGACGACTTTTCTCAGCTTCAGGATGCTGAGCAGGTTCGGATTCAACTGTATCCTCGATCTGACTCCTTGATTTGACGACGTCCGGCGCAGGTGCTAAATACGCGGGTTTTAAACGGTCAACAGACACCAAGATTGCTCTTCCATTTACCTCGATCTCAATCGCTTTATCCTTTCGGCGAATTACACAATGCGGACCAGTGTATGGTGGAATGAGTGAAGCGCGTTGGGTTTTGACACATAAGAAAACGTGTGTACACGTGTCTAAAAGCTTTTGGCACGAAAATAGGAGTATCTCCGTGTCGTCTGAAAGCTTTTCCAACACTCTGTAACGCTGACTGCAGCTTCTTCACAAACTCTGGTGTGTTGCTCAGCTCAGGTGTGTCAGCAATAAAATCTCCTGGTAAACGGAGTTCAGCACCAAATGTAAGTTGAGCTGGAGACACCTCAAGTTCGCTGTTGATCGTTGAGCGAAGGCCAAGTAGGACTGCTGGTAGAATGTCCATCCAGGCAGTAGTCTGATGCGCCATCACCGCAGCCTTGAGTGTTCTATGCCACCTTTCGACCTTTCCATTGGCCTGGGGGTGGTAGGCTGTCGTGCGTATGCGATTTGAGCCAAGAACAGAGGACATCTTCGTAAATAAGTCCGATTCGAATTGACGGCCTTGATCGGTGGTGATGGTTGCCGGTACTCCAAATCTAGGTACCCACTCGCGTGCTATAGATTCTCCAACTGCCTCAGCGGTGATGTGACTCAGCGGATATGCCTCTGGCCACAGTGAAGTTCTGTCAATCACTGTGAGAAGATACTCCTTACCACGTGAGGGAGGCAAAGGGCCGACGATATCCACATGGATATGGTTAAAACGAGGCACCTTTTCAAAATCACCAAGTGGAGAACGAGTGTGTCGCGAAACCTTGGCTTTTTGGCAGGGAACGCATTGTTTCGCCCACTGCCGGCAGTCTTTCTGTACACCAGGCCACACAAAACGCGCACTGACGAGTTTCGCTGATGCGTTGGCACCAGGATGCGCTAAGTTGTGCACACTGTTGAAAACTGCACGCCGGAATTTCACTGGAACGAGTGGTCTAGGTTTGGCACCGGATGTGTCGCACAGAATCGCTGTGTCTTGTTCTGGCAGCTTTCTAGGCTGGATCTTCAGCTTTGAATCGCCACTCAGCAGTTGTTCAATCTCAGCATCAGCTCGTTGTTCGCGAGCAAGTTCGCTGTAATTGATTTCAGACTCAACGCTAATCGCTTCAATGCGTGAGAGTGCGTCAGCTGGGATATTGGCAGCTCCTTCGACATATCTGATGTCTGTAGTGAACTGCCCAATGTAGTCAAGCTGTCTAGCGCGTCTAGGTGGAGCTTTCTCTGAGTGCTGATCGAATGCAAACACTATGGGCTTATGATCTGTATAGATCGCAAATTCTCTGCCCTCGAGATGACACCGGAAATGGCGCACAGCTGCGTAAATTGCTAACAGCTCACGATCGTATGTGCAGTAACGTGTCTCAGCTGGTGACAGCTTCCGCGAAAAAAATGCCAATGGTTCGAGGACATCTTCACGTTGCTGCGACAAAACTGCTCCGATAGCTGTGTTGGATGCATCAGTTGACAAGATGATAGGTAACGAGCCATCTGGATGATGAAGCATTACAGCATCTTTCAAACATTGTTTCAGCTCTTCAAATGCGCGCTCAGCGTCCTCAGTCCAAACAAGAGGTGTTTTATCATTCTTTTTGTTGGTACAAATGATAGCTTGCACGCGCCGCTGGATGTCAGCAACGTTTGGCAGACAACGTCGGTAGAAACCCAGCATGCCTATGAAACGTCTGAGGCCGGATACATCGCTTGGCTTTGGATACGTCGTAATCGCCTCTACTCGGCTGGGAGAGGGGCGAATTCCAGCTGCATCAACGTCATATCCGAGAAACTCAATGCTATTCTGCGCATATACGCATTTTCCAGCACTGAGTGTGAGGCCAGCTTGAGATAGGCGCTCAAGCACTTGACGTACGTGCTCGCGATGTTCCTCCATGGAGTTTGAAGCGATTAAAACGTCGTCAATATAAACGTAGGCGAATGGTAGGCCTCTCAGCAATCCATCCATAAAACGCTGGAAAGTTTGGGCAGCATTTTTTAGGCCAAACGGCATAAATGGAAATTCAAACAATCCGAATGGCGTTATCACAGCAGTTTTTTCAATATCGCCAGGCGCCATCGGAATGTGGTAGTAGGCTCGCGTAATATCCAGCTTTGTGAACACTTTAGCTCCATGGAGCGTGACATTGAAATCCTGGATATTTGGAACAGGGTATTTGTCCGCGCGAGTTGCCGCATTCAGTGCTCTATAGTCGCCGCACATTCGCCACCTCTCTATGCCACGTTTGTTTGCTACATGGAGAGGGGATGCCCAAGGACTTTTTGATGGGCGTGCATCACCGGAGCGCAGCATTTCTTCAAATGCCAGCTTTGCAGCTTTGTATTTCTCCGGTGGTAGGCGACGAGCTCGAGCTGTGACAGGAGGACCTTCAGTTTCGATGAAATGCTGAGTAGAATGTGTTACGCCGCATTCGCGCTTACGATTTGGCCGCGTCAGTGCTGGAAACTCAGCTAACACCTTCGCAAACTCAGAGCTGTGATCAACGGTGCTCACTGCTGTGGTGCCAATGTCAATAGACTCAATTATACACCCTACAGACAGCAAGGTAGAACCATCAATCAGCTTTGCATGTCGCATATCAGGTAGCAGGTGAAACTCAGCTAAGAAATCAGCACCGATGATTGGCCTGTCCACATCAGCAATGATGAATGGCCAAACAAAGTCGCGTCGCAATCCGAGTGACAATCGAAGTAGGCGAGTGCCATATGTACGAATAGGTGTGCCGTTTGCCGCATACAGGTTGGTACCGGACCTGTGACGACGATCCGCGTGTCTTGCTGGAATTACAGACACTTCAGCGCCGCAATCTACGAGGTACTTCGTGTTCGTACCTTTATCTCGAATAAATAAACGGCGAGATCGCATTGCCGGCGCACCATAGGCCGCATTCTGGAGCGCGGCTACTTGTTTTCCGGCGTCTTAGGCCATTGGCAACTGCCAACGCACTTTTTCGCTTTCTCAGCCCAACGATTATGGTACCAGCAGTAGTTGGCGTTTCTTGGCGTGCCGGAACGTTGTCTGGAACGTGAACGGCCATTCTCAGAATCATTTCGCGTACGTGAGCGCGATCGGTGCTGTCTATTTTCATTGACGAGTGTATTGACAGCTTTTGTCAGTGCTGAGATTTGACCAAGTAACGAATTATGGTCAGATGCTTCGGAGCTTGATGCACTGGTTGCACCTGACGTCGCTACTGCTGCTACTGTAGTCGGACGAACATATTGAACTGCAGCATCAGCTGCTTGGGCCATTTTATCCGGATCAGTAACGCATCCAGCAGCTAGAACAAGTTGAACTGGCTCAGGTAATCTTCGTTTAAACAGCTCGGACAATGTTTCGTTGGTTACGCGACCTTTCGCGAGTACACGCATCTCAGCTAGTAGAATAGATGGTTTTTTATCACCAAGTTGACAACCTTCTAGCAATTTGGTAATCTGCTCAGTATCGGATGGTTCGTACACTTCGTAAATGTGATCACGCAGTGCGGAGAATGGATTCAGCTCTGGTGGATCGAATATCATTTCCTGCACGCTTGTAGCTATATCGTGAGGAAGGGAACCAGCAACAGCCTCGAATTTTGTCTTCTCATTCTTGAAAGTGCCCAGACCTAATCTCAGCTCAACCTGACGCCACCATAGACGAATATTTGAGCCATTAAATGCTGGTAATTCTATGCGTTGAACAGCATTTATGACCTGTGGCTGTGGCGGCGTGGGCTGCTCATTGTCGGCGTTGGAATTGTCGTTTGGTCCAGTCATCTCAGTTTAGAATGGCCAAAAAACAGCTTAAAATATGCTATATAACACTGGTACTTACGTACGTAATTTCTCAGCTTGGCTGGAACTAAAATACTCAGCTTGGAAGGAACAGATGAAACCTTTTACCATTCGAATACCTCCGAGACAATAGACTGGAAACACGCGAAAACGTCTGAAAATTGCATGAAAAACACCTCCGGAAATGTCAGAATATGCGTGAAAACGTTACAACTGCTCAAAAACGAGCTCAGAAAAATAAAAAACGTCAAGGGTCACCACTTTGGGGTTTTTGTACCCAATTAAACAAGTTCTATTTAGGCAAAATAAAAGCCAACACGGACGTGAATTTATAACGTATTTATTCACGATAAAAGTATACAAAAAGAGCATCAGCGAGCAAGAGAGATAAAACGGAATGAAACGTATGAAATACATCGAGTACTCAGCTGTGTACAACTCTCAGCTAGGCGAGCGGCGCGCGCATTTGGCGCAGATAAACATGCCGCTAGGTTACGGCGCAAAACCGCAACCGAACCGCCACACCCCTCTTAGGGAATAATTATTGCCCATCTCCAGTAGGAATAATAAATTCAATTCACACTTATAGTTAATGATCACACCTATCCTCACTAAATCATTTGTTATAGCCTTTCTATCTTCTTTTTTAAAAATTCAAGTTTCACATGAAATATTGATTTTATTTTTTAATTTTAATATTTGAATTCCATTTCAAAAATTTTGCCACGTTTCTAAAAAAAAGTTTTCTATTTTTTCTGCTCAAAAATCTTAGCCAAAACTCGAAACTTTAAAGCTGAAAGTTGAATATAGCTAAAAGCTGTGGTAATTTCATATTCATTTTCATGAATAAATCATAGGTAAGTACTTATTTTATGAAGGATGTTCAGATAATTACTTCAAATTTTAATTTTTCATGCCTAAAAATCGAGCTTTCCTCCTCCTTGGAAAAATCTTGATTATGCCACTGATTGATGGTATCGAAATCGATTATAGAAGTTATCGATTTTTGGTTGCCATTGAAATTAATTTAATTTACCTATGTTCGAATACTAGATGAGAGTAAGACGCGGCCTCCTTGAAAAAAAGACAGAATATTAATAAGCAATGCCTTGAGTCTTGGCTAGGTAAATAGTTATTACAGAGGATATTTAAAATTTAATAAAAACTTTTAGCCCAGTATGTTCGATGATTTTCTCCTTGACTCGCATTTTCAATTTTTATGACTATTCAAAATTAATTCTTCAAGGCTGCTGACAAATAAAAATTTTACACGAAAGCTCTGTTTTTGAGTTTTACCATCGATTTTAGGCCTTAATAATATACAGGGACAAACTCCAACCAGATAATTTCAAAATCTGAGCCATGAGTCAATGCATTCTTGCATCGGACTTCCCTGTACTTAACTTGATGTGCGCATTGGTGATTTTATGACACACCAAGAAATTTGTAATGGCTTGGGGTGTTGATAAATACGATGAACTATTCCAAATTCGAACCAGTGGAGCGAACTTTTAAAATTTTTTCTTGGCCATCTATACCATACACTATACAGCTGCAAGAAAAATAAATACCCAAAAAATACCCGAAAAATACTCGAAAAATCGGAAAAAAATTCCCAGCCCGATCTATGGCACCTAGAGAGCTAATTTTTATTTAATCGACAGCTTAACTTCTCTAGAATATTGGAAAAATACGCGGGGGCAAAAATTTTGGAATTGAAGGGCCCAAATTTTGAGTTGAAATGGGCTGTTTTTTCCATTTTTTCGATTATTTTCAAATATATCAAGAACAAAAAAAGCTAGGAAGGTGGTTCATATCTCATTTTAAAGAGCATTAAATTCTGAATATTTCCCTCGATTACATTACCCCTCTAGGGTTTTTAGTTTTTGAGCTATTTTGAATCCAAATTTGAATTAAATTATCTCAAAAACTAAAAATGCTAGATGGGTACTGTCAACGAGGGAAATGTTCAAAATTTCATGCTCTGCAAAATGGTGAAAACAGATTAGAAAAAGTTGCTTAGATCGTGCGATTTTGATAGTTTTTTATGGCATTTTAAAACAAAAAATCGTTAAGACGACGCCTGTACTTATACCCCACACAAGCACACACACAACAACCAACATACGCGACGACGCGTCGTCGTGCCATCCAAGTCACTGTGGTGGGCCAGCCTCACCAAATTCATATGGCTGCTGTTTGTGAAAAACACCACATAGTGCGCTGCGGTTTGCACCATTGTGTGCAGAAAATGTCAGAGATTCAAATGCATATGCAAGAATTACGCAAATGGAATTCTGTTCTACAAATGGTGCTATTCAAGAAGGTCCTATTGACCGATATGCCCTTTTTGAAGAGTTCATGAAATTTGAATCTCTGACATTTTCTGCACACAATGGTGCAAACCGCAGCGCACTATGTGGTGTTTTTCACAAACAGCAGCCATATGAATTTGGTGAGGCTGGCCCACCACAGTGACTTGGATGGCAAAAAAAGGCGCGCCTGGGGTTTAACAACAAAACTCAAAGAGTTGGAAGTAGTGATTTCGTAGTAATTTTCAACGAGGAATTCGAATCCGATGTCCTTTTTTTTGCCCGACCCCTTGGGGGAGGGGGGGAGTGGGGTGCGACGGAAATCGAATTTTGTAAAAATGGAAATAACCGAGTGATTCTGAATTCAATTTTTTCCTCAAGAGTTGGTGTTTTAAACTTGTAAATTATGTACCTAACAAGTTGTCTGAACTATTTCATGTTTTTGGTGGGTTTGAGAAGGAATAAAATTGATTTTTAGGTGGAATAACCGCAAGAAGGTCCTGTCGTTTCAAAAAGGTCCTATCAATGTCTCTTTTGTAAAGCGCTCCCATGGAAATATTGGTGGTGGAAAAAAAATTACTACACAGGAAATAAATAGTGGAAAGATGCTTCTGTTCAACAAAAAAAACTGGAGCTCGCTATATCATTGTAAACCAAAGTAGCAAAACTCTGAAATATAAAAATGTGTTTTTCTCAAAACCAGTTTTTTGGCGATAGGACCTTCTTGAATAGCACCATTCGTATAATCTAGTCAAATTAGCTCATATAAGAACTCAACCTGGAATAAATTAGGGGAAATTTTTTGCGCCAAAATGCTCAGGACGGTGTCCCAAATGACATACTAAACCCTCCCCCAAAATCCGCGTGGTGCTTCGCCCCCAGACCCACATTTGTGCCCCCAAAATCAGTTTTTCGCGATTTTCTCCGCCGCATTGCATTTTAGCGAAAAATATATGAAAGATAAAAGAATCTACGTCAATTTCCGATGTAATGATGTATCAACTTTCCTTGTAAGTTTCAGGGGGGGGGTGAAACCACAGCCATTCAAAAAAGGGGGGTTTCCTGAAAAATACATAAAGGATATAGGCGCCTAAGGGGGGTGAAATGGTCCCCGAAAGCGTTCGAGTTGATAAACAGCATGGAAGGTGGGTACAATGGAGAAACTTGCGCGTGAAAAATTTCATATCTACACCCCCTCCCCTTTTTGAGAACCCCCCTTTTCTGAAATTTCAATAACGCTTTTCTCAGCCCCATGTTGATCGATTTTGAAAATTTTTCTGGAAGTCATGTATATCCATAGTACGTACCCCCACAAAAATTGTCAACCCCCTCCCCTCATATTTACTCCTCAAAATGGTGTAAAAATGTTTCATGGGGAGGGTTGGGGTAAAATGAGAAATTTGGCGAAAATAAGCAAGTATTAACGAGTAAGGTGTCCTTTTCTTACGATTCGATACCACTGAGCACGAATATGACGTCAGATTTTTTGCTACCCTCATCTAGCTCTCTCCAGAGTACATAGTCCCTTCAATTTTCACTATTGTTAAAAAGCATGAAAAAATGAAAAAACGCTATTTTGAGGGGTAAATATGAGGGGAGGGATCTTTCATCTATTTGTAGGGACAGTCTGTGCTGATGTAAGGAGGGACAGTGAAATAGTAAAGTAAGTGTTGGACAGATATAAGTTCTGACAGGCAGAACTGACATGTGGGTTTTGGGGCCTTTTCATTGAGGTGATTGTGTGTGAGTTTTGTGTGGCCAATTCTCAGTCTGGTTATAATGATTTCTTCAAGTCTGTTTAAGTGGGAGAGGTTTTTCCAAGGATGGACTAATTTTTTTATGTTGAAAGAGCTTGTTTGTGGTTTGGAGGGACCAAAAGTTTTGCCATTTCTTAAGTGTGCTTTGGTGAAGATAGATTTGAGGTCGTCAGCTGTGATAAATATAAGGGGAGAAAGGGTGGTGGCATTGCATTAATATCTACAATTTCATTTCCTAAGATTCCAACGTGGCTGGGTACAACATACATAAACTGTGTGAAGAAGTTTGAATTTTGTAAGTCAAATAGAGTTTTATGAATATTTTGAATTAGAAGGTGATCGGAAAAAAGATTTTGGATAGCAGTTAGTGAGCTGAGGGAATCACTTTGAATTAGGAAGGACTTACTTTCTGATTCATAAGTGAGTATATCACAGAGACATTGGAAAATAGCTGTGAGTTCGGCAGTGTAGATTGAAGAACAGTTATGGATTTTAAAATTTGAAATTCTATCATTTATATAGAGTATGCATATCCTGTGTGAAGTGTTGGTATTTTTGATCCATCTGTAAAGCAAAGACTGAATTTTTTGTATTCTGATAGAGTTCAAGATAGTTCTGTTTCATTACTAATGGAGAGTGGCTATTTTTTGGGTAGTTATAGTTAATAAGCTGTAGGTTGACTTGAGGAGGATTTAGAAGCCAAGGGGGGTATAATATTGGTTTTTGGATGAGAGTTTTAGGATTGATTTGAAGATCATTCAACATTGTGTTGAAATTAGAAATGGGTCCTTCTATATGATCAAAATGTTGGGGGTTGGGTGGGTTAATTGAGTTTTGGAGTGGATGGGAAGGGTTGGTGGATGCATTTGAGATGAGTTTGTTTGTTATGAGAGTTCTTCTAAAATCTGGAGGTAATTCTGCTGCTTCACAATATAGGCTATCTATTGGAGAGGATTGATGATTTTTATTCGAAGTTTTTAAATGTGTGACATAATGTCAAGAACTCGTCTCAAATTTTTTCAAATTCATTAAAGTCAGACAGACTACTACTTATTGATCAAATGAAAAGAATTGTAAAAAAAATTTGGGCGAACACAGGTTCAACATTCAGGTTAGATTACCAAGCTTCTTCAAACTCCGTGTCTGTCTCATTTTTTTTTTTTTTTTTTTTTTTTTACAATTTTATTTGTTGTCGTCGTTGTTGGATCAACTCATGATTTTGACTTTGGGGGAAATGTCTTAAAAACTTGGTTGAACTGAAGGGCGGTTTTCCAGATTATATATCACTATTAAAATTTTTGAATGATTTGTTTTATACTTAAGACGTTCAACTTCAAACCAAAGGTAATGTAACTGACCTACTTACCTACAGCACCTTTATTTTCTTTCCCCAAATGAGAGCGGGGTGTGTGATTTTTTTTGGAGCGTTTTTTGAAGGATTCTGATTTCTGTATCATCTGCGTGTAAGATTGATTCCAGTTGTTAAAATTGTTTGGTCATTAAATCTTTAATTATTTTGTATGATAGGTAGAGGTACCAATATACCTGTATTAAGCCAGAGCTTTTTTTTATTCTTGTCTCGTCGATTTCAAATTTTCAATTCAAGAAAGTAATAAAGACTCGATTAAATTATATAAAATTTATTTAACATTCATATATTTACATCGAAGACCACATTTACGCGTATCGAATGGATCCTCTACAATAAAATGTTAGTAAATATTACATCTTAATCGAACTACTGACTAGGACGTTTTAGGCTTCAAAACGCTAACCATATCTACATACAAAGTTACATAATCCTCTAATTCGCCATTTATACGCTTATTCGATGATATCAACTCAACCACGATGGGCTCCTTTCGAGCCAAAACATAATAGCTATACCTACGTAAATTGTCAACACGTTGAAGTCTTTTTTTTGAAAAAATCTCTATACGATTACATCTTATCATACAGTAGGTAGGTAGGTATATGTAATGCAACGTACTTCGTATACACCTACATTTTTAAAATGGCGTATCAAGTAGGTAGATACCTACATATAAAAGACTGACTAATGGAAATTTATAAACGCGTGTTTTACTTGCACTTGCACGTGCGAAATTCTATATAAAAATTATTCATTACGCATTTCAGCCATACCAGTTATAATACGTTACAACTCTCAGGTACTCGTGTATAGTATTGTGTCAAAATTCTACGTTAATACGTTATATACTGTAATGCCATCAAGATTATATACTCTTAAAGTATAATTTGTAACGAGAAAGGTCACGCAGTTAGTAAGTGTTTTTTGGATGCCTTATTTGCTAACGTACTTGAAATACAAATAATTATTGACGCGTATTGATAACGGTGACGCGAAATCGTGAAACAGTTTCGTGATAAAAAAAAAATCGAATTTACTTGGAATTTCGCACCGCCTGCATATTCGAGTACCTTTACTGACGTATGTATATATTTCATCCTATACCACCTATAACTCATGAGATCAACATTTTAATGGAATTTATTACTACGGATGATATTCGCGTAAAATTAACAAATATATAGGAAACGAATTTGCTTACTTATTTACATTTTATCGATTTAAGCTTCGTTGTATCGATATTACACTTGTACTTATACAATATATGGAATGTATACTTAGAATAAATTACCGGCTCGTACTGAGGCGTAGGTACCACAAAAAATTGTTTCTTTGGCTCTTTTATTAAAATGTGCAAGGTAGTTCAGAATGGGAGTATTGCGTACCCGTCTGTCTGTAGCCTAATACAGGTTTTTTTTTTTTTTTTTGAAGAAATTGTCATAGTCGAATTCGTGATTGAAGACGATTTCAGGGTCAAATTGGTTCGAAATTGAAAAAAAAAATGTCTGAAAACAGGAAAAGTGAGACGATGGTAATGAGGAAAAAATAATACCTAAGGGTTCGAAAGCAAAGACCTATGCGTGATGAATTTTTTTGTTTTGAGGTATCTCGATACCATCTGTGAAATTTTTCGATTTCCTTCTCTAGATATTGACATACCAGGTAGATCTAAGAGATGAAGATGAGTAATTTTCTTGTCTTTGAAACACAGCATTGATGAGTAGGTACAGTTCAGTTGTTATTCATTATTCGAGTGAGATATTCAGACTTGAGTTTTCAAAAAGGGCCAGACTTTTTCCAAAAGTGGTTTTTTACTCATATTTCCACATGGATGCATTCTACAAAGAAATTAATCACCTTCTAAAATGTTCCTATCAAAATTTTTCATCCAAAGAGTTCGTAATTTTTTCAAAAAAAAAAGATCAACTCATTGATTTTAAAAAATAGAGAAAATGGCTCTTTTTGAAGTTCTATAGAATTTTGAATTTTATCAATTTTTAACTAAGGTTTTGTTCACGTCTCCGCAGGAATGGATTCATTATAGTTTTCTTAAAAAATATTCCATATCAAATTTCCTATCCGAAGAGTTTGAAATTTTTTTCTAGTAAATTCGTGTTCATTAATTACACCGAAGATTTCAAAGATCTTAAACCCTGTTTCCCTGCTGCCCCTTCTTATGAGTAACCGTTTCAAATTCGGGAATACTGGTTGAAGAGGTAAGAAAGAATTGACAGACATGCCCAAGCTCCCATAAATCCCATGTTTAAAAATTTCGACTTTTCGATTTTCTTTCAAAGTAGGTACGAATATGTAGGTACCTATGTACTTAATCTAATGGGCTATATTTTTTCATTCAGGGCAGAAAATTCAAATTCAGGCTTACTCAATGTTTTTCAATTTAAAAAAAAATAATGGCCAATCAAATTGAACGTTATTTTGTATATTTTTGCTCCAAATTTTTCTTCTATGATTATTAATTTTTAAGCAAACTTGAATCCATGTTTTTTAAAATTTGACATTTAAATTTTTTAATGAAAAGTTTTTTGTTTTTAAGATTTTCCAGGTTTTTTATGAAAAGAGGGAAAATTTACAAATTCTTTATATTATGTGGAAGAATTCACAATTCCTATCAACCATGGTAGAGTCTTTCGCCAGTCAGGACGGCAACCTGATGTCATGGTGCTGATTACGGGCCTAAAAAAGTTATATTTCCCTGACATTTTGATGAATGACGTCGTTTTCAAATAAAATGTAAAAAAATCTTTTATATTTTGTTTTGATTTCCAAAAAAAAAAAAAAAATGGAAAAAATATTTTTAAAAAAAATGTGAATTTTTTGAGAAAAATGGTAACAAGACTAATTACATGACGAAGTAAGTCAATAGGTAGGTATTCCAGTTTCTGAACGAAATTGCAGAAATCAATAATTCCCAACCAAAGTTGAAATAGACTTTTGGATGAAAAAATTTATACATATGAAAGACATGCAAAAATCAGGCTCCTGCAGAATCGTTGCGAATATCTCATTTTACGATATTAATATCCCTCTTTTGTTGATTCATATCGTAAATTTTTGGATAAAAAACATTTCCTGGATTTTAACGTAAATTGGTGGGAAAGTTTACTTCGAGTGGGAGACTACCCAGAAAAATTTCAAGTCCCCCAGTTGTTCACGGAGCTGAGCCAGAGGTCCTCAAAGTAGGGGCATTTTTGAAAAAATCGTTGTTTTTTGCCACTTTTGGGTAGTACAACTTGTGCAATCCCTCGATCATCCCCCCTTATAAGTTGCGATTTGAGTTTCTGAACATCCCTGACCCATTGAATTCAAAATTCTGTGCCAAATTTCGTAGCTCTTTGAGTCAATCGAGGTTCAGAGATGTAGTATTGACTCAAAATTCAAATCTGCTGACAAAACGAACGAAAATTCACTTTATCAAAAATGGAAAAAATTAGCAAATGGATGTTGAAAAAAGGCTTATGAAGTCCAAGTCCTTAGAAAACTCATCTCAAGTGCTTTCTTAGTGTGTTATAATGAATTTTAGCCGATCAAGTTCAATAGAGTGGATTTCAGTTACGTTAGGAAATTAAAAACTGGCTCGAAATATTAAAATCAATTTTTTCAAACTTATAAAAGATTGAAGAGGGGTTAGATAGTTGAATTTGAAATAGGTACCCAAAACATTGATCTAGGTTTCAATTTAAATCTATGCATCAAATTTCAGTCTGTCGGGTTAACTTGAAGAGGTTCAGAAGCATGGCAATGTTTATTGAAGCCCCAAATAAAATTTTGAAAAACGAGCTTTATCCACTCTCAATCATTCGATGGTTCTGATTTATACACTCTTTAATGTTTGAAGAGTTTGCCTAACCCCTCCACTTTTTTCAAGTTTTAAAATTCTTTTTCTGGCAGTATTCTTATAGCTTTTGCGCGAGAAATTTCAGAAGGTACTATTCATCAAACATTTCTACGGAAATTTTTAAATGGTATGTAATAAATTATTTTTTGAATTTAATTTTATAGAAATCGATCATCTTCCTGTCTACAAGAAGTGAAACGGTAGATTTGTTGAAGAAACATTTAAATACAATCATAAAGCAATAAAGCAGCCAATAAGCAAAAGGTAAATGCGAAAACTCTCTTGTAATCAGCGAATATCTAATGGTCTGTTTGTTCAAATTGTTGTCAATTTTTTTTTTAACCCTATTTTATACTGAGCCTGTCCTAAATGACTTAATCTCCATCAAATCGGTTCTTTTCCAAGGTATTATTTCAAATTGGTTCTTATGCAGTATTTCCTAAAAATATGTAATTCAAATATTCTTCCATTACCTGATATCCTCTTTTCCAAAAGGATTTTTCGTCTTCGTCATCACGAAAATGGACTCAAATTCCCATCTACACGAAATTGCAATACTTTTTTTTCGAATACCTTGCACCGAGTCGCCTCTTTAGCCGATGCTTAATGCGGGAAGAACTTAAAAAATAAGGTAACTTAGTCTCAGTTTACTATATAGGAAGGGGGAAAACAGAAATAATAATAAACGAATGGTAAACTGCGGTAAAGATATCTATTTTTAATGCTTCAAAAATTAATATTTTTCCATATTATGCCCTCTCGAAAATAAAAAATTTTGCGTTAAAATATTTTTTAAAACACTAAATTAACTTTCCAGCTAGTAGACTAAATTGTCTAATAAATTATTATTTTTTTACATGGGCGTATTTAATGACGAAAATTATTGGCTATAATAATTTTAATAGGTACTAGGTAGGTACCTTACCTATACATTGAAATTTGAATTTTAGAACTACATTAAATTTTTCCAAAAATAGTTATCGTCTTTATAAATTAATACTCGTAATTGGGACTATTTTCAGACACAAAAACGACGCAGTTAGAAAAAAAATCTTAAAAAAGGAAAAAACAGAAAAAAAAACGAAAAAAAAAACATTACGACTCAAAATTGGCTAAAAATTGAGATCCAATTGTACATACTATGGAATGTACTGATGAAATAAAATACCCGTTATAAAATTTGTTGTTCGTGTTATTGGAAGGTAATCGATAAAGATATATGAAAGTTGAATTGAAAGATGCGAATTGTTAATCGTACTTGATTCAAGTACTTAAGATTATAGCGCCATTGTACTGATAATACGATCGATGTACACACGATACACGTTCGAAGGAAGAAAGCTTTAGAATATAAGATATTCTCGACGAAATGAATGAGTTATTAATGGAAAAAGGTACAGAAGAAAGGGAAAAGAAACACAATTTGCGAAGACATGGGGAAGGATGAAAAGAGAACGATAAAACTCATTAAAAGTAATCAACAAACATTCAACATAATAAAGGTAATAAAACAACAAAATTAGTAACAAGTTTGAAATGAAACCTCGGTTTTGTCTTCCTACTCTAGGCCCCACCACGTTCGAGGAGGTTGTGGGTGTATGAGCGGATGGGTATAAGACGGCATTACTAATTGCTGTTGGTCGTTTTTGTTGCCGCCATTCGAAGCCGTGCATGGTTTACCATCGCGAACCAGCACAGGTACGGCGACTCGTCTAGGCGATGGCATATTATTGCCTACATGGTGATCGATATGCAGACCTTTCTCTTGCTGGGCTCTTTTTGTCTTATAACGATGATTCTGGAACCAGATCTTGACCTGGGTTGGCGTTAATCTGATTATGGAAGCTAGATGCTCGCGTTCGGGAGCTGATAAGTAACGTTGTTGGCGGAATCGTCGCTCTAATTCGTACGTTTGCGCTTTGCTAAAAAGCACTCGTCTTTTACGCTTTTTATGGTTGCCGTTGGCCGAGATACCGCCATTCATGGGCAGCTCGGTTAGCGATTTGTTTTGCTGCAGCGAGTGCTCGTCTTCGATATCTTCTTCGATTTCTTCGTCCAAGTCGACGCTTTCGGATTTCATCGTTCCCGAGGAGTCGGCGTTTAGTAAGCTGGGCGTGCTCGCTGTGTCCGTGATGTCCGTCACGCCGGGCGATGTGCTGTCTGGGCTGGCTTGTTGTTGTTGTTGACTTGCGCTGAAACCTGTAAAAAATTACGTTAGAAATGCGTATTCTGTGGAAAATGTACTTGTATACATAGTATTTTTCGAGGGCATGGTTTGGGACATAAATGTAATCCTTTCGCGAGGTTATAATGGTTATTATATTAATTATTGGTCAGAAATGGACTCATGACAGAATATTGGTCGTGTGACTTCTCAAGTCAGGAAGTTTTTTAAGCAACTGGCTGACCAAGTTGTCTTGCGGAAAATTCAATTTGTACGTACCTATGTGAAATTTTTATGCTTTTAGTCAGATAAATGTTCAATAGAAGAAAGGTGAGAAAATATTCATTTTTTTTCCTTAAAAAATTGACGATCATTTTATTGAAAAAAAAAAATTAATAAAATAGGTGTAGGAGAGAATTTATTCATCAGCAAAATTCAATCAGAAACGACAAATAATTTGCTCTGAATCAAAATTCTAAAGTTTTTTTGAAGCTTTTGGCGAAATATCTGATTGTCAGTTTTTCAAAATTGCTATGTGAAAATCGAAAAATCGCCCTGGAAGGCTGAAATATCAACTTTCGCGGCTGAAAATTTGGGGTTTGGGGTTAGACTATGTTCTATGGCCTCTATCCAATGATGCAAGAATGGTTGAAATCAGTGAATGTCACCTGGGGCACTTCCCTTGTGAGTATAAAAATCTGAAGATGTTCATTGATAAAAATTGTCATCTCCCTTCCTCCTCTATTCAAAAAATAAACCCTGTAGATGATTTTGTTACCAGGTTAACCAGATAAGTTTCTGCTTTGAAGGTTAAAGGAGAATGGACGATTATTTATTCAAACAAATAATACCATTAATTTGTATTAAATCGTGCTTTTTAATCTCCACCACCTCTCCCACCATCAAAAATTTGCGAAAATGAGGAAACAGTAGGTACTGAGAAGGAGTGTTGAGAATTGACTTACGAGGTATACTTTCAACAAAAAGGTCACTAAAATAATTTTTGATTACTTTTTTAAAAGTTATGCCCCGAAATTTGAAGAAAAATTTCCAACAAAAAAAATACAAAATTGAAAAATTGTCATAAAAAATACGAAACCCCTCAATAATTTTCAAAAAAATTTCAATTTATTAATTGTTAGGTATACATCAGTGCCAAGTTCTGATTGACGTAACCTAAAAGTACTCGTACCTAGATAGGAAAAAATTGTCAAAAAAGTGCGAAAAAGAACCATTTTTTTTGTTTCTTATGAACATCATGCAGACCCCCCTCCCCCCAGAAAACCTTTTGAAAAGTGGAAGATATTTAGGATTTGTTAGTCTTTTGAGTTACCACTTTTTTTTATCACATTTCGGTTACTTTTTGACCAAAATGGTTACTTAAGTTACTTGCTTTTTCACAGAATGTAATTCTCAATTGAACTCTCCTCTAAAATTATCATCCAATCCCCCCCCCCCCCTCCAACACACTTTTAAAAATCTATTTTTCGTTCATTTAGGTATTATTTATGCCTAGAGATTTTTTATGACTGAGAGGAGCCCCCAAAAGAAAGTTCAAAAATATGAAAAAATTGCCAAATGAGCTAAAAAAAATGAAAGAATTAAAAAAAAATAAAATAAAATAATTTTGGTAGGTAACTTTTTTATAAAATTTTGATTTTTTTTTAGGTTAAAATTATCCAACTACAAAATTTAACTTATGAAGAGCAAAAAAAGTGATCAAAATTTTCTATTTCAAAAATCTTAAGTTTCCAAAAATATTTTTTTAAACGATAAAAAAATAATTTAAGTAGGTACCTATTTTCTTTGATTTTTTTTCCTGAAAACACAGTGGCAGGGGGATGAAAATTAGGGACTTACAATTTCAATTTAGCGTCCCCCCCCCCTCAAGGAAGGAAATACAAAAAAAGGTCTGTTTATGCCTAAATTCAAGGATTAAGTAGGTACCTACTTTTTATATGAATTCAAAATTTTAAAACTCGAAAAATGTCATAAACTAAAATATTTTTACATACGGCTACTTTTGCTTCTCCCACTTCCAAATGCTTCTTCTAGCTTTCAAAAGTGACAATTATTTTTTTGTTTTCTAAAAAACTTTTCGGAACTGAAAACTGATTTTTTTGAAGAAAAAAAACACACTCGAAAAGAGAATTGAGAAATCATTTCAAACTAGGGAACGCATCAAAGATGCGGTGTAATTTCGTTGCTATTTTTTGAAGTTACATGGTAGGGGTTTTTATAGAAAATTCAGAAATCAAATTTTGGATTGAAAAATAATTACAAAGTCGAGGAATTTATTTAAAAATTATCAAAAATTGGGAAATTGTTCCAAAAATTAAATTGGAACTGGAAAAAAAATATTCGTGTGGATAATTTTATGATAGATGCCACTCTCCCCCCCCCCTTCCAGAAAAAACGTGATTGATTTTTTTTCAATAAAATAGAGGCATAAATACTTTTTTCCCAGCGAAAAATACAATTTATATGGTTTTTTGAGAGGGGGAGGTAGAGAGGCGGTTTGCGAAACTGACAATTTAGGAGGTAAAAAGTTTGAGGAAAAAATGACAAAACTCAACTTTCGTAATTATTCAATTGCTTTAAAAATGTGAAAAATTGTCTCCGATATGAGCTTAGTGGTTCAAAAATCACATAGCTGGTTAATTCGCATTGTTCTTGTTTTTTTTTTTTTCTTCAAGAGTGAGAATGCTGATTTTTTTACGTCATGTCTTTGTATAAAACGAGACAATCATTTTTCTGCGTATGTATCTTGGAATATCAAAATGTTGTAGGTATGTACCTACTTTATTTTAATCAGGCTAAAGATGGAATTCGCAAATCGAATAAAATATCGACAAATGTTTGAGGATTTCTTAATTTTCCAGTTTGTTTTTTCCCCTCAAAAGTTCACGTTTTTGGTCTGATTTTTATGTTGATGAAAAATCAGAATGCTCAGATCGAAGTTGAAAAATTTTCTTAAAATGATCTAGTAAAAATGTGTAAATCGAACTCATTTTATTTGAACTTGCTTATCTATGAAGTTGTTTGGAATACACAAATATGTCAAATATTTGGAAGAAAATAAAAATGTATAACTTTTACACATTTTCAAGTGGAAAATGGGAAGGGGAGTTTCAGATCAGAATCTTAAGATACTTATAAACAATGAATTTGAAAAAAAATAAAAAACAAAATTGTAAATTTTTTTCAAATTCATTTTTTTATTTTTTTGAAAGAGTGCTTTTGACGAATCTTTTTGATCTATTTTTTTTTAGAAAAAAAATATCCTCACGTGTTTTTTGTCGTAACTGTCACATTTGAGCTTTTTTGAAATATTTTGAATGAGATTTTTTCTCGAAAGCTCAACTTTTTTGTGATTCCGCCAATTGGGCAATTCAATATTTTAGAACATTTACCCTATGCGTTTTTCAATTTTTGTTTCTGTCATTTGAGGTCTACTCACCTGGACCTTTTAGGGGGAACATTTTTTGAAACTTTTAGGGCAGAATGGCGCAATAATATGATTGATGTTGTTGCTGGTCCCTGTAGCTTTGACTTGAGGGGTGGGGAAAGAGTAAATAAACTACCTATCCTTATTAGATCAAAATTTATATAGCTATGATTTTTCCCTGCAAAATTAACGCAAAATGTGTCGCATTTGAAAACAAAAAAAATTAAGTGATCACTCGGTTGAAATAATGCAGCTATTTCTTTGGAATTTTAATTAAAATTGAATTTTTAAGGTAGGCCTGAACAGCATTTTAAAAAATAAAAATTTCCACATAACTGATAATAAGTTAGATTTATAGGTGTTTTTTTTGGCGAATTTTCAATAATTTAATCATCAGTAAGATAGTGATGAGGAATCAAAACATAATGATACTAATATATTTAGATAAGATATGTACCTTACGTCAATAACTTATTCAGTATTATAATTCACAGCTAGCGATATGTACTTGTACATATGTATTTTTAAAACATAAACCAAAGTTTGTTGAGAAAAAGTACCTACGTGAGATATTTCATGTGCTCAATAATTCGTATAAGTACCTAGGGGTCGTATTCAGATTATTTTTTCACACTGTTCAGTGTTCAGTTCAAATTACACATTGAAATCGAAGATGTTTTCAATTCCAAATAACAAATCCCCAACATATTTTTCTTTAATTTGTAACCTATTAAAAAATCTATATATATAGGTATTAGGTATCTTTTGATCGATGTCATTCTGTGTATACGTTACATAAGGCAAAGCTCATCACTATGATCGGTTCCCTCAATCGAACGAAAGCCATTCACTATTCGGTATTCCATGACGATTTAAAATGGCAATGGCACACGTAAATATGGCGGGGGACGTATCGAAGCGTGAAGAAAAAAACCAGTAAAGTAGCGAAAATTTCAATTGTCACTTGAACATCTGTCTTGAAAGGTATTACAGCTGTAGTACTTTGTTCGTCGCCTCGATCGAGGGGGTACGCTTATACGAGTAGTATAGGTACACGTTTATACGTACGAATCCGTGCACCAATCAAAACTACCCCTGATGGTTTAACGAGGGATGAAAATTGGGCGTGATTCGGGCTCGGTGCGGGTATTATCCCCGCAAGTACACAGTTCGCAGGGGACGAAGATGTGAAAAAAAGGACACTACACTAAACTGCGGTACATTCTACTCTATTGTAGCGATTATTGTGTGATCCAGCGTGCGAGGTTTTTATTGATTGTTATTTCATTGTTAAATACCATTTTGAATTTAGACAAGCGACGATCCTTATTGCCACTGCAGAGATCTGAGCCGTGTACTATTTTTTTTCCACTGTGTACGCGTGATCGTCGCGTCGGTCGTCTTTATTTAATTTTCGTTTGAAAAATGCTTTTCGTTCGAATATTATTTAACGCTTACATAACGATTAATGTTACCACCATTTTACTCGATCGTGTTTGACATACTAGAACGTCACATAGAATACCACCAAATCGCGGATTTCATTTATGTGTAAGAAAAACAAGCTTAGGGCCTTTTTCCATGTACCTATACGAGGTATTCCGCTAAATTAACTGCATGGAAGTTGGTTCGATTTTATTGTATTTTAAAGGTGTACTGAAGTCGGATTCTGATTCTATAGGTAGTAGAACATGAGATACGTCAAAAGGAAATCCATACTGTAAGAATAAGTGGGTAGGTACTCGTGTAATGTATCTACGTGAGTAAGTGAGCCTCTGTGAGGTAATGAAGGTTTCCCGAAAAGGACACACATCATACCTACAGAATATCATAATTTCCTGTTGGTATAGTTATTCTCGAAGTGTAAACTTATTACCTACGTTTATGCATTACGTAAATTACGTGATGTGTCATTGTTTACGTATATTAAAATATTTTTCAAACCCGAACACGACCAGTTCATCCATCAAATACGTGATTAATTTTCAGCAAATTTTTCCAAGACGTCTTGTTTCTGTCAAGATTATGGTATCTAATGGTGATTATTATTTAATGCAATGAATAGAGTCGGGAATTATATCAAATTGCATGTTTTTCTGCGTTAATATTGATTGATTTTTTTTTGCTTGTTTTCAAATACGAGGCCAATTTTCTAATTTTTTTTTATTACCTACAAATTTTTCAAAATGTTATACTTTTTGGCACGAAAAATTGGAATTTTTCGTATTTTTTTCCATGTAGGTATTTCATGTTTTGGGAAATGGAAGTTATATTTATCAAGGATTTATCAAACATGAAGATCATTATTTTGAGTTGACTATTTTTTCTAGATTTTTAAAAATTTGTGAAAGTGATCAAAAAATTGGTAAGCCTTTTACCAGTGTATCCTAAAATATTTCTCAAGATTTAGAAATTAGCATTTAGATTGTAACCTAAGATTATTTTCAGGTAAAGCAAAAGAAAACACACTCAATCATCCTTCTGGAAATTGCCTCAACTTTTGATGATGTCAATTTTTAGCAGTCTGATTAATTTCTTCATCTTTGTCTTTTGAAGAAATTCAAAAATACTAGTAAAATTGCAAATCACGCCGGATGCTCCAGAACCTCTGGAAATAGTCAATTTTCGCGACCGGGGGGGGGGGGGGGGTCAATGTTCCTTTCAGGGCGAATTTTTATCATTTTTACTTGAAATAGATTGGTTACATTTGGAGGGGGGGGGCACATCAAGAGCTAAAAATCAAATGTTTTGAATTTTCGAAAATTCATTTTTAAATCGAATAATCAAATTCGAAGAGCTGAAATTTTAGTTATGGCGGTTTCAAACTGTGGTCTTTCCAAAAAATCTTATTCTGGTTCAAAATTGAAGGCGAACACTTTTAGTATTTTTGGTTTTAAAATCGAAATTCAAGAGGAGGATACAAATTAGAGCTGGGATTTTTATGCTTTGCATATTTTTTTGTGGACTAGAAAGATGTTTACGAATCATGAAATTTCGTGACGAATGAGCACAATATTATTTTACAATTTTTACATATTTTGCATAATTGAGACCAAATTGCATATTTAATCATATTTTAGGTGAAAAATCTGCATATTTCTGCATATTTGAGCATTTTCTGGTAATTTTTTTGCATAGGTAGGTATACATGAAAATTTTACAAAAATTTACATTTTCTAGACTTTTTTTTGTTCAAAAAATCACAACACTGCTAAAATGCCATCAACATTTTTTTTTCTCAGAATATTAAAGCATTTCAGTTTTAATGTTGAAAGATCATTCAATTTATTCAAAGTGGTTCTTACGTTAGTAACAAGAGGAGGAATTTTTTGTTGGAAAATCTCAGATTGCATTTAATAATTGAATACAATATTCCTTCAGTTGAATAGTTGCTCATTTTTTTCGTTGAATTTCTTATTTTTTTCTTTTGTTTCTCCATTTTATGAATTTTATGATGAATTTATTATTATGAAATGACTTGTTTTGCAAATTTTTTAAAAAGAGAAGTATATTTTTTGATCACTGCCTTTATTTTTTTTTTTTTGGAATTGACAGTTTTTACGTTTTTCAGCTTAAATTCCTTCTCTGAGGTACCTACGTCACTTGAATTACAATTTTCGCATGTTTTTTGCATATTTTGGACGATTTTTACTTTTTTCTGTTGCATATTTTGTGTGAGAAAATTGCATAAAATATTGCATATTTTCATCATATTTCTGCATAAGAATCCCAGCTCTAAAACAAATAACTCCCGTCCTCCCTTTTCTCTTCTGTTTCTTAGCCTAGGCGATGCTTAATAATATGCTGTTCAGATGATGAGAAATTCAGTTGTAAGAGATAATCAAAATAATTGGCATTTACTTTTTTAATTTTTGGAAATTCGTCTTTAAGAACAAAAAATTTCAATTAATTTTTTTTTTTTTTGAAAAATTTAGGCATTTAGGAATTTACTTGATTGGAATTTGAATTTGTATAAAATCTCACCTCTTAAAATTTTTGTTCGATGCTTGAAAAATTCATCAGAATTAATTGAGGGGTTAAATAGAAAAGGGGCCTAGTCATTTTTTTTACTGATTTTTACATGTTCAAAGGAACTTGGAAATTTTTTCTACAAGCAAATATTTTCCAATTCGTTTTTTCTCATGGAAAAATACTTTGATATCACTGAATATGGTAAAATTAATTTAAAATTTTTTATGATACATTCAAAATTGTAAAAATAAAAAAAAAACAAAAAAAATGACGAAGGCCCCTTTTATATGAAACCCCTTAATTGCAGCTGTGATGTGAAAAATATCGTCTTTTAGACCTAGGAACTTGAATAATTTAATTTTCAGAAGAAATTTATCTCATTTTTGCAAAATTTTGAAAAAAATCGCTCGTTTAGTCTTTTTTAATTTTTACCAATAGTGTTACAATTGAGTAAAAAACAACTTTTGTTTCAAATCAAGTCTTCTGCTGCGTTTTTTTTTTTTATTTTTTTTTAATTCGTCATGGAAATTAATGGAAAGTTTTGAGTTGTTTTTAATTTCAAGCCGTTTGCGAAACAACATTTTGAATAAATATTTTCCTATTTCAGTTAAATTTTTGGGGTTTGAATGATTGATTAAAATTTTTAATACCTAGCATTTTCCCTCCTAATTGAAAAAATATGTATTCACTCGTTTTTGCAACAAATTGATCAAAATTCGATCATGTAATTTTTTTTAATATTTCATTCTCAAAAATGAGAAAATCTTAATTGATCAATTTTCATTTTCAAATATTTTGAAAAATCGTTATTTTGTGATCGAAATTTTCTCATCGCAGCAAAATAAAAATTGTGTAGGTCTATTTTGACAAAAAAATATCTGAATTGATCCTACTTTCATTTGTATTTTTTAAAAATATGTCATTTAAAATTGAAATGTGATTAGCTTCCTTTTTGCGATGCTCCTCTCTCCCCCCTAAATTCATCCATCATTTTTCAAAATCGGATTCTCAACAAATGAATTTTTTAATATTAGAAAAAAAAAGATCACTCGATCGATTTCCTCGTGACATATTACCCTATTTTAATCTCATCAACTCGGTGGGTGAAAAAGGCTGTAGGGGAGATGATGAAACAATCAACATTGAAACTAAAGTAAGCGATTTCATTAAACGCGAATATCGTTCAGTTTATTCGTTTAATCAATTCGATATTTAATACCCCTAATGCCGGATCGATTCAGCTATAGGTTGGTTTTTATTATAATACAAAAGCTTGAAGAAAAGGTTAAAATTGAAAAAATCCTTCGCATCGGTACCCGAAGTACATACCATGTTAATAATGCGAAAAAAATGCACAGTTGTACCGACGACGACGGCGTAAAAATGTATATCGTGCGGTTTAGGCAGAGGGTGGTTGAGGGGATCTGGCGAGAGAGGAAAAAGCTAAAGACTTTATTAAATTGTACGAGCTCGTAGATTTGTAGCGAGTGAGAAGGCAGAGACGATGGTAAGGCGGAGTTGAGCTAGAGAGGGTGTTAGCTTTGAAATAATAACAACGAGGAAACAAAAGCTAAGTGGATTATCTGGGTACGCGAACGCTTGGAAAACTAACCAGGATCGGGACGGCGTTTCTGAAATACTGAGCGCGAAAGGGGCTACTCTGCCTCTGCCTCTTTTAACACACAATATTAACTTTCACTTGTGTACTACGATGTTATATAGGAGGCCTTTCTTTTAATAAAATGCCGCCTTAGCTCGATAACAAATTTACCAACGCCCTTGTGTGAAATTGTGCAAACTAATGCTACGTATAAAAGGGCTTTTGGTTAATCTTCATATACAACGTCTTTATCACGTTCAACAGTTATTATTTAATAAAGTTTTCATCTCTCGCGATACTCCCGTCGCGTCGCCTTTGGTGTTTTCGGTGGTGTGGGGAGGGGGAAAGGGGGCGAAAAAAAAGTCAACTACAAATGATAGTATAGGTACGTACCTCTGAGTTCAGTCAGCGATGTGGGCCAGTTCTGTAAAGGCGATTCGTTCGGTGGTAAGACATTATGCAGGGAACCTGGGAAGAAGAAATTTGAAGGAGTTTGACCGTTCATCTCGGAAGAACCTGCGAAAAACGTGGAATTCATTAGTCATCGTTATTCGATGTGATTTCTTAACTCTGGGTAGTGGGTATACAATATTATACATGTCAAAGAGGGTTGTAATCCGAAAATTAGCTTTTGTAAATTAAAAATTACCCATCGAGCTCTTCTAATCGACTTTATATATCGTGATTTTTACCCCGTCGACGTATTACATTTTATGCAATATTACGAGTAATGAAGATTTATCGCCTTCCGTAATCCTTAGAGTTGAATTTAAAGCTTTAAAAATCTTTATGACTGCTGAATGGTCTCTATACCACCAGCGAGGTTTGTTGATAAAGTGGTAAACAAAACGCAAACGTGTCTACAGTTTATGGCTTTTTTTTCCTCGTCTCGAAGGCCTCTATTCTACCCTTTAAAAATCATTTCGCCGCGAGGTATCGTGAGAAAGCTCGGTTTTTCCATGTGGGCTTATGCTTTATGGTGTGGTTTACGACCGAGTAATGTGTATAGTCGAGGATTTTAGAAGTAATCTTAGGTGATTTAGCTAAAAATAGAAGATACATTTTGGAAAAAAATTTGTATACGGAGTTAGTTTCAATTTTGAGGTTTACTGGGGTAGAGAATTCAAAAGGTCAAGAAATTAAATTTTTGAACAAGAAGCTCAAACAAGAAGTCGAGAAATACGATGAAAAATAATCCAAAGTGGAGAGATTGTCCTAAGTAGGTATTTTTTACTCGGAAGAAAATTAGATTGGTTTTCTCTTATGGTAAAGGGAGGCCTACGAAATCGAAGAATGGGAGAGAAAAAAGGTTGAAGAAAAAGTCTGTTGCAGTGTTCCCAACTCTATAGAGAAAAAGCTATATAGTTTAAGGCATTTTTTGATATTTTTGAAACCTGAAGGGATTTTCGTAGGGAATCTGAATTCTTGGTAAGTTTCTTCATTTCGGCGGGAAAAAACAATATACCTGATTACCTATACGGCGATACCAGATAAAATTTCAGACTAAAACAAGCCCATTTTGTTCACTTTTTGCCACGTTTTGAACTTTCAAAGTTCAATTTTTAAAAAATGTTTTTTTTTGAAAAAATTGGTTCAAAGTTGTGCATTTTTCCCTCAAAGTTGCAAAAAAAAAAACCGCATCGATTAGGAAGGTCGTCAATTAGGGCTAAGTTGACTTTTTTTTTATTCAACAAGGTTTATTACAATCTTAAGGACACCTTAAATGAGTAATGTATCTGACTTTAAACAAAAGTTAATTACGTGACATGTGCAGGGTATCTCTCCAGTGAGAGTCCTCTGCTATTCTTATTCATTTTTTAACGTGTGAATAATTAGGATCAAACATTCAAATTTCAAATTTCATGATTTAAGTAGGTAAAGGTATGATGTTTCAGTAATTGATAAATAACTATTTGCACATTGAAGTTTACGATTTTTGTGATCTTTATGAAATTTTTGAGGATGTCTCTTATAAGCCTCCAGAAATTGAGAACCTTAAAAAAAATCAGCTTAAAGAGATTATGGTCAACTTTTTTAGTCACAATTCGGCAAGGAGGTCTCTTAAGCCTCCAGAAATCGAGAACCTTAAAAAAAATCAACTTAAGAAGGGTATGGCCAATTTTTTTAGTCACAATTCAGACTTCTTTTCACACTCTCAAGGTTTACCTGGCATTATACTAGAGCCTTGAAATATAAAAGAGTATTTCAGAAGGGTTTCAGAAAAATCGATCCCACGAAAAGTGTATAGATACATTAGATAACACTTAGATAACTCCTTTCTAATTATAAGTATTTTTGTGCTCCTCCGAGGGCAGTACCTGCTGTGTTCCAGACTTCCGGGCATTAAGCAGGACATGAAGATTAATCAATTTATGCACTTGGTTTGGTATGTAAATTCTTCTGATTGTAGTAAATACCACTTTTTGTAACAAGTTTCTAATTTTTGCTCACAATATTCCAAAAAAAAAATTCTCTCGTGTAAAAACTAATGACACTCTATTAGCAGAAAATTTTATGCTCTACAATTTTGTCTCTTTTCATTTTTTCTGCAGGAGGCTCACTTTGGCTCTAAATTCGATTTTTTTTTTTTTAGAGATGACAATTCGAGATTCTTAAGAAAGTTTCATTGCAAAATAATCGATTTTTTTTGTTTATAAAATTAAGGGTTTTGTCTAAAATATTGAAATAAAGCAAAATCGTGTCGCTGGAGTATAAAAATTTTCTGTCAGTGGAGTGTGATTGCGATTTCCTTTCAAGTATGGGCTTTGTTTTTAATATCGTATGTTTCGAGTGCAAATGATAAAGCTCATTAATTTTCGAAAAAACGTTTTTTATTGAAAAAAAAGTTTTTCAATCTAGTAGGTTGTAGGTAGGTAGGTAGGTAGGTAGGTAGGTAGCTAGCTAGGTACATTCTGAAATAACCGAATCAAATTCACCAACTAACTGAATGATCTACCAGCACTGGAAATGTTTTGAAGTTGCAGAAAATGCAGTGCTGCTCTCTGTGGAGTTCAAAAATCTTATAAAAACGACTAATTTAGGATTTTTGCGTAAGCCCTAGTTTTTTTTTATTCTCTGAATATATTTATACCTATTTTTTTTACCAAGTGATGAAAAAACTGAAGTAAAGGGAAAATATACCCTTATTTTTTGCAATAAAACATTGAACAGAGCAAAAAATTAATTTTTATTCAATTTGAAAGAAATGACTGGAAAAAATGGATGCAATTTCATTCGTTTCATAAAATGTATTCTAATGAATTTTTGCAATTTGTTGCAACTGTGATGAAAAAACAGAGCTTTTTTGTACTTTTTGTTGGTGGGGGGAGGAGAGTTTACAGGCCATTTTCTCATTTTAGAAGAAATAGTGCAATTTTTTTGCAGTTGTACTAAATAAACGAGGCTAGTTCGTCAATTTTTTGCTAAAAGCTTGACTTTGAATTTTACACAAAAATTCAAAATTTTGACACCAAAAACGTTAATCTGATTTTATGAAGAATATTTTGATTCAAAATATTTTTAAATTTTAATAAAATAATTAATAATTTATTTGAGTTTAGGAAGGAAAATTATTGCTGGTAATTTTAAAATGAAGTACCTACCTGTATTAGACCTATCATTTTTTTAAAATTATTATAACTCTATTTAGACGCAAAAATTCACTTCTGTCAAAGCCAAAAGCGTTGATTTTGTTCGAGAAACGTTGAAGTTGGCAGAAAAATTTTAAATTGTAGCAGTTAATTGTTTTTCATCAAATTTTTCCATTTTCTGAGTATGCTTGTTGGTGGGTTTGGTTTCAAAAAAT
The DNA here is from genome assembly GCF_950023065.1 of Planococcus citri. Taxonomy (NCBI): domain Eukaryota; kingdom Metazoa; phylum Arthropoda; class Insecta; order Hemiptera; family Pseudococcidae; genus Planococcus; species Planococcus citri. The sequence continues at coordinate 31,640,904 of NC_088679.1, forward strand.
ATTGTACGAATGAATCAAAATATCAAGTTCAATAAATGAGACAGTTTCTAGGGGATTCCGGGTAAAACTGCAGTTCTCATTCCTTGTATGGTAAGAAAAGGCAGAATCCCTTTAAAAGTGTTCAAAACTATAGGCATGTGAAAGAATCCAGGTTTATAAAAGAGTTATGGGTTGGTTAAATAGTATCTAGCAAAAATTTTCGTTAAGTACTCGTATATACCTGGATGTAATTTTTCCGGGACTTTTTTTAAATTTTTTATATTTTAAACAATTAGATAGCATCTCACGAATTTCGCGTCATTTCTCATTCAAAAAAAAAAAAAAAAAAAAAACAAGTTATTGGAATCGAAGTTACTTTTTGATTTGATCGAAAATATTCTAATTTTGTTGGTGAACATTCGAGAGAAATGGAGCTTCATCGTTATTCTTTTTGAATGATTTTAGTGGTGTGGTGTGATAAACAATAATAGGTATGTTATTTCCACGACGAGGAAAAAAAAGTGATTCTGGACGAGGGTGAGGTTTACGACGACCCGAGCGAAGCGAGGGTAAATATTTTAACCCTTGACTGATAAAAAACAATTTTCCCACCCTTTTGCTAATGAGTAATTTTGAATACTTTAATGATATAACGTGGCACAATTCTTACCTGGTATTGTTGATGAACCGAGATTAACCGAAGGATCTCCGGCGTGTACTTTGGCATCATTTAAATCTAATATATCACATATATGGAATCCAGAAGATCTGGCCTGGCCGGGCATTTTCATACTATCTAATAACCTGCACAAAACACACAAACAATAACATTATAGCAATCACTACCGAAGTCTCTTTTTTTGATCTAAAAGTTTAAACCGATAACATTAACTCGATGACACGCGAAAAGAATAACTCGAGTGCACTACTGACGAACAGAACGACCCTCACAGTGATACTAAACTCTCTGATATGAGACATGAGTATACTAAGAAACCGGTCATTCTAGCTGCACCACAGCGGCTTTGCACTGTTGCAAAATTTTTTTTCAGCGCCAATTTTTATCTCTTAAGATAACATACCCGACACAACACATTCAAAATCAATGGATCCAGCGACAACGCGGTTCACCCTTAAAGTCTCGCTACCTGTAAACAAAAGGACAAAGAAAGTACCGAACCTGTATCTGTACCGATCCGTCTCTCTCTATTCTTCTCCGCTTTGTTGTTCGCTCTTATCTCAACATTTAGTTACTCTTTTTATCCCTGTGAAGTAAACCTTCGTTTGAAAATTTCTTAAACATCGCGAAATATAATAATTAGCACCACGTTTGTACTCATTTATTCGTAAGTAGGTCCTTGGATTTCTTATTTGTTCTTTCTTCCTGTAAAAATGAGCACGAGTACAACAGGTTTATAACCTTATATTTTGTAGGCTGTGTTTCTAGCAAATTTCTTTCTTTCATCGAAAAGGATATGACTATCTAGCGTCTAGCAGTTTTATTTGTTTTGGTTTCTCGCACGCTAGAACTTCCGCATATTTTTCTCTACTCTTGTATTATTTTTACAAAAATTCCTGTATTTAACCAAGTAGGTAAGTAGGTATACCTGTCGTTATATTTATTGGCAAAATTCTTGCCGATTTCGTCACGTTTTCTAATCAAACTGATAAATAAATTGCTCCAAAAAGTCTATCGGAAGGATTAAAAAAATGCGCTGTAAAACGTACAATTTTAGTGAATTTTTTTTTTCGCCATGTGTACATTGTATTGCAATAACGACGCGGTACAATTGAAATGTATTATTTTTATTAGGTGTATTTTGAAAAATACCGAGATAAAAAAAACTACCATAAAATTTTATTGTATTTTACTGTCGTTTAGGGCCGGCAAATTGTTCGCGTTTAGTTATCGATAAATTTTTCAACGTTGGTAAACCGTAGTAAAAATTATATACTTTGTGAAATTATATTATTTTATCCGAGATGGATTAAATGGAGAGAGGAGGAAGAGGTTTCTTATGGTTGAGAAAACGAATAAAAATTTTTAAACAATATATTAGAAGAGTTTAAATGAATCTTAGAAGGAGAAAAGTCGTTAATGAAAAACCCACAAGATTTACGTAATTTATTGGTAAAACATAAATTTATTTCTTTAATGCGAGTTCGTTTCAATCAAATCGACTATTTTAGTAAGATCACTTTACGATTTATAAAAAACCAAGATGTAGGTACTTATACCAAGTCAAGAAAGTCGAAATTCTAAAAATAGATCCAGAATGTAGTGTTGAGGTTTGAGGTCAAGAAAAGTTGATCAAAAATTGACTTAAAATTGAAAAATGTAGAAAATTCCTACGCAAAAAAATCAATTTTCGCAAAATTTGGGCTCGGAAGAAAAAATGAAGGCTCTTAAAAATTTTTCACAACCCTTCCCTCTTCTAAACCAAGTGTTTTTTTCAAAAATTAAAGTCGAATGAACTGTTTACAAAACAGAAATTTCCTCCAAGTCTTCCTCTATGAAGAAATCCCTTCTCCCCCCCCCCCCACCATAAAATTTACATCCAATTTTGTTTCGAAAAAAATATGTTTTTTCAAATCCCTGAATTGAAGGATTTTCAGCACTTTGGACAATTCAGAGATTTTTTGTCAGGGATTTCTCAATTTTTGGCATTTTTAGGAATAAAAATGTAGGTATTTTATTGCATTTTTATTCGAAATTTTCAACCCAAACTATGTGAAAATAAAGTTTCAAGTTTTATCTAAGAGAAATTTGACATCTGATTTCACTACGAGTTCGAGAAGACGGAGCATCGTATGATTCGTATTTTCTCACATGGTTGAGTGATGAATTTTGAAGGAATTTTTCCAGGTGTGATTGAATTTTTGAAATGATGAATTGAGAATTGCACTCCGAAAGTATCAATTTACCATTTTAAAAATATGAAATTTTTATTCGTTGACGAGAAAAATCCTACGCATTTATAAAGCTGGGATTTTTTCCTCCGAAACTGGGGATTTTTGGAAATTTGGGTTGGCAACACTGAGTTTTCTTCTAGAACGAATTCAGTTTCACGAGTTCGTGACTAAACAATTTTTTCCTTATAGAGAAGTTTGTTTTCGATTTTTTTTTTTTTTTTTGTATAAGACTTTTTCTAAAGAGCAAAAATAGTAAAGTTATTTCCATTTTCCTTTCAAAAATGAAATTTTTAGTTTTTTTTTCTTCAAAAATGAAGGCGCGTTTTCTCTTCAAAATGAAGTTTGCGTTTTCTTTCCAAAAATAAAGTTTGCAAAACAAAACTACCTAAGTTTTCATTTTATTTTTAAAAATTACAATTGCATTTTCACTTTTAAAAAATGAAGTTTATAAAATTCTTCAAAAAACGTAGACCTTCAGGAGAACGAGGGACCTGGAGGGTCCTGGACAAATTGCGCCACTTTGCCCCCTTCCCTCTTGTCAGCGCCGCTGCGTTCGAATGATTTATTAATAATACGAAATGAGTTGATGAAGAAAAATTGCAAAAGAGGTGAAAAGATTCTTATTCAAAATTTCAAACAATGAAGGTTTTGTGAAGAAATTCCGTTGGAGAGGGGAGTTGAAAGAGGAAGGAAAGGAAGTAAAGGAGCATAAAGAGGAGGAGGGAGGAACACGATTTTTAAATGACTGTATATTTCAAAAAATTTAAACAATTTTGAAAGACAATACGTTTGAGGAGAAAAATTTCGCTGAAAGGTCTGGTTGCAATTTTTATATTTTCTCGTCCGTTTTATTCATTTAATTTTCAAACCACCTGCTTCTCCTCTCAACACATTTTTCATCTCAGTTCTTTGGGAAAAATTTTAATCTTTAATCAAATGTATACATTTCTGAAAAAAATAATCAATTATATTTATTGAATTTTCATTGTCTTCTGTTCTAATTAAAAATGACGTTTGAAAGGATATTAAATTTTGATTGAATTTTCTTTTCCCAGAAACCGAAAAAATAATCGAGTGCGCTGAAAAAAGAAAAAAATATACTAATTTGTGAATCTCGATTTTTCGAATGGGAGATTCGGTACGTAATCAATTAAAAAAATTCTTTTGCTATGGAATTTTATTTTTTCAGTGCTCGAAGAAAAAAAATCTCGTTAAAAATGTTCTGATTTAAAATCGCCTTCGTGACCTTTGATTGATTTTATTTTTTTGAACGTAGATATTCTTCGAATTGGGAAATTAAAAAATCATGCCAAAAGCTCCACAATGCAACGACTCAAAACGGCAACAAATAATTCATTCAGGAGACCAAACAAAGGCTGTATAAACTAGATGCTACATATCCCAGCTCAATTTTGATTATACGAGTAATTATGATTTTTTTCATGGAAAATGGAGTCGAATTTTGGTTTCTCAAGAATTCACCAAAATTTGAAAGATCAGAAACAGTCTCCAAAATTTCGCCTTCGCCTATAATTGCGTGTTTTTGGAAACATTTTCAAAATGGAGATCTTCAAAATTGGAAATTCTGTAGTCGGTGATCAGTGATCACTTTTAATTGTCTTTTTTTGGGGTTTTTTGGGAGTTGACAATTTTTTCAGATTCGTCAAATTCTCATAAACTTTCACAATTTTGCGTAAAAATTATCAAAAAATTGGCTATTTTTGGAGAAACGTGATTCGTGGAATTTTTCGGTGAGTCACGATACTTACTCATCCAATTTGTTGTAAATCCGGTGCGAGAAACATAATGTCCAAAAGAACAAGAACCATAACTGTCCTAATGAATTTTTTTTTGGATGGTAGGAGGTAAGAGGGAGGTTAAAGGACCCAGATATTTGAAATCTGTCTTTAAGTAAAATCGTACGAGTACAACTTCATGAGCCTGCAGATGAATAATGAATAAATAATTTTCCCAGAATTTTAGCGATAATAGGTCCAGCTCCAGATGTATTGGAAATTCGACGAACTCCATCTCGTATTCCTGCCGATGGACGTGACTCAAAATGCATTTTTAGTATTAAAAATTCGATTCGATCGTGGGTGGTGTGCCTGTGTGCACCTTACTGATAGGAACACCGCAGCAAGTCAACCTTGACAATATACGTAAAAATGTACGAGTTGGTAATTTTGCGCGTAAAATCGATGAAAAATACTCACCCTACACGCACAGACAAGTTGGTAAAATCAGGTAAAACCGAACAGAACCTAATCGAGAAACGTCCACTTTAAGATTTATGATAATATAGGTGTCACTTACTGAAAATAAAGGCCGTTTATCGTCGGAAGTTACACAAGGTAAAAGCGAACAGTCAACGAGAGATGGGGGCTATAAAAAAGATGTACTTTTGTAAAGTGCTGTGCTCTTATTGAGTGGTCACTAATACGAATATCAGTTGATTGCTCACGTTCGCTCTCGATGTAAAGTGTTTTTATTATGTTACGTCGCTCCGTTACATCTCTACCTATTTAAAAAAAAATCTACCTGCCGTATTGAAAAAATTTATACGTACCACTTTAAGGTATCTTCTCCTACGCTCTCTTCTATTAACAAACACACCCTCCAGAGAGAGAGAGAGAGACCCATTGAGAAAAAAAACCTAATAAAAGGAAACGACTTTCTACTTTTTAGTCGTTTTTTTTTGTTACGAGAAAAAAAAAGTACCCGACGTAAAGTGGAGTACAATAGAAAGACGACAATTCTATAAAGGTGTATACTTAAAAACCTGTTAATGAATTGTACAGGTAAAGGTATATAAATTTTTCACCAACTTGTATAAATCTACGAAATGAATTCCTAGGCACGTTTTCGCTCCTATACAAAGGTATATACAGATAGGTAAAGGTATATCGGTTCGATGATGTTTGAAATGGATTTTTTTCGGCAGAAATTCACCTTCTTCGCCTTCGAGTGCCACATTTTTCGAATCCTGCTGCGGAACGGAAATGCCCAAATGGAGCGGTTGTGTGATTTTCACGTTTCACCGCCATGAGAGAATCCTGCTTATTCGAGCCGAGTCGACTCGAACTCGATGTCCCCCTTTTTTACGTCGTTGATATCAAAGCCCTATACTACGTTTTAGTCGAGCTTTTAATAGTTCCGCTAATTAGAAAATTAAATTAAACGGGTCACCACGCCCAAAATTCGCCGATTCGCGGTCCCCCATTTAAGCCTATGTACTCGTATATATTTTCGTTTTATCATTAGAACACTTTTTCCCCGCATCGTTGTCCACGTTTGTTTGATGACTTCATTTGAATTATTTTAAATAGAGCAGTAGCGAAGGAGGTGCTTCTCTTTTTTTTTGGTGATATGATACGTAAAAATGGGGTTAGGGAGTTGAGTGAATAAAATGCGTGTTAATTAAGTAATGGACCGAGATGTGTGATTTCGTATTTGAAAACGTTTCCATTTCATGGTGTTGGTGAATAATGATTTTAACGATGTGATCTTTTTTTCAGGTTCATGAGAACGGACAGCGACAGAAAATGTGAAGAGGTTTGAAGATAGGAAGAAGATCGAATTCATCTCCTACTCTGGGAGTGAGTACTTGAGTATTGTAAACTTTTGAAAGCACATACATTAGCTTAGCACGTAAAAGAGATTGGAAAAATTCAAAACTTTGCTATTGGAAATAAAGGCTGGAATATACAGGGTGTCCAACACTCCTGTTAATCCCGCTTTTGTTCAGCTTTTTATCAAAATGTCCTGATTTTTTTTCAATCAAACTTTAAATTTTCACTTTATTTTTCTTTTTTGTAGAATTTTGAAAGAATTTTGTTGTTTGACCAATGAAAAAAAATTGTGTAAAAAATAATGTCTTCACCTAGTATGATGATAAAAGCGCTTCTTTTGATATTCTAAGCTGAAAATTTTCCAAAACTATTAGGCATGCCTCACGTCTTCGCTTTTTTAAGTGATTTTAGATGAATTAATTTGCATTTTTCAGAACAATATTATTACGTTGAAAAAATATGCTATAATGATTTCATTGAAAAAACTCAAAACAAGTTGAAAAATTTGAATGACGAAAAATTCATATTGTAAAAATATTTCCAACTTTCTTTGCCTCCCCCCCCCCTCTCGAAAAACTATTGGAATAAAAACCTTCTCCATAAAATCAGAAAAGTGAAAAATTTAGGTGTAAAATTTCGACCCCTTTCCTCTCTTGCGAATGAAAAATCGAAATGGTAAAGACATTTTTGATCCCCCCCCTCTTCCTTCCTACAGAAAAAAGCTTAGAATGCTCAAAGACACGGAAAAGACGAAAAATTAGCCCGTAAAATGTTGACACCCCTTTCCCCCTCCCTCCGCTCCAATAATGAAGTCGTAAAGTGTTTGAAAAATGTCCAGCCAAAAGTTCTGCTTTTTCATTTTGAAATTTTATCAGACACCTTGAATAATTATACGCGAGGAATAGCCTATATAAGTGAAGAAGAAAATGTACATTCTTGAGGATGATGTGATCTACTTAGAAATGAATACAACGGAAATAGAATACCTAGATTAAGTTTAAGTATAATTTTTAGAGATTTTTTTCTTAATTTAGTTTTTTGTGAGGATAGACGATGGGAATTTTGAAGTAACTGAGTATGGTGAATTTCTTATGGACAATGAAATTTATTTTCGAAACGTATGATAGAATGCTGTGTGGGCTACTTGAATGTAATTTTTGAATAAATGTGGTGGGTGGGGGCTGGAGGGGATCTTGTTTTTTTTTTGTTTAGAAAAATCAGGAGACATGAAAGGTGATGATAATATTCGAAAAAAAAAAAAAAAAATTAAGCATTCGAAAAGTTAGACGAAGTTTTATGGTTCATCAAGATTCGAAATCTAAACAAATTATCATCCCTGAAGAAAATTATTTTCGATGAAAATTCTGTTCTATTATTAGATCTGGTCAGATGTGATTGGATCCGAGGAACGTCCGGATGTGATCAGATTTGATTAAGCCAGGCCAGTTGAAATTAGATCTAAGGAATGTGCGGATCTGATCTGTCAGATCTGATCAGACTACATCATTTTACGCTGGGATTGCAAAATTGAAGTGAGAATAGAAAACACATATTTTGATAGTTTTATAATCAATGTTGCTCTTGACTTTTCCCCATTATTCTGCAAGAATTCCCTCCCCCCCCCCTCTGGCCCTCTCCCTTACCCCAATCAAAGGAAACTACTGCAGGAAATGAATTATTACGAGTATTTCACAGTTCATTGAATCATAAAATTCTGTGATCTTTTGATTAAAATTTGAGTAGGCCTGTAAGATATTTTGCTCGAATGTACATATTTCGGAACTCACCTCCTTTAGAAGTTGAAATCATGCTATTTCTTTTCTTTTGTATCAATTATTTAAAAAAAAATAATTGTTGACGGAATGCGAATGTTGAGAAATGGCAAATTGATCTATCTTTGAATAAGTAGGTAATGGTTCGTTCGCGAGGGTTTTTTTTCCTTCGATAATTTTATGAAAACAATTTCTTCATTTGTTCCTCTTTGTTCACTTTTGAAGCATAACCACAATGGCTCTTTGAGAGCATTATTGGGTGGACTAATTGATAAAAAGAAAAAGGCGAAACATTGGATCTAGAAACAATGTCTTTTTCTCCTTATACCCTTCAAATGTAGGGAAACCGTTTTGTTGTATTTTGATTAAATCGAACAATAATACATTCAACTGCGTTGAAATTTTTTGGATTGGGAGGGGGAAGCTGAATGGATATACTTTACGATTATCTCTATGTCTATTAGAAAAATTATTTTGAATCATTAAATGAATTTTTTTTCTGTTTCAAGTTCTTTAAGATTGAACTTCTAAATCATTTTTAATAATGAGTGAGCAAATAAGTTGATATAGGTCTAGTTGTAGGACTTCGTTCTTTTCCTGAAATTTATAACTGGGAATTATAATTTTTTGCCTTGAGAGCTAAGCCACGTTATGAAGTAACGAGGGTAAAAAATAGTTTTTTATGGTAAATACAATTATTGTTATTGAATTTTTCTTTCAAGTACGTAGGTAAGTATCCCAATCGAAAAAATGTCTCAACTCCTAATTTCAAATTTCGAGATTTTTAATGTATCTAACATTTGAAATAGAGTTCCTAAAGTCTTGATATATTTTTTTTTGATCAATAATTTAGGCCTAAGCATCGAGATGCTCAAGTTTTTGATGGATTTCCCTATACCAAAACTGAAAATCGAATTTTATAGATTTTCTCAATCTTATTTTTTTCTAAATTTATTACTTTTGGAAAGAACCCTTTTCTACTTCATAATCAGTTGTACAGAAAGGGGAACAAAAAATGATCATGACTTGAACAATCATTTTTAATTTAGGTAATTTAATTTAATGACCATTTCTCGCGACTTCCTATTTTTCTTGACTTGATACATATTTTAATCCTTCACTTTTTTAACCATAATAGATATCTTGATGAACGAAACCTCCGTTTTGAATGAGTTTTGGCTCTAGAAGGGAGGTAAATTTTTACCTCTAATGATCGTAAATTCATGAAATGATGATTTTTGGGATTTTTTCACTAGGTACCTATCTAAATTTACATATAAGGGTTATATTTCTGTATTATTTACATTTTCAAATATTTTGTTTCGAAATCCATGAAGGCTTCGAGGTTAGGTTAGCTAATACCTATCTTGTTTGTAAGCAGAATTATGGGAATCTTATTTCGGATTTATAAAGTAGGATGTCTCGGTCGATTGAAAATAAAAATAATAAATACATATCTACCTAAATAAAACAACTTATCTGATATCTACACTTGAAACCCACATGCAAGAAAAAATTGCAAAATTTGCATAGGTACGATTTTTTGTAATTTTTCACATCACTTAAAATCATTTCACCGAAAAAGGTCAAGTTTTGTTTCTAAAATGACTCAAGATGAATTTTAAAAAATCAGGAAAATTAAGAAAAATCATCTAGAATTAGGCACCAATCCCTCTCACAATCTCATCATTCTCTCTGGTTCATTCTAGTCAAAAATTCAATTAGGTATTTTTTGTTTTTTTTTAAAATGAAATTTTGGAATTTTTTTTTCGTAGTTTTATTTTTTTCATAACAATTGAAAATCTTGCCCCTTTTCAAATTTGAATTTTTTTAGGATAGGAATGAAAAATTTTCATTCTTTCACAATCAGAAAAATTGAAAATTAAAATGGCCTACGTGCACTATTTCGAATAGTAAATTTCAAAATACCTGACACGGTGATTTTTCAGCTTAAAATACTGATGAAATGATTTCCAAAATTTCTGGTTAAAATTTCCCCCTTTTTTTAAAAAAAAAATTCGTAGCTTTTTCGAGCCCAGAGAAAAAAAACTTGACAAATATTTGAGAACTTGATCGTAACGTTTAAATCCGGATGAAATTACTCGTAGAATATAGGTATATGAAGTCATTATCTTCAGCTGATGAAATTGAGTCTCACAAAGACTAAGATCAAACCAAAATGATCTTACTAGTTTTAAATTTCCTGAGACAGGTACTTGAAACTCACAAGCTTGATAAAAAACGAAATGATTAAAAGTGCAATCGTACAAAACAATGCAAAAACAGCATTCTGATGATTCATTTTCACTTGCATTGTTTACCCACTTGTGATTAAGTACCTACATACCTACAAAATTTCTAAATTAAGCACTGAAAATTTTCTCCAATTTATAGATAATGCCAATTCCCACTGACCCAAAATTTATTACTCTCCAATTGTGACGTAAATCGATAGGTAGGTACATTGGAAAATAACTAGCATTGTGACTCAAGCTGATAGATACGTTATCACGTGTATGATGATCAAATATCGTAAAATTTACTATCTTCGAATTACATTATGAATTATTTTTTCTTCTACCCAACTGTATACCTACCTACACAATATTATATTGATGATTCAGAGTTTCGAAGGTTTCAAATCGCGATGTCAATGCTTACGTCAAGGTATTTTAATCCCTCGAGAAAATTTCAGTCCACACATAAAAGCTTCAATCTCTTCAAAAAAGATCTTTTACCAAGCTCTTCATAAAAATGATTATTTCTTACACGTATTATTAATTTTAAAAAAAAAAATCATTCAATTTTACGCACCCTGGAAACGCACTCCTCAAGGCAGCCGGACTACACCAGGCAGCTGGAAATAAAGCAGGCCAAGGAGGCATCAAAGGATACCATGCCAACAGCGAAGGCGGAATCAAAGGCTTCGGTGATTGATTCCTATTTTGCGTTTTATTCTCCGTAGCAGACATATCGAAATTAATACTCGTTAACTATATAGTCGACGGAAGAACTGCACGTTTTACGCGAAAAATCTCATCAAATTATCATCGACATTCGACAGAAGCGACGAACAACAAACCGTATAAACAAACAAAACTCACTAATATTAGGTACTCGATACTCGACCAAGACGAGGACGATATTAGACGTAATTGAGGCCGTTTCGATGATACGACATAGTGGAAAAATTTTTGACTTTTTGTAGATCGCGACGAGATTATACAACAAGAAGCAAAGGACTTGGCCACTTAACGCGCCGAGAATCCACTTAACAGTTTTGAACTGCTAGAACCCTACTTCAGAGCGATCTCAAATTTCCACTTCTTCTGGTGTACGTACAATAAATAGGTAGGAGTGGTTGCATATTCACCAATCCAGGCCAACTACTGGGTCGCTGAGTAAATAATCTAGCTGCTATTGGTCGCGGCGAGTGGTATTGTCGCTATATAAAAGGGGATGGTTTTTCAGTATGCGTGTTAAAGCGGCCTACTACACTATGCTCGACTTTGTGAAATGTTATACTCCGTATATAGCTCTTGGCTGTCGCACCCTTGTACCCTTTTCTTTTTTCTTTCCCAAACCCTCGTCTCTTTTCTTATACTTGTATCGTGCCGACTATATTGTATGTACGTTGTTTAGAGAGAGAATTTTTTACCCCCTCGAACGTATACTCTCGATCTTTCTGCCCACTCTTCGCTCTCTGCTGTACGTAGGGTTGTTGAAATAACAAAAGTATCACGAGCTTGGTTTATTTTATGTCATATTTCACGCTATACTATATTCGCTCGTTAAGTATGTTAGTTTTATTTCACGAGCATTAATACACGTCGTCGTCGTCGTCGTATATTGCGAGTGGATAAAATAGATATGTAGAATAATACCTCGAGTATTTGTACATACAATTCTATTCCAGTTGCCTCTTATGTATGTTAGATGTACATCTATACGCAAAGGGTTAAATACGTACTTACGAATTACGATACTTACCTACTTATATTAAGGTTACGTAAAAAAAAAGGTGGGCTATTAAAGATGGCCCTCTTATTATAAATGATTTTGTATTCTTTGTATGTATGAAGAAACATTCTACAATACTTTTTCAAAGGTCACGTTGAAATCCTGCTGCTGCTGGGGGTTTTAAAACTTCATTAGCACCTATACTCGAATTTTATTCTACCTACTTATCAGCTCTATAGCTAAAATATTGAATTGTGCATTAAGGCATATTATGATACCCACCTACTGATAAAATCTAACAAGATATGAGACAATTTTCGAGGCAACTGACGTTGCGTAAGTAAATTTCACGTTCGAATGTTTTCAAGGGCAACTGATACCGAAATATGTATCGAGCGAACTATTTTTCGAGTAATTAAACACTCGAAACGTTGTGAATTTTTTTTACTGAGCGAATTTAGGTAGGTGAGGTTTGTATTAGATAAAACTCCAAAGATATTGTTCTTAAAATAATAGAGCAGATGGATTTATTGGAGATTTTTTTTTTTTGTTGAAAATGAACTTGAAAAAAATTTGAAAACTCAAGAATGAGGAATTTGCTTAAAAATTGTGTTTTTTCGTGAATGAATATCTCCTGTGTTGCACTTAAGTAGGTAGGTACTAGGTACCTAAATATGGTAATTATTTTCAAGTAAAAGATCACGAAATCGTATAGTTGAGAAATTTTGAAAATTATTCTTTATAATTTAGGAAAAATTCTTTCAAAAGAATTTACATCTTTGGGTATTACTCGTAGTTTTCATATCATTTACCAAGGTAGCCTGTCTTAGGCCAATATTAGGCTAAGAAATTGGGCAGTCAAGAGCCAGTGCGAGTCTGGGCAAATATAATGTGGTCCAATTTCTAGGAGCTAAACTACCCAAAGGGTTTTTGAGAGGAGGGAGGAGGAGGGGGGGGCTTCGACTGAAAATTTTCCGGCTGATATAGGAAAAAATATCAATTTTTCCAATTGATATCATATACATTCATAAATGACTTATAAAAATTTTCATTTTCTGTTTTGGATTTTTGGGGGCCCAAATGTAATTTTTTTAAAATTTTGAAACAAGAAAACCGAACAAAACAAGGGCGAAAGTTTTTGAAAATTTGATTTCGAGAGGCATAATAACGATACCTACTTTTTATGCGAGAAGTTTATTTTTTTACATTAAAATTTAGAAAAGAAAACAAGCCCGAGCGAAATGAGAGCAATAGACTTTGAACATTTGTGTTTTGAGAAGTAAACAAACAGGTTATTCTTTTATCAAAGGCCCTTCTTTTTCCGGATCCGGAGCAAGCTGACCTCTTTGGCCCCTTCTCGACGGTCCTGCTAAAAAAAAATCGCAAATGAATTGTTCATCAAATGTGGACTTTCAAATTTTTGCTCGAGTTTCTTATCCCAAAAACTGAAAAGTTTGAAGAAAATTTGAAGAGGAACTATTCAGGAGAAAAAATTATTATAAGATCATTGATGTAGAATTTTGTTTTTTTTTCAACGTTTGGTTCTTACCAAAAATTAATTTATCGTGGAAATGAAAAGTTCCACAAAAATGAATTTCAAAATGAAAGGCTAATTAGGAAAACAAATTATAGAAACGGAGTGAAGATGAGGCAATGACGCTTAAAATTTCAAAATTGGAAATCAATAAAGTTGTAGATAACTAAACCAGTAAAGAAATGGAAATATTTTTCACTTCAAACAGGAAAAAATTTTTAAAAACTCAAAAAATGTCAAATGCTGAAGAATTTTTCCAACTTTTAAGAAAGACGTGATTATCTTCGTAGCCATTTTCAAAACAGTCTGGAGGAAATGTCGCCCAATGAAGATGAAAATTGGTGTCCAGGGGTTTTTCATCAAACTCCCACTAGTTCATACAGAAATGGGGTCAAAAAGGAGCTAAAATGGGTTCAAAATTAAATTAGTGGTCACAAATCTGGCATTAATGGAAATTGGAAATGTACTGATTTTTAATAAAAAATGTTATTTTTGAGACCATAAATGATTCCAACGCTTCTGAAGGCATTTATGTTGAAAAAACGTCGTACTTAATTGTTCAAAAACGTTGTGCCCTCGCTTTGCTGACAGAAGAAAAAAAAACTTGAAAAAGCAGAGAAGTAAAGGGGAGGGGCGAAGAAAGAGCTAGATGTATTTGAAGATCGCTCCAGTTTTTTTTTAAATTTTCAGTACACCTTGCTTCAACGTTTCTCTCCAATTGAACCTTCAAAAATTTGATCTAAGAATGTTTGGATAGTTCTGAAAAAATAAAATAAAGAAGTCTCAAATATCATCAGGAATTTCCACCTTGAGAAGTTTTTAAGACCCCGATTTTATCGCGAACCGCCCTATAAGCTCTTTGAATTTAAATTCCTTCTTTTCTTATATTTTGTAATAATTCAATAATTGTATCAAAAATATTCGAAAGAATTTTCGAAAAAAAAAGTAACAATTATGGGATATTGTGAAAATAAAAAATAGAATTCATAATTATGTTAAAAATACAAAATTCGCTTGCCTTTGGACTAGTTTCGTTTACCTATATGTATAGAGGTAAAGGGTACCCAAGTTCCCATCACTTTCCACTCAATCAGTCTTATGTCTCTATAATTTCTTCCAAGAAATCGCAGACAGTCAACCGCAAACCCAAAAACCATACTACGAATACTTCCACACAAGAGTAGGTATAGGTAATTTTTCAGAAGAATAATTAGTTTTATGAATGGACTCGGATACACGCACTTCATCAGGAAATTCATTCAAGTCCAGTGTCAAGTTGTACTACCCGCTACGTTTAAACCATTGATAAAAGTGCCCATCTGCTACTTGCCACTTGACAGATTATCTCGTGCTGAGGTCACTAAGTCACGTATATGTATAGGTAAATCATTCTATCTGGGTTTACTTATCCGTAAACAGTGACAACGCAAAGCACTGGGAAACAAATCACCTTTTTTCGTTGAAATTTAAAGGGACCAACACGCGCTAAGTTATTTACCTACTTAGGTGTATCTTCATTTTTTTTAAAAATGCAAACAGTATTTTGAATAATTCGAAGAACACCATGTGCAAGTCGCGTGGATGCTGGCCGGATACAAGAGAACTTGTATCTAGAGTACTTTTTTTTCGATAAGTCACGTGATTTTACAGCTGAGATGAATGAACAGTTTTATTAGCGATTTATGTAATTAATGATTATTGAAAAGAAAATTCAGGAAGACGAGAAGAATCAGGGGACATGCGTGGTTTAACAGCTGCGTATAGGTTAGGTTAGGTAGGTATAGAGATTACTAGAATCGGAGTACCTACGTTGTATTTTATGCACAAAGATGATTGTTTTCATTCCCTTTGTTCTAAATCAACAAAGTTAGTTTCTCATGCTGTGATTTTCAAATAATTTTTCAAACAGGGCTCATTATAATTATCTTGCCTGGATAAGTTATCTTTCTATGCCCTTTTTCAAACATTTTGCTTCATTTCCAAATTTCTCTCGTTTTCAATTTCTTTTTGAAAAAGCACGTCTTCACGAAATTCAATCACCTAGATATCTACAATAAACCTCCACACCCCTTACAGCTTCCATCAAAATGACTTCTCAAGACTCAATATAGGTACACAATACACATCAAAGCAGTCCTCAGCTTCACTATTCAATGTCTATCAAATAAATAACTTTCAACTTCTCCCCTCCTATATGTTTCTGGTGTACTTACATATAAGTAGGTATATCCCTGTTACAAAGTAAACACCCCAAGATCCCCTATAGAAGTTGTTGATGGTGTAAAGATGCGAAAAAGCGTCGAACTCGAACACCAGCAGGGTTAGCTGCGATAATTACGAGTATTTATCTCTCGTAATTAGACATTAAGATTTATATCACTTATTCCCCTACAATTTGTTGACTTTAGCGTACTCCCTGTTGAGTATTTTAAATTGAGACAACGTGTATTGTTCGTTTGTTTAAATTAGATCGTCGTCGTCGCCGATTCTTCGTTATTGAAATGAACGACGGCAACATCGATGGTGTAGAAAGCCTGATAGATTTTCTAGATGTTCATTTACTGTATTTTTTCGTATAAAATGAGGTTTAGATTTATTAAAAAAGGAAGCAGGAAAATCTCGGCTGGTTTATTCAAAGATCATTAAGAAGATTTCAAATTACCAACCATACTGTTTTACATATGTTACGAGCTTAGCGAAGGGAAAAATGGGCGCATTAAAATAACATTAAGGGGTATAAGGTATGCAACTATACCTAATGTATCATCATGCACTCGCAGAAAAATAAATAGGTACCTAAATCACCTTTTTTTTCTTAATTACGTTTAATGATAATGATACATATTCTGAGCACCGACGATTTCTTGAGACCTAAACGATATAATGTATTTTTTTCAAAAATGGTAAAATATCAAAATTCTGGCTCATTTTTTTCACTACACGTTTTCCTCCATTTTGGAAATTTGTTGTACAAACCTGATGAAAAGTTTTTGAAAATGTAATCTTGTTTTCAACTGCAATTAGGTAGGTTCCTTGTTTGAAGTGCATGATTATGATGACTTCACGATTGTAACCTTATGTATTAAAAAATCCTCAAATTTTGTTGTAAGCTTCACAACAAGAAATTGTTCACCAATAAAATTTGAAGATATGAATCACTTCAGGCGTGGACTGGGTCAGTTGAGGGCTCCCTGATGGATGCACTGAATGGGACCCTCAAAATTTCACCCCCTCCGTCTTTAGAATTTTTCTCCTGCTGTTTTTTTCTCAGTTTCAGATACTTGAATGCGAGTTATGCAATTTATTATTTTCTTTTGTTGCTTTTTTTCATTCAGTTTCACACAAATAAGTCAACCTGGCGAGAAAAAAACTAGAGGGGGTTTCAAGGATGACAGGAGGGATGATGGAAAATTTTTTGACGAGTAAGAGAAAAAATACCAATTTTGTTAAATAGAATGACGATTTTCTCTTTTGAATTTATGGAAGTTCCAAGTATGAAATTTTTCAGTTCAGGAAGAAGTTTGGGTTTTTGAGAGGTAAAATACATTGTTTTTGTTTGTTTTTTTAAAAATTTGTTCTTGTTTTGCTCCAAATTGAATGTTTGGTTTTTTGTGATGAATCTATTATTTGTACTTCACAATTTTAGAATTTGAATAATCATTTTCAAGTAATTTTTTTCAATTGATTTTGATAAGTTTTTCAAAACACCGAATGCATTTTAATTTTTTTACCAAACAAATCAATTTTTCGATTTTCTCAAATGGTATCTAAGTAAGTATAACATTTCAAATACGCAAATGAATTGAACTGGGTACATCAAAAAAAATTGCTTATTCAGTTGCTTTGCGATTTTTGATGACATTATACGTATTAGCCTACACCTGTACCATCAAGTAATAGTATTCGCTCAATTGTCGTTGCCGTGGGGTTTCTCATCGAAAGGACGTTCAAAAACGCACCAATCATCAACCTTTTAAATGTTGAGTTGTTTGAAGAATTTTTGAAAATTCAAGTACTTACACTATTTTTTGTGAAAAAATATCAAAATTTGATGAAATGGAGGTTTTGTTTTTCAGCATATTTTTAGACTGTCCAGTTTTGAAAAAATTGTGAAAAAGGACAAAAATGAAATTTAGCATCTTTTCATCACAGAAAAATATGAAAAATCTGCTGAAGGCTCTACAAGGGTTCAAAACCACCATCAATCGATTTGAAAGGCAAACATGAAATTTGAACAAAATTTCGGATTATAAGTTTTCAATAAAAAACCAAGTAAGGTTTTAAATTTTTTCAAATTTATCAAAAATTAAGAAATGAAATTCAGTGATTGAAATTTGCCCTGGTGGTGTATTTTTGTGTGCTTTTTCAACTCTGTTTTGTTTTATCCAAAAATTATTCGCCGTTTGGGACTATTGAGGGAGAGGGGGAGGGGGGGTTGAAGCAAAGTGAACAGTTTGCCTAAAGCGGAAGATACTTGATTCCTGCCTTGCTAAAATCCTAGTGGAAACATACGTTAAAATGACTAATATTTTGGGAATCTTTAACCTAAACACGCGCAAACGTCTTTTTACCACGAACATAATGAGAAAATAAAAAGAACTGTCATGAATGCAGATAACATTGAAAAAATGACGAAAAATAACAGATGAATAACTAATTTATTTTCTTCTATATTAGGTATGTGGAAAACTGGAAGACTAATGATATCTTGACCATCTGCTCTCAAATTATCAGATTCTTTGAAAAGATTGATCACGTCTTATGATTGAAATCAAAAACAGAAAAAATCAATTTCCAAAATAGTATACCAAGGGATGAATTTTCAATTCGTCCTCACTTTTTCCAATAAGTAATTACCAAAAAGTCCTGCTTGCAAAATCAAAATTAAATTCTTTTGGGTTTAAAAAAAAATACAAAAATTTTTGTTTTTTTTCAAAACTTGTCCAAAAGTCTCGCTTCTTCCAAAAATTACCAAAAATTCAACTTTTCATGCTACTAAATTACTTGTTTACTTGAAATTTTTTTTTCTGAACACTGCAGAAAAGTCTCGCTTTTTGAAAACAATTCCAAGAAATATGATTTTTTTTGCCAATAATTCCCACAAATTGCTTTTCTTGTGAAATTGCCAAATTCTTGATTTTTAGCAAAATTTCGGAAGTTTTTCCCTTTTTTCCCAAAAATTATTCAAATCCAAAACTCCTGATAGTTTACCATAAATTCCTAAAAATTCCTGTTTTTTGCTAAAATTATTAAAGTTTTGGTTTTTATTAAAAATGTTCAAAAATTCGCCTTCTTAACAAAATTCTTAAAGTTGTCTCTTTTTTTGCTGAAAATTCCAAAAAGTTTCACATTTTTACATAAATTTGTCCAAAAGTTCCACTCGTTTGTCAGAAATAGCCAAAGCCTTTCGTTTGTTTAAATTGTCGAAGTCTCCTTTTTCGCCAAAAATTACTTTTTGCGAAACTGCGAAAATTCTCAGTTTGTTGATAAAAATTGCCAAAAGTTTCTCTTTTCTATCATCTATTTTTTTCTGTAATGTTTTTCTGCGTTAAAAATTGTTTTGCTCGCGTTTTGTATAGCTTTTTTTGGTTGGTTATACTCGTACTTTTTGGTTGGTTTTTCGAACATTTTGGTTACCAAAATTACTTCTTTTTTTTTAACAAATGAGGACGAGCCTAGTTCTTCTATATTATCACCTTTAGGGCATTAGAAAATTTTAAAGTTCATTTTCGTCCAGTTCAAAAGCTCTCAAAGTGATAGTTTTTTCCTTTGAATAACCATAATTTTCTTCTTAAGGGGGTAGGTACGGTTTTAGGTTTTAAAAACCCGTTTATTGAGTTATCCTCAAAAATGCATCAGAGACATGAACTGAACTTGGTTGTGGAAGATAATCCATCAGAAACAAAAAGGGACGTAGGAATTTAGTATTGAAGTTTGTAAGATTGATACAGTTAAAAATGCAATTTTCTGAAAAACTTTTTTTTCTCCTATATGTCACTTTTCCTACTAATATTCAACGCATATCCATGAAATATCTTGAACTCGATGTTCTTAATCTAAATATCTAATTCCCCACGAGGTAATATTTTTTGTACCAATGGGAGAATTTTCTCAGGGTTGGAAATTTTTCTTAAATTGCTCACATTTTTTGTCTTTTGCTTTTTGGGGGGGATATTCTACTGATATTTGAAGAAATTACCTCGTGGGGACTTATAAATTTGTGTCTTGAGAATGTATGTGAAGAATTTGGCTGGATTAGTACATTAGGTCAGTAGGAAAATGTGCAAATGTGGTGCTGAGAAATTTTGATTTGAATTTTTTTCAAATTTCTCAGAAATATCATTTTCCTATTGATATTATTACTCTTTCTGACTCAACTTGAAGCATTAAGACTTCGATAAAAGTGATCTATCATTATGTGGGATAAACAGGTCCAACATGAAGTATTTTTCTTATACAGCCAATTCATACCATAAATAAGTAGCATTTTGGGAAGCTTGATTTTCCTACAACAATTTTATGTTTTCACTGCCCCTAATGGCTTATATCAAGTTTAGAACCCATATATCACTTCATAAAATGAGGTAATCAAAAAAACCCATAAAACCCTTACCTACCCCCACTGAATTGGAGATGTGTCAAACATTGATCAAAAAATCAGAATTTTTCCCTACGTCTTATTGAGGTTATTTGGCCATGATTTTTTGCTAGGCTGCATCAAAACTCAAAAAAAGTTATTATCCATCCCTGGGAGATTCCCCCCTCCATGTTGGCATACTTCTAAAAGGCCACCATAAGCCCTTAAAATGTCACAAAAATCGAAATTTGTAAAATTCATCTAATTTATGCCATAATAATGGTTTATTGCTACTCCAAGCTCACAAAAAAAATTAAATACAGTTTTGATTTTATAATACCCCTTCAATTCTCCGGATTAGTTTCAAAATTTTTTTTAAAAAAATCATTCATCCAAAACATCATTTAGAAAGGCGTTAGCGATTTGATTTCTAAAATTTCCAAATAATTTCATCTGTCAGATTGCTATCTACTAAATGAGGTTGCTGATATTTTTTGTGTTAAAAGCTCAAAAATACGGAGAATTAATTTGAGGAGGTGGATAGCAAAACGCAATAACTCCATTTTTGGTTTTTTTGGGAAATTAGGAAAAATTGTCAGGAGGGGAAGGGTGGGGGGTCGAGTTCCGAAATTGGTGTCAAATGAAAGGGGAAGGTGCCACAAATAAAATTTCCACTCAATTTCAAAATTTCGGTCACCTGGGTAAGCACAGTGAGGAAAAGAAAAAAAAGTTATTGCGTTTTGAACGCAAAATTTTTTTTTGGTGTTTTTCTGCAAAAAAATGTATTTTTTATTTGAAAAAATTGATGTTTAATCGAGAATTTTCGATAAAAAACAATTAAAAAACTGGAATGTCAAATTCAAACAATTCCTGTATGTGATATGGCATTCAGAGAGTGGCAACGAAAGCACCATTTTTTTAAGTAACTCCTACCCAACGATTTTCAGTACCTACCCGATGAAAAAAAACAGTGTTACCACATCTGCGCAACTGAAATGTATAAAAAGTAGTGGAGTTATTGCGTTTTGCAAACAAAATCTCATTTTTCAATGCATTTAGCTCTAAAATCAGACTTGTTTTCCTCGATTGCGCTATGATATTCAACTGATGGACAAAATCTGACACTGGGAATGGATTCCCCGTTGAATTTTACATAAGGATAGATATCAAACTCAATTTTCGTAATTTTGGAGTTATTGCGTTTTGCTATCCACCTCCTCATTTATTGTTTTAATTTTTAAGAAAATATTACTCGATTTTTCGAATATTTTTCCAATGTTTCAACTCAATTCATATTTTTTCTCTTGAAAAAAAAATCATTTTATCGTTTGTGAAATCGTCAAGTATTTAGAAATTACGTACTATTATCGCATCATAAAGAAAAACGTGAAGTGCGTATTTTCGTATAGAGAATAGAATACCTACATACTATGGGTCATATAGGATAACAAGACAACTTGAATGATTTTGTTATCTATGAATATACCACTACGAGGAGGCTGAGTAGTTTGGTAGGTAGAGGTACCTGCCTATTTGCGTAGCTTTGTGCCAATTTTGCTGCTAGTATTCTCATGCAACTTGTATATCTATCGCAGTTAGATTCATGTGAAAATACCTGTAAACGGTTTAGGAAGTTTCCATTGATGTTCAAGTACATCGAATGCCAGATAAAAGCTGGTAAAGAGGGGCAGAGGACCAACTAAAGTATGGCCAGAGCAAACGAGAGCATCTGTTACCTTTTCACCGATCTATTCTGATGTCAATTTTTTCGTTATCTTTTTGTAACTGTAATTTTTTGTCTCCTCGTTTACTCTTTAATTTGGTAAATTAAATTTATTTCAAGTTATCGGTCCCGTCTATTTCTTTCATTTAATTTATTCGCTATTTATATCTTTTTAAACTAAATTACTCGTTTCGAAAGACTATAGGTATAAAGCTCACGAGCAGAAAAACAAAACAGACGTCAAACTTCGCGATGAAAAGCTATACCTTAAGAGCAGGGTAAAAAAAAAAGAGTTACTCGATAAAAAAAGAGAGGAAAAAAAACCTTCGCAAGCCTATTAAACTCGGTGTCATCGAAACAATAACGTGTAGTAGTGCACGCTTTCGTGTTGGGAAGCTCGAGTAAGGAATTTTATCCGCGTCAAATACGCTATCGAGTAAAAACAGTTGTCAAAAATACGTACGAATGAAAAAGTATAGGAAAAAAAGTACAAGAACAAGGGTTAAAAAAAAAAAAGAAAGAAGGCAGGTAATACGAGTTGAAAGAGAAAAAAATACGTATATAAGTAGGTACGTGGCGGTGGTGAGCATTATGCACCAGGTACGAACGGTATCATCACCTGTTACCTTCCCACGCTTTATTCCGCTCAATTTAGCGGTAATTTACTGTTTTCCGATTTGATATGTTAGAAGGTACAAGGGCTGGTGAGGTATTTTATATACGACGAGTTACTCAGAGCTGAGCGCCGATTGCCGTTTTTAATAATCGTTGGTAGCTTAATTACTCTCCCAAAGGTACTACAAGGTACACACGTATCTACATACATATAACGATAGGTTCATATTACATATATAGGTAGGTACCTGAAATCATCTTCGGAACAGTAAGGATAATCAGGTGGCATGAATTGCCAACACGATCCTTCGTACGATGGAGCTGAAGTTGTAACTGGCACGTGCTCGTGTTTGACCACATGATGTTGTTGTTGTTGCTGCTCGCTGACCATATTTTGTTGCTGTTGTTGCTGTTGAGTGGCGTGCTGTTGGATTTGATGGTGATGATGGTGCTCGGATGCGATCTCGTGTTCGTAAAGTCCTCCATTCGTGTATAAAATCTCACCTTCCATAATTTTCAGTTACGCGAGAGAATAAGTATGTGGATTCGTATGTTTTCAGCAACACTCGCAATAAAAATTAAATGGGTATAGAGAGAGGTAGTAAATTACGCGAAGACGCGACTATGTCAGAAGTGAGAACTGTTGCGACGTACTCGAATATTATAGACTGAATACTCATCCGTGTCAGGTGTTAATAGAGGTTAATACTGATAAGCGATTTTTCGTTGACATACTGATAAGAGCCGATTGATTTTCGATTAGCAATACCGCCGCCGCCGTATGGCCTGAGGTGTTGCTGAAGGTTTACGTGTAGTTGTATTGCATACCTATTTATCGTAATGAGACAAAACTGATTTGAACAGCCAACAGTCAACCGTCAACCGTCGACGAAATATTTAAATTCTGATTAATTTGTCAGCTCGGTTGGCTGTTTCGCAATGTGCAAAATTTATCGAGTGTTCGACTCGTGCGAGAAAAACGAGGCGAGGTTTTTTGTGCGTTGTATGAAATTTGTGCTGTGTGGAGTTGAAGGAGTTTTGATAGCAAAATTGAGTGATGCAATGATATTAATCGAGAAACTGTCTCGACTAGTTGGAAATCTTCTGGAGTGGGCTGGGAAAAATTATAGAGGGAATTCGAAAGTACATACATCATCGAGCTAAATTTCAGGTGTTGAATTTTATTGTACATGCTAGTGTGATTTTTGATGAATTTT
Organism: Planococcus citri; assembly: GCF_950023065.1. Classification (NCBI taxonomy): domain Eukaryota; kingdom Metazoa; phylum Arthropoda; class Insecta; order Hemiptera; family Pseudococcidae; genus Planococcus; species Planococcus citri. Next base: position 31,664,766 of record NC_088679.1, read on the forward strand.
TGATGACTCAAATTTTTGTAGAAAATGACAAAATTTGAAAAAATTTGGGTTCGAGGTTGAAATTTTGTTTATAGCCTATTATGGGATCATCTTAATCGAGTGATGGTGGTTTTAAATCATGCCAGAGCCTTCAGCAGATTTTAGGATTTTCTAATAATCGAAAAATATACAACGCAAATATGTATCTATATAACTGCAGGGTGCGCAGAAATATCGAGTATCTCCAAAAAAGTTTCATGTCAAACGTTTCGGCTGGTCACAGTGAATGATAATAATGATAGCACATGACTGGTTATTGGTCTGGGAGATGGGAGTACATAATTTGGAAGATCAAAAATTTCACCAGAGTTTTTTGACCAAAAAATCAAAACTTGTTCTCAAAAAAAAAAAGGTAAAACTTTCTATCAATTTTTAGCGATTTGAACTAATTTTTTTTTGAAATTTCATTTAAAAAACGTGAACCAATTTTAACACCCTCTGAAGACGATTTCAGGTGGGTTCAAGTCATTTTAGGGCCTCCAGCGACTTTTTTAAAAATTACTGAAGCTTCCAGTAGATTTTTGAAACTTTAAATTTTCACAAAATTTCATCAAACTGAGATGGAGAGTCGAAATTCATTCTGAAAACTAATTTCAATATGCTACGAAGTTGAATGCTGGTGGATTTCAAGCCGTTTTGGAGCCTCTAGCGACTTTTTGAAAATGGCGTTTTTTTTGGAAAATTGAAGTTTCCTAAAAGTAGCTGGAAGCTTCAAAACCATTTGAAACCACCATGTAGTCTACGAAGTAAATTTCAGCTTGCCAACTCCATTTGATAAATTAATGGTGGGGAAATTTCAAGTTTCAAAAATCTACTAGAGGCTCCAGTAATTTTCAAGAAAGTCGCTGCAGGCTCTAAAATGACTTGAACCCATCTGAAGTCGTCTTCAGAGGGTGTTAAAATTGGAGTGTACAGTAAATTTCAGCTTTTCATCTCCATTTGATGAAGTTTTGTGAAAATTTCAAGTTTCAACAATCTACTGGAGGCTCCAGTAATTTTCAAAAAAGTCGCTGGAGGCCCTAAAATGACTTGACGCCGCCTGAAGTCGTCTTCAGAGGGTGTTAAAATTGGAGTGTGGAGTAAATTTCAGCTTTCCATCTCCATTTGATGAAATTTTGTGAAAATTCAGAGTTTCAAAAATCTGCTGGAGGCTTTAGGAATTTTTAAAAAGTCGCTGGTGGCTCCAAAACGACTTGAAATTCACCCGCAGTACTTCGTAGCGTATTTAAATTAGTTTTTAGAATAAATTTTAGCTTTACAACTCCAATTTGATGGAATTTTGTGGGAATTTCGAGTTTCAAAACGTTTCCAATCGATTTGGCATGTCGAAAATAGGGTATATCTCAAATTTCAGCTTTCTTAGTCAACTTGGTAAAATTTTGATTTTTTCCCTCATTTTTGGCCTAAATTCGATTTTCAAAAATTCACCAAAAATCGAAAAACGCACTTTAGCTTTTGAAATTTTGACAGGTGATAAATTTTCGCATGACCTTTCGATCTACTTTTGTAAATTTTGAAAAATTTCGTGCAAGTCCTAGGTATGTTAAAATGCAAAATCTGCGATTTCAGCTGACCTGTCAATCAAAATGGCCGCCATTTTGTAAGTAAGGACAACTTTTTTTTGGGCAAGTTTGCTTTAAATGTTCCTGAAGATGTCCCCTTTAAGAAAAAAGTTATCCCGGAGGATCGGCGGGGGGGGGGGGTGCAATTACTCCTATTGTCATATGCCGGACTATAAAAAGCAACATTTATTTTATATTCTGGAAAAAAGAAGGACTTTTTGACAATTTTTAAAAATTTTGACCAACACAATTTTACCAAAAAAAAAAAACAGTAGAATTTTCTATCATTTAGTGATTTGACTAGGTTTTTTAAAACTATTGGAAATTTTTGCAAAAAAAGCAAGATTTTCGGCAGTTTTGTAAGAAGAAATGTGTATTTGGTAATTCTAAAAAAAAGCAAGACTTTGACAATTTTCGAAAATTTTGACCAAAAAAACAAAATTTTTTCTTAATTTTAGCAACTAAAAAAAACGACAACTTTTTCACAATTTTCTGCAATTTTTACAAGAAATCAATTTTTTTTTCGAAAGCAAAACTTTTTCAAATTCAACTTGAAAAAGGAGTTTTTTCAAAAAATGAAGGACTTTCCATTCGTAAAAGTTACCTCTAGGTATGTTTATTTTTACATTTTTTTTATTATTACAAAATGAGTCATTTTTCTGGAATTTCTTTGTTTGGCGATGAATAATTCATTTTTCCGGCCAACAATGGGGGGTGGGGGGTTCAAAATTTAATTTGGACGTGGATTAAATCATAAATGTCTTTCGTTCGTTATATGAAATCGAATTTTCATTCGTATTACCTAAATTGTCCTATTTTGTCGTTCGAATGTCCTGACGTTCGAATAACATTTTCTGTCGTGCCAATACTATTTGTATATTCCCCCAAAAAGAAAGGTTTGTGATGAAAGAAAAATCTGGGTTTTTACTTCCCAAAACATAAATTTTTGATAGTGTTTTTTTTCTTTTTCCAAATTGATATTTCTAAAGAAAAAATTATCATTCAACTTTTAAAGTTTTAAAAAGAAAAAATAAACTTCTCGCGTAAAAAATTTCTTTAATCCTCTAAGAATACAAATTTTCAAGAGCTTTCGCCCTTACTTGAGCCTGTTCTCTTTTTTTTCAAAATCAACATCCTAAAAAAATCTTTCAAATTCTAAAATCTCAAAAGCCAAAAAATAAACTCCTCGCATAAAAAAACAACATTTTTAGTTCTCTCAAAATACAAATTTTCAAGAGCAAAAATTCAAAACAGAAAATGAAAATTTTTATAAGTCATATGAATACCTATGGTAAGTATCAGTTGGAAAAATTAGTATTTTTTTCTTATATCATTCGGCAAATTTTCAATTTAACCTCCCCCTTCTCTTCTCAAAAAACCTGTACACAGTTTTGTCTGTAATAGAAAGAGGGCCAAATTATATTTGCCCCGGGTCTGCATTAGCTCTCGACGGCCCTGGATGTGCGCTTGAAAATCGACCTAAATGTAGATGAACTTTGTAAATAAATTCGAGAATGAGCCACAACAGTAGAGATATTCTCTACTCACGACTGATTTTTAGCTGCCCAAATTCAGTTCCACCCCTTCTGGAGAAATTTTAAAATTCGATGGAGATCTAAAATCGGGCTGGAAGCTCCTGAATAGCTCCAAATTGTGAAATTCGGATGAAATGGGTTAAATCTGTTTCGGTTCATTCAACGAAGTTTTCAACCATTTTCAACTCGTTTTTGAAAGGAATAAAACAAAAGGCTGAATTGGAATGGGAAAAAAACTCATGGCCTAATAATTCTGACTATGGATAACTTTTTTTTTAGCTCAACTGAACCATTACGTGATTACTGATCACTACTCGTATCTTCATTCTAATTTTTTTTCTATAAATATTTTTTTCAAGAAACTGTTTTTTTATTTTTTTTTAAAATGGAGGATTAATTTTTACATTATTTTGAGTAAGCAACTACGTTCTTTTTACATCTTTCGTAATTTAATTTTTTGAAATTATACATATTATTTGTTTGTTGCTCTTGCTATTCTATAGTTTCCATGCGTTAATTTGATTACTTAGATCGATATACTATTTCTATCTATTGTTCTATTGACATTTTATCTGGTTATCTATGGTGATAATTAATGAAAAAGAAAATTACTTTTCTTTGTTCAAGTTCTTTGTATTGTTTTCATCTATTGTTCTGTTAATCCTCTGTTGTATTCCCTATACCTAACGTAATCTTATGTAAATAACATGGATAGGATTTCTTAAGATGGGTAACCTATGAGTGTTATTTCCTGAATTTCATGAATATTGAATATTGGGTTAGTTTTAAATCAGGATGCAGATATATGTACGTATGAAATATAAAGTAGAGCTCTAAATTAAAGCTAACTAATAATGGAACTTTTGTTTCAGGTTTAGTTTACCTACGAAGTGATCTAAACAACAGAGATTGGATTATCCTAATACCTAGTATATACCTATGTTTTAAAAGAAAGATTTCATTATATTCGAAGTGCATCTACCTAGCTACCTACATACTTACTCGATTCAAAATACTCATCAGTCATCTTAATTGGTTCATTTGCCGATTTCGTTGGTCAATGGTCATATTGCGAACTAGATTTTACTACACAGAATAATGTATTTGTAATAGGTACCTGATTATATTGTATTGAGTAAAATTTTTTATAAATTTGATTGTTGCATAAAAAATTGAATTGAAAAAAATTCATTTATTCAAGCACCTAATACTTAGGTACCTACATATTTTTTATTTTCAATTTTGTTTAGAAAATTAAATTCTTTCAAAGTGTAATTAAGTAGGTAAGTATAGAAAAATTGTACTCGTTTTCTGTTTCTGTGATTTTTTTTGTGATTTCATATGAAATCGTTTCTCTTGGGTTCTATATAAATAGAACTTTTTCCTGCATTGCACTGGTTAGTTAAATTCACCAAAAATTCCCCAAGGTGTATCTGAAGTAATGTGCTTGATGGATCTGTCACCAAGTAAACAACAAAATATACCAACAAGTCACCAAGTAGAAAGTCAATTATGCATGGTCACTGCTCCGTGAATCTATCACTAACCAAGAGATTACCATACCACCGAAATTTTTTTTCAGTTGCACAAGGGATATTCCGGTGATGATTTCACCAACAATTTGATATGAGAATGACGAAACCGTTTGGGGTGACTTGTTAGTGACAGCTTCACTAAGCAGTGATCGCGAGTAATCGATTTTTGACTTGATGATCTGGTGGTTAAGCTGTCACGAAAAAGTCACCAGAAAGCGTTTTGTCGTCCTCGATATCTCCGCAACATGTTGAAAAATAAGATAAGTACATGCTTTGATAATTTACTAGTGATTACGAAAATTTGAAAATTTACGAAAAAGCGCGTTTTAAGCTCTTTTTTGACGTAGCTTTGGAAATATTTCGAAAGATAGCTCCATGCACATAATATTTTGAATTCTCTCACGATTTCTTCGATCTCGATTATTAAAAACAGAACATAGTTGTCTTTTTATTCTGATAGAGGGCGTTGTATGTCCGTTCACTGAACAACTTTTTTTAAAAATAAATTTAATAAATATCAAAAAAAATCAAACGAAGAGTCAAAATGTGTTTTTTTGTTTTTTTTTTACACGGGGAATTCGATCGAATCATTATTTTTGCAATATAACACTTTTTTTTCTGAGAAATCTTCGTTTTAAATTCTAGTAGGTATGTATTTCATTTTTTCGAAATATTTTTTCCTATTTACAATTTTAAGATCAAATTATTATTTATTAATTTACCATGAGTTTAAAGCGAGATTGAGCCAACAAAATGTCAAAATGAGAGGGGAGGGCGGTTGGAACCTCAATCCAATAGATATTTTTATCAATTATTTAACGTTTTCAATATTTTTCGATTGTTTTTAAAAAGACGAATCTCATACTCGTATTTCCGTATTTATTATTCTTTTTCAAACAGAAATTTCATCATTTTCAAAACAAAGTACGTCGAAAAATCCGTCGTTAAAATCGCCTAAAGCATATTCTTCAAAATAAAAACATCGTCAAAAAAGAAATAAAATAACAACTTTATTGATAACAAATATTCTGTACAGGCTACTTACAAAATACATAAAATTTGATATGTACATATACACAACTAACAAAATATAGGCACTTTAATGGTTTCATTTGATATCCTAAAAAATAAAAAGCCTTAAAATATATAATATAAAATAAAAATTCATATTTGATAAAAGGTTGACCAAAAAAAAAAGAAAGAAAAAAAACACAAGAAAAAAATCATTATCACGAAATCGATCGATATGTGTATCGATTTGCATAAGTATTAAAAAAAGAATACATTACGTGTTTGTAAAATGTGCAAACGAGTGATATAAAAATATAATCCATTCATTTAGAAAAAAATCGCTCTCGTCAAAAATTCTAAATTGATTTTTTCATTTTCACACACGCACAGAAAGAGAGAAAAAAAGGAAAAAAAAGTGAAACGAAAAAATAGAACAGTAAAATAAATAATTATTACGTGTAAAACATAATACTGCATTTTAATTTATAACAATGGTAACTTCCATTACTGTTATTGCGTAATAATTGCAGTCGATATTACTTTTTGTTTCCTTATAATTGTAAGTACGCGCTCGTAATAAAAAAAAATAACCATAAAAAAGCGGTGAAAATTATCAAGATACGAGATATGCGAATAAAAATTGCCAAAAAATTTCAATCGGATTGGACGTATGATCACAGATGCTTTAAAAAAACGCCCAAATTCTGCGTACATTTTTTTTTTTCATTTTTTGATTAACTCATCTCCGAATTCGTAATTGAAAAAAAAACAACAACAATAATTTACCTAATAATTCGGAAAACTGGCTGGAAAAACTTTTCTCATATATCGACATCGAGAGAAAAATATGTATGTATTTTGCTTTCAAAACGAACAGGCTCTTTTTTCGTATGATCGATACGTGACTTGAAACTTGTTCGCAACTATCATCGATATGCTTTCCACATCCAAAGGCTGCAGCGATCTAGTCGCCGGAAAGTTGCGATTTTCAAAAGACACCTCTTTCTCTCGGTGATGCCCAAAGTTGGATAAAATTTGAGTACAACGTGCCATACCTTACCTACCCGGACACGGTAATTTTAACTTGATGGAAACTCAAGTGTGTTAAGTTTATCAAAACGAAAACTTTGCCAAGATATTCTCGCCGCCTAACGAGTTTTTATTTGAAACACGCTACCTGCGTTTCTCGTCTCATCGTATAACCTATAATAATCTCAAATCGAAATTTCTCCCCTTAAACAAATATATACCTGAGATAGAACAACTTTTATGTACGTTTGTCTCCGAGAAAGAAGAAAAAAAAATGGAAAAAAATTACACGCCATAAAACACCACCATAGCGTACCGTAATTTACACCACTGGTAGTATCGGTTACAATATTCGCGCACAAGATGAAAATAAAAAATAAACAATACGAGATGAGATGAAATTCCAAATTCACTGGGTTCTCTTCTGTTGGCGGATCATCTGACCAACAATATGGTTGAAAAATATCACACGTTTGTCCTCCGCAGGCTCTTCGTTAATCCTGAATTTTATTAGTATTCGGATGTATTCTCGGGTACAACTGTAATCGTAAAAAATAGAAAATTTTTAGCCTCTTGTACACAACAACAACGTAGGTATTGTTAAAGTTTCGTAGGAGGAGAGGAGGTGAAGGAGGAGAATGAAAAAAAACCACAAGGAAAAGCTACCTTATACGAAGAGAAAAGAAGACTATAGTGATATAATAATCGAGCAACGCAAATCCTTACCCCTAGTAAATTCCTAGGAATATATCCTTCTTTATCGTTCAAACGCGACCACCACCATTCTCTTTCCCATTCGTCGCCTTTACGTAGAACAGTCAAACGATCTCCTTCTTTAAAATTCAATTCATCCGGATTATGAGCTTCGTAATCAAATACCGCGTATACGATGCCGTTGTTCAAAATGCCTAGTTTTTCTTGAACACCTGTAAGCAGAAAAATGATACGGATTTTTTTTTATTATTGAAATTTATTACACAAGTAGGTAGGTACTGCAAATCATATACTGTGCGTTGTATTTCACGTTATGAAGTATAGGGGAAAAATTGGATTACGCGAAACAAATCAGAGCGTGGTAAATTAGGATACGAAATTGGCTCAAATTAGATACATTGAAATGGATGTTGGCTGAATTATCTAAAATTTATAACATGTTTGATGAAATCATTTTGTAAATGGAAGTGAGGAAGGGGAAGGGGGAAGGGTAGCAATTGATGTTTTTTTCTATGCTTTCTATAGTCAATCTTGAAACTTCGAATTTTTCAATTTTTTACTTCGCGCAAAGAGCTAAGTCGTATTTCAATCCGATAAAAAAATGTTTTTACGTGGCAAAGAAAAATCAAAAGAATTTTAGTTCACGAATTTTATTTTTCGAATTTTTAAAAATTCAAAGGACTAGGTATTTTGTGTGAAAAAAAAATAAAAATTTGATTAAATCGATAAAAACGAAATGTCGAAATTCGGTTCACACACCATTTTCAAGCTGTCAAATTGATTGGAAGTGGATTCAGTAAAATTGTTGAACCCTTTCAACATCATGTGATAAGATTCCTTCAAAAGAGCAATATTTTGAAATTTTTTCATAAAATTGCTACTGCAAGTTCAAATTGGTAGGCTGCTCAGAAAATGTTTTTCTTTACTTTCGGTGTCTTAGGTCAGTCTTTCCTTTAATGAACAAGTGAGATACTCAGGGGAGGGAGACTGGATCGAAGGGCTTAATGAAAAAATAAAAAAATATCTATTATGAATTAACCTTATTTTGCAAAGTTTGAATTTTTTGCCTTCCACTTCCTAACTTGATTACTTTGGGTGAGAAAATAATTCCATCCCTCTCCCTAAATCGGAAAAAAGTCTTGCCCGGAACCCCAGTGCCCCAAATTGAAAAAATCAACAGAACGATAAAAATTCAATAAATGCAAAAATTTTTTATTTCTGCGTGAATCAGAATTTTTTATGTCTATTTCCAATTTAAAAAAAAGAAATGTACAACCGGCCCCCTAAACTATTTTGACCTCTAAAATGGAGCCCCAGAGTTGCAAAAAATAGAGAAAAATAAATAAAACAAAATCAGAAGAAAATTGAAAATTTCTCATTTTTGTGCTAAAATTCTTCTAGTGACCACCTCTCGAGAAGAATTTTTTTCAGTCTCCCAAGTATTTTTTGTCCTCTTAAGTGGAGCCTCAAAGTTGGAAGAAATCAAGAAAAATGAATAAAATAAAACAAAATCAGAATAAAATATAAAATTTTCCATTTTTGTACCAAAATTCTTCTAGTGACCCCCTTTTCAAGAAGATTTTTTTCAGCGCCCCCCCCCCCAGTAATTTCAATTGTCTTGAATAAGGCGTCTTCACATTTTGAAGAAAAAAAATGAAAAATCAAAGTTTGCACAATTTTCTTAAAAATTCATCATTTCTCGACAGAATCCTTCTGAACACCCCCCTCACTCTTTCAAAAAGAATCCTTCCTCGGTCTCCCTAACAATGCGGTCCCCTTATACTAGAACTAGAAGCTCACAAGGTTAGAACAAATGGGGGAAAATCAAATTAAAAATTGAAAAGGTTGGAGGGGGAAGGGGGAATTCATATATGAGTCGATTTCACCGAAATAGGGACCAAAATAGAGTGCTGGAACAAAAAAATTTCAATTTCAAATATTTTGCCCTATCCTTCATTTTTTTTTGCATTTTTATAAAATTGAGGGCTCACCGACACCATTTAATTTATACCGAAAGAGCTTCAAATTTCATGACGCGATTTTCTAACTTGAGGTAACAATTTTAGTGCGTGGGAGCAAAAAAAAATATAGGCACATAAAAAAAAGATACAAATGTACTTTGTCTTTTTCAAGTTTTCAGAACATATTGATGACAAATAATTTGAGTATTGGGAGGTAAAAAAAGGGAGAGGGTTTCAAATAGACTGAATCGAAAAAATACGCCAATAATATTCGTACTCAGCGCCATCAAATTAATAATAATTGATATGATACGTCATTTTTAAAATTTTTTCAAAAATTATACCCAGAGAGGGGGAGGGAGACTTCTACCCAGAAGGAACGTTGTGACTCCATTTTGTAAATCAGTTCATTGGAAAGAAAATCAAAAAGTATATTCGCTGTTATTTTACAAATTTTTGAACAGTATCTTTCAACTTTCCTCCTGATATTGAAAATTTGACTTTCAATTCTCAAAGTTAAAATTTGAGCTTTACAAAATATTAATCGCTGATTTCAAATCTTTCATAATAAGTACGTATTTATTTTAATATTCCGCAAACAGATTTGCTTCAAGTGCAACCAGTCATAAAATATGAGCCCCTCTCATTTTTAAAGTTAAAATTTCAACTTTACAAAATTTTAATCACTGATTTCAAATCTTTCATAAACAGTACGTATTTCTTTTAATACTCTGCGAACAGATTTGCTTCAGGTGCAACCAGTCATAAAATATGAGCCTTGAAAATTTGGTGGTAAAACATTTCGCACCCTCTTCCCCACCCTGAAGGGTCAGGACAGAACTTTTGGCAAGCCATCGAACGGTACCTACTACCTACTCGTAAAAAAAGAAAACGATTGAAATCGGTACACTCAACTTTATAGATTCCAATTTGTAAGGAAGTGTTAATAAAGTTGCATACTCAGTTCACCGTAAATACGGAACGTACATATTATTTACGGCGAACCGAGTATGCAATTCTTTCGACATCCATTCTTTTATGCGATTACCTGCAGAATTTTCAACTTTCAAGAGTCCTATCTCAAAACCGGTTGAATTTGAAGCAAATCTGTTTGCGGAGTTTTCAAGAAAATAGATACAATTTTCAAAATCAATCATAAAATTCTGAAAAGCTCAATGTTTCATCAACAAAAAAATTGAAAAATTGAAAAATTGAAGGCGAAGACCGTTTTTTTTTTCAACAAAATAATTTAAATGGTATTTCGAATTTCAACGCACCCCCCCCCCCCTTCCATAAAACTCAAAAGTCAGCCATTTTGATCAAAATTTAAAATAATTTTCGAGAGGTCCCTTAATGCCCTTTCCACCTACATTTTGAAGAAATCTGAAAAAATTACGGAAGACCCCGAGAGAACGGATCGAAAAAATAGATACGTTCAAATTGGGTCAAATTGAACCAATGAACTTACTATATAGAAATTCCGAACATCCGTCAAATCCTTCCTCATCTTCTTCGCATTTCTCAGCTGCGGTCTCTTGATCGGAAAGAGTAGTAGCGAAAATACAAGCTCCATGTTCGACGAGGAATCGCACCATTGGTAAATTGTTGCAACTTGCTGCACAATGTAATGGTGTCCTAGAAAAACAAAATAACAATTTAAACTCAAGTACGAACTCTTCAGTCATTTAAAGGATAAAGGGAGAAGGGATTCAACTTTTAAGTATGCTTACCATCCATCAGAGTCTTGAGCGTTGACATCACAGCCAAACTCCACTAAGAATTGTACAATTTCAAAGTGACCAGCGCATATGGCATTATGTAAGGCGGTAATTCCTTCGTCGTTAGCTGCGCTAGGATTTTTCACTTGGCTCGCCGTTCTTTTGACCAGTTCCAATTCACCTTCGAGAGACGCGTCTAAAAGCAACGCTAACGGATCGAACGATACTCTCCTTTTGCTGTTTACGCTATTCGTGTTCTTCAAGTTTCCTTTTTTTATCTTCTTAATATCATCTGAGGGGAAAAAATTGCAATTATTATCGTAAAATTTAAAAATCATCTACCTTACTACATGTATAAATCCAAGTCTAGGGATAAAAGTGAATCACTGGTGTCAAGTTCAACTTACCAGAATACTGTAATTCCTTATCACTAACGATCTTATCGGTATTTTCCGAATCGGGCGACGAACTAATCGGACTAAATTTATCATCTGAGCTATTATCAGCACCAACGTCAGACGAATTTTTGATATTCAATATGATATTCCTATGATCCGCATCATCCGAACTTTCCACATCCTTTTCCGAATTCGAACTGACCAAATCTCTCGGTGGAGTTTCATTCTCAGGGAACAGGTAGGCCGGTGGTAGTTCGATTCGTCGATTCGTGCCGACGAAATAATTGTTTTCAGCGCTGCTGGTATCGCTGGAGCTGGAATCTTGACTTAAATCCGACATCAGTCGATCGCTAATTGATCCGAGGTGTACCCTGTTCATATCCTTGTTACGATTATTGGTCGTGCTGTTCTGTACGTAGATGGTTTTCAGCTTCATCGTAGATCTGTCTATTTCGTCGTCGGATGGAGGTTCGACGCTGGGTAGCGGGGGAGGTGATTCGGATTTTTTCGACGAGTCGTTTCTGTGAAAAGAAATACAAGATTTTTATAAATACAGTAAGAGTTGATCATTCACATTTTAAAATTTTAGAACTTTCTCATCAATTGAAATTATTTTACAAGGTGATTTGTATTGTTAAAGTGATAAGAATCATTCGCAAACGATCTCGTTCATTTTCTATGATGACCGAAGACTTTTTTTTTTGGGATTCATGATCGATGTTCAAGTCAATCATAATATGAGAGTAAAAATTTTCAAATGTATTCAAACTAATCGTTCGCGAACGACTGATTCATTTTGATAAAAATTATTGTTTTCTGAATTCAGTCATTCAGTCAATACCACAGGTAATAATTTTAGCTCGGAAAAAATCAATGCAGTCGTTCATTAATGATTCAAATAGAAAAACAATTCGTTCGTTCGCGAACGATTCCACCTATTTCACTAGAAAATCAGCTATGAACGATTCATTTCCCACAGGATCCTCATTAAAAATGGAAATGATTAAAAATCCATCGTTCAGGAACGACTGATTCATTTTTCGAACGAATCATCGGAAAAGACTCTGATCACAATAATGATTCATTCGTTCACAAATGACAATTTTTCTACACAACAACTAAAATTTTGGATAATAATTGCATTTAGCTTAGCATTATTATCTGAAAAAACTGTCATCCAATCGTTCACGAACGATTCGAATGATGTACAAACGAATCATTGGAGAAGAATTCATCGATTTTCTTTTCAAGTTGATCAACTTTGGAATCGAAAAAACGCAATTTTCTTCTCAGTTCTGATCATTAAAATAACTAACCAAAAAATTTACTCGTTCGCGAACGAATCAAACGAATATTTTGAAAATAATTCATCAATGGTTTTCAAATGGATCAACTTTGAAATCAAGAAAACGTAATTTTCCTTTTTGAATTCGCCATTCAATTTTTTTTCAATACTTGTGGAATAATTCACTCGTTCGCGAACGAATCGATTGTAAATGAATCATTTGTCGTTCCTGAACGAAAGAATCATTTTGTGCCTTGATCATTGGTCGCGTAAATAATTCAATTTTGCAAAACAAAAAAAAATACTTGAAATGAATATCTAATGAATTTACATGGATCAAAATTCCAAACTAGTCTTTTCAAATATCTTTCAAAAAACGAATGAATTTTCTCTGAACGAATTAATCAATTAATATTACCACTTTCAGAAAAATCTCGCAGAAAACGAACCCTTCGTATTCAATTTGTTCATGAACTGCTTCGAGTTGTAAAAAGTATTGTTCAAAGACTCGTTCGAAAATTGAATTTATTAATCAAAAAATGAATCTGTCGTTCCCGAGCGAATAATTCCCAAATATGTATTTCTTATTTATGAAAATTCCACAAAAACGTGCTTGATTCGACCGCGAGATGCATTGAGCCGTGAATCAAATCATTTATGAAATCAATCGGTCGTTCGCGAACGATTTGATAATGAAATGAATCAATCAGTCGAAAGCTGCATCTAATTTTCACAATCATTAGCCTCAATTTTGGCTTCGAGATATTTAGAAAAAATGTTCTAATCGATTCATCGAATCGTTCGCGACTAAATTCATTTATTTGACTAAATAAATTAAATTAAAAATGAGTTTTTTTCTCATGTTGATTGATTTAAAGGTCGACCGAAAAAACTAACACAATTTCTACTGGAATTCCCTAATTTTTGATTGGTGATTGAAGGAATTGATTTTTCAATTCTTCCACTTCGGTGCATTTTTTATCATACGTAAGTGAAAAGCTACTAAAATTCAATGAGAAATATAGCTCAGGAAAAATCGGTGAAAACATGAAAAAATTGGTGAAACTAATTAAAAATTACAGCATTTCAGAAGTTATTTTTCACTGGCCATATTCTCAATTTTAAATCAATGAAAAACCATCGAAATTCAGCGAGGATTACAGCACTGGAAAGATCTGTAAAATTGACTAAAAACCCAACAAAATTCACTAAATCATCAGCAAAAATTCACAAAAACATTGCTGAGTGAAAAATGAAAATTAAATATTTCTTAGTGATTTTGATTGCTTTTTTAAAATTAAATTTCAAGAGTGATTCAATGACGACATTCTGAATTTTGAATCGGTAAAAGTCGTAAAATTGATTAAAAACTGATCAAATTCGCCAAAACATCAGGAGAAATGTTGATGAATAAAATTTTCAGTGGATTTGTTGACTTTTTACTGGCCACATTCTCGATTTCATATCGATGAAAAATCACTAAAATTCAATGAGAATCATGGCTCAGGAAAAATTAGTGAAAATGAGTGAAAAATTCAACGAAATTCACTGAAATTGAAAATTTGGTAGGTAACACAATTTCACTAATAATTTTCACTTCAAGATGAATTTTGTCAGTAAAATTTTCTCTGTACCTAATTCTCAACATTTCGTATTATTTTTCAATTTTTGGAAGAGACTCCGAAAAAACACCTTCACCGATTCGTTCGAGAACGACTCCACAATTTTACAAACGAATCAGTCCAGAATAAGCACACATTTCCAATCCTAACTTCATTTAAATCCATGACCACCGTTCAAATTCGAAATATCCCAACACAACCAAATTAGAACACATCGTTCGCGAACGACTCGCTTAAAAAAAATCACAACCAACCTCGTCATATTTAAATTCGCCAGATCATTGGCCAGATCGACGTTTGCTTTGGAATAATGTCGTTTGTCCGACTGCTCCTTATCAGAACCAGACGACGAATGGTTATCTGAGGCATTTTCGTTCCTTCGACCGAAATCTGCACCGAAATACGTTCTCGCTTCAGATTTACTACCCTCCGTTTGCGACGTGAACTGCGTATGGAAAGCACTTTGTCTTGGTGGAGGTGGAGGGGTAGCTTTGACCGGTGGAGCTGGTTTCGGTGGTAAAGCTGGTTTCAGGGTTTGATTATCTGATATCGCGTTATTCACATTTTGAAGGTAATTTTTACGGTATTCGTGACCGGCAGCCTGAAAAATAATCACATAGGTAAATTAAGTACCCATAATTAAAACCATAAACATAACATTTTTTAGTATTCTACGCAGTTAGGTAGCAAGTTAGGCAAGTTGATATTTTATTAATAAAATCGAATCCCTAAACTTCTTTTTTTTTCAAACATCTCGAACCCAAAATAAAATTTCACCCTTTTACCCCGCGCCAACCAAACATAATTTCCACCCAAACCTACCGATGCGAACGGTCCGACAATTTGAGGCTGTACGAGTTGAATTCGCGTCGACGTTGTTTGATAAATTGGCGAAACGCTACTCACCGGTTTCTGCAATCAAAATAACAAAACCAAACATGAGCGAGAGAGAGAAACAAAAAAAAAACTGCAACGAATCTCGCCAACAATACTCCTAAATTTACCAACACTGCGATATAAAACGCCTCTCGAAATTAAATCCATTCTTTCTATCTTTCCATCTCGAGTCCCTCGTCGTTCGTATACATAAGCCGAAAAATTAACACCTCGCATAATTACAGCGAAATTTAAGGCAGAAAAAAAAGAACTCAACTAATAATGTAAGACCAAACAGCTCGAAAGAAAAAAAAACCGCGACGCCCATTAACAGATCATTCATAGTATTTTTTTCACTTAACTAATAAACGTAACGGAAGCCAATTTGCCAACAGTAATGTATGCAAATTAACCGCCCGAATATGCGACTAGAACTTGTAAAAAATTAACATTTTTAACCACCCTTGTTATAACACGTTTTCTCTTATTACAACACAAAAAAAGCTCGTGAAAAATTTACCTCTTGTTTTTTTTTCTTCACATTTATGAACTAAAAAGGTAGCTAGCGAGGTATATAGAGTAACACGTCGTTGAAAAATACTATTTTTTCAACTAATATCGTACCTGGTACGTGCTGGTGAATGTAACGACGGTACTTGAAGACGTTGCTGAAGCAGAAGATGAACTGGTATCGGCGTTTTGAGCATTTGGTGATTGATTCGAAGAGTCGTACGACCTGAAAGGGAAACAAAACAAATTTAGATAGGGTGTCTAAAAAACTTTCTTCGAAGAAATGCATTACTGATATATTACTATTTGCATTACTATATTAACATTTTTATTTTGCTTACACCACCCCCCCCCCCCCTCAAAAAAATTCATCGTTTTGAAACAGTTGGAATTAACAAGTAATTTTTTAGCTAACTGACTGAACCAGTGATGGCAAAAGTTTTTCATTTCAGTTTTCAATTTTTAATTTTCAGTTTCAGTTTTCATATCTTGAGGTTCAAAAAAAAAGAAAAAGATGAATTTCTTTTTTTCTATGAGTTTTTAAAAACTAATTTGCGACTTGGCAGCAAAAACTCAAAATTTCAAACAAAAAATTATGAAGAAATTCTAATAAATGTTGAATTTATATATTTTTTGAAATAGATAATTAAATTCAAAGCACTGATCGCTGAAACAAACTGGATATTCAGGGGCGAAGCAAATCAATTTTACTAAAGGGGTGCAGGCCGCAGGGGGGGATCCTCATCAATTCCAAAAAAAATTATTTAAATTCATGGAAACCATAGAATAGCCCAATTTCAGTTATTTGAACCCTTGACGTTTACGATCTTAGCCTCCCAAAATCACAAATGTACTATGTACTTTTTTTTCATTAATATTTTCAAATTAGTGATACAGAAATAATCTTGGGATTAGCACCTTTTCTGTTTACTAAAAAAAATTTTCGATGAGCGAGGAACTTGCCGAGCTAAAATTTTTGGTACTGATTGAAAACTCACAAAAATTGTCACTTGAGCCAAGCAATGGCATTTTTTTCAAAAAAAAAAAAAAAATACCAAAAATTTCATTCCTCATTAAAAAAAAAAAATTGTAAAAGTTGGAATTTTTTTAGAGCATGAACCAATTGCTAAAAAAATTTTGAATTAAAAATTAGAAAAACGATAATTATTGGATAGTTTAAAATAACAGGCACTTTTCAAAATGAATTTATTTTAAAATTTTCAGAACCTATTTTTTTTGTGTCAAAAACAGCACATTTTTGATTAAATGAAACACTTTTATTTTTCAATATTTTTTTGTGAAATGAGAAAAGGAAATATTCTTTCCCTCCCGAGCCCCTGGCAAAGTATTTTCTCCGGCTAAAAAATATTACCTGTCTGCTCTTGCTAATTTTTCTCAAATAAAGGTGTACAGAGGTGTAAGTAGAGGAAAGGTATAATTTTCAAGTCACTTGGTAAGTCCCATCAATTATTCAATTATTTAAAACACAAAAAAAAACGGATTTCTTGCTAAATTTACATTAATCCCCCCCCCCCCATAATATCCAAGCTCTAGATACCTTATGTAGCTCGAAGCCACCACAAATTGTTCGGGATGTTGATCACCGGGTGTTAGAAAACTTACAGTTCATGTAGACTGCTTCAAGTTAGGAGATTTTTTTTCTATTTTTTTAACATAAATTGAGTAATCACGATAGAAAACTACGAAATTGATAGAAAAGATCGAGAAGGATTTATCTACAATGTTAATCTGTAAATCTCATTAAAGCTATGTTTTTATGGAAAATTTTCCAAGATTGTGACATTCAGAAGCCTGCCAGATATCCACTCCAGAACAGCTCAAATTTCAATTTTGCGCCATAGTTAATTTGATGAAATTTTGATTTTATTTAAAGAACATGAAATGAATCAAAATTCAAAAAGTGTATTTCAAAGCTTCAAGTTTCTACAATGGTGTATTTTTGGGTGCTCTTGGGATTTTTTGGCTTTATTTCACAAGTGTATTCGCCGATTGGAATTTATCTCCCCTCCCCTCCCTCCTGTAAATTTTCATATAATTTAAACTCGAGGACCACTTTTTTTTTGGATAAATTCGTGTTTTGAAAATTTTTTCTTCAAAAATATTTTGCATTAATGATGCTAAAATATTGAAAGATAGCATTCCTGATGCTGGGGAAGCATTTTGAAAGGCAGTGGTGCCAATTTTTTCGTCATTATGTATTATCAATTTCTGCTCAAAGAATTGAAAAAATTTCATACGTTTTTGGTTATATTTTTCTCGATTTTTTGAAATTGACCATAATGATGAAAAAATTGGCACCACTGCATTCCAAAATATTTCCTCAGTTCCGAGAATGATATTTTAAAATATTTTAGTATCATGCGAAATATTTTTGAAGGAAAAATTCTCAAAACACGAATTTATCCAAAAATACTTGAGCGATTTGCAAACTTTCAACCTACGTATCAGCAGAACCCTAAAAAGTTCTTGGATTTTTACGATAGATAGCATAAGGATAAATCGATGCAGAATCTCGAATACTTTCATTTGAGACTGGGATATTTTCCCAAAACAGTTTAAGTAAGAGGTAGAGCGAAAAAACCACGATTTTTTTGAAAATTCCCCATCTTGAAGAGCCCATATCTCCCCAACAAAAGCACCTTGAGGGCTGAAATTTGTTGTCGATGAAGGTTTCTGCTGAATTTGATCAAAATCCATCGTCATTTTTTTAGGCGATTCCCCCTAGAGTAAATGCCAAAATCTTGAAAAATGATACTTATTTCAAAATGACCTATGTACTTAATTTTCAAAAAAAAAAAAAGTATTTCATCAGGTAATTGGGGTATTATTGATGTGCACTCAATTTGTACAATGTACATATGTTTAATGCATCTTTCTTCACATCTGGGTAGTGAGTACCTACTCAATTCAAATGCAAAAATTTGAGAATGACTTCACATTCACATCAATATAGGTAGCTTTTTGTAGTTCGTTACTACAACTATAACTATAAACAGTGCCTATTCTAACGTGTAGTTCCAACAATATTGTGTAGCTCCAAAAAATTGATGTGCAGTTGGAAAAAAAATTGTGCAGTTGGAACAAAATTATTCAGAATCCAAATTGAAAAAAAAATGCTGTCAAACAAATAATCAGGTAAAAGGTAGATACATAAATGTAGTAGAAAAAATTACCAAGTAGCAGTGGCACCCAGTGGATGGAAATGTGCTATTGCAGAGTCTTTGAGGGTTCCAAAAATTTTTCAGGAGGACCCACATTTTTTTTCAGAAAACCCCTAATGATTGCCGTGAGTTATGTGAAATTTTTTCATGGGCCAGTTCTGTTCACTTCTAATGATAAAAAACCAAATCCGAAGACAATTTTGTAACGCTCTTCCTACTGTTAATGAGCTATTTCTGTGGAGAAAAAAAACTTTCGAGGCTCTTTTGAAGAAATCTTGGGGAAATGTATGCCTATTACCTATTTCAAGTTTTACAATAATGTCGATCCATCATTATTTTAAAAACATTTTTTAAAAATTTGAAGAGCTGAAGAGCTAAAAACCAGCTTATTTTCGATCTACAAATCAAAGTAGTTTAAACTTATCCAAATTTGAGCTGATTTTCAGACAGTCACACACAGTACGTTTTTTTTAACCAACCTTTTTTTAAATGATTGATTAGTGGAGAATACTGGTTGATAAAAACGTCCTTGATGTGCTTGCCTGAAAATCAAATTAAATGTGGACAAACTTGTTGAATAGACCCAAAAATGGATCATAATTTTTAGCTGCCCAAATTGATTTCCACATACTTATTTCTTAAAGAGCAATTTTGAAATTATATTTCTGGGGGGAACAAAAATCGCTCTGGAAGTTCCAGAATGACTAAATGGCTAGAAATTACAATTTAAGTTAGTTCATGGGAGTTGATTTTAGTTACAGGGCTCCAGGGGGAGGGGGTAAGACTGAAATATGCTCAACTTTTTCCGCCAGATTTTTGCAACTTTTTACCCCAGGTACCCCCCCTTCCACGGATTTTTCAAGATATTTAGCCAGAAGTTGGAAGCAAAAATGTTGAATAATTTAAAATTTTCAAATACGATGCTACCTACAATCACAATTCACAACAAATTTGAATTGTTCCATTGCAAGGTTGGTGTAGTAAGATCAAAAATCAAAAATTCGCACCTCTTTTCTTATTTAATTACTTATGTATCTATGTTTTGTGGATTTTCTTCGGCATTTGGTCTGCGAAAACAAAATTTAAAAAGAGGACAGAACATAATTTTTGGAAAATTTTCAATTTTTCCCGAGCCAACTGAGGGTAAAAGATATACTAAGAAAACTCACAATTTCAAATAATGATTTTCAATATAAAAGTTTCAACGTTAAATTTCAAGCTTTTTGGTATTTTCAAATGAATCCTCGCACTTTTTTTCGCTATTCTAAGTTACATACTCATAGAATAATTTTTTGCTGTTTCGTTATTTCGCACCCATACCAACCCTGTATTGATTGGGTTATGTCTATTAAATTTCTGAAGGTAATGTTTCATTGTTGAAAATTTTTAAAAAATTGTACTTACAATAGAATAATTTAAAAAATTGACAAATTCAAAAAGTAAAATGGCTGATGCAAAAAGTTGATTTTCATAGCTTCAACAAAAATTCTAACAATAGTTTTCAGGGGATTATATGCAATTTGTAATTTCAAAAATAGAAACAAGGGTCTAAAGGCCGAAGCTAAGCTAGGGCAAAAGCTTTAGAAAATTTAATAATTTTTCAAAATAAAACAACATCACGTATTTTTTCAAGTAAAAAGTTTTCTTTTTCAAAAAAATATGAAAAATTGCTCTGAATTTTCTCTCTCTTTTTTGGATAGGGGGGGGGAGGATATCCTTTAAAACGAATCTCAAAAAATTTCAGTCAGCATTGTGTAGCTCCAAAAAAACCTTAGAATAGGCCCTGCGGTCTATAAACTAAAAACAGTAGGAAAAAAGAGCAACAAAAATTACCTCGACGTAGTATTGCCGACCGTCGAACAGGTAGTCGATCTGGATAAGTAATTGATATTGGATAACGGCGTCGCTAAGCCTTTATTGTTACTCGAAGATATTGGTATGCTGCGTACGATATTGGTCTGTTGCATTTGTCCGGTCGTCGATTGGTTACCGGCGCCGCCGATCGAATTCGTCGCCGTAATTTTCTGCTGTACGGTATCAGCATTACTACTATTATTATTATTATTATTCTTATCATTGGCCGCCGCTTCGATCAAGCTCGTCGAAATATTCGGACTATCTTTGACATTATTATTGAAATTATCCTCGGCCGAGTATTTTCTAGTACTATCTTGTATATTTAATTTCTGATTATTACTATCGTGACTTTCGACTCCTTCGGCGGGTCTGCGAACAATGTACTTGGTATTTGTCGTACTAGAAGCGACGCTAAACTTCGTACCGCTCGGTAACGTTTGGTATTTCGAGTCGAATTTATTAGGCCAAAATTCCAATACCCTGTCGTCCGATTTACACCCATCCGACGAGTTATTATTATCGACGTTGTTGTATTTGTTATTCATCTGCTGTTGCTGGTGCTGGTGCTGGTGTTGTTGATGATGATGATGCTGTTGTCTTCGCTCATCATCTGAGCTGAATTGCGATGGTTGGGTACGTTGTTGATCTGGGTCGTTCGAACACGTCATCGAATTGATTTCTTTTTGATTATGATGAACCGGATGATAGGATGATTTATTACGTTGGTGATTCGCAACATCCAATATCGAATTTGATGATGATGAATTGGTCAACTGATGATGATGATGCTGCTGGTGCTGGTGCTGTTGTTGCTGATGCTGCTGCTGTTGTTGATACTGTTGGTGTTGTTGGTGCTGTTGCAGTTGTTGTTGTTGCTGCTGCAGATGTTGTTGCTGTTGCTGATGTGGTGATTGGTCGCCCTTACGATGGTTTCGTTTCACGTCTAGGGCCGGCTGGTAATGGTTGTTCGCTGATGATGGCACGTGATGGTATGGCTCAACGGCTGCTATATTCGTATTCGTCAATGGTCGTCCCATTGTCGATGTGGTTTTTGGTACTGCCGTCATACCGGGGTAGGTGGTGTTTTTGTTCATCGTAGCGTTGCCGTTTTTGGTTAAAGCATTCCTGCAAAATAACCGATAAATTATTCACCATTAATAGAGATCACGATATCGAGAAATCGAAATTATTAAATGTGTACAATGCATAATCGATAAAAAAAACAATCGAAAAATCAGATCAAGTACTGTCCAAAAAGATGAGGGAATAATCAGAAGAAACCAGAAGAACATAGAAACGAGGGAGCTCATTCGAGAAAATTAGCTTCAAATTAACAGAGGTGGAGGAAAGAGGCCCTTCAGCCCTGGGCTAATAGCTGACTGGTTCGGTGCAAAAAATACCAGAAATTGAAAAAAAGTTATGCTAACTTAGAGGCAAATTATTTGATCTGATCAGGCATTTCCTGGATCCAATTTGACGTGATCAGATCGAATTGGTGGGGGGGGTGGGGGCTGATTGGAATCAACAAGATCGGGACATTCCCTAGATCCAATTACATCAGTCAAGATTTAATCAGATCCAATGGCTCTTTGAAAAAAATGATCAATATCTCACATTTAAATACGTACTATGTCAGAGATTCTAGTTTTTTGTATGACTTTTAACTTTCAAGGACTTGGAAAAAATCCAAATAAATTCTTGAAATTACATGTTAGATTTTTTAAATCTCGAAAAAAATTACAATTATGTACTGACATGATACAAAAAACATATCTATGATTTAAGACATTTTGACAGCATTTGCAGGATTCATTAGTCATTACCTAATTACCTTTTCTTTTACGAATTTTTCAACGTGTTGTAGAATTCAAAGTATTTTTACGAACTTTTCACGCTTTTGAATTGCAGAAAATTTACACCATCAACTGATCGTATTCCCAATAATTTCCTGCAGTTTTTTTTTTTAGGTCATTCTAAGTAAAATTTCACTCACATTGGCAGGGTACTGTAAGGTCAGTTTCTTGAAGAGCAACCCCTCGACTATTTTTTTCACGAAGAGAGAGTGTAACAGGGTTGTACATGATTAAAACAAATTTTAAAAAAACAAAACGGTGTTTTAAACAAAAAAAGTTGTTTAAAACTTTTTTTTTTGTTTTTAACGTGTTTTTTTCAACTCCAATTTCCTCAAAAAACACATTTTTTTTTAGTTTCTTGTTGAAAAAGAAGGTATTATTAGAGACAAATATTGTGTTTTGATTTCAATTTTTCAATATTTCTTTAGCCTTATAGCTATTTTATGACGTCACATCTTAAAAATTGATGACTGGTGAACCCAAAACAAATTAATTTGTGTTTAAAACACATTTTATAAACACATAGTTTTAGTTTTAACCAAGAAAAAAAAACTGTTTTAAAACATTTTTTTAAAAACATGTTATTGTACAACCCTGGGGGTGTAAAATTCATTCTCTTTCTTTAACTGTAATAGGTAAGGTAAATTAAATGCCCTCTTCCTCCAAAAGTTGACCGCTTTACATTTTCAGTAGCGAATTCTTTCAATAAATTATAAATTTTTCGTTTTCCTCTCATCCCTTCTTCCACCTCCAAATGATGGCTTTTACCTAAATGCGAGAATAGGCATCATTTACACGAGGAAATAGACAAATTTCCCTCTACCTATTCTTGATTTTTTTATGAAGAAAAACTTTTTAAAAATTCAATCTAATTAGAAAATTCTAATTACGGTCCAATTTCCTGGAAATTTTCTTTCAGATCGTCTCTACTTGTCTCCCAATATGTATATCAAAATTGCAATTTCAAAATTCAAAGAAAAGTTTCTAAAAAATTTCTTTGGGAAAAATTTCTTTTCAAATTTTCAATTGAAAAATTGTGGTTGACCGATTAGAAAATTCAACAAAATTTCTGTTGATAAAAGGTTCAATTAGCATCAAACAAACAAGAGTTTTCATGCAATGCAACGTACAAAAGTCTATAGTCCAACTGGCAAAAGAAATTCTATTGGCTCAGGCTGGAATTTTTGCGGCACAAACAACTCAACTGGCTTTTTGTAGATATTATAATTATAGATTTTTGAGGATTTTGAAAAAGTGTCATGCGACCTATCAAAGAAAATTAAAATTTCGCGAGAAATTTATATCTTGCCACAAAAATGTAATTTGAGCCTTTTGAAGGATTTTACGCACACATTAGATCATGATTTTCAGAGTTTTTGAAAAAAATATCACGCAACCTACCAAAATAAGTTGAAATTTTACGAGAAAACCAAAGATTTCGATCAAAAAATTTTAAGGCGATTCGAAAAACTGCAAATTAAAACTGGGTGGATTTTTAGTTTGGAAAATTGACCCAATTTCAAGCTCAAAATTCGTGAAAAGTGCTCAAAAAATTGAGATGGCTGACTTTTTGTCAAAATTTTAATCAATTCTTACAGCTTATGACGACTTTTTCAAAAATCCAAAGAATCATGAGTCAATTTAGGGCTAAAAATTCTTCAAAATTGCTCAAAAAACATTTTCATTGAAAAATTCGTTCGTCCTCCTCATGTCAAAAAATTGAATTTTTTAAAATGATCTTCAAGATATATAAGTACCACAACGACTACAACAAATAGCTAAAATAAAACTAGAAACCGAAAAATCGTCATTAAAATGATTTCTTAATCAGTAATTCCATCCACCCTTAAATTTTGCTTTCATTTTACAAAACCAGCAATCCTACGAGTAAATAAAATCAACAGTATTGAATTATTACTCACATCTGATAATACATAGCATATGGATTCTGAGCTGGTTGCACTTTCTGCTGAGGTTGTTTCTGCATCTGCATCGCTTGCTGATGTTTGATCTGCGCCTGTTGTTTGTTCTGCTGCTGACTAACTGGTTGCTGGAATATAGGCTGGAATTGGGGTTGTTGCTGGTGATTAGGCGGTACATTCTGATTGCCTTGTTTGCTGATATGACTGGCTAACTGTTGATTGAGCAATCGTTTCCTCTGCAGTCTACCCTGTAGTTCGGCTATTCTTCTATCGATAGCTGACATTTCTTCTTGCCGTTGAGCCAACACCTCTCTTTGATGCGATAATCGAGCCGACTGTTGTTCGTTTAGCTTATTTCGATACTGCAAATAAACGAAACCATATACGCCAACATTAAAATCTTAATTTAATTAAACGGGGGTTAAATGCTTTAATCCGTATCATCGGTTATCAGCTTCATAACACTACGTGTCTGTAATAGTGTGTAGTACCTATAGTTCTAGGTATACCAAATACAACGTATATTTTGGCCTACCTACCACCTACGTATACATCGATTGCATTACTCTTTGCATTTCGTACTATACAATACTATACTATACTAGCTCAACTAACTGTGGCTGTAGTATAATAAATAATTCCGCGCACCCGACCCCGACCGACGACACCATGTTTCGACGTTAATTAGTTTCGAATAAATTAACCGGCAACAAATCGGCCCGAGTAGTCGAAAGGTTATAACTATAGACAGACAGACCTTCTGCAATTAGTTTCTGTTTTACAAGATTCATACCGCTAACGTAGACATTCGTTTAGTATGTCAAGTTGTAAGGAAACATCGGTCTTTGGGATTTTCTTACAGGTTGATCTAATCTGTCACGGAGATTTACACCGCTAATCGAATGTTTACCTTCGTGTGCTCTAGAGTAGGTAATCTTAATTATTACCATTAATTATCAATTTTCTTCTCACCAAACTGAAGTGTATTATGTTTTCCCTTTAGCGGATTTTCTTTCAACAGACCACCTGAACTATTGCAATTCGAGAAATTAATGTATACACTAATGAACTTTTTGTTTTGCCAACAGATATTTCAGGCTTCAAAGTTCAAGGTCAGAGTCGTAGGAATGGGGAACAGGATTCCTCCAGACAAATTTCAGTAGGAAATTCGGAAAATTGAATGCCATTTTTCAACAATAAAACAGTAGATACCTACTTTTTTAGATACAGGGTGCCCAGAAATATCGAGCACCCCTAAACAAGTTTTCTACTAAAATACTTTGGTTGGTCACAGTGAATGATAATAATGATAGCGCAAAGCACATGATTGGTTGTTGGACTGGAGAGATAACATTCCACCCACCAATCATATGCATCTATTTCACATTGCCAGCCTATATTTTTAATGAAAAACTTTCTTTGGGGTGCTCGATATTTCTGGGCACCCTGTACTTACTTTTTGTACCTATTACCTATAAATTTTTAAAAAAGTATGTGTACCTATGTGAAATATTCGCTCAAAGGGTATTCCCGGGTAAAATAAGTGGAATGCCCCTGTCCTCGGATTTTTGAAATTTTGATGAAACATTGTTGAATGCTTTAAAAAAAATGTTAAAGCCAAACAAATTTCCCCCTACCCCACTTCACTTGTCCACAATTGGCAAAAAACTCTTTTTTGGAAGGGGGAATCATACTTCAACGAGTTTTGAATAAAAAATTTTGAATTCCCCAAAAATATATTATGGAGGAGGCATGAGCCTATCAACGTGAATTTTTTCAACATTTTTCGGCCCCCTCAGGGGGGAGATATTGACAAAAGAAAATTTGAAACCTCCGTACCTACAAGCCTAATTCTGGTACACAAATTTTTTTTTCTTTCAAAAATATATCCACATGAGTAGGTACTACATAATTGGTAATTTTTTGAATTTTTTTTCCAGGTGGGTCATCTTCAAATACTTAAAAAACTCTCAAAAATGTGTTTTTTGTGTCACGACACCACCAAAAAAAGCCATACTGCCAGTGATATAATTCTGAAATTTTGCATGCGACCCTCTAAAAACAATATAAAACCAACCAACATCTTGAAACCCAAATTTTGAGGCCATAGACACCCCCTCTCCCAATTTTGGGGCAAAAGAAGATTGACAATATGGGTATCGTTATCATATGAATCGAACTCGCTGAACACGAATATGAAGTTAGATTTGCAGTTGGACCCTCCTAAGGGTCACATTGGGGGGAGGGAGTTGCCCAAAATTAGATTTTTCGTGAATAATATGCTTCATTAAAGCGTTATTTACGCAATGATCAGGAAGTTGCATGGCATAAATAGCGCTACGATGAAGCACGTTTCACAAAAAATTCAATATTTAGGAAACTGAAAAATTTTGAAAAAATTCACGTTTATAGACTCATGTTTCCTTTATATATTTTGGCTGAATTCACAATTTTTTATTCAAAACTCGTTGAAGTATGATCCCCCCCACCCGAAAAAAAGCGTTTCTTGCTTATTGTGGGCAATGGTGGGTGAGGTGGCGGGAATTTTTTTTGCTCCAACAGTTTTTTAAATGCACCCAACGAGGACAGGGACGTTCCCCCTGTAGATTAGCCCTACGTAATCAGTTTTAGTGAATTGGAATACATGAGAGTTAACTATAACAATTGCAAAAAAAATCAACCAATTTTGTTCCTACTTAATTTTTGTCCTTTCTTTGCAATTCTTCTGCATTCAATACTCTCATTTTCAGACAACCAATGCTAGATTCGTACTCAACTACTTTCATGATAAATAAGCAAAACTACCCGCCCTTCGGGCAGAAAATATACCCATCGTTTTGAAATTTGGAATTCAAATTAAGAAACAAAATATTGCGATAGGTTTGAAAAAGTTTACGAATTCTAATTCTTTATATTCTCTAAATTCTTCAACTCTAATTAAAATAACATACTTAAAACATAATTTTGAATTAAATTACAATTTTAAATTAAATTTTTGGAAATTAGAATATAAACTACCTAACCTACATGCAGGCCTACATGTGTATTAAAAAAAATTTGATAATAAAAAATTACAAAATACGATTTTTTAAAATCCTCAATTAATTTAATTTAGACCGCAGTTTTGAAAATGAATTTTGAAGCTGAATACAAACATATTTAATTCTCAAAAAAATCACAACAGGTAGTCACTTGAATTTCAACCCCTCTCTCATCCAACACCCAAAAAAACAACATTTTTATTTTTCAATAATTTAATTTGAAAATTTTGAAGAATAGGCTGTCTTAAAATAAAACTGAATAATAAAAAAGTCAATTTCAAAGCGTTTGAAGATTTCAATTGGGGGAGGGGGTGGTTCTAAAGGGAACCGGCAAATTGCACGTATGAAATTGCACGTAAGAAAATTGCACGTATACAATTGAACGTGTGTGATAATTGGACGCTTGTGAAAATAGAACGTCTGCAAATTTAACGTCTGAAAATGATTTAATGTGAGATTTTAACCAACCCAAAATACAGTTTCGAAACGTTCTGAGCAGTTCTGGAGCCTCCAGCGAATTTTTGAAAGTTGAAATTTTCGCAAAATGTTACTCAAAGAAGGTGGAAAGCTAAAATTTACTTCAACATGCTGAGTCAATTCGAGACGGTTTCAAGGCGTTCTGGAACTGGAACCTCCGGTTGTATTTTGGAAATTTCAGATTTTCACAGAGTTCCATAAAAACCGTCTAAATTAACTTTTGAACGTTTGAAACTAGGCTACCAGCTCCTGAACCGGTTGAAACCGTCTGAAATCGACCGCATGTTAAATTTACGGTATTACTTGAATTTTTTTCATTTTTTCTGGAATTTATGAGCAGATAAAAAATTTACTTTTGAAATCGAACTCATGGAATTTCGCGAAAACTCCCTAAAACGGTCGAGAGGGTGCTCAATGTGCACTGACCAAAATTATAGGGGCTGAACTTCATTTTTAGCCTTTTCAGAACAATACAGAAAGTTGAACGTAATAATTGAACGCTGTAAACGTTCTATTTTCACATGCGTGCAACTATCACACACGTTCAATTGTATACGTGCAATTTTAAACGTTCAATTTTCACCAACCCGGTTCTAAAAAACTGACACTTAATTATCTTCGAAAATGTTTCAAAATTTCATTTTTTTAAAACTCGATCAGTTTTTTTTTTGTTGAAAAAAAATAATAAAATATTTCAAAAACGATTGAAATTGTACATATCAGTAACCTGTTTTTTTTCTTAACCAATTAGATGGGTACCGATTTTGAAAATATACTTTTAATTGAATTTGAAAAAGAATGTAATGTTCTAATGTAGTTAGTAGGTAAGTTGAATGTTTAGTTGGCAATTTTGAGAGTCAAATTGGCAAATTCGCAATTATGAGTGTTCAATGATGAACTCACAACTCTGAAATTTGTAAATTTGTGACTGAAAACTCATTGGAAACTGAATACAGGGTGTCCACAAGGCTGGAAAACCTGGAAAAGTCGGGGATTTTGATCGGTCTGGAAGAGTCAGGGAATGTTGTGAAAGGTTATTTCCTAATTTCAAACAGATTTTTCCATTTCTCATAATGAACTTATGAGTTATGACTATGAGTAATATCAATTAAAAATCTCGCTTTTTAGCAAATTTCCTGAAAACTCTCACTCTTTTCCAATAATAGTTCTACGTAAGTGTTGTTTTTTCGCCAGAAATTACTAAAAAATCTTTTCTTTTGCTCAAATTGACATTAGTCTCGAAAATCGCGGAAACTCTCAATTTTTGGCCCAAAATTGCCAAAAAAAAGTCGGGGGTTTTTGCAATTAAAAAGTTGCAAAATATTAGTAATTTAACTTTTTCTGCAAAAATTGGAATAAGGACTGTTTTGGCAGTAATTGCCAAAAATGTCCTGCTTTTTGCTGAAATTAAACAAGTTTCTATCGAGTTTCATTTTTAAATTTTGATTAAAAACGAACAGTTCTGGTTTTTTTGGTGATTTTTTTCTGCAGTAAATTGCCTATGTTTTGTCACTTTTTTGGTTATTTTTTTGAGCTTTTTAGGTAACTAGAGTCACTTTTTTTTCTGAAAAAATGAATCGAACCTTGGAATTTCAAAAAACTATTAAATAAATTCAAAAAATGTTGAATTATCATCAGAAATCTAATTTTCTACCCATCTCAGAACTACCAGCTAAATCACTCTGGGCTATTAACGACTCAAGAAATAATAAATCCATGCTATTTTGAACAAGCCAAGGAGGCTAGATCGAATGCTATTTCACCCTCCCCCACCCATAAAAATAGATAACCCATCAGGCTCATTTCTTTTTACAAAGATTTCATACGTACCCAACCACCCACCAGGTACTTAGCAATCCTATAATACCCGAACTTACAATACACCTACACTTTTATACAATTCAAAACGTCGTTGTCGTCGTTTGCCTACCAAACAGCGAAAGTTTTTCTTTTCTATATAAGAAGAAGAAAAGAAAAAGAAAACATGAAAATTTCATCGCAATTCGTCGGAGCGCGAAAAAGTTAACATTGTTTTCGTGTGTATTTTTTCACGTTCACTCCGCGCTTCGCTGAGCCACCAAAGTGCAAAATACGCATCCACTCGTACCAACGCCAGTACAGTACGAAGTATATCGCAATATAAATACTACAAAACTAAAAAAAAAAAAAACAATAAAAAACCCTAACGCGGAATATATATATAATATATAAGTGTATACAGTGTATACGAAATAACGAGTGAAAAAATCTCTTTTTTCGCGTTCAATTTACTTAATGAACTGCGATTCTCGAGTATACGAGTATATACTACACGAAGAGATGGTATAGAGCAGAGAGATAGTGCACACTTTATACTCTAAATAGAGTTGTTGTAGTTCATCTCGAGGATGTTATGACAGCTCGAGCCTAAGCCTATTGCGGTGTTAAAAGAATTAAAAATTCACGATTGTTTCGCTGCGGTTACTACTGCGTCGTCGTATAGGCTTACCACTGCACACAGACACAGCATCACCGCAGAAAGCAGACGATTGCGGGTTGCGGGAGAGAAACCGAAGGATGGGTGGGTGGTCGGGTGCGTCACAGACGAGCGAGGTGATTAATTCCGCAAAATTCGTCCTTTTGAGAACATTTAAGCTGAAAAGAATTTTGGAAAACGGAACGCATTAATAATAGAGAAGGCGAAGGCGGAGCAAGACGCATTCTCTCCCTATCGTACACGAGAGATGGAGATTGCTACGGAAAGAGTTGAACCTTTGGTGCTCTGTGAACAAGAGGGACAGGGGGTGGGGTAAAAAAGAGACAACATCGTGTATGTCGTACGACGAATGACATTTACAAAATGATACTTCAATACGTCCGTCGCGTCGTTTATATATACTACGTAACGTTGTATATACGTAGAAAGACGAGTAATTGGGTTTTCTCTTACGGCACAGCTCACTAGTGTAGGACGCTAGACAGCTATATCTTCGCTAGGAGCAGGATCGTTGGAGTGGAAATTCGGACGCTTCGAGACAATCCGATTAAAGTATTTGCAGTAAATTTTTACTCCACGTTTGGCATACACTACGTATAGAACTTGGGCAAGAAGGTAGGTAACACCAAGTTGACGGAAGTGTATATACGGCGGAGAAAAAGAACCAGGGGTGAAAAGAGAAGCTGCCATGAGCCATGGTTCGTAAAAAGAGTTGAAAAGTATGTTACCGATCGAAAAAGCCTATATCGTTGAGGACAACCTACGCATATTGGTGAAAAAAAAAAACTCTTTTCCGCCGTGAAACTTTTACCTATAACGATTTAATATTTCACGACGACAAAACACCACCATCACCAACAACAGCAACGAAAGCAGCAGCAGCAGGCTAACAAATGGTGACTTGGCGTGTGCGTTTGCCGGGTTCGAACAAAAATGAAGTATTAATAAATTATGTATATGCTATGGGTGTTGCGAAATTACCGCCATAAATCCGAGACCCACGAATATTCTATCACTCAGCGTGAGTAAAAAGTTTATTATTCACGTAGCTAGCCTATTTAATTTCGCCAGTCTCTCGATAAAGGCTACGCTGCCTTGCCACCGCATATCGTTGTTGTAGGTGTATAGATAGGTAATATTCGCCAATATACCATACACGTCGTCGAGTATGGTCGAGGGCCGAGCAAAACTGCAAGTAGTTCTACGCGTATCTACAAAAACTACCGTAAGTTTTCAACTTGGCTGTATAGAGTAGTTACGCGGCCCTTTTTGCTCTTTTTTTTCTCTCCCATTCGACTTTCTCTTTTATTTAGTACACCTCTAAAAAAGATTCCAATCTCGGAGTCAGCTCTCTCGGTAATAAATTTTTAATTGTATAGCGTTTTATTTCACGTTGTTGATGCCTTAAAGAACCGAAAAGATCGTTAAGAAGTTTATTTCCTACAACGAACGCGTACGTAGTACGTCTTTATATACTATACGCAGACCTACCAAGACCTATCTACCTGTTCCCCTGCTCGCCATCCCTCAAAGCTTTTCTTAACCAATCAATTAATTGTTCTTATTTTCAACTTGCTGAGCTTACGTTAGAGTACAATTCGAATGGTCGAATAGCTTATACACAATAAGGGGGTTTTGAAAAGCAGGTTTTTTTTATTGGTGATTGGATTCATTCTAAGTTGAAGCAGTAAAACGACCGGAAAAAAGCTTTTGATTTATGATTTTATTTTTCAAGGTCGAATGTCGTAGGAGGATGAAAACGGAGAGACAATTTTATTACTGTACGACGACAAAATTCGATAAACGGAAGATTGATGGAATTTATGTCATTGGATGTTCAGATGAAGGACAGTTTTCAGGGGACTAGGACAGGATAGGTACTACATATGAAAAATAGGGAATTGGTCTCATTTCTCCGGCCCAGTTCTTCATCCCAGACAAATCTGGCGTTCAGAGAAGCGCTGTAAATGATTTAGTACAGAATGATTCGAGGTAAAAGTAAGAAATTTTATTCACAGGGGAATTTCTCAAAATATCTCTGATTTGAACGGAACACCGATTTTTAGAAAAAGCATGGTCTGAAACTACCATAATCAGAATTTCGGCTGCCCGAATTAATTTTTCGATTTTCAACGAATTTTTGAAAATTCAAAACTGACTATTGCGCCATTTCTGGGGATTCTGATGCCTCCGGTGCGATTTTAGATTTCTTCAGAAGGCGTGGAATCGATTTGGGCAGCTGAAAATCGAGTTTCGGGTTATTTTCGACCAGTTTCTATATACGAGTACTTAACAAATTTACCCTTATTTGAGCCAAATTTCCAGGCGGACACTCGAAGTGTGTTGTTTCTTATGTTGTTGTGTTTTTCAGCAGGAGAAAACTCACTTGGAAAGTGTCCCAAATGTGGATCAACTCGTCAAACACATTTATAGCAGCCTAAATCGATTTCCATACCTTCTGGAGAAATTCCAACGAAAATCACGCCGGAGGCTCCAGAATGGATTGAACGATTAAATTCATATGAGAATGAGGAGGAGGGGGGGGGGGTAAAAAATATTAGTTTTAACCCAGATCTTCATGATTTTTATTGAATGATATAATATTTTTAAAAAAAACAATTCGCCGAAAATGGTCAATTTTGGATTTAAAAATTTGCCAAAAATCGAAAAATCAATTTGAGCAGCTGAAGTTTTGGTTATAAGGATTTCGAATTATGCTTTTTCCAAAAATCGTGGTAACGTTCAACTCGAAGGTGAAAAAATTGACTAAAAATTCCCACCTTTTTGCTAAAAGTTGTTGGAAAGTTTCATTTTGCGCCGAAAATTTTAAATAAGCTCTGCTTTCTGCCAAAAACAGCAGAAAATACAGATTTTTGTTAAAATTGCCCATAAGTCTCGTTTTTTTGCCATACACCTCTTGAATCTTGAGGTACCTACGTAATTTGGACATTCGACAATTCAATCATTGTAACTAACATGATTTTTTTGAGTATTTTGTTGAGAATTTTAAACCCAAGTTGAGTCATCATTTTATAGATCCTCGAATAAGCGTAACGCGACCTAAGTACTTAAATAAGCAGCTGAAATTTCAAAAGAAATTCAAATATTGAGACGAAAATGTTTTTAGAGCAATTTTTGAGAATTTTGAGCAGAATATTGACATTGAGTCATGATTTCTGAGAATTTAAAAAGTATTATGCGACTCACCAAAAAAAGTTGAAATTTCAGTAGAAAATCAAAAATTTCTATAAAAAATTATTTAAAGAACTTTTGATTGATTACTGAAAATCATTTAAACTATACCCGGAAAATTCATTCAATTTCGGGCTCAAAATTTTAGAAAATTGTTGAACAAATAATTACATTCATCAAAATTGAGTTCCTTGCGAAATTTTTATCAACTTTGATATGTCGTGTCGTCGCATGATATTTTTTTTAAAATAAAGACCCCAGTTCTGAGCTCAAAATTCTTCGAAAATATTCAAAAAAATTCGTCACACTATTTGAATTTCTCACGAAATTTAGCCTGTTTCAATACGTCGCTCGCATTTCATTTTTTTCAAAAATCTCAAAATTATCACGCTAGGTATTTCAGGCTACAAATGTTATAAAAATGCTGAATTCCTCGTGAAATTTCAACCTATTATGATAAATCACATGGTTACTTTTGAATAATTGTACAACAATTCGTTTATCAGTCGAACCTTGTGAGGGGGAGGGGGTGAGGGCCGAACCCGAACCCCAATTTTTGGGTCGGTTTCAGTTCACGTTCGCGTTTAAATTTGTCGGTCCGATTAATCGTTCCTACTCAAAAATAGGCTTCATGAAAAACTCCATAACAGATAAGCTTAACACTACTCACCTAATGTGACCGTATTGGTAAGTTTCTTTTCCCCCTACTCTCTTTGATATTTTTTTCCGTTCTTTTTCATAATATATTCTTAAAAAATGATGTGATTAAAAAAATTGGCATAAAATGACCTCATTGGCCGAAAAAAATTGCACTGCAATCAATTAATCATTTACAATAGATTAATGAGATTTGCAAAAAAAAAAAAAAAAAAAAAAAACGTTATCTCTAAAACTTTGAGAAACTCTGAAATATATACATATTTCTCATGCCCCTCTCCCATTATTTACTTAGATAAAACAGGAACAGAAATTAATGTGCATTGAAAATAAATCTTTTTCAATATTATAATAAAAATGTCTTAATTCCAAAACTTTCAACTAGTACTGGGTCTCATGTTTGAAGAACAAAACACTGATAAAACACCTCATCAAAACTTCTCAAATCCGTAGCTTCTTGCATCAAAAAAAAAAAAAACGTCAAAAACGTAGGTATGTAGATTACCTACACGGAAGGCACAACGTAAGGCAGGATCAGGAAGTGGAAACGAATGACGAGAAAATCCACTCAAACAAAACCACATACTTATGTTGGGTACCTTACATACTTCTACCCAGAAATACCATACACACGATTTGCACATTTTTCCTCAACCCGAGCCTCATCGACCAATTAAATGGTTTCTTTTATCGTACACATATCGTATCTCTATAATACCTAATACGACAACGAACAAGTACCTACACTTGCACACACTCGAAGAAAAAAAAATCCTTTTAAATATTCAAAAGAAACTCGACTCATAAAACACAACACACACACTAAGAATATTCGAAATTTTTTTATTATTCAACTCCGACCCATTTCTTTACCTTTTAATACCCTGAAGGGATTCGGGAAAGAATTTTTCTCTATCCGATATGCTCTCATACTAACATACGAAAAGGAATTATGTACCTAGTTCTTTTTGCTTTGCTGTGCGCGTGCTTTTTTTGCCCGATATATACATACGTAGGATGGAGCGAAAAGGCGAGTAAATCGTACCCGTGTTTAGTTTATATACCTACACGGATACGAATAGGACGAAATTCTTTTATATGGTCGTACTCTTTGGAATATTTATCTTTTCAAAAATATACGTGTACGTATATATCGTTTTATGGATACCATTTCAAAGTTAAAAGACACGGAAAATACTTTTTTTATGCGAAAACTGTATTTTGTTTCTCGACTACCGCGTACGCGTAGACGAGAAGAAAAAACCGCAAGCTTGATTGATTAAAATACACCGTAGACAATTTTCCTCCGCCTCTTTTCATCGTTTCGTCTTTTTATAATTTCATTCGAATGCGTCTCCTATGAATAATTTCGTCGTACAAAAAAACATCTTCCGATCATTTCGCATCATATTCGCGCGTATTTTACCATCATTTTCCACTCCTTCGGAGCCGTTTTTTTGGACGTTAAAAATAGGTACACTCGAGTGGGATTTTCTGCTAACTCACGTTCAAGGGTTTCACCATCCATGAATATACTTTTTTTTATAGGTATAAGAGTAGGTAGATATGGGTAGGTGAAGGTAATAGGTATACACGGATTGGGATTCGTTCATCGTATACCGTCGATAAAAAGCTAAAGCGAAACGCTTTATAATGTATTTCGCGCTATGCAAAAGGAGAATTATCCATTAAAACGCCTTTCACTATCTGTACAAATGCGACCCAAACTCGCACATTTGCTTGTTTAGTCAACTCAAAACTACCCGCTGTAAGTATAGGTTAGCCTATATTTACGTACCTATATGAATGGTGCTTTTCAAGAAGGTCCTATCGACCGATAGGACCTTTTTGAGGAGTTCATGAAATTTGAATCTCTGACGTTTTCTACACAAGATGGTGCAAACCGCAGCGCTCCATGTGGTGTTGTTCACAAACAGCAGCTACATATATGAAGTTGGCTAAGAAACGCAACTGGAAAATGCGCGCATTACCTTCTTCTCCGAAATGGTTGATCACAACTATACCAGAAGGCACTCTTGAGTAGTAATTTTCAACGCAGAATTCAAATTTTGAGTCAATTTTGCCCCTCGACCCCAAGGGGGGGTGGTACCAAATTAAAATTTGGGGAAAATGTGAAAAAATCGAGTATAGTGTCGAAATCTTGATACTTTGGGTTAAAAACAACGATTTTTGAGTCAATTTACCTCGTAGCCCCCCAGGGGGGTGGTATCAAATAAAAATGCGAAAAAATCGTGTATAGTGTCGAAATCTTGGTACATTTGGGCTGAAAACCCGATTTTCGAGCCAATTGTGTCCTTCGCACGGCGGGGAGGAAGGGGGTGGTACCAAATCGAAATTTGGGGAAAACAGTGAAAAAATCGAGTGCGCACTCACACATGCATGGCTAAAGTATGAGATGATACAGATTTTTGCAGGTTTCCGCAGGTAAATCGATCGCAGTTGTTTTACATACACTAAAATGCATAATTTTTCATATTCGTCGTTTTGGGGAATGCTGGCGGAAGAAATTTCTGCCCTACAGTATTAAAGATATTACATTAAAGTACTCAATTTTTTCACTTTTATCCTAAATTTTGATTAGGTACCACACCCCTCCCCCCGGAAGCCGAGGGACAAAATTGACTCGAAAATCGGGTTTTCAGCCCAAATGTACCAAGATTTCGACACTATACTCGATTTTTTCGCATTTTTATTTGGTACCACCCCCCCTGGGGGGCTACGAGGGAAATTGACTCAAAAATCGTGGTTTTTAACTCAAAGTATCAAGATTTTGACACTATACTCGATTTTTTCACATTTTCCCCTAATTTTCATTTGGTACCACCCCCCTGGGGGTCGAGGGGCAAAATTGACTCAAAATTTGAATTCTGCGTTGAAAATTACTACCCAAGAGTGACTATTTCATGTTTTTGGTGGGTTTGAGAAGGAATAAAATCGATTTTTAGGTGAATAACCGCAAGAAGGTCCTGTCGTTTCAAGAAGGTCCTATCGAGGTCTCTTTTGTAAAGCGCTCCCATGGAAATGTTGGTGGTGGAAAAAAAATTACTACGCAGGAAATAAATAGTGGAAAGATGCTTCTATTCAACAAAAAAAACCGGAGCTCGCTATATCATTTTAAACCAAAATGGCAAACCACTGAAATATAAAAATGCGTTTTTCTCAAAACCAGTTTTTTGTCGATAGGACCTTCTTGAAAAGCACCATTCATATGTGGTTTGGTTGGTTAGATACCTTTACATACATATGTTTGACGCCGATGTACGACTATGAGGCTAGATAATCTTATTTCAATTTGAGATGGTTCACCTTGCTTTTTTTCTCACGAATTTGAAATTTGAACAGAGTTGCTCGTTGGAGTGGTGTTTTTATGGACTATGCACCAGGTGGGCTTCAAAGGGAATCTATAGTAATAGTATCATGAACAACAAGTAGAAGATATGCCAAAGATCCATCAGTAAAACAAAATTAGGCAGTTTTAAAAAAAATTAAATCACAAACTCTGTCACATTACTTATTAATCCCAATTATGATTGATTCGAAGAAGTTGAACACACTCCGTTTAATTGAGCAACAAAAATCAAAGATATCTGATTGAAAGATGGTTTCAGCTTATTGCTTGTTGGTTGCCTTCTAATTTGAAAGGGCTCTACAGATTTTTTCTCATACCTGCATGATGTTTCATAACATAGGTTTTGATAATCAATACCTACAGCAGGCCAAACTGCACAGGGATGAATTGGTTTGCCAACTTTAGAAACTGAAGGGGCAAAGTTAGATCATGAGGATTAGCAAGTCACTAAAGTAACCCCAGTAACAAACATTTTGTGGTCACCAATAATATATTCAACCAGATTGGGATGATTCATCTGGAATTTCCCAACACATTGCAATGTACAAATTATGTACAAGAAGTAGTGTCAAAACTGATTGATAGTAAGTATCCCAATTAGTTAATTCAGATTATATGTAGTAGGGCAATTGCTATAATTTCAAGTGTAGATATATGTAACTGCATTTTATGAAGTACCTAAATAAAGACAGCATACTAGTACGCAAAAGAAGCAGTAGGTATATGAAAAGGAGTTTATTCCTAATCTGTAGGGCTAGGATTTTTATGATAATGCTTTTTTTTTGTAGCAACACCCTATACGGCATAAATATATTTTCTTTGCGTTTCATTCCATTCTGAGGCGAATGGTGAAAGTTGATTGTGCTTTTTTTTGCTTTTTTTTGGGTGTAAATGCTTTAAAATGCTTATTTTGGGCAAAAAAGGCGGACATTTTGCTTTTTTGGGGCTTTTTTTCGTCGTTAGCGCTTTTTTTTGGTAAAAAATTGGTAAAATGAAGAAATTAGTTCCAAAAATACAAAAATTTATCAACTTTTTGCTAATTTTTGAAAAAAAATAGTTGTTAAAAAAAGATGAGTTCAAAAAAACAAGGGAGGAAAAACTGAAAAATAACAGATTCAGTTTTCATTTTTCAATTTTTATTTTATTTTATTTTTTATTAAATTTTTAGTTTCAGTTTTTTTTTCTTTTTTTTCTCCTTTTCATCTTTTAGTTCATTTTGGTTCAAGTTGTACATATTTAAAGGAGGTATCTTGCTCGGTTTGAAAAAACCTTCATTTTGATACGTAACATGGTAGGATTTGATAGCGCTTGTTTTTGCTTTTTTCTTACATTTTTCTTGCTTTTTTATAGCGCTTAAAACGTGTTTGATAGCGCTTAAAAATCCTAGCCCTACTAATCTGCAATGTAAGACTATAATGAAACTATTTCCAACAGGAGAAAAATCAGTAGTTTTAAAGTGTTTCAAACCTTTGTTTACATTATTATATTTTAGAATTTCTTTGCAGATTGGGTCATCCAGAAGATCCATAAAGATCTTCAAATCATAAATATCCTAACATATTTCATATTGTATTTGTAGTTATTATTTGTGTCTATTTAATATAATTAAAGGACTTGAAGCTTTAAGATGGGATTAAATTTGAGTAGTTTTTGTAAGATATTAATACAATGCTGTTGTTGCAGACAAAATATGCCTGACAAATAAGTACCATTTTTTATAAAAATCATACAGATACACTTGAAATTTGAATAATCACAATACCTGTTGTACAGTGGCGTGAAGAAAATTATTGGACTTGCGCAATTATTTTTTGCTACTACATAAACAGGTTATTGTAGTTTTATGGGGTAAAAATGTACTATTTAGTAAAATAAACTCTTTCTCGATATTTTATACAATATCATTGACCATAATGAGCATTTTTTTAGTGAAGAAGCATTCATGTGTTATTGAAAAAAAAAATTATAAAAATTATAAAACCATGTCTGCAGTAAGATCAATATTGTTTTTTCAACAAAAATGTGATCAAATTTTAAAGACATTCTGGCACAGATGAATTTGATGGAAAGTATGTCAAAGCCACCCCACTCATATTATGGTATGGGGTTGTTTTTGTATTAAGGGAACAAGTAGTTCATACTTTGTTGATAGTAATATGAATCAAGTACAGTATAAACATGTTTTAGAAACCAAACTCCTCCCACAAGTCAACAGATGGTTCAATAAGAAGAAATTCATCTACATGCAGGATGGTACTTTGTGCCACAAAGCAAAAACAGTCATGAATTTCTTGACTTGATAAAAATAAAGGTTCTTCCATAGCCAGGTAACTCTCTGGACTGCAATCCAATTGAAAACTTATGGCGATAGTGAAAGACAAGTTGAAGAAGAAGAAGAAAATAACAACAAGAGGGGTATATGTTGTTTCACTGCAGATCTTTCACTGCCACTAAAAAAGATCATTTTTGAAAAAGGTGTTCATTTTGCTATCACCGTGATACATTACATAATACACATCTGCTCATATATGAAATGCAAGCGAATGGGGTCTGTACATAAAATTGCCGCATTGGTGTTTCTAAAACCTGAAGATGTCGAGAAAGGTCTAAAAAACATTCTGCAAGAAGAACTCCCATCATCCTTTGAAAGTGTCCTAGACTACTTCAAGGACACATATATATAGGAAGATTAGTTCGTTGTGGGAGAGCTCATAGGCAGCCCAAATTTGGTATCATCACGTGGAATGTGTACCAACATACTCTACATGGCATGCATTGTACCAACAACTTTGCAGGGGCTGGAAATATCCAATTGCATAATTAGTTGAATGAGCATCCATCTTTCTGGAATTTCATTTCTACTCTTAGATAAGTACAAAAAGGATGGGACCACACTCTCCAGCAAGTATTAGTTGGCCATAGTCCTGATATAAAAAGAAAGAAATACAAGGAATGTGACGACGAATCCTGAAAATTGTCCAGCAATACAACAGACGTTCAATTAGTGAATATCTTGAGGCGATCTCCCATAACCTGTACTTGTAAATGTCATAAATGTGAATAATTTTCCAATTACGTACTTATGATTTTATCAATTATAATTTCATTTTTCATATTTTCATCATTATGTGATCTTTCACCATAGTGGCAAAACAAACACTTTTTCAAAAATGTCCCTTTTTCAGCAGTGGCAAAATGTCTATGGCAAAACAAACGGCTCCCCAATAAGATACCAGTTCATTTGAGAAATTGAAATAATTCAGTGTGATGTCTGTACTCAAAGAAACTGTAAACTACTCATCAAATCAATGCCAAGAAAGATTAAAAATGTGATTAAAAGTAATGATTATTACTATCAACCATATATAAATGGACAAGTAATTCAATGTTGAAAAATCAGTCGAATTGACAGCTACATTTCAAATGCAAAATCCAGGAAACCTTATGTGTATGCACCAAATCTAATATTTACAGTGTGCTGATTGATCATGGTAAGACACTGATGGAGATTGAGAGAGAGATGGTTCAGCATTGCAACATGGTTGACATTACTTGTGAAGATGGATAGAGAGATGGTTCAGTGTCAGTGGCGTAGCCAGGATTTTCTCAAGGAGGGGGCAAAACCAGATTTTCAGGCATAAAAAATCAAAATGAGGGGTAATTTTCTGGAAATCTATTGTAACTAATATGTGGTGATTTCATAAAAACGAAGGCAAAATTACTGCTCGAGCGAAGCGAGAGCGAAAATTTTTAAAAATGGGTCCAAACAACGAAAAAACGTCCATTTTTGCATGTTTTCTTTCAAATTTTCGCTCTCAAGGGGGGGGGCATGGCCCTCTTCGCCCCCCCTTGGCTACGCTACTGTTCAGTGTTGCACCATGGTTGGTGTCACTTGTATAACGCAACCAACCACTTTGCAAACACTAGTAAACTGGTGCATGCACAGAACATTTCCTGGATTCTGCATCCAAAATGTAGCCGTCAAAAACTCAGATTTGAATTATTCGTCCATTTACATAAATGGTCAATGGTTATTACACTAAATACTAAGATTTAATTCAAATAGTAATTGTTTTGCATATAAGATGGTAATTTATTAATTGTTGCATTCCAGACCAGTGTTCAGTCCAATTTTAAACAAAATGTACTGCTTCATTTTGAAAACAAATGATCAGTCTGCATCAGCTAGAGTCTACAGATGACCATTCCATTAGAATCAATAATATTTAATTATATTCCAATTTTGAAATTTTCAACTAGGTACATATTACCCTAAATGCTTCTTGACCAAAAAAATGTTTGTTGTGGTCAATGATATTGTATAAAATATTGAGAATGAGTTTATTTGATTGAATAGTAGGTACATTTTCACATGATAAAACTACAATAACCTGTTCATGTAAGTAGGTAGTAGCAAAAAATCATGCAAGTCTAATAATTCTCACGCCACTATACATATTATGTAATAACATATTATAATCATTCGATAATAGCACATAATATTGTGTTGTTTCCTTTAGAAATCTCATTTAAAGGAGGTATTTCAAGTTAAATGATCAAAATTCAAATGTTTTGTTAATATACCTACTGTGTCAATTATTATTTGTATCAATGTATGCAAATAGTTTAGAAAATTTTTATAATTTTTCATGGTAAATTGAAAATCATTTTATTCTACTTTTTAGTTCCAGAACTCTTGACTTGGGTAATAATTAAAGAGATCATATACCTAGCTAATTTCAAAGCAGAGAACCATAAAATGTGTTTTGTGATTCTATTGGTGAGAGAACTGCAAAACAACTGTGGTTTACTGGTTTGGAACCACAGTTCTGCAGTCCCATTAGTAATTCAAATCCCAACAACTCTGTTGAAATCAAATCCCCTGTAGAATCCTATTTTCCACTTAGTACTCGTAGTTAAGAATTATTATTTGATGTTAAACATTATAATGAACCACTAATTAAATGGTTGACATTCCTCACAATATTATTTTTTGTG
Source organism: Planococcus citri (assembly GCF_950023065.1). Classification (NCBI taxonomy): domain Eukaryota; kingdom Metazoa; phylum Arthropoda; class Insecta; order Hemiptera; family Pseudococcidae; genus Planococcus; species Planococcus citri. The sequence continues at coordinate 31,707,586 of NC_088679.1, forward strand.
TAACCTTTTTATGGGTAATTAAGTAGGTACGCAAAAAAAATAATAATATGCAAAATACTTGATAAAAAGACCATTCATTCTACTAATACATAAATTAGCTCATCTCAAGAGTATAAACTCAAATCAATAATATACGCTTGAAATTTAACACTCACCAATAATTCAGCTCTCAATTTCTCCAGCTCAACAGCTGCCGACGACGGAGGCATCTGCGCCGAATTAGAATTCCTGCCACGCTGTAATTCTTCTAGCTGCAACGTTAATTCTTCCACTTTAGCCACAGCCACCGATAATTCTTTTTCTTTTTCGTTAAATAAAGCTCTAATTGATTCCAAGTCTGAAGCTGTAATGCAAAACAAACAATATCCGTACGGTTAATCTTCCACCATCATTTACCTAAAAGCCAACAGGGGAAGAAAACTTTCCACCTATTCGGATAAAAAAGCTGTAGGTACGTTAAAAAATTCATTATAATACTTTTTTTTCCTAACCACTCCACCAAGGCGGATTTTTCTCTCGTATATATACTAACGTAATCTCAACATTTTTTTCCTAGACATTTTTCGTATTCAACCGAATCGAGAACATTTCTCCATTTAATATCGTACATCTCAAAAGCATTCACGTGCTCGAATCGCGATATTTACCTAGACGAAGAGGGTACACAAGGGTACATACGGAACAAAAACAACCCGAGTAAATAAAACAAAAACCGCGTCATATAAAATAGCAGACGATAACTTATTAAACGCCACCTCCCTTCGCCATTCTTCTGCACCCCCACGTTCTGTGGGCGAAATAACGTAGCATTTAAATGACGGCTAAACATGTATACAGCGAGCCAGAAAATGGCAAAAAAATTACCATAAAGAAGTAAATAATGGATTTTTAATTAATAAATGGAAACACACGTACGTACATCGCATCGGTACATTTAAAATCGCCTGTGCTAATGTAACTGCACGAGCGTAATAGAAAAAGGCTCGATTCGTTCCTTTTTTTTTCACTTTGCCTCTCTTCTTCACCTTTTCGCCATTCGTGTACACTTTTACAACTGCTACGCGGAGAATATTTTTCATTCGATAATTCGCTGCTTCGGTTATAATTACGCTAATTTTTCCCATCAACGAGGGGCTTTTATTTTTCTATTCCTATTTCCTACCTGAGTATAGGAAACACACGCATAAGCCTCTTTATCCTTATTATGGAAATTTTTTTCACTACATGAGCAAGATATTATACTCGATATTTTCCAACTCCATTAACGTATTCGTTACACGCGTATTGATAAACGTTTGAGGAGAATTTAATTAACGAGAATTCCAATTCAAATGATTACAAGTGGAATAGCGAGAAAAACTTCCATTTTTCCATAAGTTTTCGAAATCGTTCGCGAACGAGATCACTTCTATACTTAGCGACGCGTATGTTATACGATAGTTTGCAAATCGCAGTTTTACTTCATAATTAAATTTCCTTCCGAAGTAAAAAGTATATAATGAAATTTGCTGAGAGGGTGTTTTTCCTCTTTCTCTCCTTCCCTTTCTCTCGCATCCCTCTTTTTCCTCCCTTCAACTCACATTTCACGGTTCGTAAACCGAAAAGTTGAATTGAACAAAGCAACACTACCTACTCACGAGCCAAAAAAACAATTTATGAAAAAATCCACTCATATTTCTGACCGATTTCAATTTCAACTTTCAACAAGTCTGATTTATTAAAACGTCGTTTCGTAATTTTAAACAATATACAAAATTAATTTTGTTCATCGACCTTATCGCTCTTCATTCTGTCATTCGAAAATAAAAACGTGCTGATTTCGTCGTCGTCAATACTTCCAAAAAACGCGGAAATATGTATACTAAAGGTAGGTAAATTCGAAGAACGACGTAGTTCACCTGTTTCGAATATTTCTAATAAAGGAACAACTCAGCAGCAAGAGAACGAAATGGAAAGGGAGAAGGGTCCGGTCATTAATTTTCAAACACTTTGCCCGAGTCGATGTTTCATTGTAAAACTCGAAAATAATCTGTCGAGACAAATTTACGCGCAAATAAAACGTCCAATTTTAATATAATTTTTGTTTCGACAGTTTTTTTTTTTTTTTAATTCGATCCATCAAAATAGAACGTCTATTTTGGAGTCTGAAAAAATCCTGCGATTTTAATAAATCGAGATGGAACTCAAACGTCCCATGATAATAAAAATCTCTAAACCAGATATTGAATCAGTCATGTGCAGCGTCAACTTGAAATGTTAGATGTGTTCTTTTTACACGGATTTTGGCAGATTTTCAAGAATCTGGATTTTGGACGTTTTTAAAATCTCTTTTTTTCAACGCTTTTGAGATTACATTCACCAATTTTTCAAAACCTCAAGCCTTCTTTTTCGAAGTAAAATCCAAAATCCATTTTCAAAAGCTTCTACTCGAGCAGATTCTTGTGAATTCTAAATCTGCCAAAATCCAGATTTTCGAAAATCTGCCAAAATCCGCGTTAAAAGAACACATTAAAGAAACGTTATAGGATCAAAATTTTTCAACACTTGACACTGTGACAAATTGCAAGAAAATTTCTATTCCGTGCAGAAATCATTTAGTTTTAGTCGCAAAAAAAGTTGAGAAAGTGGAGTCAGAATTTTTAAACATTTCATGTTTGATGTTTGGGCGCATGCTTTTGAACAATAAAAATTCATTTTTTGAAAGTCTTGAAATGCACACAAATCAACTATTCAAATTTGAATGGGAGGGGGTGGGGGTTTCTTACGCTCCATAGTAAGAATTCTTTCAAATTTAATCAATACGATTGAATAGAAGATAACAATATTGAAAAAAAGTCAACAGTTGCGCAATGGGGGAGAGAGTATGGATACATTTACCATGGAAATAAAAATGATCAGGTGTAATAGGTACTTATACCGTGTAAGCACCTCAGGTTACTCATATGAAAATTGAATATTCTACGAGTATAAAAAAATGGCCATCAGTGACAGGAAATTATTGTTGCGAGGATGCCTATATGTGAAATCGAAGATGAATACAGATGGAACCAAAACGTATTGAGAGATCAGACAGACGGGTCAAAGACTTTAAGAGGCCAGATGGGCACCTTTGGGAAGCCAGACAGACGACCATGCGAAGCTATGGAGACAGTTCAGAGATCTTATGTGGCCTGGCAGGAAGACTGATGACCTTGAGAGGTTGAACATACGGGCCAATGACCTTGAGAAGACTGATAGACAAACGACCTTTTCAAGCCAGATGGACGGGTCAATGATTTTGAGAGGCCAGACAGGAGAACATATGATTTTAAGAGAAGTTACTAAATTGCTAAGAGGTCCGAGAGAAAATAAACAATTTTTTAACTCAATTTTCTTTCAATTTTCGGGTGTAGGTCTTTCGGGGAAACGGATTCGGGGAAATGGATTCGGGATTAAAAAAATTTGGATTTTGACATTCGGGAAAACGTCTTTCGGGAAAGTGGATTCGGGGAAGTGTCTGGTTACCTTTTAACGAGGTAGGAGTGCAAATTCTCCTACTACGAATACAGCAGGTATGTTTACTTCAGCTGACCAATTGCACAATGAGGCGAGTACCCCTTTCACGAGTGATTTTTATGCAAATTTAGCATTAAAATGGATACATAGGCATCATAAAGTAGAATTGCATGCCAATTGAACCAAAGTTCGTGAAATTTAAATTCGCGTTTCCTTCCAATTTCAAGTAAAAATGGAACAGTTGCATTCATTCAAACGTAACCTTACGACCTATCAAAATGGGTTAAAATTTTACGAGAAGTTCAAAAAATTCGACAAAAATATTTTATAGAACGTTTTTGAAGAGTTTTGAGCCCAAAATTGACTCATGATTTTTGAGATTTTCAAAACTGCTTCATGCGATCTATCAAAATTGGTTAAAATTTTGTAACAATTCTCAACATTATGTTGAAAATGTTTTTCGAGTGTTCTTGAACAATTTTAAACCCAAAATTGCGTGATGATTTTCGGGATTTTTGAAAAAGTGTCATGCGAACTATCAAATTGAATTAAAATACCGGAAGACAATCCAAAATTCCCATCAAAATTTCTTTTGAGCGTTTTTCAAGTGTTTTGGGCTAAAAATAATTCAAATTTGTGGAGTATTATTCAGCCATTTAAAGTAAATCGCACCCGAAAAATTAACTCAATTTGAGCTCAAACTTTTCAAACATGCTCAAAAAAGTTTTGATGGAAATTTTTGAACTTTTTATAAAATTTTAATCCATTTTGATAGGTTGCTTGACATTTTTTTTAAACCTGAAAATCACGAGTAAATTTAGAACTTGAGGTTCTCAAAAAGTGCGCTCAAAACCTTTTCGTTGAAATGTTCGAAATTCTCGCGAAATTTTATTTCATTTCGATAGGTCGCAAGGTCACTTTTGAATAATTCTACGATAGATAGTTCCTATTTTTTACTTAAAATTGCAAGGGAACGTGATTTCAAAATTCTACTGCACCCCATTGTGCGAGTCGTTCTTCGTGATCTTTGGTACAATGAGTGTAAAATGCACTTCTTTATGATACTGAAATGAATTTTTAGAGCTCCAAACTTCATGATGTCTGTGTAGTAATTTGTATGCTAAATTTGACTATAAAAATCAGACTGAAGAGTAACTACGAGTAGCTCTACATTGTGCTACGGGTCAGTTGAAGCAAACAATATATTATTCGGCGAATGAAGAATGTCTGCTGACCGAAAAATTATCTTTCAAAAATTTCTCGTAGCGTGAGTAAGGTATTTTTTTCTTTTTTTCTTTAGTAAAATTTTCGACTATTTTTCATCACACATTTTAATGTAGGTACATAAATAGTACCTAGTGATTTGTTGAAAAATTACATCCTCAAAACATTTTTTTTCAACAGACTATCCAGCTCACTTCGAATATATGTATAGGCAATAAACTAACTCCAAAATACTAAATTATCTATCTTATATCCAAATGTCATTTTTACAGCAACACTGATGAACGCTTGAAGAGGGAAGAAAGTCATCTGAAATGGATGTGAAATAAGGACTATTCTGCTACAATCATATCGGAACTGAATTTTTCTACATTTTTCCCCCATGTAAGTCAAGTACTTCAAAGAAACGCCAAAAAATGAAATTTTCCTCACATTTCAGACTACTTACATCGAGGAAAAATTTCAACCATTTTTGAAGAAAAAATTGTAAATTAAATAAAAATCTTCGTTCTCCCTTCAACAAGCAACAAAGTCCCATTACAAACAATCCGAACACTTCGTAAAACAAAGAAACGCAGCATCTATATACAAGTACGAAGAAATCAAACACATCTCATCACTTACAAACCCATCAACGTGGGAACCCATCGTCGCTGGCAAATGATCCCATTTGAAAAACGACTCGACGCAGCAATTAGTTCATCGCTCGTTTGAATTCGCCTTCGCCTTTTTTCTGCTCTTTTTGAAAAAACCAACAACGTTTAACTTCATTATTAGATCGTTATACTAGCTCTCTTTTTTTTCCTACCCTTCCTCGAACAGAAACAATGGCAATACGTTTGAAAAATAATTCCGCTCGATGCAGCGACTGCGGCCTTTCATCCATTAAACCCTTTTTGCTGGCATAAAAACCAGCAATATCTAATCATTTACAGCCAATTTGCGGTCGAGTTATTTGATTTCATTAATTTGCCGATTGTTTACTACTGCTATCGGTATTGTTTGGCTTGTGTATGAGAAAAGCACACGTGTTTTGTAACGAATTAATCATTTCGACGCGGCGTTCTACCAATAGGCAATCGTATACACGAGAGATTAAATTTTCAAAGGCATGTAAAACCTCGTGCTGTACCAAACTACACGAGCGCAGTTTGAAAAAGCTATTCTGATTCCGAAACTAGTACACAACCAAGATAGCAACGTTCTCTCTTTTGCAAATCCCCATCCACGTTCGCGCTAATGGCAAAAGAACTCTTTCTGCCTTTTTTTAATAGCTAGGTACCATTCTCCTTCAGACCTATTAATTAACTCCGGGCATCTTTTAGCGAATTTACTTCTTTTATACTCCACCTCTTTCTCTTATACCTACTCGTACCATGTATTCGATCGATACGATCCAATACACTTATGCTAACTCGGGTATTTTTATCCTTAGAAGCTTTCTTCTTCGCTACAGGACAGGTAGATTTTTCTCTATATTACATACAAAGGTGAATTTACATTTCAATATTTAAATTAAACGCGTCGCGTCGCCTTGGCTGTGTCGGCTTTATATTACGTGTACCTACTCCAATTAGTACCCATATTTATATGTAAATACGCGTATACACGAATTAACCTTTCTCGAATACCTACTACATCTAGAGAAATAGCTAGGTTACTACAACGCTTGAATTCTTGATTACTGCATAGTTTGTACCATTTTCGTATCAACTTACCCCTCTCTGAACCACCTTTCACACCTCACACAATCCTCACTCTACAGCAATTCATCCTCCCTCTAGCTCTTCCAGCTATAGAAATATCCTGCCAGCATAAGCTACACCTTATCGTTTATTACACGTAGTCTCGGGGTAGTCGATTTTTCAGGAACCCGTTACCGCCTCGGGCGATATAACTTAATATAGGTAGCTATTTGCTCGAAAAATTACACGCTTCGATGCCAGATATTACAATCAAAGGTAAAAGCCAAAGCGAAATTCGTCAAATATCGTCATAAAACGCCCAAACAGATGCAATAATCATTATCGCTCGGTCGCATAATACACTGTATCTCACCTACGTTTCCAAATACCGGAAATCACCCTTAAACTTTGAAGTCCTTTGAACTGGGCAAGCGAAATGTGAAATTATCCAATATAATGTACGAGTTTGGTACCTCCACCTACCTTTAGAATCTTCCAACGTGAACAGAATGTAATTTTGAAAACAAGAGGAGAAAAGGAGGGAAGGGTACTTATTTTTGTAGTTTGAAAATTTTTCATCTCATATCCGCCTCACGTTCAGTATCTGAGTTGTTCATTTTTGGAAAAGAACTATTTGTGTATTTTCAACGACCCTCGCCAAGATAAAAAAAAAAGTGACCCTTCAATTCAACAATCAACATTGTCTACTAACTATAAGTGAGTTGCTTTTTTTGTTTTTTTTCAACAGAAATTACCTAGCTTATTATTAGATAATTTTTTAGACCATTTTCATAAAAAATAAAAACAGCCTCTTCGAAACTACGAAAAAACAGCCTAAAATTTTAAAACAAATTTGAAAGCTATTGAATTTTGTCACTTCATGCTGTTGAGTTTTTTCATTTTTGATACTAATGTATGTACTTAACATTCCACTGGTTGAAAATTCAAAGCTCTACCATTTTTTTGCTCTTTCATCCTCACATTATTCCAAAAATTTATTTTTCATGATGAAAAAATTTCAAAATGCAACTTTTCCTCAACAGACAACTATATAGTAATTAACAAAATGAAGTTTTCCAGTTTTTACTAAAAATTGCCTCAAAAACGGACCTTATAAAAAACCAATAATATCTCAGGAAAATGTTCAGATTCTGAACCCAAACTGGGTCCAAATTAATCAAGCTCTTAAAAGCAATGTTTATGCATTCGGATCAGAATATGTAATAAGGTCCAGTTAAATCAGAGTTAAGCTCAGTTGAACAATATTGGCTCTAAAATTGAATTAAATTAGGTTTAGTCAAATTCAATTTGATCCAAAAAATTGGGGGATCCAAACGGATCTAAAGAGATTCAGGTTGACTGGTTGGTTTGGATCCAATTCGATCCAAGCATATGAAAAAGAATCAATTCAAATCTATTGGGATCGCCCTATTTTTCCGATAGAATATCGGATTCAGGTACATCTGATTACACCTAATTGAATTCAATTGTAGATCCAACTGTGATACAATTATTACATCTCATTAAAAAAGTGCGAAAAAAAGTCGAAGGATTTTGAGAAAATTCTATGGAAACCTTTATTTTGAGTTGAAAGTGACGTAGAATTTTTTTTAGATCCGGAGATGTCCTAGTAGGAGGGATTTAAGTCCTGAAAAAAAAGGCATTTTCAAAAAAAAAAAAATGTTTTTTTTCGCTCTAGCCCTTACTCAACCTAATCTGGGGGAATTGGTCCAGTTTCGAAGTACAGTATTTGACTGAGGGTATGTCTCTGTGTAGACCAGGACTACTGTCATAAAAATCCAACTGAGCAGTTGAAAATTTGCAAATCTCGTTTATTTTAGGATATTTTCGTGTTTTGAAAGTAGTTTTCTTCTCAAAATATTTTGCATTAATCATGCCAAGACGGGAAGAACTGATTAGACATTGCAACATTATTGCCAATTTTTCAATCTATCAACATACCAAACTTTTTGAAAAAAAAACCAAAAGAAAAAACTCACCCCCTCCCAAAAAAAAACGAAAAAACATACGCCCGAAAAAAAAATGATTAAAAGAAACACGAACAGATGAGGCACGAAGAGAAAGATTTTACTTTCCGCCAAGTGGCAAGTACACTCTGCACACGTATAGAGCGAAACAGGATACTTATACCCAACTGTGTTGTCGAATTGGCAAAGCGACGTTAAAACGCAGCAATACGTCCTTTTATAGTGTTTTTTAACGGATAGCTTACGACCCTCCGGGGAATTAAAAGAATTTTTCAAGGGATTGCGACAAAAAACACCGATCTAATATTTAACTCGTCTGCGGTTAGTTTTTTTTTCTCCACGTATTCGGTCGGTCGCGCGTTTACCTTCATAATAACGCCAAACTTAACATTAAATGTACTAAAATTGCTTTTAATATGAATAATAAACGAGCTCGGAATGGAAATTTTATTGAGAAAAATGATCCGCTGAATAAACAAAAGCCAAGCCGAATACGTACCAGTTCGACTTAATACATAGTGTACAAGGTTGTGATAAAGTTCGCGTTTTACCAGCAGTTTTATTTGCTCGGTTTTTAAAAACGTATAATGATACGAGTACAATACGTACCCGAGAACCTAACGAAATGAAACAAAAAGCCGAAAAATCATTGGAATGGAACTGAAAAGCGAGACTTGGTAAAAAAAATTAACGGTATGCCTTTTCAAAATTTTCGTAGGGTATCGTTTTTGGAGAATTTTATATCAGTTTTATTGACGTACGTATACCTTTACCTATACTAATGAAATTGTTAATAGGAATGGAAGAGAATTTGAACAAAAAAGAGTCATTAACCCCCTTGAAAAATGTTATACCTACTGCAAATACACATAGGGTGTACTGTAGCGAATGATTCTCCATCAAACAGGTGAATAGGCAACTCATCATGAGTACAAAGTATGTATGTTTATCTAACCTAAAATCTGAAGGGGCCGCATTATCCCCACATCCATATTTCAACCTCACGGCATTGAAGAACCACTATGTATAGAGAGTTGCCCCTTACAGCCCTAAAAAGCAAATTTGGTCTAGAATTTGTACATTTATGGAAAATCATGTAGGTAGAGGAACATCTAAAAAAAAAAAGGTCTTCAAAATTTGACCATTTTCACCATTTTTCTTAATAAAAGAGGCATTCCATGTCAATTCGACCAAGAACTGGTAGGGGGGGGGGGGGTCGGCGACTTTTTTGAAATTTTTCCTGTGGAAAGACCTTCCGAAGAGATGACCAATGACGCAAATCGCAGCCCTCTAGCCTTTTTTTAAAGGCTACTAAGGGGTGTAAAAATTCTCAGTGAACTTCAAAAAATAATCTATTTCAGCAGTGGATTCCTCGATAACCGCGATACCTACCAAAATGGAACTGGTTTTTTGGCGATATCATAAAAATCAGTGTTGTCACATTTTTTCGTACGAAAAATTAGCTCGAAAAGTTTCAAAACGTAGTTTTCATAAGTATCATATTTTCGACTCTCAAAAAATCTGAAAAAAATATTATTATGGACAATTTTTTATGCTGAAAAATGTATTAAAAAATTGGGATGGCGTTATTTCGTAAAGTCGATTTTAAAAAATTGAAAGTTTGCAAAAAAATTCGCATTAATTTTTGATTTAAAACATGAAAAAAGTTTTCATAGGTAAAGTTGACCCATTTGACCTCTATATTTACGTATCCGTTGAAAAAGTTGAAAAAACTCTTTCACTCAATGAAATGAACTCATCACAAAAAAATCAAAATTTGAAAAAATTCAATTTTCAAATCCAAACATCAAAAAAAGTTTGAATTTATTCAATTATCTTATTTTGACCTCTTTCTGACGTATTTCATGAAAACTTGATGAAAATTTCACTCATAGAAAAAAATTAAAATTCGTTTTATTTTTTCAATTCACTCAGATTTAGCCAAATCACAAAAAAGTTGAGCTTTCAAAGAGAGATCGTGTCAAAAAATGAAATTTTAAAAACATGAACAAGAAAAAAAATGTCATCTGCAGGTATTTTTCAAGTTAAGAAAAAAAACTTTTTTGAGAAAAAGAGACTTTGGAAAAACATTTCGAAAAACAAAAATCTTGGCCGCAAAAAGAGGATTTTTTGTCAAGTCAGAAAACCATATCGGAAATCGAACCAAAATGTTGGTAAAATTTGAAATCATGAAAAAGCTTTGTAGGGGGGGGGAGTGTAACTAATAATTGAATAATATTCTCTATTTTCAATCGGATGATGTTGCATAGAACATTACTTTACTTATTTTGAAAAAAAAAGAATTGAAATATATACAACGAAGTAGGAGTAAACTTTACTTGAGGAAACTTCTACGCTTCAAATTTAGATTTTCATGTAACTTAGCCACTAAAACGCATTCAAATTTACTTTCAAATACAACCCAATCTTACAATTTTTTTCACCTCGTGAAATCCTGCCTATCTGATTTTTCCATCTGAAAAATTTAATCGACTGATTCGAACATTTCACTCGAGCTTTTCATCTCGCCCGATACGCCAAAGATTCGGAAAAATTCTCCAAAACCATCGTGAATTTTCCTCATTTGTAAATCGGCATAAATTTTACATTCGGCTAAATTCTCTCCGAATGTCATAGGTCGCAGAACACGCACAAATTTTACACCCTTCTTCTGGCAACTCGTTAAAAGGCATTTCTTTTTTCACTTCTTTCAACGACGCGAGACGGAGACGAAGACGCGAACAACTACACACACGATGATAGTGAAAATTTACGCGCTAGAGAAAGCAACAATTTGAACAGCAAAAATTCGCTTTCACCACCCTCATCTATACGTTTTGCCATCTTGTATAAACACATACCCAACTCGCATTTAAACGCTTTTAAGCGAGTGGAAACAAAATAGAAAAAAACAGCACATCGTATACGAGTACAAGTATACATATAAGACGAAAGTTGAAGCTCGTGTACTATATACTACAGTAATACTATAGTACATACCATCACGACACCGTGTAGTTTTCCACACATATACCCAACCCATTAAACCCTAGTATATAGTACACCGTTCAACAACTCCAATTCTGTCTACATATACTCGAACGAGTCGCTCGGCGAGAAAATTACATTAAAAAAGCCCTACGTCTTTCCCACGCGTTCAAACGCGACGCGACGAGCCATCGCCATCCCCAAGTGAAAACAACGAGAAAAAACAAACTTTTTTTCTTCTTTTGCAACCTTGTCAACAAATAATGCCCTAACAATCAATCATTTGGCCTCGTTAAATAAAATTTTCACGACTATGATTCGTATTAGTTTAACGATGATTACACGTATATCCGCCTACCTAAATGTTTGCAAAAAACGGCCGCTCTATTTTCCCATTTCAAATTGATACGACAGTTATACGCGTGTTAGTTTGTTTGCTTGTTAATATGTATTTCAAAATAGGTACGTACCTCCTTCGTATAGCTATATTATATTATGTACTTGTATTTTCAAAGAGAAATATACGTAAATTCGATGAAAAATAAAAATTATCATTCATCATTAAACACAGGTAGACTAAGTATGTTTTTTCAACAAGGGTCGGTGTACAATATTAAATTACGATTATTTCACAAGGTGTCCTTGTCATAATTTGCATAAAACATTTCACAGCAAAACCAAAACTCCTGTGCGCTACTTACTCTAGTTGGGGAGTATGCCTGTCCTGTAGAATTCCTTAACTACCCACGGTTCTAACCCAGATAATAACAAGCCAGGTCACAAGTGACCTTAGAAAAGGGTTCCCCGGATTCAGGATCAGGATTGTCCAACTTCGTAAGAATTAGAATGTTGAACATTAAATTACATTTTTAGTTGAATTAATGGTCAATCTCATATTCAAAAAAATTTTTAAAATCATTGAAAACTCCAAATAATATTCGAATAATTTGAATATTGCAAATATTCGTTTCATCGTTTCCTCAACATTTTTTTAATAAACATTTTAATTATTTGTGGAAAAGTTGCCGAAATCAGTAGGTTTTATTTAATTTAACGTGTTTTACTGTTAAGTAAACATCATTTTTCTAAAAAAAGCTTTTTGGTTTTCATTTTTTTTCTTTTCCACATTTCCACGATGGAAAAGAAAAGAAAAAAAGAAGTTGATTACTTCATTGTGATCATGAATATTCGAATTATTTTCCAAATTATTCGGGTTCGCATTGTGGCAGCTTTTTCACAAAACATTTTTTTTTAATGTTGAATGTGAAACGATTTTTACAATTTTTAAACGGAAGTTGTAATTCCACTTATTACATAATTATTACTTGCTGCTCGAGCTCGTTGCTGCCAAGAAATGTCATTTTTTAAATCAAAATTTAATGTCCATTCTTTTCAAATTTGTATTCATCTTGATTATTTAGGCTAGAAATATTTTCAAAATAAAAAACAGAAATTGTAATCGAAATGAAGTCAGAAGTGTGTGAAAAAAACAAGCCATCGGCTATTCGCTGATTGCAAAAAGGTTTTCGCTTTTTTTTTTTTTATAAATTTGATTACAGATCAAAACTGCCAAAAGCCAGAAATCAGAGTAATGAATTTGCAAAAATGCTGAAAGAAAGCTGAATAAAAAAATGTTTTTGACTAGATTTTAGCTTTTCAGCTAGTTTTATTTTTCAATCAATCATACAGCATTGGCTAGGCTTTAGCTTTGAAAATCCCCAAACTTCCTCAGTTCCTCGGCTTTCAACTTTTTAGGATTTAGCTTTCTGTTAGCTTTCCATCCCTGGCTTTTATGATCTATATTTAAAATAAATGATGAAAACGTAATTAATTAATCATAATCAATCTAATTCCAAATTATAAAACCTCATCTGGCAATGTTAAACACTAATCACAGATTGGTCCCTCCGAAATACTGTTCACTGGTTGGTTACAAATGGAAAAATTTATCATTAAAATCAATTGCAATAGGGTTTTTAGCTGCTAGCAGCAAAAACCCTAATAAAAATAAAGATAGTTCACAATATATGACGACGCTAGAAAGCCGTTGTCTAAAGAAATGAAAAATAAACAAGCCATCAGCAAAGAATTCGCTGATTGCAAAAAGGTTTTTGCTTTTTGTTAATTGCTTTTTAGTTGTTTTTTTTTTTTTTTTTTTTGTACATTTGATTACAGCCAACACTGCCAAACGCAAGAAATTTACAGAATACAGATGAGTACCTAATAAGTAATGACTAATGAATTTGCAAAAATCTGAAAGAAAGCTGAATAAATATAGCTTTTGGCTAGCTTTTACAGCTTGTTTTTCAATTTCAATCTTTAATCATACAGCTTTGGAATCCCAAAAAAGTAAATTCGATGTCTAAAGGTTTTTGTTGAACGTTTGAATTTTTTCATTTTTTCACTAGGTACCTTTTTGACTAAATTCACTACTTTTACCCATTTATAAAATCACTATTTTTACTACCTGTTAGATACCCAGTTTTCCACTTTGATGTTTTACTGGTGGTCCTGGTGGTTCCACCACTCAAAAAAAAACGGTTCCAAATGGTTCTAGTTCAGAAATAATATAGTAAAACATTGAACGTTTACAAAAATTTCTTTCCCCTTTACTTCACTCATTTTGTCTAAAAAACACCAATGATTACTTCAGTTTGGTAAAAAAAAAGAAGTTTCAATGATAAGGGGGTTCGATGGTTCTTCTTATTTAAAATCTGGTTCTGGTTCTTGTAATAATTGTTCTTTTCTTCAAAGACGCAATCGGTACTAAACGGTTCTAAATTTTTTCAAGTCAATTTTATAATAGTGATTCTTTTGGGACTTTTGTTTTCCAAATTTTGAAACTGTTCTGATGGTTCTGATTCCTGTTTCAGCTGACCAAAACGGCGGTGGTGACTCTCCAAACGGTGGTTGTTTCAAATGGTTTTCAACCCTACAGAAAACCATATTTATATCTGAAATTTGTATTCTATAGATACCTATGTAAGAAATATTCAAATAATCATATATGTAATGCTTAACCTGATACGATGGCAGCAATGCTGCCGCATGTACATATCTCAAATAAAGAAATACTTGAAAAAATACTTGGTCATTTTCGCTCAAAAATGGTCATCTGTATTCAAAAATACTCATTTTTATTCAAAATGAGTTTTTATATTTTTATTCTAAAATAATCGTTTTATTCAACAATACTCATTTTTAAAATCAGAAAGGCTACTTTTTTCAAAAGTAGTAAAATGGTAATTTATACTCAAAAATAGTCATGCCCGGGAAAAAAAGTTTTATAGAATTTTATAAAAAATACCCACTTAATTTCTATACAAAATTTGTCTCTATCAAACTGTATACAACTGTATAAAATTTTATGCAGTTGTATGCAGTTGTATACAGTTTGATAGAGACAAATTTTGTATAAAAAATAATTGGGTATTTTTTATAAAATTTTATGTGTGGTTGTTATGAAGAAAAATTTTAACATTGATTCAAACATTTTGTGGATTGTGGGCTTCCAAAGCATCCACTTTTTTATCAAAAATTAAGTCCTACGCTCGTCACTTCACTACACATGACACTTTGAGTGGAATAATTAGAAGAGATCAATAAAATCAATTATAGAGAATGATGCAGTACTTTATCTAAGAGTACTAACTATACCATTTCATTTGATACAATTGTATCATTTTTGATAAACTTGTATAAAAATGTATAAAATATTGTCTATTTGATAAAATTGCATAAATTTTGATAAAAAAAAAAAATTAAAAACCAACACCGTATTTGATCAATTTTATCAAATTTTATACAGCTGAATCAAATTCTATACAAATGTACACAGTTTTAAACAATTTTATAAACGTTTATACAATTAATGCAAAATATCCATTCTACTGAAAAAAATTTTATACAATTTTATCAAAGCAATTACTCTTCCTTTTATCAAAATCTATGTGAATGTATAAAACTGTATACAATTATATGCATTTGATACACCTTTATAAAAAGCTCATTCAATATTGATGAAATTCTATAAAATTTTATGCAATTTTATCAAAGCAATTATTTTTCTTTTTATGAAAATGTATAGGAATGTATAAAACTGCATACAATTGTATCATATTTGATACACCTTTATAAAAAGCTATTTCAATTTTGATGAAATTCTATAAAATTGAATGCAATTTTTATAGAACTCTATACAAGTTAATGCAATTTTTATAGAATTCTATACAAGTTTATAAAACTTTTTTTCCTGGGTGTTTATTCAAAAATACTCATTTTTATTCAAAAAATACCCATTTTTATTCAAAAATAAGCCTAGTCGTTTTCATTCAACAATACTCATTTTTAAAATCAGAATGGCTACTTTTTTCAAAAGTAGTAAAATGGTCCTTTTTATTCAAAAATACGCATTCTTTAAAATCAAAATGGCCACTTTTTTCATCAAAATAGCTACTTTTTTCAAAAGAAATCATTTTTATTCAAAAATTTCAACTGTAATTCAGAAATAACCATTTTGTTTCAAAAATCATTATGCCTATAAAAAACAGTCATT
Source organism: Planococcus citri (assembly GCF_950023065.1). Lineage (NCBI taxonomy): Eukaryota > Metazoa > Arthropoda > Insecta > Hemiptera > Pseudococcidae > Planococcus > Planococcus citri. The sequence goes on from NC_088679.1 coordinate 31,723,521, forward strand.
TTTAATCAAAAGTTGTCACTTTTATCAAAAATAGTAATTTTTATTCAAAAACATTCTTTTTTAAAATCATGGCAACATTTTTCAAAAGTAGGTACCTAAAAACTTTTATTCGAAAATTTCAACTGTAGGTAGGTCTAGGTAGGTAGCTAGGTACCTAATTCAGAAATGACCATATTATCATTTCAAAAATTGTCATTTTTTTTACTCAAAAATTATCATTTGTATTCAAAAAGATGTACTCATTTTTAAAATCAAAATGGCCATTTTTTTTCAAAAGTAGTAATTTTTATTCAAAAATTTCAACTTTAGTTCAAAAATAACCATTTGAAGAGTGATATTCCAAAACTCGCTTTGTCCATTTTTATCAAAGTTGGGTTTTCAGTGGTACCGGGTAGATGAAGTATTAACTCACATTCCTACATCATCAACCTACCAAAATGAGGTGTTAAACTCACTTAAATAGCCAATTCACTAAAAATTTTTAAAAAAATAATGTTCCAAAACGCGCTTTGTCCATTTTTATTGAAATTTTTTTCTGCAGTATTTAGTGGATGAAATGTATACCTACACTCCTACATCATAAATCCACCCAAATAAAGTGCTAAACTCGCCTAAAAAGCCAATTTACCCGTTTAAAGGGAAACTGTTTTTCCTCTCTCCTGAAAAGTTGTGAAAATGGACAAAGCGAGTTTTGGAATATCACTCTTCATTTCATTTCAAGAATATCATCTATGTACCTAGGCATCCAGGTTGTTGAGGAACTCTACGGTCCTGTCTGGCGACTCTCAGCCCATGCTGATAAAGTGAATGTGTCTTTGAATGAGGCAAGTAGACTAATGAGTGGTGACAGCCTATCTCAGAGCAACCCCTCTGGATAAAAACAAACTGTATGATCTAGTGAAGAAATGTCGATACCTCAATTATCAAACCTCTAAAGCACTGATACTCAAACTATCGAGCTTGATATTTTATAATTATTATTCTCTGGAATGATCGCCCTAAAAGAGACGAAAAACATGAAACAAGACGCTAACCGCTGATTGCAAAATAGTTTTTGTATTTGCTTTCACCATCTTCAGTAGAACCTTCAAAGTGGTTTTGAACTTTCACGACAATGGCCTAGGTTGGCGCAGAATATCAATTAGCATCTTTTAGAACTGTGCCATTTCTCCAAAACAGGTTGGATAGGAACCAAAGTGAAATTATACAACAATTTTTTTTGAAAATTCCTCCACTTCCAGGGCTCATATCTTCTCTACATACGTACCTCTGAAACTAAAATTTTTTCTTGGAGACTTCCAACCTCAAAATGAAGGTCTCCGCTAAATTTTCCAATTTGGTCGAAGCCCCCTGACATTTTTTCTCTTTCGATCCACCCCCACCCCCCCCCCTGAACATGGATTTTTCTTCAGAGGAGGCATTCTAATAAAAGCACTTCACTACTTTCATTCTCCCAGAAATTGAATGAACGGTAAAGAGGATCAACAATCGTAAACCCAGTAACTCAAACAAAGCTTCTAATTTTTCCCCATTTACATACGTACAAATCTCGCTAAAAAGTCTCCCTCCGTCTTTCACATTTCCCAGCCTATAAATACAACGTAGCTCGTACAAATTCACGCTACGTAGGAAATAATTTCCCCACACACAGGCTGTTTTTTGAAACGTGCTATATGTATATATAAGATGACGAAAAGTGAAAAGCCTCGCATATTTCGAGTACATACAACACAAGTAGTATGTAGACTCACATAATACGACATTTCTTCAGGCCATAAACATGCAACGTCGTTGTACTAAATTCAAAGTCGGCTTCATTTTGACTCGTTCGACTATTTAACGAGGGAATTTTTCGCCACAAAGCTACGCGTACGACTGCGACTTTCCAACTGCAAACTAAACACTTCCTCGAGCTTCACTCGGTACTTTTTTGATGTTCGCTTCGTTTATTTTCGCGGCACTGGCATCTTTGGCGCGGAAAACTTGGGCAAAACACCACCCAGTTCCGCGTGCCTGTGCTCGTGCGAAAGGCGAGGCCGGAAAAACACCCCCGCACCGCACACGTCTCGAGCTCCCATAAAACCTAATAATATACAGAGTTAAAATTGCGTACGCTTTTTCTCGAGTCGAGACGACGAGCAGAAACTCATTCTTAATTACAAACCCTTCTGGTGTACCGGTGAAGAAACAGCATCGCTGGTACTTCAAAGTCCGCAGCCCCTATAGCTTCGGGGGGCTACCTTATAATAATTTTTCGCATCTGTTGATCGAATCGATAGCAACGAGAGAAAACGCTCTCGGTATTTATTATTTTTATAAGACGATTACCGTGTTATACAACGAGCTTTTATTACCCACTGTTTCGCACAAGCCCCAGCGACGAGCACCCCGATCGTAGTAAAATATTTCTAAATGGTTTTGATGGATTTTAAAACGAAAGCTTTTATCCGAACGGTCGGTCTGTTTGTACTTAAAAAGCCAAACACCATTGTAGTTTTATTCCGCAACTACAACAACTACGAGGTACCTACAATAAAAGTATATTAACTGTTAACAAAAACCCAAACCAAACGGAACCCTGAAAAGTACAAACGTAAACCTAGACGAATTCAGCATTTAGATGCACGTTTTTTCTCCTACATTAGTTTCTCAAGCTATATAACCTCGCTACGACTCGTTTCAGCTTCATTATTTCAAATTAAAAAGGAATCGTACCTACGTACCTACGAAAGGAACTTCGTATGCTTTGATTTTTCATCTCGACATGCGTCTTTTTTTTACTCCTCCAACTCGCCCGCTACTCCTCATCGCAAGCACGAGACACAAACTGTTGCGAAATGTTTTCTTCCTTCATTTTCGTAACAAAAACCGCCAAGAAAAAAAGAACAATTTTCCATCGAGCTACGACGCGACGTTATTACAGCCGCTCTTTCCTCACGTCATCCTATCGTCGTCGCATCGTCGTCAAATGTCTAAAGGTATGGAGAAAGTACCAAGACATGAATTATTTATCACTCGCCTTTATATATATGTATATCGTGGCTGCCTCGTGCACCCTTTTCGCGTACCCAAGGATGGGGAGGGAGTGTCGTGGTTGGTATTTTGCGAAAATAATTTTTCAACTCTGTGTATTACCTACACACGGCGAATCTATGTACTCGACATCATTTATTCGCCCTTCAATGTTTTAGATTAATTATGAGCGCATAAACGTAGTCACGTTTTACTCTTCATTACCACCAACACTGAACACACACGCACCGCACGTGTACCACATCAACGACGTATAGGCATCTTATATCAGCGCGAATTCATTAACACGTCGAAGGCGAGAAATGAACACGATGCAGGTAAATTAGCCGAAGAAATTCGACATTTTTGGTTACCTGGTGAGCGTTTTTTGGAGAAAATTTTCAATTTTTTCTCAGAGTTATCAGCAGCGAACCTGTCAGTTAATCCAATTTTATGAATTTCAATGGCCAAATTGTTTCATTTCAAGAATTTTTCAAATTATGTTTGGTATAAGGATCTTAAGACAAAAAGAGGAAGAAGTGCAGTTGAATGCTCAAAAATGTTGGAATTTGGTAATTTAGTGATTTTTGGCTAGAATTTGATGAATTTTCGTAGTTATTTTCAAGAATTATTGGAAACACAGCCTACCATATAAGAAAAAGTCAACCAACGTAACTTTCAACTCAGAGTCAAGGTTCTACCAAATTTGGTTAAATTTCGGTAACTTTTTAGGGAGGGGGGGAGACGATCCAACTCAATGAAAATATTAATTCACAACAAGAAAATATCCCTGCTCCAAAAAAGATCTCAAAACATGGAGAAGAAATGATACATTCTCAAGCATCAACAACCCGAATCAGAAACAATTAAACAATTTTGATGAATTTCAAAAATAAATTTTTAAAATTTGGTAACACATTGATGCAAGCTTTTCAAAGTCGAATAAACACAAATTTTAGAATTTAATCATTAAGACCATATCGAGTTATTATCGATTTCAATTTTTGAAAATCCATCTCTAAAAAATCAACAAGAAAAAATGATAAAAATTTCCATAAATTTTGATTTTCTATAAAAAAAAATTAAAATTTTTCAACTTTAAAATTAACGAGATCAAAACAATCAAATTATTCCTTGCATTTTTCATAAACATGTTTCAGAAATAATGTTATCTTGAAAAATGAATTCTTATACAGGGTGTGCGGGCAGTGATGGTACATACAAAAAAACATAAGATAAACAAGTTGTCTATTTTAAAATTGAAGGGGCAAAATACGTTTTCAAAATCCAAGAGGCTAAATTCATTTTGATCATGGGGGTTGGTGATACTTTTAAAAATGAACAAAATCACCTATTATGTATGACTTTTTGCCAAACTTACAAATTGAAGGGACTACAAATGATTTTAATTTCGAAAAATCGCGATGAAAAAAATGAATGCGGAAATGAATATTTACAACGTCAAAAAATAAACAAATTTTGTTATGATAAGTTTTTTTCTTACTCTAAAATTTAAAATGTTTTAGAAGCTTAACAATTTTCGATTTGCTAAAAATTTCATTAAATTTACTATTTTTGAGCTCCAAAAACTTTTTAAATTTTAAAGTAAGAAAAAAAATGATCACAACAAAATTTGTTTATTTTTTAACGTAGAATTCATTTCCGTATTTATTTTTTTCAACTCGACTTTTTGAAATTAAAAATCATTTATAGCCCCTTCAATTTGCTAATTGGTCAAAAAGTTAAGTTATAATAGGTAATTTTGTTCGTTCCTCAAAGTACTATCGACCCCCATCGTCAAAATTAGATTTTAGCTCTTAGATTTTGAAAACGTATTTTTCCCCTTCAATTTTGAAGATAGACCACTCTTTCACATTTTTTTTCTCAGTCGTACCCGGTTGTATCCAAATCTGAAGTTTGTACCAGCACTCCTCGGACACCCTGTATATGAGCTTTTGCACAAATCAAAAATTTTAGGTACTCTTAATTCATGAAGGTTTTTCCTTCCCTTGTAAAGATAGTTTAGACTTTACAATAAATTATACGCGTATTGGAATGTGTATTTACTTCGCAGAATATTGATAAGATAAATTTATATTTTTTCAAATTCATTTAAATCATTTCACAAATGAAGAAAAACGCTACTTTCATGGTTGAAAATTTGAAAAAAGTTTCCAAACGAACGCTAGAGTATCACCAAAAAATACTTTCCATCCCCCTTTACCAATTTTTTCAGGTAGTAAGGGTAGAAAGCTACTGCACAAAGAAGAAAAATATCCTGTCAAGTCGCTTCACAAAATAAAAATTTTGAAAATTCGTTTACATTATATTCATCGACTCATCGTCAATCCTAATGATTCAAGTTATTTTTGCACCAATCTTACATATGAGAATTATTCAACAAAAACGTCGATTTTACAACCCTAGCAATCTGAACTTTTGACTAAAAATACTTATCCCAAAATACCAAAAACCAAAGATGGCTACTTACTGAGCGAAACATTGTTCAATTTAGTTTGATCCACTTGACCTCGAAGTTGCCTCAACTTTCGCAGCTTTTGTTCCTGGGCTTCGACGCGATCGCGTAACCTTCGCAGACGTTCGTGCTCGATAGCTACTTGCTGGTGTTTGGCTTCGTGCTGTTTCAGAAAGCGTAATCGTTGCTCTTTGGCAGCGAGTAGCTGCCGTTGCGAGTCTATCTGTTGCTGTTGCCGGCACGCCATCTCTTCCAATTCGCTCACCGTCAGTTCCGGAGGCACTCCTTCAGGTAACTGAAAGTTGAAAATAGAGGATAGTGAATTTGGTATAAATTGAAAAAAAAAAAAAATGTTGACAATACTCTAAAATGTTCTAAACCCATCAATAATTAATGGGAAATTGAAGAATAAAACAATATTTTTCCATCGAAAATGATCTATCATTTGAGATTGAAAATTAAAAGAGCCGAGAAAAATAACTTCTTCCTCATCAAATGATCAAGATCGAAATACTCCGATCAACATTTCTTAGGCGATCAAAAAGAACAACGACCAAAACCTAGATATTTCATTATGTATTTTTTGGTAAGTTTTTTTTCCTGTACTTTGCTTTTAATTTTCTAAAAAAACATGTAGATATAAATGCTTCAACATTTTACTGCTAGAGCTTAAAATTAACCCTTCAAGATGAGGAATTGGAAAATTTGAACTTGAAATCTAAGGAGACCTCGAAGGCAGATTCCAATTTCAACTTCCATTTTACCCTCGGGCTTGAATTGAAATGGACTCTCGGAAGAGGAGGGTTGAAGGTCAAAATTCAGAATTGAAAAATATTTAATACCTATGCGTATTGAAATGCAAGTATTCAATGACATTGATTTCAATGTCGACCTCTAATTTAAGATTATTTGATTGAACAGGTTTTATGACATTTTTTGAAAAATTGAAATTTTCAAAAAGTAGCTGGAAGCTTCAAAACCACTTGAAACTACCTGCAGTCGATTTCTTATCATATTTAAATCAGTTTGCGGAGTAAATTTCGGCTTTCTACCTCCATTTAATAAAATGTTGTGAAAATTTCAAGTTTCAAAAATCTGCTGGAGAGTCCAGGAATTTTGACAGTCACTGGAGGCTCCAAGACGACTTGAAATTTACCTGCAGTCGACTTCGTAGCGTATTGAAATTGGTTTGCAATATATTCATTTCGGCTTTCCTACTCCATTTTGATGAAATTTTGTGGGAATTTCGAGTTTCAAAAATCTGCTGGAGGCTCCAGAACTACTCAAAACGGGTTGAAACAATTTCCAATCGATTTGACAGGTCGAAAATAGAGTTAATCCCAAATTTCAGTTTTCTGGGTCAATTTGGTAACATTTCGATTTTTTCCCCTTATTTTTGGTCTAAATTCGTATTTCAAAAATTCGCCAATAATCAAAAAAGGCACTTTAGCACTTGAAATTTTGACAGATGAAGAATTTTTCCCTGCTCTTTCGATGTATCTTTATACGGTTTAGAAAAATTTCGCACAAATCTGATGTTGGAACGCAAAATTTATGATTTTGGTTGACCTGTCAATCAAAATGACCGCCATTTTGTAATTAGGGCCACTTTTTTTGTGGACAATGGCTAAAAATGTTCCTTAGGACTACCCCGCCTTCAAGAAAAAAGTTGCCACAGAGGATCGCCGGTGGGGGGTTGAAATAGATCCTTATGTGAGCCCTCCGACTACAATTTTTAAATCGTTTTCAATTTCTTGAGCTATACATAGCTGAATGCCCTCTCCACGTTTCATTGGAGAGGAAGGTGGACGATCCAAAAACACACTTTTTCTCACTCATGTCAAAACTCCTTCGTTCTGGTTGCACGTAAGACAAATAATGTAAAACATGCTTAAAAATTCGCCACGATGATGTTAGCTCATCAACGTAGTCCCCTCGTTTCTCGCATAGATAGGTACGTATAAAATAGATACCAAAGGTAATAGGTAGCTGGTAGGTCTACGACACGACGAGGGGTTGGTGTACCCTATATCTTTACGCGTCGTCGAGAATATCATTTAACGTAGCTAACACCAATCCAATCACCATGGCTTGGTGCGGTATACGGCGAACCCACGAAACCGTATAAATTAACATTTCAGATTATAATTGAAAAGTTGCCGACTCGCATTAACGTTTTCGCCAAAGTTGATAACTTAACGTGTACGAAGTAGGCTTTGATTGAGTTCTAGTCGCAGTATGCTCTCGTACACGGAAACGAGCAAGGCAGCGTGTATTATGCTTTCTATAACGCTCAATAATGGGTTTCACTTTTCCACTAAAATTCACTTCCTCCCTTTACTATACGTAGCAGGTAGGTATACCTCACTCTTACTACTACGTATAGTTAGGTACTCTTACTCATCACGTCACGTTTTCAAGGACTCGTCTACTACGATGCTGATGCCACATATAATATGCTGTACCAGAGGTGGTGAGTCTGGGTATCCTTAGATGTATAAGTTGTTGCGCATATATTGGCACTTTTAATGAGCATTAGCCAGAATAGGTAGAAGAAGTAGACGAGTCAAGAAAAGGGGATGAAACTTTAACCATAACACTATAAGCCAAGATGTTGCTTATGGTATTCTTCGAATGCTAACTACACACTTACATGAAATGATACTTTCATATCGATGCTTTTATCGTTTCACCATCAGTATGTAAGCCAAAAATTAACCATGGGAACCAAAAACGTCACAACTCGACGTATGAACGAATGAAAATGCCCTAGTTTGAGAAAAGAAAAAAATGAAAAAATTGATCAATCGTTGTTTCGTAAAGACAGAACCTATTTTACTCTGAGTTGACATCGAGTATTTATTTAAAGAAAAGCAAGAATATCGTGAAAAGCTTCATCTCGCGTAACATAGACACAGGTGTTTGAAAATCACGAATCAGAACTGTGTGATTTCATTCGAGTCGTCAGTTCGCCGACGACGATGATAATTTGTAAACGTCAAATACGAGACGCGCTACAAAAGCTTAAAAAATTACTACCAGTCTTATATCTTCTCTTTGGTTGGTTTATTGTCGTCCTTCGGCTAGCAATTTATTTAGAAAAATGACACCTAGATTATTTTCTTTAGTATGTATTAAAATCCCGCAGACGCATAGCTCTCGGGTACTCGTAATGCATCCGCGATTAACTCCCATAATCTCGTCGAGAAAATATAATAATTTTTCTTTATTACGAATGAGACTACGCGAAGACAGAGACGCGCAGACGGAGACGGTGGCAAGCAGCAGCGAAAACGACATAACGGTGAAATCCACGTACAATATAATAATCTTTTATCCGGCATCCCCGAGCTTTGGAAATCTAAGAAATTACCGACGCGAAGCAGGAGCGCCTTCACCTTTCGACCATTGGGGGTCGCTCGGTGCACCGAGCCTAATTAAAAGTACACACGAGTAATGCGGCGGTGATGGCACGAGTACAACGACGACTGACGATGACGAAGACGTGGCCCAAGGGGGTACTGAGGTTTACCGAAATTGCGACCTAATAAAGTACCTCTACCCGGGGCATGACGACGATGAGGACGCGAGTTCATCAGGCCGGCAAAGTAAACTCGATGCCAGGCTGAAATACTCGTAATCCGTCGGGAAATAGGATCAAGCGAGAGAAGTTTAATTTCAACGCATTCTCATTAAAACGGCGCGCCGAATAAACTTCGATCCGGAAGCAACGCCGAGGCGAATCTGTCGCTCCACTAATTTACCCATCTTTTAGCCTTGTTTTTCCTTCTTTTTGTATACTATAATGCATTCTACTTATCAAGAGTCTATAAACAGCGTTGTTAATTACAGCGCCGAAAAAAAAATTACCTCTTCACATCGAAACGGTGTTTCGTAACCTTTCAAAGTCTTCTTACTACGTACGAAAAGTACCTCGCGAACTCAAATGAGACGAGTTCTCATCATTGTTTTGCTTTTTTCGAGTACCCCTCGCTCTTCGTCTCGTTTTATTTACACTCTATCGTGCTTCGCTCGCGAGCACTCCATCATCCACTTTTCTAGTGGTACTCGACAATTGGAACGGGAAAAGCTTCATTTTTACAGCCGTGATCGTTTCTAATTACTATGAAGCTTTTCCCTCCTCTATCTCCTTCGTTCGTATCTTCGTTTCCTTAAACTGTTCCGGGAAAAATTTTTCCAATCTACTTCCTCATACCATTATTGCACTTGATATTTATTTATAATATGGGTACCGAAGTTTTTTTAAATCAAAAGGTGTAAAACAAAATTTACACAAAATTCGAAATTGTATCAGGATATCTTCCAATTTTTTTGAAAATATCCCTTTTTGAGGAACTGTATCTTCTCTCCAAAGGCACCCGAAGGACTAATTTTTGTTTCGATGATTCTCAATTCAAAATTACGGTTTTTGATGAATATTTGGTCAACGATAAAATCTTTTTTCTGACAAAGTTTTTGAAGAAACCAAAGACAGTTATATCAAAACGACTGCAGAAATGGCATAGTTGGCGAAGTTTGCAAATAAAAATGCTGGCAAAATATACGAAAAATTCCATGCAGTAAACTGAAAAGGTGAAAACGGAAGACCTAAAATTGATCCTCAATTTCAGAAAATCGAAAAGGACGCTTTTTCTATCGGAAAATCCAAAGAAGAAACAACCTATACAGAGACCGAATCCAGTAATGCACGCAGTAAGGGAAATTGAAATTCAAATTTCAGCAATTTTTTTTCGGACACAACAGCTTCAGAAGTGAGTAAGGTTTGACAGCCTTGAACAATCCCATTTCAATTCCACATCTTGACAATTTTTTGGTAATCACATTGAGAGATTCTGTGTCCAATAAAACAACAATTCCATGATAGATCATATTTTTTTTTATACATTATTTTGCATGTGAGTAGCAGTCACCAAATAATGAAGAATGTCGCAAACCGGAGGAGACCTCCACGATTTTTTTTTGCAAGAAATTTGAACATATGTATTTGAAATTTTACGAAATGGTGTCGTGTAAAAATTTCAAATCCAGCGAAGATAACAAGATGAAATTTTGCAAAATTTTCAATATCTGATAGCCCTCGAGATGCATATAAAATACCTAATTACTTAATCAAAAAATTGCAATGGTGATGTATATTTTTTCGAGAAATTTTTCTATACACAGGTTGCTATTTTCAGCTAAAACATTACTGAAAATGCGAAAAAATGACTTAAATATATTTCCATAACATGTTTTTATCACATGCAGACAGAAAAATGAAAATAATTCCCCTCACCACCTAATTAAGCACCCCCTCTCCCCTTATAATAGCAAAAATTCTTGACTACCAGAACTTTCAAAAGGAGCGTTACCTTCTGAAAGTTCTGGTTCAAGTACAAATTTTGTACTTTATTAGGCGATGAGAAAAATTTTTTTACGTTTCTGTCAACATAATTATGATGAAGACATAATAAAAACGTGTAAAAGTCATTTTTTCTTTGAATTTTCAATAGTATTTTAGCTAAAAATGGCAAGCATTGAAAAGTTTTTGCTCGGGAAAAAAATAAACAACAAATGACACCGCAACTTTCTGATACGAGTATATTATTTCATAGAGGTACATCTTACGTACTTCAAGGGCTATAACTGAGAATTTTTCAAAATTTCAACTTGTTGTCGTCATACTTTTTTTAATCATTGAAAAAATGTTGTTTTAAGTACATATGTACATATCTATAAGTTTTTATAGAAGTGGTAAGTAGGTATATTTTTAGCTCATACGTAACGAACAATCTCGTATGTCAAAGTTCGGTAAGACTTCATACCGAATGATGAGCAAAGTAAGTTGGAAGTAACTGGTGCAGCTATAAATTATACTTATCAGATTTCACAATTGTACAACAAACCTGAAGCAAACGTAGCATAAAATTCAATTTGTCGCTACACATTCTGCTAAGTTGAGGACATCAAACCAATCATGGAATAGAAGTTTTTTTTTGGCTGATTAATCGATCATGTAGGGACAACATAATCGATCGATTCAAGACCAGTTTTAGCCTTTTACCAACCACTTGAAGATCGACGAATCGCAAAAATTACGATTTTTTTTATCAGCATAGTGGCACTTTCCACCACTAAAAATTCATTTCACAAAAAACCAACACTGGATTCGTGTCTAGCAGGTCAAATAATAACTCAATTACCACACTTCAGGATCATTTCAGTCCATCTACCATCTACCCACAATACCCACATTCACTTCTTTGTACTGAGTTTTTTCTAGCACCTTACTAAAATGAGTAAAAAAATACGAATCGTTTGAGATCAAAATCCAAAACATTAGAAAATATCATTTCTGAAACTTGGGAAATATTTTGGAATTCGGTGGTGCTAATTTTTTCGTCATTAAACTCGTTTCAAAAAATCGATAAAAATAGCCAAAAATTTATCAAATTTTATCGAGTTTTTGAAATCAACAACAATGATTGAAAAAGTGGCACCAACGCAGTTCAAAATAATCCTCAAAGTCGAGAAATGACATCTTTGATGTTTTGCCATAATGAAGTGTATTATTAGAGCAGGGAATATATTTTTTAAAACATGAATTTATTCAAAAAATAAACGATTTGTAAATTTCAACCCCTTTGGATTTGGACGGAAATGTCCCAAGTCGATGTATGTATGTAGAACCTGGGATGCCCTTTTTTAGAAACTTTACTCTCAAAACATGTTAGATTAGGACTAGAGACCAAAAAGCTATACTTCTTTCAAAAATTCCCTCGCTCTGAGGATCAACATCTTCCTCGCAATAGTACCTCAGGAGTCAATATTTTTTCCTGAGTGACTTGCAACATGAAATGAAGGTCCCCACTGAATTTTGTGAAAATCCTGTCATACCTCCCCCCCCCCAATGCAGATGTCAAAGAAGTTTTCCACCGATACAACAACCCAAATTACAGAAGTGCTCTGGTTCAACATTAACAACCCTTGAAACCAAAGAATACTGATTAACTGTGATAAATTGGTGTTGATTTTATAAAGGTGCATGAACAGGACCTCATTGGCACTTTTTTCAATGTTCTTAGCTAAGTCTTATTCAACGTCTACCAGTAATATTCAAAGTGCAACGCAATTTTGAAGAATCATCATAAAATCCCTCATAACTTTACCCCTTCAATTTCCAAATCTCGTAAGCCAATCAACTACAACCAATGACAAAACAAGAAAGTGTCCGAACTAAAAAAACACCCCGTAAACTTGAGGAAAGGTAAGTTTGTTTTGTACTTCAACATGTCATCTTCACATCATACACATACATATAGATACCTGTAATATAAAGGAACGCCAAACGAACGATTCCGCGATCATGCGAATCATCGCCAATATATATTTTTTCCTGGAGTATATTTCAATTAAAATTGAAATGGAACATTACCTACGAACTATCCTTATTTCCATTTATATAATAGAGTCAACCGTCGGATAAATAGAAGGCTTGTAATTGACATTTGGCCTGCGTTTGAATTTACATAAATTTCCATTCGAACGTAGGCGCGCAGAAATGGAAATATGTGTCGTATATGCACATACAGTATACTTGGTTTACGTACATATCTACTCAGTACACTATGGAATCGTTGATTATGCGGTCGAAAGGGATTAAACATAACGTAACGTTTTCAATCGAGATCATATAGTACATACGAGTACACATGGACATGGGTTTAGCGCCTATTCCACTCGTATGGTGCCAAAGCTGCAGCAATTGCATCGTCATCGAATGCATAACTTTTATTATTGTTTAATGTCCGGCAGTAAATGAATTATTCGAAAAGATTAAACCCGATACATATTATTTGTCGTGTATGGATACGTAACTACAAATACATATTAGGTACAGATATACTCGAATACATATTATTGAGAGATCCTCCACCACCGTCATCACCATCTCGTGTGTAAAATTATCCCTATCTTTCACACATTCGCTATTATTGTTGTATGTTTATGCCTGCAGTCTCCACTCAATACACAGACAGTATAGACACTGCAATCACATCAACTATAATCCATTATATAGTCGAATACTCTGATGGTAACGTTGTACGAGTAACTTCGACAATACCTACCTATGCATGCTACAGAAATATCATCAAAATTTACTTCATCACTTCTCTCAAACGACCAAATTTTCTGCACAAACCATTTCTCGTTTCCTATCAGTACACCAAAATACAATTCAACCGCAAGATGCGAAATTAAACCATGACATTATAAGCGAATTGCTACCCCTTTGAAGAGCAAGTAGGTAACATCAAACGACGCTCAATTTTCAACACAACAGTCCCGATAACAGACCACTGAACTTATACACAGCTTTAACATTTCAAAAGTAAATAATCCGATTGCTGCAGCTCTAGCAAAATTACCAGACGTCTGTTTGCTGGTTGTAGCCGATAACATGGCGTTTGTTTCGATAGCCGAGCAAATATCCGGCTATTTTAAATTTCTACCTCGATCTATAGTATATAGGTAGGTACGATGAGGTATACCTCACGTTCTCATTCGATTCGACCTTAATGGAAATTAATTATTAAACTTCGCATTACCGACTCCACAAATACCTTATATAGTGCAACATTGTACCAATCGGACACGCTGTGTCGTCGCCTGTTTACGTTGACGACCAATACCGCAATGTCCTTATCAATTGTAATTATTTTAAGTATACCTATTTCCCCTTATAGGTACCTGCGTATACATTACTTATAAGTACAATATACAAAGCAGTACAGTACACCTGTATCTCTTACGTAGGTTAGGTATACTTTGACATGGCATGCGGTTCTTCTTCGAAAACACCATTCGATAGAGTATTATTTCTTCTTTTGTCGTCGGGTATACAGGTAAAGTAGACACCGCAGGAACAAAATACCCGAGTTGCTCTTTACATTTGTGGGTACGATTACACCTACAATACAAGAGTATCGTACTCGTATTTGCGGTCCTCATGTATCAGATTGTCTTCTGATGTGTCTGTTTTTGTAAATTAATCCCTTATATTTGAATCGTTTTCGTTGTTTAATGCCTTCTTCATAAAGGTATGCCTTACAATGATATCTTATTTTCTATCTGGCGTGGAATGTCGTCAAAGTTTCGAACAGAAAATTGTCGAAAACGAGACATTTCAAGAGAAAATCATCAATGCCCTCCCCTTCTCACGTTCTTACCACATTGAAAAACGGTACCTAACTATTGTAATTATTAGTACATAATAAATATTTTATTACAGAGTAAGTTATTTTTTTATATTCCTGCAGCAACAAATATCTTTTCTCCAAATTATTTTTAAACAGGGATCACAACATACCTGAGGGTAGAAGGTCGCAAACACCTCCAATTTTGATAAAAATACACAGAAAAATACTAGAAGTTTTGTACAACGATTCGCACCAATTCAAGAACGCCAAAAGCAAATATCTACCTATCCATTTTTTGAAGTGAACCGCAGGACTCAACGTGTCTCGAAAACTTTTAATTTTGAAAAAAGGGGGATGGCAGAGGCTCGGAGGGCACTGAGGGATCAGGTTCAAAAAATAAATAGAGATTTGAACAGGCATTTTGACCATCTTTAGGGGCACCTGCAAGGGATTCACAGGAGCAGGCTTGAAAAAAAAAACAATAATTTGAAATGAGGGTACACGAATTAGCATGTAATAATTATTGATATTCGTTTACTTTTAGCGTTTGTGTAGATTTTTAGCAAAATTCAGAGGCCACTATACCCCCAGAAATGTTGTGGTATAACTTTGGAAAATATTTGTTAAGAAACCAGAAAAACGTTGTCATAGTAATTTTTTCAACTTTTCAAAAGGTGACTGACATATTTTTCATTTGACATGAAAAGCTGAGCTTTCACTGCGAAAGGATTATTTCAAGTTTTTAAAAATTTTATTGACTGATTTCGACAAGTTCAATTGGTCTACATCAAAATTTGACAGTTCTTCAAGAAATAGGAAATAATGACTGTGTGGATGTTACTTCATTCTAAACCAAGAAAGCATTCAAATTCTTATAAAACAAAATGCTCAAGTACGTATACAGCAAGAATTATGACTTGGCCTCTGACTCGGATTTGGATTTTTATTCCATTTCTTGTTTAGTACCAGCGAATGATAATTTTTGAGCATCGAGTGGTTTTCGTATTCTTCAGGTATTTTAAATCATCTCAGACTATTCTCAAGAGATTTTCTAAAACCTAGAAGGTAGTGACCTTAAATGTTTTCAAATTTTTTGACCCCAAAACGACCTTAAAATCTTTTTTTAAGTTTTGAAATCACTGCGGTAGAGTGAACCCACATTCGAGAAGAAATACCCAAAAAATAGTTTACCTAAATTATTCGGTGTATTTTCTATCTCTGATAAGTCTTTCAAAATTTTTTCGAATGGTGACCACTTTGATGTATGTACTTACCACAAAAATCATTTTAAAACACTTTTTTTTGTCATAAATGCTCAAGTATACTCATTGTTAGATGGATCCACCCGAACCGAGATTTTCTAATTTCAAAGAAACTAAGTTGAATCTAAAGAATTCAATAAAAACTCCGTAAACACGATTTTAGAAGCAGAGACAAGCCATCAGCTATTCGCTGATTGCAAGAGAGTTTTTGCATTTACCTTTTGCTTATTGGGTGATCTAAATTCTAATGCTGTATGCTTTTGAATAGTTCTTCAACAAATCTCGATTTGTTTTTCGTTGTTGAAAAAAAAAATGAAAGTAACCCGCCAAAGTTATATCTACAATTTCAGTTTTGGCTTATTACATACTTCCTCACCGTTTTATCTTCATTTTCATATCAATATTATCTACAATAAAGTTTTGAATTGAAATCGGAATTTAGAAACAAATAAACGTAGCTAATTATTTTTGCATATTGCTTAGCATTTTAAAATTCTGCTCGACGACAAAGTTTTGAATTGAAATCGGAATTTAATTTTTGCATATTGCTTAGCATTTTAAAAATCTACACGAGGACGACGATGACGACGACGACCATGAAAAAGTGGTTACAATAGAGTTTTTTCGCGCTTCAGGGAAAAACTCTAAAAATCGTTGAAAGGGGCGCCATTAAACACCAACCAACGATAGTAGGTACTGTTCATTTTTGGTGCCGTTGCATTAGGAAATCAGAAAATTCCTAGAAACAATTCTGAAACTCTGCTAAAAGCTTCAGAATTGTTTAAATGAGGCTGTTTTTCAACTGAGAGGGTAAAGTAACTATCTCCACCGCTTTGTTTAAAAAAAAATTACACGAAAAGGTATAAAATGCCCAAAATAGTAGTAGCATTTTTTTTTTTTTTTTAAAAGTTCATCAATGAATTTCTGCCGCTAAAATTTTGGTTGCAGGAATTTTAGGATATATCCTTTAGATCCAGCTGAGTTTTGTTGAAATCAAAAGATTTGGGTTTAAATGATTCCAAACTATGTGTTGTAATATGGTTTTTACCTCGTACATACTGGACTGGCCACCACTCCAAAAATTAAAAAAAAAATTATCTATGGTAAAAAATACACCGAATAGCACTTATCCCTCTCTCTCAACAAGCAGGAAGCTCTTTTAAAACACTCGACTTGAAATAAACACCTTTGGCCCACCAAGACCATCTAAATTTATTTTACACGCACAAAATTAATATTACCTAATGACAACTCTAACGCGACGAATTTGCACAAAACCGACTGAAGAGTGAAGAGTCAAGCTTCCTCGAGCAGCGCCATATAAGCCAAATTACACAAACATAAACAAAACAATCTCGATGCTCATCTCAAATATACAGTACCTATACGGATACTAGACAGACACACACATAGCCAAATATGTATAAATGTTAAGTGAATAACTTGGTTACGCGGTTCTGAGTTTAAAATGGATCATACAACGAGATACATTAGTACAAGAGAGGAATCCAGCATAGTTTTGGACTGCAGGGTTCGTCAGGGTTGGAGTACACAATACACATACAGTACACAACTACAAATGCAATATCAGAGTAATATTTACTACTAGAAGAGTAAAGTACACTACGGGGCGAGAGAGATTTGTGTTGTTTTGGAATGTGTAAAAGAGCTTTTCAAACGTCTGCTTAAATCCAGCGTAAATAGCTTTCAACGTATAGTACACAGTTGATTTTGCACACCTAGCGCGATAATAAGACTAAACAAGGCTGTCGGCAGTTTGATCGAGTTAGTTTGCTAACATGTTAGTTGACTATATAGAAGAGAAACTTTTGCATACAAGGTGTCCTCAGTTCTTGTGCAGGATGAGGTGATATAGTTTCTGTGAAGAATGAGCCTGTGAGCAATACTCTCTCTATCACTAATGCATCTTGTAGGTAAACAAAATAATCATTTTTAGATGTCTTAACGGTCACTTTGTACTTTTTTGATACATCCAAATTTGATAAAATAATCGTCATATTTATGATAAGTACAACATTGCTTACAAAACTAAGTAAGTAACTTTCAATGCTGCTTTTAGTTTGAAATATTTTTCATGAATAACATTTTCTGTTCAATTTTTCAAAATACCTACCTACGAGTACTATGTATTACAACTGTGGGAATCGATTTGGATATATGAAAATAATTTGATTTTCACTTACTTTCAAGGTATCCTTTCAAGAAGTCCATTGTTCCAGCAAATTCCACTCAAATGCTACAAAATAGGATATTCCAGTTATATTTTTGTTGGAAAAAATAGCTCTACTGAAACTGATCAAATTGAGTAATGGAGGATTTTTTTTCAAAATTTGGTGTATAAAAATCACATTTGATAACTCGGGGTACCTTTAGAAATTACAGTAATGGCAGAACTTTTACGATAGGTACTCTAGAAGTAAACAGATACCAATTTTTCAGTTATCTAATATACTACATAATTCCTATAGTTTTGTTAGAATTTAAAAAATTTACGTTGAAAATTGAAACTCCTTGAATGCTTTAGATCGGTTGGAAATGAAGTTTTGTTTTTGGCAAATCAGTCATGTGGAAAACTACCTAGTGAGATACTTTTTGCCCTCAGATAACTCATGATAACACACATCATCCCTTGACATACTTTTTCAATTGAGACAGTGTTTGTAGTTCAATAATATTTTCTTTTCTTGCTGTCTCAAATAGGTTTTCATCATTTCTCTCCCTCTTGATGCAAGAGATCAAGGTGTAGCAATTTACAAAATTTCCACACCACACATCCCAACTGCCAGGCCATTCAGAGTGAAATTGAAATTATCAAAAACGATGCTCACAATCAGCTATAAGTACTTATTATTAGTGGTAAAATGAATGAGTTGATAGGTTCAAATTCTATCCAAAAATGCAGTTCTTTTCATGTCCTGCAAATTAAGATTTTGGATGTCTTGAGATGCAGGTTCAAATTCCATCAAAAATATAAGACATCACTTTATCAAAGCTGTTACTGATTTGAGTACCTTTTAAATCTTTTAAAGGAGCTAATCTCAAAACTCAACGTTTTAAAACTTGTGGACAGTAATAACACGGATCTCAACTAATTTCAAAGCACTAAAAATTAATGAAAATGCAGACCAAGTAACTTACACTTGATAAAATGATCATTCCACATCAAATCGCCGAACTCTTCTCACTTGAGACCGACAATTTTTTTTAATATGTATATTCTCAATTCTGTGTAGGTAGACCTCGATTTGCAACTCTTAAAATGCACTTTCAAAGGAGACTGTGACTGCAGTACTTAAATTGAGGAAAACCGGGATATTATAAGGTAGAAATTTAGAACTTAATCCAGTTTGTGGGTCCATGGAAATAAGCTTTTTGAAAAAGGTGACGAAAATCAGTGTTGCCAGCCTTTTAAACGTCAAAAATAGCTGGAAAAGTTGAAAAATAATATTTCTCCGTGGCGTCGCGTCTATGCTAAACAATTTCAAACATTATGAGAAAATACAATACCATGTACCTAGCATGATTTTGAGAGGAACATGAAAGACGTTCTTTCCCATTTTAGCCCCATTTTCAAAATTGAAGACGCAATAATTGATTAAAATATTCAAAGTGCTCTGGCTTCTTCAATTTTATTACAGACATACTTCGACCAAATATGATCTTCCACTTCTTTGTAAGTACATCATTCATAGTTCTACAAATTAGGGTAAATTAGTCGTTCGCCTAAAACTAGAACTGAAGGCGCTAGCTCGCTTGGTCATTTTGAAAACCTGATTAAGTATATGTATCATAATTCATTCAATTTTGAAGATAAGCAAAATGTGAATCAAACTTTTTTCTAGTTAAATTTGAGTTCAGGTAAACAATAAATTCAACCTAACTTAGTCACATCCACGTTTTGCCCGTACTTATCTAAAACCTAAAAGAACATTGCAAATTTCAATGTAATGAATCCCTTTCAATTTTCAAGATAGGCTAAAATTGAAAAGCACTTTTTTTATACTCATCTCGTCAAATTCTGAAACATATTATGTAATCACTATAGAATCTTTCTGTAATATCTTTTTTGAGGACGGATAATACAATTTTGAGAAATCAACATAACATCATCCACAATTTTGAATTTTGAATTTTCAAGATCTATAACCTAACTCACACTTTTGTTGTACCTATGAGTTGCATGCTGTGGTGTCAAGGAATTCAAATTAAAGTTCTCATACCCCCTCCTCTAGACCCCTCTTTTATTCTGAATCAGCCCTGTCTCAGAACTCTGTAAGTTAACCAATAATGGAAGACCATAAATTGTCACCCAGAAACACACTGTATATTGACGTGACTCTGACATACATCCATGTCAACTTGACGATCCCATAGCCAGGCTACTCAAAATTCGCGAATATTGAATCCAAGATCCGCGACCACAGCCACGCACCCCCATGACCTGGTTTTCGGGGCCAACTTAGAGCTTTCATTACTAGGTAATCCGTTGAAACGTCGTTTATAAATTTATATTACCAAATTAACCGAGAAGGGTAATACGGAATGTAAAATTGAACGCGAAGCGAGGCGAATATGGCAAACCATCGTCGTCGTAACAGCTCCCAACCAACAACATATTATACATATACATACACTTACTATACCTACTATAACTACACAGTAGTAGGATTCTTAAACGTATCAAATCTTCTTATAAGGATTATATTTAACGTTAATGCGTTCGGATAAGTACGCAGCTTAACGCCACAGCACCACCATCAGCGCCGAGACGATAGGTGGATTTTCTACCACCAGCCCTCACACATATTAGACTCGATAAAGAGGTTTCTGCTATAGGTAAGATCTCCGCCTCTCCGCCACTTCCACAGTAATACCTTCGAGTAGATAAGTATGCCTAAAGTAATTTAAACGACCATCTAATCGTTCGGCAAAGTAAAATTTTACCATTTTATTTTTATCCCTTTTTATACAAAAGGCTTTCACTTTTTACGAGAGACAAATTTATCAAATGATTTGAACCAGAGCGCGATTTTACAAAAGCCGACAGTCAGATTGCGCATCGTTCGTCGAGAACAAAAAGCCAGAGTGGAAAAAAAGAAAATAAAAGAAGAACCAATAACCCGTTATATAAAAATGTGGCCGTGTATTCAAATGCGACCAAAAGAGTTTTCTTCTTCAAAAGAAATACCTATAACACAACATACACGTTATACTCGTACGTACGTACGTACGTAGACTTGGGAAACCGAGGGGGGCAGGGGAGGAGGCGCGTTGGCGTTTTTTCGCTTCTTGTTTCTTCTTCGTATGAAATATTTTTGTGTCTTTGAAAATTCACGCTTCGTTGGGTATTCTACATTTTACTTGGTATAGTATTTGCTCATTTTCAAGTACGACTATGAGAAAAAAAAAGAATAGAAAAGAAAGGAAAAGAGGAAAAGGCGTGCGAAGACATTTCTCCGTAGAATGTATTGCCGTACTTTTTAATTTCGCCAGTCGTGAAAGAATTTAAATTTTTACCGTTTACAAGAACGTGGTATCGTTTTCTACCCAATTTTCTCTATTGAAAATTTTTGCGGCTTCGAACGGACTCGTCGACCGCCAACATTAAGACCTTATTAGATCGACCGAAGTTCAATACTTGGTATACTTGAATTGTTGATGTTTGCAGCACGTTTCTTTCGACTACATTTCGAGCTAATTTCAAAATTAAATTTATACCGAGAGAAAGAATTTCGATGCAGTATTCAAGCACCAATTTATATTCAAAATTTTGCAGTTATTACATTTGTGACTTCATATCTCATTTCCAACTTTCGAGATTTGATGACTCATTCTCTCCAAAATGCATGGGCATCTTCCGACGTTGAAAAAAAAGTCAAAATAGAAGAAAAATTCGATGTACGTAAATCATGACACAGAGATTTTGAATTTTTTTCTTTCCCCGAATGCTCCTTAATAAGCACAACAAAATAATAAAAATTAAAATATGCAATTAGTTTGGAGGACATTTTTTTAAATATGAGATCTTTTCAGTTCGTATTCCTCTCTGAATAGAAAGAAAGTTAGAGGGGATCGAAGCCTCAGGAGGCCAAGAAATCTCAACTCAACATATGTCACACAATTCCGTGGCACAAGGTTTCTTATTCAAATTCTTTCAAAAGCTCTTTATTTCGTTTCTAACGAAGGGAGACTGAATTCAAAACGTATTTGAAGAAGCTAAAAAGTAATCAAAAATGAATAAAATTGTCTTAATTCATTGTTTTTTGATTTACCGTACTTACGGTAGATATTTGCATAGAGAAGATGAATTTTTGTATGTATGTATTTCTAACATATTATTTTGAACTAGGGGGGGGGGGAGGAACGAAGATGATACTAACAAGGAACCTTTTGAACTCACACTCTCCGATTAGAACGAAACGAAGCTAGATGGAAAGAGCATGTCTCAAAACCCTCCTACCCAACATTTCAGTTTCTAAAGTAGATTTTTGAATTTTTGGTAAATTTTTGAATTTTTTTTTGAGGGCAATTTTCAAACTTTTTCACGAGATATAAATTTTTTGAACAAAGTGAACCGATATGAATAACTTCAATTCAACTCTCGCATCCACAATATTACTAACTAGTTTTGTGCTATTTTGGAGCCATCTAGCAATTTTTCAATTTTTTCCAGAAATTTCAAATCGCTCTGGAGGGAGTCAAAAATGAACTTAGAACGTATAACTCTGGTTGCTGCTTACTGGGCACCCATTCGACCGTTTCATGTGGTTATTTCAAAATTCCGGGGTGCCAGTGTAGAATTAGATTTTTGACAAATTACTTACTTAATTTATAAATCCAACTAAAAAAAAAACAAAAAAACAAATATTCAAAGAAAGTATTTAACGAGCGACTTTTTCCCGCAAGATATCGTCTGGTGTTTCTACACGATCATCGAACTCGGAAACAATCGCAAATTGATTTTTTTTGCCCCTCCAGAGCAATTCGAAATTTCTGGGGAACAAATTGAAAAATCGCCGAAGACTTCAGATTGATACAAAATGCGTGGCTGTTGATGTGTGAGAGTTGAATTGAAAAAAGGTATTCATATTAGTTTACTTTGCTCAAAAAAAATTCATATTTCATGAAAAAGCTTAAAAATTGCCTATAAAACAGCTTTTTTGAGTTTTTTCAAATTTTCAAAAATCCGAAAATTGACTAGATAATGTAGAACCTGAAATCTTGGCTATGAAGGTTATAGAACATGCTTTCTTGAAATAGCTGACTTTTGTTCATCGGGAGCGTGAGTTCAGAATGTTCCCTTAGAATAATTTCAGCTGACATAAGGAAAAAACTGAAAGGAAAAAAATGGAAATTTCTTAAACATTTCATTTCAGAATGATGATTTTCTCATTCTTTGAATATGAGAAATCTGGCATTCTGAAACCCATCATTTTAAGTTCAGAAATGCTCGTCTTCGTAGGATTCATTATTTCACAGAACCGAAGCTCAGGACTCGGGAGTGACGATTTTTGGCCCACTTTTTATGTCGATCAAGATCGATGGTGCCTTGAGGTGCATATCTACCATACAATTAATCGAAAATTATTCTTCTAGGTATATTTTGATATTTCAAGACATAGGTAAGGTATTTTAATTGTTTTAATTTCGTAATTCGACCACAGATGAGTATATTTTAAACAAATAAAACCAGGGGAAAAAAGCCAAGCAAATCGAGACTATTTTTTCCAATTTCTAAAAATCCATATTACAATTAAATTTTTCCACGCACGAGAACTAACGCTACTGCGATTATCAAATTCATCGGGTGAAAGCGTACCTGACAAGTAAGTAGTTTTATTTCACGCCAACCACGACGAAATTACAAGTGGGTCATTCCATGCCAAATCGGCGGATTTTTGCACGAGGGGTCTTCGATTTTTTTCAAAATCAGATCATTTGTAGAGGTCATCAAACGATGACGAATGACGCAAACCGGACATTTTTTCGATTTTTTTTTGACGGAGCTGTGACGCTTCAAAGTTCTCCAAAATGGCCGAAAATGGAAAATTTCAGTTGCAAATTGCTCCGGTTGTACGTGGTATAGAATTTTGAACTTTTTTTCAAATTGTAGTACTTTGAGAGGGTAATCGACGAGTGATGTCAAAATCAGTGTTGCAACTTTCAAAAACCTAAAAAAGTCGATTTTAAAACTTATAATTTAAATATAACCATGATGTCCGCAAGTAAAAATTCTGAAAAAATTCTCAGTTTTAGTCCTTTTTATGTAGAATAACATATCAAAAAATTGGAGGGGCCTTTTTTTTCATTTTCGAGAAAAAAAATTACAAGTTTTACAATTGCTGCAAATGTACCATCAGAAACCTAAAAAATGAAAATTTTTGCATTTTTGAAATATTTTACCAATGTGTGGACGATAATGTGAAAAAAATCCCCCTCCCCCCAATTTGTCGACAAATTGACGAAAAATGCATATATTTCACTCTTGAAATAAAAATTTATAGCACGAAAAATGTCAATTCATTGACAAATGGGGGTGTGAGATACTATCATGCCGACATTTGGTGTACGTGTGAAGTACAGAAATCACTGGCTGGTGATTTCTAAGTACTTTGTCAACAACATCTGTTGTTGACAAATACTTTTTGGTAAGTACGTTTCTGACCGCGCAACAGAACGTACGTTCATCGTTTAAATAAATCATTTCCGCCTTTGGTTAATGTTCGAATCTTTTTATGTAAAATTAATCTTATGATTCTTTTTATCGTATAATACTTTTCTTAATATGTAATTGAATATCTTTTGTTTCAAGAATTGTGTTAAAAAACTATTAAAATAAACTCTTTACCGTTCGCGAATTGGTGTTGACTACATTATTCGCGAATTCATGTGAAACTTATCTTCCTTCGGAAAGAGCAGACTGAGTAAGTGACTACTTTGCTACCCAGGGGATATTTCGTGGAAATATCTCAACGAGTTATCTTTTACCGTTTTCCGCAAGGAATCTCTAAGCTGTACTCTCATGTCTATCTCTCTCTTTTCTTCTTGATTCGAAAGAAAGAGAAAAAAAAAAAAAAGAGGAGAGTACAGCTTAGAGATTCCTTGCGGAAAACGGTAAAAGATAACTCGTTGAGATATTTCCACGAAATATCCCCTGGGTAGCAAAGTAGTCACTTACTCAGTCTGCTCTTCACTTATAACTACGTTATTTTCCGATACAGCTGTATCTGGAAAATTTTGCACGTTTTGATCGCTATTGACGTTGGTGTTGGCAGATATGTTCAAGAGCGAGTGATTGTCGATCGGTTGAGTATTGATTGGTTTAAGATTTATCGAACTGTCTTCCTGTGCAGCTGTACTTGAAATCTGTTCGATAGATTGTTGGATTGATTCGCTTGGTGGTTTTTCGACGGTTACCATGCCTAAGTGTAGAGCTACGTTTAGCGGTACGTTATATACAGGTGGTTGGTTCATATTACGATTTCTCGCCATCGAAACTGGGATCGGAACGTAGTTTTGGCGAATTTGTTCCACTGGTTTCTCGTAATAACGCGGATCGTGGTATGGCCCATTTACGTCTACGAACACAACACCAACAACTTCGGGGATGTTATGGAAATTTGGCAATTGATCAATGTGGATCTGAAAATCATCAATGTTTTCAGCCCAATTGGTATTGAAAACATTTTCATATTCCAGAAATTTTTCTTCGTCCTGCCCTTCGTATACAATCATCGGTAATAGAAGAATTTCACGAACTTTTTGTTTATTCAGATTGATTAATAACGTTCAGAATAACTCAAAAAATGTGTAGGAAGACATCCCGCGATGCATATCGAAATTCCCAATTGCGATCATCATTCGGTACGGTACATAATCAAGTTCACCTTTCGTGATTTTGTCAAAATATTTGATTAAATCGATAATGGACAGGTCCCTTCGGTATGCATCTGTGTCCAAATCATCCTTGAATTCCTGAAGAGCTACTATATATCGCGCAATTCCGTTCGCGTGGCCGTCTCCGATAATTAAAATATTCATGGCGAATATTACGATACGGAAAATACCCTCTTCCACTTGACGAGCAGCTGCCGTAAACTGGAATGGGTGCGCGTTATTTGGATACCATGGAGCTAATTCGGAAGCATCAGAACCATATCGTTCTTTATATCGACGATCGTATTTGTCTCTTTTCGCGTTTTTTGGTGTTGCTGGAGATGTTACGTTCTTGGTTGTTGACGGCGATGTTCTTATCGATGGTGTTGGGGTCAATGCTCTCGCACTTGATGTCGATTTTGTCGCATATTTTGGTTCTGGTGATTTGGTCAGTGGTTGTGAACATGTCTGGTAACTTGATAACGGTACAGATGATTTCGAATTTGATGCCGTGTGCTTCGCGTCATTTTTCGGCTTTGTTGATTCGTACGTTGTTTTACGAGTCCCTCTTTGGGACTCGTCGGATGGAAAGGGCTGTCGAACGTACCTATGATCTCGGTTAGGATTATAGTTCGAGCTCCATCTTACGGAGTCGTATTTGTCACTCTTGTCTGACTCTGACCCACTGCGATGTGACGTTCTTTTTTCCGGTTTTCTGTCGTATCCTGTGTGACGATTTTGATATTGATTGTAAAGAGGAGATCGTTTCGTATTATCGGTTGATTTATCGTAGTATTGATTCGCATCTTCGCCTCTTGCTCTCTTGTATTCGTTATCGTTCTTCGGGATTGTGTAGCTGCTGTTGGACGCTTTTGATGTTGACGAACCGGATGTTTCAGTATTAGTATTCGTGACAGTTGTCTCGGTATTAATATTTGCTTTCTCTTTTAGCGATTTCAGATAAGCTTCTTCAGCTTCTTTTTTGCTCTTGAGTTTCAGAGCAACAATGTCGGCTTGTATCCCAAAAGGACTCTGGTTAAAGTGGACCGCTCTAGGTCTAACTTGCTGATTTGGGTTGGCGAACGTGAAATTAGAAGCTGATACTGCTTGGAGTCGCTCTGTGATATTCGGTTGATTATAAAAATTTGAACTCATGCGTTGATGCATATATGGAAAGCCAGGTGGCGGTTTATGTACAACCGTCGATGGAATAGATTGTTTGTTCGATGAAATTTGCGTAGTTGTGGCAGCACCGAAGATGTTCGTCATGGTAGCAGTAACCGTCGGATTTGTATTTGTGATGCACGTAGGCGCCGAAGACGTTACAGTTGTAACGTTTGTTGGCGTATCGCGTTTGGTTCTTTCACTTGGTGTAATGTTACAGTGAAATCGATTACTTTGACGTCGTGAACTGTAAATAAACGTTTACAGTTCTCTCGCATACACGTTCCACATTCTGTTAATATTGCAGGCCTTCTGCCTTTATTGAGAGGTTGGTTCGGTGCTGGGACTAACGATTCCTTGCATTTTTCACAGGCTGCAATCGAATACTGGTGGATGATGTCTGGGTCTGCAATATTAACTGAATGTGGACACGCGTACCACATCAAGTGTGTGACTGAAATTTACGCAAAATCCGGTGACGTAAATATGGAAGGAATCGCAGTCGGAGCGTGTATGCGGGAGAACTGTAAACGTTTATTTACAGTTCACGACGTCAAAGTAATCGATTTCACCGTAACATTACACCAAGTGAAAGAACCAAACGGGATGTGGGTTTCCAAGGTGGAATTATTGGCGGAACGACAGGCGAATGAAGAATTTCGCGAAATAGTGAAACAAAAAGCAGACAAATTACACCAACGATGCGAAAAAGCTGAAAGCGAACTAGAAGCGTTAAAAATCAAGAACGAACGGTTAGCTGAAGAACTCAAATTGGCAAAAATCACCAAGACTACCATTATTTCCGACAAGTTGAGCAGCTGGTTTGATGTAAAGACGCCAACAAACGTTACAACTGTAACGTCTTCGGCGCCTACGTGCATCACGAATACAAATCCGACGGTTACTGCTACCATGACGAACATCTTCGGTGCTGCCACGACTACGCAAATTTCATCGAACGAACAATCTATTCCATCGACGGTTGTACATAAACCGCCACCTGGCTTTCCATATATGCATCAACGCATGAGTTCAAATTTTTATAATCAACCGAATATCACAGAGCGACTCCAAGCAGTATCAGCTTCTAATTTCACGTTCGCCAACCCAAATCAGCAAGTTAGACCTAGAGCGGTCCACTTTAACCAGAGTCCTTTTGGGATACAAGCCGACATTGTTGCTCTGAAACTCAAGAGCAAAAAAGAAGCTGAAGAAGCTTATCTGAAATCGCTAAAAGAGAAAGCAAATATTAATACCGAGACAACTGTCACGAATACTAATACTGAAACATCCGGTTCGTCAACATCAAAAGCGTCCAACAGCAGCTACACAATCCCGAAGAACGATAACGAATACAAGAGAGCAAGAGGCGAAGATGCGAATCAATACTACGATAAATCAACCGATAATACGAAACGATCTCCTCTTTACAATCAATATCAAAATCGTCACACAGGATACGACAGAAAACCGGAAAAAAGAACGTCACATCGCAGTGGGTCAGAGTCAGACAAGAGTGACAAATACGACTCCGTAAGATGGAGCTCGAACTATAATCCTAACCGAGATCATAGGTACGTTCGACAGCCCTTTCCATCCGACGAGTCCCAAAGAGGGACTCGTAAAACAACGTACGAATCAACAAAGCCGAAAAATGACGCGAAGCACACGGCATCAAATTCGAAATCATCTGTACCGTTATCAAGTTACCAGACATGTTCACAACCACTGACCAAATCACCAGAACCAAAATATGCGACAAAATCGACATCAAGTGCGAGAGCATTGACCCCAACACCATCGATAAGAACATCGCCGTCAACAACCAAGAACGTAACATCTCCAGCAACACCAAAAAACGCGAAAAGAGACAAATACGATCGTCGATATAAAGAACGATATGGTTCTGATGCTTCCGAATTAGCTCCATGGTATCCAAATAACGCGCACCCATTCCAGTTTACGGCAGCTGCTCGTCAAGTGGAAGAGGGTATTTTCCGTATCGTAATATTCGCCATGAATATTTTAATTATCGGAGACGGCCACGCGAACGGAATTGCGCGATATATAGTAGCTCTTCAGGAATTCAAGGATGATTTGGACACAGATGCATACCGAAGGGACCTGTCCATTATCGATTTAATCAAATATTTTGACAAAATCACGAAAGGTGAACTTGATTATGTACCGTACCGAATGATGATCGCAATTGGGAATTTCGATATGCATCGCGGGATGTCTTCCTACACATTTTTTGAGTTATTCTGAACGTTATTAATCAATCTGAATAAACAAAAAGTTCGTGAAATTCTTCTATTACCGATGATTGTATACGAAGGGCAGGACGAAGAAAAATTTCTGGAATATGAAAATGTTTTCAATACCAATTGGGCTGAAAACATTGATGATTTTCAGATCCACATTGATCAATTGCCAAATTTCCATAACATCCCCGAAGTTGTTGGTGTTGTGTTCGTAGACGTAAATGGGCCATACCACGATCCGCGTTATTACGAGAAACCAGTGGAACAAATTCGCCAAAACTACGTTCCGATCCCAGTTTCGATGGCGAGAAATCGTAATATGAACCAACCACCTGTATATAACGTACCGCTAAACGTAGCTCTACACTTAGGCATGGTAACCGTCGAAAAACCACCAAGCGAATCAATCCAACAATCTATCGAACAGATTTCAAGTACAGCTGCACAGGAAGACAGTTCGATAAATCTTAAACCAATCAATACTCAACCGATCGACAATCACTCGCTCTTGAACATATCTGCCAACACCAACGTCAATAGCGATCAAAACGTGCAAAATTTTCCAGATACAGCTGTATCGGAAAATAACGTAGTTATAAGTGAAGAGCAGACTGAGTAAGTGACTACTTTGCTACCCAGGGGATATTTCGTGGAAATATCTCAACGAGTTATCTTTTACCGTTTTCCGCAAGGAATCTCTAAGCTGTACTCTCACAGGGGGAGGGGAATTTTTCACATTATCGTCTACACATTGGTAAAGTATTTCAAAAATGCAAAAATTTTCATTTTTTAGGTTTCTGATGGTACATTTGCAGCAATTGTAAAACTTGTAATTTTTTTTTCTCGAAAATGAAAAAAAAGGCCCCTCCAATTTTTTGATATGTTATTCTACATAAAAAGGACTAAAACTGAGAATTTTTTCAGAATTTTTACTGGCGGACATCATGGTTATATTTAAATTATAAGTTTTAAAATCGATTTTTTTAGGTTTTTGAAAGTTGCAACACTGATTTTGACATCACTCGTCGATTACCCTCTCAATGTACTACAATTTGAAAAAAAGTTCAAAATTCTATACCACGTACAACCGGAGCAATTTGCAACTGAAATTTTCCATTTTCGGCCATTTTGGAGAACTTTGAAGCGTCACAGCTCCGTCAAACAAAATCGAAAAAATGTTCGGTTTGCGTCATTCGTCATCGTTTGATGACCTCTACAAATGATCTGATTTTGAAAAAAATCGAAGACTACTCGTGCACAAATCCGCCGATTTGGCATGGAATGACCCAAGTACGATTATCAATTGCATAAACATACCGCTACAGTAATTCCTCGGTAGAAACACTCGACGTCCTCTTGAATGAACATACCGTAATTTCGTCCACTTGGTCATTCCATTACTCTCTCTTCATACTGTACAAGGCGACCACTCCGCCAAACAGATTCTCATCTTCACTAAAAGCGAAATAGAGAAACGCAATCCTTATTTAAAAACATCTCATTGACCGAGACTTAATTAACCCTTTAGTAAAACAAGTCGTTGCTATCGAAAAAAGGTATAAATTTTTCTTTCGTTCTTTTGACACCATAAATTGTCGGCGAGCTGCCTCCCTCCCCCTCTTTCTCTCTCTGTCTGTCGTAGTAGAAAATTCGACGTGAAAACGAGCACTCCTCCGTGAAGAGGTAGATAGCTACAGCTAGCTAGATACAGATAGTACTACACTAAAACGAGACCATCTCTTTATCGACACGATGCGATGCGATGCGACGAACGACGAGTATATTATTAAAACGAGAGAAACGATACCCGCATATTGGAAAAACTTACCATCTCTATGGTATCTCTTTGATGTCGAGTTATCATTTTCTTGGTACGAGCCGAGACCAAAGTACAACTTTAATGTCATGATTGACTCTTTTTGATCGTCGATTCATAGGACATTTTTCAAAGCTAGTCGATATCCGAGGCGAGATACAATTTCCTGTACTCTCCCAACCCCTTGTAAACTTTCGTATTTTTAGGTACGAGTATTTCTCGCAATGTTTTTTTTTTTTTTTATTAAAGCTATATACCCGATACGATGCTTTTGTTCCTCGTAGGTATTATCTTTACGGATGATTTGATTTTTACATGTTAATTTACCTCGGTGTCTATTTTTTTTTTTTTTTTTTTTGAAGGTGAGGAAGCTGACGCGAGGAGCGAACAACAGAGCACGAAAAGGTGAAATGATCAACTTACTATAGAGCTTCAACTCTACCAAAAATTTTTAAATTCTAACCATTCGATCAAAAACAGGGATGCGACGATATCGTATCGATAATGCGATTCTTGGTCATACAACCAACAAAAAGTAAGTTTTCATTTTTTCCAACTGTTTTAAAAATGAATTACCATTGTTTGAGAGATAGTTACCGTAGGTACCTACGTAAATAAGAGTAGGCATTCAACTCCAGCGACAAACTCGAATACAGAAGTTCAATATGTACCATAGTCTATGCGTCTCGTATTCACTCACCGACTTTTAGGTCAAAACAAAACATTTTTAAATTCAAAACACAACAGCTTCAAGTCAGATTTATGCACTCACCTGTAAACAAAAGAAACATGTCCAACATTAGTTTAAAATAATAACATTACACTTCAACACAGATCGAGTATAATGAACAAGAGGCACCTCCCTACTTATTGTGTAACAGATATTCATACTTATTTTTTAAAATTAATTTTCGCCCTTCATTTCAAAGGTTGGGCGAAAAATGTGAAATGATTCAGAGTACAGAATCAAACCGCGAAAAACGCTGGTGTTATTTCATCCAGAAAAGTAACACAATAATGCATTAGGGTAGGTTGTCTTCGAATTTTTTTTAAAAGTTGGAGAACGAATTTGAAAAGAAGGCGGAGGATGGTATTAAAAGATCGTGGGGAGAATTTTGGGTCCCTGACTTGAACCTCCATCTGTCTGTCTTCCAAGGTTTCAAATTATGGAAATTTTCTTGAAAATTATTTTTTGACAATTTTCTTTATCACACATTTAAAATTAATAAACCAGTTTCTGCAATTTTTGTACTTTTTTCGAAGTTACACTTCACTTTTGGGTATGTTTAAAATCGTATACCCGTTTTAGTGATTGAAAACTCTGAAGAAGGGAGATGGCGCAGACATTTTTTTTCACTTTTAAATATGCTCGTACCTACATAAATATGTTTTACGATCAATCATCAGAAAACATGTAAAGGGAGGAATTGCGCCATTTTCCGTCGCTTAGGCGAGGGAAAATTGTTCTCCTTCTACCTTTCATTCGGTTTAATGTCAGTTCTCTTACGTAACCACGCTATCTAGCGGTTTAGTTCGCGCCAGTGAAGTGTTTTACGTTATCCGATCACAACACCAGTCAATCACGGACTCACTAAGCGAGAGCTTGGTTTCAATTCAATAGATAGGTCGAGGTACGGAGCCCTATCAGTACGTTCGACGTATGGAGCACGTACTTTCCATCTAATTATTACTGGGATATGGAATATCTTTTACGTAATGGACTATTGGATTGGATCGTGGTTACTCAAGGGATGAACTGCAGCATCTCTAAATTCTCTTCTTAGAGTCATTTATACTGGACCTGCCCTATCCGGCATGAATGCCCTTGTCCCTGGGTGGTGTTTATACACGCATTTGCGACTACTTGTACTCGCTTCCTTTAAATCAAATCGTAATTCTATTTACGTAATATACTAAGACTATATACATGCTGTGCTTAATAACCAATAAAGCTAATGTAACGTTATAGTCGACTGAGTATTCATTTTATTCATATATCAGTGTGCATAATTAATATTTCATATTTTATCTCCGAAGAGTAGGTATACGAGGCGGTAAATCGCCAGTGCCTATCTGTGCTAGCACTAGGTATAGGTATAACAAGGTCATAGGGTGAAGTTATACCATGTAGACACGTAGCACCTCAGGTGCAAGTAAATACTGTCTTTACATTTGGCGCCCAACGTGGGGCTCGAGTGCCATAAATGCCATAAAATTTCCATAGAAATTACGAAGATCCAAGGACCGAATTCCATCAACCAAGGTCAACTTCAGCACCCATACCTACTTTCCACATGTGTGTGTTTAGTTCATAAGATGTTATTTCATAAGTTTCTTGGACCATAAATCACCATAAAGAAATCATTTACGAAAGGATTTGATCCAGCAGTCAATGGATGGAAATATGGCACCATTTATGGTTCGCATTTATTTCATGTGTATTTTTACGTAATGGAAAATGAACTATCTGTTTTATCAGTTCGAGAAGATTTCATGTTTCGAGAAAATAGGAATGCGAGTTCGTTACCTATTTATCAAACAATGATATGGCAGTAAAATACAAGTTTCATATTTGCGTTCTATTGCACGAATATTTTTCAACCTATAAATAGATGGGGATTTCTACATTACATTATTTCAATATGTTCAACAACGCGAAATAGGTACCTACCTACGAGTCAGCGATTACTTTCGAATAAGCGGCATTGTTACGACAAAATTACGTTCAGACATGTTACCAAGATAGCGGAGGAACGTGATTCTTGCTGAATTTAATACAATAGAAATTGTGCTCAGGTTTTTATGGGAAAATACCAACTCTACAGGCATTGTATCTTGGCCTAATATCCCCACCATCGAGATTATTTATCTCTCACTTTCAACGGAGCTCCGAGCATACGATTCGACATTCGAATCATTATGTTTATTTCTTTCGTATGAAGAAGTTAACAATATCGCTCTCATTTGCGTAACTTAGCTCTTTGCTTTCGTTATATTTTCAAACTTACGTTTTCGTTAGTTTTGATTACAGATACCTTGTGTCTCTTGCGTAATTAATTGCATTCCAGTTCAGTTCAAGTTCCGGTCAAAAGGTTCAATTTATTGAAATGGATCCAAGTCAATCAAATAACGTGGGAAATGTCAATGGTCAATCCAATGGTCAAAACCAAGGCAACGTTCCAGTCAATCCAAACCAATCTGGATACTATGTTCAGCCCCAGGCTTACAATCCGAATATGACTCAGTGGCCGCATCCGCAATATTTTGCGAGTTCTACCCATATCATGCCTCAACAAGGTCAACCTCCGATACCATTTGGGACTCCTGGTTACTACTTTCCGAATCAACCCATGGCTTATGGTCTACCTCAGCCAATCCAATACATGGCTCCTAATCAAAGTAATCCTCAGTTGGTCCAGCCAATCCAAGGCACTCAATCGAACCCTCAGAGCCAAACTCCGAGTCAAGTTAATAATTCAGGTACCTCAAATGGTAACCAAACTGGCAACACTACTGTGGTTCCACACCCAACTGTTTCTCAACCTAGTACCTCAGCTCAAAATATACAAACGAGTTCGAGTACTCAGGGACAGAACACCAGTGTGAGCCAAGCCACTCAACCTTCGCCAACTCCTCAACGCATTGTGGATGGACATGGTCGTAGCTATCATCCAAAATCACGTAATTTTTCCAAGTATAGAGAAGATCTGAGAGCTGTCGATAAAACTATAGATCTTCCAGTTGTAAAGGCTTGTGCTAGATTCGTAACAGCTAGAGGGTATAAGATAGGAAAAAACGTTTCTAAAGTTTTGAACTTACGTAACGATGAAGAACAATCTCGTACCAGTCGTGCTCATAATAGTTTACTCGATGAACTGCATGAATCTATGAATAGACGCCCTCAAAGCCAACCTCCCCAACAGCAACACACTGCTACACCGCCTAATATTCCCAAACATGCTCACGAGGAAAGAGAAGAAAATGCCTTTACGCTTGAGCAAACTTTACAGTGGTGTGACTTTGACAATAGAGCTGCATGTGAAAACATAGGTAAGGATGTTTCCAACAAAAACTTATCCATAGCTGCTATTTTAGATCCTCCTAGGAGAGAAGGCCAAGCTGCACGTCGAGTATATAACTTTGATGCTCTGGATCATTCTTTAGAATTTGATGGTGTTGAAATAACAGTTCCAACCCCGACCGAAAATACTGAGCTACAAGACCACATCAAATGGTCCCTTGAGTGCAATGATGACCGTATCAAATCAACCGAAGATATGCAATTGCGTATACGCTCTCTTGAAAAGGAATTATCAGATACAAGAGAAGATATTAAGGATGTTTACAAAAGACTATCGTCCCAAATTGAAAGAGGATTTCTATACTTTCGCGAAGCTATGATCAAAGATACCCGCACAATAAAGAACCTATTTAATGAATCGCATAGACAAACCCAACACATCAACCATGTAGCATTTAGTGGTATGAGACTGGGACTCGCTGCTACAGACGAGATGGCTGAAATCAGACCTATGTGTGAAGATTTATTGGATGCCGCAGCTGACACGTACGAAGTTCTACAGCCTATGATTAGACGTTTCAATGAGATTAGTCCAGTCCCATTGTTTACCTCAAACGGTATACCTAATCCACCTCCATCCACTCCACAACCTCAAGTTACGAATCCCACGGTTCCGGCAATTATGTATCCACGACCACCACCAGTTTATAACAATACGATTCCGCCGAACATTACAACATCTAACGTTACATCAAATATCATACCACATGCTACGAATGTATCAACTCCCAGTAACGTTTCCAACACCAATAACGTAGTTGATTTAACTCAAGATCAGACTCCACCAGGTATTGAAATTATTAAAGAAAGTGGAAGGTTAGTTCAGACTAAGGAAGTTATGGAAAGTATGATTAACAACTCGGGTTTAATTTACAAAAAATCGAATGGTGAAGAACAGATAGTGGAATTCCAACTTGGAACGAATCATCTAATGAAAACACCTGATGCAAACCCCAGGCAACGGCAATTAAGTTATGAACTAGACATTGCGGAGAAAAATAATTACAAATTGAAATCAAAGAATATTTTTGACAACAGACATAGGTTAACCAACGCTAACTTGTTTGAAGTAATTTCGTTTGTCCTTAAATTTGAACAACAAATGTGTAATAAAGGTGCTTCCAACTCTCAGTATATTGAATTTTTCAACGAACTCTTAATCAGTGAGGCTGCTATTAACTGGAAGGACTCGCTCAAGCGGACGTTTACTTATTATTATAATCATCGTACCTCATTCATATTAACTATGTGGAATCAACAACAACACGAAAGTGCAAAAAATCATTTCCGTACGATCAATTTAGCGACTGATTCAACTAAGAGTTGGGCTCTAGATTTTTTAAAGTGGTACACTATCCTCGGTGATACAAACATGACTGATGATGATCTTATCTCTACCCTCTGTTCTGTTGTCCCTATTAATATGCAACATCATTTTGGTCTTGAAATTACCTGCAATAGAGTAACATTCGAGAAACGTATTCGTGATTTGACCATCAGGCAGTTGCCAACTTCGTTACGACAACCCAACCCGTTATTGTATCAATCAACTCCCATCCTTCCAGCCAAAAAGAACAAAAAATACGTCAAATTTGGTAAAGGTTCACAGAACAATTCGAAATCTAACCCGAATAACACTGGGGCATCCAATCAGACACCTGCAGGAGGTTCTGGTACGCAACCGCTTAGGACACAAGTTAACCATACCGATATTGCTCAGCCTTCATCATCTCAGATGAATCAAAACGATGAAGATGAATACCAACAACAAAATGATGAAAATTCAAAAAACGGGGAAGACTCCGACACATCAGCAGGAGAAGATGCGTCGGAGAACAACGACCAGGATTAAAGAATACGTTACGTAAGAAAAAAGAATTCCCTTTTTCGGAATACGAGTTTTTTGGGGATTCTTTAGCCCAAAAATTGTCTGAAATAGCTGACTGCGACATCACACCATCTACATATTTACGTAATGACATTGCACTTCGCGATTTATTACATCAAATTAAGAATAATAAGTATAATAAGAAACATGCTATTATTTCATTTGGTCAACGCGAACTGAACAGTAAATGGGTGGATTTCAGACAGTTCACTCAACTTGCCGATCAATTAATGGAAGCTCTTATCGATAAAAAATTCAAAGATATCGTCGTCTTGTTTCCATTAGTATTACCACCAAAGAATGATCTCCATAAAGTACCAACAACACGCTGGCATGCATTTCAAAAATTATTTTCAGCGTTGGGAAAGTTACGTAATGTGCGAGTTGTTTTCGAAACATCGTTAGTATTCACTTCAGTTAATCCACATCCTTCTCTTGATGGTAACTATATCGTCGATGAAGACATGAATGGTAACGTAAAACCCGATATAACGAAATTCTTCAAGAACAATGCAGGTATTTATTATCCAATTCAAAAGCTGAATGATAAATTGAAGGAAATTTTCACTGATGTAACATCTGACTCTAGTCCAATCAATATTCGTCATAAATCCAAGGATGAATCTGAAACAAGTAAAACTATCAACGAAGAATTAATCGAAGCTTATCGTGTTAAAGATTATGATTTTTCGAAACCTGATAATTATCATCCAACTTTTGACCTACCAGTCAATGCTTTCACCATAGATTTCCAACCGCCTATACCAGAACCCGAGTATGAATTTGATTACATTATTAATGCTACGCGTGAACAATTAGCAATATGGTATCATACGTATAAAACAGCTCATCTTAACGCCAAGCGAATCC
Organism: Planococcus citri; assembly: GCF_950023065.1. Taxonomy (NCBI): domain Eukaryota; kingdom Metazoa; phylum Arthropoda; class Insecta; order Hemiptera; family Pseudococcidae; genus Planococcus; species Planococcus citri. Next base: position 31,761,451 of record NC_088679.1, read on the forward strand.
ATAATCAAATAATCAACACCGACGAAAACAATATTGAGAAATTAGTTGACATTGACGATCTGGAAATTGGTATCTACGACAATTCCGATGGTTTCTTCAAGCATGTACCATCCTCTAACATAATAGATCATAAATACAAGCATGACGGAAAGCGTTTCATTAAGTCGAAAGATCTTGAAGAAAACAAGAAAACACCAGCTTCTGAAACATTAATCGTAACTAAGGAATCGAGAGTTCTAAGTGATTACGATCTTTACCTCAAATGTAAGAACGTTGACATCAATGACTTCGAATACCCCTACGTTAAATTGGTTCAAGGAGTAGCAGGTTGTGGTAAAACTACGTACATATTGAGCAAACTTCGTCATGATGGTTCTGATTTGGTGTTATTTCCAACCAAAGAAGCTACAATTGATTTCCGTACCAGATTAGCTAAAAAATTGGGATTATCAATAGATGATGTTGAACTTTTACGCAATTATCGTACCATAGACTCATATTTAATGCACGGAAATGATTATCAATACAAACGTATCTTCATAGATGAGGCACTATTAGTCCATTTTGGTGAAGTACTATTTGCCATGATGAAATCTCGAGCTCAAAACGCCGTATTGATTGGAGATGATCGTCAAATTAAATACATCAATCGATCACCTTTAAGAAAAACACAATACCAATCAATACCCGATCAATTAATTGATGAAAGAGAACATCTGTCAACATCTTACCGATGTACACTTACCACTGCTAAATTACTCACCGATTTATACGAAGATGGCATGTTCTCAACATCAGTTGTACATTCAGAGATGGAAATCTTTGACTACTATTCAGTTGACACCATTCCACGGGTCTCTGGGGCACAGTATTTGGTATTCACGCAACATGAGAAGTCTATACTGGAAAACAGAAAGTTCAAAGTTAACACGATACACGAATATCAAGGCAAACAAAATGACCACATCATTATTGTACGTCTCAATAAACAACGTAATCCCGTTTATGAAAGCCTATCTCACGTAATTGTGGCTTTAAGCAGACACCGTAAAAAATTAGACTATCATACCGTCGATTCGAAGGATCTGTTATCATCGTTTATTCAACGAACGCATAACTTCACGATTCATGATTATATCAGTGTCAAAAAGGGTGATGGAGAAATTCCAAAGCAAAAATACACCAAACACACGTTAGATTACCGTACATCAAATATTAATCATATTTTCAACATTACTCAAAAAGGTGCTCAAAAGGATCCATCCGTGTTATCTCAATTAGATCGCACAGGTGTAGAAATCAAAACAACCGTAGTCAGTGTTGGCATTGGAAAAAACAATTACCCAGCACAGCTTGACACTGGGGCAACTCCTAACGTAATATCTGAAGAAACGGCAAAATATTTGATGGAAAATCACTCTGAAGATATGGATTACATTCCATTATCAGAACCAGTAGCTTGCGTGTTGGCTAATGAACAAATTGTAGAAACGGCTCATTATGCACTGGTACCAACCTTAAGATTTGGCAAACATACGTTGAAAATTCCTTTTTACGTTATGAAAAATTGTAATCAGGTATTTTTGATTGGAATGCAAACGATGATCCAACTCGGAATTGATCCTAGAATACACGAAGGAGTTGCCTATTGCCAGCCTACACCAAAACATGATATTGACTCAATACCTTTTCTCAAACCAGAAGATTATGTTACGAAATTGAAATTAAACCATGTATCAATCAGTCAAGAACACCTTCCAGATACTTATATGCTACTGAATAGAGCTAATACGTTACGAAAGTATTATAGACTGCCTGAAGGTGTAGTCGATACGGGTCCAGAAATCTATCTCAATCGACTACGTGCTGATCTAGATGAAGCCGTATCTGAAAATAGAATCACTCCACAACAAGCAGATCATGCGTACAACATCCTAGCCCCATTTAAAGACATTTTTAGTAAATTTCCAGGTCGATTCAAAGGTAAAAAGGAAAAATTGGAATTTAATATCCCTGAAAAAGAAATCATCTATAAATGTGGAAAATACAACCCCTCGAAAAAGATGATGGAAGCTGTAAAGCGTGAAATCCAAATTATGCTAGCAATTGACGTAATAGAACCTTCTAATTCAAAATATATCAACCCTATTGTCATTAACATCAAAAAGAATGGTGAAATGAGAATTTGTTTGAATCCAGTGGATTTAAACCCAATTTTAGACGAAAATTATAATGAAGCAGGCCTTTTGGACCGTATCATAACGGAATATGCAGAAGCTAAATTTTTCAGCACATTGGATTTTGTCGCTGGATTTTGGCAAATTGTACTCGAAGAACGTTTCCGCAAGTATTGCGCATTCCAAATCGATGGTAGAGTGTATCAATTTATAAGACTCCCGTACGGTCTAAAGATATCTTCAGCGCTATTCGTAAACCTCGTTAATGATATTATTCCAGACAAAAAAGGTATCACCAAGTATGTGGATGATATTCTATTACGCGCAGATACTTTCGAAGAAATGCTTCAATTACTAGTCGAGGTATTTGAAATTTTACGTAAGAATGGGCTCAAATTGAATGCAACCAAATCCAGATTTTTTAGAAGAACAACGGACCATTTAGGATTCGATTTAGAACCAGGCATTATAAAGAAACAGTCCAAGAAAATATTAAAATTCCTAGAGTATGTCGAAAAACATACAAATAAGAAGACCGGGAAATTCGAATTGAAAAATGCTAACGAAGTGCTGGAACTAATTGGATTAACAGGATTATATAGGCGTTTTATTCCCTGTTATCAACAAATCTTACGTAATCTTTATAAATTAACGGAAAAAGGAGAAGTTTTTGTATGGGGACCCGATCAAGAAGAAGCGTTCGAAAGACTAAAAGCAGAATACATCAAGGATTTTGTACTAATTTCACCAAGAAAAGGATATGATTTATATTTAGATACATACACGTCGTCGGATGCTATGAATGCTGTCTTGTATCAAACCGTCGAAGGTCAAGATGAAATCGTTATGTTCACAAGCTTTAGTTTTAAAGAACACCAAAAATCATACACGTTAATCGAACGCGAGATGTATAATTTAACAAAAACTATCCGCAAACTCCAACTATGGCTCCATGGAAGAAAAATTCACGTAAGAAGTGATTTAAAATCAATTGTAGCTAATTTTGAAGTAATGGCTGAAATACACCGAAAAGCCGCCATTTGGATCACACAACTGAATTGTTATAATTTAATCTATGACTTACGTAAGAAACACAAACGCTGGTTTGGAATTCAAGCTCCTGAGATCACATTAAATTATAGCAACTTCGCCAATTTAGTATCCATTGAACAGAACGTTAGTGATAAAATCAGAGAACGCCTCATATCAAGCTTACGTAAAATAGATCAATTCCAGAAGAAAGATAAAACCTGCAAAGGAATAACATATCGATTGAAAGTGCCTGATGAAAGATTAAACCAACGTGATTTAGAAGCTAAGAAGAGGTTGGCCTTACGATTCTCAATACATACTCAAAATGGTAAAGAGGTATTGATGTTCAACAATAAGGATGAAACGGTTGTTCCAGTCTTGCCTGATGAACTTTTCACTGATACGATGACACATTTACATGAAGTATTTGGACATGTAGGCGCCAATAAATTGGATACTCTTTTCCGACGAATGTACTATTCTGCGAATTCGAAACATTATGTACGTTATCTCACTAGTGCATGCTTATATTGTAAAGCGAATAAAAATTACGGTATGAAGAAACCAATTGAATTTGCTTACGTTAACGCATATCGACTAGCGGACGTCTTATCAGTTGATCTACTGGGTCCCATAGCGAACGAATCTGATGAACCAAAATACGTATTTGTGGCCAAAGATGTTTTTTCTGGAAAAATCTGGTTACGTTTACTAATTAGTATCAAACAAAAAGCAGTAGCTGATACAATGGAAGAAGTTATTAAAGAAATCGTAACATTAGGACATAAAATACGAAAAATTAACACTGATAATGCAGTACAATTCAAAAACAACATTTGGAAAAAGTTATTAAAACGTTATCGCATACAAAATGGAAAATCAACCCCATACAACCCACAATCAAATATTGTAGAAAGAACGATGAGATTAATTGGAGAACATCTTCGAGTGAAAATTAACCTTGATAGTGATGGAGCTTATACTCACCATGGTTGGCACCAGCATATCAAAACCATCGAAAATGAAATTAACCACCGTCCAAATGAAGTTGAAATAATCCCAGATGAACTGTGGCAACTGCCAGGATTCGAAACTGGTTTACCTGTAAACTACGTACCAATTAATGCTAAATTCGAACTAAAAGCTACAAGACGCAAAATCAAAGAAAAAATTTTACCTTCGGTAACGAGTGATGTACTTTTGGAAACTCCATTGGATATGTTAAATGACGTGTATACAGCTAGCGATGGATATGTGTGGATTTTTGTAGACGGAGCCTGTGCTGATAACGGAAGCGAAGATGCCGTAGCTGGTATTGGGATCTGCTGGCACCCAGAAGGCACCAAAAATGTCTCTGAAAGAATCAATCACGAAAAATACATCAATACAAACAATTTAGCCGAATTGATAGCGCTCAAAACTGCTATGGAAATAATGTTACGTAATAAAGTTACCAAATTACTGATATTTTCAGATTCGCAATACTTAACTACTGCAATCAATACAGAATACAATAAATGGAACGCTAATCAGTGGAAAAATTCGTCAAACAAACCTGTATACCATAAAGAATTATTTGAAGAAATCGTAGCATTGAAAGTACAATTTGAACATTTCCAACTCCATCACACGTACGCAAGACAGACTGACTACGGAAACTGTATAGCTGATCAACTAGCACGTAAGGCGGTTTATACGGATGATTTTGATGACTCCAGAATTGATGAAATGACAGATCATCAAGCATTAATCAACCTAAATACAGAAAAACGTAAATTAAAACGACAACAAGAAGAACAAAAATTCAATGATAAGCGTGGAGATTTACGATTACACCAACCTGGTGAACTCGTGATGATAACAAACCACAAGCAATCGTCATCGGATAAAGGAACAACTGAAAAATTGTATACGAAACGTTCTGGTCCCTATCTGATAGTCGTACGTGCTGGAAAAAACTGTTATGAATTAGTACACATCAAATTTAGCGAAGATAAGAAGCTAATAAGCGTCCGACAAATTATATCTTACCTGACATTACATCAACAAGAAATGTTACGCAAAGAGCCTAAACTCCGTTCAAAATTCAACAACAGAACGCTGGAGCAAAAGATGCTGGAGTTTACGAATCAGAAAGATTTGCTACAGGAATTTGTCATGAAATCTTCAAATAAACAGAACAAAGATAACAACGATGAGTTCAAAATGATAAAAAGAAGTTTACGTAATAATATATCAACTGATAAGCAAACTGAATTTGATTCAATCCTGAAAGAAGTTGTCGAGGACGACACAGAACGAGACTTGATCAAATCCACTGCCAAACAAAGATATAACTTACGAAAACGGAATAAAAGGCTGAACTATGATGAAAGCGTTGCGCATGTCTCAACCAAACAATACAGAAAGCGGTTCCTGTCGATAAACTACCTCACTGTAAAAATTCTTTCCGATACACAACGTACTAAGTTTATCAAGTTATATACGTGTTCGCGAAAGCCTGAACAAATTCCTCAAGATTAATTCTGCACTGCTGTTTCATTACGTAATATAATTCAACAAGGTGTTATATTTTTCGCTTGCGTAAAAAACCATCCGATTTCCAGTTTGTTTCCATTTACGTGATTCGTTCCAGTATTTCCAAGGTAATATAAACTTTCTGTACAATTGATCTACATCGTCACCATTACGTTACGAAACTCTGACCGCATGTGTGAACTTACAGATGGCTGACAACTCGACGAACGATTATTCTATTTCTCTTCCAACTTGCGGCATCTGCAAGTTTGCTCTCCTACCAACTCAAGCTCTCGTGAGGACTTCATCTTGTCCACATGTACTTCATGAGCGCTGTCGCAAGGAAATGATTTACGATTTCGGACCCGAGTTCCGTATTCCTACGCCGTGTATGGTGCCCATGTGCACTGGGCAGCTTGATGATCGAACCATTTATCCAGTGACTTTTACTATCCAACGGTTTCCTTTATTGATAGACGAATCGGAATACATAGTAAGAATGATGGATCTTGAGAGACAGCTTTCGGAATTACATGTCGAACACACAAATATCCGTAGAGAGAGAAGTCAGTACATGATCGAGCTACATGAAGCTAATCATCGAAACCTACTGACAGAAAGAAGAGAAACAGCCACAGTTAACGAGTTAACTAGACAAATCGAACAATTATCAGTAGCAGCAACGAGAAGACAACGTAATGAAAACAGACCCTGTGATAATCGTAATGTGCTTGCTGAATGTCATTCCTTCTTACCAAGAACTTTACGTAATGTAATGGAAGTAATTCAGGAACTCGACCTTCATATTTGTACGCAAATCCCAAAAACGTTATTAGATTCCAATCATTTCGAACGAGATCACGACTACGCTTACGTTACCAGATACTTAGCAAATACATCAACTAACGGTACCACAACTACTTACTTTCTAAATGGCGTATTATGTATAGGCGACGGCCTAGTACATGGCTTAGTGGATTTAGCGATTAGCAACAGCCCAGAAAGAAAAAGGAGATGGAAAACAAACTCATTATCCAGATCCGGAATTACAAGAAAAACATTAATTGAAAACATCGATAAATATTTGACCAGAATACCGCGATCGATTCTACTCTCTTTTGGTGAAGCGCAAATAGACGATGCAGCAAGGAGACATGAAACCTATGACGATATGGAAGCGATAATAAACCATCTAATTTACCGCGGCGCCAACCAAATATTCCTAACACCTGTACCAAATAGAAAAATTGGATCGATCAATCATCGTGCAAGAAATTGCTACAGAGGATTCCTACAAAATCTAACAAACGGCGTAACTGTACATTACCTGCGAGGATTAGAAGATATCATTGATGAACAAATTCCAGATTACGTTATAGGCTCGAACACATTGATACTGTCACCAGAGACATATCTACAGATAGCTTTATTCTTGATCGAAAGATTCGTCGCACACGCAGATTAACGTAAACTCCAATCAACCTTACGTAATAGTTTCTGTACAGACTCTGATCTAAAATTAAAAACAACATTGTATATTACGTTATAATAGCAGTCATTTGTTTTCAAACTTGTTTACCTTTATAAAATACGTCCAAAGAAGCTTCCAGAAATAGTCCATTTCACATTACGCAAGATGAACCTAAGAAATATAAGAAGAAGTACATTAGTTTTAGTTTTTAATTACATTTGTTTCTATGAGAAGAATAAACTTATCATTTTCCTTACCTGTGTCAAATTATTCCAACATATGAATATTCAACCGACCAAATACGTATACAAAGAATTGATAAAGTAAACGGATATCATATTCATTCGGTAATTCAGTGAAAACATTAAACTAATCTAACACACCACACCTGAGATATGAATTATAAATAAAACAACAGAAATAATCGTAAAAATTCAATGTTGAAATAAAAGATAGTCAAAATAGTTATCAGCTGGGAAACCATCTTTCAAAACACATGGAAGGAAATGGTGGGGATACTTTTCGTAAGCCAATCAGAAATGTCTTCTAACAAACTTCAAAAAGTAAACAACTAGTTGAATGCGTTTTATCCGATTTTGAGTGATTGCTGTTTTTTCAAATTAAATTAAATAAAACACAGTGTTTATAATTGGAGTAATCTATTCGATAGTATCCCTTACAGTGAAGACTTACGTACCGTTTCGAAATGGAAAGAAACAAAGATACCGACAGAGAAGGTAAGAATTCATAAACTACTAATTTTGTCGCGACAAAAAACTCAACAAAGTGATGCTAACTTGATGAAAATATCCAACAGATATTAAGCCGAAGGTGTATCAGGAGCTGATGGACGCTACGTTACCAATCCAACAACTAATGGCCAATTATGGAAGAAAGAAAATCGAGCTCGAGAAAGTGGTAGCAACGCAAAATGCCAAAATTGCAGCCTTGGAAAAAGACCTAGCCAAGTCCGAAAAACGTTTCAAAATAAATGACGAAGCTTTACGTAATAAAGAGAGAAGTTACAAAATCCTAACGGAAGACTTTAGAAAGGAAAAGATGTACCAGTCCAATTATCGAAAACAACTTGAGAAAAAAATAGATGAAAAAGACGAAAAATTATGTTATCAAGAATACGAAAAAAGTCGAATGGAAAACCGAATTATATACCTGGAATCGAAAATAAAGGAATATGAGTACAATTGCGAGCAGTTAAAGCGAAGAATCGATAATGAACTGATCAATTCACACAACACGATTCCAGAGAGACACCATCGACATACCATATGCCCACCGAATCAGCATCAAGAATCGTCTTACAGAAAGCGCAAAACACTCAGTGATGAAGACTCAGGATACGACGATTGTGGAAACAAACGAATGAAAAGTACGGAAAAACCTAAACTACGTTACGTGACATATAATCCAATACGATACTACACCGCTGTCAAATTTCACGACCAAAAGGAAAAGGTACAGATGCCGATTGAAATTGATATAGAGTCTCTCATGTCCGAATGTAAAAGAAGAGGATATAACTTCGACCAATTACCTCAAATAAAAGCAGATGAAAAATACCAACTGGAATCAAGATGGGAATACGTATCAGTGTATGTGTATGAAGGAAAAAAAGGACCCATTCGATTATTTTTCATAAACAATTGGCTAACGATTGGAGACAGTTTTTTATTCGGTACGGTACGCGAAGCTCTGAAGGGCAACAAAATACTACAAGCGATTCATGGTGGCAGCGAATTAACTGGAGGAACAATTTCGCCTGGGCAAATTAAACGCCAAATAAACGAAAATTTACGTTACATTCCATCGAAAGTAGCAATTTCATTCGGACTTCATGACTTGACAGTGGAAAAATATCAAAACGCTCTTACTAATGTAACGCAAACAATTGAATTAATCATTGAAAAGGGTGCTAAAAAGATTTTAATTTTTCCACCCATTGAACCCCAAGAAGATGAAATGTGGATGAAGAAAACTCGATGGTTCAAAGACTGGCTAAAAGAAAAAGCTTTGAAATGCAGACAGGTAGAAATGACTTATGTGGAGATAGCCGCAGAGCTCAACATAAAATACCCTCGAGCTACGTTCGTTGATTCACGGAAAAATGTCTTCATAATGCCTCAAGCTTATTTCGAAGCAATACAATTCCTAGCACCAAAGTTACATGAATAAGTAACGTAACATCAAAAATGTACAGTCTTGAATCGAACACCATTGGTCAAAGAAGACAATTCAATAACGTAAGAATTTTTGTTACCAAAATGCGATGAGTAATATTCGACCAGCGTTGGACTTAATCATCAAAATGTATTCCCGCCTATCGAACCATTTCAAATCCGAAGCTAAAAAATTCCTCACACTAAAGATTCATCGGTGAATAACGTAATAAAAAAGATCAAAGTGTTTTGAACAGTGAATCCATTCAAATAACCTGTCGTCGAAGAAAAATTACCATTATATTGTTCAATTCGTAAAAGGTGCAAAAAGAAGTCAACCAGTTTAATTTTCTTTTCCAAAAAACCCATTATCAATATATAGTTACGTTATGCTATTTTTATACCTGCAGTAGAGGAGTTTCGTTAATATGAATATTAATCCAAAGAGTTACTATTAGTTTAAGAAAACAATTCGTTATGTTTGTGAATTATGCCTTATTTGTTCATTTTCTAAATATAAAATAAAATCAAGAGATATACTATGGATTCCAATTATTCTTACGATACCTCATCCATCAAACATAGGCAAATCAGACAAGCACCGCAACCCCAAATTAGTAGACAAATCTGTTGATAAACAAAAAATTGAAACACATTGTGCAATCAACCGTGGAAGATCTACTATGATGTAAAGTTCTTTGTGTTATAATTTGGTACGAAATTTTGATGATATTTGACGATTAATTAGTGAAAGTGCGAAGAAGAAGCAATAAAAGTGTCGTGATAAACAGCTAAAGACAATCAGTTTAATCGAAGGAGCTTTCCAATCAATATATCAAGGTAAATTTTTCCAACATATCCAACTGTGTAATAATCAGACCAGATATTAACAACTACCCATATATATGTTATTCAGAATGGCGAGCAAAATGATAGACGATTCGTTAGGATTGACCGAATACGAAGCGACCGTAAAAATGCCAATTTGCGCAATATGTTTGCTGTTAATACTCGACGAGGAATATTCAAAGGGTATTACAGTTCTTGATCGATGCCGGCACATTGCACACCAACGATGTGTTAACCTAATGACCACCGTAATTATCAGCTGTGAGGAAAAAGAGAACCCAGGAAGATGCCAAATTCCCAATTGCAAAGAAATCTTCGAAGTTGGAAAGGTTCGTCCGATCAGGATACCAGCAGATGATATGGCAAGTGTAATTGCTCGATACGTAAATTACAATCGCAATTTAAAACTACAATTGGATGAATCAGAAAAGACGATTGAAGAGATACAGCAAACGGTTAACACACAAAGCAATGACCTAGAACAAAAAGATACACGGATTCGGAAACTTGAAGAAGATTTAGAAGGTCTCAGACAAATACTGTTTAATAGAGAGATGAAACGAGTATACGAAGAAATGAAAAAAGAGGATGGGATCGAATTAGGTGAAGAATTAAAATTCGAAGTAGACCAATTTGGACAGAATCCACACCTGAAAGAAGCTCTCACTAATAACGTAATACAATCGAACCCCAACAATCTGCAACCATCTACCTCAAATAACGTAATAACCATCGAAATCGAAAGCGATGCTGAAACCAACTACGTCACACCATACCAACATTGGAAGAAACTCAAAGAAAACAACAATTTTTATTATGTAACGTTTAAAGAACCGATTGAAATCAGACCGATGATCATGCACGACAGAGAAACCTACGACATACCCATCGAATACAACATCAGCGAACTACGAAGAGAATGCTTCAAAAAGGGATTTAATTTCAATAGTAACGTAACAACGAGATATTCTGATCGCTTTACCGACAAAATTCAAACCGACTTCATAACACAGTATACGTACAAACACCCCCGCGGATATAACATCAAATGCTATTTTATGGGAAACTATATGATGATCGGTGACGGGGCTCTCTGCGCAATGGCCTGGGAAGGACTATACGAAAACAAGCCTCTGCGTACAACCATGATGAATTCGTTACTACTGACAGGCACGTTATCACCGAAGAAACTCAAAAACCACCTCATATACGCTATAAGACAGCTGCCTCCAATGTTAGCAGTTTCCATCGGAAACCATGATGTCAGAAAAGAAATCTTTCGTAACGTAATCAAAAACACGACTCAACTACTACATCTTATGATCAGCAAAGGAGCGAAGAGAATTCTTCTGATCCCAATGGTCTATTCCTATGCAGCTATGGAAAAATATGCGATAAAAGCTGAGCGGTTTAACAAATGGCTAAAGGAAGAGGCGGTACAGATAAAAGGTGCAGATCTTATTTATATGGAGCAGTTCGAAGAAATATATCAAAAGCATCCGGTACCGTACTTTATAGATCGTCAGGAAAATATGTTCCACACATATACCGCGAACTACGAAATGGTTTCCCTGATAGCAGCTGATATACATGATGAAGGCGACTTATTCCTAACTCAGATTCCCGAACGACCAGATACCATAGGAGAAGATAGATACAAGGAATATGAAGATCGTATAGGTATCGAAACATTACGTAACGCATAACTGCTTGAATATGTATATTTTTACAATCGTTACATCAAAAGCTACTTTAACGTAATAGAGTAATAATTCCAACGGTGAAGGAAAACGTTATAAGTTCAAATAACGTTATGATAGAAATGTACCTACAGCTATAATCACATTAATTTTAGAGTTTGTCGTTAAATAATAAGATCTCCAGCAGTTGTGGGAATGTACCTGATAATCTTTTTATATAGTTTTAATCTTACGTAACGAATTTACTGATTCCAGCAGTCGTGGAATAATCTAATCGTGTATCTCAATATCAATCTCAATATTTACCCAATGTTTTTCTTTATGTACTCGTTATATGTTTAAATAAAATAAATTCTATCATCGTGAGAGCAGATTTCATTTATTCAAAAAGAGCAATCTCATCCGTTAGTACAACCAACACACAGAAAAACCGTACAAAGTATTCGAGTAAAATAAAATCGTCAAACATGATATAACGTGAAAAATAAAGTCACAGGTAACAGTATTACAATGGAACATCGAAATAACAAACAGTATCTCATGGCGTAAATATACAATAGTTTAATGAAGTTCAAAAGTTCATCATTATCACGACGTTAGCACAACAAGTACATCAAAAAACAGAAATCATTTGAAAAGCTGACTCACGTAAGTACAAAATAATACACGGATACAATACGCATAAAGTACAATGGATTACAACTATAAAAACATCCAACAGGTCCTCAGACACGTGTAGCAAACCGCGGAGTTTTGTCAAAGGAAAAGCTTCATCTTACGTAACCCGAATCCGATTATTCTCAAGTACTTTCGATTCCGTTCAATTCCGAATCTCAAGTTTTCATTTTCGTAACGTAATCCATGGAAGAAAAGCTGTACTCTGAACCAACCAGGAAGAAAATGGACGCAATTCGAGTAAACATCATTACCTGCTCAAGCTGCAACAAATCACTTGGACAAGGTCCAGATCAAGATCGAACAAATGCAAAACTAAGGATAACATCATGCAGACATATTTATCACGAAAAATGTCTAACTAACCTGTATACAGCTTATGCGCCTGGCACTGAGAAATGCGTATTTCCCAACTGCAACATATCGCTGATTCTTGCATCTGACGTCGAAGTGCAAGCAAATAACATCCAAATTACAACTACAAAAGACGATTCAACGTCACCAGCTACCTTGGTCCAACAACTATGGCAGTTACGCAAAGAAAATCAAGAGCTAAAACTAGAGAACAACGATTATATGAACGAAATTGCTAAATTGAACTCTGACGTAAAACATTTAAATGATCGAGTAAAATTATCAGTGGAAAAAATTATACACCTGAAAAAATGTGAACCGATTGATAACGTAACACCGGAACACAAATATGACAATCCGATCGATGAATTCATACAACCTTTAAGCGACGAAGATCAGATCTCAGCCGAATCTACATCTAATGAAAAAGAAATCGACGAATCACAATTTGAACCAAAATATGAAGACACGTCCGATGAGGAAACCAATTGGAAACATGAACACCTGAAAACAGAAAAAACAGATGAATTCAAAATCCCACTACTTAAATCAACCATTACAAAAACAGTAAAATTACCCGCAAAATCTTCACCGAAGAAATCACCACCGAAAAAGTCATCATCGCCAACCAAAACCAGCAAAACTATGATCCAAATACGCCATAGATCTCCTGAAAGAAAACCAATCAATACGAAAAATCTAAAAGTAATACTCAAACCATCCGGTTCACGATACGTACCAAGAACTCCTTTACGTAATAGTCATCGACGTAATGCTATCAATCGATATAGAACTAAATATGAACAGAATAAGTTCGAATCAATTATAGATAATAATCATACCCGTAGTCCTCTCAAGCCAGGACATTTCGGAGCAATCCGTGACGTAAAGAACTACCGAAATCGATTGACAATCTCGACCTATGACAAAAAGGAACAGGTAGTTTATTTACCGGTAACCAGAAAAATTTTTCAAGAAGAAATCAGAAGATTGACGCTAAAAACATCCATACCTGATGAATTCGGTTCGACGTGTAGAAAGTTTAGATACAATTTATACACAACTGGAGCTACGCTTACGTTACGAAATAAAGGTACAGAGACTATCTTCTTTCTGCAACAATATTGGATGCTGGGCGACGGTCTAGTACATCAAATGGTTCATTTTGCGATAGACGGCGATCAAGCTTACACTGAAAAATTGGAATACAACGATTACGTAAACGGTTTTATATCAACAACAGATTTAAATAGGTCAATCTCCAAAAATGTAACAAAATTACCTAAAAAAGTGCTGGTATCGATAGGCCATAAAGATCTTCACGAAAATACCGACGAAGAAAAAATGAGAGACGATTTTAACGCACTGATCAAGACATTGACTAATTCCGGCGTAAAGAAAATTTACGTCATACCACCTATAAAACACATAGTACATGGTGATAAGACGAAGAAATTTAGAAACTGGCTAGAAGCTATCAGCATCTCGAAAAAAGATACACATAATACAAACTATATAAAACAACTTGAAAGTATACTAGATCGAACGTTACCAGAAAAGATAGTTGACAAATGTCCATTTCTTGACCACCGCATTATTTTGGAGGCTGTATTGGGTCTATTGCCGCTTCTTGCTGAATAAACATCTGTAGATAAAAAAATTAAGTTACAAAGTATCGAAAATCTGGAACCTTACCAATCTTACGTAATTCATACTTCCCGGAATGAGACAGATACCGAAGAACGAAATCAAACTACATTCTACCACAAGGAACCTGAAACAATAAATAAATTCATGTTAGCCATAGAATAGAATAACGTAACAATGTACAAAATTGATACATACTGTAATAATCAATAGCTTCCATCATTAACGTACATACATTATGCACCTTCGATTTTCGCTAGTTCTCTGAACCATAGGATGTAACGCGACTTATTTTAATCTTTCACAGATTTCTGTTTGGATAATTTTTCATTTCGTTTTACTTTTATAATTTTAATTTTTCCAGAGGTTGGACATTTTCTTTTTGTTGTTACAAATTTTCTTTCCTTTTAGTATTGTATTGTTTTTATTTTATATCATCTGTAGATAAGAAGATGTTTATTTTACTGCGTTTTTATTTACCTTACAGCAACATGTAAACACCCGGGGCAAGGATAGGGCACAACGGTCATTCTCCCTTTTTATTTGTTAGAGTGGTTACATATTTCTATAAGTAATCACTCGGGGCAATGTAAAGGGAGGAATTGCGCCATTTTCCGTCGCTTAGGCGAGGGAAAATTGTTCTCCTTCTACCTTTCATTCGGTTTAATGTCAGTTCTCTTACGTAACCACGCTATCTAGCGGTTTAGTTCGCGCCAGTGAAGTGTTTTACGTTATCCGATCACAACACCAGTCAATCACGGACTCACTAAGCGAGAGCTTGGTTTCAATTCAATAGATAGGTCGAGGTACGGAGCCCTATCAGTACGTTCGACGTATGGAGCACGTACTTTCCATCTAATTATTACTGGGATATGGAATATCTTTTACGTAATGGACTATTGGATTGGATCGTGGTTACTCAAGGGATGAACTGCAGCATCTCTAAATTCTCTTCTTAGAGTCATTTATACTGGACCTGCCCTATCCGGCATGAATGCCCTTGTCCCTGGGTGGTGTTTATACACGCATTTGCGACTACTTGTACTCGCTTCCTTTAAATCAAATCGTAATTCTATTTACGTAATATACTAAGACTATATACATGCTGTGCTTAATAACCAATAAAGCTAATGTAACGTTATAGTCGACTGAGTATTCATTTTATTCATATATCAGTGTGCATAATTAATATTTCATATTTTATCTCCGAAGAGTAGGTATACGAGGCGGTAAATCGCCAGTGCCTATCTGTGCTAGCACTAGGTATAGGTATAACAAGGTCATGGGTGAAGTTATACCATGTAGACACGTTAGCACCTCAGGTGCAAGTAAATACTGTCTTTACAAACAATTTTCGAAGAAATATTTTTTTCCAATTTTCAAAGGAAATGTCAAAATTTGAAACCCTAGTTGACAAACGAGAGTTCAAGTCACAGATCCTAAATATTTCTCAATGTTTTTTGATACGAAGCCATAACTTTTTTCGATATTCTTCAACGAATTTTCAAAAGAAGTCAAAACATACCCCCTCCTTCCTCCCTACTTAGCATCTGGAGTAAGGTCAAGCACATATTTATGCAATTTTTAGACTATTTTGGAAAATTAAAAATCCGATGGAGACTGGAGAGCTTAATTTTTCAATGAGCAACTGGAATGTTTGATGAGCAACCCATAATACCTACTAATAAATGATACCTAATGCTTTGGTAAATAAATGATGGAAAATAATTCAACACATTTCATCACAGAGGGTGAAGCGAAACATCAGAACAGAACTTTCTAAAAACTATTTCGAGGCTATTCGATGCTCATTTTGATAATATGGAGAAATTTCTCAAATTGAATTTCTCCACTTCCAAAAAATGATTCGAATCAACTAGAAATCACCAATAATATAATTTAAGTACATATGTACATCGAAAAAAAAAACAAAAAACTTGAAAGAACTTTACTTATTCTGGAATCTAGTGTTGAAAATTACTAAGATTTCTCGCAGAAATTCAAAAATTCAATTCAGGTGTGAAAATTTATGTTTTTCCTTCATCAATAATGTGGAAGCTTTTTTATTCTATGTGGTAGGAAAAATTTTCTATTTGAAAAAAAACTATTGAACTTGAACATGATCATTGATCAAGGACTTGTGCATTTTAGAATTCATTTTTTGGGGTTTGGAAATTTCCAAGGCTGAAATGAAATACCAACATTGCGTTTCTATTTTCAAATTCCGAAACAAATTGTCAAAAATTTTATAATATCCTTTCATAACTATCGCCATACCCATTTCATAGAAAATTAAAATCGTTCCCAAATGAAAATACTTACTTAAAAATGCAAATATTTCCTTTGATTTTCAAAACTTGCAGCTTTTTATTACCTTTTTTCTTAAATCTCAAATTCTGAATCAACATTTTTTCCAACCAGAAAATATAATTTTTGAAGTTTGAAATGAATCGAAGTAAAACTCCAATTTTAGAAAATCAACGAAATTCATCGTTTAAAATTTTCATTTTGAATTAAATGGGGTTGTCAATATTTTGATATTTTTTTGTAACTTTGTTCAAGAATTTTTAATAACTACAAACGAATTATTGGAACCTCGTTTCAAGAAAATTTTCAAAAGAACTTCCAGGAACAAATTCTAAAACTACTGAAAAATTCTTATTTACGTCACATAAAGTTCAATATTCTTTCAAAATGATACGGATTTTTGGCTAGTTGATGCTGGAATTTTCTACATTTGAGGAGGGGATGGGAAATGCCAATTTTGCAAACAGAATTGCATTTTCAAAAAAAATCAAAAACTGTGAGAGATGCGACCTCTTATTCAACATTATAGATCAGCTATAGCTCAACAACTATTTTTTTCAAATTTTCAAAACTTCAATCCAGTTTTAAGCAATAATTCTACAGAAATTCTGTAATTTTGAGCATTAAGTTCCAAAATAAAACTTATAATTTAATTGGTGAGAACAGAAAGGGGTAAGTCACATTTTCGCATATTTCAGGAATAACAAAAAACTGATTACTTAATTCGAAAATCAAAAAATTTTGGTAAACATGCTTAAGGTCATTGAAAGAGAACCCCAAGACACAATTTTTAGCACAGTTTCGAAAAAAATATTCACGTGGGCCGGCGCTGTTGCTGCCTAAACAAATGGGACTTAGACCCTTTCTGCACTCAATCGCTAAAATTTCTCTTGAAATTGCTCGGACACGAATGGGGCTTGGTTTTACATCTTAGTAAATCACTTAGACTGCTATCTCGCTTAAATTGACCAAAAACCCCTTGAGGTGTAAAACTTCTTGTCGAAGTTGTTAATTTTTTCATATTTTTTCAGTACAGAGATGAACTTGTATTTCAAAAAATGGTCTTCTTGAAAATGTTAGTTATTTTTCAATGAATTCAAAAAATTCAACAAAAAAAAACATCAATGCACACCCGGCCCTTTTCTGCACCCAGATACCACTTTCCCAGCAGTTTTTCGGAAATCTGACATCACTAGTCGATCCGCCGTACTTTGAAACCCCCATATCCGTGAAAAAAATTCCAAAATTGTGACTTGGTCCCTTTCTGTTCTCATCGATTCAATAATAAATTGTTACCTTTTGCAAATTTCTGTTCAAAAACGTTCGTTTATCTTTTTAAGAAAATTGCATCTTGCAATCCTTCAACATTTTTTCAAATAGTTGTGACTTTTCAGATTATCCAGTTGTTCAGTCTTTTGAATTGATGATTTATCTGACTTTTCCAGTTTTTTTAGACCAACTCTTCACAATTTTCTAGACCCTTCAAAATAATCACTCATTATTTTCAAATAATTGCAGAGGGTCTCATCACAAGTGGCGGATGGGCGAATACGTATTCTCTATCCACGAACTTCTTTAACGGATCCTCTATCTACGTATGAACCTACGCGAAGAGGGGGAGTACATATTAGAATCTCCTTACGCAACAATTGAAAAAAACTAAAATTCTTGAACGAAGTGATAAAAATCTCTTTTTTTATATAAGAAATGGAGTACACTTGAAAGTTTTATGAAATTTCCTGATTTCGGAGATGAAAATTTAAATTTTCCTGACATTTTCATGATTTTTCTATGAGGCTTGTTCTCGAGAAAAATTGTCAAATTTTTCCTCCGGTTGGGTCATCTTCAAAAACTCAAAAAACACTCAAAAATGTGTTTTTCGTGTCACGGCACCACTAAAAAAACGGCACTGTCAACGATATAATTCTGCAATTTTTCAAACGAGCCTCCAAAAACTATGAAAAACCGAACAATTTCTTGAAAACTCAATTTTGGGTCCATAAGCACCCCGTTCTCCTCTTCCCTACAGTATGGGTATTGTTATCAATATCATATACTTAAGAGTAAATCGAGCCCGCTGAACATAAAGAAAAGTCATCTTAAATCGGTAGATTTCGAAAGAACTTGATGAGTAAGTATTCGTCAATTTTTTCAGCTGATCATTTTTATTCGCCTTCGTCATCAAGCGTTCAAAACAAAAATACACTTTCACTGCAGGTAGACCCTAGTCAGATAAGCTACACAAATACGCACGATACCAGCATGGACACTTCGCAACCGGTTCAAGCTCTGGTGGCTGATTGATGAAGCATATGCGAGACTCACGGGTAAAATATGGTGCATACTCGTCTGGTAAGGGTCATCGGCTTGATTTCTTTTCGCGGCCGCATATCTATATGTAGGTACTTTCTCCGTTACATATATTTTTACACGTTTTAACCTACGCGTGTTTCTCACACGATGCATGTAAGTGCAACTTACACATATCTTTACTCGCGTACAAACGAGTAATCGAGTATACGTGGTGTGCGACAATTAGAGCCACCTCACCTTCACCGCATCATCGTCATTCTAATGGCATTTCAAGTTCAACCTCATCGCGAACTCCTGAGCACCGTTTGCACGCGAGAAAATCGTATACTATATGTGTCTATCAGGCACAGCTATGATGTTCGCGAAAGTACAAGTCATATTTTTGATCTTCGAACACATACAGATACACGTATCGTACTCGTAGGTTCGAATATTTCGGTAATTAGCGAATACCGGTTATGGTACGAGCGTTTCATTTCAATTTACTACACCTAATCCAAGCTTCGAATCATACCACGTTATGATAAATTATCGACGATACAAAGCGAAAAGTTACCTTTGCAGCGATGCATTCGACTCTTCTTCTACCCCCACCGCATCGACACACTGACACCGCAAGCCGAACTGGGTAAATACCAATTATTCGTTATTGTCGTTATAAAGCTCTCGTGCAATACAACAGTAGACTTTTTACGTACGCGATTTTCTCGTTTAACAGAGCAATTTAAACTTTTCGTATACCTTTTAAGTTCACCGCCGTCGTCGTCGTCGCTGCACTGCACCGCGTCACGTACGTTTGAAAGCTGCGAATAACCCATCCTCTCAGCCCCTGTCCATACCACACGTACTTCTCCGGCACTACTTTCAATTTAAATCGCGGCAAAGTTTCTTCATAAAGTGATATAGAAGCTGGAATTTATATACGCGAGGTCGTGTCGTCGCCCTTAAAACAGAGTTCTCAGTTTAAATAGACGAATATGAGGCGAAGCAATTGAATACGAATTATTTCTTTTGGCTAAATTTATAGCACTCGAGAGGTATACCGCTACTACTATATGCTAGATATACCCTCTACACCGCAGCATTTCACTTCTTTAGCTTCATCCTATCCTATAACTATAAGAACTGTTCAGTGTTCGCCTCTCTTTCTTCGGGGATCGAGATCAGTTTTCAATTTAGACGGCGGCGCGGCGGAAAAAAATTATATTAAAGTTGGAATTACAGTTTGACGTTTAATTTTTACTCGTTTTCCGAGGCGCGAGTAAGACGGCCGGAGGGGTGCGGGGGGTTCGGCGTTGTACGCTCGTATACACACACATATACATATACCGCGGCGAAAAGTCATTTACATAACGTAATAAAATTGTCGAAAGTTTTAATCAAATGTAAGCTAAACTTTGGTGAAATATAAAGGGCGCACGAGAGATTTCCTTCCAATTGTATTTTATACGTCATTTTTAGCCCCTCGTCGGGGTTGCCTTTTCGAGACCTTTTTTTTTTGCTGTTCGTTTTCTTCTTTTTTCTTCTTCGTCTTGATGACAGAGTAATGAGTTGGTTGGGTTTTTTCCCGAAGTGTTTGTTGGAAAGTTTCTCGCGTATATGTTGAGTTCTTGATTTGACATGTTTTTTCTCTTTCAATTTGGATTAAATAAGGATAAATCGGCATTCGCAGCGGCGAAAATATTATACTAAATATGTT
The DNA here is from genome assembly GCF_950023065.1 of Planococcus citri. Taxonomy (NCBI): domain Eukaryota; kingdom Metazoa; phylum Arthropoda; class Insecta; order Hemiptera; family Pseudococcidae; genus Planococcus; species Planococcus citri. The sequence goes on from NC_088679.1 coordinate 31,782,366, forward strand.
TTTTGAACGTCTAATTTGAAATATATTTTCATTTTTGGTTGACCCTTTGAGTAAAATTTCGAAATTTTTATTGTAAGAGCGGTTCATAGATCGAATTTCTACAACTGAAAAAAAAAATCGTTACGAGAAGAAATAGGAGGTATAACTTAGAAAACCAAAGCCACAACTCCAAATAAGTCTTTGAAAGGATTACATAAAATCGACAATCGACCCAGATCCGGTTTTCCAGAATAATTATTCCCAACTCCGACAAAGCTCGTAGTTAAGTACTCCAGTTTTGCAAAAAAAAAAAAAAGGAAATCGATTAACTTTGGTAACTAAAACAGCTCGAAAAAATAACCAAAAAAGTGACAAAACGCGAGCAAAACATTCAATGAATGAAAAAAATGACCAAAATAAACAGGTAGATATTTAATCAATTTGAAAAGTTGAACCATTTTGTAACTTTGAGGTAAAAAAGCATTTCAATTTTTGACAAAAAGTGAGGTAAAAGGGAATGATTTGGGGAAATTATGGCAAAAAACGAGACTTTTGGACAATATTTGAAAAAAAGTGAAACTTGGGAATTTTCTGTAAAGATAATTTTTTGCTAAAAATTAAAATCACTTAAAATACGTTTCCATCAACTTTTTTTTCGCAATTTTTGTCAAAAATGCGAGACTTATAAACAACTTTTAAATAAAATTTTGAAAATAAAATGCAGGGCTTCAAACCCGTACCCGTACCCGTACCCGAATACCCGAATACCCGAACAAAAATCCATAAATTTCTGTACCCGAACCCGTACCCGTACCCGAAAAAATAAAACAAGGAATACCTGTACCCGAACCCGTACCCGATTAAACTATTTTGAACCCGAATACCCGATAGATCGGGTATTTTTTCAGGTATTTCATCAAAATTGTATCAAAAATGGTGAAAATTGAAGAAAATCCCATACCCGTACCCGATACCCGTACCCGATACCCGTACCCGATCCTCTGAAAAAATTTTCTGTACCCGTACCCGATACCCGTACCCGAAAACGTTCGGGTTTGAAGCCCTGATAAAATGTGACAATTTTTGGCACAAGGCAAGAATTTACAATTTCAACAAAAAGCAGAACTTTTTGAAAATTATTGGCAAAAACTAATTCTACTTTTTTGGCGATCTCTGAAAAAAAAACTTGTGAGAATTCTTGGAAAAAGTGAGACTTTTCAGCAGTTTTGCTAAAAATTGAGAATTTTTGTCAAAAAGCAAGACTTTGACATTAAGCAAAAAACAGGACTCATAAAAATTAAATTTTTTGTAATTTTTGTCAAAAAAGTGAGACCTTTTTGAAATTTTTGTTTTGACGAAAAAACAAGACTAAGCAAGAATTTTTGCCCTTACTTTAACAAAAAGCGAAACTTTGACAATTTTAGTAAAAAACAGGATATTTTGGCAATCATTGACAAAATTTTGTTTTGGACTTTGCGTCTGTCTCAACTTTATGAATTTTACCCATTTAGGTGCTTCTTCAATAAAAGTTTTAACCATTATGCTAGATAGAACGTTGGGTAATGCCCCTGAATCCAGTTGGAGTGCAAATTTACGTGTACCAATAATCACTGGTATAACGCACACAGGATCATTTGTATGCTGCAAGACTAATTGGAACGAAGTACCTGGGTCGGGTTCCTCATTACTAAATAAAGCAGCATTGTCCATCGCATCTACAGACGCTATGTTTTTTCTTGGCATGTTTAAATCGTTTGCGACTTATTCGTAAATCATCAATTTTTTCAGTTAATAATTCACCAAAATTTTGATTCATCGGAGCATCAGACATCACAATCTGGTCATAATAAATTTTATCGAGTGCTATTTTTAGTATTTTTTCCGATGTTTGTTTTTCCTATTTGAGGTCCAATGCCCTGTCAATATTGTGAACTGGTACAATGTCATTAGGCTCAGCTATAGCCATTCTGGCATCAGAATTTCGTTGTAAAGTTAGTTCTGAAATTAAGGCATTTCGTATGTCACGATATTCTAGCATAGAAGGAAAATAACGTCCTTCCAAATTCTTAATTAAAAAGCGAAGCCTTTAGGAAATTTTTGGCAAAAAAACAATAGTTACTTTTGGATAATTTTGGGGAAAATGCAAAGAAATTTACAAAATTCGAAATTTTTTGGTGTTTCTGGCAGACTGTAGACTTGGACAATTTTAGCAAAAGGCAGAGCATTGTAACCATAACGCTGAAAAGGCAATGTACCCAGTTGGAAAAGCTAAAGTACCTACTCATTATTTTATTTTTTTGAATGAGCTTTTTCGAATTTGATGCACAAAATATCATTGTAAAGTATTATAAAATCCCCATCTCGGATTGGCTTTGATTAAAAATACTGTTCACTGATTGGCTACCAGTTGAATGGTAAAATATTGATGAAAAAATTATTGCAATATGGTTCTTCACGCTCGCGCAAAAACCCTAAAAACTATTCAGAAAAATTTTGAATTCGCTATTCTACCCAGGGATCTTAAAAAAAGGGTCATTTATGAAAAATACGCGGTTTTTGTCATTTTAGGGAACTACATATTATACGCACAAAAAAAGATGCAATTTGAATTTCTGTACCTTCCTAGCCCATTTACCTTGTTCGAAATGCAGCCCTTCACAAGCAACTTGAGGATTGAAGGATCAGAAATTCTTACGTACATACTCGTATTTCGATTTTTCAATTTTGTACCACTGTTCTACCATTGAAACTTTTTTTTAGAAAAATTTACGCTAGATTAGTTCTTATTAGGTTAAAATATCTTTTTGAACGTCTTTCTTGTGATCATCTTGATGAAATTTTCAAAAATCATGCAATTTCCTCACTTATTTGAAAAAATTAAATAAGAAAGTGATTATGAGCCATTTAATCAAAATGACCGAATAAATTGTGACAATCGGTGTATTTCGACCTGCTGAACACGAATACAGATTTAATTCTTTCCAAAAGAAAATTTTAATAGTTGAAAAATAACCATGAAATTGACGAGAACCCGAAATTTCTGCGATCCACTAATCTTTAAGTCCCTTGTAGAGGACTTAAAGTGACCAGAAATTCAAAATCAAATGGGTCAGGGACATTCAGGAACTCAAAATACGCTTTTTTAGAAAAGTGACTCCAGGTAGCAAAAACTACGGATTTTTCAAAAATGAATTTATTTTCGAAAACGTCTGGCTGATCCTCTATTATTGCAAGGGATGAGCTCAAAATTTGTCCCACTTCGCGTTGAAATTTAGGACATTTTTCAAAAAAAAGAAGATCAATAAACTTGAAATCTTTCCAAAATTTTTCATGTAGGTAAATATATCTTTCTCAAAATTCACATTTAAACCAAGTAAATGCGAAGGAAGTTGATTCCTCCACCAAGCATTTTCTTCAATCGCCCCCACCCCCTTGATACAAATTTCGCTCACCAACAAAGTTCATCGGTTTTGAATCCTGTCAAGACCAATTCGCATAAAACTACTTCAGTATACTCTCTCCCTCCTCTTGGAAAATTAGCAGGATACGTGTCTACTTCAACAGCTTTCTTTTACAACTTGGAATCGTTAAATGGTTCTAAGCGTCATTCAAAACGATTTCTGATTTTGGGTCAAACTGGTACATATATGCAAAAATAAAACATTTCGAACTCATTGCCATTCAGAAGACCAACTCTTGGGCCAATACAACACACGAATACAACTCTTAAAAAGATACGAGCACGTATACGGTTTCTTTTACCTACGACCTTTACCTTTCGAAGGCTTAAAAATGTATAATTGATTGGTAAACTACGAGCATATGTTTACATTCACATGGAACTACGCGTTACCTAGACCTACCTACGTGTAAAAGCAGAAACGAAAACAGCCTTTTCCTCTGACCACCGACCACCGGCCGCCTCCTACGTAGCCCCGTTCGTTGGCAGGACGATGATAATTTTAAAACAATTTGTATAAGTTTGTGGACATTCTGGTACTTATTGGTAAACGAACGTGTTTGTTTTTCTCGTTTCTGTTTGTGCCAAGATTGGCGCAATACTTTATAGAAACTCGAATTGCGTAGTAGTGGTATTTCTTTCGCTGTCCATTTCGTTTCGATTCGGGAAAAATGCCCGATACACACTTGTAACACGTGTCATTCGTTTACGATTTTTCAAATTAAATCACAAACATCGACGCCTTTTTAAACTTAAATTTACAAATCTTGAATTTCATCAAAATTTTATTTAGAAACAAATTAAAATTAATCAAAAACAGAATCGAACAAAAAAAAAACTCATTTCGAGTAAATTATTTTTTTCCCCTAAAAATGTCGACACGAGGTAAAAATACGCAGTACTCGCAACTTTCGTCATCCCAAGAACCTCGACCTACGTACGACGTGGTGAAATTTGTAATTTATTTCTCGCTTTATAGTATTTTGATTTTTGCCGTTGTCACGTGTCATTTCAAAACGTTGCACCGTGTAGTAGACAAAGAATTTCCAGCATGGAAAAGGTATCGCGTACTATTTCGCTTGTCACACCGATACGTTTTGTAAACTGCCTCGAAATGTGGAACCGAAGGCGAGCCAGGGGGAGGAAATAGTCCGGTCTGGTGAAAATAGTACGTTGCTGGCGTATTTCCGCCCCAACACACGTCTACGTGGCTAAAGAAATTGCTTCGCATAAAAACTGTGCGTACAACTTGGCCGATATTAAATGCGACGACGACGACGTCGACCTCATCCCCTTTCGCGATGTCACCGCACTGAACAGTTTTTCCTACCGCATCGTATTGTAAGTTTTCAAAAACACACACCGACCTGTGTGATATGTTCGCGTCAAAATGCTGCAGCCGTTGCCGCAGACTATGCTTTTTATATGCTTACTTATACTATAAGTGAAAATATATACTGAACTTTGCCAAAACAAACCGCAAATGTCATTCGTGCACATAGTTGGTTCAGCTTCTTTCGTATCTTATATTATCTTTTCCTTTTCTTATAGCAGTTTTTCTGTCCCTAGTTCTTGTGAGGTAAGTAAAAGTCAGAGCATAGTGTCAATCCTTTCGAGGTTCTCATATATGTATGTAGTTTGAGTGAACTCAAAGATCTGGTGTGATTATCATAAGGCATCACTCCAAAGTTACAAAACAGAAAAAAATCAGGTCTAAAAAAATTTTTCACGTCGGAAAAGAGGAAACTTGAAAAAAAAAGTTCGTTTATTCGCGACTAAAAAAATGTGCAATGGGATGAAAAAAATTGTGTACATTATGAAATAACGGCAATTAAAAATAGAAATCACCAAATATTTTAAAAATAGAATACATGCTAATAGATTTCAGGGGAAAAAATTGATGAAAACTCAAAAAAAAAAAAAAAAAGGTCAATCCATATTTTCAACATCCAGAGACCTTGGAATGGATATCTGGTAAAAAATGAATAAATGAAATGTGAATTCATGTCGCTGAGAGGGATTTTTTCAATAAATCGTAAAATCACCTAAAAACATTTTTGATACCAAATTCAATTTTTTGGAAATGAAAATTTACAAAAATACTTGGTAATTTATATTGGATTATGCCTGATTTTGGCGACATAAATGCACATTTCATTTGCTTATTTTTTTTTACCAGACGCCCATTCCAAGTTCTCTGGATATTGGTATAACTTTGAAGAATTCCGATTGCCCGTTTTTTGACGTTTTCATTCATTTTCCCCTGAAAATTCATTAGTACGAGTATCATGTTTTTAAATTGTTGCCGTTACTTCATAATTTACACACTTTTATTTTTTTAATCGCAAATACATATAAGCAAAAAAATTTTTTTCAAATTTCCTCTTTTCCGACATGAAAAAAATATTCGGATATGTTTTTTTTTTTGGTTTTGTAACTTTGGAGTGATCTCCTATAAAATAATGATGGACTCACTAGATCTTCAACATAAATTTGGGTTCACTCAGACTATGAAACGCTCGAAAAGGTTAATAAGATGGATCATTTTATATGTGAGAAAGCAAAGAAATTTTTTGAGAGATTTCCAACGAAATTAGAATAAAAATTTCGCATTTCATAAAAAAAAACAGAAAAATCACGAGAATTTCATTCAAATTTAAAAAAATAAAAATTCAGATTTTTTGCAAGGTTTTTTTCATTTGCAAAAGTTTTTAGACTAAATTTCAACTAGCAAATAAAAATTCAAAATGAAACACAAAAATGGACGTTTTTTCGTATTTTGAACCAATTTCTTTCGAAAAATGTTCGCTCTAGCAGTAATTTTACCGCGCACCGCCTTTCATAAAATGATCGCATGCTATAAAAGCCCGAAGGGTTTTCAAAAATTCACTTCTGATTTCGATTCTTCATGCCGAAAATCTGGTTTTGCCTCTCCTTGGAGAAATCTTGGCTACATCGAGCCAAGTAAAAAAGGTTACTTATTGTTAGTAACTAACTGTCCATCTTTAATATTGAATGAGCTGGAAGTAGAAAATGAATTTTTGAGAAAACTTTCTAGTTGTGTCAGAAAGATTGGCCAATAATTTGCTTTTTGAAAATTTTGATATTTTTCAAGATACATCGAACTTTTTACCATGAAATTTTTCTGCGTTAAACGATGATAAGAGACGAGGGAAAACATTGGCGATAATCCCAGCGTATGATTCAGATGACGAAATATTAAGCCATAGACTGTTCGCTGATTGCAAAAGGGTTTTTGCTTACTGCTTACAGCTCGTTTCAAAATTTTTTTTGCAAAAAGGTTTTTGTTTAGCGATCGTAGCTTGATTCAATTATTTTTTTTCGATGAATATTCACAGTTTCAATTATTGAATGAAAATGTTTGATTTTTTTACCCACGAAAAAATCAACTAAAAAAATCCGGAAGTCAAATTGTGAGTAGATGTACTCAGAACAAGGAAAAATTATTACTTATACCAAACTTCTGTAGAAATTACATCAATACGGATAGTTCGAGCGACCATCTGTATCTTTATGAACACTGTAATTTTTCATGTTCAATTATGCACATTGTACACAGAGCAGCTCATAATAAAAATATTTTTAAAAAATTGTCTTGGGAAAAACCAATCAAACTCTGTACTTGGAGAATTCTACCTTTAAGTACTTATGCTCCACAAATTTGTTTCTCTTCATTTTTTAGAAGTACTTATGTACATTTTTTTTCAAAAAAGTCGCTTCAATTGAATAAGGCATGAAGAAAGTAGAAAGAATTTCTCTTCAGTTTTTCGAAGTGTTTAATAATTCAGATTCACAAGCGTTGTACCTACTACCCAGTTTCGTATCTCCGAGGAAATTATGATTATGATATACGTACAAATGGAAGACACGTGTAAAATAGGTAAATTTATGCAGGTATGCACTTTGTATTCGACACGAACAAAGTTGAAAATTTTATTCTCCCAACCGAACGCCTAATTTTTTATAATAGGTATGTGTATGTACCTAGTCTATACCGTAGAATTGAAGATATAAACAGTAGGTGAGGGGGGGAGGGTGCAACATTGATGCTCATCCCCTTTCGGCATTTTTTCAACGTTGAAAAAAATTTATACGATGAAGGGGGGAGTATCTTTTCAAAATTGGTCAGAGCTCGAGCTTTAACCAAAGTTTGAAATCATATAACTTACTTTCAATATACGTAGGTACCTACAGAAGTAAGCTTTCTCATTTTGATCGTAATTTTTTATTAACAGAGCCTCGGGGGAAAAAATTAGATACCCAACGCTCTTTTAGTGAAGAATTTTATAATCTTCATTTTTTTTTTTTTTTTTGGTAGGATGATTAGTTTTTTCTGAAGTTAATTTTAGTGAAATCCTTCGACATTTTTTTGCATTAAAAAAAATCCATTCTGGAATACGCGAACCACTACATCGAAATTGGTGGTAGGTACATATACATACTTATTATGATGAGAGAAAAATACGTACTGATTCACGTATAAAGTATCCAAGATAACTGGGCTCCTTGTAGAAAAGATTCATTTTAATGATTATCACACCACCGAGGGTAGTTTTAAGAACGGTCTACTTGACCATTAAGATATATATGTACTTACCAAAGCAATCACCGTTTACTCGACTAAAGTTATTAAATCTCAGAATATCGTACTCATATCACGAGGTAATTCTGGAAAAAATGATTCCGTAGACCCAGTATAGGTACAGTCCTTAATGCACGTGTACTTGCAATATTCTTCAATCGTTTATTGTATACGTGTTGCTTGCAAAGTTACTTTCTATAGAAACGGTTTCTGTTGTGTTACGAGTAGACATTCTCATGTTGGTACATACTATAATAATGATGGTAGGTATATGAAAATATTTTTTCATAATATCGTATTTACGTTGGTAAGTATACTCGTACTTACGCGTAATCATTTACGTATCACGATGACTGGCAGGCGAAGAGGAGAGGTTTTATTTTGAAGAGGGAAAAAACGAGTACACGATGTAGTATTTATAAGTATTCAGAGTCTGGGTAAGACGAGCATTTTGTAGGGTTACAAAAAAGCGAAAGAGTAAAGGGGTTAAAAAAGAGAAAAAAATCAAAAACTTGGCTAAACTTTTCAAATTAGCGATGTTTTTCGAATCTCACCCATCTTGAAACTTTTTGTTAGAGTAGTGAAGTGCGTTAAATGGAGATGATCTCGTCGTGTATAAAGTTTTACTTTTTCTATAGTATTTTCAAATGAAAAGTCGTCTCGTTTTGGCGAGAAAAAAACGCGACGCGGAGAGCGGAATATGCTATATTTTTTTCGCTGTTCATCTTTTTTTACTCTACTCCTCCTACTATTTCGCGTATACTGTTCCGTTATTAGTAGGAAGATTCTTTTAAAATAGTTCAACTGGTATTTCTTTTTGTTCGTCGGTTTTTATATTAACTCGAGTATTTTTCCTCCCTCTTTCCTTCATCTACTTGTTTTTATATTTTCAATTTCTTCGCCATTATTTTCATCAATTTGAAATTTATCTTCGTTAACTTTTTACTCTTCATTACGTTAAAGTTTTTCATTATTGTTGAAGAATTTTCTACCAGAATACGCATTATTTATTTTTTCGCGTCGAAATTTATTGTTGTTTTTTTTTTTACAGATTATAAATCCGTTTGCGATTGCCTGCCTTTGTTGTGTAAAAACGAAAACAAAGGCGAAAAAAAGCTAATTTACCGGATTAAAATCAACTTTTAAAAGCGTGTTATTTACGCGAGGCGAAGCTGCTGCAAATCGAGCGGGCGGTGTTTTACTCGTAGTCGCTGATGTTAATTGGTTCTTTTGTAGCTGGAATTGATCCAGATGATTTTTTTCAATGGATTTACTTCCTCATGAACAAGAAAGAACGGAGGAGTGGGGTATGAGTGTACTGGTTTTTAAATTTTTGCTTCTGGTTCAACTTTTTTTCTCTATTGCAGTTCAACCTCAATCATTCGATGTAAACAAAAAAAAATTAATCCAGAGGCGAGAATTCATGAACCAGCAGTACCAGCACCCTCGCTCCAGTCTCCTTTTCAATCTGCTCTTATTATAAAGAAAAAAATCCATTTAAACTCCCTCCCTTCACCTTTATTTCACATCGACGTCTTCATTCATTTTTTCATCGTATAATGTATATTTTTACCGCCAAGATGCGCAGTTTTCCCGACACATTGAAATATTTTTCATGCAAGCCACATGCACACTGCCAGCTGTTGACATGGTGCACTGCATACTATACATGAATGTACTATTATGCTCATATGCGATTTGCAAGCTTGCGTAAAATATGGTTCATTTTAAAAATAGTATTGGCTACCAATTTGAGCAGAAGTTGTGATTCATGTAAAATGACTTATAAAAATTGCATGTTGATTCCACATAGTACATAGGTACTAGGTAGTACTCGTAGCTCTGTTATCAGATGGATTCCAGAAAATAGTATACCTTATTACAATACAAGGAGTGAAAGTGAACAATGTTTAGTCGAGTGCGATTTGACTCGCCAAGCTGACGGCAAGGGGAGCTAAAGCACAAGACTATTGCAAATTTTCTGAATTTACCCAACGCTGATAGTTATACTAGCAGAGTGTTTTCATTTTTTAGATGTAAGTAATAATAATAAGTAAGACATAGCTATTTCAAATTACTTATATGTGTACATATCAATGATTTTTGACCTATAGAGCATAGTTTTAGAAGAACCACTAGGTACAACCCTTCCAGCAAATGCCAGTAATGATGTGCTGACAATTATGCAAAGAAAATTAAGTATAAAGATCTATGATTGAGAAAGAGGTTGTTACCCTCAGTCAACAGGTAGTTATAAGCCAGGATGCTACAAGTACAAGCCAAAAGATTGTTATTAGTCAAGAACAATGAGATCAGTGTTGTGTTGACAATGATTATGAACAAAGAAAATCAAAGATTTTCATATTTATCATCACAGATGACATTGTCGGCAGTTTTGTATTCAATAACTGTGATGTTACCAGTATTTTCATTGGTAGTTTTTTTTTTTTTTGAAAAAGACTGCAATTTTAAATTTGATTCAAAGTATTATGTAGATATGTATATTACTAGTAAGTATAGAATGAATTTTCACTATAGTATGTATTACCCATAATTTGAGTAGTTATGTGTTTTGATTTTAAGAACATTATAAGCTTGTGATATTTTTAACCCTCGAGCAGTCGCATGCTATTTTTGGCACACCCTGGTCAAAAGTACCGAAATTCTGATTTTGAATATTTTCCAGCGCACCCTGGTCGAAAGTTCCGAAATCGATCTTTTCCAGCGCACCCTGGTCAAAAGTACCGAAATTAATTTTTTTGGTTCACCCAGGTCTAAAATTCCAAAATCAATTTTTTTTTACCTATCCGAGTGGATAGTGTCTAAATGCTTACTAAAATCAAATTCAAGTTCAATTTGTGAAATGTAACTTGAATTTATTAATTTACAATTTTTCGGTACTTTTGACCAGGGTGCAACAGAAAGCGTTCAAAATTGGCATGTTGGTACTTTCGACCAGGGTGCGCCTGAAAATGTTCGAAATCGGACTCAATTCGTATCAATTCATATGTGAGGGCGAATGGGAAAAGGGACCTCCCGACCAAAAAATCAATTTCTGTTTTCTTCGCTAAATTTTCTTGGGGACTCTTTAAAAATCGAGTGGAACCCTCAACAGGCCTCAATTTTCATCATTTCATCGAATTTTTCTACTTTTAAGCGAGGCATGTATAAAGTTATTACTTACAAAAGTAGAAAAATGACGCAAAAAATTCGAAAAAAAATGTAAAAATGCGTAAAAAATTAAAATTTTACAAAAACTCATTACTTTTAAAAGAAATACGTGAAAAAAATATAAAAAATTTTTGCCGTCTACGGGACTCGAACCCACGACCTTTGGCGTGACGAGCCGCCTCTGTACACACATAGCCACCGGGAGTGTTGTGAGAATCGGCTTTCTAATGATATACAACTAATTTTATTGTGAAATTAACATGAATAACACGAAAGAATAGAAAAACATCGCCAAAATCAGCCGCAAATCAGATTTTTATTAAAAATGAAATACTAAAAACCTTGAATATACTCAATCTATCAACTTTGAAGTGCATAATTTGGCCAGTAGAGCTTGTTGGAGGACGTGCGTGAATGTTTGGTAGTATGTAGAACCTTCGAAGTTCAAATAGCCATACATAATCTTACAAAATAACAGAGGAAATAACGCAAAACTTTAAACCTCCCCCCCCCCCGTAAAATTTTACTTTTGGTCGGGAGGTCCCTTTTCCCATTCGCCCTCACATATGTATTCGGTACTTTCGACCGGGGTGCGCTGGAAATCCATTTGCGGAACTTTTGACCGATTTGCGCCTACAGAAGGGTTAATTTAATTTACTTTGTTACATAATTAATTTTATTGTTAGTATTATGTTTGATGCCAAAGACATTTTTATTTTGTACAACTCCTACAAGATGAAATGTACACATGCCCCCATGAAGGGATACTATTGAAAACCTTTGAAAGCCATGTATGATAATACATACAACAATCAAGGTGATGAAAAATTTGCCAGAATTAGAACACAACCTTGAAATCAAATGTGTTAAATTATTCAAAAAGAATAAAAAATTCCATTCCTTTTAGGAATATGTATTAATGAAACCTTATATTTAAGTCGCTATTTCTCATTGTTAACATAGCACATATGAGGTCCCTCATAGAAAGAAACTGCAAAAGTAACAGTGGATTAATTTGTCTTTTTGGCTCAAAAATTGAAAAATATGTATTTATGAATACTATGGCCTAAAAACTTGTTTTGAGAAAAATGCATTCAAAGTTTCTTTCATGGTAGGTAGGCAACCAAAACATTGCCAGTAGTTTCCTCTAGGTCCTCTTAAGCTACCTAATATTTTGTTCAATGTTACAACATTGTAAGTTGTGTTTGCTTCTGGAATTATAAACTTTCATTCATTGGCATGATTTCACACATTTTTTTGAAGTGATCTCACTATATTTTTTATTTTTTTAAATTGTGTATTGTACTATTTTAATCAATCATTTAATCACTCATTTGTTTCATCAATCATTTTCACTTGTTCAAATTGTTCATTGTTAGTTTTTTAATCAATCATTTATTCTCAAGTTTCATTCTGTTTCAGTTTTTAATTTGTTTTGTAACTTATGCAGTATTAGCATTTTTTTTATTTTTTACTCGTTCTTTTTTTGAGATGTGCTGAAACGAAGGAGGAGTGCTGTAAAAAGAATCGTTTCACACATCATTTCATTATTCATTTGTTATAAAAGTTGTCAAACTCGATTATTCCAAGTTATGACAAAAGGATGATTGAGCTTTCACATTTCAATGTTCAATGAAAGACATTTTTGTCTATTTTCCTTTTAATTATAAGTTTGTTTGAATTCTTTCCATGGCTAATATTTTTGGTCCTATAACTTAAACAATAGGTATAATTCATAAATATTTTATCTATACTTATTTTATTCAATATTTTGTGAGTTATTTTAGGAATTTTATTCCGACTGGGCACTCACATAGAGGGCGCTAGTGAGCTGGCAAATGTTTATATTTTTTCAGACAGGGCTTTTGTTATTAGTAGATACATTATTAGGAGTTGAAATTTTTAATGAAGTTATTTTTTTAAAATCTTTTGGTAGTTTATTTCAATGTAGAATGTTACAATAAACGTCTTTAAATGTAACTAAATGAAAGTTAATGTAATGTGATATAATTGTTGTGTTTCAAAACTGATAATGTAGATAGCTACAAAAACAGTGAAAAACATACTTCATTAGAAGTATTTTTCATTTTTCAAGTGCTTAAGAAATCGAAAATGATTCAAACCTCTCTACTGGTCGGAGAGAGCTGCTTTCATGCAGCAAAAATTATTGCATTGTTTCTAATTGTAAAAGCAGGTCAGTTTCATTTTATAAATAATTCAAATTCATAACATTTTCAGCTGAAAATATGGCACCAATTCAACTCAAGAAAAGGTATCCTTCCATAAGTTCCCAAAAACTCTGAAAAGAAAGGCAGTATGGACTCGTTGGCTCAATGTACAAAACAAGGTTACTAAGCATAGCTTGGTTTGTAGCAAGCTTTTCTCTCCTTCTTCAGTTAATCAAGGTAAGAACTGTATTTTCTGAAATCTCAGTGTATAAAATTTGATGAACTTTACTACTAAGTATTCTGTCTTTTCAATATTGATTTCAGTTGGTTGTAAAGTACGTATTACTGGCGCAAAAAGGTGTGCCATCAAAATAGTTACCTTGCACCAATAAGAATTCTGAATGTGTACACCCAATACTCCATAATATCAATCAATAAGTTTCTTCTTAAAACTACATTTTCAGTTTTTTCACTTGTTGAATTAAATGAATTAAAATGTCCATATTTCTTCATAATTTTTTCATGAAATAAAGTTTGGCGGTATGCACTACAGTCAATCACAATTCACAGTGCGCCGTCATAAGGTCTTTTGAGATTGGCAATTTTTTCATTATATAAATCATAGTAAGCCATATTGATGCACGACGGCAAAATAAATTTACCTTTCACATCACTTGATTATTTTTCGTTAAGTAGACAACTTCTTACTCACCTGAAACAGAAAAAAATACAAAATGGTTAAGAAACATGATAATAATATTATGGAAAATCATTTCAAGCCATTTCATATAGGCACAGCAAAGGTACCAAGAGGAAAGTTCTAAAAGTAATGTCTCCAACTCAACATGTAATGAAGTCTTGGAGACTTTTGGTTTCCTGACAAGGAGTTCTGGATGGTAGCTAGCCAATAGCTACCTTCCATGCAGCCATCAACTAGAAACTTCTCCGGGAGGATCAGCAAATTTACATTCTTATCCACCCATGAACTACGGAGGGATTTCACACACGTTTTAATTGCGAGCCCACAGCATATCCAACACCAAAAAGCGGCGAAGGACACTTCAAAAACAACGTGCGACAATCCAATAAAATGAAAAAAGAAAAACTAAAAACGCAAACTATTCGCTTCGCTTCGCCTCCACCAAACTAGGTAAAATTCACGACGACATTTCCAATATAGCTGCAAAAATAAATCACTTCTCATCTCAATCCGCAACGCCTTCTACTTAATTTTCCGCTCCATAAAAATTCCCATCAACACTTACGACAAAAGTAAGTAGGTATACGATCGAGGGTCCATTTGCTGAAAAAAAAAAAACTCCGTCACGCTGAAAAGACTAGGTACACCGCCCCCATCCGAGGTAATCTTTTAAACCGGCCAATCGGAAATGAAAAAATTGTTCGTTCATCTTACATAGCGGTAAAACACCTACCTATAAATATATAGACAACACCACCGAAACATACCACAGAGCAAAGGCATAGTGCGGTACAGATTTCTTATAAAATAACGATAAAATTGCCAACATTGAAATTCAAACCGCCTTAAAAACCTTTGCTTTTTAGCTTTATAAATTTATATACCAGTAGTATAAACGCCCCTGTACCTCTAGCTACCTCTCATCCTGGCTGAGTTTTTGGAAAAGTGTTGTGTAGCATGGCTAAAACATGGCATCTTTCTAGACGACCGACTACCGCAACTGGCTCGCAAACCCTCGAGCATAAATTACCGCACCGGGACAGTTTAATGTCTTCGAATAACTTTTCTAATGTAATTGAACGTAAAGCCTCGTTTACACCCGGACAATTTTGCTGTCCATACAATGCAGAAGTAAACTTATTAAAACCCGTAAATTAGACGCTTGATCGATATCAAATTATCACGAAAAACCGTTTCCCTATCTCTCACCTCTACCCTTTCTCTGGACCGAAAACCAAATACAACAAACACAACAGCGATATAATCGAAAGCGAAAGCTACTGGAGGAAAAGGCAGAAAACGGTACAAGGTAAATGAGCAATTACGTAAACCTTCTGGTAGCCAATGAAACGATAATAAACAAACTGGCCCTGTCTACGCAGAAATTCGACTGAGGAAAATTCCATCGGTGACTGTTCTTTTTTAGAGGCAATATTCGTAAACAAGGAAGAAGCGAAAAAAGTGTTCATCAGAGTAAATTTTGTTGACGTCTCACCCTTCTGTTGTACGAGTACATCAACTTCCATTATTCTTTTATATTTGACCATTAGGTATACTCGAGCACACGAGTAGCAATTTACTCAGCCTTTTGTAGCCCCAAGTTCGTAAATATGTAATATTAGCATTATGAATAACCCATTTTTACTTTTATTCAGAACTTTATTTTTTTTCTTCGCTGGAAGAGCACGTCATATCACTCTTGTGTGACGTTTTCTTTCAAATAAACAAGATGGTTGTAGAGATAGTTTCACCTGAAATGTGGTAAAATACAGCGAAATATTTTTACATTTGAACATGCTCGTTTCATTTTGAATCTTTCTGCAGTATCACATAAGCTCTTTAGGATCTAATTTAGTGCATAATCAGCCATAAAAAATGATCTACACTGCAGTCAGAGACAGCAAAGTCCATATCTATCACCTCTTCATGCGTTTTCTCTACAAAAAAAAATTTTTCAATGACACGTCTTTCCATTTCTACCTCAATTTTTTCGAAACTTCGAACTTCAGAGAGAGAAAAGAGAGGGCTGAACATTAATTTGAACAGCTCAACTCCTTCTACATCTTTTTTGAGGCTGTTTTAGGATAATTTTCTGATATGCCAAGGTAAATTTTGAAAAGATGCTGATCAGTGATCATCTCATGTCTTTCTCTCAAAAATTCTAAAATTCCGTTTTTATCTCGGTTCACACATCGTCGCAGATTTATCTAGACTAATGGAAAATCGAATTTATTGGAAAAATTTTCTGAAATAGAACTTGAATAACATTTCGTAAAATTCGAAATTCCATTATTCTGGAAAGCTTCGAAAATACGAGAAACATCAAAATTTTCACGTTCGATAAACTTGAGAGCAAACCTAAAAAAAAATCATATTAGGTAATAATTGTCCTATAACATCGAAAAATATTTACAACGCATTACACGTAGAAAGTAAAACGTGAAACACTAATATTCGTTCATGAATAAAAAGACCAGTCGAGTGGTAAAATTCGCGTACAAAATGCTCATCGACGTAGAAAAATTCGCACAGCCGGATTTTGGGTCTCAACTAGATCGAGGTCGGAGACCGGGGCAGTTGTTTAATCACCTTTTCAAAATAAGTTAAATTAAATTATTTCTATTTCGTTTCTCAAAAATTGGAAACTTTTCGAAATTAAATTTTTTCTCAACTTCTTTACGCGTTTTGTTATTCTTTCATCGGCATTATATTTTACAACTTCGAACTTAATTTGTCAAGTTGTTTTGTAATTTCGTAGTTACGCAAGTGTAGAAAAAGAAAATATATATTTTCGTTCGTTTATTCGGTTATTCTCGCCCTACGTGACAATACTATGCAGCTGTGGGGCGATATTTAACGAAACTAATTTCAAAAGTATTTACTAACGAGTGTGAATTAAAATTATAAAATTGGCGAGCAAAATAATTATGTTTTAATTATTGGATGATTTTCCAAATTAAAGCTGCTCAATAAAATACGAGTATATGTTCTCAAAAGTATTGAAGCCAAATCTGTTTTCTTCGTGAAACATAATTCTAAATTCTCTGCAGTATAATTTGAAAAAGAGAACATATTGAAAGTGAATGAGGCTAAGAAATAATTAAAGATCTCATCAGAATATCTAAGCACAAGAGTGGAAGGCAAAAAGCAACGTTTGGTACAGCTGACCATCATAGGAGGGAATTACGACGTCCATCCATTCTTATATCTATTAATACCTTTCAAGTGTAAGTACATCTTTCCTAAATCCCCTTTTTAACAATCCTCATAAACTCTCTTTCTTTGTATTCTCATCGATAACATCTCGAGGGGACACCCCCCATTCTAAATTAATTCCAAAAATATTTACCTCTGTAAATTAAACCACAAACTAAACTGGCGTAGAAAAAACCATCCCCCAACCATTCTATAATTTTACCCAAGGACAACGCCACGTGAAAAACACGCCATCGCAATTCGATACAAAAAAAAGTAAAGAAAGAGGAAGATGTTTCGGGCCTTTGAGAAAACAAAACAGAGATACCCATAAATTTGAAATTTCCTTAATTAATTTTTTTCCTACCGAATTCGTCTACATAGTTTTAATTATTATTATTACTCCTCGTATAATGACTTAACTACGCAGCAACCCCCTGTAGTATTTTATTTGCCGCACCGATGGCAAAAAAAATCCCCATCTTGTCTCACAGTTTTGATATTCTACACAATCAAATAAGACCATCTCACCACACATAGGTACGTAAGAATACGCAAATGTACATGGCTCTTCATATGAGACAATTCCTAATTCATTTGGTCCATTCGTCGTGCTCAATTTAATTTTCGAGACGAACGTTTTGTCTACTCTGATCCTCTACCCTTTTCTTTTCCTTGACTATACTTTCGTTGGTTTCCTTAACCTAGTTCGTTGGTATCGAAAAAATAAAAACTACTAGTACACTCTTCAACATGTACTACGACTACGAGATAGACGAGACGAAAACTATAGCATAAAGCTATTCTTTTCGTTAAAACACTGCACATCGTTGTTCCTTTCGTATGGCACTTTATCGGACCCTATTTCCGGCTGCTTCTTTTTTACGCGTACTTCCGTAAAAAGATGGAAAATGTTATTGTAGACATTTTCGTCGTTACTTATATACGAGCAAAAGTACTGGTACTTTTCGCTCGAGTCTTTGTCCTTTTTCATGCTATCACAGTTCGCTGTACCTTCTCGAAACTCGTACGTACCACAATAATGCATCATCTAAATATTTTATGTACATAAGTACATTCGTAATAACACCTATTTAGGATGCATCAGTATCATTTGGATTAGTTGCACTTATTCGAGGTTTTTTTTTTTCAAGATGGAGAACTAACGAGGGATGTATTGAAAGATATCATTCCTGAAACTGGCGAAGTATTTTGGAAGACAGTGATGTAAATTTTTTTAATCATTATTGCCAATTTAAAAAATCGAAAAAATTTTTCAAGTTTTTGGTTTTTTTTTCGATTTTTTTGAAATTGGCAATAATGACCAAAAAATTGACACCACGGCGTTCTAAAGTATTTCCCTTGTTTCAGGAATGATTTCTTTCAATATTTCAGCATAATTAGGTAATGCGAAATATCAGCGAAGAAAAAATTTCCATAAACACGAATTTATTCAAAAATAAGCGATTTGCAAATTTTCAATCGCTCAGTAGAACCATGGGAAAGGTTTAGGATTCTGACAGCAATAAAATAGCATAGATTGATACAGAATCTCAAAATAAACTTTCATTTGGGACTGAGTTATTTGTCCCAAAACAGGTTGGGTAGCGACCGGAGGGCGGAGCGAAAAAACCACGCTTTTTTCGAAGAATTTTTCCTGAGTATAACTTTCAACTTAAAATGAAGGTCTCTGCTAAATACGGTCAAAATCCACCGACTTTTTTTCGTGATCCACCCGGTAGTGAAAGGTTGGAACTTGAAGGACACAGATTTTTATGAAATTATTCGCAGAGTATATAAGTACTGTTGCAAGCTAAGAAGTTTTCATTTTATAAATAATTTCTCCTCAGTAAGCAATTTTCAAGTTTTTTGTTTAAAATTAAATTTGAGACTTTCTATTTACATCTTTACCTGATATGTTTTAAAAGCTCGCAGACCAGAAATAGAATAGATAAGATAAGATCGGATTGGTCTTGATTTTTCAACATTCCGGAATATCTACAGTTCAATTGAGGAATTTGAAAAATTCTCAGACGAAAAATTGAACTGAAAATTACTCAGAAGGAAACTCGTAAGTCCTCCAACGATTTGAACGGGAATTCGACTTTCGCAAAGAGCGTAGTTTGGAGCCTTCGTAACCAAAATTTTATTTCAGCTACCTATTTGGTTTTTAATATTTTTGAAAATGTAAAAACAGTGATTTTCTAAAATTACGTTTTCTTCTCAAATAAACTTTTTCAATACAAAGAGCGAAAATGAGTTGTACAGCTAATATCGACTCATCCAAACTGAATTACACAATTTCCATCCATTCTGGAGTCCTTCGTGTAATTTTCGATTTTTCCAGATTCTTTGAATTTCTTCACGAAGCACGGAAATTAATATGGGCAACCAAAAATCCAGTTCTGAATTATTCTCTACCTCTTAAGAGTTTATTCACAATTAGCTGATTCCTATATGGAAACCACGAGTGTTTTTTTGACTAAAAATTATTCCCTATTCGCATTTTTTTCAAATAAGTAAGTAAACATGGTCTATAAAAAAAATTGATTCGATAATTGCGAATGTACTCGATGAACAGGTCCAGAATAAGCAAGAACTCGATTTTTGGGAGCTCAATATAATTTTCACACCTTCTGGAAAAATTTCAAAAGCTCTAGAAAAACCGAAAATCTTGCTGTCAATTTCAGAATAGCTGGGAATAGCGGAATTCGATTTGAAGAACTTCAAATCATGTTCTATCCAAAAATTGCATTATCATCATTCAAATCGAAAGCGGACATATCCAGTGGATCCCTTAATAGATCGTAATATTTGAAAAGAAAATTTTAATTTGAGTGATTTTATTCATGTTTTGAAAAATTAAGGATTTTTTTCAAAACCATTTTGTGGCTCTCCAAAGTCAGATTTAAATATACAATGAACAAGGATGCAGGCAATAACGAATGATCAAGTCGATGGGAACTGTCTTCAAATGGGTTTCGAACCCCATAATGTATTGAGGAGATTCTAAATTTTCAAAATGGTTGATTACTCAGTTCACTTTTTTTCAAGCACAACAATCCATTGATTATAAATAATACCTAGTAAAAAAATACATTTTTCAAACGGTAAGAAAAATTATTATTTTTCAATTAGGTAGGTACTTGGCCCTACCCAGAATTCATCTGCGATTTTTCATTTTTTCCGTTGTTTTTATAAGAATCTATATAAAATTCACTAGTCTTCGGATATTTTATTTCATTTTTTAATACTTGCAATGCTATAGAATTTTTTATTTTGGAAAATATTCTGCAATGAATCAACACTACGAACATATTTCCAAAAATATTTATAAACTCAAAAATACATAACTTAAGTCGGCACCGAGGTACGCCAGTCAGATTCGATTCGAGCTGATCCTACTCAGAACTTAATCAATCGCAAAACTACCTCCAATATTCTAAATGGATCGTTTCAGGAAAAATTACGCAAAAGCGTACAAATCTCATCCCCGTTCATTACTCATTTCGCCAAAATATAATTCCCATTTCGTTCGATTAAACGTACCTTTCATTCATCGTAAAACAGTCGTCATTTCGCATTAAAGAACCTCCCATCTCTTCACTCAGTCTACCGACGAGCTTAGCGACTATTCGTCATTTTTCATCTTAAAAAATCCGCCAAACAACAGCTCCGAATAACAATCGCGAAGCATACCTACTTCGAAAAAGAATGAAACTTGACGCCGCGAAAATAATATCCACTATTTACAGCCTATCTCTCGATGCCGAGCCCAAACACCAATCCATCATAATTTCTCAGCGCATTCCAACTCCCCAGCCAATGCTGTTCGCGATTCTTCATTAACACCTCCGTCCCTCGGCCTCGGCTCACTTCATCTCCTCATCGCACAGCATACTAGCATACAACCGAGCTTATACTTCGTACTTAAGTGATTTTTAATTATTAAATACGAAAACGTGCCTCCTTCGTCGCCCACCTATCAGACATCTAGGCACGCCGCGTGCTCGTTTTTCATTAAAATAATTGAATTTTCGCCGACGAGTTATTTAAAAGTATCATTTCGCTAATTACCGCCAGCCTAAGCTGGCATAGTAAGTATATATACATTTAAGATAGGTACCTTGCACATTAACGAGGCATCGTCGTTTCCTTTTTTGGTTTTCGTAGCGCGGTTGCGGAGACAGCTCCGCAGAATGAATTCTTTTAGAAATTAACAAACGCTCCGGCATGTAGCGTGTGAAAAGTGAAGATACATTTTTCAACAAGAATCAACCTCAGATTGCCGAATATAATACTCGTTCGTTACGAGTTACCTGATTAGAATTTTTCTCCCTTCACTTTACAATCGTCCGTCGTCCTTTCTAAATTAACACCCAATAGAGTAGGTATTTTTTTCGCAGATTTTTTGTGAAGTTACCCCAGTATCACCTTCTTACTCGTACAATCGGAAAAAGGATCATAATAAAGGTTCAAGATAGCCTGATTTGTGACCATTCTTCTCTCCTTGAGACCGGTGCAAAAAAATCCGTCTTTTGAACCACGAAATCGAGCGACCTTTGCAACAAAGTTAACAGAGGGAGGTAAGACGGCTTGGCAATTCGACGATGAAATTTTAAACGACTCGACTCGAATTCACGAATGTTGACAAATTTCAATGCCCCGACGACAAACAGCATGCCGTAAAACATACATTAATGTATTTCTCTCCCTACCCCACCCTCCTCTTCTTTCTGCATCGAACATCACATATACACAGAGAAAACTGTAGACACCGCTTAAGCGAGACTACGTTCACGTTAAAGTTTCATTTCCTTTCGCACATGTACGTACGTACGAGACGCATACCCAGTGATGTCTAAAAGCCCCCATGCCCTTTCATCGAATACACATTTCTACACACTGTTTCGTTTATTTGTTTGTTTTTAGACGATAAACGTGCTTCGAATTGCCAAGATTTTTCTCTTTACAATAACACGAGCTTTAATATAACGAAAACAACGACGCGAACTTCGCCACAGCAGTCTGTACTCTTCTGTACACAGCGACCAGCAAAAGCTCGCGAAACGTTTTAAATTAAAAATAATCGACTGTAGAAGGGTTAATTAAAATAGAAGGGCATGGAATTTTCGTAGGAAAAAAATATCACGAGAAGGAAAATACTACGAATAGGTACTTAATATTGGATTATTTTTAAATTGGTTCAATTTCGTAATTGCATTTCGTTTGTGGTAAGTGCCTTTTCTCCAGGGAAAGCACATAATATTCGTATAGTCCATACAACCAGTCGAAAAAGTAATCAGCTAGTGAACTTTTTCAGGGACAGGAAATTCGTGCAGGATTTCAATGTCTGGGTTGTAAAAATGAAGGAAAAAAATATCAACTACACATTAATTTTAATCCCAGATTGCACGAGGGAGGAGAGAGGGTTGAAACTCTCATTTTTCAATAATTGGCGGGACAGGAAAAACCGAACGATATACGAAGAAAACGATCATCTGTCCTTCAATCAGCACTTGAAACATCAAGAGACCATTTTTGAGCCAAAAAAAAAAAAGGGAGAGCTCAGTTTATATAACTTATTTTTTCAAAATTCAAATTGATCCATCGAAGATGAGAGAAATACCTCCCTCGCCTCGCTTCTTGCATTCCTGTGAACACAGAATATGTTCGAAACATCGATATTATTTACATCAACTTCGACCAAGCCTTTGGTTATAGACGTATAACTTTACAAAAGAACTGTATATCGTTGCAAAGGTTATGATTTCTTTCTGCTTTTTCCAAACAAACGGCAAACTTTCCACATTTGGCAACGAACAGGATCAAATAGCAACCCCTGTACCTTTATTGTATAAATTACTAGAATTAGGTACCATTCGTATACCACTCGGTGGAAAGGTTGCTGGCTAACCGCGGCTACAAATCACACCTGTGTAGGCCTTTTTTGATCTATAACATAATAATAATAAGTATCGGTGCGAAATTACAAATAAATGAGATTATAGCCGGGTAAAACTTGGCTAATACATCGTAAACTCGAGCGTAATTTATATGGCGATTATGGTAAGCCATCGGGTATCGGGGTAGGTATGTGATTTACCGGTATATTATACCGAGGGAGGCGAAATCACACAAATAAACCTTGGTATATCAACGTAGAGATGTGTGAAGAGAAAGCTGCAAAGCAAATAAACATCACGATCGATTTCAATTGAAAGCTCAACCCTACCCTCAGCTCCCTTCAAAAAAACAGAACCAGAAAAAAATAACCAAAAATTCATTCGAATGTTACCCCCTCCCTCACGCCCAATTCTGTACTAAAACCGATAGAAAAAAACACAACAGAAAAAAATGATAGGAAGAAAACGCACCAGTATAGAAAGAAAATCATTTCAAGCATTCAAAAGGCCACGAACTAAAAAGTTGAAACGCTGTCATCTTAATAGAAACGCGCGCGCGAAAATGTCGACGTTCAAAGTCGAACTCTCGAAGACAAAAAAACTAGTATAAAGAAAGGAAAAAAAAGCATGAAATGAAAAATAACACCTGTCGTAAGATTGAATATTCGGCTGGATTATTCTTTCGAATTGAATTACTTTTTTTTTTCAAATGCGCTCTCCATTCGGTGGCATTCGGCGCGCGAATGCCCATTTGGTGAGAGTATAGAAGAAAAAAGGAATAATGTAGGCGACACGGCGACAATTGAAAAACTGTCAAAATTAGTAACGATTTGTTACCTATACTTGTTTTACGTTACGACGAGGTGGCGTGATAGTTCTACATCGTCAAAAAAGTGAGTCTACCTATTTATGTACCTTGAACTTACAGTTACGTATCCAAAGTATTTCCTATCGTGTACCTTTTGGCCTTTCTGTAATGAATTGGAAAATCGATGAATATTGTGTGGATTTTTTCAACCCATTGCTTCAGGAATTTGACAACTAATTCGAAACGGTTGTTAAAGTGAAGTGTTGGGTCCTGAACTGCTGATAGGCTGAGGTGTGATTTTTAAAAAGAGGGACTTCGGCGACTGAAATTCGTCTGAAAGGTAGTATTTCAAGTAAATAGTGTACGAATATATATATACCTGTAATGTAGGCGCAATAAAAAAAACCGCTTCCTTTTAAAAAAGATGAAAAAAAGAAGTGATATGCGCCCAAGTGAACGAAGTAGGCAAAATTTTGAAGAATTTCAAAGTATTTTTTTACAGTTTTAGAACTAGCTACACATACTTAAGTGTGTAATCCAAAATTTGTCCCAGTGAAACAAGAACGCAAAAATGCTTGAAAAATTACGATTTTCTACCATCGAAAATTTTTTCGAAAAATGGGGGGGGGGAGGTTGTCACTGACCCCAAATCCTCCTTTAAAACCGGGAAATTACTTGTACAGAGTGCGCTAAAGAGTCAAAATTTCAATTTCATGACCCCTAAAATACTAAAAAAAATTGAGATTTTTCTTCAAATTTGAATGAACGTATCATCAGAAGACTGCACTTCAACTACTTTATAACCTCCGAGTCAATAACATCGGCTATAAGATGAAATTTTCAGCCAAGTATTGTTTTTATCTGATGATTAATGATGGTATTTTCAAGACTTCATTTCTGGCGATCAAAACGAGCATTCTACAACACTCAATATTGTATGTAAAAACCACTTCCATTACTTACTCAAGACAATTCACAATGGAAATATCTGTTCAATTGTAGTAAACATCAAATCGAACTATACAATCTTCCAACATTCTTCTTCACTCTCACCAACTTTCCCACCAATTTATCAATCATATTCCCCTCCCACTACCCTCCTCAACATTTAAACTGCCCGAAAACATGACCAACCTAAAAATTCACAACATAAAACAAAATACTGAATACAAAAACTGCCCTCGAGAATTACCCAAAATAGGTAAACTAGTAATAAATAAAACCACTTTAATAATCTCCCTTCTCCGCACCCTCGCATCTTCTCATCGATCAAGGGGTAAAATCTACAAGAAAGACGAACAAATGCACCCATAGCGAAAGAACCACTATAATAATGTACCTTTTTCGAGCATTCATCCTCGCTAAAAAGGAAACCATTACGAGATACGCAGATAAAAGGACACAAACCCCTAGCGTTGTCGTGAATATGATAATTAATATAAAATAATAATAACTACACGCGAATTTGCCTATGCTAACCATGCTGCAGGCTGGTTAAACGGACGAGGACGATTCGCTATATTAAAATAATGACCCAAGAATTATTATACCTACTCTACAACGTAGAACGCGCTTGTGTCGTTGCATTTGCTTCGGCAATTCCTAAAAAATTAAATTAAATAAAACAAAACCATAAAGGTTGTATGGTTTTATAATGTACAAAACAATAATATTGTACAGATATACTTTTCTGAAAGCAGTATACTTGTAAGGCTATTACAAGTATTTTATAAAATAGCCCTGCTAATAACCGCAATTATGGAAAGGTTTCCTTTGCTTGGTTTCATCATTTTCTACATGAATTTGCCGGCATTGCGTCAGATAATACACTTGAATGTATAATAGAAATTTTGAATGAGTGGATAAAAAGATGTGAAGAGAATTTCCTTGAAAGAATAATTTCCAATTATGGCACACATTTTTTATGTAGTAAGTAGTAGGTCTGGTATAATGGTACCTGAAGGAAGATTATCCAACAGATATAAGAAGAACTTAAATACAAACAACTAAGTAACCTCTTGTATGTACTGAAGTCAGTTAAAGTGGCAGATGTCAAGATTTGTTATGAGTCAGTGCAATAATTATCACATGATATTAATCCCTTCAATGGTGTAGATTATGAAGCTTGGCAGATCCAAGTCAAAACTGTACTCAAGAAAGTAAAAGCTTGGGATGTCGTTTCAATGCAATTCCACTAGCATATAGGCAAGATGATGCCTGGGAAGAAAATAATACTTTGGCGATGGAGATCATAATTTCTTTTGAGAGTGATAGTACCTGAATTTACATAATTAGCAGTAAAACTAGAGCAAAAACCATGTGGGATACAATCAAGACAAAGTTCCAAGAAAAGGGTGAAATTAAAAGGGACTATTTACAAAATTAAGCCTAATTGAATAAACGCCATGCTTTCTAGAGCGTGCTAGCGTCGATCAATCTGATTGGCTGTTGATATTTCTATTCTCTGGTGTTGTTTGCATTTCAAAATGGGAGTTTTGTTTATCACAAATTTGTGAATACATTTGAACTTACATTTATTTTAAAAATTTGATGTGTTCTGTTTCATTTATTTTAATTAGTTTCATATTAAAAATAATTCTTATTCATGTGTAGTGAGTTGTTTTTCAAGTTCTCATTCTTTGGTGAATAAAACAAAATAATCATGTCCCTCAGTAAAGATGTTATTGAATACTCAGATAAATAATTATCTCAAGCCTTAGATAAAAGCAAATTCAATTTTGAACAGTGGATTATTGTATAAAAATTGGTTACAAGAGTAAGCAGCCTCTTGAGATTAATAGCAGCATGCATCTCTGTTGCAAAACCATCAAACACTCCATATGCTTAGAATTACATTTTCCTTGCAAAAAAAGTGATATGTAGTTTGGATCATTACACTATCCTCAGTGGTCACTGTACATGTACTAAAGGAGCCAATGGCAAATGCAAGCACTCTACTGCTGTTTTAAGCAATTGTTGAAGTGAGTGAATATCTTTGAATGAAAGGTATACTCAAATTTATTTAATTTGTGCATTATAATATCAATTATACATATATTTTAGAGTTGCAATCACAAATATTGAACATGTGATTTCTTCAAATGTTTCAATGTTATCTAATTCACACTGTTTTATTGTAGAAAACATGAAGAGACATCCCTAGGATACTACAAGAAGAAATTTAATTACAGGGTTCTCAGATTAGGATTGGTGGTTAATGAAAATGTACCATTCCTTGGATTTTCTCCAGATGGGATTTTACTATGTACCTACATGAAAACAGAGGAATCCTATTGTAAGTGAAATGCCCTAAAGCTGGGAGATTACTAGGAATGTCTGAAATAAGTGCAAAACTGGACTATATCAAGAAGGTTTCTGATTCTGGCATCTACACAATCAACTGTAACCACAAATATTACAGCCAAATATAGCTTGCTATGGCACTGAGTGGCATAGAGTCTGCTAAACTTCTGATTTATTGTCATAAGGATAGGCCTAAGCAAAAAGTTGTTATTGATGTGCCTTTTGATGAACCACTTTGCACCATTCTGATTTAAAATTTAACTACAATTTATTTTTCATTTGTTTTGCCATTACATATATTTATTTCATAATCCACAGCAGAATGCACCTGTAACATCACAGGTGGTATTAGTGGTTGTGTTTTTGCATAAATTTTATGACTTCATTCCAGAGCTGGACTTTCATAATTATTACTTAAAAATTAGACTACAATTTTTACTAATGTTATTTTTCATTTTTTTTTTACTGATTCTTATGACTTAACTTCTGACTATAATTTTAAACCAGTCTGTTATTTTTTGTAAATATTTTTTAATTCTTTTTAGGTAACTGATTTTTATAATAATTTTATACTAGGCAATGTTTAATAATTAATTATTCATTAAAAATTGGACTGTAATTTATACTGGTGAGTCTTGCAGATTATATTTTGAAATAAGTATATACATCTATAACTTAACTTGAAGAACTGAATGATGGTGTAACTGAAAGTAAATATTAGTATATATCAATTAATTTCACCTTTTACAACACGAACACTTTTTTATTATTCACAAAAAATTAAAATTACAAATACATTAAATTTTATAAAATGAGACGCGTTTCGGTCGTCGTAGCGACCATTATCAATCACGAATGAGATGAATTTTATAAAATTTAATGTATTTGTAATTTTAATTTTTTGTGAATAATAAAAAAGTGTTCGTGTTGTAAAAGGTGAAATTAATTGATTAAAAAAATGTGCGAAAAAGGAGAAAACCACTACATTCAAATAATTAGTATATATGTTAATTGAATTTTCCCCCAATCATCACACTTTTTCAGTTGTCCTACTATGGTTCTCAAAGTTTAACAACGGAGGTTTATTGAAACAACTACTTACTAATATGAGAATTTTAGTATTTACAAGGTAAAGTATATACATAGTTGCAGTATTTAAAATTACAATTTACAGGTCAGCTGAAATTCAACACATGCAGTTTTTGTTCCTATCAGTTTCAAATTATAGCTTTTGTCTTTGTTCTTTCATTTGTTTGTTCAGTAGTGAATAATAAAATAGAAGTGATATTTTGTGTTAATTTAATCAGTGAAAAGTAGATAGTAATTATATTTGTCATTTAAGTCTGTTTACTATCCAAGAAGAAGTGATTTTTAATTAAAGTGATGGTGATTTTTTGTTCCTTTGGTGAAACATTGATGTATGTAATATTTTTCATTACAGTTGTTCAGTAATAAAATAAAAATGATGAATTGTTTGTGTTGATTCGGTTTGCTCTGTAATGAAATGAGAAGTGATATCTTGTTTGTAGTACCTAAGTTGTGTTATTGTGTTATTCATTGATTAAAATCATGTTTTTAATTTCTGTTTGTTTGCTAACAAAATTCTGTTATATTTCATTTGCATGTAATATTACTGTGTTATTCGTTGGTTGATTACAGATACAAATGGAAAACACATTTTAGTTTCTATTTTTTCATTGTTCTGTGCAATGTATTACTCCAAAGTGTAAAAATAATTACTCATCAAAGTAATTCGTCTTCAAGTAGTTGCTATGTTTTTGAACATTTGTATGTATATTGTATATATTGTGAAATATTACTCTAAAGTGTAACAATAATTAGGAACTTGTCTAAGTATTTCGTCTTCAAGTAGTTGCTATGTTTTTAAATGTTTGTATGTATGTGAAATATTACTCTAAGTGTAACAATAATTAGGAACTTGTCTAAGTATTTCGTCTTCAAGTAGTTGCTATGTTTTTAAATGTTTGTATGTATGTGAAATATTACTCTAAAGTGTAACAATAATTACCAATCTGAGTAATTTGTCTTGAAATAGTTGCTAAGTGAAAACACTTAAGATCTTAAGTAAAATGCAATCAATTTATCTATTTTTGAATAATGCTCAATAAATTAATTAAGAGATGGTTATTCAACTACTTATTAATTAATTACCTACTCATTACCTTTGACAAAATATCGAATTACCTTTGATTTGTTCTTCTGCCATGAATTCATCAATGCACATATCTTCTATTCTTACCCAATTAAAATCCATCATATGTGACCGTCCGTGATAAAACTGACCATTGGTCGCAAAAAAATCAAAAAAACATGTTTTGCGAATTTTTGTCCTCTAAACCATTCAAGGTCCAAAAATAGGCGAAAAAACATTTTTCGATTTTTGCGACCAATGGCCAGTTTTATTGCGGATGGTCAATTGGTCACATATATTATTATATTCATTACTTTTTTCAAAAGAAAAACACATATGAGGGAAATAAATAATTACGTACGTAAACATAACAAGTGAATTGTGAGTTCGAGTTCACTAACCCACAATCAGCCAATCACCTTCGTATCGTGATATCACGATAATATAATCGTGATTCTTCATTTATTCAAGCAATCAATCAGTAGACCTATTCACAAAGGGTTCTCAAAAATATGGCATTTTGGGAAAAACTGTGGTACTTTTTGCTCTAAATAATATTCCACCTGTTTTGGAAAAAATGGACCATTTTCAAAATATGATAATTGATACCTACTCTCCATCAACCTAGGTCAATACCATCAAAATCCAAGACTACTTTTAAAGCCCTACTGAGCAGTTGAAAATTTGCAAATCAGTTATTTTTGGTCGAACACAAATTTAAAAAATATTTTCTCCACAAATACGAGTATTCTACGTCAAGTAAGCCAAAACATCTATAAAGACTCCTATTCTGAAATTGGAGAAACATTTTGGAATTCAATGGTGATCAATTTTCAGTCATCTTTGACAATTTCATAAAATCGAGAAAAATAACCAAAAATAAAAATTAGTCTTCTGCAGGTTTTTCAAAATTGGCTGTAATCACCAAAAATTTAGCACCAATGTAATCAAAAATGTTTCCTCCGTTTCCGTAATAATATCTTTTAACGTTTTGGCATTATCAATTATGAAATATTGGAGAAGAAAATATTTTTAACACGGTTTCATCCTAAAACTACCGATCTGCAATTTTCAACCGCTCAGTAGAACACAGAAGTGATCTCGGATTTTCATGTCGATGACCTAGGTGTATGGAGAATCCCAAATACTATCTTCTGAAACTAAACCATTTTTTCAGCAGCACTAGCACTGGAGCGAAAAAAAACCACAATTTTTTTGAAAATACCTATCTACTCTTTGAGGACTTGCACCTTCCCTCCAGGAGAACCTCCCGGGCTAAAACTGTTTTCTATAGGTGGCTTTCAACACAAAATAAAGGTCCCCACAGAATTTGGTCAAAACCCTCCAACTTAATTTCTCACAATCCACCCTATATTGCATTATTAAGTATTAAGAAATATGCTTGAGACACCTTGAATTTACAAACTTAGGGATTTGAAGCGCAATATCATATAATAAATAATTATGTAGAAGTTGTGAAGTTGAAACAACAATAGCATTATGATGCGGGGAGGACGGTGGTTGTAAAATTCCCATCATACTGAACCAAACAACACGACCTAATGAAAACCACCCTCCATAAATGCTACATTAGAAACCATTATTTGTGAAAAATTCTCCCAAAGAATTTTTCCCGAATAAAACGAGCTCAAAAATTAATACCTTAGATAGTCTATACGCGGAAACAAGCAAGGAAATTGTAAGGAAGGGATGGGTAAGAGTCGTTTAAAAAATGACAAACGTTAACAGTTGGCAAACTATCAAACTTATACGCGGGCCAATTGCTCGGTCCTTTCAAGTTTCTCCCGATATTCAAAATAAAGTAATTTAAAGTTAGTGAATTTGATCGCACGTTCAAAACACCCCTTATCGTGCGGGTTTCAGTTTTCTTGGTTATTTCGCGCGTGTAATTCAGTCCGTAATAAGTATAAATTATCAAAAATGTTGTCCTGCTTTTGATCGCTGTACCCGCAAGAGCCTTTACACTTCACCGCTTCCGTGTCCGCGCGCCCACATTAAGGTGATAATTTTCAACAATTCTTAACCCGAGGCCGAGGCTTGCGTATAGCTAATACAGCCAGGAATAAATTATGCATTTTTAATGCTCGCTAATTATCGTCGAATCGTTTAATCCGTAATAATAAATTTTTCAGCTTAACGAGTAAAATTACCATTAAAATTCGGCGTGTCACGGTAGGCACTTGGAAACGCTCAGGAGTCGTATTTTAAAAAACAAAAAAATCAAGATGAACTAACCCACAAATAAGATAACTGATAAGCTGTTGAATTATTTTTCAAAAAGAGAAACCATCTGCATGCTTCCAGTTCAGCTTCTTTTCATAAAAATACCTGCACATTTTTGTTTTATTTAGTTATTCATTTACGAGTATTTCTCAATTTTGAAAATCCAAATGTAAAAATTGGTTATTCAGAATGTCTAGGTATCTATTAGAAAAAATTTACAGTAATTTTTTTCAACAATACTATTGGATTTTTTTCTCTTTTTTTTAAAATAGGTATTCATTTTGCCTAACGATCAACAACAGTCATATTCAAAATCATAGACTCCTTACTTTCTCAAAAAAAACCCAACTGTACAACAGAATCTAAGACCTAATCGTTCCCACGTCTCTACTCTAGCCAATAGGCTGTACGCAGTGTGGCTAAAATAAAAATAAAATATAAAAATGCGATTAGTGTAGCACTCGCGAAATAATTTTTTCGAGGAAGTAGCGGGTCGAGGAAGTAATCTTTGATTATTTTTTGAACCCAATGAATCCACCTAAGAATTCTCAAATCGTGGAAAACTCAATATTATTTAAAATCTTGAAAAAAATTGTAAGGTACATAAATGTTCAAATTCATTGAAAGTTGATATAAGAATTATTCAAATCATGAAGAAAAATATCGTAAGAATTCTGAAGAAATTGAAAGTATAAAACGGTATGAAAATCGAGAAGCATGAGAAATGAGTTACTTTCTCCAAAAGTTTTAAAACAATAAAAATTCGTCTTTTCAACTTGGAGCGAGCAGAAAAAGAAAGTTGAATGTGTATAATTATATAATTTTGAAAATCAGTATTTCGGTTATTTTTGTACATTTTCGTGGTCGCATACTTTCCTCTGACCCTTAAACTAGGAAACACATGAAAAATAAACTTCAAAGAACAATTTTAATGCAATGAAGGCTCAAAATCATTTCCTGCGATTCGCATTTCGTGTATTTTCTGGTTCTTTAGGGTCATAAAAATTATGTGATTCGATTCCAAAATGTGCAGAATTAACTAAAACATTAATTTTCGATATTTGGGGCATTTAGCCTTCTATTTCTCCTCCACTCCAAGATCCTCACACCTCAAATAGAGTTGAAGAAATCGCTTCAATTTATTAGCTGAAAACATTTTTAAAATTGGATAAATTTTCACTACTTGTTCAAAAGGATTTTGGGACAAATAACATATCTCTCTCCTCTCCTCTCCACGTGCATTACACGAAATTTTAAGCTGTAGCGTCAAAAATGCCATACCTACAGCTCACTTTCAACCGCCTTTTCAGATCCAAAAAGCACTGTAAAGGAGCAAGTGCATTTATAGTAAGGGTTTATGAAATAAAAACAAGTCAATTTGGAATCATTGCTGTACTGTAAGGAATTTGTTGGTAAGATAGAGGTGGACACAGGAAAAAATTATCCTCCTAATTGGGATTTTCAGGGTTTCATGAGGAGCGATAAAATTCCAATTTTCAAAACAATATCGATCTTGACAAGAGCAGTGTGAAAAATTGACAACAAATCAAAAAATGATGAAAAAGAAATAGTGCTATTAATGACTTATTCCAATCAGATTTCTTCGAACTCACTTCAATTCATTACATTTTTTCGTTTAAGTACTTAATAAATACAAATGAGGGAAACTTTTAGTTCATAATTCATGTAATACTAAATTTTTTTTTTACACTCATATCACGAATCCAAGTTGTGTGATTATGGTGGAGTGAAAAAAAACATCTTGTGAGAGGGAGACAACTCAAAAATTTTTAGTCCCCAGACTTCATCAGTAGGTTGAGCAAAGGGTTTTCAAAGAAGGATCATTTTCGAAAAAATATGTTTTTTGCTACTTTTGAGATGGCAATAGTATAAACTGTGCAGTACCTTGGCTACCCCCCTCCCCCAAGAAGTAGCGATTTGAGTATCTGAATCCATTGAATTCAAAATTCAAAACTACTTTCAGTTCTAACGAGCACTTGAAGATTCGGAGATTTTGAAAATTACAATTTCCCTTAAACTTTACTTATAGCACTTTTCCACCATCAAAAATTTCTTCAACATAAAACGAACGTCGCGTCGGATTCGTGTTTTGTTTTTTTTTTACAATTAATTGAATCAAACTGCCCAAATTTGTTTTTCCTCTTAAATAATTATAAATTTTTAATGGGGTAAAAACGGTTCAAAGTTGATGAAAAATTGTACGTATCTTGAAGTGTTCTATAGAACTCTAGAAGTACAAATCTTGAATACCTATTGAATTCAATGGGCCAGGAAAATTCAGAAACTCAAATTAAAACTTTTTTCGGGGTGGGGGGAGGATGAAGTACTGCACAGGTAGGTATGTACGAACGACAAGTGGCAAAAAACCATAATTTTTCTGAAAAGTGACTCCACTTTGAGGCCACTTTAGCTCAGCCCCCTGATTTTTTTTTGGTACTCCACATCGATTTCCACACCACAAAAACCAGATTCATCGAAAAATTGAAGGCATAATAATAAATTAAATTCATGTTTAAAAAATGATGGTTTTTATTTAAAAATATGAACACCTTTCATATGAATTATAAAATGTGATCATTATAATGATCTTGTGCAATCACGTTTACCCCAAACACCTTCCCACCACCATCTCCATCCCATTCGCACCCTCCTTCATTCCTTCTCAACATCCACAACCACGTGTATAAACTTTCATGTCGACAAACAGGAAAGAAAATGTTAGCTGCGATGCTTTTACCAACGATGGCGGAGGTTTACCTAGTTAACAATTTTATTTCGTTTTACGTCTGGCAAACGCATCGGCATCGGTGCTGGGTATTTTCTCTCTACAGCCTTTCAAAACCCGTTATCTTTCAACAACCATTCTATTCGTCACTTATCGTTTTTCACACCTGATCGCGTATTTCTCTTCCTCGCCATATCATCATCGCCTTGCCGAACATTTACCATGTCGATAATACTTCGTTAACCTTTTATCACACACTTTTCCTTTTCATTACTCGGTATCTGTCCTTTCTCTCTGTCTCTCTCTTTCAGTCTTTCTTCCTCCACAAGCACTCACTCACTATAGAACACATATGTATAGTGGCAAAGGTACCACGTGTGTCGTATATAGCACAATCGTTTTCAATTTCATCCACTACCTCTTTCCCATTGCGAAGGTTTCTTTTACGATGCGCCAAATCGATACGGCGACGACGGCACAGACGATTATAGAAAATTGCCAGCGTACGTTATCGTCATAAATTATCTCACAAAAATAGTCCCACACCGTAGTAGAAAAAGAGAGAGAAAAGGAGAAAAAGGCCCTAACCTTCAAAATGCAACGTACCGCGAGAAAATAACGAAATATGGAAAATTGCAATTCCAAACAATTTAATTTTGTTTTTACATTTATTTTTCGTGTTTTTTCCCCCCGCAACTTGGAATACGAGTATTTTCCCTCTCCTCTTCCCCCCGCTTCTGCAGCACACGCGAGTCTTTATATGCATCGCGTACACATATTTTATCAGCTATAAATTCCATTTTTATTTAGTCTACGTACCGCGAGCCGACTGTTGCTACGATCCCCTCACCCGGCCACTTACTCTATTTGGAAAAGTTTGCTATCTAATGATGATATACGTGTACGAACGTTTATTTTGCTATCTCGGCGAATTCTTTCCTGCTGTATTGGCAAAATCACGTGTGTAGTGGCGAGTAAATAAATACCTTTATATACCTGGAAACGTATCGACGTCTGCTTCCCTTCCTCGGCACCTCTAGGTGGACATTCGATGTTTGTATTAGCATGGTACGAATGTGTATAGTCTATATCGTCGGAAATACGGTGTAATTTGTTCGACTACACATCTACAGTATCTAGCTACCTTACAATGTAATGCATGGGAACTACATATTGTACAAAATGTATACACATATTGTTTCCTATGTACATCCAAACAGTAGGGCGGATGTTTTGCATACGAAACACACAGGTAAGCTTGTTTACAAAACCAATTGTCGGTGCACATTTCCTGCGTTTTATTGTGCATTTGTATTTATGTTAAGGTACTGTACTAGCGAGCAAATCACAAAGCAAAATATATCCATATGCCCTCGTTTTGTATCACCTTTTTTTTATAAGTGTAAAGTCCAACTTGAAAAAATAACGAAAAACGAGTTAGTTTTAAAAGTTAAACACCAATTTATTGTTACAAAAGTAGATGAGGAGGTGGACGAGAGAGATGGAGAGGATGAAAGTTCGATTAAGCATTACATCTAATCTAAGTATATATATAAGAAACGTATAAATTTATAGCAACCCTGCCCTTCGTTGTCTCGTCTCAACCATCAATGAAGAGAAAAACTTCCCCCTAGGGATTCGTTTTACTCTATTAACGAAGTAAAATTTTAAACCATTTCTTTTTCCTTGTATTTTTTTTTCTTCGTCGACGAATAAAAAATCGTACTTATTCGTAAAGTCTTTATCATATTTTATATTTTTTGCCCTTTCGACTACAGCAAGGTGTACAGATACAGCTTTCCATTCGAATAATCAAGCCGAGATTAAAGTTATTAACGCGGTTTAAATTTCGAATATTTAACGTTGGTTCTTTTATTTTTCCAATTTTTATACCCTCATCTTAAGCAGACATTAATCTGTATGCGAAGCTGTAGTATACTTGGAATGAAATATGCCTGAAAAATTAACTGCTTTGGGAAGAGGGTGATTTGTGTAAAAGGATACGGAAGTTTATCGAGGGGAGAAATGGAATTGCCATTTTTAAAAAAATTTCTGCTAGGCATCAATGGTTTTCTTGTTCGAGATTTGTTGGAAATATGTCAGAAAAAAGAAAAAAAAAGAAAAAGAAAACAGGTTGAATGAATTGATAAAGTCTTAGAAAAAAACGTATGCTGACTTGAAGTTCAGCAAACAGAGAAACACAATTGATCCTCAAATTGAATAATTGGGTTACAAATAAAAAAATTGTTGAATAGTTTCTTCATTTTTTGTATTTTAAACAAAAGTCGGAAAACTTGACAGAGAGCAAGAATTACAAAACATTTCATTTCTTCAACTCGAGATAAAAGTATCTCACTCAAAAAATGGCAATCTAGCGCAAAAAAAATGTAGGTACATAGGACTGTTGCTTCTCGGAATAAAGCCATTTCTGAGAAAATTAAATGCGATGGTCCACCAAAGCTACAAAATAATTCTGAAAAAATTACCCTAAAAAATTCATAATTATTTCATTCTCTAACCAACGTAGTAGAATTGAGTGAATATCTCAAAGTGTTAGGTACAATACAGTGCTATGAAAAAAGGACTTTCTGTATTGCTCAGAAATTTATGTATTGTGATGGAAAAATTTAATAAAACCTCTCGAAATTTCTGAAAACTGCTGTGAAGAAAAATTACACTCTACTGATGAGAAATCGTATGCTCTGTAATATTTTTGTATCTCATCGATTTTTCTCAAAACTTAGTCAGTTTTTTTCCTAAAATAAGTATAGATTTTCTATGATGAAGAATTTCAAAATTCC
The DNA here is from genome assembly GCF_950023065.1 of Planococcus citri. Lineage (NCBI taxonomy): Eukaryota > Metazoa > Arthropoda > Insecta > Hemiptera > Pseudococcidae > Planococcus > Planococcus citri. The sequence continues at coordinate 31,819,602 of NC_088679.1, forward strand.
TTGCACAATATTATCCAATGTACACTCTCTTAAAAAAAAGTTTGTTGGAACACAGCGAACAGTAACAGTAACACCATATAAATCCAACTAACAATAAGAAATGAAAGATTCGAAAAAACAAAGGCAGCCCACATCTACTCTTAGAATCTGAAGAACGTACTTGAAGCTTTTCACTAATTAACTGAAGGACTTTCAACATTTCATAGACGGAATAGAAAAGCCCTAGCTAATGAAAAATCAGCGAACTTTTTCTGTTCTCGTCCTAAAAGAGTTGAATTTCGTTCAATTAATCAGTCTTTTCCAATTCCATAGATTTGATCACCGATTCTTTTCTGTTGTAATTTTTAATCAGGTAGGTAACCGAGTAACAATTCACAATCAAATGTTTACAAATGAAAGCTTATATTGAATCAGTTATTGCACCTACATTATATTTACTTTTTAAATTGATATATTTATTTTTAATAGGTATGATTAATTATCATCAATGAAAAACTTTTTTTTATTTAAAATTCAAAGAGCATAAGGGGTTATGTGGGGCGAATTGGCCCCTGGATAAGATTTTTAAACCAACAGGTGGAAGTTGGTCCTTATGATCCAAAATTCTCGTGATGAAATTTTTAGATCCCTAAATCACCACAACCTCTTCAAATGAAGTGAAATTGCAGTTTTCGTAGAACATATCATGGACATTTTTTGAAATTTTTTCGAGCGCATTTTTCGGCGAAATGCGCATTTTTACGTTTTTTAACCGCATTTTGAGTAACTTGCTGCAAGTAGGTACATACAAGACAAAATAATATACATTTTTTTCAAAATTTTTAATACAGGTGCTTGGTTTTCAAAAATGCAAAAACCTGATTTTTTTCACGATTTTTCCCACCTAAAATCAATTCATCAATTTTGGTCGGAAATTTTTTTCCTTGCAGTATAAAAATGAAAAACGCCTAACTACACCATCAAACTGAGTTTGAATTGAATTCGTCAGTATTTTTCACGTTTTTCAATTTTTTAAAAAATTGAATCGTGCGATTTTGGGAACCCCTAACTCCACTATCGAGTGACCTACAGATCGAAAATTCATGGCTAGACTAATAACAACTCGAAATGTACAATATACTGCATTTTCAGCAAAATGTTATTTTCCAATTTGGAAAATAATCACAGCTTATTATTTAAGTGAAGAGAAAAATCGAAGATTTCATATTTCAAATCACTATCCCCTAATCATGGAAGTATCCCAACATTTACAACATGGAGAGAGATAATTCCAAATCTGACTCAAGAATCAACCCCTGGCTCACTTCCCATGTAGATTTTCATCTCAATTCTATTTCAAACAAAGCCTCAGTACCACGAATGGCAATGCTGCTGGCATAAACATACGAGTAAATAAACGAATTCCATCTCGTCGAAAGCGGCTCGTGTTACGTGTACGGCGCACGACGACGCAACGTGTAATACTTGGAAAAAGATGGTGGTATTTTTCACGCGTAAATTACCGCTGTTACACATATCTTACGTACGTTATGAGCGAGCAGATAATATTGGCGCCGAACAGCGAAGCCGATATTGTCGTTGTCATTTCGAAACGTGCCGAATTTGCTGGCACGTATACATTTTTTAGCTGTTCGCATTATCGTTCAAAAAACAATTTACAAAGAATGGAAATTGATTACGATTATCATTTCGCAGGCTGGTAGGAAAAATGAGGAGCACACGAGTCGGGAGTCACGAGTCTCTGCTTCTGGGGGTCGTTCTCGAAGTTGGATGAAAATTCAACGTGCAACCTTCTCATCAGTTTTTAAATACTTGGCAAATCATTTTGCCTCGTGTCGCGAATCGCGATATTCCAAATCATATTGTGGCGCGATAAATAAACTCATTGTACGTACAATTTCAACAACACGAAGGAAATAAACCTCGTTCGCGATATTTTAGAGCCTCTTATCGAAGAAGTATACGAGTAGTTGAGGTATTCAATAGGTATACCAACGAAATACACGTTGAAGAGAATAAAAATATACTTCATTTAAGTTCACGCCGCCGACACCCCACCCCTCGCGTTTACGTATTGTACATACAATGTACTTACGCAGTTATAAATTTCGATTGCAGCTTTTAAGCACTTAATACTGATAAAAAGTAATGGCAGAAGGGTGCCAGGGTATTATAAATGATGCTACCACCGACGTCCTCTCTACATCACCATGCTGGGTAGATAAACACACGCAGTTATCGAAATTCTATTCACTGATATTTTCGGCATCGTCTCCAACACGCCTTCTTTGTAGTACATACAATTTACACCACACTTCACTCTACACAGTACACACTTTGGTGCGTTATTATTGAACCTGGAAAATTTGTATTTCTTTCGCCTAGTTCGCCCTCTCTATGTGCCTCCTGTTGACGCTTATTCTTTCAATTTCAATGTTCGCAAGACGTCGAGAGGAACACCTGCAGGGGAAAAGTAATTTTATATTTGAAATGATTTCATCTTTGGGCATAGGTAGAGGTACCACCAGCACAAACGAGACGATTGCACTGGTTTTTGAAAGGTTTTCTAAATTGATACTTGATTGAAAATTTACAACGAGGGAAAAAATTTCGAGACGTTAGGGGATACGAATTTTTTGCCATTTTTCAATCTCTTAGAATCGTACAAAAAATTTTAGGTAGGTTTTCTCAACTTCGATACGTATTTTCTGTCCACATTAGCGCAGAAAAATGTTATCAAGTGTTACCCACAAAGTTCACTTACACTGATGAAATTTCAGCACGTGTACTCCTAATAAGCTCCAACTAAAATTGTAAATACTTAAACCTATCAGAGTTCAATTTTGGTCCGACCTTCCAGACTAATTTGAGAATCCTGAAGCAAAGTGCAAACTTGCAAAAAACCCTAGCACACCTTTAAAAGTGATGGTTTCCGAGCTGATTGGTTGAGACGAAGTAACTAAACTATTCGTACATACTACATAGCTGGTTCGTTTGTTTTAAAAAAATAATAAAGAAATTTTTTAATTAAGTATTAATAAATAGAAGATGGAAAAAATGAAAATTTCTCATAATTGGAATATTACGTAATTTGTAAATTTTTGGAATTTTCAAGAATTCGCTAAAAATTCTACAATTTAATTCAAGCACCTATTTGAAATTTCCTTTACGAGTTTCATGACATGCTGTTCTGAGTTAGTTTGGCCTTGGTCAAATCAAACAGTATGTAAATAAATAATGAATGAAATCAAAGTGGTTCTAAGAAAGGAAGAAAATTAGTACGACAGACTAAGAATTGACGGATTTTCGAGACTCAAGAGTTTTCATGCAATGTTATTAAGCATTTAACGTTAACAAGGTGATGACCAACTGCTGCTAGACGAACACTAGCAGGAAGTTGGAACTACAGAAAAGATCAACGGTAGAATATTTGTAAAAATTATTTTGTCGAGCATTTTCCCAGATTCGTTCCCATCAAAATCCAATACATACATTATTGTGAAGCAAAAAAAAAGTCATATCCTGAATTTCGACAAAAATTGGCGAGAAAGTTTACTTTAAATGGGAGACAACGCAGAAAAATTTTGAGGTCCCTAGCTGCAAGGGGGCTGAATCAGAGGTCCTCAAAGCGGATCAATTTTGAAAAAAAGAGGTTTTTTGCCACTTTTGGGTAGCGTTGCCTGTTCAGTACCATTGATTACCCTCCCCCTCTCCCCTAAAAAAGTTGCGATGAGTTTCTAAACCTTCTCGATCCATTCACTCTGAAATTCGATACCACTTTTAGTCATCTGCCAAGCACTTGAAAATTGCAGGAGGATCGCAAAAATTACGATTTTTCATAAACTTTGTACCACTTTTACATTTACATGATTGAAAATTCTTCTGCACTGGATTAGTGTTCAATGACTCAAAATATGTACTTGGATCACCACACTTTTTACATTCCATACTACCGACTTCCCTTCCCTTCCCTTTCCTTCCCTTCCAAACCTACTGCACATAAATGGCACTTCGAAACACCCTAATTCAAAACATCAACCTCCAAAAATATTAATACAGTATCTCAAGTCAAATCATCATTCGCATTTTCCAAGTTCACTCATATTGCCTACTGACCGTAAAAAAATATGCTACACGGGATCACACAGAAACAGAACCGCTACCTCGACAACAACTTACGTCGTCGATAGCCTCTCCAAGTCTCCAGCCACTCAGCTGAAATTACCAACAACAACGCTGCTCGTAAGATAAGCATCCCCAAACCCCGCCGATGAAAATTTTTCTAGTTCAGACTTCAGAAATAGAAAGACAAGGGGTAGACAGAGAGAAAGCAGAAGGGTAAACCGCAACAAGAAAATATAACCAGCCGACCAGAATCCAGGGCAAACGAAGGAGAGGGAAAAAATCTCGATGAAATAACAATACATACAAGTCGACATACACAGACGAGCTGTTCAAACTGTTGAAAGCATCTCTGTTGTGCCAGAGAGATGAGAAGAGTCTCTAATCGAAACCACAATTATCCAGTAACAAGTTATACGCGAACGTAGCTCGTCTTTCGTTAAAGACCATTATTAAAGAGCTCGAGTATTATTATGTTTGCATTAATATAATAAAACCCAAAACGCTAATTTAATAAGATCAGAACACCCTCGGTAATTTATTTTTATTAAATACCTATGCCTCGATTTTCCTTCGGAGTCTTTTATCCCTGTGATTGGTGAGTTGTGGTTTTGCTCTCATTTGGAGTAGGGTGTTCGTAAAATGGAAGAATAAAATCATAGTGAATGAGGATTTTGAAAATTCCAATTCACCAAAAAAAAAAAAAAAAACTTAGAATCTGTCTATACGAACTTAAGTACATATATGTAAAACGTATTCGGTGCACGTTGGCGACTTACTTGACCGATTACACGCCAATTTAGACGTATTTAGGAACATTTTTGACAAAACGGAATAGGTATCCAAAGTTTCGGCGAAAACTTCGGAACGACTCAAAACCAGCTCTCTAATCGATCTGCGAGATTAAAAGTGAGGTACGAGTATATACCAAATTTCAGCTGCCCAACTTGATTGGATTAAATGTCAAAGGAATTGATTTGTTGGAGACAGCAGTACTGCTCAAATTAGTAACTGGTAAAATACTACCTAAATATTGTATTTCTAGGCAAAAATTAAATAAGTTTATGTATAAGATGTACTTGTAAAATCTCTTTATAATGCTTTTGAAATTAATACAGTCCATCTACTAAAAGTTACATATTTTGTTCCTTGTGTATTTCCAAATTGGTCCTTTGGGCCGGATAATGTCTTTACCACCACTGTCCGAAAATGGGGACCATCTCCAAGCAAATGAAATCAGCGACAAAAGCAACGACTATACCAATTCTAGTTTGACAAGGACTTCAGATGACAATCGGTGCCACTGTAAGATAATATTCGATGGGTTGAAAAATATGAAAACCGACAACGAGCCCCTCTCTGAACTACCTAAAATTATCGACGAAGAACTGAAAGAATTGCAGAATTTAAAAGAAAAGTACCAAACGAAATCAATCGACTGCGAATTGGATAACAACTTCAACCTGGAAGAACGAACGTAATTTCTGCTTCACTAAAAAAGATTCAGAATCAACAGACTTTGTCGATTTGAAAAGTACTAGAATCACGCTCATTATATCGGCAACAATTACAAAAGAAAGTACAAATCTTCTGGCGTCAATGGTCATCTTCTTATTTACATACATTACAACAAAGAAATACATGACGAACAAATTCAAGAAATCTCGAAGTTGGAGATAAAAATTTGTGTCACGAAGATAACTATCCTGATTTACCTGGACTCCTGGACGTCCAATAAAGCTTTTGACATAATGTGGGTTGCATATTGGTTTGCCTGAACTTTATCAATTTGATGGTCATTCTTACCAGTGCAGTACCAACATTTTGTATTTTGAGAAATTTTTACAAGGGGTTTTCGAAATCTATAGCTTTTATTCAGTTTTTTCTTCAATTGTAAACACAGTTAAACCCTGTGATGGAAAAAGATCGGCTCTTTGTTGATGTTCAAAGACGTTTTGTCAACTTCTTTAAACCTCGATAAAGAGACACAGGGTTCAACTGTGTTTACAATTAGAGAGAAAACTAAATAAAAGCTATAAATTTTGAAAACCTCTCATAAAGATTGCTCAAAATATGAAATTTTGATACTCACTGATAAGAATGCCCACCAAATTGATAACGTTCAGGCAAACCAATAGGCAACCCGCGTTACGTCAAAAACCTTATTTTTATCATCCAAATCCGTTACATTAGGTATCTCGTTTTAATAGTTATTTTATTAATTTTCTTCTCAGTAACTGTTTGTGATTTCTTCAGTTTTCATTTCAGTTGGCTGGCTCAAGAAAGAAATGAACAAACAAATAATTTTTTGGTATCATGAAACTAATTCCATGCTTACACCCCTCTTACTCTACATCCTCCGCAAGGAAAAATTCACATAGGTACATTATAATGAATATCCTATGTTTTTTTCTTGAAAAAATTCTACAATCCCAATCGCGACTTTAGCAAATGCCAAATTACCTAATTACAATGCTCGAAAATTTCTCCAATAAATAAAACAACAATCAAAATATACCTATAAAATGGTTCGGCGAAAATCTCAATCTGTATCAACTTACTTAAAGGTACTCGAGAATAAAATGAAAAATTACCCTCTCCACTCTTGCTACCGCACTCCTTCTATGACGAATCATTAAACGAAAATTAATCATTTAAAAAAAACTGATAGGAAAAATCCTTGTCTGAAAAAAAAATAGAACAGCGGAAAAGAATCGGTAAAGGAAAGCTTTCGTCCTTCTACCCTGTTTGCGTGGCATGACGTCGTCGAAAAAAAATACGATATTTCACGACAACTACGACGACGACGACGACGACGACGCTACAATACAACCGTAATGCAATACAAATAAATAAAAGAACGAATCAACGAAAATTTCCATTCGTCGTCGAGTCGAGCTTTTCATTAATTCTCGAGTAAAGTTATTTTTTAACGAGGGATACCGTTACATAATTCTGTAAATGTAGCAGCAAAGCGAAAAAGAAAAGGAGTAGAGTTGCTTTCACGCGCAATGTAAATAAACGTCACTTTTTCAAACACTCTGACTCAATAGATTGGTCCCTGCAGCATACGACATAAGGCAAAAGGCAACACGTCGGTGAAATGCGAGCCCGAAAAAATAAATAAATAACGCCAGCCAGCCAGCAGCAGCGAAAACAACACGGCACATTATCGCGAGCAACCATCTAAATAATACTGTCGTCTTCTTCTTCTCCTTCTCGATGTACTCTTCATTTCTATAAAATGACATCTATCATTATTCGTATCAGCGAGAAGAATTTGCAACCGTATCGAAATTAAAGTAAACGAATACAAGCTGGAAGCTGCCTGCTGCAATTTACCATAGTCTTCGTTCTCGTTTGATTGTAATTAAGAACTCGCCGAAAGGCAGTAGCGTATTTCATCGCGTAAAAGGAAATCATTTTCAAAATAAAACCAGACCTCGTTGAGCTGCATAAATTACAACTCAAAAATATTCCATAAACCCAAGATATTGATGATGATGATGATGATGATGACGACGACGATGGTACCTACAAAGTGTACTAAAATAAGCACTATTCGTACATTCCTCTCTCTCTCTCTTCTTCACAAATCGAGTCATAGTCGTACATAGGTACAAAGGAAATCATCTCCGAGTACAACTTCGACGACGATATTTCAATCTAGATACAGCTCGACACTCTTCGCTTCTGTATGTATTAGGTACCTGATGGTGGCAATTTTTCCAACTTTGGACCCGAGTTAACAGCCAACGACGACGACGGTTGAAAAGCAAAACAATATCCGTTGTCAAAAGCGAACACCGCAAATAAGCGCAAAATTTATCAAGCAACCGTTATAATTGCACACAAGTTTCATTGTTGTTTGGCTTCGTCGTCGTCATCTTCGGCGAATATAAGACGGAGAAGAAGCTGCAGAGCGAATTGCGATAGCCTGGAGCAAAATATACACGATACTAACCGACGACCCCGACCCCTCGAGATACAAAAACCAAATAAAATCCATATTCTCTCTCTATATCTTTTGCCTTGCTACCGCAGCTACTTGTTCCGATTGTTTCTTTTCAAATATACAATATACAATATACGTGCGGTAAACAATCCAACCAGCACATGGTGATATTTTGGACCAGCGTTGCCCCCCCTCCCCTCTCATATCGCATCATATCGTTTGTATGTACGCCTAGAAAATACACTTACGATTACGATGCGTACTACACGACAAGACTATAGTAAACGAAAAGAAAAAAGAAATGTTATTCTTTTGAACAAGCAAGAGCAACGCAGCCAAATAAATAGAATACTCGTTAACTTTTCTTCTGTTTTCTTTTCTGTTACGGCAACAAAAGTACAGAGCAAGTCGACAAAAAAATCTGCTCCTGGCGTATTATCTAATTCATACAAACGTGGAAATTTACATTTCGGGTTCCTTTTTTTTTCAAAAGTGTAAAAGAAAATTCTCCACACGAGGATCTCAAAAACTACAAAAAAAAAAACATATTCTCATAAACTACCCCAACAACACATCATTACGCTGGTACCTCAACTACCACCGAATTGGCTACCTTTCCAAACCTTGATAAATTATCGTCGATCGGATTAGCTAAAGACGTCACATCTATTAAATCGTCAACCTTTAAAAAACAACCAGCAGGCGAAGAAAAATAAAAAAATGTAAAAAAAAAGGGCGACCTTTCTTCCGCGTATTCGGTAACATTCGGAAGCAATATCGTGGCATGGCAGCGCCTAAAAAATAGGTTAATTTTCCTCTCGAACGAGTATTTTTCCGAACGCATTTTTGAGGAAATAAGTAAAAAGACCGCCTCAAGGGTATCGATTAGTCCCAGCGCTGAGTATTACGCGACATGCAACGCCCATTAAGTATACTAATTTTATATATTGCGAAATGTAAATTAAATACACACAAACACGTTCGGTGTTATCGTTTTCAACGTATACGTACGGTGTATGTATTGTATAGTACATGGTCGTAGTTGTAGTCGTAGTCATCGTCGTCGGTACACTTTTTTTGTTACTCGCATCAATTTTCATTTTAATTTTATTAAAACAACGAACAGCGCTCTCGACACATTAGCGGCAGTGTAATGGAAATTCATCGTACTCGTCTCCGATGAGAATAACTGGCGCAGTTGCGCCTGCCTTTCTATTTTTCAAATGCAATTCGCACTTATTCGGCGCTCGTAAATTGAAAAAAAGCCTTTCTAGGTTCATTTTTTCGTCAGAGGTAAAATCTGCGAATGATTTGCAATCTGATGGTTGAAATTGGTAACGTTTTAAAAGTCAGATGGGTCTCTCGGGTACTTTTAAATCGTACTCGCTGCGAAATCCATAAAGGTATTCCACATAGATGACGCGCAGTTTTTCGCTTTAAAATTCAATTCGATATTCGAGCGAAGGCGATGAAAGAAAATAACGGTGTCATTGTTTCTCCAAAAATTTGATTTCGAAGTCAAAAGCGATCGTGCCACTTTTTCAGGGGCATTGCACTAATCTAATCTGAGTCGAAACTGACAATTTGTAAGCTCCAATACAGCAGAAATGTCGCTTCTTGGGTAACTTATTGAAATAAGAAAAAGATCTTTCCGATCGATTAATATTTCCAATTGCGCAAGAGCTTGCCATTTTCCAAAAAAAAATAAAAAACAATTTTTTTAAAATTGTGAAAATTGCCCAAAATGGTTACAAAGCTTTTTCTTCGTTATTCTTTCAATATGTACTTAGATCAGAATTACTGACATTTTTGAAAAAAATCATAATTTCGAAATTTTTGTGAAACATAGGTAAACTTAAGTAGCCAGAGTGCAGCATTGTCTACTTAGGGTATGGTAACATTGAAAAAAAAGTTCGAAATAACTATTTTTTCTTCACATCAAGATCATCTCGGGTCTAAAATGAGGAAAATAAAAGCTCCAAAATTCAATTTCAAACGTTCTTGGTGATTCTAACAACTTGAAAAATGATCATTTTTGTCAGTTTTTGAAAAACTGAAGGCTTTTGCGCGATTAGATTATAATAGTCGATCGGGATGATTTTGTTTTACATATTTCAATACGCTGTCCGAAAAGCAACTTTTTTGTGGTATTGGAACACCTAAAACTCAATTTGATAATTTTCGACGCATTTTGTGCCCATAATCGTCTCGATTTTTACAGAGAAGATGAAAAATTCCAACAATTTTCAATTCTATGAATGAATAATGCCATAAAATATTAACAAACGAATTTCCAATAAAACTTTGCTCATCAGTTTTCTTGAAAATCTTTGGTCTTCGATGAGAAAATAGACGGTTAGAGTCGGAGACTCGAAATTTTTTTGCTACCTTTCAACAAAAATTTTCAAAACCCTCAAAACTCAACTCGATTTTTATATAAAAAAAAAAAATAATCAATGAATCAAATGTGGAAAAACTGTAAAAATCAATTCAAAAAACAATTTTAGTAAACAATTTTTTCAACAATTTTTCTCGTAATTTTATCAAAAATACTTGATTTTTCATACTTTATAGTATTTTTTCTGAAATTGTTGACCGAATTCATCACTACTTTTTTACTATAGGTACTTCAATTTCAACTTCGAAGTATCAAAGATAACACAATTTATTTGCATATGAGGCAAGGGTAGTAGGTACACTAAAAATATCCTGGATTTAGTGGGGTACTAGATCAACAAAATTTTGAGCCCTCTTGCCATACAGGGAGCTGAGCGAAGAGTCTCGAGAGATTGTCATTTTTGAAAAAAAAAAAAAAACATGATTTCTTGCCACTTTTGGGAAGGTTTCAATGAGTCAGCAGCGTTTGAAAACTCAAATCACAACTTTTCAGTAGAGTGAACGAGGTTCAGCACAAGTTATACCTGCAAAGTGCTAAAAAAACAAGTTTTTTTCAAAAATGATCCCATTTTGAGAACTCTTGGCTCAGCTCCTGTGCGGTTAGGGGGCTTTAAAAAATTTGAATAATCTCCCACAAAGTAAACTTTTTTACCAATTTTCATCAAAATCCGGAATAAGGTAAAATGCTGAAATGTAGTCGTCAATAGATTTTTAAAGTTGCAATTCCCAATTCCCATAGAATTTTACCAAATGAAGTCGGAATACTGAAATTGATTTCAAACCCTAATTTCAACATGCTGAGTACACTGAAAGTGGTTTCAAGCCGTTCTGGAACGGCCATCAGGGACATTTTAGAAATTCCAGATTTTTATAAAATGCCATAAAAGTACACAATGTAAATTTGACCTTTCCAGCTGTATTAAGAAGAATTATGTAGAAATCCCTGCAGGAGACTCAAGAACTGCTCAAAACGGTCCGAACCAGTTTTCTAGATCATTTCGGTGAGAACAATATGAGAGACGAACCAGAACTACTAGATAAGTATCTCTCATGTCAGATTTCCAACAAAACCATTTGTAAGTAATTTTTTTCATTTTTCTCAATTTTCTCGTCAAAATGATGAGAATTTGATTTAAAAATTGTTAAATTATGCTCGACAGTACTTGAAGTCATATTTTTCATTAAACAACACATGAGATCAAAACACACATACCCAATCCATCGATTACGCCACATACGCCACACATCCGCATTTTCAAAATTAAATGTTCGTCTATCTTACTCACCTAAACAAAAAAAAAGAAAAAAAATATTAAAAAATTGGAAATTACAAAAACACGACGTATATTTACGCGGTTTAAGTTCTATAGCAATACGACCAATAGGTATAAAAATCTAAAAAAAAAAAAAAAAAAAAAAACGTCACCGTTTCGTTGATCGGATAAGAAAAAGAAAAAGAAAGGAAACGTACGAAGGAGAAGAGACGATAGAAAGGACGATGACGACGTAGGAAAACGTTACAAAGCGAAAGTCTGTAACTTGTGTCATAAGCCAGATCAAGCTTATGAGTGAGAAAATCCCAAAAATACACCTAAAAACTTCTTACTTTAAAATGAGAACCGTCTAGTGAAAGATTTCTCTCAGTTGGCAATGTTTCCTAAAGTGCGACTTGTATTAAACTATGTATTCTCTCGCGAGATTCGTATATTCAAAATACCCTCGAGACGTGTTTATTGAAAAAGATCTTATTGTAAGAATAAAAAATATCATTTTCCAAGTCTTCTTTTAATCTTAGACTTTGCAACATTTCGCATCGATCACGGTAACGCTACGAGTATCGAATTTCATTTGGAGAAAACTCGAGTAGAAAATCGCATCTCGAATAAAAATTTTGGAAAAATTCGCATTCTTTATTTTCACACCAGCGCCAGTTTTCGCGATTGAAAATTTTCACTCGTTCGATACGAATTTCGCTTTCTGTGTCGATGTCGTATCTGTCTCCGCTACTAAGAGGAGAAGAAGAAGAAGAAGAAAAAAACTCTACACTATCCTCTTATAGGTCAACGCCAACTTACATCTCTCGGTCGAATTTAAATCTCGTCGAAAGTTTCCACTATATCGAATCGAATTTCAATTCGTTTCGCGAACAATGAACAAAAAAACGCCGTCGAGTATAACTTTTCCCTATGATAGCAAATATACGAAAAAGGAATATTAATTATTCGTGATTTTTATAGTAAAAATAAAAGTAAAATTTTCTTCGGGCTACTTTATTCCTTCATTTTTTTTTTTTGGTACATCGTGCGTCTCTTTCTCCGCCTCCTGTTTTCCAATCCGTTTGAATTTTTTTCACCACTCAGCATCGCTTCGCTGCCGAAGAACGTTGTAGAATATTTATTCGAGAAAAAAGAGAACACGTTCTTAGTAGCTGACAAATATCAATCCTGTTTAATTTTCAATGGAACCGCGGAAAATTACCAACTGTCAAAAAATACCTACCTATTCGATAAAAACACGTGGGAGGTTGGGGCAAGGGAGGGTTAAACTCCGTCATAAATCGGATATTACATCGTCTCTCTGTGTTTCTCACGTGCCGATATTCCAATCCAATCGACGAAATATTCAATTCTCTCGTTTCATTCCGTCGTTTAATTTAATTTACTTCGCCCCAGACCTAATTATAGATGTGGATCTCTCGAGCTTCTTTTTTCAAAGCTCTCAGATTACGCTATTTTGTCGCAATGGCGATAAACGAAACGTTTACAAATACGCAAAGTGTAACTTTACTTCTAGGTAAAGGTAAGTAAAAGGCACCAGACTAGACGGAGGACGGGGATCAAAATTTATTTCTACGCTACAAACGAGGGGCGAAAATGACTCACTAAAGGAGACTCTTTGTAGGTATTAAAATGTAGTCGTATCAAAAGTTTTCCATGCTCGCTTCCCAACAAAAAACACAACTTGATACGAACGATTTCAAGGTATTAAGAAAGATATAGTTTTAGAAAACTACACAGTACATACGTTAAGACCATTGTAGGAATTTAAGTACGTTTTGCAAGCAAATTTGTATACTTTTGGTATTTAAAGCAATCTGCAGAAGCAATATTACTTTCAAGGAATCATTATGTAGAGAGCATCATCCATACTGATAGAGTGCTGTCTGAATCAGAACCAGGGTTGGTGATCCCGACTCTAAAATGCAGACACTGCGGTGGGAAACACCGTTCTTATATGTACCATTAGTGCCTCAAATTCAAGATCGGAACCAGCCATTCAAAAAAATTAACGATTTCACGAATTCTGCAAGTAAACTTTTAGATATTCAATCATTTGTAACGTCAACACTGAAACCAATCGTGAACTCAAAATTGACAAATAGTCTAAGTTCATTTGGAAATTAACTTCAGAGTACCGTCGAACCGGCCAAAGCCAAAATAATATCGACTATCATCATCAATCCACAAATGACCAGCATGAGTGTGAGCTTCTGAACCAGCGAACCAACAAGTATAGTACATAGTGAGCCCCATTGTTTCACCGAAATTCTTTTTATTCAATCAACACAAGCAAGTAACTCAACTCACCAAATGATTCAACGTTTAATTTTCAATCTACTAGTATTATTAGGGTACTGTACATTGGGTATGATCGACGTCAGCCATTTTGGTTGTCTCGCGTGTAAATGTTGTATAAGTGTGAGTAAGTCTCACCCACACTTATACCACATTTACTATCGATGCATTGTACACAACGACGTGAGACAACCAAAATGACTGACGTCGATCATACCCATTATACAGTACCCTAGTATTATCAACTCGACTGTCCTGTCTCAAAATTACTTCTATCAAGCATTCATGTGAACACAACTTTGAGAGTGAATACTAACCAACTTTCAATCATTCTCTGTTTCATTTTCTTTTTTTGAAATCACAACTCTTCTGCTAGAAAGGGAGTTATGTTGTGGTTTAGAAATACCTATTTGACAAGTAATAGTTTGTTTATCCAAAGTAACCAAATTATTGTTTGTAAGTGTTATTGTTGTTATTTTTTATTAAATCATTAACCTACAGACATGCAGAAAAAATGTTAGTCCTGAAGATGTACTTGGATGAGAAAATATAGGCCCCAGAAGAAGAGGCATTTTCAAAAATATCATGTTTTTTCGATCTAGTCCATCATTCCCAACCCATTCAGGGAAAAATGGCCCAGTCCAAAAAGGTGATATTGAAGATTTTTTGACGATCTACCCCATGCCATAACAACCCAAGACCAATTTCAAGATTCTACCAAGTTGTTGTAAATTAATAAATTGCTGATTTCTGGGTGAATGCGAACGATGAAAATATTTTCTTTTTGAATATTATGCGTCAATTATGCCAATACATCAAAAAATATCATTTCTGAAACTGGTGGAATGGTGTAGGTAATATTTTGAAATGCAACGGTTCTACTTTTTTGGTCATTAGGGTCAATTTCAAAAAAATTGAGAAACATAGAATTTATTAATTTTTTTCAAGTTTTTTGAATTGACAATAAAAACAAAAAAACTAAATGGCATTCTAGAATACTCTCCCTGTTTACAAAATTATACTTTTGGATATAAATAGGTATTTTTCAAAACACAAATTCACCCTGAAATAAGCAATTTGCTAATTTTCAACAGCTTAAAAAAAACAATAGAAGTTGGTTTGGATTAGAATGGCTATGGCCTAGGTCGATGTAGAATCTCAAATAGCCTACCATGTTTTGAAACGGGACCGTTTTTACCAACAGGTTGAGTAGAGGCAAAGTAAAAGGGCACAGCCTTCTTTGAAACATATGTACCTACTTAGTGTGTTTGAAGAGTTTATGAAAAAAAAAAACGAGAAAATCTACCTATTTTCTCGTTTTTTTTTCATTAAATCTTCAAATATTGTAATACTTGATTTTTTGATGATTTTTTAAAACATTATCGTGATACTTAGTGTGTTAGCGCATGTTTAGGGTGAAACATGATTAATGATTTTTCTTTTATTGCGGGATTTTTGCACATATTTTACAAATTTTTGTGGTTAATGTGAAGCATTACACAACAGGTGAAGATAGGAAAATGGATTGAAGTGTAGGTTCCATCTGGGGCGAGCCTAGTTTCATCATATGCAGACAATATCTGAATTGGTGCACAAATACACCCAAAACACTGAAACTGGATGGCTAAAATATTTCTTAGGCCTTCCTTCCTCACTTCCTGAGGAAGTTGGAGATGGATTTGGCGACTCAATGCAAATAGCACAAAGTGACGAGACTCTCGCTTCTCAGATATGTTTTTGAAAATTACATCAAAGAAAGCTGTCGATTTTCTCCATCATTGGGGACAGAAATTTTGTCTATGGAGTCAAGAACAACAACTAATACGAGTCATCCCACAGTTATTTCAGTCAACAATTTTACAAAGTCAATGCTTCCCATTTGACATGTACTGGCGGTATCAACTGAGATCCAACTTCCAAGTGGAAATATGTACAATTGTACATATGTTAAAATATCAAGTGGAGTCCAATCACAAATTGTTCAAAAAAAACCTGCAAGATTACATTCATTCATTGGAGTGACTATGAAATGGATCGCAAAAAAATAGTAAGTAACTTTTAATCATTTGATAATCAGTTGTTTATGGTTTATATTTAGCTAAGAGGAAGTGCAATCACATAAGCAGGAACCAATAAAGAGCCTGTGTTGGCACTTTTAGCAGCTAAGGGCTCGGCTAGATTACTGGTGTGGAGCGCTGCGGTGCGCCGTTTTTTCCGCTCCTCTCTGCAAAAAAAAAAATGTGCAGTGGCTACACTGGCGGACCAGTGCGGATTTTAAAATCGGTGGTACAGATTTTTATATCACAAAAATTGCAAAATGAATACCTACTACGAGTCAGAACCTTCTGTTGCTTGCCTTCATATTGAGGCGCAGAAGAAACCAAAAAAAGATATAAAATGTGATAGAGAAGTATGGATGCATCAGTTGGTTGTGGACAAACCAGTGGAAGGGTTTTACAAATTAACTCATCATAAATTGAAATTATTTCCACAAAATTTTTTTGAGTTTTACTGAATGTCCATCACCTTCTTTGAAGAGCTTTTAGCAACTCTCAAACCATTCATACAGAAACATGAAACACATTTGAGGGCCACAATTGCACCTGAAGAAAGACATGAATCACAAATAGTAAGTAACTTTTAATCATTTTGATAATCAGTTGTTTACCTTTAGATTTGAAACAGCCAGATCGATGGCATGGCATCATGACTATAGTGTATATTTAACTCAGCGCATGTGCAATTATGTAAGCAGGAACCAATAAGTAGTCTATGTTGGCACTTTCAGCTGCTAACTCGGGGCCCTCACTGGTTCCCACTTACAAAGTTGCGCATGCACAGCCACTAAACCAACTCCAACCTCATGATGTGTCCCCATTAAAATTTTAGCTGTCACATGGGGAAAAAAATTATGGATAATTTTTACCTACTATTTCACACAGTAACCGGATCCCATTCAAAAATATTGTGATTTTTACTATGAGATTAGTAAATTTTACTATGAGAGTAATAAATTTTACCTAATTTCTAGGTAAAATGTATTTTTTGGCTGAGTAAAAATCACTTTTATTTTTGAATGGGATCTGGTTACTATACTGAAATAGTAATTTTTATAAAACATTTTTTCCATGCAGTTTCAAGTTAAGCTACCACAGTGAAATATTGAATTTTCAAATTTTCAAAAATCGCTACCCCGACCGACTCAGGTTCTTCCCATTCCCAGCACGATGTTGTTGTGGGAAAATTTTTACCCACTTGCTTGCACGAGGGTCTTCTTTCATTTTCCCATTCAACTAAATTTTTCATATTACACTTTCAAGGATTAATTTATTCAAATTTTGATCGAAAACAAAGAATTTGAATACTTATTATCTTCGATAAATATAATATGGAAAATTCAGTTGAATGGGAAAATGAAAGTTCTTTGTGCAATCGTGTGGGTCAGAATTTTTCCACAACAACGCCGTGGGAAAAACTTGGACATTGGGGGAATGATTTTTCAAAATTTGAAAATTCAAAATTTCACTGTGGGAACTAAACTCAAAACTGGCAGCTAAAACTTGAATGATGTGATACTTGGGCCAAGGGCTACCACTAAGACCTTTTTCCATCCAAATCCTTGGAGGATATTGGAGACACTTCATGAGGTCCCCCAGTAAATTGCAATGACTAAAATTCATTCCATACCAACATAATTTGGGAGCCCTTTCCAAGTACTTAATGTAATATGGCAAATATGTGTGCCGTCAAAGACTAAGCGATACAGCTGAATCTACATAGATTAAAAACGCACCGGTATTGTAATTACTTGAGCCAAAATCATTATAATTCAATTCGAACATAGCAATTAGTTATTTGTAATTATTTTAAATATTAATTCAAATTTTGAATTCTAGTAAGAAGTGTCCTGTTGGACTCATTTCAACTGGCAATGAAAATGGAAATAGAAATAACGTTCGGTCAATAGCTAACTCGAAGCGAAAATCTTCAGGCAATTCAAGAACGGAAACTAAATCAATTGTCAATCATTACTGATTTCAACAATAAAATTGATTTTTCAATTTGAACATAATCGAATTTTTAGGTCTAATTAAACAGCAACAAAATACTAGAAAATTTTTCTACACAATATCATAGGTACTTCATTAAAAGGACGACTAGTCAGTCTCCAATCTTACAGCAAATATAAGCTACATATGCTTGAATGAAGCAAGAAACCGAATCAGTGACTATGTCAGTGGAAGAACACCCAACCACTTCACCTGTAAATCTGAAAACCATCCAGTTAAAAATTACACGATTATAATTCGCAATTTACACGCCGCAGAGATTTGATGTTAAGACGGACGAACGATGAACGAATACCGAGGATACCTGCGTTAAACAAATTTATTCATTGAAACGAGCCTAATACCAGAGAAATATTCCGAGTGTTGAATAATTTCGGACGAGTTTTTGTTAGCGCGAAAAAGCTTTTCGCACGTAATTTTCTTCTTTTTAGATGAGACACCGACTACAACAACGACAACAACGCGACTCGAGCCAACGTTAGTCGTTAATTAAAATTTTACCTAAACTGTACTCCAACCTATAGGACCTTTCTCTATACACCGGGTTAATACAAATTCGTTATTTGAATATTACGCCACCTTGATTCTTGAGATGTTATTATTTTAATGATGTTTGCATTTTATAACGCGACAGCTCCCTCTTCTCCACGTTCAACACCCCCCCCCCTCGCTCTTGGGTTTCATCATCCCTCAAAGTAAAAAGTATTATAGTATGCCTAGAGATTCTCTCGCATATAGTACTACAGACTCTTCGTCTCTCTCAAGTACACCGTATGTGTTCACCACCGCCATATATGTAGACCAAGTGTAGGTATTTTTACAGCCTCCGATAAATTTGCATTTTGATAGCGTACCTCATCTTTTCTTCGCAGCTCGACGATGTGGTGGCGATGGATGGCGGAGTTCCTTCATTTATTCGACGTGATATTTACTATCTCACCCATTTTAACGTATGACGTGATTCTATTACGCTTTCTCTACATGTACGTAGTTTTGTCGATTTTATTTTCGCGCTCATTTTCATCTAATTTCATTTAATGTTTGTATTTTTGTCATCGTCTCTGTCTCTCTCTCTAATCCTTCCGCATCCTGCTACCGTCACTCGTTGTATGGCTGCTCGGTTACGTTGTATTCGCGCTGTAATAACATTAACGTGGTATACGTAGGACTTTTGGCGAAATAACGCGAATTAAAGCACGCCGCGTAAATGGAAAGCGCTGATATTTTTATCAAATTCTCGTATCGTTGCTCGTCGCGGTTTCGAGAATACTTAGATACGTACTTTATGCGATACGATAGTACGGCGTGAAAATAGAGGTACAGAAACGAAACTTACATTTTATCGTAGGTATTGCTAGCACGGCACGTACCTAATTGTCGTAATTAAAATTTTCATACGTTTAATAAATAGGGTGGTAGACTGAGTTAAATTCTCATGATGAGAAAATTCTAAATCAGTAGGTAACTCAGGATGTACGTATATAACCAGCAAATTTCTAATTTTAAATTTTTTTAATAGTATTTTGCTGATTGCAAGAGTGGTTTTGTTTCTCCCTCCTCCATTCATGGGTCGTCACACTGCGAAGTAACGTTTTAAAGAATGAAAACGTAAACTTGATATTGGAGCATCACAACTGAAACTAGGAATTAGAATCAACCATTTACATAATCTTACGTACAAGAAAATAAATAGGGTAGATTACGAAAGATACATTTCGGAACATTTTGACCAAATTAAGAGAAGACCTCATATCTTCGAGTTGAAATGCCTTCAGAAAATTTTTTAGTTCCGGAAGTAAGTACCCTCTGAGAAAAAATATTGGTCCTCAAAGAGAGAGAATTTTTGAAAAAAAGTCATGGTTTTCTCGCTCCAGCCCCTACTCAATCTGTTCTGGGAAAAATGACTCCGATCCAAAAAACAGTATCAGTAATTTGAGATTCTGCGTCAACCTAAGCAAATGCCATCAAAATCCTAAACCACTTCGAAGATTCTACTGAGTGGTTGAAAATTTACAAATCGCCTATTTTTCGAGCAGATTCGTGTGCTGAACATAATTATTTTCTTCGCAAAAATTTCGCATCAAATTATGCCAAAATATTGAAGAGTACTAGTTCTGAAACTGTGGAAAAATTTTGATACAATAGTTCCAATTTTTCTTCATTATTTCTAATTTCAAAAAATTGAAAAAAATATTCAAATCCAAAACCTTATCAAATTATTTCGATTTTTAGAAATTGACAATAGTGACCTATAAAAATTGACACCACTATACTATTGAAAAAATTGTTTTTGCATAAATTAAGCAAATTTTTAGCGAAGAAAATATTTTCAAAATACGAATTTACCTTAAAATAAGCGATTTGCAAATTTTCAATCGCTGAATAGAACCGTCTGAATGGTTTTGGATTTTGATGGAAATAGCTTAGATCTCCGCAGAATCTCAAATCCTACATAAAATTTTGAAACTGGACTACTTTTCCCAAAACAGGTTGTGTATGATGCTATAAAGTAAAAAAAAACACGATTCTTTCAACGGAATTTGGCTAAAATCTTCCAACCTTTTGTTTCGCCATTCACCTTACTATGCATAGATTTGTAACACAAGACAAAGACTTTTCATTTTCATTCCAATCTTCTTCAGCAAATCTGCTATTTCTTAAAACGATCATCTACATAATATTGTTATTTTCACTTCTAATTGAAAGTTCAAATTCCGCTGTTATTGGTGTCCTGAGCCCCCGAGCATAAATCATGAAAATAAGTACCTAAAAAGGACTTTCTGGGAAAAAAGAACTTCTGAGGACCAAGATTGAAAAAAAGGACAAGTTCCTTATAAAAAGGACCAATTGAGATGCCTGATGTATTTAAGGAGTTTCATTTCAAACCTTCCTTCTCCAAAATAATGCCCGAGAATAATTCATCATTTTTTAAAAACCAAAATTTCAACATTATTAATTTGATGTGACACGTCGATTTCCACAAACTTCAGGTCGCTGAGATCCAATACAATCTACGAGTAATTTTTTGGATTCAACCCAAATCAAAAGTGAGTGTCACATATTTAAAAAAAATATGTGACTTTAAAGAAAAGTAAGATGAATTATCAAGTTTCGATTATGTAACCAACTAACATACCCATACTTTTCATAAAACACAATTTCAATGAAATTTTAGGGTACAGTCAGTAGGAAATCAGCGTCAGAAGCACATACGAGTACAACTCATCGTTTTGTCTTTATTCCAACTCGAGCCTCTCAGCTTATATAAAATTTCCGCCATTTTCCGAACCCTCTTTACAAAATAATGGATAAATAACAATAATTCGATCCATTTTAAGAAAATTCTAACAATATACCAATTCAGGCGTTGTTTTTTATACTATAATGAAATAAGTAATCACAATATCAGATGTACATAATATAATACACTCTACTTCAGAAAAAATAAATAAAAAATCCAAAAACACTACCTCGTCATTCCTCTCTCCGCCTCACTCATTAATTTGAATCTTCTTTGAAAAGCGAAGCGATAAAATACACAATACCTCGCAGTCGTATTATTCCACGAATGAAATTCTTCGTATTACCGTGTTAATTACAAATTACGTTAAATGTTTAAATTATAAGAACAGTTGTTGTAGCAAAAAAGCGCCAAAAAATTAATTCAACATAAAACGAACAAACTGTCTTGTGAAATTAGTTCGTTTATATTTCACGATAATTTTATTACAAGCATCACGGGTAAAAAAAATTCCCTTAACTTGAGAAGCGCATCTTACAGCAGGCAAAACAGAAAAACTTGAGATAAAAAATTCAAAATATACCAAAGTACTTTCCAAACTACACAGCGAAATTACGTAGGTATATCATTTTTTATGATAATTTAAATCAGAACGAGGACGGGGGAGGAATCAGTGCTTGGGAAAGAAATCCCTTCGAAGCTCTCGGTATACATATTAGTACCTCCACCTACATTTAATTTAGCCAACTTTCCGAGGTTTGATAATAAATTAATAATTAAACTGGCGTACAAGTTGCAGTTCGCTCTGACTCGTACAGTAGCGTTCATCGTTTTTGGCGGTACAAATTAACAAGTTGCATCGTTTCTCGTTCCAGTCTCCTGGGAAGGAGTGTACCAGCTTAAAACCAATTACTTTTTGTCATTTGAGTTTCTTCCCGAGTATATAATGTCGACATTAACGAACGAGACGAAATTAAACGAGGAAAAAACCTTTCCAGTTCTATCATTAGTCTTGGGTTGATTTTACATCGTTTTTGCAGATACAGATTTTTCACCATCATTTATTTAAAATGTCAACTCTGTCATATTATACGTATATATGTGTAATTTCTTACGCACATGCACGAAGGAACGTCGTAACTCGCAAGTATATTAATTTGTATACGATGGCCGAGTGTTCTTTGAGCATACTTTTTAATAATGAGTAAAAGAGCATAAAGGAGTGAGTGTTTTTATTCATATTGATGTAAGGTGCACCGGGGGAAGTTGGAATTCGGGGTAAGTTAGAAAACTTGCTCTAGCGCCTAGAGGTTTATATCTGGCGAAGTGTCACTAAAGGTGACTTGAGGGTACTACCCCTACTTCATCACGGCATGACAATTTTCGCGATTCAGTTTCATTTTAGATGTCTTTGGTTCAATTGTATTTTGTTGTTGTTTTGAACTTATTTTGAATTTGGTCTAAAATACAGACTTTCTATTTCTTAGTTTTTCGCATATAGCGGACGAACCGTGCGTCCTAGTGAAAATCTGATGAGAGTGATCTCAAAGAGAATTAAATTCTCTACAATTTTGTTTATGGGCAATTTTTCTAGGACGCTCGGTTTGTGATCTACGCCTCTGCAAAGTTTAGCCTGTTCTGACTTCCCCCAATTGGGGTAAAGTCAGGACAGTTTATATTTTATTCCACTGAGCGAAAGCTACTGTGTCAATTACGCTCAAATTTTTACCATAGGTTAAGAACCCTTATGGGAACCTACATAATAAATTTGATCCATATTGGTTCATTAGAAGGGTAGTAACAGCTGGTCAAAGTTGAAATTGCGAAAAATCATTCTGACTTGCCCCGGTGCACCTTATTGAACAAAATCATCGATTTTTTTTGATTTTTTTCAGTCGATTCTAACGTAAAATATTTGAGTTTCCGCGAATATAGAAAAATCAAAAAAAATTATTTAGCAAGTTATTAAAATACCTCCTCTTATAAGTAATGAATAGATGCAACATCCATTCTTCGATCACAATTCTATTCAATTTTTTTCAAAATCTAAACACATTCACCATTATACAACCACTACAGAACACACCCAATACACCAAAATATTTGTAGCTACGTAAGACTGCACATCGTAATTTGCTTAAAATATACAGCGTCAAGGTTCACACATCGATTCATCTTATAGTAGGGTAAATATTTCGTAGTATTTTTAACGCCACTACAGAGATACCTAATTCGTATACATAAATAAATCACATCGTATAAAATACATATTTCAAGCCCCCGTGCACCATGCATAATATACTTATAAACAACACAGTTCACGGCTGATATATTCTACATGTGGATGAGGACTTGAAGAGCGCGGGGGAGTGATCGGAGGCGCGGTGTAATGCGATAGATATATTTTGCATAAATATTCCATTTCGCATTCGATGTCAAAGATTATTGGCATTTGAGCGTTTAAGACGATAAGTGAAGGAAGCCTAACCTCTGGTGTATTATATTTGCAAAATGATGTTTGCAATATACCAGAAATCAATTTTTTTTCACGCTTATGTAAGAGATTGAATACATCGAGTTGAATTTAATAACAAAGTATCCTCCCTCGTGCCGTATCACGATCGGGATAGAAATTGATCATTTGCATACATGCATCGCAAAAGCATAAAATCGTTATAGAGATGGTTTTTTTTCTGCGTTCGTAATCAATTCAATATGACATTGTTGATTTTATCAAAAAATGAACGATTTTATAATGTGCATATCAAGTATACCTATTGAGGGGTGCATTGGAAAAAAAAGATATATTGGACTTCGAAGAAAATTGGTGAGAATGTTTACTCTGAATTCCAGACTGCCCAGGAAAATTTTGAACCATATAACATGCAGGAGGCTAAACCAGGGGGCCTCAAAGTGGAGACATTTTTTTAAAAAACGAGGGTTATTGCTGTTTTTGGATACTATGGACTTTGAAATTTTATACCACTTTTAGTCCCCTACGAGCGACTTGAAGATTGATGGATCACAAATACCTGCTCGTATTACGATTTTTCATCAATTTTGCGACACTGTACTGCCAATAAAACTCGCTTTTAGGAAAAACCAATGCTGGATTTGTGCTCAGCAGGTCAAAATGCCTTGATTACCACACTTCATACGATCATTTCGATCAAATTGTCCAAATTCACTTTTTTTGGTTTGATTTTTCCAAACACACACTAAAATAATTGAGGAAATATGAATTTTGAAAACGAATTATCGCAAAAAAGGAGTTCATCGAGTTATTTCAAGCTGCTGAGAACAAATCTAACGTGTTTTTCAAAAAGTAAACTTTTAATGGTTTAACGTTCAACAGTGACGTAAAACTGACAAGATATCGAAGTATTTGCCATCTACCAATCTTCAAGTCGCTTGCAAAGCACTTAAAGTGGCATTGAATTTCAAAGTCAATAAATCAGAGAGGTTCATAAACCCAAATCGCGCCTTTTTAAAGGCAAATCCGGGGTTCTGACCAGTTAACAGTACTCAGAAACAGCAAAAAACCATGTTTTTTTTTCAAAAATAACCCTACTTTGAGGATCATTGGCTCAGGCCTCCTGGACGGCTAGAAAGCTAAAAAAAATGTCCAGACAGTCTCACACTCAAGCTAAGCTTTCTCATCAATTTTTGTCAAAATCAGGATGCATTTTTCCACTCTACCCTACACACGAATGTAGTTCAAAAAATCCACTTCCTCAAAAAATGATGCGAGGAATTTCTAAATGTATCGATTCGATAGAAATCATTGCGGGTCCAATGATCCCATTTTTATTCTCAAAAATGAAGTAATCGAACTTTAAATTCATCCAGAGGTTACATTAACCAAACCCATGTTTTCACTTTTCAAAGTTCAACTTGAAGCAACTGCGGTGGTTTGTTCAGTGTATCTTACAAAAAAATTTTTCTAGAGAACATAAACCAATTCAGGGGCTACGTCGAAAAAAAAAATTCAAAAACTGAGGATGAAAAAAATCTCAAAAAAAGTTTCTCATCATAAATACTACAGCCTCCAGGAAAAGGGGAATAATTTCAACGAATGGCTTCTCATATTAATTACACAATGTGTTCGAGTAAATTTTTCAAATAGACTTGAAATTTCATCAATTTTCATCGCCATTTTTTGACTCTGCTTTCTACACTTCGACTTTTACACAGTTTTCGACCCGTTTTCCAATACTTGGAAAATTTCCACTCTCGACCCGCATCTCCTCTCACTTTCTTTCAACACCTCTAAAATTAATTAAGAAATATACACTACGCGTATAAACGAACAAAAAACCTAATTAAACCCTCGTAAAGGTGAAAAGTTAGCAAAGTATCGACACAAGCCCTTATTCTTGCGGCTCATGAAATAAGGCAAGTACGCAAAATAGATCCAGACCCGCATGAAACTCAACGAATCCTGAGCACGGAGATTTGCTGACTTAAGATGAAAATCTCCAAGTAAATTTGTAAGTCTACATAAGTACGTACATACATACCTACATCCAAATTCCACGTATGTAACACAATTCGAACTGAATTACCTACTCACAATATTTTGCAGGACGTTGGAGTACTTGAAAAACACAGAATCATAAACTGATAAGTTTATATTTTTTGCAGTTTATTTTTTGCAGCGATCGAGAGAAAACCGTAATCGAAGTTCGAACTGACACGCTCTTGTTTTTCAACGAAACCAGGTTAGATTTTAAGAGCGTAGGTAATAATTAGATATCTTAAATCTCCACTACCAACACTACCAAAATTTCAAGGGCTGGTATCCATATTTTTGAATTTTTGAATGTTTAAAAACCCGCTATAATAAAAGGTTTCAACTATGTGGTTTTTTTTTGCAAAATAAAAGTCGAAAACAGCCACTTTGGGTCCATTCTGAAGTCTCCACCAAATCTTCAACTTTGTTCAGGAATTTTAAATTACTCTGATGAGGTCAAAAATTGAACTTCAAGGGTTTTAACTTTGGTCGGTGCGACCTGGTGACCTTCATATTAGGTGGAAGAAGGGGTGTCAGGTTCATTTTTGATCTCACCAGGGTAATTTGAAATTTCTAGAGAAAATTGAAAACTCGCTGGAGATACTAGAATAGTCCAGAACTCCTGATGTGGACGTTCTAGACTTGGGAGGATATAACGAAACGTTTGAAAAAAAAAATACAAAATAGTTGAGGATTTTTCATAATAGCAGATTTTTATAATTTTTTTAATGGGCAAAAATTTGCCAAAAATACAAAAATGGACTTCGGCGGTTAAAATTTTGGATATTGGGGTTTTTATACAGGCCTTTTCGTTCTGGTTTGGTTTTGTTGAATGACACTAGACTGATTGCAAACTCATCAGGTGATTGAATACTACAGGGTGTCTAACAAAATTTCTCCGAAGAAATGCAGTACTTTTACAGTACCTTTTGCATTACCTTATTTTTTTTAAATCCAGCTTACACCGACCCCCCCCCCAGAAAAAAATTTATTTTTGAACCGGTTGGAATTTGTCGATAAAATTTTTACAAGTAGATAGATATTAATTTAACAAGTGTTTTTATCTTTTGAGGTGCAAAATGAACATTTTTTTTTTTTTTTAATTTTCACCCATTAATTCATTTTGAGGGTTTTAAAAAATTTTAAATCAATGATTCTGAAAAAAATACAGTACTTTTTAGGCGAAATGCAGTACTTTGCAGTACTTGCAGTACCGAGGATTTCAATGCAGTACTTTTACAGTACTTACAGTACCTGCAGTACCTGTTAGACACCCTGATACAAGAGACGAAAAATATTTTCGAGTCACTGGGTACATAAAAAGTTTGAAGATCCGTACTATTCATGACTTGAACGAGCAAAAAACCGAATTAGGAAAGGGCAAAAATCGACAATGGGGAGACTATAGCTCACATCGGACATGCTTGGATATCCAATATCCTTACCCAGGACATGAAAATGAGTTTTATTTGCAATATTTTGGAACACATACTTATCAAATTTTGCTAGAATGTATCAAGAAAGTTCCGCAGAATTACGTAAACGCATTCACGTTCCATTGCAAAAAGAACATCCCCCAGCACATCGTCATCTTCAGTCACACACATACCGCAGTTAATTTCGCAGCAAAATATCAACTCAGGTCACTCGTGACCGACTGCGGATGGCACACGATGAGACAACGAAAAGGTGGTAAAATAAACACTCGACCACGTACTGGAGTAAGTAGCAGAGTAGATTTATAGAATAAAAATACCGGAAGGTAATAAGCGCAAGGGTGAAAGAAGGAAAAAAATATATATAAATACGTGAAAGAGCACACACATTCGAGAAAGCAAAAGAGGAGAGCGCGACAGGAAAAAAATAAAGAAGATTCGAGAAGATTAGTTCTTTAGAAAAACTGATGAAGTGGCGTTAGCGAAAGGGATAATATTATGTCGACGAAAAGTGGATGGATAACTGTTATGTAATATAATAGCGGTTACTCTTTATGTGATACGAATATAATAAAGAGCAGATCTCAGTAACGAGTATTTTTTTAAAAAAACGTCTTTCGTTTGGAAAAATGTTTTTCACTTAAACGTCGATGATGGCTGCTGCGTCGTCGTTGTCGACTGCACATTGCACACGCCGACAGACTTTTCGATGATTCCCAGCTCCGCTTCTTTTACTCTCCAAACCGTATAGATAAATACACTTCCTCGTCTCTTCTTCTTCCATTATATTCCATCTTTATGCGATTAAACCAATCTAGAGCATTTTATCTAAACGATAAATTCGCGCCGTGCCGCCTTATCGCCGATATTTGCCATCAGAGTAAAAATTAGCTTCCATTTATATCAACTTTATATCCTTCGCCTGCTGCCATCCTCATACGTCCGTCGTGCTCATCCTTTTGTAGTACGTAATAATATTATATGGATTTTCATACACAATACTACCGCAACTAAACATACTGCTTTAGTCGCATGTCCTCCTATACAATCTGCTAACATATCAAATATAATAAGTCCATTAGAAAAATTACAACTCGGTCAATCCTCTCACCGTTACGTATCAGCTAGGTTGATGTATCGGTTCAAGTTATTCGCTCCATTCCACCGACCGTACGTATATGCACAGAGAGAGAAAAAAAACCTCGCAGACCTTCGAAACGTGACACGAATTTTGAAAATGTTTTCACTAAGTAAAATGAACGACCCGGCTGATAATCATAATAAACAAACAAATAAATAAATATCGCGCTTAAGTGAAGTTTACATTGATGTATTACTTCGTATTGTTGCTCCTTTTTTTTTCACTCTCACTCTTTACTCTCCCTGCCCCCTCCCCTCCGCATATGCGATACATCTGCCTACTTTTTCAAACATTCGGTTTTTTTTTTGTCAACTTCGTGAAATTTTTTGTACTCTGTATTCGCCATTTTGACGTTTATTATCGTCGTCGCGGTGCTGTTTTTCAATTACCCAAATTGTTAACTTCATTAAACGATGTTTTTAATTAACTCGACTTCGGTCGTTAACGTAATTGGCTGCTTAAAAGGTGATTAAAAAAGGGCAACGTGTTTTTCGTGCGCGTGAACTGTACAGAGTGTGTCTAGATATGCTACTTTTAACCCCTCGAGCGATAAGAATTTTCTACCCTTTTTTTAAGGGCACCATCTGCGTCGACGATAAGAACGATTTTTTTCGAAATTGGAGCCAATAAAAAATACACTCGGTAGTGTTTTTGGAATCGATAAACAGTTTGAAAATGCATGCAAAGTGACACATCTTCATTTTAACATTGAATATCTGCAACCGCTGATCTCAAAATTGGGAAATTTTTTCTGGTATTCTCTTCTAAAAATATTAAAACTAGGAAAAATTGGTGAAAATCTGCAGTACAGGAGGACACTAGTGAAATTTCATCAAACTGAAGCAAGTTCAAGAACCGAAGACAGAAGCGCGCGCACTTTTACTAAAACAAGCCATCAGATCTTATTCACTGATTGCAAGAGAGTTTCTGCAGTTGCTTTTTCCTCATTGGCCGCTTCAATGCCTTATGCTCAAATGTTTCTTCAAACAATTCCTAATGATATAGGTATGTATAATTAAAATTTATAACTTCACACATTTGATATCCATTGAAAAAATAATAATACACTTCACAAAAATTAACATTGTTTGTTTTGAAAAAAAAGGAGATTGGTGCGAAATTTACAGATGCTTTAGTGAACTCCACCAAATTTTTTTGGTCAGTTGCAGACATCTTTGCAGAGCTGCAATTCCACTAAATTTCGATAAGGTTCTCAGCAAATGAAAAATAAACCCGAAGAAATCAGTGAAATTTCACCAATTTGGGAAAAATCCAATTAATAAAATCACTAGAAGATTACCAACAAAAAATCACTAAAATCAGTAAGTTCGAGTACTTATTGTAAAAATATTGAAAAAAATAAACTAAAATTCACAAACTTTTCAAAAAAGTTCATCGAGATTCTCAACTCAATTTCACTGATTTTCCCTACACCAAAATTTTTACTGGATTTAAATCGGTTTTTTAGTGATTAAAACTTGAAAAAATTGTCTCAAAACTTTGATTTCACTGGCAACGGTAGCAGACAGAAATGTTTCCAAAAAAATATTCAGCTGCAGAAATCATTAAAATTTTTAGTAAAATTCAAAAATTATATTTTTGGCCAATTTTTCTGCCTTTTCTGCACTTTGATGATCACTGCATTTCGTAGATTTTCACCACCTAGGTAAAAATTGAACTAGTGGTACGAAACCTAAAATAGGAATTTTCAAGTTTTTTTTTTACATTTTCAAGAAATCGAGAGAAGACAAATTATTTTTCAAGATTTTTCAATTTCTTAACCAGAGGAAAGAAAAGGGCCGGTGCGATTGAACCACCAAAACAGGACAAAATCCACAGGTGTGACTTTTCATATATTCTCTTTCAAATGGAAGACCGTCAAAATTCATGGAAATAACTGAAAAGAGAAGATTGCCTTTTACTAGGGTGAGTTGTTTCTTGATTTTTTGGTTTTTTAGAGCGGACTCAGCAAAACAAATATGGCCAAACAGCCTCAACAAGACATAGGGAAAGTTTTAAAATTTTTAGATCAATTTTCAACCCTTCCTTCCCCACCGATGGTTCAAAATTTGGTAAATTTCAAACTTTTTCAACAGCTTCGAAAATTTGTGTTGATTTTTTTTTTTTTTTTGATTATGGTTTCTTATTGTCTTCAGTACTTTTATGTAAGTATTCATTTCATTGCAATTGAGCCATTAAACGAGCGGAAAGCTCATTTTTGTCAAGTTCAGGAGTTTTCAAAATTTATTCATTTTATGTATTTTATTTTATTTTATTAGTCGATTCTTCAAAATGATAATTTTGTGATTACACATCTACATAAAATAAGGTGATTAATTAAATAGAATTGAAAAACCAATTTCCGATAAGGTATACAAGAAAGTAGACATCGAGAACCTCAACCAAAAAAAACTCTAAAAAAGTCAAAACAAAATATGAAAAATTTTCAAAATTTCATGTTCAATCTTGAGAAAAGATGTTAAACATTTACCTGAAAATTCCAATTTTTTCAACTCTCTGTTGAGCTTACTTGGCCGTAATATTTTGTCAAGCTCTACTGTCTACCTCTTCCAACAAAGTAAGCTTAGGAGTAAATTTTCCTTCGAAAGAACGCGCATGATCTCATCGTCTTAGAGCACAGGTTCACTTCAATCTCGTTTAGTGAAGAGCTGAGTAAAATTGATTCAGAATTTTATTCAGCAAGTAAGTAAGTTATCTTCATTTATTTATACGTACTATAAGGTATTTATACTTATTCGTTCATTTCAACCCTTCTAATCCATCTTAATGAACATAAAAGCAACTTCATCCATCAACAACCAAACGAAACCATGCCATCCGATCAAAAATAACACCAGTTCTCTTCCTCGATCCAATCACAATCCCCAATAATAACGAAAAAACTCGCTATCAAGAAACAGGAACCCGTAATAATTTTACGAGTAGCAATTCCGGACTAGAAAATCTCGCCGGTGAACTGAAAACGGTAGGTATAGATACCTAATATACTAAAATTACCGCCGGTAATCAAAGAGGGTTTTTTCTCTCTCTTATAAAAACTATCTATAAAAGCTCGGGCTTTTTTTATTTTTCTACCCTTTTTTTTCTCAACGGTAGGTAATTTCTATAGTCGACTTCCGTCGTCGTTGTCGTCTTCATCTTCGTGTTTTAATAAAAATCTGACGTAGTACTAAAATAAACGTCGACTTATTTGACCAAAGTATCGTTAAACTAATAGCTATCAAATTTAGCAATTTTTTCTTCATCGTTTTCTTTTTGCTGGCGAATACTCGTATATACGCCTGCCTCGTTTAATATTTACTTTTTCTGCTCCTCTTTTTTTCCACCCTTTGCTATTTTTAGCGAATATCGCCGTAGTCGTAGTCGTCAACGGTCACGTAACTGCCAAAATACATCCGACAACAAATTCTCGCTCGTACGTGGATATACCAGCGACTCGCACGTTCCGTTTTTATTTCCAGCCAAATAAATTGGATATTTTTTCGAATGAAATTTACCCTACCCCTGCCCTCTGTTTTTCCGAAATATTGGAATGTGTAGTCCGAGACTACGATGTGCTATCTGACGAATGGTGAAGTCGATGTCGTATATCTACGAGTAAGTACGAATTTGTCGGCGGAGGCGAACACGACGACGAAAACTGCGAGCAATGTTTGTTTCCGTTCATATTTTGTTATTGTTTTTTCCGCACATTCTTCGCTCTCTTCTTTTCGCAGTGTTTATTTGTGGAAGGAATTCAGAGAAAAAATGTAACATTATTACATACTCGTACTAGGTAGATTTTTTTCTCTCGTAGAGAACAAAAATTTTTTTAGCTCCAGGATTTGCCCAAATTAGTCAATTTTTTTGAATGGGAAATTTGACTTGATTTGTACTACGTTCGTTGCTAGTTTAATTAGAGCTACTTAGTAGGTTTTTGTATCACGAAACCTAATCATTCAAGTTTCTCAGAATAATTTTATCATCACACATTATGATGACGTTTTCCAAACCCACGTGTATTTTATGACAGCGGGTAAGTCTAGGTAGGGTATTATTTTATTTTGTTTTTTACATCTATACATTAGTATTCAAGAACTGTGTAAACTAAAAGGTCAAAATTTCGGTGCAAGTCTTTTGATGGAAGGCAAAATCAGCGATTTAGGCTGACCTGTCAATCAAATCGTTACTACTTTGTTCGTAAAAGGCCAACTTTTTTTTGGCAAGTTTGTTAAAAAATATACCTTAAGATGCCCTCTTCAAGAAAAAACTTGTCCCAGAGGATCAGGGGGGAGAGTGCAATTGCTCCTATTATCATGTGTCAGGGTATAAACAAAGAAACATATACTTAAACAGATGACGAAATGGATCATATTTCTCATCATGAAACGAACCGAGATGATTAACTATGTACTTGAAGTGATCAGAAAAATTTGCTCGAATGAATACCTAAGAGAAATTGGAATTTTAAAAGTCTCAGGCGATGACATTTTCAAATACTAAAAAGAAAACGACTGAGCAAATAATAATCATAGAACATTTTAACACTGAGGTTCAGTTCACCACAATGAACAAAAAGTCGAAATATCCGACTCTTGTGAGGAACCAATTTCATGTACATACATAGATCACAAATTTGAACAATGAACAGAAATTGAAGGGACAAAACTCAATCGTGAGATCGATTCTGAGAATCGAAATGCTGAAAAAAGTAAGTAATTAATAATCATCTTTCAAAAGTTCGAAAAATACTCGTACCTATACCCATTCGCTGAGTAAAATATATATTTTTATGAATGAAGTCATACTCTTTCACAACCTCTTAACTACAATAACCAACAATGGATCATTCAGCGAAAAAATTATCAATTTTTAAAAATAAAATCTGCCCTTGCTTCTTGGATTCGATCGAACAAAAAGAATAGGTACAGAATGAAATCTGCATTATTGAAGCTGAACATGTTGGGCGAGTCCTAGTTTCTGAGAATATACTTTCTAGGAATATTATTGAAACCGTAAGTATTTTTCAATGGGTGTTTTTAATTTCAAGATTATTGCACCACTACCAGCAATGTTTGAGGGGCGGGGGGCTAGATTTGACTTGTTAGAGGGGTGCTTTTGATTAGGGAGATAAAATTTAGAATTTCAGAGGGGATATCTAGTCGGCTACTTTTACTACATTCAGACCATTTTCATTCTTTGTTTTTTTTTTCAATCATTTGGAGCGGCAAACTAAAAATCTTATCATTATCACGCTTCACAGTTTTCACTAATCTTTTCTGTTTTTCAAATTTTTTTCCAACATTTTCATAGTAATTTCCTCAGCCTCTAGTTTCTCCAATAGCGATAAATATTATTTTTTTCGCGTTTGAAAATCAGTTAAAAATTGGAGCATGATTCCAAAACTGGGAAAAATATCTTCACATTGGGGAAAAAATTTCTGTGAAAAAAATCTCCAGAAATAAGACACAAAATCGATTCAAAATCAAGAAATTCTCTACAAGCATTAATTTAATTTAGGTACTAAAAAATCTTCCAAAATAGCTTAGAAACACATTCAAAATGACCACGGAAACACTTATCAAGAAGGAAATAATCTTCGAGAAGATGAAAAATGATAAAAAATGTCCCATGCATAATCAAAAATTCTCATGAACAAAAAATTGAAAAAATATTCAAAATTGTTTTAAAAATTCAACTGAACCTTTCCAAAATCATATAACTATTCGCTCGAAATCAGAATATTCATCATTCTAAAATCGAGGAAAAATCCATTCGAAATTAAAAAAAAAAAAAAAAAAAAATCGACTTCTTTTGTTAATTCAACTTTATAGATCAACATTCTTTTCGATAGTTGGGATATTGAATTTTTTAACAACAAAAAAACTCCACAAGGAGAAAATCCCTTTCCCACCTTCACCAATTTTCTCATCATTTTTCCAACTTACCCACTTGGATCACATTTCCACCAACTGTTCCCTTCTAGTGATTTCTCGTGAACGTCACTATACAACCAGCACTAAAATTTTCACTCGCGAAAAATATTCTTTACAACGGGGGGCTCCCCCTAACACGGAAAACCTACAGTGAACGACTACGACACCACATAACTCTAGTCTAACTATAGTATCTCGATTAAAACAAGCTACACTAGAGTATCGATGGTATAGGACATGGCGTGAAAAGGCAATGGGCCGGTTCTAATTGATTGGATCTATTATGGAAATTTCTTGGCCTGGAAAACATTTCCTCTCCTATTCGCAATCCGCTCAACGTAACCTTCAGCTAGCAAAATTCGTCCGCTTTTGATTTTCCTTTCGACGTCACTCGTCGACAAAATATACGAAATGAAAAAAAACGCCACTATACTTTCGCGCGCCCATCCATGATTAGGTTCTATGGTGATCGTGTGCTCGACGATGCGATAAATTTGCTTATAACCAATGTACCGCGAATGTTATTAAACATTCGATAACTTTCGTATATACTTCCAGTATATAATACCGTATGCTATGGCTAGATACAAAAATATCTACCATCTCTTCTCTTACATAGGCGCACCACAACGTCTATTGCCCATACACAATAATCAAACATTTTCCCTATATCTTTAAAGAGTTCAGAAAGAGAGACCTGATTCGCGTAGTACTTTGAACTGAAAACGTGTACGTATTTTTTTCTACCTTTTTTTTTTTTTTTTACGTCATTCGTTATACCATATCATGGAACCCCTCTCCCCCATCTCTTTCCGGGTCATTTTTTCAAACGTCTTTTCACGAGCCACATTCCATCATTCTTTAAAAGAAAATAAGTTTTCCTCTAATAAAAATGACGTGGCTCGTTCTGTTGGACGCATGGACATCGTCATCGATAGTACCATTTTTCGCCAGCATCGTACAAAATACGAGTACGAGTACGCCTAGGTCCCTGGTCCGCCTAAAAACGTAAATAAGTACGCGCGTTTTAACCGCCTGACCTTATTATTTTTATTGCGTACGCGCGACCGACCTGTTTCGGACATACCTCGACTCGAGTCAATAAAACGTTTTTATTCGATGGTACATACAAGCTACACAAGCTAACGTTCCATCATCGTCTTCTGACTCGACTGGATAGTAGTAGATCTGGATACCTCTACGTAGTACGTATAATCAAATCAATGGGATTAGGATACCTTTTACTCGTATCTGTCTTCTCATACAACAAAATCGTACACAAGGCAGACGATTCTTTTGTCAAAAGTGTACCTTTACCTTCCACCCAGCCCAGATAATGAAGAAAGAACCCGAGCACAAGCTTTTATACTTAATTAAATCGCGAATGGCGTACAAAGAAATTAAATCTTTGTTTTTCAAACTTCAAACCAAAAGATTATAACAATCGCTATTTTTTTTCTTTTTTTTTTGTTTGTCTTTTGCAAGGAATTATATAAATACCAGATAAACTTTTAGATAATAAATTGAAAAACCGAATGTACACCGTTTGGTATGCTAATTCGGACGATAATGCGGCTTAGTGAGGTAAAATTGAGCTGTATTTAATTGTACTCAATTTGGAGAAGTTTTGAAATAATTGACGTGGATGGCAAAATAAAACGAAATTCTTTTCAAAAAAAAAACGAATAAAAAAAGTGTAATAGGCTTTCCAATACTAGTAATTTCCATAAAATGTTCCAATCAATTTACAACTACTGAGCTATTCATTCACAGATGTATCAACATCAACTTACTACATCATTAAAATAATAGCTTAACCATGGTCGTAGTCGTTCACTTTCGATATTATAGACTTCAAGCAGAACTTTTCCATTCCCAGGGAGGAATCATTACTCAGATATGAGAAACAAAGCCCCTAATTTCTGACATCTCTAATATAACGTCGTCGTAAAAATGAACGACGGATTGCAAAGTGGCAAAATTCTAATCTGCAAGAAGATTGAAAATGCAGTATAGCACAGATTTACTCGACGTCATTTCCGCCTAAATCAAAGGCAAGGTGAATCTAGAAAAAACGGAAGCTGGGCGCAATACACCGGAAAGCTGGCGTAATCAAAAGTAAGTAATTTTATTTAATAATATTCTTCGCAAAAAATGTAACCATTTTTTTTTTTTCAAGAAAATTCTTCAAAACTATTTCCGAAAAATTTGAGTTTTTTTCATTTTTCAACGTGTCTACAAAGTTTACATCATCGGGAAAAAATCTACAATGTTTCTTTTCTATATTCGTAATTAATTAAATATAAGGATTTTTGATTTTTTTTAAAACATATTTTATCGATTTTTTAAAGTCTTTCCAATAATTTTCTGCCCAATATCATTTAAAAAAACTTGAAGAGGAAAGAAAAAAGCAACTTTTTCAACTAATTGAATGCTTCTTTTTTAATCTTTTCTTACGATGTTTTTCTCTTTTTATTCTTGTTTCAAAAAAATTCAACCCAACTATAAAACTATCAATTTTTTCCAATTTTTTTTTAAAACAGCAAATTTTGCCTGAACGAAGCAAGGGCAGATTAGTATTCAAATGAAGTTTCCTTGGAGCGATTCACAATTTAAAATCAAACTTTGACTTATTAGAGGACTAATGTACGATTCGTAGTCAAAAGTTTATTGTACCTTCTAAAATGAAAGCTGGCAGACAACAGTTGAAAATCCAATTCATAAGTACGAGATCAACAAAATCCACCAACTTAGCAGGAACTGGAAAAATCTGAAAACTTCCTTGACTATTGGATTTTTTCAATTTTTCAACCCCTAATCTGGGATTTTCGATTCACCTATTCTAATCGAATTGTAACGTCGAGTTTACGACAGAACAAAATTTTCAGCTACCGAAGCTGAGTACAACGCCTTCTGAAACAATTTCAAATTGCTGCAGAAAAGTCAACTTTTGATGGGTAATCCGGATCGGCTCAAAAATGGTCGCCATCGATTCGAGGGAGAGAGTCAACTTTACGGGATAGAGAAAATTTTGATTAATTCTCTATTGTAGAAATTGAGAATTTTGAAAAAAAAATTTCTTTGAGATTTTTAATCCTTTTACAAAATACATTTTTCAACCCATTCACCTAGAATTTGCGATTCACATATCCAAATCAACTTGAGATGTTCAAACTCACGACAGGATTAAATTTTCAGCTGCCGAAGTTGAGTGCAACGCTTAATGCAGCGATTTGAAATATGTACCTGGAGGAAGGTCAAATTCTGCTCGGGGCTCCAAATTGGCTCGAAAATTGACTCAATCGATTCGTAAGGTCGGCTTTAGGTTACAAACCGATTTTCAGATTTCTATATATCTTCATATTTGCTCTTTTTTTAAAAAATTAGTAACGAATAGGCCATTTCCTCATTTTAAAACAGTAAACCGACCATGTCAACTGCCACAAATAGTATATTTGCGTATTTGATTGCAAGAAAGCTTTTGCTTTTTGCCTCTTGGCTTCATGAACTAAAAGAGACAAAAAATTAAATCCCAACACCATCGTATGTACAAGCAGTATCAAAGAATACTGTTCGCTAATTGATTATTTTTTTTTCAAATACTTATGTAATGAAAAAAAGTGATTGCCACTCAAAGTGACTTCCCTCTGACCCGTATTATCTACAGAAAACAGGCACATGAGCAACTTCAACTCGAGCTCCAGGCAGCAAGCACTTAGCTCCCCAATTTCCCAGATACCTTACCAAATACTTGGAACAACCCTCCCACACCTTTAAACATTCCAACGATAAAAAAAAAGTCTCCCATTTTTATCACTTTCATTACACATCAAAGCGTACAATTTATACTTTTACGACCCCGAATCAATTTCCGTTCCATCTTCGCCAATACAAAACACTACCTACACCTTGAGCTACCGATTGGCAGAGGTGAAAGGAAACATGCAACACGTTCGAGTCGCCAAATCGAATAACTTTCAAATTAAAACTTTTCCCTTTTCAAATGCAAAGTGTGAAATTCTATTTTCTTTAGTAAGTCGACGCGTCAAAGTCATCTACAAATATATAAATCTATACATCCACTCCAGATATACTACACGTTTACGTAGTACGTAATACATAAAGCAGCCAGCTATACGATACACCGTTGAAAATACAAATCCTTTCAATCTTATCACTCCCAAATAAGCCAGTGGGTTCAAGCAGACGCGTGTGAGAGAGAAAGACGGATAGAGAAAGAGAAAAAACAAAAGGGTGGAAATGACGTTTCCATTACTCTACAACTTTAGGTCGGGGTAAAAGGGGTAAACCATTTGGCTAAAGTTCGACGAATAGATAGCATTGTACCTAGCTAGTAGCTATATTACCTATGGTAACGTAGGTACGTATCGTATACATAACAGAATCCTTGTTACGTAAAATTGCATATTTTCTGGCTCCGTGTATCGTTTGTCGTCAAACGACGAAAAAAAAAAGCTCTTTAAACCAATTCTACACCATACAAGCGAACTACTACGTATATGGGTAATATTTTCTCAACGTAAACATATAAAACAATGATGATGGCACCTAGATTGCTGTGCAGTTTATCTACGTACATAGCTCTCGGTAAATGAAACTGAAAAGTATCCTATAATATAAATTTTTACCAGCAAATACATACATCGAACAACGTGGTAAATCGACGAAACGCAGCGTGTACTTTTATAAAAGGGTACAAATTAAATACCGAATACGAATTTAACCAGCATCTTCGCCTTGGCGTATTATAGAATTTAAAAAACCGCAAAACAATTAAGTAGAAGTTGGCTGGCGGTGATTATGGTATTCAAATTAGAAAACCGTTCGCCCTTTTGAAGTGAAACCACCAAAGAGTCGAATACACACAGTTTGCAAATTTATCGTGTTCCCCATTCATAGTAGTACATAGTACGAGATACTACGGCTCGGGCTCACTCTTTCTCTCTCTCCATGGCATGGCATGGCATATCCACTCTTTCGTTTCGTGTACTATACACAGACACACCACGTTTCATCCTATCCTTTTCCTATCGAATGTGGAACGCTGCACTGTACCCTTCGTCCACCCTTTCTGCTTCTTTCCTCTGTTTGTAATTATCTTTTACCAATATACTAAATTCGACCGTTTTTGTTGGCCCGTTGACGGCAGCCCAGGACAGGGGAGGGGGCAGGGGGAGGTTTTCACATACCCTTCGAATACGTACAGTATATACAACATATAGTATTTATGCGTACACCTACCGTAGTACCTACTACTGTGTATATTCTCGTTTCATCAGCACCCCCCCCCTTCCACATCTGCAATCAACCTCAAAGCACAGCCAGTGGAGGATTTACACACATAGAGCTCCCTTTTCTACGACACCTTCCTCCATACCTACCCATCTGTACAAATTTTCCAAGGTACCATTATGACAATTTTGTCACGTCGACCTCTATACATATTATTCGTCGCTTCTCGTTCGTCCTCAATATACGAAATAATACCGTATAAACGAATCGTTTATTTTACATGAATTTCATTTCTATTTCTTCGCGAATTGAAACTCGCCCCTTTCCCCTGCGGCTCTTGCTGTCTTCGTTGTTTTTGTATCGTGCTCGTTTTCATTTTACTTCCACCCCCGATCGTTTATTCTCGCGTTATCCGTATAAGTGTTGTAATAAGATAGGTATTCGTCATGATTGAAAACGTAGTATAAATTTTATATACCTGCGATTTTATATCGATCTCGTTTCATAAACTGTCATACTACACTGTATAATAAAGAGCTATACGTACTCGTCAGTCATTTTATTTACGTTATTCAATCACCTTCGATTCTTTTTATTTGCGTTTACGAAAATGTAGCGTGGGTATTGTATACTAAATACGCAGATTCGATGCTGCTTTCTTTTTTTGGTCCTTTGTTTTAAGTGACATTTCGACGTTTGTAATTAAATTTTAAGGGGAGTACGTAGCATTGATTTTCATGTCAATTTGAAAGCTTAATTCATCAGAATACTGAAAACATGACGAAAGAAATCAAGGTCAAGAAACAATCAATTTTTGTACACTGTACAAAGGCTATTTCAAAAGGTTTCGGTTATCAAACAGAAACAATAGGTGATTTACCCAATATTCTCAGAATTTGGAACTCACAAATGGAAGTTGTTCCTATGGCATGAAATCCTTGTGATAGAAATTTTTGATAACTATTACCTCAATGAGACCCCCTCCAAAAGGAATGAAATTGCAATTTCAGTCGAGAATTTGTCATCTTTGCTAGCAATTTTCGACTAAATTTTTTCAAATTTGCAGGAATGTTTGACAATACCTTACCACTGGTCATTTTATAGAAATTTTTTTCAATGTACTCGTAGTTTCTTATCAAAACACGCCATTTTTAGTTCTACAACGGTATTTTGGGTAAAGTTATTTCAGAAGTGGAATTACGAAAAAAATATAGATACCATTATGCATTTTTCATGAATTTTTCAAAGTGGAAGATCTTCAAAAATGTGAAAAAAAATTTTCCTCAGAATACATTTCAATAGACGCCCAACTAAACCATCAATAAACCTGCAGTTGGACCAAATTGTCAATTTTTTCCATGTTTTATAAATTAAAAAAAATTGAATCGTGCAATTTTGGAAATCCCAACCTTCGTTTTGGATGGCTCACATGGCCAAAATTCAAGTCTAGCTTATATCAACTCGAAATGCATCAACAATTGCAATTTTAGAGCAATCAAAAATCTTCAATTTCATCATCTGTGTGTACTTACAGTTAAGTATTTTTCTAAATTGAAAAAAAAAACTTGATTCGGCGAAAATGAGTAGAAAAAATTCGAGAATTTGAATTTTTCTGAAATTGTTATAAACATGATGTATTTTGAGTAGAACTGAATCTATAGACTTGAATTTTGGCTAGGTAAGTCACTCGAAAAGGGGGGGGCGGTCGGAGGTTCCCAAAGCGTAATTTAATTTTTTTAAATAAAAATTACGGTTAGGATAGAAATTCACCAATTTAGGTGCAAGAAATCTTGAAAAATAAATTTCTCGCATTTTTGAAAAAAATTCTGAAAAAATATGCATATACTTACGTTAAATCTAGGTAAGATACATAACATACATTGTTTCATATTGTACCTTTGAAAGAACTCAAGTAAGCATGCAAAATGCCAGTGAAAAACTAAAAATAAGCGTTTTGCTAAGGCTATTAAGACGATAACCATGTTTGAAAAAATTTCCAACAATTCTCATAAATAATCTTCGGTAGCGCTAAACATCCCTCGAAGTTCGAAAAAATTTGATTTAAAACTACCAAAGATGAAAATTTTTAAATGAAATGCAATTTTATCGTATTTTGGAAGAGTTTTAGAGGTGAAGTAGCGATCTTAAAATTTCATCACGTGAGTTTTAGACCATAATAAGGATCAACTTCAAATCACTGATTATACTTGATAAAGAACTCGATCAAGCGAAAAAAAAATTGAACAAGCCATCAACTATTCGCTTGATTGCAATAAGGTTTTTGCTTACTTCTTATACGTGGCTCTGAATTTTTTTTTAACGATGTTCGAAATTCTAACTTGAAACGTTTTTCATCGTATTTTAAGGAACCTGAATGAAGCAGGTCTATGGAGTGAATTCATTCTTTATCAATTCTTTCTCAAAATTATACTTTCATTACTCCAACGATGCAATGGATGAGAAGAATGAAAATTCTATGAATTAACAAAACAATTTTCAACGTTCAGCACAATCCTACTTTCTAACAAAAAAATAATGCACAAAATTTTGAAAAAAAAACTACACAAAAATAAGCTTCTGGAAATAACAGTCGTCGTTGTTTACATTATACAGTAGCAAAAAACACACGCTCGTCATATCAAAGAACCAACCTCCAAAGAGGGAATAGAAGAGAGAGAAAAAAACAATCTACCGCAACATAAACCAATTAACCCTGCTTCCTTTCGGAGTAAAAGTTCATTTTGCTTAAACGGTAAATTAATACCAACCTACGGTCATTCGCTTCCTAATTCTCCAATAACGGCGATACCATTACGATAATCCGAGAATATCAATTAGCAGCAGATTTTCGCTCACTCGATTATACTCGTACTTTACTCTCTGCTTCATTCTTAATGCACCACACCATGCTACTTTCCAATCCCTCGCCAATTCGAACGTAATAGATGAATTATCAATTATGGAAACGAAATCTTGATTTCATTTTTCTAAAAATAGTAAATACCACCACGTGGTGATTCGAAGAGGGAAAAATTTAGAAACGTGGGAATACTTAGAATACACCTCGATACGAATTTATTTCATTTTCCACTTGGTCGAAAAATTATTCCTCAATTACGATTTAAAATCGTGGTAAAAACATCCATTCGTTCGACCAACCACGCAAATTCCTTCGCAACAACGTTGGAAAAACGCACGTGTAACCGGAAAAATTCGAAAAATTCAAATCCCACTTTTTTTCAACTTCGTCAAATTTCCAAAAAAAGAGAAAAAAATTCCTCTCGAATAAAAATCGCAGACAGACGAACACACAGGCACAGAAGCAACTGAGGAAAAATTCCAACACGAGGAAATTTTGTTTTTTCCACCGAAAAAAAATATTTTCTTCGATGTAAAAATAAAAACGATCGCAATCGATAGGTAATTTGTTTACCTTGAATTGATGCAGCTTCACTTTGGTTACCATTTTAATGGAAAACCTCGTACAGTGGCATTAGATTTACAAAAATATCCGGCAGGATGAAAATGGTCGGAAAAATTGCGATTTTTCACGCCCGAAATTTGATTTTTCCGTCATACGTCTTCGAGTACGTACGTGTTGAACGACATTTCGCCAGCGTGAACGTCACATCCCTCCCGGAACGAGTAAAACGGTAAACTGAATCATACTCGCGACTGGCAACTCGTAAAAGGAAGGTAACTACGCCAATCTTGCTTACACTGACCCGTCGTAACACTCGCTTTTTAAACAGGCGGCGGCGCTTTCGCCTATAACGCTCTCGCACGGTTAAACTTGACACTATTAACGCCCCAACTTAATCATACGTCGAACAGTCTCTCTCAATGAAAAAGTTAACAGACGATGAGTACGCAATCCATCTTCGCTGATTAAGCGTATTTATAAACCTACAGAACTGTTTTTTTTTCTTCTTCGCACCCTTTCTGGCTACGCTGCCTTTGGCGCTTTTTCGCGTTTTGTTTACCCCCTTGGGGTCGTTGCACTTGATGATGATGGTGAGACGGTGGTTTTTGGAAGAAATCTTATCGGGTGAGAGAATTTCACCTATGGTAAACGAAACTAGAGGTCGTTTCTCAATGCAACAATATAAGAAAGCTCAATAATTCTGCACTATCTGAGCCCAAGACTTTTTCCTTCAAAACGAGACCAAAATTTTGAAAGAGAAATTCTTCGTGATTTACAAGCGAACTTTTCTACTCGTACACACTGTGATGAATGGAGGCAAAAATAACATACGACTTATGGTCATTCGAGCAAAATACGTAAGCACCTATAATGGATTTGTGGTGTTTTAACTAAACGCGTGCTTGGCCTTTCCATAAGTCTATCAGATTCGCTGTAACCATTACAATTGGTATTAAACTGGTAAGAAAACTTGCGAGATGTAATTTGATTGAATGATGATTGGTGAAAAATGTGAGTCGCTGATTGTAAAAAGGTTTTTGCTTTCTGTTCATGTTTTCATTGCTTGTGTTTTTCGCCTTCTTAGTACTATGATTCGGGAATAATCCCGTAATCGCATGATTCACTTGCATTGCAGGTCTTTAGATATTCACCAGATACCTAATGTCAAAGGTAAGTATTCCTTAGATTACATATGCTATTTGACATATTACATCCCTCCGTTATTAGGTACCTTCAGCTAATTTAGCTTTAGCTTTGTTCATCAATCGAAAGTAAGCGATATTGAATATTCCATTTGGTACATACAAGGTGGATGCATGAAATCCACCAAATTGATATTGTGTTCATCTTTCAATCAGCTATGAAAGAAATAGCCCTCTAGATGATCCAGATATTTTGAGGAACAACCTGGACCCCTTGTTCAAAAAAACTATGTTTTTTATTAACACGAATTCTACAGAATCTGGTTTTTATTTTGGAGATTTTAAACAACTTTCGCTATTCTTTTTTTATCTCGGAAACATAAAAAGAAGCTATCGGTTTCTCTTGGAGTAAAGTTCTAGATTTGGCTCGGTTATATCTTTCATCTCAGTATCCTCTTTGTGAGAATTAAGGTAGATTGAGGAGAAAATGAAT
The DNA here is from genome assembly GCF_950023065.1 of Planococcus citri. Classification (NCBI taxonomy): domain Eukaryota; kingdom Metazoa; phylum Arthropoda; class Insecta; order Hemiptera; family Pseudococcidae; genus Planococcus; species Planococcus citri. The sequence continues at coordinate 31,864,300 of NC_088679.1, forward strand.
CCGCAGATTTTGTAAAAATTGAGCTGAGACCTTTCTTTTGAGTTGAAAGTTAACCACACAAATTTTTAGCTCCAGAGGCGCCCCTAGAGGAGAGATTTGAACCCTCAAACAGCGGTTATTTTCGAAAAAATCGTGGATTTTTCGCTTTTGTTACTACACTATCACAATTTTTTCGAAAATGCTCGCTCTTTGAGAGTCTCAATCTTCCCTCCAGCTACTGGGGGGACCTTCAGAGCAAGCATTTTTGTGGTTAATTTATAATTCAAAATGAAGGTCTCCACTAGATTTGGTGAAAATCCACTGACTTTTTTTCGCGATCCACCCTATATGTAGTGAGCATATTTGCAGGAGATTTTGTATGGCCAAGCTGTAGCATATTATAAATCATTTTACTTGGACATTTTATTATATACAGGGTGTGCCAAAATTGTTGAACGGTTTTCAAACATTCGCTGAGTAGCAACACTTTGGTACGAAATCATGATATGTATTTGAGGAGGTTGGTTACAAAGTTAGACAAACGCCACTTCTAAAAAAATCGAGTAATATATTGATTCTTATAGGATTTTTAACGCTCTTTTCATTGCCGAGGTCTGTTATTTTTAATATAGTACGTAAAAGGGTAAAAAACGCGCTCAAAGTTTTGCCTTAGTTTCAACTTACAGACATGTGCAAATCGTCTTAGTTTCAAAAACAGACATATCCAGGATATGTCTGTTTTTGAAACTAAGATGATAGGATATGTCTCATTTTGAAACTAAGATAAAGTTCACATGTCCGTGTTTGAAACTGAGGCGCAACTTTGATCGCGTTTTTTGACCTTTTATGTACTGTTTTGAAACTAAGGGACCTCAGAAATGGAAAGAGGGTTAAAAATCGTATAAGTATCAAAACCTAACTGATCTAGACAGCTTCACTTTCAAATTATCTTCATCTTAGTTTCAAAATCAGACAAGTGCATTTTCAGGTTCTTTTTATTAGTAGTGGGGGGTGATGGTGGAAGAATATTTTTTGTATTTTTGTTACTCAGTATCATCACTACAATTTGTCAAATATCCCTCGCCATTACAATGCTGTATATTTTTGTAACAAAAAACATGGATTTTCTCAAAATCAACCCTGTGGCGTTTGTCTAACTTTGTAACCAAGCTCCTCATTTGTACTTTGCTTCATGTTTGCGAATTGAATCTAAAATGTGTAAAAATTAAATGAGGAATCTAAAATTTACTAGATACGACTAATTATACTGGTAAGTTGTTTTCATTTTTCAAAAGTTTTAGATAAGAAAAAAGTATTTAAAATTACGCATATCTGCATAGTTCCAATGATTTTTGAATGATAGGGCATAGTTTTAGAAGTGCTGCAACTGAAGCCATGGGTTGGTGGAATAAAACTAAAATCGTAATCTTGAAGAGAATTTTGCCTATTTTAAAAAAAGTACCTACATACGCATTGATCATTGTGATGCAATTTCTGGTTGATGAGTTATTGAATGAAATAGTGAAAAGGTAAATGAAACAGCCGATCCTTCAAGTCCAAAATTCAAAAAAATATTTCAAAAATTTTCAGAGCTGAAATTATGACATTTTGATTTACAAAGGCATTAAATTTTTATATTGCCTGGATTTCACTTCAACAACTTTAAATTATGCAGAAAGGACTTTATTTATTTGTTGATATCAGCTTGAAAATCTTTGCATTAGTTTTTGAATATGTAAGCATGAGGAATAGACCATGCTAACTACCTCCTAAGATTTTATTTGACAACTCAAAAGCCAAAAATTGGAATTGTGATGTTTGACAAATATGTATAAGCTATTGTACATATATTGTACAATGTACATATGTACATGGAAACTAGATCAAATTCTTCCCACAATGATGCATTTTTCATTCCCGTACCTCAGATCAAAAAACAGCTACTACGAAACCTTATAGGTAGGCTACGATCTCTCATATAACTTACAAAAGCATCCACATTCTACGTCGCTTCATTACCGCAAGCTTTTTTTTTTAATTTTCACGCTGACAAAAAAATCTCCTTCGTTAGTCTATCGAGCAACGCAACGCACATACATTCTGTTCGTTCTCGTACACACTATACAATAAAGCCAACTTAAAATGAATTAAAGGCTTTAAAAGCGGACGCAGTTTTACGCGAAAATGAACTTTTTTTATGGTGTGAATTTGGTATACGTTACGAGTCATTCCACGGTCGCATAATCTCCGCGTATCGTTTTATGCCAGGCTTTTTTCTGTTTTTTTCCTCTCTGTGTTCGCTCTGTCTTGTCGTAGCTTTTTTTTCCTCGTAGCTTTACACAATACGCGGTGATTTTCACCTGCTAACGCCTTCGAAAATGTTACGACTATGACTATTGCATCGCACACCGACGAAAAAAGAATCTTCGTTTGGAGTTAATTTCGATTAACCTTGCCTGGGAGTAGATGAAGGGTGGCATGGTAACTGGTAAGGCGTTTGTGTGTACAAGTTTTGATTCGGTAGTGCTTTTGTTTTCACATCTGTTTAAAACTTTCGGATGTTTTTTCCCTTGTTTACACCGTCGTTCACTACTACGTAGGTAGATGTACCAATAGTGCCCATATATATTATACGCAAGGTAGTAGGTATACTTATACACACATATGCTATAGAGATTACGAGATTTTAAAGGTGTTGAAGGATGAATTACGTGCTCTCTAAAGTGCCGACGAACAACCTTTTTCCGGGTTAAAATGAAACTCGCCGAAAGTCCGCTAACTTCTTTCAAACGAATTAGGTACCTCTACCTTCTCGCAGGTACCTACTACAATACCGATATACTTATACGTACAAATTGGTAAAGAGATTTTTCGCTTATATTTTCGTAAGTGTATTGGAAAGTTTTTCTCGCCTGCTAGTTCGTTAAGCTGCCAAGCTGGCTTCATGATTTGAAACATGTCCTTCATCTATCTCGTAGAAAATTATCCTCAGACTTGAGCTACTGCAAACCTCAAACCATCCATCCAATCTCAATGAAATTTCACCTTGAGACGCCCTATGTAACTTCCCTTAGTTCCCTCTCTTCTCCCACCAATTTTCATCAAAATCAGTGAAATAGTTTTGGAGAGCTTGAATAATCAATATGGGCGAAGCAGCCGCAGAATTGAAATAGATTTCTTTTACTAAGCGTAGCAAGTAATCTAAGTCACAGGTGATCAACTCGTGAACAACAGTTAAAATTAAGTAAATAGACTACAAGTAAAATTAAAATAAAAACAAAAATCTTTGAACAAGACAAAACGGAATCAAAGGACACGCAAAAATGCACCATTGGCCAGAATTTCAGGAAGTGAAGCACATTTTTTCGATTTTTGGTGAATTTTTAAAAATCAAAGAACTAAAAATGAAAAAAAATTAAAATTTTACCAAATTGACCCAGAAAGCTTAAATTTGATAAGTACCTAATTATTGACCCTCTCGAATTGATTGGAAACTGTTACCATTGTCTTGTGAAAATCTGGAGCCTCAATCAGATATTGTATAGCTACACAATGACGTAGGAAAGCTAAAATTTACTCAATACCTTAATTTGAAGATACCGACTCAATTGGAGGTGGTTTCAAACCATTCTGCAGCCTTCAGACAAATTTTGGAAATTCTAGATTTTCGAAATGAAAAATACCATGAAAACTGTTAAATTCAACATCAGCACATATAAACCCAATTGATGTTTGTTAGTGACCACCTACTTGACCATTTATACGACGTTTTTACAAAATCAAGCTCTGCCAGTTCGAAAACGAATATTTCTAAAATTTAAAATAAAATCGCAGGAGAAATATACAGTTTGGAAAAGACAGAAATCGAATTTGGAAGAATGATGCGTAATAATTGGTCACGTCCAAGTGAGTCACTTTCACTCGCAAGCATATTATTTTTTTTTTATTGCGTTTCTTGAAAAATCTAGAATTTCCAAAATATGGTTAGAGGCTTCAGATGGACTTGAAATCACACCCAATCAACTCAGCATATTAAGAGTAAAATTTTGTGGAAATTTCAACTCACAAAAATCTGCTAAAAGCTCTAAAACTCCTCAAAATGATTCGAAACTGTTGCCAATCGATTCAGAAGGTCGAGTACCAAATTTTAATTTTCAATTTCAATTTAGCAAAATTTCGTTTTTTACATTTTTGGCTCAAATTAGAAATCCAAAAATTCTGCAAGAATTGAAAATCGTGTTGAAGGCTCTAGAATGGTTGGAAATGGTGAAATTTGATTTGGAGAAGTCGACAATTCGACATCAACTTCAGAACTTGTTTCTATGACCTCTTACCAGAAAACACCGTCGTAAATGACATACTTATATATTATGTATGCAAATGAAAGAAAAATCGCTGCTTTAACTGAATTTTCTCACCAACCTACGCAAATATACTCATCAGACCCACCTTGATCACGTCGAAAAAAATCACCACCTAGTTAAATTTTTTTTCTTCTCAGATCTAGGTGGTTAATTCGGAAAACTCCATTCATTACTTATACACCAGCAATTAAAACCTTATCCTCGTGCGATACAAAACCTCCACCTATTTCAGCCAGACGCAGAAATTACAAGCTCTTCATTACGCCAAATATATGGCCACTTCAATATACATTATATTACCCAAGGACCTAACATTTATAGTTCATCTGGTGCACGTATACGACATTGTAGCACGATAAAAGCAGACACGAAATAACATTGTTAATTTGGTACAAGACCATTAAAACTGCACAACGAATACGTCTCGGTGACATCGTAAGATCGAAATTTAATTTACAATTCACCCCACCATGCCGACGACCAACCCTTTACAGCGGAGATTATTATCTACATGCATATTTATTTTGTCGCAAATAGCAAGAGAGAATTAATAAATTGAAAAATCACGTCCTACGTTTCGCATTGTACTCGACATGCTTATTGCTTATGGTTACTGTTGGCCAAAACCAATAAATATTTTTTCTCGCTGATTCCTCTATATTGAGTTTTCTCATTTCGGACTGTTTTATCGTCCAGTCTCTCGGGCTAACGAATACCAAATTCCCTCAAGATTACATCTCGACAATTTGTACGATCAAAAATCGAAAATAGATTGCCGAAACGTGTACTGTGTCCCGCTTTCCTTCACCCTTCGAAATTAAATTTCGCATTTCAAAAAAAAAAAAAAACTACGTAGGTACAGATACACATCAAGGTAAACGCAGGGATACATTCAACTTAGCGAATCATTTCACATCGCGAGTTGAAATTAATCCTTTAATATGAAAATGCTCCGTATTCGTAATTTAACGCGCCTCTTGCCGCGCAATTGTACAAACAAATGAATATTTTATACAACATCAAACAATTGAGTAAATTTACGAGCATAATCCCAAGTATTGACGTAATGCATACCGCACCTCGTTAATTCGAGACCACCTATAAATGCGAATACTATTTTCTAAATTGTAAATTGCATCAAAATTTATACTGCACGTATCCTTTTACCCAACATAGGTACGACGAGTTTTCCCAATCAAGTAATAGGTATTTTCATCACAATAAAAAATTAAACTGTAGGTATTAATTTCGCTAACCAATATCACCCTATGGACACACGATCGTGTAATACATAAATGCTTTCATCGATATTAATTCGCAACTTTGGGTAAATATGAATTTTATAGAATTTTCCCATCGTTCCACGAGTATCGCCTAAAATATAGGACTAGGTAATCTGACAACAACGTTGAAATTATTTTACACTTCGTTATACGTTTAAATACCTTCCATTTACCTGCTCATCGCGTATACACGACGTAATTATTACATATTTTATGATCAATTAACATCAACGAGGTGCGAGCACACAGGTAGAGAGATTCTCGCTGAAACCAAAATAACGCCAATTGGCAAGGGTATAGACGAAAACGAGCAATATTTGGTGAATTTTTAACGACTTATGGTTTAATTAAGCATACACGAGTATGGATTATGACGTAAAACGACTCGTTTGCTTATTAACTTCATTTTCATAAGAAATGATCTAATGTAGATGCTCGTATCTTTGGCAGTATGTTGCGTGGTGTTTGAAAAATCCCCGAAAAGCAAACTTCATATCGTGGCTATAAGCTTTGATAATCCTTGAGTTTTATACTCACGACAAAATAAATAGTGAGGAAATTTTTAATATTTCAACCCCTGTTTTTCATACACTTTGCACTCTGTAGTTTTTCATATGATCTGATTCGGGTATTTTTTTTGCCGAGAAAGTTGCCTATCCATATTATTTATTTTCTTTGAGATACATTTTTGGTATAACGCTCAGTGTGTGCTTCTTTTTACTTCTGGAAGATTGAGAGAAGGAAGCCAAAGTATGTCCTTGTGTGGAGTCAAAGTAGTTCACTTGTATTGTAAAAATTAGTTCTCCGTTTAATAGGTAGGTGGTTTCCCAAGCATCGATAAATCACCACACTAAAAGAGTGGATGAATTTTTCTTTATATTTGAAGAAAAACGTTAAAAAGGCGGGAAGTGTTGGATCCATTTGTCTATTTAATGTCTTAAAAATTAATAGCTCATTTTGCGGCTGTTAAATCTTAAGTAAGAGTTACTGTGTAATTTACATTTCGGTTTGGTGTGCTGGTATTGTACGCGCGCGCCCAAACTGTGGCCGAGTTTACGTGCAAGGGATGAAATATATTTAAGATGCGTGCCCGAGTAAATATTTATTAATCATTTGGCGCTGGGCTGAGTTTATTGTAGCGAGTGCGGCGCGGTGACAGTCTTAAAAGGAGAAGTTTTATCGCACTTTTACACATTTTGGATTTGGCGAAAAGAGTATATTCTTTAGGCCGTCGCGATGTTATTCTATACTCTTACGACTTGGCGACAGTGCTTTTGCCAAATGAATTGGTAGTTTTGATAAGTTTTCTGGCTGACGATAAAAGCTTACAGGGTGAATTTCGCAGTATTTATGTTGTAGGCTTGGCGATGAATAGAGAATAACTAATTTACAAACGTTTGGAATTGATATTGGGTGGGAGAGGGGAGTGAGATTTATGAGCAGAGAAGTAGATTTTGCTTCGGATTATTGAGACTTGCGTATGTTCTTAGGTCAGCGTTTCGGTCTTTCAACTACTAGGGCGGGTTGTTTTTTAATTTTGATTGGACTTGACAAAAAATCATAGTCAAATGACTTCAACAAGATGTAGATGGAATTTTAAATTCTTAGGTCTGTGTTGAACCTCCCTGCCAAGAACTCAATTTTTTTTTTCAAATTTTTCAAACATTGAACTCTGGTTAAGGACAATATGTACAGACCTGAAAATTTGAAATTTCCTCATTATGTTCATGAGTTCAGTTGGCTACTAGCGAAAGTAACTTCAAACTGTAGATAAGACGATAATACTCTGAACGGAGAATAAAACAATATGTATAGTAAGTATACCTGACTAACTCGCATTTCTCACAAGAAAAAATAAAACAGGAAACCACCGGAGAGTTCCAGCATGAAATGAGCAGGGAACCTGATAAGACTCGGAGCTTAATTTCCAAAATAATGAAAATACCGAAACCAAACAAGTCTCATTTTACGAAATAGAAAGTTTTTGAAAATTCTCTTCATTTGATTTCATTCAAAATGACAAAAAAGGTTGAAAAAAATACGTGAGATTTTTCAAATTTCACACATTCCAAAAATTCAACGACATTCACCTGGAAAATAACAGGTAATTACATCTGTCAATTTCCCATCATCTACTCAATCTACTAAAACACAACGAACTTTATTATTAAAAAATATATATTAGCATTTTCACTTCCGAAAACTTCCTTTTTCATATTTTTTGCTATGCCTTTTCTAAAACATGTCATTCATTGCGTTCTCTGGCTGCGAATCAAATGAATTTGTAATTCCAACTTTTCACCACAATCTTGTAAAATTTTCCAATATATTTTCCAATTAATTTTCTTTCATTCATAGGTTACGTACCCAGTTGTATAAAACAACGATGTCGCATACACCGCATTTTTTTCCTACAGTCCTTCTTTTCTCTTCTTTCGCTTCTCGCCTTATGATAGCAAAAAAGAGTTGACGAGAAAAAAATGCAACATTTAATCATTGCAAGCCTCACTAAATATTCATTATGTCAAAACAACGATGATGCTACAGACGAAGACCAAGGTTCTGTGACGTGGGAGTGAGACCTGAGAGAGCAAGCGGCTTTCTCAGCGACAAAAAAAATCTTCAACTTCCCAAACAAACTTCAAAACGGTAATTTCATTAAAACGGATTATATTAAAATAATTAAAAACAAGACTCGAGTAAACGAGATGGACAGAGTAGAAGGGTGGAAAAATCAACATGAGAAACTCTTGATTCTATTTTTCTTTCCATTCTTTCATTATATTGTAAAGAGAGTGCAGAAAGCTGAAAATGAATTATGAAAATGATACATATGACGATGGGGTTGGTTTAGGGCAGTATTAACCTGAGAATTGAACACAAATACTTTGAAATTATGTCAACATGGCTGCAGACAACCTTGTTTTGGAATTGAAAAGATGAGTTAGAATTTCAAAAAATAAAATATGTAATGTAAGTGTAGTGAATAATGAGTCTAGAAAGTACACACTAACCTTAAATTGAGTAGTTAATTTTTCCTAGAGCGATTTTTCTGATTTTTGACCAATTTTTCAATTGTACTTATAAAGAAAACAAAATCGTTATTTTTACTGATTCTTCTTAGAACATCAGGGTCAATATAAGAGGGTCTGCTGCAAAAAGAGCTAAGCTTTCATGTTGGAAGTTGAAAGCCACCCAAAAAATGTGTTTTTTTGCTCAGGAGGAGTCTTCAGAGAAATGTCATTATGAGCTCTCATAGAGACTTTTCAAAAAAGCCATAGATTATTAGCTCTAAGCCAGCAATCAGTATTGGTGTAAAGTCTTTGCCATCAAAATCTGAGACTATTTTCAAGATTCTATTGGGTCACAATAATAATCTTATTTGACTTTTCAGTGATTTTCTTATTTAAAGTTTCCCACTCTTTTAGTGAGAGATGTATGGTATGTACCTCAGACAACAGAGGAGACAATTTTTTTACAAATTAATGAACATGTTTTCCCTTATCACTCAGACTATCATAAAATTATGTACCTGCCATATGGAGCAATAACCTTACAAGAAAATGATTATTTGATAATAGTATAATTACTTAAGTAACTGTTTGGTAAAGTTTTATTATTTTTTAAAATGGCAACGTTGCTACGTTTACATTCAATTCAGCGTGCGTTTCAGTTTCATACATGTAAACTTATGCTTGTGTGATTTTCTTCAAAATAGATTTTCAACATTTTAGTTTTTGTGGTGTTCAGATTTCTGTTTGTAAAATAGATTATTTGATAATAGTATGTACATATATTACTTAAGTAACTGTTTAGTAAAGTTTTATTATTCTTTAAAATAGCAACATTGCTAATAAGTTTACATTCAATTCAGCATGCTTTTCAGTTTCATACAATCATGTAGACTCATGCTTATGTGATTTCTTTGAAATTGATTTTCATCATTTTAGTATTTTGTGGTGTTCAGATTGCTGTTTGTAAAATAGTGAATACACTACAGCTTTTACAGTGTAATGTTAAAATTTTTAATGTGTGTTTAATATAGGTGATTTAGAAGTTTCAACACTACTCTCTAAATTTAAAACAGTGGAATTTGACTGCTAAGCAGTGAAATTTCACTGTTTCAAATTTAGAGAGTACCTGCCATGCAGGTTAAAGCAAAACTAGTTGAAGAAAATTTACTGCCTTCTAAATCTAGAGTAAAGTATATGAAAGCTTATAATTAATTCTAACATTATCAACGAAGAAATGCTACAGCTTGTATTAGCAAAACCTTGACATTATGCTATTTCACAGATTTATCTGAAACCATGAAACTGTCTTCCTTATGTTCAATCTACAGCAGGTTAAAATGCACAATAGGATTATATGATGTGATTGATATTGGGAATTTTTCTCTAATAACTAAACTATTGAACCAAAAAATGTAAGAATATGAGCCTAAAACAGTGAAGCCTTTAAGCAAAGATGATGTTGAAAATTTTAAAGCTTTGGCTCCTAATGAACTCAATCTTGCTACTAAAGAAAGTAAACATGATATTTAATGAGTCTTATGATTTTGGGTTTGGAATGCTTCATTTATTCGGAATTTGTTTCACTATTGTTATTTAATATTTATATGATAGGTGATACTCATCTTTGGACTAATGGGTGCTTTACAAATGGGTGAAATAAAGAATATTGCAACGAAGTTCAGTTATTCCAAACGATCTTTCATCTAATAACAGATTCGCTCAAAAACTATGTACTTTTAATAAGCATTACAAAAATTTATCATTTAGTACATATTGTTCATGTTATCACTAATAAAGGTATGTCAGTGCCACACTACAAAAGTCACCAGTAAAGTGTAACAATACCACTCTGAAAATGGTGCAGTACTGAGAGCTTTACACCTACAACTATTAAGTAAATATGTTTTCCCTTACCACTCAGACCATCATAAAATCATGTACCTGCCAAATGGAGCAAAAATCTTACGAGAAAAACAGAGACCTATCACAGATGAATTATAATAAAAGTATCAACTTCAAAGCAAAGCCAAAAAATGAAAAAGTATACCATTTATTTATGTACTATTCAGTATTCATATTACAATTTTTCATATTCCACAAAACTTGAATTGTCTTACGTGCGCAGTAGGCAGAGTGGTTACTAAATTTGGACTCTTTTCTTATTAAAACACATTCCCTATTTTCAAGGATGGTTAAAAAAATTGAAACTTCTTTTTTATTCAAAGTGCAAGGTAGGAGCTACAATTTGAAAAAAAATACTTCTATATCTCATATAGGAAAGTCACTTAGGATATAATTTTCCAACAGAAATTTGAAATTTCAGAACGATTTTAACCCAATGTTAATTTTCTATTATAGGTATGGAGGTGGATTTTTTTCAAATTGTAGATCTAAAATTACATTTTGAACAAATCAAAGTTTTTTTTGGCCATCTATAAAAATAAAAAACACATTTTAATGAAGAAAATTCACGAAATTGGCAACCACTTCGCCTAGTGCGTGCATTGGACAGTTATTTGTGAAATGTGTGCAAGTGCATACAGCATACTGAGTCAATTTCAAATTCAAATTCAAATTTTTTTATTGCATTCACTTCAGTATACACTAAATAATGCAGCTATATGAATTGTATGTATATTGTGTGTACATTGTACACAAAGAAAACAAAATCGTTATTTTCCTGATTTTTCTCACTACACATTATGAGTAAATTAGTAATTCAATTCTGATGATATTAAACTCAAGTTCGTTCAATGGCCAGTTTTCAAATTTCTCAAAAAAGAAAATAAAGTTTATAAGTGTAGGCAACTTCAATACAGTAGAATGAATTTAAAATTCAAAGATTCTTGAGAGAAGGGAAGGGAACGTGCCTCTCTTTTTTGTTTTAAGAAAATAAATTATAATTTGTTCAATTTTTCCTGCTGAATTGAAAACACCATCCAGTAGAGGATGATGAAAATGAAGAACCAATTTTCAGAGAAAATGGCCCAGCAAGTGAAGGTAGTTCAAATGCTCAAAAATTAGAAGAAAATGCTATTCAAGTACAAGTATTCATTTTTAGACTGAATGATTTCATTCACTTCAAAACAAAATGAAATCAATGAATAAATTAATGAGAATGGTAAATTTTACCATTCCAATGTCGGAGGTTGGGGGAGGGGTTCATTTTGAGAAATTTGTTCTCGAGTTATCCTGCACTATACGAGTAATACTTCATGTAGCATTCAATGCTGTTGAATTGAAATGAAAAAATGATGACTACATATCTGACATTTTTTCCACTCAAATTTCAGTGTTTTTCTGATTGATCTCTGAAGAGGTAAATGCCTCATTTTTATTCCTTTTTACGTTTTATACCCGTATTACTAAATACTTCGAGATCGTGTGCCATCCCTAAAAAATTTCCACTCTAGACACGTGCCTTTAATTCCTTGCCAGTAATCTGCCACCATCCACACCTTTAAGAAAAATAAGCTTAGCCGAGTCAAATTAAATTCGACAAGGATAAAAAAAATCAGACGAACAGTTTGCCAATAACCATAATCGTATACATTTCATCCCCTCAAGCGTAATAATAATTTTCCGACCGACGACGGTTCTTTTTCGCTCGTTTGCACGGATTGCGCGGCGTACATTCAAGAATACTTGTACAGGGAAGTCAAAGTTTACAAATTATCGTCGCCCGAAAGCCACGATGCAGCGCGGCGCGGCGCTCAAAACCTTACTTTGAAAAACCAAATACCGGACTATCCAAACCGAAACAACACCTGTTACAATTCCATATAACTGATAGCCTAACCAAACTTTTCACATTAATTACGACAAAAAGCCAAGTTTGCCACATAGGTGCTGTAGGTGTGTACTGTGTAGGTATAGTAAGTATGAAAAGGCCACCAACGTACTATTTTTCTTTGCCTTTGAGAGAGAATAAACCGTCACCGCCATCACCGCCAAGTGTTTTCTATTTCTACTTATCGACAAACATTAGACTTATAGTAGATATATACGTTGGCTGGATTCGTGATAAATTCACTCGCTCGTATTATGGGCGTCTAAACGAATTACTCGATCAAAGGTTACCTCGTTATATACAAAATTCGCTCATACTTATCGCAGTTTCAGTTCTTTTTCCCATATACAATTTTCTTCTACTATGCTGTCGTCCGAGAACTAAAAGAAAAAAAAATATATAAGAAAGAAGAAAAGAAAAAAAAGTGCCTCGATGCTTTCTGTAAAAAAAGAAGAGGAAAAAAATACCTAGGAAGAGGAAAAAACTCGTCCATAAAATGTACCACAGAATACACTGGCAATTCGCGTATATATGGTAGTCGTGCTACTACGTCCATAAAATTGAAAACTTCACTTAAATAGCTTTTCGAGAAACGAATTCAATGCAGCAGCGTAATCGTTTCAACGATGAAGTGAGCTTCGTTCTAATTCAACTTTTCTATAAGTAGTATACAGAGCGACGAAATACGACGATAGAAAAATTGGCCGCAGAAGAAAAGCGGAATAAGAGAAAGAGAAGAGCGTAAAAATGCAGCGAAAAAACTAAACAAACAAACGATAAACAACACTGAAGAAGAATTTAAAATACTGTAAATCTTGAAATCTGCAACGAGCGATTTACGTACAACTGGTATACTTATTTCGTTTATTTTATCTTCAACCCTACCCTCTTGACCCTCGACCCTTGTTCTATATGGAAAATAATTTCCAGTATACTCTTCTTTGGTAAGAAAAGCGTAACTTCCTCAACTTGGCGTTTACTATTTACGCTTCTATAGCGTTTCATCGACGGTCGTCCTGTTCGTATATAGCAAAGCGAGCAGACAAGCGAGAACGAGACCTTTAAAAACATCAAAGAATAATATTTTAATTACGTAAACTGATACACAAAATGAATAATATCGCGTTGATTAATTCTTGTTAATTTTCTTTCCACATTTTAATGAATTTTAGTCGTGATCAAACAAAAAACCAACCAGATGAAAATTAGATAACTACACAAAATCGCATTCACTTTCCGCCTTAAACAAATATTTGTTTGTATAAATTCAGCGAGTCGCGAAGACGACGCCGACGCCGCCGCAACTGCGTCCATCCGCAGCCTCCCTAATGAAAACTAAATCACGAAATAAAAGCTGCAAAAACTCGCTTTATGTAAATTTTCACCTTTATCCCATAACTTGACGAACGTAGCAACTTTCACGCTTGAAAATTTCACCCCCTTTTTTCCAACCAAATGAAAATGATAACTCGCCTCGTGCTTTTGTTCTACTCTGATGTTTCTTTGATAACACAAACGTATACCAAGGTTCGATTACTCTGCCGTAAGAAAAATTGAGCCCCTTGGGCGCGAATACGTTTCTTGTACGAGAGCTCCTTAGCTTTGAATTCGGTCGATGAATTCGTATCTTATTTTCTCATCAAAGTCACTCGTATACATTACAATTACTCATACCTACTGGCATGGCACATCGAACCAAACATATTCGAGTCGTTAATTTTCAAACAAAACATAACGCCAGTGGCGTGTAAAAGCGCGACAAAGCGAGAAAAAAAAATTAATACCGGAGCCCTCGGCTCATGATACACATACATCTGGATGCCAATTTTGTCTTTTACCAACGGAAACACCACAAATATGTAGTCTAGGGTAAGCGAAGAGATCAGGGGAACCTCGGATACATATATTCGAACACCGCACAACGGGACACCGCCATCAGCCCCCCCCCTGTCAGCTCTAAAATATACTACAACCAGATACAACACAGATATTCCCAAATGAGTAAATTTGTCAGCGAAAAAAAAATGAAAAAAGGAAACCTCACCCTGCACACCTTCTTGAACCCATTTTATGGTAGAAAAGGCGAAAAAAAAAATCACGACGATAAAATACTCGCCATGGTGCAGCATCGCGTCGGTGGCAACACCCATTGCCAACCCAAGGGAGGGAAAAAAATTACCGGCATTAAAATTCAAATAATTCGCCAACAAATGGCCATTTGTTACGTTTCGCAAATCGCGTATCTGCTCCGTAGTACATTCGCTATCATTCAAAAAGTCACGTAAAAATATTCGAAAACATTTCCGCCAGCGTCAAGCCTTCTGCCCACCCCCGCCACCCTTATCGACTTGCTTTGCATATGTGTGTAAGTAGTATAGGAGGCGCCTCGCTTCGGCCTCGTAGTACACGGCGTGTGAATACGCTGGTAAATGGTAAAAATTATTACGATTTTTCAACCGTGCTATTTTCTCCTTTCCCTGCTCCAACCTCCCTGCCTATTTGGCTGCCGTCATCGTCATACACTAGGCAACAAGAAATACACCGTATCGTAACGTACGCTAAAAGAGGTAATCATTCATCTAAACGTAACCCATTCGCCTTTGCTAAATCCCGATGAACATATTTTTTTCTGCGAGGTACTTTTTCTTGTTTTCTCCTCCTGTCTTTGTATAATGTATAAATCTGAAACATACCATGCTCCGGGAGTTTCAGAGAAAAAATCTAATGGACACATATTGTTATTATAATCGTAATGATGAATCGACACAGAGAATAAAATTTATCACAATTTCAAAATTATCATGTGCACTGGTACGTGGCCAATTTACGAAAGATTTTTTTTCTCCGAAGCATAACGAAATAAAATCTGGTAATATCCACGTATTCGATACAGAGGAGACCTTCCTCAAAACAATTTCGATTTCGAGTACTACGTATGTACTATGTTACAAGTACTGGCACATGTACCATAAAGAGACAAAATCCTCGAGGTATCAGTCGAATGGCTTTTATACGCATTAAATACCAAAAGACATCTCTCTGACCGACGATTAAATATAATATGTAAATCCGGTAATAAAATAATTTTCGAATAATATCTCACCCAGAAGGGTAATACAGCGGTATAGCCATAAATTAACGTTAGAATATATAACCATTAATGCTGCTGATGGCGAAAACTTATCTTATATAGAGAGACGTTGGATGCTGGTACAGGTACCCTAAACGTATTTAACATTCCGCCCCGGTATTTTGAGCTTCATTCTCTTCCTCTTTGCTTCTTGATTTCTCTATCTACTCGTATCTAGCTCTTGGATATGCCACAGACTCGCTACCCGCGTACCAAAACGTATTACGTTGCTGGGCTCGTAGCAATCGTAGTAGTTTTTACGACGACGCAACAAGAGGGTTGATAAACGAACAATAAAGACCTAAGGAATAATCTAAAAAAGAGAAAGATTTACATCTGTAGTTTCCTCAGCCTCACGTACATCGATAGTACCTATAAAAGTCGTAAAATCTTTATATACCACCTCCGAACCACGCAGATGTAGTATTTACCTTTAAGAATCGAGACTTTTCGAAAGATGAGTCGAAGTAAAAGGGATCGACTTGCAGAGCATTACTTTAATATTCCTGTTACAAAACGTATCTTTATCAACTACTAGTCGTATTGGATAATAATCACAATTCACAGGTGATTGACTTCCTTTTCATTTCCAGCTACGATGCGAAGCAACTAGTCATAGAAGAAAAATACTCAATAAAAATAATGTGTATTAAATCGTTAATTTTTCTGATTTTTTCATCATTTTCTTCAAGGAATTCCTAGAAGTAATCAAAGTTGCCATTAGACTTTTCAAATAATTTTGGAAGTTTTTCCAAGAGAAAAAACAACATTTTAAAAAACTCGCGACGGCTTTCAATTTTGTATAAATTTTATGAATGTACTCAACACAGGATATCAAAACACAAGTTTTTGCATATCACAACCACGAATTTGATATTATGTACATTTCGGGGAAGAAACGAGGTAGTCGATGGTCTAGATGCGGGTGATAGTGTTGCAGCGGCATACCTCGATCTTAGTAAGGCATTTGACACGGTTGATGTTGGGGGTAGAAAAAAATCTGAAAACGCCATTGTACTCTCCAGGTGAAACTATGTAAATATCGAGTTCATCCCGTTTGAAATGTTTTTGAATCTTTCAAGCACCAATTTGATTGTTTAAGCCCAAAAGAGGTTTGAGAGGTGAAAACCTTGAGATCAGCCCTAAAAATAAACATCACGTGGGAAGTTGCATAATAAAAAAAATTGAATTTTTGAAAATCTACGAGTACAAAATTTCTATAAGTAACCTATTTTTAAATTTTTTGTTTTGAAATCCAAAACTGAAAACAAGATGTTTATTAGGGGTGGATTGCACAAATAGTCGAAGAACTATGACCAAATTCATTTTCATTTTGAGGTTCAAGTAATCCCCCTTCCAAAAACAGGACAGGAGGTGCCACTCGAAGGAACATATGGGTCCTCATTAGGGGGCATTTTGAAAAAAATTTGGGTTTTTCACTCCAGCCCTTAAAGAACCTGTTTTTAAGAAAAATGGCACAATTTCAAAAAATTATATTTGATTCTGCGTCAATCTGGACCATTGCCGTCAAAATCCAAGACCATTTGTAGGTTCTACCGAACGGTAAAAAATTTATAAAGCGGGTGTGTTGAGTAAATTCATGTTTTGAAAATATTTTCTTCTCGAATAATACGCATTAATAAAGCCAAAACATCTAAAGGAATCATTTCTGAAATTTTGAAACATTTTGAAATAAAAGGGTACCAATTTTTTAATCACTATTGCCAATTTTGAAAAGGAACTCGAAAATTTTCTAAATGAGATTTCGGCATTTTTTCTCAGTTTTTAAAAATTAGGTAGTAATAGTGACTAAAAAATTGGCATCACTGTGATAGAGGGGAGATATGCCGGACCTGTAAGGGTTATATAGGGTTAAGTATATGTGTTGGTAACACTGATCACGCGTCGCGACACAGGGCTACAAGCCCACGGAGCGGCGCTGCGGCCGATTGTTATATTGTGAAGGTACGTAGTGATCGGACGTGTCGACGCGGTATAATCGGGTTGGTGTATAATAGCCTGTAAAGGCAAGATTGCGTATTATATTAGTTTTAATTGTGTTTAATTATAAGTGATTAGAATTAAGCATAAAGTATCGTGTTGATACGTATTTCTTCGTATAGAAGTGATTTTAGTGTTTTATGTTTATTAATGTACAATACACAGTATTTACACGTGTCGCGTTCTACTTAATTATGTGATATAATTGGTATAGCCTTTAGCCGGGGTAAGTCAATATTCTTATGAGTATTCAGCTTATGCAAGTATCATTCAGTGGTACTTAATATCTTTATATTTACATTGGCGCCTAACGTCAAGTACTTTTTCATTTTTCTGCTTATTGTCTACAGACAAATTGTGAGCCGCCAGAGCTCGTACACGCTTGCTAATTTTTTCTTTTGGTGGTAAATCCGCAAACAAAAGATTAAAAAGTGGCTTTTAAATAATCCTAGCTATAAGTAGGAGCTTTTATTTTGCATTTCGCGTAGGTTAATTTGGAAAAGTTAGCCACGAAGAGGTGAAGCAAAAGCACTCGAATCAACGTGGTACGTGCTGCCACCGCCGCCCCGTCCAGCCGCCGAATTCGGAAAACGGAGCCGTTGTCGCTGCCGCAACCTCGAACGATTTTACCGTCGCAGCTGCTGCTGCATCTAACGTATTTTTTCGACACGAGGTGTTTTCGCGCGTTTTTAAACCGCATAATTTACCACGTTGCGTATGCACACGCATTTCATTGTACGTATTGTTATTTGTGACTTATTTTACCTGTAATAAAATTACACAACTACACAGTAGTGAATTTATTTTTGGCGCGTATGTCAGAATTAAGACGCAGTGAGAGAAATATAAGCCGTGTAGACTACAACGAGGTGTCACTACAAGGAGGAACGCATAGACGTAGTAGAACACAAAGTGTTCCAAAAACTGAAAAACAAATTCAGAAAACTTTAGAAAAATCTAACCTCACACAAAACGACAACATGAATGACAAATTCACATTCACTCCACGTAATACGAACATTCCCGCCCTCCCTCCCGGCGAGGATGACGATATCAAACACTTACGCAACTTATTACAAGAGTCATGGAAATATGACAATACACAAATGCAAGCTATTTACGATAATCAACGTGAATTAGCATCGCAAATTGAGACAACTAAATCGGTAGCAACCGAATCACGAAACATTGCACAAACTGCAGCTCAGAGTGCATCGACATCTGCATCTCACGCACTCGAAGCGCGCAATCAAGCGCAAGACGCAGCTACGAACGTACAAAACGTACGACAAAAATTAGACGAACTAGAGACATGGGCTACTAATTATTCCAACAATTTTGCATCTCTAGATGAAAGCTCAAAGAAAAAATTTCTTGAAAACGACAACAGAATGCGCAGCATTGAACAAAATGCGGCCGCACAAGCACAATTAATAAATAATTGTACCATTAATCAAATGTCATTAACCAATACTGTATTAAAAATACATGACACATTACAGGCTAATCCGAACCAGCGTGCATTAACAGGCGCAGACACGCGACCGACGAAAATTGACTATTTAGCAATGCGCAATGCTGGCGTGTTCTTTAATGAACAACGACGTTATTTCCCATACGAATACATTAATGCATTTGAGGAATACATTCTCGGATTTAACGTTACTGAATTCATGAAGGCTGCAGCTTTTCGCGCAAACATAGATACAAAAGACCAATGGGCCTTCAAGAGCATTAATATGCAAGTGCATGTATACGCAGATTTACGTACAAATTTCCTAAATTTTTACTGGAACGCAAAAGCACAGCAGGATGCTGAAAACTTTTGCGACGACGCAAAATACTGCCGTTCATTACCAGAAATCATTGGATTTATGATACGATGGTTGGAAAATTTCAAAAATTCCACAATTAGAGATGAAAAATTCATCGTTGACATGATGAGAGATAAGACACCGAAAATGTACGCAATATATGTCCAAAAACCGGACCTAACAATTGACGAATTTATTGACATTTTAAGACAAATAGCAAAAAAGGAACACAATCCTAAACATAAAGAGCTAAAATATACACCAGAAAAATTTACGAAACAAAACACTAACATACCTGATTTACGCACAGCGCAAACTAATCTATTAATGCAACAGCAACAAATGCTACAAAATTTTCAACCCAGATTTACACCGGAGCAGTATGCTCAATTTTACAATCAACAAATGAATCAAAGATTCAACAGACCTCAAAACCAAAATAATTGGAACCAAAATGGTCAAGGTTTTCGAAGACAACAAAATAATTACCAAAACAGCGGCCAACGCCAACAAAACAACAGATTTCAACAAGGTACACAGAGACCACCCCTACCAATACAAGGTAGGCAACATCAACCTAATACGGATACGACGGTAGCTATCTACAAACCTCCACAAGGAGGAAACCAACAACAAACCTTACCAGTAAAACAGCTGGAAATGGAAGGCATAATGCCAGACTATGGTCAAGAGTATACACCCGACTACGGATACGACAACTACGGCAATTATGTCGATTTTAATAGCACAAATTACGACGATAATTTGGACGATAGCTACCCGGATACATCCTCAAATCAATCACAAAATTATTTCGAAACACCAATGGTCCAACCACAAGCACCCATGGCATACCAGTACCCACCGGTATTTCAGACACCTACTTATTACCCCTACCCGCTAATGCAAATGCAAATGCCGACTTTTATGCCACAGGTGGATCCAAGTGCGCTCGCTGCGCAACAAGCCGCATTACAAGCGCAAATTGACCAACAAGCTGCGCAGCAGCAACAAGTAAGTGCAACTCAAGCGACACTTACAGCGCCCGTAAACGCATTAAACCAAGCTGCACAGCAGCAAACAACTCAAGCACAAATCACAATTTTACCTCCTCCGAAAAAAGAGACAGAAGAGGAGAAGAAAAAACGTTTAGAAAAGGAAAAAGCTGACAAGCTTACGGGAAACAAATAGAGCTAGGCGATGCGGAGGCTTCGTCTAGCAAGAAACTACCTCGACCTATTATGCAAAAAAATGCATTTACGGAAGACTATGTATGGATTGGCGATGGAATCGTACACTTTATAAGACGAGGAACGGTACGCAGAGCCGAGCAACTCCCTGAATACATTAGGGACCAAATTGATATTCGAACATTGGCAAAAATAATCAATAAAACGAAATTTCCAAAAAATGCCAAATACATATTGTCCGCAGGACAAATTGAATTCAATTACTTCAATGCTCCGACAGATCTGGTAACAGAAAACTTACGTTCAATCGTAAACTCACTGCTAGAAAAAGGAGCAGAACGAATAATACTACTAATGCCGATAGCAAAACCACCGAAAAAAGGTGAACAAGGTACAAGCTTACATCGATACAAAGAGTATCGTAAAATGTTTCAAGACATAGCAGACGACCACCCAAGGGTGACATTTCATAAGCAAATAGCTTACGAATTCCTACGCACTGAAACAGTCGAAAGTGACAAAAAAGGATGGTTCATTCAACCCGAAGAATCACCTAACAAAGAAGTAATGCCAATTGAGGCTACTTTCCACTATTGTCAACAATACGACAGGTATTATCCCGACATGGCGATGTACCCAATCGTGATGGACTTGTTATGCAAAATATTGCTAAACCTAGACGAATCAGGCGAAGAAATGCCCAAAACAGGCAGTCTGTTAAAAGAACCGATTAGCTATGTACGAGAAAATGAATTCAGTGAATGCTGTACACAGAAAACTCAGGACAGAATTCAACTTAATCGCAACATGATGAAAACTTTAGTAGCTGTTTTAGCTCAAAAGGTAGACATACATCCAGCTACTGGAGAATACATGCGAAGAGAATTTCGCTCACAAGATAATGAAAAAGCCGAATTCGTAAGAATAACTTACGATCCACCGGCTAAAAGCGCACAACTATCAAAACCTTACAACTCAGAAACGGCTATAAAGCCAAGATCAAAGAAACACATCTTAGACGAAGAAAAACAAATTGAAGAGGACGATAAAACTGACATTGAAAATGAAATAAAGACATTTGAGGTAAAAGCCTTGAACATGAATGGTACCATACCACCCGACAAAAAAATACAATACGAATATTACGAATACGAGTCAATACTCGGACTGAAAAAAATAAGAATTGACAACCTCGGTAATCGAGAAATTTACGAAGACAAAGCGAGTCAAATGACACCTAACGATCGCTTGAATGAGGCAATATTAATGATGCCTGACATAATGGACTTAAATGACGTACAATTATCCTTTGTAGGTAATTTAAAAGACGATCCATACATTAACATATGTAGACATAACCCAGACGACGAGGAAAACCCTAACCAAATAAGAAAAATCGAATTAACCTTAGAGCAAAAAGCTTTAGACATTTTAGAATTGTGACGCGGTGAGCGATACCATACCATATGTCGGCAAAATTTTTTTTCGTTTTATTGTGGTTTCTGGTAGTGTTTTTCTTCCTCTTTTCAATGGTGCAAACAGATTTTCAAAATATTAAAATCTGACAAATTTGCAAAATTTCAAAGTTGCGTATTTTTTGAAATTCAAAAACCAAAATTCTGAGAAAAACGTGTTTGAAAGTTTGGGTTATTTTTGTAACATTTTTAATTTTTTTTTTTTTTTTTTTTTTTTGATTTTCTTCATATTTTAATGGTTTTACATCATAATATTTTTTTTTTTTTTTTTTTTTGACATTTTTTTATGAAAAGCACTTTTGTAAAACCGGTTTTTCACCACTAAAACGACGTGTTTGAGATCGGTGGGTACACCCATTCCAAAGTATAGGCTTCATAGTATATGAATCGACAAAAAAATTTTTTTTGATATTTTCTGACTTTTTCCATGAAAACGCGATTATCTCAAAAAAAAGTTTTCCGACATATGGTATGGTATCGCTCACCGCGTCACAATTTATGAAAACAAATGAGAGCGAAGCTCGTCACGAAACAAATATACAACGACCTACAATAGACACAGAGGACTACTACTGTGCAATACCAATCTTCATTGACAACGTCCCACTACCAGCCCAGCTGGACACGGGGGCATTGCCCAACGTAATGACAAAACAAGTAGTAAACTATTTAACTAGAGAGCATCCTCAATGGATCAAATACATAAAACTGGAACATCCAGTAAACTTAAAATTAGCTGATAATAAAATAATACAAGCGATGACTCACATCGCTGAACTATGTGTACGTATAGGCAACCATATGCTAACGATGCCTTTTTACATTTTAGACACAAATGACTATGGCCTAATAATAGGTAGATTATCGTTACGTTATTTAGGTATTAAGATTGACTGTAAAGAAGGTCAAGAACATGCTTTATGTAGACCAAAAAACGGTCGACCATTTAACATTCCATTCCTCACAGAGGATGAACGTTTCGAACTTACACCGTCATTTGGTTATGGTAGTTTACCACTAAAAAAGATAAAAGTCTTACCACAAAATGTACATAGTACAGTACACATGATAAAAACTCAAACACAATACTTAGACGAAGATTGGGCACACGAACAAGAAAAAGCCAGAGAGCTTTACAAGAAAAACATGCGTAATGATTTAAACAATCTAGTAATTAAAGGGTGGATTACACTCGAAGAAGCGAACAACGCTTGGAAGGAACTAGAGGAGTATTGTGACATTTTCAGCTTCAATGCTGGCAAATACAAGGGCGAACAAGTCCGATTTAAATTCATAAATGACATAAAAGAACCTGACTTAAAAAAATGGAGAGGAGAAAAATTCCGACCCTCACAAAAGATAATTGAATCTTTACGAAGAGCAATATCCAAAATGCTGAAACTAGGCATAATCAGACCATCAAGGTCAAACTACATTAATACTACTGCTCCAGTAATTAAAAAATCTGGAGACATACGTTTATGCCTAGATGCTGACGAATTAAACGCAATTTTACAGAAAGTACTTACTGAACCAAGTCCGATAGAATGGATTATTTACGAAAACACAAGTGACAAATATTTTTGTACTCTTGATTTTACGTCAGGATTTTGGCAACTTGTTCTACATGAAGCATCACGAAAATTTACAGCGTTTCAAGTATGCGGACAAGTTTATGAGTTTTGCAGACTCCCTTACGGTTTAAAAATATCAAGTGGCGAATTCGTCCACATGATGAACAAAGTCATACCTGACCAAAAAGGAATCACAAAATTCGTCGATGACGTGAAGGTATCTGGAGCTACATTCCAAGAAACACTTAAAAGATTACTCTACGTATTCGAACGTATACGTGAAAATGGACTGAAACTAAATCCTACAAAAACACAATTTTTTCGCGAATATGCGGAGCACTTGGGATTTGTAATATCCAAAGACGAAATTTCTAAACAAAAGGATAAAGTCACTAAATTTATGGAATTCGTAGATAAACATACGAACAAAAAAGGTAAATTCCACATCACTACAGTAAAACAATTACTCCAATTAATTGGACTTACAGGTCTATACAGGAATTTTATTCCTAATTACATGCAATTATTGCGCCCCATCTACAACTTGACTGTAGGTAAAAGTGCTAAAGATGGCAAAATACTGTGGGGCCCAGCCCAAGAAGAAGCTTTTGAAAAGCTAAAGACAGAATTTTGTGCAGACTTCAAATTAAAGCCACCACCGCCTGACGTCGAGTTATATCTTGATACATACGTAAGCGAAGATGCTATGAACGCAGTGCTATTTTATATCACCAATAAGGATAAAAAAGACGAACAGAAGCATATATGCTTATTTGTATCGATTGCATTCGAAGCACATCAAAAGAATTTCACACCTTTTGATAAGGACATGATGGCATTAGTCCAGGTACTTAAACGCCTACAAATGTGGGTATTCGGACGTATAATTCACGTAAAGAAAGGCTTGTTAGCCACAATAAACAAGTACAGAGACATGATGCAAACGCATCGCAAAGCAGCGTATTGGATTACGATGCTAAACTGTTTTGATCTACAATTTACTATGACTAAATCAAACAGAATGCTCTATTTAATGAGAGCACCTGAACTTGAAATTAAAAATTTCGAAACAATGATTTCTACTTTTGACTTGAAATTTTTGGACGAAAATGTCCCAAGACTTTTTGACAAAATGTCAAATATCTCAAGATTTCAACAAACTGACGAAAACTGCATCGCTATGATGAAAATAATGAAGGAATACATACCTATCAAAAACAAGAAAGACCTAGAGAAAAAGAAACGATTACTAAATCGATACAAAATTGTAAATCAATGTAATACAAATATCGGAGAACGTACAGAATCCGACACAGACGAAGAAATTCAAGACACTGTGAAGAAAAAAGAAATTCTAATGAAAAGACTGGATGACGATACATACGTTCCTTACTTACCAACAGAGCTCTTTTACGACACAGTCGATTTTCTACACACTGCCTATGGCCATACTAGCGCAAATAAATTAGACGCAGCATTTCGTCGGATTTATTACCATCCAAATTCACTCGATTACATTCGAGAAATAACCAATGCATGTATAATATGCAAACTTAATAAAAACTACGCTCAGCCAAAAGTGCTCGAATATGGCAAAATAGAAGCCTACTCAATTGGAGAGGTACTCTCCGTAGACATTTATGGACCAGTTCCAGCTATACAAGGGGCACCTAGGTACCTACTAGTTATTAAAGACATTTTTACTGGAAGAAATTGGCTAAGATCAATGCCAGAAATCAAAAAAGAAAATGTTTGTCGAGAGATGAAAATGGTCCTAGAATGGATAGACAAAATGGGCATCAAGCCTAAAAAAGTAATCTCAGACAATGGGAAACAATTTATAAATGACGACTGGTATAACTTGCTTGAAGACCAAAACATAAAAGTAGCGCATACAAATGCGTACAATCCGCAATCGTCGTCTGTTGAACGTACGATGCGAATTATTGGAGACAAACTCCGTACAAAAATTAATAAAATACACAATCCTTTTACAACACATTTATGTTGGCACAAATTCGTCGAAGAAATTGAAGACGAAATTAATAACACACCAGGTCCATTTGGATTTAAACCTAATGAGGCTTGGGGAATAAAAGACTGCATAAATGATAGAATGCCACACAAAGGAATCGATTTCGATTTCAGACACAAATTGATAAAATTACTACAAAAATTAGCAAAAATTAAACTACCTTCGATGACAATCGAACAAAACCAAAAAACTACATTAATTCCTGAAAAGGATGTATACTCGGATCCAGACGGCTACGCGAGAGTGACAGCCGATGGAGCTTGCTCCAAAAATGGAGATGACGATGCCGTGGCAGGCATTGGAATATGTTTTTCACCTGACTGCACAAAAAATATTTCGCAGAAATTAGAATTTGATGGCGAATTTAGCCTATCTAACAACTATGCCGAACTAAAGGCAATCATCGTTGCACTAGAGACAATGCTAAGAAACAAATTTAAGAAAGTAAAATGCTTCTCAGACTCTAACTATGCAATTAAAGCATTAAACTACACCGTCAATAGATGGCAACAAAACAATTGGCTAAACTCACGTAAGAAGCCAGTACATCACAAAGTTCTATTTGAAAGAATTTTGGAACTAGTGAAAAAATTCACAAGTGTACAATTTATACACGTTTATGCTCGCAAAATCGAGTACACAAATGTGATCGCAGATCAATTGGCGAAAAAAGCAGTCTACACGACTGACCACATGAAATCTAAAGTTGACTCGATGACTCCTTCTCAAATTATTGAGAATTACATACGCGAAAGGCGTAGATTACAACGTATTGAAGAAGAATACAAGTACAACAAGGAACATCCTGATCCTACTATCCTGAAAAAAGGAGACATGGTTCTACTTACGAACCACAAACAATCCAGTAGGGATAAATGTACTGGAGAAAAATTCTACCCTAAAAAAGTGGGTCCCTACTTAGTAATAAAACGTACAGGAATAAATTCCTATCTACTAGAGCCCACAGATGACTCAAACATTAATCGCGTAGCCAACATTAGGCAACTTACTCTATTCCTAACTCAAAAGGAAATTGACAGAATGGAGAAAGACGATAAATTACACTCATATATCGATCAACGAAAAATGATAGACAAAATTAAAGAATTTTTAAACAAACATAAACATGATGATCAAAAATCATCAACAACTGACTCGGAAGAAGACATACTTGAAAGAATTCAAGGAATACCATTGGCTACAGATGCTGAAAAGAAAACTTTTCACGAAGGATCGAAAATGGTCATTAGGAAACTTATAGCAGTAGCCAGAGAACAGAGATTAAAATTACGAAATCAGAAGAAACTCGAAGCACAGCTTCAACCTAAAAAAGACGAAAATGAGAAAACTGAAAATTCTCAAGACGAAAACTACGTAGACGAATCTACTGGGGCACAAAAAGCTCGGAGATTACGAAAAAAGCTGTATAGAAAGCGTAAACAAGAAAAAACTGACAATGAAGCTAAAAAAGCTGAGATTAAAAAGAAAAAGCGAGTAAAACTCGCAGCTAATTTCTCAAAAACAGAAAACGAATCTACGTCAAAGAAAATGGTTACAAACCAATCAACACCTAAAGTTGCTAAAAAGCCTACAACTACTCTAACAGCTGGGGCACAATCCCAACCGTCAACGAGTGGATTAAACTTACGTCGATCAGAACGTATGGCTGCTTATAGACAGAGAATGGGTCCCACAAAACCTAAAAAGCTAAAAGCTTCACCTAACGTCATTGACGTAGACGCTATCAACGCAGTTGATTACACTGATGGAGAATACATCAATTACTTTGCACCTGATCCATGTGACTTGATTAAGGAAGAGACTGAAATCTCAGATAACGAATCTGAAATCGACTGGAGCAGCGACGATGGCCAATCGGTCATAATGTCACTCACAGACGATGACGATGTAGATCAAACCATGGTCGAACAGGAAAAAGTATATGATGCCTCGTCAGACAGCAGCTCAAACTCAGACACTTCAATTGACAAAAATAAAATACTTAATAAGAGTGATGACGTAAAGAAAATCACAATTTTAAAACGTCCTTCACAGAAGGAAATAGAAAATATGATCAAAAGAGATCTCGACTTTGAACCCACAGAGGTTTACGACAAAGCTAATGAAGCTGAAAAACACAAAATAAAACAAAAATTTATTGAAAATTACACTAAATTGTCAAAAAAGATGAAACCACGATTGAATGCATGCGTAGACAAAATCGTAGGAGATGCCTCGATGAAACGCTACTTCAAACACCAAGAACAACTTGAACGATTAAAAATGAAGGAAAATCAGGAAAAACTACGCCAAGATATGGCGGAAAGACGTGAGAGAAGAATACTGATGGAAAAAGCTAAGAAAAAGCTTGAAAGTTTAAGAAAAAATGACGCTACGTAAATATTTACGAAAAAATCGGTAAATTTGCGACTAGATAGGTATCATACCTACTTAACCAAAATATGCATAAAAAATTTTCTAGACAATTTTCATTTACTCCCTACTTCGGTACTAAACCAACGCAGTTGAAAATTTTGAAATCGGATCAAAGTTCACAAAGTCAATTTTTCCCTCAAAATGAGGTAAATTCCCTTCGAGGGAAAAAGAGAAAAATAATTTCTATCACCTATTCGACTAACGGAAAGTATTTCGATTGTAACGATTTTCTTATTTGTGCCAATATCGAAGACGTAAATTTCGAAGTGAAAAAGATCATACGCGAGTGACTAGCTAAACGAAAGTGCGAAATAAAGACATAGTGCGACTTTTCGGGACATTTTTACAAGATTCGTGCAACGAAAATCACAATGGCGATCTACAATTTCGTACTCGAAATTCGCCAAACACGGCAAGAGGCAATGATCCACATTGATCTTATGAGTGATCTGGGAGACGCAAACAGACAAGTACGAATTGCAACTTTTCTAAACTGGATGCGCAGACTTCAAATCTTCAATGAACCGGAAATCTCAAGCAGAAGCGAATTAAGGATTACGGTGACTCAAATTGCTAGACGCGGAGACAGAATAAGAACGACGGTTAAAATCAACGGACAAATTCGAGCTCGCCCGTCTATTCCGATAGGTACTTTTAGAGAGATTTTCCGATCCTTTGGAATCCGTCGACCTTAAGCAAGAATTAAATTTATCTTCGAAGAAAAACTTCGTATGACTCTGAGTCACAGACTCAATTCATTGCGAGGCAATCGCTACGACTCAAACTTCTTGGCTAAAAAGCTCAATTTACGATAAGATAGACTAGAATTTATTTGACTAGAACTAAGATTATAAAACCTGTTTTTTGAATAAAATTCATTTCGATAAAAACTGACTCGACTATTTCTTAGGTAACATACAAAGACATGGTAAGTAAACTTATAAACTATGGTAACTAAAAATACTGACTAGAAAAACCGAATTTGAAATTCGCTTCAAGACTTCACGATCCAGATACGTAAGTACTAGGTACAAAATAGGTAAGTAATGCCTACATGATTGAATAATTACATCCAATTACTCAAAACCATGTTCGACTAGCGAATACATAAAAAATGACTTTCCAAAAATTTCGAAACACATTTCGAACCAAAATTGATTTTTTAATATTGCCACACGCATCACCTCTTGAATCGAAGACAAAATTTTTCCAAAACCAACGAATGAACAAAATTAGACAAGTTTATTTCGTGGAATTCATCGAACACGATGAAAGCGACGTTTGGCAACATAGCCAACACAAACCGATTCAATCGAGCTGATTGTATCAGCCGATTTCATGACTAGATTTTTCACATAAAACAACAAGTTTTTATCAAAATTATACAACAAAGTAAAAATATTCTTATACTAAAAGAATCACAGACGAATTAGAAACATTTCTATCGAAACAGAATTTTGAATAATTAATTAGCAACTGAAATATGACGTAAAATTAATCGAAATCAAGCATAGTTTGACACGTTTGCGTTTGGACAGCAGAAATTCTTGGAACTTATCGTAGTTACCACTACAAACACATCACTTACACGATCGGCTCGCAACTAGCCGCCAGACCGGCGCCATTTTCGCCAACCGAACGCTACGAACGTAGATGAAGTAGGTAGGTGGGGGACTCAGATAAGCCAACACAACCGGCTGCATCGAGCGACACGCCGTACTTTGCGAACATTATTGTTTTGTTCTCCGTTCGGGTATGTGCTTGCTCGTATACTTTTGCGAATTTCTGCTCTTTTAAGTGGAAAGTTTTTATAAAACGTGTCTCCTTTGACGTGTAATTGTGCGAATCACTTCGCGAACTATTTTCACCGTGATTTATCGAAAAATCCAAACATTTTTCGCGACTTTGTGCGAAAGGATTTCGGAATCCAAAGTGCGCTCGGTAGTGAGACGTGCGATTCAAGTCACGACCACATTTTTGGTGTAAAGTGCGAAACTTTTTGAGCTCGAAAGCTCAAATAACAATCGTGAGTGCGAATGTCGGAAGGTGAGAAAGTTTACGAATTTCCACCAATCGAAAAACGGCTCGCGGACATAGACCCACAGTGGAAAGTGTCGACGAATCCGAACGTTTCCGACGACGAAGTATTAGCGACGCAAAATCGCGATTTCTGTGCCTACTACACACAGAAATTTGGACTGGCCACGAAACCTGGTGATTGGATTCGAGTAGCGCGAAAAATCGTGAAAGAGGCCAAACCTGGACCAGACGAGACAACTTCAAGTACGAAAAGTACTGATAACGACAAAGACGGTGAGTGTAAATAATAACACATATTTATTTTGCTTTTTAATGCATGACTTAATTTACGTAAAATCGAAACATCCGTGAACAAGTGCCGAATTTTATCGCGAATTTTTTTCTTTTTATTTTGCTTCACAGATGGCGTCGCTTCCAGCACTCGTATGCGAAAAGTGCCGTCTCGTAATTTTCAAGCCCGAGATAACGAACGACCTAAAGGAAGCCGCCACCACGCTCGCAACAAGCGACTGTAGACACGTATTTCACGCAGCATGCGTAAAAGAAATGTGCAACGAGGCAAGCGCCAACGGACAACAAATGGTTCTCTGTCCTCGTACGCAGTGTAACAAGACACTTTACGCCTCACAATTTCACCTAATACAACCTACGCTACAAGCGATAGACCTACGTGCGTTGGCAGACGCAACCGTGGAAGTTGAAGCTCAATTTTGGCAAGACAGTCACGCCACTAGTGAACAACAAATTGTTCAAACCCAAGCTTTAGTAGCGAAGTTACAGGCAGAACTTACGAGCACAAAAACTCAACTAGCAAAGACAAAGAGTCTTTACCAATTAGCTTTGTCAAAAGCTAATGAGAATCGTTCACGCTCACGCTCGACTACACCAGCGAGAAATGCTGACAATGCGTCAAAAACACTCAGCACAGCTGCTAATATACTATCAGTCCAATCTGACAACACGCTTCAACCGGGTACAAGCTCGATGGAAGCATCGACCTCCGCTCCAACCACATACGCAGCCGCAGCTGCACTGCAACCTGATTTTGAACATATTCAACGACCATTACACGAATATCGTCCGCCCTTAGGAGGAAGTCAGGGCAAACCTTTGCCAACAGGCAACATTCAAAAGAGTTTTGCGCCGAATCCAGCGATTAGAGGCCCAGCTCCGACTCCAACCTACAATTCACAACAACAGATGTTACAACATCAAATGCCGCCGCCACCGCAACCACGAGGAACTGTGCCAAGCAATATTCGCATGTCGAAAGCGAATCAACAACGCGCCGCAGCAGCGCAGCAACAATTGGCACCAAATGCCAACGTAAATCTGGCAGCAGCTAGACCTGACCACGTACCTCCTCATGTCTCGGTGATGGACCAGGTGCCACAATATGATGATCAAGGCCAATTAATACCACCTGCGCTACACGTGCCATCAACTCAAAAACGCAGCATTTACCGAACACAACCGGTAAAAAGCCGAAGCAAAATAGAACGTGAAAAGAAAGGACCTTTCGCACAGACGAAACGAGAACACGATCGATTTTTTCGACGATACGCTATAAAAGCAACAACGTTATTTCCATTTTTTCCACTGCAATTTTATCCATGCAAATATACACTCCTCGCGACGTTTAACAACCAAGCTGCGAACGGCGTATACACTGCAATTGCAGCCCAAGACATCTTAATGATGGGAGACGGGTATATTTGGGGAATGATCCAATATATGCTTCGACTACGACAAAATATGCTACAAGCATTACATCCCGGACTATACGGACGAAATTTAAGCATCGTCGACTTAATCGAATGCTTAGTGAATTTAAAAAATGCACCAAAGAGAGTTATGTACTCAATCGGAAACTGGGATATGTTTAACGGCATGCCAGCCCGAACTTTCCGCGAACACTATGCGGTACTATTAAGACAACTGCGAAAATATAATGTACGAGAAATCTACATTATGCCGCTAGTATATTTCCCCGACCAAAATGAGCAGACCGTAGAGGCTTACATGAAGGTATTCACAGACTCGTGGTCCAGAACCTTCAACGGAATCATTGAAATAATGGGACCAGAAAACTTTTTCGGCAACATGAGACCGAATATGGACGATTTTGGACCGTGGTTCGAGCCAGAGGTCTATCACGATTACGTTTTCGCCATCAGAGACGATCTCATTATGCCGCCGAAAGATCCGAAAGAGCGGGAACTTGAAGATAATGAAGGCGAAGAAGACACGTACCAATATTACGACGATGACAATTCTTCGGAATATTCACAATCTTCTCAACACTTCATTCCACATGACGACGAATTTCCGGAGAAACAAGCCGAATTACAATTCGAAAGTCCAGGAACGGACTACATACCGATTGGTCAGCAACAAACTGGAAAGGGCAACAACGCACACGTAAACGCTGGACTTAGCCAAGCCAACTTGGAGCAATTTAACGCTCAAAATGTGCAACAAGCACAACAACACGTTGCTATGGAAGGCATCGAAACGACACCTGAAACGATACAAAAAATTGTCGAAGTTCCAGGAGGACATAAAATGATGAATATTTCGACGAACCGATTTAATCAAGCATGCGACGAATTAAGTCAAACACTTGAGCAACACGCTCCTGAAAACTCTCCAATACAACAATTTGTAAATACACAAATTGGTCGACATCAAGGACTACCGCCAACGGTCGACAAACCAGCGTACAACGTTAATCGAGATGGAAAACCCATCAACTTTGGACAAAATCCACCAACTCCAGAAAAAATGGAAGGAGTGGAATTCACCTCACAACCTGGAACCATTCCATTGTCCGAATACAACTCTACTACACATCCTAGTACGCCACAGGCGCCGGTAAATACCACACAAGGATCTACAGGATCGTCACCGAACAAATCAATGATCGCAGCAAACTTTTCGGCGAGTACGCCGAAACCGCAACGTCAAAACAATGACGCTACTAATGTTGATGATAACGTAAATGCTTCAATATCGCATGAAAATGCCGATGAACCACAAGCATAAATACGATACAATCGTAATCACATTTTAGACACAGTCTAGCTATAACAAAACCTAGTGAAAATTTTCAAATTGAATAACGACTCAATAAAAATATTTAATTTTGGCATTCTTGGAACAAAGTTTCAAACTCAAAATTGTAGGTACCTATCCGAGTAAAAGTAGGTACTGATAAATTCAAAACAGGTTTGAACCTAGGGACAAAATTTTCACTAGTATTTTTTCATCAAATTTCCACTCGAAGTCTTATTTATTTTCGTAGTTTTGATCTTTGTTTATTTTTCAAAATCGAGTGGACTAACGTAAAAATTCAAAAAAAAAAAAAAAATGAGTCGAACTATTTGTCCACATATTCGCACAGCGAAATACACTTTGTAAATATTTACCCACAGGGTATTCTAATAATCATTTTTCCAACAGCAATCATCGAAGAACTCCACGTAATGCTACTGACTTGGCATCACCGTAACCAAGGCGAGGTAAAAATTCCGCCAACGCTTTATTTTCCATCAACGTCGTTATCGATATTCGAAGAAGTCAACTTTAACAGCCGACGATAATCATCTGTATTTTGGTTCGATAATTGATTTATGTTATACGTTGCAGTTTTTCGATCGATATTTGCTGATTGTTGTAAATTTAAACACATGTAATTTTGATACAGTCACAGACTGATAAATTTTGTTTATTTTAATTTTGTTTCTGAAAGGACTGATTAGATTTAGTTTTATTTTTAAGAAATCGACAAATTATCTTTCGATGCGTATTACAAATTATCTTTCGATGCGTATTTTTGACCAGTTGTTTTTTATTTTTGTATAAGTTTTGTATTTTTTGACGCATCGAACAGTCCTGTTCCTTTAATATTTTGTACTTTTGTAAACATTGTAGAATGTTTTATTTTTAGAAGTTCTAAGTTTTTGTACATTTTTTCACACTCGAGAGTCAACACGACGTACTACCACAGGTAGATGACAAGTACCTTCAACTTTGATGCACAGCATCCAACTTTCGGTTCGCTTCTTCGACTTTGTCTTGTCTTTCCGTTTCGATTCGGGGGTTTGAAAAAATTTTCTAGATTAGGGAAAAAGTCTTTATTTTTGGATACTGTCGCAAGATAGCATCTACATACCCGATGTTTCTTGCTTCGTGTATTCTGCTCTTATCGATTGCTCGTATCTTCGGATGCGACAGTGGGTGGTGCAGGGTGCCGAAGGGGAGCTTCGGGGGGTATTGCTACTCGCACAGTGGGCTAAATTTGGCTTTACTCTGCCTCGAATTTCCCACAGTGGAACACCACGAGGGGCAGAGTCTGCTCCCACAGGGACCAGCCTTACAGCTTCGGCCTACCTTCCTCTTTCTTATCCGTGCTTTCCACGAATGGTCTTACTCATTGAGTAAAGCCACGAATGGGGCATATGATAGAGGGGAGATATGCCGGACCTGTAAGGGTTATATAGGGTTAAGTATATGTGTTGGTAACACTGATCACGCGTCGCGACACAGGGCTACAAGCCCACGGAGCGGCGCTGCGGCCGATTGTTATATTGTGAAGGTACGTAGTGATCGGACGTGTCGACGCGGTATAATCGGGTTGGTGTATAATAGCCTGTAAAGGCAAGATTGCGTATTATATTAGTTTTAATTGTGTTTAATTATAAGTGATTAGAATTAAGCATAAAGTATCGTGTTGATACGTATTTCTTCGTATAGAAGTGATTTTAGTGTTTTATGTTTATTAATGTACAATACACAGTATTTACACGTGTCGCGTTCTACTTAATTATGTGATATAATTGGTATAGCCTTTAGCCGGGGTAAGTCAATATTCTTATGAGTATTCAGCTTATGCAAGTATCATTCAGTGGTACTTAATATCTTTATATTTACAACTGTAATTCGTAATCAGTAATCACCCAGTTTCACAAATGATATCTTTCGACGTTTCGACATAATTAATGTGTAATACTTCCGAAAAAAAATTCAAAACACTAATTTATCTAAAAATAGGCGATTTGCAAATTTTCAACCCGTCAGTACAACTTTAAATGGTTTTGGATTTTTACTAGATGAACATAGCACCACAAATACTATCTTTTAGAACCAGGTTATTTTTCCTAAAACTGGTTGAGTTGGAGCTAGAGTGAAAAACCACGATTTTTTTGAAAATGCCATCTCTTTGAGGACTTATATCTCCCTTGCAAAATTACCTCTGAATCGTAAATTTTTTAGGGGGACTTTCAACTCAAAATAAAAACTTACACTGAATTTGGTCGAAATCATGTTCACATTTTATTTAAGCACTTGAAAATTGATACCCCACTCATAAGTCCAGAAAGATTTTTAAAAATTTCAAATATTCTAAGCTTGTAATCAACATTTAAACTCACTTGACAAAAAATTGTTTTCAATTTTCCAAAGTTAGATACAGAAATTAATAATTTTTAGTTGAGTAAGCTTCTGAAAACCGCTACTTATTTGCTGATTACAAAAGAGTTTTTGCTGATAACTCATCAATTGCTTATCACACCTTTTCCATTTTTTCAACTTTTTGCAATTACGAGTTACATGAGTAGTACAAAAACTATGCCAAATAAAAAAAATTCCCAGGTTATAATTTTCGACAAAAATTACGAGATTAACGCAAAAATCAATCATACTCCGTACCATAAACCTGTGGACAAATCACTCCGCAAAAAAAAATCACCTGCTTTCCACACTCGTTTTTTTAAAAAAAGTCCCACTGAATAATTTCCGTTTTTAATACAATTAATCAAACGGCCAGCGACCATAGTGGTATTACAGCATCCGCTGCGGAAAAATTCATAAAAAAACGACCGTCTGTAAATTTACTCGCAGATATTGTAACTTTCACATCATTAATTAAATAACTAATACCTTACGACGATGACGGTGATGCTGGGGAAAAAACGAATTAATTTTCCTTTTATTTATTACCTACTTTCAATCGAAGGGGTAAAAAGTGTAACCACGATGTCACCATGTCAAACTCGAGCCATCGTGTTGAAAAATGAATAGAGAAAAAAGTATCAACCCAGTCGATGGCAATTAATTAGGATATCGAGGCTTTATCGAGGGTGAAAAAAAAATAACAGGGCGTCGTTTAGTTGAAAGAAGAAAAAAAACAGGTAGGTAAACAAATTGAAAGCGACATAAAAAAGCTTTGGATCCACATACGTAGGTACTAGGTACATAGGATAGCCTAAAGAATTGCAGAGCAATGCATGTGTAATACCTACAGCATATGTTATTCGTAAATAGCCAAAATACATTGTATACGTAAATCAAGTGTATTATTCTGAGAGTAATCATCGAGATTTCAAGTAAGTAACTTCCTTTTTTTTATAGATAACACATAATTTGTCACGAGACATCCCATTGAAAATCACCTTAATCTGGATTTTGGAAAGGTAAAGGTAACCAAGTAAAAGAAACAAAGGTTTCATACGAGCAGGATACAGTGACGTAGCCAAGGGGAGGAAAGCTGACTGAAGCCATCGCTTCCCGGTCTATAGTGATTATAGAAAATAAAATACACCAGAATAGCTGTTTTTTAGTTTTTTGTACAATTCTTTTGAAAAAATTTCGTTTTCGCTTCGCTTGAGTAATACTTTTTCATGTTTGATTTGGGTACACCGGTACACGGTACACACAATCAAAAGGAGTCATTAATATAAAGGTGGTATGGAGGTTGAGAACTCTAAATAGAGTAAATTCTTATTTTGGAACATATTAGAGGTACTCTGAGGAAGTCTCGATGATTACTCTCAGATTAACACACTTTATTTACATGTGTATTTTAGCTGTTTACGAATAACGTATGCTGTATTACACATGCATTGCTCTGCACCATACCTGTTTATTATACTGATTACAAGCAAATCAAGGGACTGGGAAGATGATTTTTTACTCGATTTTTACCTACTTCCTTCCCCATCTTCAACGAACAAATGATTCGTTTCCACAAGTGCAATTTCTTTTAAACTCTTTCTCGCGCTTTAAACTTGTTTGAAAATTCTTCGCCCAAAGCTTTCCCTACAGCCTTGTTGATAACTTCTAATTTTCAACAAATACTTCTTTTCACAGCTTGTACATTTCCAACCCAATCGTTTGTTTCATTTCCCTTCCATTTTTTCCTCAACGAATACTTGAATACACGCGATACAAATTTTTCATATTTTAGTTTCTGCCTCATTCCTCCCTTAGCCTTATATTTCACTCTTTAATGCCATTTTTTTTACAAGCGAGTAATTTTACATTTGTTATTTCATGCATATTATAAGTAGGTATACGAAGACTCTCGTGCGAATGAATTATCGCTATTCCAGTGCGTTGTACCATTGAGATTTCCTCGTCGCTCGAAAGCGTAATTTTTCTTTATTTCTAGGCTGATGCTGGAAAGTCGAACGTTTAGGCGGGAATTTTTTTCAACCTTAAATCGTTCCTAGGGGGATGACGATAGTAACATAACGAGCCATTTTGCTCGTGAAAAATAATACCTAAGAATAATTCCAACATTACTCATTGCAAAATGATCTGAATTTTTAAAAATCACCTTGAATACCTTATCATTTTTGTCCAACTTCATTAAAATACATATGTAGATTAGCAAATATAGTGAAATTTAATTTTTTTTTTAATAGAAATTGGGACATTGAAAAGTGAATTTGTACAAACTATCCAACAATAGGCATCATTATCAAGTTCTTGAAAGTAACTTCATACTATAGCTTGCTTTTTTGTTTCAATGTTTTTTCAGACTTACCTGGTAAAATTCAGTCGTTGTCATATTATAATATTTTATTGATGCATTTACTACTGCATGAAAACTCTATCACTCATCTTCAGAAAAAAATAGGTAAGCATTCTTTTTTCATAATTACTTCGAGTGAGAACATTTAAGGGGGAAGAGCACAAGGGTTATCTATGGACTTGGGTTTTTTGGAAAATGAAGGAAAAATTCAGAAAAAACGAGTGAAAATGACGTCACATGATAGAAACATTTTTAGTCTCTTACTATGACCTCCAATTATCTACTGGTCTTCAAAATTCTGAAATTAGTCAACAAAATTAGGAAAAAAATAATTTTTTTCAATTTTATTGACCGTATTATATTCATTATCAATAATGTGAACTGCCTTGAATGAATATAACACGATCAATCATCATCAAAAAAATAAATTGAAACATTTCCTTCAAATTTTTTGGATAATTTAAAAATGTTGAACCTCAGTAGAAAAATAGAGGTCCTAGTCGACGGCCCTAAATTTCTTCCATGATCGCCACCCAACAATTATTTTTCAAATCTCTCCCCTACCTTTCTGAGGCAAAAGGTCCAAGATGATCCATAATCTAGCACATCTTGAAATCATTCGTTGAAAGACATTAAATATTTTCAACATCTGACAAAAAATAGGTACAATTCTATAGCTCCCATAAAAATATGGAATTGAAATAGATTACAGGTTCCATTTTCAAGAACCTTTCAGCAAATACGTGCATTTCCATTCACCAGAAATCCACATTTTGGGCAACTTTTTCATACACTATTATTACAACATTACGTCGTGAACAATCACGCTATACCGATTCGAGAATTATTACAAATTCTAGAACAAACCGTGCCAATGATCAAATCATCAATAAAACCTCGACTTGGAATTTCTTTCGAGTGGAAAAACATGATTGATAACTTTTACAAGTGGATTGCGAACTGGTAACGTGCTAGAGCTGTAAAATCGGGGTACAGAACTGCTCTTACATTGACGCAAGGTATACGAAGGTACGAGTAAAGTTACAGTAAAGGTTGAGTCGTATGGCAGGGAGAGGGGGTTAAAAGGTAGTACGTCAAATTCATAACGTATTGTTTTATTATTCCTAAACTTGAGCCAGTGGAAAGGCTAACTCTCGCAACACGAATCACCGCGTTTCACGCGATTGTACCATTTTTCGGCGAGGGGAAAAAATGCCAAAATTTCACTGCAATGCGGCGTAACTTAACGTCTCATCGTATAAGAAAATATTAATTAAATGAACGAATACTTCGCGTATTACTTGTGTATTATGTCGTGTAGATTTAATTCCATTTAATTTTTATTTCGTAGGTATAGGGTACATCCATATATCTTTACCAATAATACGTAGTATATCGTTCACAATGGCACATCGAAAAACGTTTTGTTACCGTACCTAGGAGCGGCTGACACGCCTCTTCTCGTGCACTCATCGCTTACAATATATCGTATTTTAATGGTAAACCTTCATAATAACGTAACCACAGACCATATACACCTATTGTTATTTTAAGGCTGTGTTTTATTACATTTCATTTTTTTTCCAATCCTCAGCGTAGACTGTGTAAGTCGTACCAGAGTATAGGATACGCTATAGCATAAATATGCAGAAGACCACGAAGATGTTGCCTACACTATCACGACGACGACGCTCTGTCCTCCAACAAGACAGTGCGTGTAAGATGCGACGAGTTAATCCGCCAGCCAATAAAAAGAAGACTTTTCATAATTTCGAATAAATTTCATAACGTCTATGTGATGATTTCATAAATCAGTTTTACCTCTGCGGCATATTATACGGTCTCGTAATACGCAGTCTGATTCTTCTGACTGCGTTGTTGTTGCATATATGCAAGAAGAAAAAGTTAGATCGCATCTTCTACTTCAAAGAAGAAATAAAAAGAGCATAGTTTCCTCCCGTATTATCATTTTTTAGATACAAATGGCATTTTTCAATGAAAACTATTAGTAAAGTTATTTTGCTGTCTCCATGGATAAATAAGGGAGAAGTGGGAAAAAAACATAATCTGGATTTTGAAGAAAATTGGTGTGGAAGTTTGCATTGAGTGTGAGACAACTCGAAAAAAATTTAAGCGCTTGGGCTGCACCGGAGTCTGAACCGGAGATCTTAAAAGAAGGGTCATTCAAGAGAAAAACGATGGTCTTTTGCCATTTTTTAGGAGTCACGTGTGCAGAACCACGACCAGCTCTTTCTTCCCCTTATAGAAAACGTGAAACGTGATTCGAGTTTCTGAACGGTCCAGGCCCATCAACTTTTAAATTAGATATGTACTACTTTCAGTCCTCTGCAATCGACTTGAGGATTAATGGGTTGTAAAAAATCACTATTTTTTGCCGATTTCGTGACACTTTTCAAGCATCAAAACTTCCTCTTGGAAAAACACTGAATTCGGGCTCAGCAGGTTGAAATATCCTCGTTTATTTCAAAGTCACAGAGTCGGGGAGGTTCAGAAAATAAAATAACACTTTTTCAGAAGAGTGGCTGAAGTTTTGCAGAGACGAAGTTGCGAAAAAACAGCCAAAAACACGTTTTTTTATATTTTTATACTTATTGATCTTTCTTTGGTGGGCCCTACAGCTCAACTACCAGTGCGGCTGGAGGCTAAAAATCTCTCTGGGTAGTCTCCCACTCAAGGTAAACTTTCTCACCAATTTTTGTCAAAATCCAGGATGTTTTTTTTTTCACTTCACCCCAATGCATATTGGACACACCTTAGTCTGAATTAAAATCAACAATCAAAATCAAAGAGAACCGATAGTTCAATTTGGTAAAATAACACCGCAGATACAAGAGTTTTCATAAAATATTATATGACAACGACTGAATTTTACCAAGTAAGTCTGAAGAAACATTGAAACAAAAAAGCAAGCTAATCCAAGCCAAGGGTCCCTATTGGTATCAAAAAAATTGGAAATGAAGTTAATACTTTCAAGAACTTGATGATGATGCCTAGGGTTTGATAGTTCGTACAAATTTTCTATTTTAAAAAAATTAAATTTCATTAAAATGTGGTGAAAAAATGAACATTAGACTGCACCTTGTTCCCGACATTTCAAATTGAATGATTGTAGATTCGAGATGTTCCAAAGTTCTAAGACAATTTTTGAATTTACCAGTTTTCAAAAAAAAGTTTTAAAAAGTAGCTCAAAATGAAATTTAGCACTTATGAACTCAAATTCGCCATTTTCGCTTTGATTCCTACCGATTCAAGCTTAATATTTCAACATCAATTTCTGTTTGTTTGAGATCATTATCACTTTTTTCTGCACACATGAGTTTCAAGTTTTTTATGAATATTTTTTGAAAACTGGAAAACCTAAAAAACTGCCTGAGGCTTTATTCAACTAAAAACCATCACTATAGTCAATTAAAATTATCAAAAACAAAGCTGTTGACCTCCAATCAACTCGACCCAATTTTTTTCAACAGAAATGGGCATTTACTTTTTCATAAATTCATCCAAAATAAAAAATAATGTAATTCAGCCACTGAAATGTTTAGACACCAACGTTAATTGGCAGATGGAGGTGGCTAGGAAGAAGGAATACGGATCCTTCAAAACAATTTTGGAATTACCAAAATGAAAGATGTGGGGCTATGGAGAGAGAAGATGATGCAAATAGACAACGAAAAGCTCCACCTTCTCCTCCTAGCAGCAGAAAAAAGAAGACGTTCGTAATTCCAGAGAAAAAAACCACGTTAACGCTCCAAAAACGTGATTTTTGTAATGGAGATCATGAAACTTTTGGCTGCAAAGTATTCATTGACAAAAATCCGCAGATAGGTTGAAGATGGTTAAAGAAAATGGTATTCATTTATTACAGAAAAAAATCGACTTACAGACCATCGGGCGCAGACTGTTATCTAACCTTATCGGCAAACAACTAGAGGATGAAGGCTGGTAAATTTTTTTTACATCTATAATGAATTTTTGAAATTTTTTCACTTCAGTTGAATCCATCTGGTGCATTTTTTTCAATTACACAGTGAAAAGCTCTCTCAATTTTATTAGCTAGCTTCTGATCAAGTGATTATATTTTATGTATGTTGATTATTTCAAAATGTTACAAAAAAATTCTCCTTCAAGCTGGTACACTTCACCCTTTTTTTTTCGTTTGTTTGATATGCTGCATTGTCATTGTCTCAAAACAAAAAAAAAATACTGGAAACGTACACTAGCACCACTCTAAACTTCATAAAATCTTTTTAAGAACATTCAACTGAAAATTCATTCGGTATCGATAATTTTCATTTCGACGTCGACTTCATTTCACTCCCTTTGACAACATGATCTCGACACCGAATCTGAAATCACCCCGAACCAACGGAAGGCATTTTACATTCCAACAAACGACATAAGGCGGGAAAAAACACTCCGTTCAAAGTATTCGTACATCAAACTCGTCAGCACTCTAAAAAGGCCGATCTTTAATTAAGAACGCGTCAGTAAAATGGCTCTGAGTTGGGTGACATTTTGAACTCGAGTCTGGGCCAGTTATCCTATTCGCAAGTTCAACTTGCCAAACAAAATTCTCTTAAGGGTGTTTTTATCAAGCACAGCACGGAACAAACCCAACGTACAAGCTTCAATTAAAATTTTTTATCGTCTGCACGACCACAATGAGCTTTTGTATAAGGTTGTATTCTAATTTCACCTAAATTTTAACGAGATCTGATCGTATAC
The DNA here is from genome assembly GCF_950023065.1 of Planococcus citri. NCBI lineage: Eukaryota > Metazoa > Arthropoda > Insecta > Hemiptera > Pseudococcidae > Planococcus > Planococcus citri. The sequence continues at coordinate 31,906,987 of NC_088679.1, forward strand.
TCGTATAGCGTTGACCAGGTACTATTTCATTAAATTTTTACCAAAGTTACAGTTACGTCGATTTTAATTAAACGTAATTCGTATTCTATTAACGAAATAATGTCGTCTTCCGAGAACGCAACAATTCAGTCGCCGGTCAATAACAAAGAGACCTTGACCATGCCACAGTTTTTAAAAGAATACAAAAGAAAAAATACATACACGCCAAACACCCGAATACCTTCAACAATCTATTTGAGTAAGTATAATTGTCATAACCTACAAAAATTCAATCACGTATAATTTTCTCGAAAACGGCACCATTTTTATACCACAAAAAGATATCGATATAAGTTTCCCATCTTCGAGAATTTACAGAAATTCGAAAACTTCCAATCCACGAATATTCTTAAGGTGACCGTAATTGAACAAACTCCCTACCCTTTCTTCCATCAGCTTTACCGCAGCTTTTTTTCATTAACCAAGACGAGTTTCCCTGGTCGTCGTCGTCGTAATAATTTAAATAATTTATTTACATTGCCCGCCATGATACATCCGGGGCACCCGATCGCGAGAACTTTTGTCGCTACATGAAATTCGATTTCGAGAACTCTTCGCACCCGACAACAGCGAACGTAAACTGACGAAGTTATAAATAAATATCAAGACGAAAACAAGAAAATGGTAAAGAAATTACGCGAGGGGGAAAATTGAATAAAAATTTCATTAATTTTTTTTTTCAACTTCGAAATTAAATTTAACGATTTTCCATCATCCGCCAAGTCGTGCCCTTTCTTGAACTCACCTTTTTCAACGAATAATGTTATTATTTTTCAAACTCCCAGTGTCATTTTGGCCATCTTTTTGCTTCGAAGAAAATACCTCTACTTTTTCCATCTCGATGTTGACGACAACTCGAGGTAGTTTTATAAAAATTTACCAGCTTACGAAATACCAAATAAGGAGATTAAATCAAGAAAGTCGACTCACCGAATCACCAAAAAATCCTGGTTCCTTCATGCCATACTACGGTATACGAACAATCCGATTGATTCTCTGTAACATAAACCATAAAATTATCGTTAGGTATAAAAAAGATTCAAAACCGATGAGATCTTTTCAAAATTCAGGCATGAGAACTATCCATATCTTTGACCAAAACAGCCTGGCACCTTGTACATATATCGAAACTCGTGAAAGTTTCAAAATTAATACCTCGTTCGTATTATATTCGAATCGAGCACGTATGGCTAGGCTACGATAATGTAGGCGTAACTTTTGAACAGACCATACAAACAAACACCTCCACTCGACAATATTCCCAAGAGTATTTTCACGAACTATTTTTTCACATTTATATACACATACGTTGCATTTAGATGGGTAAGTGTACGAACGCATTTTACGAAATCATACAATGTATTACGTACAATATGATCTACGCACGCAATTACAGCATACATATTACTTATCTCCATCTGTATGCCAACCAACTGTCAACGATGGAGTCAATTTTGGGCCCCTTAATATATCTGCATAAGTAATAAGTATACGTGAATAGGTGTACGGTGTAGGTACAGACAGGGGCAAAAGCCGGCCAAAGACCCCAAATTATACACGTAATTCACGATTTAGAATATTACACGTTCTCTTTCAGTTTCTCAGTACGAGCTATACGAGTATATATAAGGATCTTTTACACTAAACATAAATTTGCATTTACCATCCGAGGCTAAGATAGACCGACCAACGTCGTTACGACGAGAAGAGCCGCCACACCGCTGTTGCTTCCTTGCAGCAATTTTGCAAAAATTATATCCTTATTGCCCTCTCTGGTTCTCTCTCAGTCTCCATTCTAACATAACGTTATGCGTTCGTCACGCTTCATGTGGAGCCGACTCTCAGAACCCCATAATTTTACGCGTATTGCCCGTTTACACTGAGTACCTACTCGCAGCAGTTCAGTAATTCACGTCTTCCGTCGTCTCACGCACAACGTAACTTGAATATATCTCATTCGTATAGGTAGGCATACGAGCTATACATAAAGAATAATATGTATTAGATAAGATGAAGATGTCTCATTTGTGTGCTGGGCTGACTTGAGAGGTCAATTATAAGATTTGAAATCTCGATGCAAACATATTCGGTGAGCAAAAGTTCGAAATATCATTAATTGTTACAAGAAATTCGCCAGCATAGTTACCAAGATGATGGCGATGGAGGGGGGAAAAGTACATTTTAAAAAATTGGGAAAATAACTGAGGTGAATTGAAATGATCATAATCGAGCTATCTTGACATTGTACATATGTGCAACCCCATCGACTATTTTTACACCGTTTTCAAAAAAAAAAATTCGGTTCAAATGTGCAAGCATTTAATTAAAAATAAACAAAACATCGCGTACGTTTCGCAATTCAACGCTCAAATCTCAACACACATATTTTGAAAATTTGGGCAAAATTTGAGTGACTATTACCCAGACAACAAACTATTTGTTGAAATTCCAACTTTTGAAAAAATTTCAATTCAAAGAATTAGACCTTCCCTCGTTTTTTAAAAATTGATTAAATTTAAAGTTTGAATTGCGAAAAACGCCAAGCTAACAATTCGCCGACTGCAGGAGGGTTCTTGCTTTCTGACTGTTGATTGCTGCTACATTTTCTCTTTGCAATGAAATAAAACTAGAAACACGAAAAAAATAAATACAAAATGTTTTTAATAAAAATTTGAAAAAACGAAAAAAAAATCAAACTTCTGAAGTACAAAAGGATTAATTAATGAAAAATGTCAAAATTTGATCAAAAAAATGGAAAAACGCAGCACATTTTTGGAATTTAAAAAAAAATTAGCAACATTCAATTTCTGAAAATTTTTGGCAAAAAAGCAACACTAAGTACTTGGCAATTTTGGCAAAAAAAAAAATAAGAACTCAAGTCAAATTTCGGCAAAAATTGGCGATTTTTGACAATTTTGGCGAAGAAGCAAAAGTTTTTGAATTGGAAAAATTTGGTAACTTTTAACAATTTTGGCAAAGACCAACACTGTTTGACACAGGAAAAAAAAGTATCGTTGAGTAATTTCGCCTAAAAATACAATAATTTCTTTTGATAACTTTTGACAAAAAGTAGTGTACTTTTTCGAAATTTTGGGTAAAAACCGAGTTTTTTTTTGCAGTTTTGACAAAAAAACAATACAATAATTTTAATTTCTCAGTTTTTTGGCAAAATTAGTAAAGAGATCTTTTGAGCCATCGTTGCAAAAAACAATATTTTCTGCAATTTTAGCAGAAACCAGGAGTTGTTTCTAAGAATTTTGGCAAAAAATTGAATTTTTTGACAGTTTCAGACAATTTAAGTAAATTAAAAAACTAGAAATGTTTGGCAAATCTAGCAAAAAAAAACAATACTTTTTTGGCAGTTGCCTTGCGAATTTTTGCAAAAAACACAAGACTTTAATTTTGGTAAAAAAAAAAAAAAATAAACAATCACTAAAAATTCTGAATTCTGGCAAAAACGCAGAATTTTTTTGGAAACTCAGATAAAAATCAAAACTGTTTAGCAAATCAATCAAATATAAGCAGAATTGTTCAGTAATCCTGCCAAAAAACGGATTGCTGTTCTGCAACTTCAGTCAAATATTGGAAATTTTGGCAAAAAGTGTACTGAATTTTTGCAAATTCTGGCTTCTGGCAAAAAAGCAGAACATTCGTCAATGTTGGGAAGAAACCCAAGAGTACTACTGCAATTTTGGCAAAAAACCTATTTCTTTGCAGTTTTTCAAAATTTCAACAAACACTAGGACTGCTTAGAAATTTTAGCATTGCAAGCAAGCAGGAATGTTTGGTAATTTTTTCAAAACACCAGCACTGTTTTTGCGACTTTGACATAAAAAAGTAAAACAAAAGTGGAAAAATCAAGATATCCTGACAATAAAAAAACATCCGCAAAATGAGCTCACGGGCATTCAAAACGGTTATTTTGTAGAATAATCTTTCTCCCGCCTCTCCCTCCCTCCTTCCTTCCATCCTCCCATCATCCCATTAAGGCAACAATGAATTCAGATCATGACTGACGAATTGGATTCAATAAATGATCTTTTCAATTCTCCAATTCAACATTTTCCCACACTTTTTATTCAAAACTACCGGCACTGCGACAGATCGCATTGTACTTTTCCACCTTCTCTTTCCCCTGCTCCACTCCCAAGAAGTAAAATCAAAATTGAGTATAATTGATTTTTTCGAAATCATTCAACTTATTTTATTTCTTCAGACGAAAATGTTTCTTAAATTTTCTATTTTGTTCCCACCAAAAAAATCCAAAAATTATTTGAGAAAAAGTTTTCAAATTATGCACAATTTTTTATGGAAACCCATCAAATCAACAAAGAGAAATACCCCACCCATAAAGAAGAAAAAAAACTCGACTGAAATTATACAGAGGTAAAACAACAAGACAGCGTGAAAAATATGACATAAAAGTCATACTCGTATGTACTTAGCCACTGGCAACGAAAACCGCATAAATAGTACTAGCAACAAAAATCCATCACAATAATATACACATCCACATCGTAAACCAACCGCTAACCGCTTCACCATATACGAATGACACACGTTCTATACATAGAGAGTATGTATTTTTCAATTAAATAAATACGTAAATATAATAAGAGAATTTCACCGTAACAAAAGGCGGCAGCTGAGTATTACACGGTACTTTATGACTACACGTTGCAGCCTCTGGCATGCAACGAGCTGTTGCATTTCCCTTTACGGCTAAGTTGTGCTAATAAATGCGATTTTAAAATGCATCTTGGCGGATAGCTGATGTAATAAATCCGACATCTCGTCCACTTGCCGGACTATAACGCGATACGAAAAACAGATCAACTTTTAATGTCTTCCTATAGCGGGAACACGATATCCCTATTGACAATTTTACTAGCAGAATGCTAGCATTAGTAGCACCCACCTAGCATGAGTAGCAGGAAACTAGCATGATACTAGCGTTATGCTAGCATGAAATGAACTAGCATAACATGCTAGCAAAATGCCAGCTTATTACTAGCATGATACAAACTAGCAAGAAGTATGTTAGCAATGATAGCTAGCTACATGCTAGCAACATAACTACCGAATGAAGCTAGCATTTCCCACTAGCAAAATGCTATCGTATATCTAGTATGAGATGAGCTAGCACAATGCATGCTAGCAATATGCTAGTTAAACACTTGCCCTTAATTACCAAGTGATGCTAGCAGTTCATACTAGCATGATGCTATCATATCGCTAGCATGGGGTGAGCTAGCAAAATGTATGCGAGCAGTGTGCTAGTCAAACCCTTGCCTCATAATTACCTAGTAATGCCAGTTGTCCCTGCTAGCATGATGCTATCATATTGCTAATGTGAGATTATCTATCAAAATGTATGCTAGGGATATGATAGTTAAAACACAGCACCATAATTATCGAGTGATCCCAGCAGCTCCTGCTAACAAAATTCTACCATAATACTAGCCTGAGATGAGCTAGCACAATGTATGCTAGCAACATGCTAGTTATATCCTAGCATCATAATTACCAAGCGATGCTGGCAGTTTCTCCTAGCATAAAGCTACCAACTAGTTAATCCTAGCAAAATAATTATCTTATCAACAATTTTACTAGCAGAATGCTAGCATTAGTAGCAGAATACTAGCACGGTGCTAGCATGGAATCAACTAGCAGATTACCAGTTAGAATGGTGTGAGCACTTAGCACTTTGCCAGCAGACATTTTATTGGAAAATTCATCCTAGAATAGAACTGGTATGATGCTAGCATGCGGTGAACTAGCAAAAGACAGGCCAGCAATCTGCTGGTTTCATGCTAGCAGCATAACCACCGAGTAAAACTAGCAGTCACTACTAGCATATTGCTAGTGCATTGCTAGCACCCTGTAATGGTGCTAGCATGAGGTGAACTAGCAAAAGGCATGCTAGCAATCTGCTAGTTACATGCTAGAAGTGCAATCACAGGTAAACTTGCACTAGTCTACTGCTAGCGCTATTCTAACCTTGGTAAAGCTAGCAGTCAAAGTACTAGCATGGTGCTGGATTTTTGTTAAAAGACTTCTTATCCAGGTGCTAGCAGTCAAGTGCTAGCAGTCAAGTGCTAGCATAATGCTAGCAAATTGCTAGCGTTATTCTTTAGCATGATACACTTAACTTCTCTTAGATGAAGTATGTAGTCAAGTTGAATATAAGCTCAATACAGTTTCTTGTTTAAATTAAGAAGAGTGAAGTTGGCAAACTAATCACTCAGTTTATACTAGCACAAGATGCTAGTGCAATGCTAGTTCTAAGCTAGCATTGTAGGGCAATTGCCCATTTTTGGATATTTTTGGGAAACATACCATAATTAAAAATACCCTATTCTTTTATAAGGAAATTAATGCACTTCTAGCATTATACATATTATACAGACGCTAGCATATGCTAGCAAAAAGCTAGCAAGATCATCCTAGTACCAGTAGCACCATTTTGAACACCTGCACTAGCATATCTGCTAGCAAACTGATGCTAGCATAATGCAAGTCCCCCTGCTAGAATTATGCCAAATGTATGCCAGCATATGCTAGAAATATGCTAGCATGACTATGCTAGCACCAATGGCACCATTTTGAACACCTGTACTAGCATATCTGCTAGCAAACCATCGCTAGCATAATGCTAGAAAAATGCTGCTAGCGTAATGCTAGTACCATTTTCCTAGCATTGTGCTGGCAACAGTTTGCTAGCAGATATGCTAGGAAAGGTGTTCAAAATGGTGCAACCAGTGCTAGCATGGTCATGCTAGCACTGTTGCTAGCATTCTGCCACTTGAAATTGTCAATAGGGTAATGATGGTACACGCATCTGCCTACAATAATTTTAAAAATCTCGTCATCGGCGACCACTATACTGTATACGAGATTCTCGTCATTTTCAACATCTTTTGGATATTTTTTCCAGGCTGAATAAATTCCAAAATATAAGTCCGTTATTACTCGAACATCGTCGCTCAGCGGCGACGAGGACAAAAAAAATCCATGTACAATAAAATCGTATCAAATGGAATTATTTTTATAGCCCCACACCACACATACCTATAATATTAAAAAATACCATATTATCTCATTTATCGTGTGCACCACAGACACACATCATGACACAACGAACGGCAACCAAAGAGGAAGAGCTGCAGGAAGAGGAGGAGGAAAGGTTGATGAAAAAATCAAACGCGCAATGGGTTCTTAATACGAACCATCCTGTGTGTTTGATCGTCGTTTGGTACCATATTAAGAAATTAATCTCGTAATTACTGTTATTAGTTATTAAGTTGTCATTCGCACATCGAATAAAACTGGTTTCGTTATATGGCAGCGCATCGTACACCATTTCGACCATAAACGATAATCACCGCACGACACATGTATGAGTATGTGCAACTTGTCGATGAAATGAAAAATTATTATTAAAACGAACCGCATTCAAAAAGAGCACCAGGTAAAACAATTACCACTTCCCTGCTTCGTCGCTTCGTCAATTAATTGATTTAGCATTTCACCGACATACACCTATCGTATACCTAACCCAATGCACCACAGTGTCTTTCGCGAGCAGCTCGGTTAAATTGAAAACTTCACAACTGTAATCTCAGTCCATAACTCTTTTACCCTTGTAAAGCTCACGTAGTCGTAGGTATACCAACTCAACTCGCCAAGATTTACAATGAGCTAAGTTTAATTGAAGTGTACAGCAAACTTTCCAAGTTTATAATTCGCAATCGTCGTCGCCGCACCGTTCATCGAGCAAAAAAAAATACCTATAAATCCGCCATTAATAATCCGTTAATTTAGCTTATTTTATAACATAGCATAATAAATACGTTTCCTCATCGTATACCCAACTTATATTGTGCATAAGAACCCCCCACACGGTCTACCAGTGGAATATATAAAGCTCGAGCAATATACTTCATAGTACACGCATTTATATCGTATACCTCGGCGAAGCTGTGGAAAAAAATTGTCCGCTTCGAACATCAGAGCTGTTTTTATTCTCGACCAACTAAAGCTTAACGTGCTTATATGCACATTCGTTATGTAAATTTCTCATTAGCTCATAGATAACGGATTTTAATTTAGTTTATTATACGTATTGAAGAGTATAAATTCGTCCTCGATATAGCGATGTTTACTTAAAATATAGTGTGTTTCGAAAGTTTTCACCGTGAAAAACACAGATTTTTTAGTCGATAGCAAATTCGTGTCAATTTTTTCATTTTCAGAAATAATGAAAAAAAAACTTGTTTTTCAAACAAAAAAAACTCACATACCAGGATCATTTTCACATTTGTGTTTAATCCATCATTTTATCTCAATACTCAAACTCTTGTTATCATTTTTTTTTTTGTAAATTTAGAGGGAATTCGCCTGATTAGTCAATCTGTAATGGATAATTGGCGGGAAAATGGTAAAAATCAAAATTCTCAAAATTTGCTTAAAATAAAAGCATACAGGTCGCATAATGACTTTTTTACAGAAAACTGAAGGGGGGAGCAATCTTCAGAAAAAGTTGTAAGAGGCTCAAAAAATTGGAATTTTATTTACTTTTTAAATGAATAAGTTGAAAATGTTTTAAAATACCACCTTCCTTTCAACTTCTAAAAAAACCAGTTCTAAATAGAAGAAAATAATTTCCTTTTTTCTTGTATAGGATTTTTGTAAATTTTGAAGCGTGAAATGTACTTATAGAAAGGTTGAAACATTCATCAAAATTACCATTTTCGAGTCAATGTTTGTTCACAAAAAAGTTGTGAATCATTGAACCTGTTCTAAGAACGCAAAAATTGTCAAAACTGCATTTGAATGGAATCAACAATTAAAAACTGGGCCTTTTCAGGACAGAAATGTGCCCAATGATTTATCAAATACCCTACGTTAGTATTATGTCGTCGTGAAAGCTTCAAAATTGAGCTATCAACCTATAGGTAAACCTCAAGTCCAGGAAATCAAACCCCATTGAAATCTTCCATCAAAACTGATCAACTTCGGTAATAACAAATGACTTGTGGAACACACTGTGAACTCAGTTCAGCTCAACAGAGCAGGAGGTAAATGGTAGAGCACTTCATTGTACATTTTTTCCTATTTTTAATATATACTTAAGCGCCATACCGCACACCTTTAACAATAAACACAGTCGACTTATCGTTATTATTACTTATCATTTTTCCATAAGCAATATATTTTTCTCTCGGTTGCTTTGCAATCTACTATACGATAATTTTTTTATACACAAATAACGTCATAAATTCGCCTCTCTGTTAATCCGTGCAATTGGCGAGGTATTGTTCTCCCTTCATACACATACAAATAAACCTTACGTCCGTGAAGTGAAGTACACCGCTATTCATCTCGCTACTTTTTTTCTTTTCCTACACCCTGCCTGCCTATACCTCCCTTCAACGCTAAAATCTGTACTGTACGCGCGAGCTCGTAAACTTTATAAATGTTTTCTCCTGCATTCTTCAGGCGCTCTACGCGAATTAACGTTCCACATTCGCGTATATAAAGTAAAGCTCAACATTGTGTATAATTTTATCCTTTTTACACGCGGTGATGAGAATTAAATACGATAACGTCGAGACTCTAATATAAAATTTGATTAGGCAACGTACCTAACCATAACGTGAGATGATAACAAATCGAATAATCGTTTTCGAATTTCGTTAATAACGCAAGCCAAAAGTTGATCTTCGAATTTGTCACCATTGATGTTGAATCAAGCTGAAATTAGTGAGCTTTTGTACCGCGAATTATTTTGTCACATCGCGTAGTCGCTCGAATGGGTAAATAATACGTCGAATTCGATTCAAACTTACGTATCCGTAGCGATGGGTTGAGAAAACGTACGATGATGCTTAAATTATACATTTCACAGCGTATTAGTCTTATTTTAACGAGATTTTATCACATGAATCGACAACGAGTCGACATTGTTGTAAAGCACACGACGGGAAATGTTGAAAAAAATGGAAAATTTGAAGTGGGTTGAGCTTGTTCTATTTTAACTTCGAATTAAAACGATAAAATTCAAAATATAATTTTAAATCGAATCACAGAAATAAATTACCTCTCCAAAAAGATACACTTTCCATTTTTTGTGAACTATTTCTTAGCTCAAAATAATATTCCAAATTTTTCATCTTCAAATTAAAAAAAAAAAAAAATTTAAAGGCTCAAGAGTCAATTGACTTGAGAGATACGTTGCAATGAGGGAAAAAACACCCAAAATAAAAATTGACTACGAAAATTATATTAAACGCAAAATTCGAAACATAAAAATGGAATTAACTTACGAAGACAATAATTATATTTCATGTTGAACGAATTCGTCAAAACTAAACACGATCTCCGATTTCGACAAAATAAACGCGAATAAACGACCAATCAAAAAAAAATTCAGAAAAATTCGCGAACCAATAACACAAATAAATCAACGACATCGGCATAAAATTTCATACGTCGAATTGAAAGCACGAGCCGGGCAATCGCAAGTAAAGTAAAAATGAAAACACCTCAACAAATTCTTGCAAATGAACCATTAACCTGCAGAAAAAGACACGACCACGAAGACGAATAAATTAGAAATGGAAGGAAAATGAGTTCGTAGAATCAGGCGAGCTCGTCCAATTTTATCGCATTGGCAAACACAATGCAGTTGGATAGAACCTTATCAGATCAACTCGCGATAAGAATATTCTGCAGAAAAGAAACACGAAAATGTATTAACGTGAAAAAGTCAGTACGATATTTCCTAATTGAAACCAGTTATAAATTGAAAATTAATGTAATACGAGCAATTTGACGACAATATTTGACAGGAAAAAGGGGAAATTCAGATGAAGCCAAACACGCGACGGAAATTTTCATTAAAAATTCAATTCGATGCAATTTTTTAGGACCATCTCGTTATAATTCTCAGAATCAAATCTACTCACGAAAAAATTTTTACTTACTAGAAACTATGAAAGATACTGTTTCGTATAGCTGTGAAAAAAGGTCCTGAAAAACGTTTTTCAATAATTTCAAAGTCCCCTCATCAGCGTGAAAATTTTTTTCCAGCAATAAAATAAGTATGTATAAAAGATAACACACAAGACCACAAAAAATTGGAATAAGAACATCTCAAGGAAAATTCCACATCCAGACTCGAGACCCAATCACGAAAATTACTGCCTCTCAAACCAAAGTGAATTTCTTCACCCCTTCCCCTTTCACTCCATCATCATCTAACTCCTTTTATACTACAACAAACCACCTGGCAAAAGCTAGCTTAAAAATTTCGCGCAACTACGAATCCTAGGCGATTTCACGGATCAATCTACGACACCGGGAAGTTTCTTTCGACGTAAAACCTCACGTCCGACACGATAAAACTTTTACCATACACGCCAGTGAATCACCGAATGGAGAAGAGGGCTACGCAGGGAGCAAGGTGGACGGTTAATCCGGATAAACTTTTTCAAAATTCTTTCTACATCCTCATTAAGTATAACATTTCGTTGAAGAAAAACAATCCGTAAGGTCTACGTTCTCACTTGAAAACACGCCAACATCGTTCGAATCGCATTCGGATGTTCGCGCCTTGAACAAACCGAAAGATGAATTTTTTCGCTACGATGGGTCAAGACATTGAATATATCCGATGTATGAAAATACCCAGAACTGTGCGAAATACCTACAGTTTCCCGATAGCTTGGATCATGGACCGTGCGTCTCCTTGATGCGAAAGTTTTCATCCTATGCCATTCGTTTGAGCATTCGTGCAATTTTTCTAAATGCAACGCATTAAAGTCCGGTAAAATAGTTACCTACAGAACGTAGCCAAACATTTCGATAATAAAGAAAATGGTCCTGAATACAAACTGTTAATTTTACCTCAAGAAACAAAAATACTGTTGGTTGTCTCCTGTTGATAAATGAAATACCAAACATATTAATTTTATTTAGAGAAATTTGCCTACTATACCTAAGCCAATTAATGTTCCAATTTTTCTGAACAAAAGAACGAATTTGTGCATCAATAAGAAGTTTCTAATTTGAAATCACGAATATCCGATAAAATAAACAAAATCACTCAAAATTTATAACTTGATACTCAAAAACGGTTCTCCTGATGTTATTCTACCAGAACATAATGACATTGAATTGCTTAGTTTCAAGTAATTTTTGAAAAACATTGTAAAAGTGTCCGAAATTAGGACAGTTGAGAGGGTCATTCCACCTCAATTCGATCAACATTTTTGAGTCATGGACGTCAGATTTTTTATTGGAGAAACTAAGGCTATATTTGTGTTCAGCAATATCGAAAACATACCTACTATTTCATGTGTCACACAAATGAAACCATTTTTTTGACTTTTACCCCCTTTGGGGAGGTGCTAGGGGCCATGGATGAGGTCCAATCAGAAATCTGACGTCATATTCGTCTTCAGCGTCATCAAAACACCGATATTTCATGTGTCGCACGAACAAACTTTTTTTTGAACCGTTACCCCATTTGGGGAGGTGCTGGGGCCGTGGATAGGGTCCAATCAAAAATACAGGGTGTCTAACAAAATCTGAAAACTAAAAAGAAGGACTTTTGAAGGACATTGGAAAGACCTTTTTAAAATTAAAAATGCACCTACTGACCCCCCCCTAATCCATTTTTTAAAAATTGCCAAAAAAAACTTTGAAAATTTATAATTTTTAAAAGAAACAAAAAAATTAAAAATATGTATTCAAAATAGACCTGATAAATTTCTTGTCTAAATTTTGTTTTTTGAATTCGGTATACCAAATTCAAAAAACAAAATTTCGTACTTTTTTCTAATTTGTTTCATTTTTTTTAACATACGACATATTTTTAAGTTATACTTTGTCACGCCTCACGTACCCTCGCTTACTTTTTAGACATCAAAATTGAGTAAGGGAAACTACTTTGATGAACAATTTTAATATCAGGGATGGTACTTCAAATTTTTCTCAAAAAAATAACTTTATTAACCAAAAAGTAATCAAAAAAAAGACTAAGCAAAAAACTTTTCCACACAAAACATTACATTTTATTTTCAGAGGCGATGACGAAACGATGCGTGGTGGGAGATGGAGAGGGGGTGAGACTGAGACATTCTTTCAATTTTTCTCGCTAGATTTTCCCAATTTTTTACTCCAACCCCCCCCCCTCTCCGCACCAAGATTTCCTCCAAAAATTGGCCAGATGTGGTTCGAACCATTTTTTAAAAAAGGAAGTTGGAAACAAAAATGTCGAATAAAAAATGTATTTGAATTTTTCATCGATTCGATTATGTTTTTGGAATTTCTCGAGTTGATTTTTCCTTTGAAAATTGTTGTAGCAGAATTGCAATTTGACCGAGCGAAGCGAGGGTGAAAGCTGTGAAAAATTGATAACTCAAAACATAAAACATCATTTTTTATGCAAAAAGTTGATTTTCATAGCTTCAAAATTTACAAATTTAAAAGTTTTCAGAAAATTTTATAGGTCTTTATCATAGATAAAAATATGAATAAACGCCCGAGCGAAGCGAGGGCAAAAGCTTTCGAAAATCCACAATTCTCGAGTAGTAAAACAGCATTATTTTTAATTTGAGGAGTCATAGGTATTTTTCTACCCTTTAACTTCGGTCAGAGAAAAGAAAAGCAAAATTATGTAGCCCGAGCGAAGCGAGGGCGAAAGCTTTGGAAAATTGATACAATATGAGACGTAAAAGAACACCATTTCTAATTTTTATTAAATGACAGAATTATTAGAAAATTCGGAATAAAGAAGGACCTTCGGGCAAAAAGAAGGACTTTTGAAGGACTTTTTGAAAAAGAAGGACCAATAGGCAAAAAGAAGGACTTTTACTGACCTGGAAGGACCGGAAGGACCGTTAGACACCATGAAATATGACGTCATATTCAAGTTCAGCGTCGCCAAAAACATACAATTCGATATATCACATGCCCCAGATTTTTTATTGAAAGTTTTGCCCAAATTTGGGGAGGGTGTGCTCCCCCTCCATTAGAATATCCCCATCTCGAAAATTGAATATTTCGGAAAAGCATCAAAAAGTACATCTTTGGAAATTTTTTCAGAATTTTAAATGGTAGCTTCCACTTACAGCGCTATTATGAAAATTTCAAAATTCTTAAAAAGTTCAAAATGCAATGTCCTTTGGGTTTTGAACTGTGAAATCAGTCTTGATCAAAGTATCATAGCTTTGGAGTAATGCGCTGCTAAAGTTGAGTCGAGACAATGTGAAAATGATTGAAGCCAGGCCCCCCTGAGGGGGCTGGGACCAAACTGATTGCGGGTTTCTTACTTATTGGGTGGGTAAACATTGTAAAAAAAAATTAAGCGAAATCGAAAAGCATGACTTTCAAAATTGCATTTTTTTGGTTGAATTGACATGGTATGACCCGACAATAACTTCGAATCAACACACTATTAGCAGCCAAATACTTCCTCTAGCGGAATAGCCGCGATTTCAAAGAAAGAAAATGAAATGGAGAGCGATTGAAATTGATCAAAAAGGCTGAGGAACATTGAACATTGAAGGACTTGGAGCAAAATATCGATATACCCTGCAAATCTTGGGTCCCATCAGTTTCTCATCAGGGTGTCCACTCATTTCTGGAAATGATTTTCCCTGACTTTTCCAGGTTTTCCAGACCAATTTTTCCATTTTTCCAGACAATTTTTTTTAATTTTCTATGCTTACTCCACACTTTAATTAAAGAGGAATTTTTGGTGGAGGGGGGGTGTAGTTTTTATTTCATAAGCTCCTCTTCGAACTAGGTACTTCTTCGGCTATAAAAAACAGCTAAACTTCGATTAAGTATTAACTTTTTAAATTAAAAATGAATAAATAAAACATGCATCAATTTTGGCCAATTTATACAATATTCATATGACTTATACAAATTTTTCTTTTGTTTTTTGGATTTTTGGAGGCCTGAAAATATGAAATTTGTTTATTTGAAAATGAGAAACAAATTGGCCCGAGCGAAGCGAGGGCTAGAACTTTTGAAAATTTTCATTTCGAGATGTCTAAAAACGAGGGTTTTTTAATGCAAAGAGTTCATTCTTTGGTTCCTTAAATTTTAATATTGGAATGATGTTTTTTTTGAAAGAAGTTACTCGTACTTTGAAAAAAGAAACGAGAACAGGCTCGAGCAAAAGCTTCTAAAAATTTGCATTTCGAGAGGCATAAAAACAAGGGTTTTTCATGTGAAGACAAGTAGTTTTTTCTGACTTTCAAAATTTTAGAATTTGAATGATGTTTTTTTCGAAGGAAGTTGATTTTGACAAAGAAAACAGAACAGGCCCAAGCGAGGGCGAAAGCTCTTGTAAATTTGTATTTCAAGATGCATTCGCTCGGGCAAAAGCTTTTGAAAATTTGTCTTTGGAGAAGTAAAAAATGACGTTTTTCTTTCATCACAAGTCCTTATCCAAAATTTACAGATCATTTTTTCAAAATTCCAGGGATTTTGAGTGAAAATTACGAAATTCCCTGACTTTTCCCTGACTTTTCCAGACCGACCAAATTCCCTGACTTTTCCAGGTTTTCCAGGTTTTCCAGTCTTGTGGACACCCTGTCTCATAATAAGATCCTGTCACGTGGATCCGAAATTCTGTTCTTACTTTGCCCTTCCTTCTTTACGCCATTTTTCAACTATTTTGGCTCAAATTCATCAATGTCTATGAATTTCAGAGATTTTTTATAAATCGTATTATTTCTTATGATTTCTTTTTTTTTTTTTACAATTGAATCGGTCAGTACGGAAATGTAACAAGTCACATTTTTGAAAAAATTTTTTTTTGCGGAAATGGGGGTTTCAAAGTACGGCGGATCGACTGGTGATGTCAGATTTCCGCAAAACTGCCGGGAAAGTGGTATTTGAGCGCAGAAAAAGGGCGGATCCGCATTTATGACTTTTTTGTAAAATGTTTTAAATTCCTTGAAAAATAACTAACATTTTTGAGAAGACCATTTTTTGAAATTTAAGTTAATCTCTGAACTGAAAAATGATGAAAAAATTAACAACTTCGGCAAAAAGTCTTAGAACTCAAGGGGTTTTTGGTCAATTTAAACGAGATAGCAGTCTAAATGATGTACTTAGATGTAGAATCAAGCCCCATTCGTGCCCGAGAAATTTCAAAAGAAATTTTGTCGATTGAGAGCAGAAAGGGTCTAAGTCCCATTTGTTTAGGCAGCAACAGCACCGGCGCACGTGAATATTTTTTTTTGGAAACTGCGCTAAAAGTTGTGTCTTGGGGTCCTCTTTCAATGGCCTTAAGCATGTTTACTAAAATTTTTTGATTTTTGAATGAATCAGTTTTTTGTTATTCCTGAAAAACGCAAAAATGGACTTATCCCCTTTCCGTACTGACCGATTCAATTCATGTTTATGCTACCTCTAATTTAATTAAGTAGGTAGGTATTCGAGATTTCCTAGCACTAAAAACTAGTACACATGTCCGGATAGGTCTCATGGCAGGGTACACCTCGCTGATAAAACCTCATTTCCGCGATTGCTCTCATCCACTCGTAATAATACATTATGCTAAACAAGACGTATGCATATGCAACAAATCTCTTCTTACAATAGCCACACACGTCTGACTACTCGTATGTATTTAGCCACAAAACAATACAGATCGAAAACAATACGCACACCGGCGAAAAAACAGACCGCTGAGAAAGTGAGAAAGAGCAACCGGCGACTACGATAGCGAATATTTTCTACACATCTCAGGTACACAGCTACACACTTACACAGGTATTATTAGGACACTCATCAACACCACCACCGCAGCTCAGCACAATCGGCAGCTTCGCGAGTACCATAGAAAAGCGATACTACACTTGATCTAGCCGCTAACACCGAACTGGCTTCTAGTTACGCACACACATTGTTCTTCGACATTCATTCACAGGTTGTGGCCAAACAGAGGTAATATAGAAATAACGCATGTCGCCGCGTCCCGTCCGTGTCCGTGTCCGTCTCCGATCTTCATCATATCCATACACACTGTGATGCTTTTATTTAACAAATTATTTCCACATCATACACAACACAACAGAGCTATGATGGCGTGCGGCGAGCGTACTCAACTCACAGAGTCATGCGGTATGTAATGTACATACATACTTACGTCTCTACTTTTTCTCCATTTCTATACACATACTGTAACAACCTCTCCGGGCAAGGTACCGCAATGTGATTGCAAGCTACGTACTCGTACGTATCTTCCTCGTACATAGTGAGTGTCGTTGACCGCGAAGAACAAGCGTGCTGATATGTGCAACTAAATATAATTGCCAACAATAATATCCCCACATACACATAAACGTACCTATCTTCTACCTACCTACCTATCTGCGAACAGTTTTACAAACAGTCACGTATGTTTATTGACGAAGAGCTACTACAAAAGTTTTTTCCATGTACCTTTTTTTTCATCCCCCTTCCCATCTCTGCTTCCCAGCCAACGACATCTTAAACCTAATTATTTCTTGTACTTACGATCGCACACACATAAGCGGATAAAATAGTTGACATTTTTCTACCATTTGACCTGATATGCTTTTTTCCCTGGTCGGTTGTTTTATTATTACATCGCCCCGGATGACTTCACCGATGCGTTTTTCAAGCCAAGAGATTCGCAAGAATGGAACGAACGAGGAATACCGGGTGTCCCAGTTTGAATTTACATAAAAAGCCATGTACGAGTACATATCATAATGTCTTTGTAAGAATTCTCATGCATGTTTTCTAAAAATTTCTCTGCTTTGAGAGCAGACCCCCCTCCCCCCACTGCTTTCAGTCAAATAAGCGCTCGTGTAAAATCTAGAACATCATATACTCGTATGTACTTACAACAATTTGAGCAATGAAGTTGGTAATTTTCATTTACCCAAAATTGCCTTTCATAGAAAATTCTATTTGTTCTGACTTTTTTCTGAAAACAAATCTTTGCAATTTTAAATCCGCTTATATATCAATAGATTGAGCCGATTTGTCAAATTTCATATTCAAATCTAATAGAATTTTCAGCCCGAATTTTTTTTGTAAGAATCAAAAAAGTAAATCATATTGTGCTCTATCAAATTCAAAAACAAAATTTTTTCCCTGCATCAACTTGAGAAAATGAGGGTTTTGAGGTTTCAACCCTCTATACTGTGCACTGCCAAAATCTGAAATGACCGTTTTCTCGCAAGCTTAACCAATTACTGCGATATGCCCACTTTCCCATGTCAATGAACACTTTTTCGAACTTGTACTGTAGACTATACCTTTCCACACCTTTATTCTATTATTTTACCAAATCCTCGAATTTAACACTACTCTCAGTCAACAAAAAAAAAAAAAAAAGCTTAAATCATAATATGACTTACTCAATTCATTTTCACAAATTTCGTACTCACCTGAAACAGAAAAACAATACAGAAACGATTAGTGGATTTCAACCAATGGTACTGAAATACGTATCACTCGATCATAATAATATTGGAGTTGCCCATTTTCAAGAATTAATAAAAAAATTGAATCTACGTAGCCCAACATACGAGTAAATGGTCCAAGAGGCATGAAAAATTTTGGCAAGAAAAGAATATCACTTAATTTACTGCAAAAAAGTGGAAAACTGAATTCTGCATTTTTATAAAACGACAAAAATGTTCATTTCTGCCCAAATGTGAAACTGCACGGAAAGAAAGAGAATTTTCGAAACTGATAGCTTCAAAATGCGTACCTACACGAAAATTAAATTTTCAAAGAACACAAATGAAAAATCAAATTTTTAGGTAGTGGAATTTTTGATTTTTTACGAATTTTTAGAAATTCAAAATTTTGTAATTATTACCTATATTACCTACTTCAAAATACCAATAAATTACAAATCAGTTTTCATAAATTTTTTTCTTTAAATGCGTTTTTCTCAAAATTTTGTTTTTCAATCCTTCAACTTCAAGAAATGAAAAAAGGTGGGGAAAAATGAGCTAGGAGGCTGGGATTGGTCTCATTCGACTCGATATGATGTCGAGTTTTCAAAATGGCCAAAAAATTGAAAATGAAAAATCCGACTTATGGCCCCTATTGTTAGAACAGGTCACAAATACATCTGAACTAGAATAAGTGAAAATCACTTGAGCAACTCAAAAAATGCAATATTTACAAAAATTCAAATCAGATGACAAAAAAAGTGCACGCCTAACCACAAGACCAGTCCAGGACTAAATTTCGGAAGAGGGAATCTGAATTGAACATGGGACCACAAATTCATAATTCTCATTTTTATTTTTCAACTCATTGTAGGGGAAAAGCTGATCAAACAAATATGTACTTTGATACTTTCGAGTGAAACATTCCTTGGCAAATCTACTGCAAAATAAAAGTAAGCTGATATCAACACTCTAAATTAATTTTCTATCATTCTAGACGAGATCCAAAAACCTGGAAAGGACGAATATTCCGCCGGGGCTTTACGAGTACAATCGCAGGAAACAATTTAATATTGCCCTAGGAAACTAAAAAAAATTCAGAAAACTTGTTTTTTCAATTAATTTTAGAGAAAAAAATGTTAAATTTTCAACCAAGAACAAGAAAATTTTTTGGTTTTTTCACCTCACCTGATCATTCCAAAAATTCAAATTTAAAGTACATAATTATATGTCGGAATTGAAAAGTTCAAAAAATCTGTACCTACCTAACTGAATTTAATTCACAAAAATTTGCACAAAAATTCAATTATTATCGATTCTACACGAGCAAGAAATCCAAATATCTTTTCAAAATACATTTTTTGCTCAATTTTTTTCTGAGCCTTCATGATTAAAATTTCGTGTTTTATTCCGATATTATCAAAATTTAAACCATTTTTCAACGTTCCGACTCCTTCAACAAAATTTGATTTATTTTTTCAATTTTTGAATTTCAGCACTTGTTATGCACCATCTCACTGGCTATGAAATGTCCAAATGTTCAAAACAAACGCCAGCTGAGACTGAATTTTTCTTATTTTGTATGCTTTCAAACTTATTTCTAACCCCGATTTTTAAAAATGTTTCAAAAAACACCAAACCATTTTAATTTTCAAACAAGCTACATATACGTACAGTGAGAAACTGGTATAAAATGAACGAGCTGAGTGTATCTTAACCCTCTAAACATATACATAAAATTTCATTGTAGATCACAACGAGTTCTATGACCAGTCATAGCTGACCGAACCAAAGCGGGACACCCGGTGTACATTGTACAAAGAGGGCAGTCGAGAGAAGTAAAAAAGCTAATCAGGTATCGACTATCGAGCAACGAACAGCTTCAAGTTCGGAAAACGGTTAAATCGCGTCGACTTAATTGCGACATTTATTTAATAATTCTATAAACGTAAATCGTTAATTAGAAATCGGGTCATTAAAACGTGTACTACAAAACGTACCTTATATACCTTTTTCTTTTATTACCAAATAACACAGCTTCATTCGATTTTATTAACGTACTCACAGCGAATCAGCGATGATACGTATTGCAAAAAATCGCGTGAAAAATATTAAACTTTTAATCGCGGCAATTTGGCGCGATAACTGCGATAAACTTTTCAAACCTTCTAAATTACCACATACGACATCATTTGTCATCATTTCTTACGAGTAGGGGGTCTACATAGGAGCACTTATATGACCGCTCTTATCATCAGTATATACGTTGCAACTATAGCGAGAAAGCTTTTTGCTGAGCTCAGCACAAAACCCCACATCTGAAGCTTAATCTACTCAGACGCGACACCTCGTTATATGTACGAATAAAATTTCCAGACGTGACGATAAACTGCGATCTTTTTTGCTCGATTAAAGCTACCTTTTCGTATCATTTTAATCAGTTCGGATTGGAAAAACCTCGTAAAAATGAATTTCTTCCATAAACGTTGCCACGGTGCGCGCTGGCTAGTCCTTTTGCATCCTCTTCGAGTTTGTTTCATGACAACCAAAGAGTCAAGGTAGTAGAAAAAAATCGCTCGAATACGAGCCAAGGTATATGGTGCGAAATAACCCTAAAGCAGGCATCTCATTTGAATATTTTTTTAACCGTCTTCTCAAAAAAGAAATCTCTACGCTACATTAACGCGACAATTTCTCCCGTAGCACATGTTTCTTTCTTATTTTCTCTCCTACGTGATGTTATGTCCGCACCACTAATATATTATACTACCTAGTATCTACCTATATAAATACTCATATTAACCTTCTTCTTAATTACCTATATTTTTTAATCACCTATTTTTTAATCATTTTGTTGTGGCTTTGCCACTATTATATAATACCTAATACATACATACCTGCCTTAGACTGATTACCTATCAATATTTTTTAACCTTGCTATCTTCTTCCAAAATCCACTTTTTGTTTTCCTTTTCCTCTTAATTTCATCCTTAATGATCCTTGTTCTTCTCCTTCTCACTAATACTGGTGGTTTGTACTTTTCCTTTTTTTTAATATAAATATCGATACATTTTACTGTAAAAATCAGTCTTAAGTTATGAGACAAAAGAATACACATGTTATTTCTTATATGTTTGTTTTCGTTGTGATGTCGGTTCGTAACAATGGCGCAGTCGGTAGGACTGTGGTTCAAGTTCGTTGAATTTTTCGAATCACAGTTTCTTTTTTTCGAATCGATTTCGTTCGCAAGCAAAATGTTCAATTTTTACTACTGAAATTCATTGTGCCGTATCCAGTCGGACTCCAAATCAACCTTATTGTGCCGTATCCAGTCGGACCCAAAATCAACCTTATTGTGCCGTATCCAGTCGGACCCAAAATCAACCTCATTGTGCCGTATCCAGTCGGACCCCAATCTCATTGTGCCGTAACCATTCGGACATCTATAATACGCCGTAACCATTCGGATCCAGCAACTCTTCAATTCTCAAATACAGAAACTCCAATTCTAATACGCCGTAACCATTCGGATCTGATCCACGCAACTCTCCAATTCTCTAAGAAACTCAAATTCTAATAAGCCGTAACCATTCGGATCCAGCAAACTCTCCAATTCTCAAATCTACTCAACTCATCTAGCATAAATCAATAATCAATACGTAAGTCCATTCTACTTCTTTCTTACTTCCCTAAATCTTAAATCATGGTATTAGACGAAACTCCAAACCAAGAACTTACAAACGAAATAACCGAACTTAAAGAGAGATTAAAACTACTTGAAGAGAACAACTCCCAACATAACTATGACAATAATACTGACACCGATAGTGATGGTAGTGAGTTTGAAGAAGAAGAACTCACTAAAGACATGAACTTTTTAAGTAGGGAGCTATCAGTTGAATTCTCTGGTCAAAATTTAGATACATTTTTGGACAAAATCCATAATGCACGCATCCAATGCCACAAAACAAAATATCGAGCTCTTTTCACTATAATTATTAATCGCATAACAGGCGAACCAAGAGAAAAATTAAGAGAACACCCAGAAGTGAATACATACAAAAAACTTGTAAAATTTTTAACAGACCATTATCGTAATAAAATACCATTTTCGCAAGCCTATCTTGAACTCACTACTATAGAGCAGAAAGGTAATCAATCAGTCAGAGAATACGCCGATAAAATCACACAGCTTGCCTACAGAGCTAAGCTAGCAGCCAAAAATGAAGTTCATTTACCAACCCAACATACATCATTCATGATCGAGTATTCTGCTATAGAACGTTTTAGATTAGGAACTAAAACAGAAATCTCTAGATTTCTCCGTGGTTTACCTACCTCTTATAAATTCACACAATTCCTAGATGCTGCCTTAAAATTTGAGCTCGAGGATAAGAACAAATCTAACAAAACTTCCAAATATTGCACCTACTGTAAAACCCAAACACATAACACTGAAGTTTGCAGGTTTAAAAACCCAAAAGAATGTACATATTGCAAAATCCAGGGTCACACTGAAGACCAATGCAGAAAAAAGAAATTAGATGAAAATCCTGATAATAAAACTATTAATTCAATCACATGCAACTACTGTAAGAAAGTTGGTCATGTTGTAAATGATTGTCGAAAGTTAAAATGGAAAAAAGAGAATGAAAATAATGTAAACGAAAATGCTGACACATCAGAAGTTAGAAAAATCAATATTTTGGATTCAAAAAAAAGAGCCATAATTCAGCTTGATTCACCTGATTCATTAAAAAGTCATTTCAACACATTGATTGATACAGGTGCCGAAGTTTCTCTCATTAAATTTGAAATACTGACAGAAAAGGCTAAAGAAAAAATTGATAAGAGTAAAATAATTCCAATTTCTGGAATAGACAACATTACTAATTACAGTTATGGGAAAATTCCCTTACGTATTCACAAAGGTCAGAATATCTATGAAATTGACTTTCATGTAGTGAAAGGAAAAGAAAATTTTGAAATTCCCTATGATGGAATCTTTGGACTTAATCTAATGGAAAATGTTCAGGGGGTTATTGATACCCATGCCCGAAAATTTACTGCAAAGAAATTCGACGAACATTTCCCCCTTCTCCAACATTATGACATACCAGCCAAAACATGTCAAGTGGTACAGGTTGAAGTTTCTAAAGACTCTGATAAAGAAGGTATACTTGAAAGGGATAACATTCCCCTGCATCAAGGTATTTCAATCAACGAAGGATTCTATCAACAAAATAATAACAAAGTTAATGTTCTCATCAAAAATATTTCTGAAAAGAACATAACCTGGTTACTTCCCATCTTTGAATTAAAAGAACCCAAATCAGTCCTACAAATTGTCCATGAATTTGACAAAAAAGAAAGATTATCTAAACTAAATGAAAATTTGCAGCTTGATCATCTATTTGAAAACGAAAGAAACCAAATTTTAAAACTAATTCACGAATTCTCTGATATCTTTTTCTTGAAAGGTGATTTATTACAATCAAAGATTCAAACCTATCATGAAATCAAAATAAAAGAAAATACACCAATTTTTGTGAAGAATTATAGGTTTCCAAATGTACATAAAATTGAAGTTGAAAAACAGATGAATGAACTTTTAAAACAAGGAGTTATTCAACCATCATCTTCACCTTGGAATGCACCTATATGGATAGTTCCAAAAAAGAAAGACAAATCTGGTGTTCAAAAATGGCGAATTGTGGTAGATTACCGCAAATTAAATGAAAAAACCCTTCCGGATAAATATCCAATACCTAATATTGACGACATATTTGATTCTTTAGGTAACGCCAAATTTTTCACTACTCTAGATCTTGCCTCTGGCTTCCACCAAATCCCAATAAAGCCAGAGGATAAAGAAAAAACTGCCTTTAGTACTCCTCAAGGACATTTTGAGTTTAACAAAATGCCATTTGGATTAATTAATGCACCTGCAACGTTTCAAAGAATCATGAATCAAAGCCTAAATGGCTTAATTGGGTCAGAATGCTTCGTCTATCTTGATGACATTATTATTTATTCATCCGATTTCAACACCCATTTGAGAAAATTACGCACCATTTTCACTCGTCTCAGAGAACATCATTTACTAGTTCAACTTGACAAAACTGAATTTTTAAAAACCTCAATTCCATATCTCGGACATATTATAACTGATAAAGGTATTTTGCCAAACAAAGAAAAACTGGAAAAGATTTGTAACTTCCCTATACCTAATAACGTGAAAGAACTCCAACAATTTCTTGGAGTTGCTGGGTATTATAGGAAATTCATATCAAATTATTCTGCAAAAATCAAACCTCTCACTGCTTTACTCAAGAAAAAACAATTCATTTGGGAAAATGAAGAAAACAATTCATTTCAAACCATAAAAAATGAACTCACCTCAGATAGCCTAATTTTGCAATTCCCAAATTTTGAAAAAGAATTTTACCTACATACGGATGCATCTGCTTTTGCAATTGGAGCCATGTTATCCCAGCTGGA
The DNA here is from genome assembly GCF_950023065.1 of Planococcus citri. Lineage (NCBI taxonomy): Eukaryota > Metazoa > Arthropoda > Insecta > Hemiptera > Pseudococcidae > Planococcus > Planococcus citri. Next base: position 31,931,991 of record NC_088679.1, read on the forward strand.
TGACAATAATGTACAAAGACCATTATCTTTTGCAAGTAGAACTTTGAATAAAGCCGAATTAAATTATGCAACGATTGAGAAAGAGTTATTAGCCATAGTATGGTCAGTGAAATATTTTAGACCATACCTATATGGTCAAAAATTTACAATTTTATCTGATCACAAGCCTCTGCAATGGCTATTTAATGTAAATGACCCTGGATCTCGACTTCTTCGTTGGAGATTGAAATTGGAGGAATATAGATATGAAATCAAACACATATCAGGGACACAAAATGTTGTAGCTGATGCTTTGTCAAGAATTCATTCAATTAAATTGACAATTATAATAAATAACTCTCCCCTACCTGAAATTAAACGCGAAGAAGTTTCATATGAAGTAATTTTCACTACCACAGAAGAAAAACCCTACTTACGTAGGAAGGAAATCCAAGTTACCAAATTAGCAAACAAAACTTTCATTTACTGCTGTTTCAAAACTTACAATAATGAAAACTTCAATAAACTGGAATTTTCAGAATTATTACATACTCTCTACAATATACTCCTAAACCTAAAAATCAATTCTATTGGTATGATTGATGAAACTGATAGTGGAACTTTGAATAATAAACAGAGAAAACAGACAGAGAAATTATTAATTTCTCATCTACCAAATATTAAATTGCAGTGGATTTCCACAACAGAAAAACGAATGGAATTGATCGAAAATCTCCATTATCACAAATTGGCAATGCACCCCGGTATCAACCGAATATTTCAACAATTAAAACAGAATAATCACTTCTGGACTGGTATGAAAAAGGATATTGAAAAAGTAATTTCACAGTGTACAGCATGCCAATTAGTTAAACCTTCTCACCAAACCAATAAGCTTCCTCTAATTATCACGGATACCGCCAAAGTGCCCTTTGAAAAGATATCTTTGGACTATGTTGGTCCACTACCTCTTACTATTAATGGTAATCAGCATATCTTATCAGTTCAAGATAATTTGACAAAATTTATCTTTCTCACTGGTACACCTACTACTGATGCAGGACTAACTGTGAAAGTGCTCTTAAAAATCATTTGTCAGTATGGAATTCCCTCTAGAATTTTATCGGACCAAGGTTCAGCGTTCAATTCCAATTTAATGAAAGAACTCACGGCAGTTCTTGGAATAGAAAAATTGGAATGCAGTCCATACCATCCTGAGACCAATGGAGCACTTGAGAGAAGTCATGGAACCATAAAAACCAATCTAAAATTCTATATAAAGGGCCTTCCCCTATAAGATGGGTGAAACGGCCTTTGATCCATAATGGATCAAAAGTGGTCCAAAAAGTCACCCGTGATGTAAAAACTCTCCATACAAATTTTTGACCTCCCACCCCCTCCCCTTCTGGAGAAACTGCCCCCTAAACATCAAAAATTCAAAGATTTGTTTCTCGGAGGGGGGTTGATGAAAATTTTTGAAATTTTCACAGATTGTGTACATCATGTAGGGGTACACACAGTAATTTTTTGAAAATTTTCCCCCATCATTTTCTTAGTTTTTCAGGGGGTTGAAAACTTTGAAGGGGGGAAGAAAAAAATTTTGGGGGGGATACATGGCTGAATTTTTTTCCAAAACTTGCTCATACCCTAAGGTATAACATATAATTTTCCCAAGGCCCCAAAGGGGGGTGGAACATGGTCAAAAAAAATAAAGTTTGAAAAAAAACATGTATCTCCCATACTACCGCGCGTTTTGTCAACAATGTTCCACGGCGCCACCGTGAGAAAACTTCACCTATCGCGCGCTCTCAAACTTGGACTTTTTTTGAGAACCCTACTGAAATACCACATTGCATTCAAAACTTTTTTTGATGAATATTCTCTAGGGTGGTAAAGGTGAACAACAGACGCATGCCTACAAGAATTTTCAACCCCCTCCCTTCATATTTACCCCTCAAAATTGCGGTTTTCAACCTATTTTATGCCATTTACTAGTAATGAAAATTGCGAGGTACAATTTTTGAATGTATTTTTGACCCCTTTGTAAGTATCATAGGGTTATATTTTTTTCAAAGTTTTTGTTTTGGTGCGTCGTGGGAAAAAATTGAAAAAAAATGTGTCGTAGAGGGGGTAAAATGAGAATTTTGGGAGAATTAAATATTAATGAATGGGGTGTCGTTTCCGCATGATTCGATACCGCTGAGAACGAATAAGACGTCAGATTTTCTGCTACACTAATCTAACCCCTCCCACAATTTCTACTACATATTTTTGAAATAAAGTTACTTTGATGATATTGGCGTCGTTTACAAGTGATCTAAACCCAATAATACAGACGTCAGATTTGAGCCCCCTTCGGAGAGGCTGGGTGTGACTAAAACGAAATCAGACGTCAGTATTATTTGCGTTTAGGTTCCTTGGAAACGACATCAATGATTATGAAAGTAGCATCATTTCAAAAATAGTAGAAATTGAGGAGGCTGCTGAGGCTATGAAAGGGCTGAGTAAGTGAGAAACAAAATCAGATGCAATATTTGCGCTCCGGAAGTTCGAACCATATGAAAACGACGCCAATATCATCAAAGTAACTTAATTTCAAAAATATGTAGTAAAAATTATGGGAGGGGGCTGAAGGCTCTGGAGGGGTTAGATTAGTGTAGCAGAAAATCTGACGTCTTATTCGTTCTCAGCGGTATCGAATCATGCGGAAACGACACCCCATTCATTAATATTTAATTCTCCCAAAATTCTCATTTTACCCCCTCTACGACACATTTTTTTTCAATTTTTTCCCACGACGCACCAAAACAAAAACTTTGAAAAAAATATAACCCTATGATACTTACAAAGGGGTCAAAAATACATTCAAAAATTGTACCTCGCAATTTTCATTACTAGTAAATAGCATAAAATAGGTTGAAAACCGCAATTTTGAGGGGTAAATATGAAGGGAGGGGGTTGAAAATTCTTGTAGGCATGTGTCTGTTGTTCACCTTTACCACCCTAGAGAATATTCATCAAAAAAAGTTTTGAATGCAATGTGGTATTTCAGTAGGGTTCTCAAAAAAAGTCCAAGTTTGAGAGCGCGCGATAGGTGAAGTTTTCTCACGGTGGCGCCGTGGAACATTGTTGACAAAACGCGCGGTAGTATGGGAGATACATGTTTTTTTTCAAACTTTATTTTTTTTGACCATGTTCCACCCCCCTTTGGGGCCTTGGGAAAATTATATGTTATACCTTAGGGTATGAGCAAGTTTTGGAAAAAAATTCAGCCATGTATCCCCCCCAAAATTTTTTTCTTCCCCCCTTCAAAGTTTTCAACCCCCTGAAAAACTAAGAAAATGATGGGGGAAAATTTTCAAAAAATTACTGTGTGTACCCCTACATGATGTACACAATCTGTGAAAATTTCAAAAATTTTCATCAACCCCCCTCCGAGAAACAAATCTTTGAATTTTTGATGTTTAGGGGGCAGTTTCTCCAGAAGGGGAGGGGGTGGGAGGTCAAAAATTTGTATGGAGAGTTTTTACATCACGGGTGACTTTTTGGACCACTTTTGATCCATTATGGATTAAAGGCCGTTTCACCCATCTTATAGGGGAAGGCCCTTTGGATCGCAACAATTGGGATGAATACCTAGACATGGCAGTTTATGCTTTTAATACAGCCATCCATTCATCAACTAATTTCTCCCCTTATGAACTTCTCTTTGGTAGAAAACCTGTGATACCCTATCTCAAGACGAATGCATCTTATCAAGATTACATCACTGATTTGAAAATCAAATTTCAAAACATTCATGAAAAAGCTATTAAAGCTCAACAAATTTCTAAAGAAAAATCAAAAAATAAATATGATAAGAAAACGAATGATAAATTCCCTTATGCTGTTGGAGACACCGTAAAACTGAAGACTAGAAACACTCAAAAACAACGTGGAGCCTTAAGCAAACCCTTTGAAGGACCTTTCAAAGTGATTAAAACAAATTACCCAAATGTAACCATCGATATGGATGGAAAAGAAAAAACCTATCACGCTAATTTATTACAACCATTTAAAGTACTCTTCTTATTCAGCCTTATATTCACCAACGTATTTTCATTTGATATTATCAGAAATATTAACGACAATACAGGTCTATATCTTAACAACTTAGGGACAGTAGGTAATCATAATGCCAACTGGCACTTAATTTCATCTGTTAATATAAGTTCACTTGAACTTCAAATCACATACATTAGAGACCGTTTGTATTATTTAGATCAAATGGCTCAAAAACTTAATAAAACCTCAAAACTGAATTCCTGGAGTGGTATGTACTCAAGTCTCGAAGTTGAACTTGAAAATATAAAAACCACAACAGAAAAATTATCTAGAATACGAGAAAAAAGAAGTATTCTTCTAGCTACAGGAGCTGTCGCCTTAAGTTTCCTCATTGGTTTAGTTGCAGCTAAGTCATCACTCTCTAGTGTATCAACTGATACTGCTTCATTAATCGAATTACAGCGTAGAAATATCCAATTGATTGGAAATACTATTAAAAATTTTGAAGCTTCAACTGAAATTTTTGAAAAAAATCAACAAATATTATACAATGCAACTGAACAAATCAATTTAGAACTAAATAAACTCAGTAACACAACAGACAAACTACTTATCGAGTCCCAATACCAACAAATTGAAATAGCTGTCAATACATTATATGATGTCGCCTTTGCTGATATGAGTTCTCTACAAAACGCTATTCTTATGTCAAAACAACACACTCTTCACCCTACTATAGTAACAACTAATGACTTGAAAAAATACTTACTAACTATCAAAACTCCTTCAGATCAAATGTTCCCTATAGACATCAATAAAAACACAAAAACATCAACAATTCGAAAATTAACTGATCTTTGCACAATTGAAACGGAGTTCGCTAATGATACCATTTATTTTGCCATTTCTATTCCCTTAATAGAAAATGAACAATATTTCCTATATGAAAGTATTCCTTTTCCCTTCTCCTCATCTGTTGAACCTAACCTATATCATTTTATTATTCCTACTAAACCGTATGTACTTGTTGATTTTAAAACCACAAAATATGGATTTCTGGACAACTTATCCCAATGTAAAGAAATTGAACCTTTATTTCAAATATGTTACATCCCACAAACTCAAATTGCCATTGATACACCATGCGAAGTAAGCATTCAAATGGGAACTTCAAGAAATTGTAACCTTACTCAGATGATAGCTGATACAGAAATTTGGCACTCCCTTGGAAACAACCGATGGTTATTTTCATTAACCCAAGAAACAATTTTGAAACTTTACTGTGATAGACAAATAACTCAATATGCCATCTCAAAAAATGGAATCCTGACCATTCCAGCAGGTTGCAAAGGTCAAAGTAAGGAATATTACTTTCATGCAATATCTGACTACCATGGACATATTGCTCAAGAGCTTCGTACCTTAAACCTTTCTATTCCTGACATAGTATTGCATAAACAAAAAATCTTGACCATTCCAAAACTACAACAATTCAATGCTATGAATTTTAAAACCCTATCAACACTACAACAAGAAGAAGAAAAATTATTCGATCAAAACTTCATTAATCGTCATCAAACAACTGTTAATTGGACAGTAGTTGTCATCACTATCATCATTTGTACTTTTTTGTTTATATACTTCTACTGCAAGTGTAGAACAAGACGTATAGCCATTCCTACACGCGAAGTACATTCCCCATTAATGCTACAGTCAATTCCAGTCAACATTGAGGAAATTCCATTGAATGTTAGAGCCTCAAATCGAATGCGAAGAAGCGCAAGACCCCGCTCCGATTTATAGTCGTTTCTTCATCAGGGGGTGTTATGTCCGCACCACTAATATATTATACTACCTAGTATCTACCTATATAAATACTCATATTAACCTTCTTCTTAATTACCTATATTTTTTAATCACCTATTTTTTAATCATTTTGTTGTGGCTTTGCCACTATTATATAATACCTAATACATACATACCTGCCTTAGACTAATTACCTATCAATATTTTTTAACCTTGCTATCTTCTTCCAAAATCCACTTTTTGTTTTCCTTTTCCTCTTAATTTCATCCTTAATGATCCTTGTTCTTCTCCTTCTCACTAATACTGGTGGTTTGTACTTTTCCTTTTTTTTAATATAAATATCGATACATTTTACTGTAAAAATCAGTCTTAAGTTATGAGACAAAAGAATACACATGTTATTTCTTATATGTTTGTTTTCGTTGTGATGTCGGTTCGTAACAGTGAGCGTTCCGACCACTACATGTACTCGTACGTACCTACGTACCGAGTACGTAAAATTTACGAGTGGCCAATTAGTTTTTATACACGTCGAATGAATCGTATATGCGTACCCTTCTTTTTCTTATACCATACCTAGTACCTACCTACGACGTCTATAAACCGCATCTCACATACTTTGTCATGACTGCTGCATTCAAAGGCTATATACGAAGGTATATTGTAGGTAACCCAATCTAACTCTACGCCGTATATTTTTCCTCGTCCTACTTATTTTTCTTATTCTTCTCTCTCTTTGTACCTCATCTCTTTTACACTCGAGGCCATTCTCGACCAAGCACCGCTTTCTCACTTATTTACCCCACCTGCCCCGCTATTCGAATACCCATTTCAAAACATTCGAAACGACTAAATTATTTCCAAACACTTTCCAAATTCCGTCCATAAAAGGAGTTCATTTCTTCAAAATAAAATCGGTCAAAGTCCATAAAACAAACTTTCGTATATTTTCGAACCCCCAGCACCACGCACCCGTTCGGTTTCAGCACGTCAGACGACAATGGCGAAAAAACGCTTGTAATCCGAAACTTTATTATACAGCGCGACGTTTACGACGACGAAAATTTGCATTTTTATTCGTTAATACGTTCGCCAAAATGTCGAATAAAAGACATCTTTTTACCCGAAGACCTTTCTTCCGCCGATTTCAATACATCCAAATCTATAAATAGATACAGTGTGTCCTATAAGTCTCGACCGGTAGTTTTGACTTTTATGGCGTAATGCGTTGAACGGTTTCGGATTTTTTTGTGTGAGAGATTCTGCCGAACGTGAAAGTCAAAATTTTTTGATTTATTTTTAGAATGTAAATTGCAAGACGTGCTTTTTGAGAAATTTAAACGAAAAAGATCTCAATTTTTTTGATGATGGGCACACAACACCAGTGCTGACAAATCACCTATTCTCAAAACCAGTTCAGAAGAATGTAATTTGTTTTCAATCTCAGTACCTGCTCAATGAAAGAATTCATTGTCTTGCAAGGATCTACGAAAATAATTATTTCAAAATGATCCAAAACTAAACTAGGGTAATTGATAAATTGAAGAAAATTTTCTCCAATTTTTCTATGAAAATACAAAAGTTTTTCTAGGGTTACAAATTTTGATTTTTTTACTTCACTCGAATTCATCTAACAAGAGAGGGGTCCCAACTAAGACGGAAAAATTTTTGAAATGAACCAAGCTAAATTGAAAAAGAATGCAAAAACACATCACCAACCAGAATTTTATACCTTCAAATGGACTTTTCAATTTTTAGCGAATTTTTAAAAATCAAATCTGAACCAAAAAAGTCTGTCTGACTGGCCTCTGAAGGTCATTGACCCGTCTGTCTAGACTCTCAAGGCCACTGACCTACCTTCCTACCTTCCTAGCTACCCAATGTCGTCTGTTTGCTAGTCTGGTCTCTCAAGGTCATTGCCCTTTCTGACTGGCCTACCTACTCGTATCTAGCCTCTCATGGTGGTCTGTCTGCCCTCTTCGGGTCATTGACCTGTCTGTCTGGCCTCAAACGATTGTACGTACATATTTACATCTGGATCTCTAGGAAAAACAACTGTTTTGAAACTGTTTCATGTAGGATAATATTACTACCTGATTGTAACCAAAAATTGGTTTCAATTTCAGAACTGTTATGAAACCGTTTTTAGACGGTTTGCGGAATATGAGCTGATTAGCATAAAGCAAAAAAAATATTTAAAAATTCTGAAATGGTTACTCAAAAGTTAGCAGAATTGTGATTTTAATTGCATGCAGTTGACATGGATCATTCAAATCAAATCAAACCCCCAATTTATCGATTGGGCAGTTGAAATATTTTGTGAGATTCTTCATGTTTCACTACAACGAGAAGGGATGTTGTGGATTATCGAGGAATTACTATGGAAGAGAAGGAAAAAGAAGAGCAAATAACAAAATCAACAAATTAATTCAAAATTGTATACAATTTCTAAAAAAAAAAAATCTGATTCGTGCATCGAACAATGAACATTCAACATTACGAAATTACGTTCGAAAGCTAAACTAGAGCGAAAATAATACTCAACAGAATCCTCCTGCCACTTCGATTTCCCTGCCTCTTCTTCATTGTAACACTATCCGAAATCATCTATTTGGGCGTTAAATTCAATAATACGCAGTGTCGAATGAACGCTAGATGTTGTGATTTGGACTCAGATAGAAAGAAATTTTCGAAATTAATTTCCGGCCACTCGATGCGACGTCGAGTTGGCGAATTACGCGAGCGACATCGACACAGAGCGTCGAGCGATTACACTTAATTGATACGACGGACGATGCGATTTGTGCGAGGCGATTATTTCGATATGGTAAAATAAACAGACCAGATGGATATCGAAATAGCATTGTTTTTATATTATTAAAACCATTATCGATTGTTTGGGCGTTTACGCGACAGCATTGGTCGCAATCACGTGTGCCTCGTTCGCGTGATGCACATTTTCAACACCCACACGTAGAAATATTTGTACGATAGCGTAGAAGAGGAAAAATATGAAGAAGAATCGCATGGTTCTTGAGAAGACCGCATTAGGACGAATATTCGCCGAGTCGCGAGTCGAAAACGCCAAAAAGTTGACAATTAATTACGAAATCGACGGCAACAGGGGGTAAGAGGGTGTATCTGTATACCAATGACCACTTGAAAAGGATATGTTGAAAAGTAATATACAAGGGGGGTTAGTTGAGGATACTGAAGAAACTCGACGACCCAAGTACTTGTGAAATACTCATCGTCGTCGTCGAAATCACCCGGTGGTATGTAATACACAAAAGAGAGAAGAACATCTTGTTTTTATTTCACTTTTTTTTTTTGCACGCCAACGAGCGAACTAGCGAACTCATCCCGCGAGTAAATTTTTTTTGTCCTCGTTGTTTTTATTTTTAGGGTTGAATGAAAAAAGTATCACCGAAGCTATGCTATTGTTATACCATATTGTTCTGGACGTGAATATTTTATACAGATTCGCGTTTTCGTATCGTGCTCGCGTTAAAGTAAACTTTGATTTTTTACGTTGGTAGTCTCGACGTAACCTAGCATTTAATTAAAATCTCGTAGCAGTACAGTCTCTCGTCGCAGCAACAAAACTATACGACGCGATTGAGTTGTTATTGTTTAATTCGATGAACCGCGAACCTGGACGTGGACGCACCTACGTATAAGTACAATGTTTTAAAAAGCAAAGCAATCGATATGGCGATGGACGAGGTTTCCTGGAAAAGAAAAAAAAATGCTACGATGAAAAATTAGTAGGTAGAGGTAGGTACCTCTGTGTTTCGTTGGCCGTGTCCATAACAAGTCATCGATTTCCTCTCACATTCTTCTTAAGTTCTTATACATATTAGAGAAACTACGATTTCACTACCGTCGTCGTCGTGTACACAAATACAATGGTAAGACTATCGATTAACATTATACTGTGAAAAATTATCGATATGCTGCAATTACCTATCTACCGTACACGGTGTGCTGTACATATTTATAAGGCTGGAGAAAAATATACCTACCTATACGTTTACTTGTTGGATAAGTTGTTTCGTAATTGCATGTATACGAAAATATTCTGGTAATTAAGCTCGGAGTTGTACGCGTAAAATTCATAATATCGTTTGGGTTTTTTGTGAACATAAAATTCCCAGTAGGTATTTTGACATTTAATCAAAACATTTGACTGTGAGATACTAATTGAAAGTTCTAATATTACCAATTCTCGACGCCACTAAACAACCTCTTTCCATCTCTTCATCCCTATAACATCTCCCGAATAATCTTCTGAATTCATGAACGATGCACCATTTTAACAACCAAATGAATAATTTATTTCGTATGATTTTTTGAATCCATCAGTGATGTAATACTGCTGATGCTGCAAGTGGCAAGAACTTTACTTCTCATCTCCAGCCGAAGATGCTCATGCCCGCGAACGATTTACATCCTTGAATGGTTCACGCTGCATTATCACTTACTCGTCATATTCTTATGACATGGCCTACTTCGGTACCCATACTCGCTCATACCTCGTATTAGGTACTCTTGCTGTTGGCTTGCACGATGCGATGCAAGCGTGTCTTACAATATACATGAAGAAGTTTAGTGAAGATACAAAATTACACACAAGTTAACGAAATTCTTAAGAATTAATTTTCTTGTTATGAGACGTCATTCATCTCAGAAAAAAAGTATGTATGTATTTTGAAATAACAAATGACGAGAAGCTGGAAGCAAATTTTTATTGGTTATAAGAGCACTGCTCACTGTTCAAGTTACTCACGTATACTGGTCAACTGGCATCTGTAGACGTTTGAACAATCCGTGGTGTGAATTTGTCGCACAAATATTTCAAAAAATTACCTTAACAAATGCAATAAATTTTAGTTATTTGTAAGAGCCTAGCAGTACCTGATTACTAACACTGATGGATCCGGATTTCGCACTTCGCAGTGTGGATGACTGGATGTGGATGCTGAATACAGAATACCGACGAGCGGTAAATAATCTTTCGTTTACTCTCGTTTTGTGGTAATTTAATTAGTTTAAAAGAATGCGTTTGGGTTTTTAAATGCTCTTTTTATGTAGTGAAACATTTTTAAATGGGTTCTCCCTACTACTTTTAAGAAGAGGGGTCGGGTCATTTCACGTCAATTGGACCAAGAAGTGGTGGGGGGGTTCGGCGATTTTTTTGAAATTTTTCCTGTGGAAAGATTTTTTGAAGGGATGACCAATGGCGGAAATCGCAGCCCTCTAGCCCATTTTTAAAGGCAGCCAGGGGGTGTCAAAGTTTTCAGTGAACCTATAAAATATCATCCATTTCAGCAGTGGGTTACTCGATAACCGCGACACCTACCAAAATGGAACATTTTCCCATAGTTGAAGGTTTTGAAAGGATTTTTGGTGATATAAAAATCAGTGTTGCCACTTTTTTTCGTACAAAAATTAGCTCAAAAAGTTTCAAAACATTGTTTTCATATCGTTCCGACTCTCAAAAATTCTGAAAAATATATATTATGGACAAGTTTTCATGCTGAACAACATATTAAAAAATGGGGATGGTACCATGTTGCAAAGTTGATTTTAAAAAATTCTAAGTTGCAAAAAAATGCGATTTTTTGATTTAAAACATGAAAAAAAGTTTTGATAAGTGAAGTTGACCCATTTGACCTCTATTTTTGCGTATCTGTTGAAGAAGTTGAAAAACCCCTTTCACTCGATGAAATGAACTCCTCACCAAAAAATCAAAATTCGAAAAAATTCAATTTTCAATTTCAAACACCAAAAAAAGTTAAAATTTATTCAGTTGTCTTATTTTGAACTCTTTCTGACGTATTTCATGAAAAAGTTGATGAAAATTACACTCACAACAAAAAAATGAAAATTCGTTCATTTTTTGAATTTTTTTAGAATTTTGATTTTTTTGTGAGGAGTTCATTTCATCGAATGAAAGGGATTTTTCAACTTCTTCAACAGATACGTAAAAATAGCGGTCAAATGGGCCAACTTCACCTTTCAAAACTTTTTTTCATGTTTTAAATCAAAAAATCGCATTTATTCGCAAACTTTAAATTCTTTAAAATCAACTTTGCAACATGGTACCATCCCAATTTTTTAATATGTTGTTCAGCATGAAAAGTTGTCCATAATATATTTTTTTCAGAATTTTTGAGAGTCGGAACGATATGAAAACTACGTTCCGAAACTTTTTGAGCTAATTTTCGTACGAAAAAAAGTGGCAACACTGATTTTTATGATATCACCAAAAATCCTTTCAAACCCTCTAACTATGGGAAAATGTTCCATTTTAGTAGGTATCGCGGTTATCGAGTAATCCACTGCTGAAATGGATGATATTTTAGGTTCACTGAAAACTTTGACACCTCCTGGTTGCCTTTAAAAATGGGCTAGAGGGCTGCGATTTCCGCCATTGGTCATCCCTTCGGAAGGTCTTTCCACTGGAAAAATTTCAAAAAAATCGCCGAGCCCCCCTACCACTTCTTGGTCCAATTGACGTCGAATGAGCCAGAGGTGAGTTGAGATAGATGTGGAATGCACTTTGACAACAAATTTAAATTTTTTCAAAATGAAAACTTTGAAAATTGATGAGTTTTAGGCTGTGTTTCTCCTTTTCTTGAAATCAGCAACGACCGAAAAAAATACTGCGTCCTAAAATCATATTTGTCTTAAATTACTGGGTTTCAACCTAGTGTGCAGATCTGATGGTGTCTTTCCGGTAGGATTGGCGATACTCGATCAAGTATTGATGTCGAGACTTGAATTTTACACTTCTCGAAAAATAGATACTACGTAAAAAAAACTAGGGAATTGAAAACCAGCAGATACGGATTTCGAAAATCTGTGACTAAATCTATCGAAAGGGTTGTATATTGTATAAGGATGGTACATCAAATAAAAAATGAAAACCAAATCAACAAATACAAACAAAATCACGAGAGATATTTCGAAATACACACCTTTGCTCTAGATTTCTACAACCCTTCACTATTTCCTTTTTCGTACTTGAAATTCCGAATGAAAACACACCACTTCACATACCGATGTCGAATTCGTTGGTGAAATTATCTAGACGGAAGTAGCCCCTCTTGAATACGTCCAAATACGCCATGTACACCTGAGTGCACTACATAAATAAGGTATGTAATGGCAAGGGCAGGGGCATATCAACATCACCACCATTACACCATATATAGAGCAAGTCGAGTCGATTCCAAAAGATAAGTAAGAGAAAAAAAAACCTCTGCTTACGCAGGTATTATCCCCGTGGCGCGTTTAAAAATGAAATACCGAGTAGAAAAACGAAACCCATCACAATAGGTACATATATAGGTGCGCCACTCTTTACAACACAGATTCCAAATTCCCCACGTTGAGTGCTTCTTAGGCACTTAATGGTTGAAAATTGACACGTTAAAGCCGGCGCCAACAATTCACCAGATAACATTTTGGTATACAATGTACGTACCTTTGATTTCGTTCGATCTCTTCTCTTTTTACCCCTCATTTACCATAGTTTTACATTCGTTAAATCGCACATACCATACCATGCATTTATACAATTACCTTTTTGTTTGGTATTTCTTTTTTTTTTCGTATGTTAGACAAGGGTTACTTTTTTTTTGTTTTTGTAATCGATTCTCATTTAAGATGCGGCACACTTACCCTTGTTTTATTACGTGTAATGTTTTAAAACCTTTCGGAAACCGGAGTTACAACGGCACGCCGGGGTATCTGGCTCGTATAAAAAAAAGAAAGAAAAAAGAACGAAGGACCATTAACCCGTGAAATGTCTGTTAAAAAAGTTTTTAAGCACTTTTCACAAAGTAATGAAGTTTATACGTATAAAGTAGTTAGTATTTTTTTATTCACTTTCCAGCTAACGATGTCACTTTCGTCTTACAGCGACTTCTAAATTACCTGATAATATCAACTCGAAAATACCTACGAGTCGAGTCGACTAATCGAAATTCTTCGTACAAAAAATTCTCATCAATTGTTGCCTACGCCGACATTTCCTTCATTTACTAGCCATGCCATTCCTATCGCCGGGTAATTTCACTTTTTTGGTGGGAGGGGGGAGAAAAGAGCATAGGAGAATAAGCAGATGAAATTGTCTTTTGGAGCGAACGAGAAAACTATTTGATATTTGAGAAGGAAGGGGGGTAGGAGGGGGTGTTGCTTTTTTTTGTGAAAACCCCTTATAAGCCACTACAATAAGATCCATGTTTCGTCAAAATCAGTTGGGGAGATTTTTTGAAGGAGAAATTCGTAACTTTTTTTGAGGGAAAGAGATCCTACTCAAGATACACTTAATTTTAAGGTCTGAAACTTATTTGGCAATCAAAATATGCATCTCGGTAGTACTACCTTACTTACTACCGGAGTTTCGTCTCGTTCGCTCCAAAAGACAATTTCACTATACTTATCCTTCTATGCTCTTCTAAAGCTGTTATAATAAATTCCCATTTTGTTTATACGACATTCGAACACGCAATAATTTTCAAAGTGAATTGTTAATTTCGGTCAGTGCGACCTTTGAAATTGTGAAAATTGATTTTTTTCACCACCATTCCAAACTATACCTACTTAAGGAGACCAGTGTCAACTGATTTCATCTAGAAGTTGGATTTTTTGAATTGAATAACATAATTCAAGCATAAACAAATTACTAGGGACAATTTCATTTTTCTTTTTACCTCAAAACCTTGAAAAAACGAGAAAATGTCGAATCGACGTCAAAATAACCGAGCTCAGAGCACGTAATCGCGAGTACATTTTTATCGGAATAGAAAACCCTGCGATTATATCGTTTCCAAGCATTTTTCACAAACATGTCAAGGAATTTCGATTGGCTACCAATATACGAGTATCTACTATTGTGAAGCACTATAATTACAATGTGCGTAGTTTTTCTCCAAATACATACGTAAGTAATTGACTATTACACATCTTTTCTGTTACAGCCCGCCGCCATCGCCATCTTAAATATCACCGATCACAAGCGATCTATCTACTGCCTATTCATCTATTATTATACTAGATACGATTTTTGGCATATGACACAGTTTTTCTATCTACCTGCGTGCTCGTTCCGGTAGCAAAAGAAAAAATTAAATGGTAAATTCTTGCTAAATGAGCGTTGATAATCGATCTTTTAAAATGTACACACAGATTACATCATAAGTCCATTTCATACAGGTACTATTAGGTTCGTTTCCATAGCGAAATATTTCACCACACATCGCGTATAGCAGCATAACGTCTATTTTATTTCATTCCAGTACGTGGTGGAGACGAGAATTCAGAACCTTGTTCGCATTTCTTCGGTTGAAGAGAGTAAAAAGAATTCCATTTTGTATTCATTTTTTTGAATGGTGACGTGTTTATTTCAGAATTACTATTTCTGTCGTAATAAGTTCAATAGATACGAATTATGTAGGTGAGTCCAGATCTCCAGACAGCGAGCGTGTATTGCTTGCATTTTTTGTCCTCGATCAATCATATTATTATGTAAATCCACAGAGCAAATTCGTATGATTGGAGGTTATAACTCCAATAATCAACAGAAAAACCAATTCATACAGACAAAAATGAACTTGTTTACATTCAAAGCTTCATTTTGAAATCTGAGAATGAAGAAGAGAGGAGGAAGAAGCCAAACATAATCTTGTAACAATTTTTGCATCAAAATTCTATCTTAAAACGTGAGGAACAAGATTTTTTTTTTTTTAAATCAAACTCAGCATTTCTGGTAATTTTCTACATTATTTGTTCCATTTCCACATTTCTTCAAAAAAAAAAAAATTACTGAACTTTCTTCCAAATTTTTAAAATATGTATACTTAATCAAGTTTAAGGTAGTTTTTTGCTTTTTATTGTATGATGTTTTCAATTACTGCATATAGCTTGGAAATTACTTCAGGCTTTATCAAATCGGTTAAAAAAAGACACATATCACCTTACTTTCAAATTTTTCTGACTCAAATTAATTTTCTAAAATTGTTTATCCTAAAGAAAACAAAAAATTTGAGAAGAACATACATTTCTCAATTTTAATCTAATTTAAAACAATCCTTGCAGCATTTTTAGAAAAATGTTGGTATTCATTTCTACAAATTTTCCTCATTTACAATAATTTTATGATACTTTGCAGTTGATTTTTAAAAAATTTTCTCAAAATTTAAATCAATTTATACTTTGATTTCAAAAACTTATGAGTTGATTTTGCCATTTTAACCCTGATTTTATCACTCTGCTTGAGTTTTGCAAAACATTTCAACAATTTTTTTTGCTAATTTTTGTCTTACAAGATTCTGATGAGATTTCATCAACTTTTCTGCAATTTCCAATCATTTTTATGTCAATTTAACCGATTTTCTAATTTCTGGTAGTTTAAATCAAATTATATTCATCGATCTCTGCTCAATTTTACAAAATTTTTGGTGTTTATTTTACCCATTTTTCTCAATTTATAACAATTTTTGGTAATTTGCAGTTGATTTTTGAAAATTTTCTCATTTTAATTAATTTTTACTTCAACTTTCATGATTTTTGAGTTAATTTTGTAATTTTTCTGTACTTGTATGTTGTTTCAATACATTATGCATCCAAAAAATTTTTTGCTTAATGTTATCCTTTGAATAAAAAATGTCACACAATTTCACACTTTTACAATATATTGAATTTGCCTCTGTTTTCAACAGTTTTTAAGCCAATTTGACTGATTTTTCTATTATTTTACTCGTAATTTGCTGTTTATTTCAAAATTGTCGATATCTTTGCGCGCAATTTTCGCAACAACTACCAGAAAATCGCGAAAAATATGGTAAGAGTTTGGGAATTTGTTCGATTTGCAAAGGTTTTTGGTGATGTGTGAACTGTGAATATTACACGGAAGATGAGATAGAAACATTTTTGTGGAATTTAATTTCTCCAGAATTCATTACGAAACGTGAACTATTTCAGAGGTCGTATTGATTTTTCGGATTTGTTACCTTGAAAATAAAAAGAACGAAACACTGAAAATCACGCTTTTGTAGAGCTTGCTACGGAATAAATTAAGTACAGGTAAATTATGCTTATTTTTCAAAATTTTATAGAAAATTGATTTTCCACTTTTTTTACATTTTTTACAATTTTTTGATTTCTTTTTAATTTCAAACACTTTTTTTTCACCTCCAAGGATTTTTCACACAACAAATTAGAAACCAAAGTTTAAAAAAGTATTCAACATTAAACCACTTGGAATAATATTCATCATCATCATTCATCAGCATAAGAGAAATAAAATTTAAAATTTGACTGAAGGTTTTTATGGCAATTGTAGGTAAGGTACAATATTTTTACAGGAATTTATTCCTGCTTCACTTAGCGTGATATTCTTCCATAAATCATTTTAAAAAACTTACTTATTTTCCATGCATAGGTACTAGGTAAACAGCTAAGGTACTTATTAGTAGGTGCATATTCTACAAGCATTACGAAGGAAATTCCGACTTACCTAAAACAAAAAATAAAACAATATCGATTAGTTGATTACAATACGTGAATAATTTCTCAAATCCATTATCTGTACGCTAGATCTAATCATACGAATTTGTCACCATTTTAAATACATATTATTTAATGCATATTTTGAGATCCAAGTAAACAAAATAATAATTTCAGTGAGCACCTGCGCTCTGAGCAGCGAGTAGTTTGATTACTTTTTGTGATCTGGGTCATCAACCAGAGGAAATTATGAAGTAGAGACTTCACAATGCATGGCAGGAAGATTTAATCACACATACTTAGTATGTAGTATCACTCCATAAACCATGGAAAACCCAGTGTCACACCATCAAAATCCAATCACACGTTCCCAAGTATGTACTCTCGTTCATAAACCAAAAATCACCAAAGACCAGATATGTAGATAAATTGAGCAACCCCAACTAACTATATAACATTTCGCCCAGCCAATCCCAAAAATCCACACCTTTCTCACCTAATGCTTCTCACAGAGAAAAAATCAACAAAATATACGCTCCAACGCATCACAGATGGCAATCATCCCCTAGCTAAAAATTAATTTCCTGTTTAGATATTTTCACCCTTTTTAACAAACGGTGATGTTAGTCGTACGTAGTAGTATAATTTCGACAACTCAATCGACACCATCGTTGTCGTATTTCCTGCTTTGATACGACTGATACGAGTATCTGCCACACATTACCACTGTTGATCAACCCTCGTCTCGTCTCTGGCAGCTCACTCACATCGTATGTACAACACCAGCCGCAGCATAGACGCAGCGTGATTTGCGAATTACGAAAAATACGCACGTCCTGCTAGGTAAAGGTATATGGAATATGGTGAACTATAATCATGGAAAACAATGCAATTATACCGTAAGAAAACAAATGGAACGAATGCCGCAGAACGCAGATACAGGAAACGACGACAACGTCATCGTAACCGAACATGGACATGATTGAAAGCCGGTCACCATATCGAGTACCATCGTATACATATACGATACTGTGTATTTGTACAGTACATAGACCTATAATAACTTTCTGCGATCCATTATACATGTATATGTAGCTTATGGAACACCATACAATGACGATTAGGTACCAAGAGGAAGGAATCTATAGGCTGGTTGCTGAATAAGATGAACTTTGAGTCAATATCTCATCGATCTGATCAAATTCAATTCCCCGGACGCGTGTGAATTTTGACGGCGAGCTTTTAATATACTAATTTCAGAATCGCGTGCTGTTTGCTCTCGTTTACCGACCACTTGAAGAACTTGAGGCGGGGCAATATGCAAATAATGGTAATTACGTCGCGAATTACCGATAAATAAATCGTATATGTACATTGTACACGAAAGCTGCTGGCAAACGAAGGAAAAAAATATCGATTTCCATTTGTCCACCGTGGCATAGCGTGGCATGGTATCGATAAAACCGCAGCAAGTGTATGTGACTTGAGAGTCGCCGGTCGCGGTCTTGGTCGTACGATAAAATCTCCTCTTTCACGAATCTGGCAGCATACGTAATACTATGTAAAGCTGGGAAAAAACCTGCGCGTACACATGTTGAACGTGTGCAAAGCCGCGGAATACCATAGTACGCTGTACGCAGAGAGGTTAGTTCTCAAAGCAATGCGTCCAGCGTCCAGCTTCGGGTATGATTCATGGAAGCCTCGCGATCGCGATGCCGGAAGACCACCGTCTAAGCGACGGTGAGGCCGCCGCAGTGTATGCGTGGTAAGATTTCGAGGCTAGTTTTCGCTCTTCTCTTCTTTCCTCTTCTGCACCCAGATTCCGATTCACAATTCAATGGATCGTAAGAGTATACGTACCTCCACCTATACCTATAGTACTGGAAGATGGTTGCAGAAAGATGAGTCGTACAGTCGTGGCTTTGGCTTTGTTCTTGTACATATACTCTTTTCTCGTGGTAGTACTCGTATAAGTCATATAAACTTGATTATGGCGGCGCGGCGCGCGAGCGAACCAACATTAGAACGCGCGCCTCCTCCATTGTCGTCCCTCTTGTGTACGTAAATTCCACTTCCAACTATTTAATTTCGAGTAGTATTCGTTTACGTATACAAGCGTATAGTATTATTGTTTAATGCAAGATTTTTTTACTACTTTTTTTCCTTTTTCCTTTTCATTACGTCCGAGTGAAAGTTTCATATTTCAAATAGAACACTGCACCGAGAGAACAATAAAAGATATAAAAAAGGCGTAACATGAGTTTTTTCGCATCGATGACTCGTACTTATACTATTTATTTCTCTGATATGCATATACATACAAGAACATTCAGGGTGTCCATATGTTTTTCAGGATCTCCTACATCCTTCAATATAGAGTTTACAATATTAAAAATTGATAAAACCAAAGCACAAACGCCTAGTAGAGCACAAAAAAACTCATTATTATTAGGTATATTATGTTTAATTAGGTTGCTCAATCGTTTAGGGTTGAGATTTTTTGTATTTTCCAAACCAATTTTTTTCAAATTTTTCAAATGTACGTAATTTCTCCAGTTTGAGGCTCTGATTTTGAAAGTTAAGTTTGAATTTCATCACCCTCAACAGCTATTGGTTTTACCCTTTTTTGGTTCACTTTCATGTATTTTTTGGTCATTTTTGGAGTCGGCAGATAACCCAGATTCAGTTATTTTTTGACTCTTAAAGAATTTCATTTCAAGAACTTTTTGACAAAAAATTGCAATATGAAATCCAATCACATTTGGTGTATCAGGATGTTGAAAATTGAACTGAAGCGGGAGGAAAGCTGCATGTCCTGACAGAATCAAAAATTAATTTTTTTATAATTTTCAGAAATCTTAGCACCTCAATGGCTTCTCTCCACCCCCCCCCCCCCCCAACCATAAAAAGCGATAGTAATAGCAGAAACATTTCTGAAACCGACAACGCTAATCGAAGATGCATGAAAAAAATAAATACTTCAGCAGCTAAAATTTCAGGTTCTCAAGGGCATTTTTCGATTTTTGGTGAACTTTAGAAGATGCTTGCTTGGGTCAAAAATGGGGGGGGGGTCGCCAAATTGGCCTAAAAATCTAAAATTTGGTAGTACCCCATTTTCGACCTCTCTATTCGATTGGAAATGGTGTCGACTCGTTTTAAACAGTTCTCGAGTTTTCAGCAGGTTTTTAAAAATCGAAATTACCACAAAATTTTACCCAATGAAGTTGTAAAGCTCGAATTTACATAGGTAATACTCTAATTTCAACACCCTAAATCAATTGTAGGTAGTTTTAAACCAGTTTGAAACCTCCAGCCATATTTTTAAAAATTCCAAATTTTCAAAAAATGTCATAAAATTTGTTGAAATGAAACTTTTTCAATCAATAAACGCGTTCAGAGTTCAGACTATGTTCAATCCCCCCCCCCCCGCCTCTAACCCAAAGTTTGCATTTTTTTAAACTTTCATTTGTCGAAAAAAAAACTCAATTTTTCATCATGAAGTAAAGTAGATGGTATAAATGTAAATCAATTCTTCAATTTCAATTTTACCATCCAAAAGGAGGAATGTAAATGAACTTTAAGCTTTTCTATAATGGCTCAAAAGCGATATGCCTAATAAAGACATCATTTTTTTCATCAAATAAGGAAAGGGGAGATGATTCTGAACTCCGTCCAATTTCAAAAAAATTTGAAAAATGACCTATAGCTATAGTACCCTATTAGTGAACCACTTAATCGATTTACACACATTTTATCAAGAAAAAATTGCGAGTAATCGGTCAAATAAGTTATCAACAAGCACCAATCACGTTTATACGTGCTCAAGTTCATTTGGATGGTTTTTAAGGTACTTTTTCAAAATCTGGTATTTCCAAAATATAACTGGATGCTCCAGAAGTGCCTGAAACCAGCTACAATCAATTTAGCAAGTTGAAATTACGTAAATTGAATTTCAGCTTTTCAACATCATTGAGTAAAATTCTGTGGAAATTTTGTATTTCAAAAATGTACTGGAGACTTCAAAAAAAGTGCTCAATAAAACTGTTTGAAACTATTTCAAATCGATTCAGAGGGTCAAAAATAGGGTGGGTACATCAAATTTCAGCTTTCCAGATCAATTAGTTAAAATTCTGATTTTGCTTCATTTTTAGCTCAAATTTTGATTTTCACAAATTCACCAAAAAATCGAAAAATGTGCTCAAGAACCTGATATTTTGGCTAGTGAAGTATATTATTTTGCATGTCTTTTTGATTCAACTTTGTCTGGTTCAACAATTTTTCCCTTCGTGAGATACTTCCCCAGTTAGGAGGATGTTCAATATTGCCATGCCCATAAAACCGAAATCTCGCTGGAGAGTGGAATCTCTAGATGAGTTGTTAAAACTCTTCGAAAATTGAAAGTTATAGTGGAAAATCAACATGATATTTTGGATGACTGCTCACGTCAATAAGCTAGAATAGGTTGAGGTTACTTCGTACATCAACATTCAACATGCATATTTACAGAGATGAATTCTGAAAAGCCTTCTTCCAGACCTTGTGCACCATCATTAAGTTGATTTACATACAGGATAAGGGTCATTTAATCAGCACACGTGATCCGTTTATATGCTCACGAGGCGATCACTTGGCACGGAACATTTCCTTCGCTGAAAAGTACTCTGTGATACAGTCCTGCTGGATTCGAGCTGTTATTAGGTCACGACACGATGGACGATACGGACAGTAAATATTTTTTTTCTGCGTTATTTTGGGATGGTTATGTAGCGATGATATTGTACCATCTAATGAGTGGAAATGGTGCTGCTGGAGTGTAAAAAAAGAAAAAAACCTAAGCCACAACGTACCTATAGCTGTACAACCACGCTGCTGGACGGACATATGGCGTAAAACCAAAGAGACAGAATGAGAGAAAGAGAGAAAGAGATGCTGACAGAGAGAGAATATTCAACGAAGCGCAGCTCCGGCTATACGTTGGTTAGTAACAACTTTGGCGTGCCTTTTTCCAATCAACGCGCAACAACAATCTGCTATATGGGTATGGCTGGCATGGCGATGGCTGGCGTGAAAGCGCATAGATCATTGGAACAGTGAAAATGTCAAAATTACCGTATGTATACCATCTAGAGATGTTAGTCCACCCGTGGGTGTCACGTTTGATATGATTTTTTTTAATACTCTACGGGTTGGGTTAATCTGAACGTATCTATGCAGCTATACTCGTACATACAATAATATCTATGCGCAGCGCGAAAGTTTTTCTGTAGTTTTATGGCTAGAAATTAAAAGCTGCCGTATGAGTATTTCGATGGTTGGATATATAGGTTCGTAAAAGTTTTATGACTCTTATTTGAAAACCAGAACCAGTTATTGGTGGCGAAAGTGCAGTAAAGGGGAAGACAGTGAATGGAGCACGCGTATGGAACGCATTTTTCAAAGGTCTGATTGTTAATTTGACCAGCCAGCTCTTACAATAGCTCAGTATGGTGGCGTTTCATCATCAATGGTACGCAAATAGTTGAACACATACTGTGCAAGAGCAGTGTATTTCGTAGAATGCTTAAGAACTCTTTCACAGCATCCTTACTTTTGGCTTTTTTCACTCGAGTAAGTGAGCGCCATCGATAGCAAAAGGTGAATATGAAGTAAAAACGAGAAAATCGCTCACCTGTACAAAGTCCCATAGCTTTAAACTCACAGATTTAGTAAAAGTATTGGATGGTGCGTGTTAGCCTTACATACATATATCAAAAGACGAAATGAATTTATGAATAAAGCTCAAATATTTTAAAAGTATGTAATTGAAATTGAAAATAAATAAATTCAGCCAACAAAAAAATCGCTATTCCAAAACTGGGAACTGAGAATAAAAGTGGATTAAAATGAAGCAAAGAAAGCGTTTGAAAAATCCTTCAAAGTTGTACCGTTTTATGGTGAACTGGCGAACCGGTTTCAAAAATATACTGCTCGTTGAAACCACTTACAACTCACAAGTGTACTATTTATAGATCAAGTAAAAATTAATATGCCTTTTTCATTTAAATTTTTTTGAAAAAACACGTTTTATTACTTATTGCAGGTTCTTTACTGATTTGCTGTCAATAATCGAATAAAGTTTGGAGATGTGTTATTCTCGTTCGAATTTTTTCAAACTGAATTATCGAAACTCACAAAGTCCTTCTGACCTATTCTATTTTCTATCAATTCAAACCAAAAGTGAAGGTTCGGATCCTCGGATTTTGTTCAGATTTCTGCTGCAAATTTTCTTCAATGGTCTTATCATTTTTGTTTCTACATTTCGAGAGGTTTCTGACCCCCCTCCCCCTCCATCAATACCTTAAAACACGGTCAAAATGCCTTTTTAAAAAATGAAAAATTGCATTGCATGTGCAAAATGTCCAATTTTACAAAAAAATTACATTTCCAGCCCAAACTTTGTGAACGACATTTTTACACAATTTTGGCATATTTTCAGGCAATTTTCAAATATTTCATTAATTTTAAATAATTCAGGAAACTTTTTCCAAGATTTACCCTTGAGACATTTCATCAACTGTTGATCGTTTCTGCATGTTTTTAGGTCATTTTAACTGATTTTTAAAATGTGTTAAACAAATTGCTGACAGTTTCAGATACTTTCTCTGAAATTTCATCAATTTTTGGCAATTTTTTAGTGATATCTAAGCTATGCCAATTTTACAGTTTTTGGGATATTTCATGTGATTTTTTTCAGTTTTTCACTTCAATAAGCGATCCGTAAGTAATCAATTTTTCGTAATTTTCAACTGCCTTTTTTGAATATTTCAGCTTTCTTGTGCTGTACTAATACTCAATTTTTGGCAATGTCTCATGAATTACAAAATAATTTAAGCTATTTTTATAGCATTTTAACAAATTTTTAAAGAAATTTTTGCCAAACTTTGTTGAATTTGGCAGTTTGTTTCAATAATGATATTTTTCAATATTTTCTCCATTCCTGACAATTTTTTTTTGGGGTGTTTATAATTACTAGATTTTTACACCCTACGTCAGATTATATTGAATTTGTCAGGTTGTGTTTTTTAACAAGAGTAATCAATTTTTCATAATTCATCAATTTTTGGACTCTCAAAATAATGACTCTGAGAGCTCAAAATTTTCTATACACCTTTATTTTTTTGGCCTTTTCTAATTTTCCAGCCAGTATTTTAATTCAAATACGACCAATCGGAAAATTGAAAATTTTTCTCAAGTTCTAACGAAAGCAACTAAAGTTTTTCAATCGACGAAGAAGAAAAACCAGAATGATGCAATATCTGTGAAGAGATTTTAGATTCTAGTTGGTTAAATTACATTTCTGATTGATTCTAACCTCAATCCAAACATCCAATAGTATACCAACAAGATTTCCAAACCCAAAACAAAGCCCAGTCTTATCTGACGATGACGAAACCGGTCAAGCTGAATGGAAATTTCAACCTTATTCATCGAAGCCCCCCAACGATCCTATATCAATACTATCACTATTTGTATCTTTATCACAACACAGGTAAGGTACCTGTACAGTGTACGTATAAGTAGAGGTACTACGTGGAACACGTAACGTATATAAGGCTGAACGCTCGACCTACGAGAACCCAAATACCATCCAACCGAGAGAAAATATTTGAAGGTGAGACTACACGTTAGCCGTGCACAAATCTGATACATTAGGTCTATCTCTATACCTATTACCTGTAAATACACTACGTGAACATATGCATGTTTATGTACATCACTGGAAAATATAAACAAGCGTGCATCTCGTCGTCTGAATAGCCAGAGAGCTCGGTCGGTCACTGCATTCGAATATCCCATCATTAATAACCGATTCGTCGATGTAATGCGATATTTTTAAAAATCTGACACAGCTCGATCTTTCAATCATCGAAACGGGCGCGCATCTTCGTCAACATTCCAACTCCACTCGATCGAATCATATTCAAATCTTCAATGTCGAAAAAGAGAGAAAACGAGAAAGAGATGGAAACTTCATCCATGGACCACTACCACCATAACAAACTTCACGTTTTTTTCACTACGTACAACAGCACAGCACAGCACAGATATTATACTAGGTAGGTATTATTATGTAAATAACTTATCCCGATTCTCTATTTCTTTTTCACCACACTATACTACGCCAGCTTACTCCGGATGAACTCTTTCTGCAAAAAAAAAATTCGTTTCGCGATTAATTGAAATTACCGCTTTGTTTTATACTCTTTTTTTTTCATAAAACGGCGCAGATTTTTTCTTTTCCTTTTTCACAATAGAGATTTTTCCTTTCTATGAATATTTATACGAGGTATTTGTTTCGGGCGAGAAAAGCTGCCTTTTTTTCATAATTTTATTTCGTATTTTTTTTCTTCCTTATTTTTCTCATTTTTATAGCCTCCTCGGTAACCTGAACTTAACAATATTTGAATTTTAACGCGGTAAAAAAATACCCTGTTACGCGTTTAATCGGTAATTTAATTTTATTTACTTTTCTTCTTTCTTTTAGGGATATTTAAATTTATTCGACACGTTATCGTGTACTTGTCATTAGACACGATCTGTGGATTACTTTAAACGAAAAATAATCATCTGCTCTTCAGTCGTTCACGATTATGTACCGTTTCAAGATCTTACAATTCGTTTGATCCGACTTGAAATAATAATAAAAAAAAAGTGACGCTAAAATTAAATCGATCGATCTCATAAATCAGTTTAGAAAAATTACGAGATCGTGAAGATGGTTTCATTTTAATGCGTACACCTTTCATCAAATATACCATCATTCGAGCTACATAATGTGATATAATTCCTTCCACAGATACAGCGAGATTATTTTACTATACTTTCCGCGGTGGCAATGACCTAGAAGGGTGGGTCGAACATGATCGTTTCATCTTCAAGATTGGCAAAGATGTCAAGACATCAGGATTTTACATAAATCATGTTTTTCAAATACACAATAATTCCAAACTAGTAAATAACCCACCGTTTAAAAATGATCAACTTCCCATCAGAAAAGTTTAAATAACCATTCAAGTACCCAGTACCAAACCTCTCATTCGGGCCGGGCATCCGCTTGGAGCGCCACTGTCGCACCAGCGGACTTTGATTTTTATCAGGACGAAAACGTGAT
Source organism: Planococcus citri (assembly GCF_950023065.1). Taxonomy (NCBI): domain Eukaryota; kingdom Metazoa; phylum Arthropoda; class Insecta; order Hemiptera; family Pseudococcidae; genus Planococcus; species Planococcus citri. The sequence continues at coordinate 31,958,488 of NC_088679.1, forward strand.
ACGAGAATGTTTTGATATATAATTTCAGTTGAATTTAAGTGTGTTTGTTGATTGTTTTTGTCCATTTGAACACATCGATTCACACAAAAGTTTCTTCAATACAAATCATTCTGAAAAACTTCGAATTTTATTTATGTCAAATATCAAATATCACGTTTTCGTCCTCGTCAAATTCTAAGTCCAGCAGCGATACTAGCGCTGCCCGGCCCGAATATTGATTTTTCGTAAATTATGTGTATAAAGTGCTCATTATACAACTATAATCACGGCCAAAAGTGAGCTTTTATCGGCGACCTATCATGGGGAAATAAAATAGCAACTTTATTTCCCTATCGACGTTGAGCAGCAATTTTATTTCCCTGTCAGTTTGTTTATGTTATTGTATCAGCACAGCGCATGCGCAGTACTGTATTATGGTGTAAATTTTTTTTATCACTAAGTGACTAAAACGTGAAACTGTTTCATAGTTTCAGACTTTCATGACGAATTGGGAATGTAGATAATTTGTAAAAATTCGCGATATAAATTCAATACTTTGATAAACACGAATCTGAATATTGATAAACTTTGAAAAAGGCAATCAATTGAAATAATCAATACACTTTAATCATGAAAATGTCACATTTCTACTGTTCGAATATCACTTAAAAACGCTGATAATTTTCTCATTCGATCTAGATTTCTAAATTGTTTTCATTTATTGTCATAGTACCTGATTTTCTAGAAAATTAACTCATCAACGAAGACGGTCCGAGCTTCATATGTATATTGATGATTGATAACACCGAAGAACAATCAACAAATATTACAACAGCAACACTAGACAATTCTGCCGGAATTTATCAACTTGAATAGCTATGATGAAAATAACACAATTTAGTTCTGCACGGTAAGTAAGGTGAAATGTTTGATGAAAGTATTGAATATTGAAATTTACTACTGGCATAAGTCAATGTAGAAAATGTTACTGAAGATGAACGAACAAATAATATACTTGAACTAAAGATTGAGAGAAGTTATGCTGTCAATGACGAACTCGTTTGTATTTGTTCTAAGTAATAAGTATCATCCTAATTGTAAGTAATTACAAACGGAAGGTAGTAGTATTAAGTTACGATGAGTTTTTGTTCTACATATTTAACTCTCAAGTATCTACATCCAAATATCATCTAAAAACACTGATAACGTCTTCCATTCGATCTAAATTGTGTTATTTTCATCGTAGCTAACTTACTCATTCAAAATCTTTTACTTCAGTGACTTCATATACCTAGGTAGTTTATTCAAGTTGATACATTCCGGAAGATTTGTCTAGTGTTGTAATTTGTTGATTGTTCTTCAGTGCTATCAATAATTATCGATAGGTATACCAAGTTCGGACCATCTTCGTTGACTAGAATTGAAAGTAAAACTAAAACAAAACACAACTAAACCGTTTAGCATATTGTGCTCGCTCGTAGGCACTAGTTGAACGGTTAAATATAATGCTCGCTTCAAACGAACCATCTTCTTTGATGAGTTTAATTTCTAGAAAATCTTCACAAATATGAATTACTTAACTACCGATCCAAAATCACGATGCAAATTGAAAGTAAAACCAAAACAAAACACCACTAAACCATTTAGCTAGTATGTACGTGCTTGCTCGTAGGCACTAGTTGAACGGTTAAATATTATGCTCGCTTCAAACGGACCATCTTCGTTGATGAGTTTAATTTCTAGAAAATCTTCACAAATAAGAATTACTTAACTACTGATCTGAAATCACGATGCAAATTGAAAGTAAAACTAAAACAATCAGCGAACATCATAATCGTGATTATGTATTGTTATTTGATGATCTGAGATCGCCAATAGAAAACTCACTTTTGCCCTTGATTATAGTTGTATAATGAGCTCTTTATACACATAATTTACGAAAAACAGTATATGTGACACGGGTTAAAAGTGCGGTGTTATAAACTCGTACGTTATAGCCCTCGCCTACGGCTCGGGCTATAAAGTACTCGTTTATAAAGCCGCACTTTTAATCCTTGTTACGTAATATACTATTTCAAAAAAATACGCAGTTGATAAAATTTCATATTTTTCTAATAAAAAGTCCACTTCATTAGAAATTTAAAAAACAAATCATAACCTTTTTCATTCATTTTCCATTATTAAATTCCTAAATTTTTCAGTGCCTTTTGAAAAATTCACTTTTATTAACTTCTTTGTTATTTCAACGAAACGAATACAAAGAAAATTTCATTTTATTGCTTCATTATAATATCGAAATACAATCTGGCCTTGAAATTAAAACGTCGATAATCATGGTATATTTTTTTTCAAAGTTGCTTTCATAGCCAAGCCTCCGCTGCTTTTTACTCGATTTTCTTCCAGGTGAAAAGTTCTCAATTTCGAATAACCTTTTCGAGTACACGCAGCATTTTTTTAAATTAAAAAAAGTATTTTCTTATATTATTTGCCGAATTAATGCATAACTTTGAATATTTTTTTACAGCCCGTCCTAGAAGAACCTTGCCAATTTCATAGGTATAAAAACGTGAAATAGCCAGATTTTCATCAAAAGATATTTTTCAAAGAGAATTTTTTGCAATAAGTGATTTAGTTGAAGATTTAACGATGCATAAATTTATTCAATTTCTTCCTATAACGCGTGCGTTATTATTTTTTTCTTGGCATTATAAATAATTTAAAAAGATACATATCAGCAATGCAGCGATCAATGAAACAAAACGGCGGGTTTCAGCATGATTTAGGAATGAGAAATACCTCATGTAATGGCCAATGGGCAATATGGGTGATCGGTAGGAAAGGAAGAAAGGTAATAAATTTTACACGAGCAATTTTTTTTTGGAAGCGAAGAAGAAATAGTAGACGATATTTGCTCTGAAATCGTTTTATGTAGCTCTGAATGGTTCTGATATCTTGAGCTCAGTACAATGTTCATTCCACCCTTCGTCACCACCAAAAAATCTTCAAGATTCGGGCTGAGAATAAGTTTATTCTTTAACCTCCTAGAGGAATTAACCCTTTGGAGGTTCTCTAGGTTTTCGGGTTAGAAAATTTAAGTGCCTTAATGAGTGTGATAGGGTACCTCGCCCAATTGGCCAAACCACAAAAAAGTCGAGCTTTTGATGAAAAGTTTTATAGGAAAATGAAAGTTTCCAAAAAACACAAATGTGACATTTCCTAAAAAAAAATTGAATGTATGCAGAATTTTTTTTGAAAAAATGAACCAAAAACATGTGTCAAAAACATTGAACAAAAGCACTCTTTCAAAAAATGAAATAAAAATTGAATTGGAAAAAAATAAAAAAACAAGGTTGAAAAAAAGTCATCTGGCAGTTCACAAATTCAGCGAGAATCAAATCTTGTTGGCAAAAATGCCTTTGTTTAAAGCATGAAGAGAAGAAAAATCTATGTCGCTAAGAGAGGATTTTTTATCAAGTCATAAAATCTTTTCGGAAATCGAGCCGAAATATGGGACAAAATTTAGCGAAATTGCGAGCTTTCTGGCAGGAGGTAACTAATTATAAAAACATTTTCGCCTTTATTCACGAGATGTAGCATAGAATTTTCTTTCATTTTGGGAAAAAATGAGTATTTTATCACTTATTGGAGAATAGGAATATGAAGATGAAGATGAAGAGAAATAGTAAAAATAGTAAATAAAAATCCAAATTCATCTACGAGTTCAGTCTTTCATTTCGTTTACGCTGTGGATTTGTGTTTTTGTTCACTATTTCTCTTCATCTTCATCTTCATATTCCTATACTCCAATAAGTGATAAAATACTCATTTTTTCCCAAAATGAAAGAAAATTCTATGCTACATCTCGTGAATAAAGGCGAAAATGTTTTTATAATTAGTTACCTCCTGCCAGAAAGCTCGCAATTTCGCTAAATTTTGTCCCATATTTCGGCTCGATTTCCGAAAAGATTTTATGACTTGATAAAAAATCCTCTCTTAGCGACATAGATTTTTCTTCTCATTCATGCTTTAAACAAAGGCATTTTTGCCAACAAGATTTGATTCTCGCTGAATTTGTGAACTGCCAGATGACTTTTTTTCAACCTTGTTTTTTTATTTTTTTCCAATTCAATTTTTATTTCATTTTTTGAAAGAGTGCTTTTGTTCAATGTTTTTGACACATGTTTTTGGTTCATTTTTTCAAAAAAAATTCTGCATACATTCAATTTTTTTTTAGGAAATGTCACATTTGTGTTTTTTGGAAACTTTCATTTTCCTATAAAACTTTTCATCAAAAGCTCGACTTTTTTGTGGTTTGGCCAATTGGGCGAGGTACCCTATCACACTCATTAAGGCACTTCAATTTTCTAACCCGAAAACCTAGAGAACCTCCAAGGGTTAAAAAATGCTGAAAAAATCACAAATTGTGCCGGAGGCTCCAAAATGACCCAGAACAATGAAATTTGGTTTGGAGGAGTTGATATCAGTTTCAGGACTAATTTTCATCATTCTCGCATCATAAATGCACTTAATACAAAATCAATTGACAAAAGTTGGCAATTTTTTCAAAAAACCATCGAAAAATTGATTTCCGTAGCTGAAGTTTAGGTTATACGGGTTTCAAACCATGCCCTTTCCAAAAATCGTGTTCTCGTCCAAATTATATTCCCTCTTAGTCTTAGCTTTCCATTAATATTCACCTCAAGCTTATAAATTACACCCCTTACTTTCCCACGGCCGGTACTCATTGGAAAAAAAAAGTAATTTCAGAAACTAAAAAATTATAAAAAAGTAATCAAAAAGTAATTTAAAAAATGACAAAACATGGCCAAAACATTTTAATGCAGAAAAAAATTATCGAAAAAACCAGAACTTGTCGTTTTTAAAAAGTGATACTTTTTCGCAATTACTTAATCTGTATTTTGCAACTTTTTGCTGAAGGATTTGAGCTAAAATTTTTTTTTCAGCTGTTTCAGGAAAAAACGACACATTTAGGACAATTTTTGGAGAGGAGTGGGACTTTTTGTAATTTTTTCCAAAAAACATTTTCAAGCCATTTTTTGACAAAAAAAAAACGATTTTTTGAAAATTTAGACAAAAGGAGACACTTTTTGCGGTTTTTGTCATTTTTTTGACAGAAAATGAGAGTTCAACAGTAATTTTAGCAAAATGCAGGACTCATGACAACTTTTGGCAAACAAGCAAAACTTTTTGGTAGAAAACGAGACGTTTTGGCAATTTTTGGAGGAAAACCTTAATTTTTGGAAACCTAATTTTAGATAAAAAGTAGGATTTTTTTAGTAAGTTTGCTCGCATCCTGCTTTTCTGAAATGTCACTGCATCAATTTTCCATTGAGTTGATCACAGAGTAAAAACTCTGGAAATTTTTTTTGTGATACTTGATTATATCTTAGTAAAAATTATGATATTTTTCACAGACTGAATGTATAATGAATTAATGATTACACAAATATGACAAAACGTTGAAAATTTTTTCATAATTCCCCCACCAATTTTTTTCTTCTTTTGTTCAACGATCAAAAAATGCAGTTTCATACTCATCTGGTCCACAAACTTCAAAAGTTTTCAAGAAACATAGAAAAAATGTCCACATATTGAGGACTCGTACGCCTTTGGGCTTTTCTTTAACATACAAAAAAAAAAACCTTCGATACTCCTTCGCAACTTCACCAGCCACCTGTGGCTAGTCCAATAATGCGTACGACCCTAACACTCTGTAAATTCATCAATAATGCTGATAACTCACGCTGACTCGACACTTACGTCCAACACACTCGAATCCATGTGTAATTGTGTACTCAATTTAACCTTGCTATATGCGATGTATGATTACAATTTTCTTACAAGATTCTACAGCATGTTTAATCACCACGCAATAAACATTCGAGGTGCGGACGTGCACCAGCTGAATCCACCGCATGGTATAATTTGTGCGGTAAGTAAGTAAACGAATAAGTGGTAAGAAACGATAGGGTACGAGACGAGAAAGAATCGATATGATATCTAAAGGCTGAAATAATCAGTAATATAATTTCGCCGACGAGCTTGGAATTTTCTCCATCTCCACGCTGTTACAAGAGGCAGGGAACGTGTCAACGTCGTCTTAGCATACTTTCGCGTATAATTTTCACCCGAATAAAGCGTCTCGTTAACATCAAAGCCAAGCATCACCTTTGGCATGAAATAGTTAACATTACTGATAAATATTCAAATTTCCCTTCGGCAATGTCATCCTCATGTTTATCCTGCTGCGTACAACAGCGTCGTTGTCGTCGTAATCGTCGCGTAATACAAGTGGGAAAAAAATTCTTCATTAAATGTCGCATCCTGAACAACATCGCGTAATACAAGGGAAGGAAAACGGAAGTCAGAGCTGTAGAGAGGGAAAAAACACCTCAAAATCTACGATAACTAGGTCATGAACATAAATACTCCGAAGTGCGATTAATCGATTGTTACGAGTAATTAATTCATTACAAATCGTCTCGTCCTTTTTTACCGCGCATTCATCGTTCGTCGTCGTTCATTCATGCGAATGAATTCGTCGTCGAGATCGAGACTCTGTACATGCAATACATATTCGCTATACACATTGTAACATCCTCTTCGCTTTAAAATGAACATCGTTTCTTTACATACACATAATTAACACCCCGCAGAAGTCTCGCTGATTTACAAAACACGCTGGCGAAACGTTTCATCTGATAATTCGCGTGCTAATTGTCCGACCGCGATTGTAATCTTGATTGATTATGTGAAATTTACGCCGACGATGCTCGTTTCATTCGCAAAATAGTACCTACGTCAAAATGTTTCCGTTTTTACCACGTACAAGCCCCAGAGAAAAGAGACAAGGGGGATATCAATATATATATCGCCGAATGTTACTTACTGATAGAAATTATTTCAGAAACTATGATAGCTAGAAAGCTCAAACTTGGGGTGTGGAAAGGTGTGGATAACAGGTTATCAGGAAAAATCTAAAAACTTTGAAAAGTTAATTAGGAAAGCTTCTAGAGCGAGTTGAAAGTTGAGAACTTATACAGCCAAATCCAGTGAAGCGACGTTTTGGAACGTTTAGGGATGTTTAACACGTCATCATGCACTGAAACCGGTTTGGTTAGCGAGTCTTTTGTGACGCTTTCTGCAAAATACCTGACAGTGGTATCTCACAATACAGAAACTCGCCTCTTCCTCTTCACCATACTACATTGAAAGCATGTGCCTTTTTAAAACACTCCACAACACCAGACACATGCGTCAATAGTATGAAATCACATAGGCCTACAATACTACATAATATGTTCTTACATTGTATGCGCGAGTAAATCCGAATTTGCATTTGGGAGGGAGGGAAGGAGGGGGTGAGTTGGGAAACCCAGAAAGGATAGATAGAGAATAGAGATATCAGATACATCAGATTTTACAATATTTTGTCTGCGTTTCAAGAACTTCGAAAAACAATTTTCAAAGTTTTTTTCATGTTCAAATAGATTTTCTGTTATCACGCAAAAAGAATCATTAAAGGGTACCTACCTGTTGTGATAAGTGAATAATTCTGCGATGGGATATGATAGGAAATTGTGAAATAGAAAAAATCATACCTAAGAAATTTAAAGATTTTCAAAATGTGAAAAAATGTTTTCAATTTTTTTGAAGTGATGGACCGGGGTCAAAAATCCAAAAAACTTACTTCTTGCGGGTTCTTTCATTCGTTTTCGAGCTTCTTGGTTACTTACATTTTTTTACTATCACTTCTAACAATGATTGTGAAAACAAGAGTAAGAGGTTTGAGCAATGGGAAGATCAGGCGAGCAGCCCGAGCGAAGCGAGGGCGCGAGCTGTCGAGTGAAAGGAAGGGGTAAAGCTCGAGTGCAGTGAGGGGTATGCGAGCAGCCCGAGCGAAGCGAGGGCGCGAGCCGGGGGTTGGAGCCGCGAAGCGGCTCAGGGGGCGTAGCCCCCTAGTATACTATAAAAACTCAACCTATTATTAAAACTTATCCGCTGTCGACGTGGTGTAGGTGTATAAAGCAGGTGTCGATAATAATTTCTTAATAGTAACGATGAACGACGACGACCACCACCATTGTAGCAGACGTTTCGCGACTGCGACTGCAACCGGTGTAAATATACTGTAAAACAAAACTACATACAGCATGCATAAATGATATAACCCTCTCATAGCCAGACTTGAACAAATAGGACGAGAATCATTAGAAGAGCACCACGCAACATCTTCGATGTCGTATTAATTAGGCTTCCTTCTCGGTAACAAGATCTTATTAAGTGTTACCTGAGCCACTGAGGTGTATTCGCTGTTTCTTCGATTCCCTATTCGGCTCGAGCCAATTTACTCGCGGTGATATTTCCATATGAAATATGCAAGACATATTCGAATACGAGAGACCATCAGTCACGTTAATAAGATTCGAATTTTGCAAAAAATAAAATTGCAGAAAGACTTGAAAATTTAACGATTTTAACGAGCAACAATGAATCTGTTTTTAAAACGATGGAATTGGTTTCCCATGTAAAATATGAAAACCCACTGCTTATGCCGAAAGAAATCAATATTTGGGTTCAAAATTGAAATTTCAGACATCACATCGTGAAAAATTGATATTAAAAAACAAATCTAGTTCTCAACAATTTACTATTCAGCCATAGACCGAATAGGTGAAAAACATCAACATAATATTGTCTCTTTCTTAAAGTAAAAAAAAATTGGGCTCTCGTTGGAAGATTTTCAATGATGAAGGCATATTTTTCGGAAAGAATGGAGGAGGGAGGGAGGCAATACTTAAAAAATCACGCAAGAGTTGGAAAAATTGCGCATCTGATAACAGATTTCTAGAAGAGTGTTGAAAATATTTTATCAGCTCATAAATTTCTCTTTATACACACCAGATATTCTAATCTGATCGTTTTATCAGATAATAATAACTGCAACCCGCACCCCCACCTACCCATCATTCAAAATCGAACTCGTCGAATCGATTTAAATACATTACAACAAATATTAGCAGGTATTTCCAACATATTCAAATATTTGCAATCGGTTTTGAAAAGTAATATCTTCTGTTATTTCCTGATTCGAAAATGCATTGTATTTTATTTTGACTAGTTTCGACAGTGTAAATGGGTTTTTCTACATTTATTTTGTGGCCAGCAGAAACACGAAAACAAAATTCTAATCGAATCAATGATAAAAATTTACGACTTACGAGCATGTATAGATAGGTATCACATAAGTAGGTGCCAATTATCTTGAATGTTTTCTATTTTTAGATCGCATTGCACTCAACTTATTCCTATACCTACGTACCTACCAGCATTGAAATCTTACCGTTTATCTTTATATCTTTCCAAAGCTTTATCAACGGGGATTGGACGCTCAGACGCTCAGTATACAGAATATTATCAATTTTGGAACTGATAAACGAATTTCTGTTTGTTATCGACAGCTGCAATTTATTTTTACCATTCTATCCTACGAACGACTTTCCTGTAGATAGAAGTACGTACACGTACTGTAAGTTACTGATCTACTGAAAAAAATGTTGATATCTGTCTGAATTTGAAACGTTACAAAATGTCCGAAAAATCTGTCAAAAATTATTGACAAGATGGCAAAAATATTTAAAAAAACAAAAAAACAAAACAAAAAAACCGATAAATTATCACTAAAATAAATTTAAATAATCGTATGTACTTTGTAGAAAAAGTAAAATTATTCATTTAAAAAAAAAACCACACATTTTCAGATATTGAAAAATGCTCAAAAAGCAACCCAACATTTGCGAACTTTTCAAAAATCGAAGAAATTTTCAATTTGAAAAGTTTTGTTCAAGAAAAGAGGAAAATCTCAGGTGAAAATTTAAATTCTAAAAATTTAATAATTTCCATATTCGATTGTACTTTTGAAGGTAAAACTAATTTTTTCTCTCAAAAATACCATTTTTGAATTCTCAGATTTGCATCGGTGGAGGGGGGAGGGGGGAATGTAAGATATTTTTTCATACACAATTCGAATCTGTATTTCATGTGAATATTAAAAATTCACTTTTTTAACCACGAGTACCTATATTTTTTTTAAAGTTCACACCACAAATTGCTCTGACATCAAATAATTTTTGAAAATTCAGACACAGAACTAGGGAGTGAAGCAGCCAGCAGGAAAGCAGTGTAGGGGCGATTTGAATAATTTTGATTCCATGAATTCAAATCTGAAAATGACGATTTAGGTTTTTTGGGGGAAAATGTCATCTTAGTACTTGAAAAAAAACGAGAGTGCGTTGTAAAATCTCAAAATCATAACGCAGGGCATTTGTAGGGTCTCTTCAAAAATTTCCGCGGATATTTGAGCACAAAGTTTTCGAACTTCAATCCCCCATGCACTCTCAAGCTTCAGAAAAATTTTTTCATTTTTTTTCTCCTTAAAAGTGCGCTCTCAATAATTTTTAAATTTTTTATCCTCCCTCCCCTGCGCCTAATTTTCAAAAAATTCAATCTCAACATTTTTGTGGATGTGTTTTTAATTTTTATTTTCCACTCAAGAATGTATTCCCAACATTTGAAAGTACATTATTCGGACTTTTGTCCCTCCACCCTTTTCTCTCCGCTTAAAAAATGCACTTTCGAAAATTGACAAGGTGCCTACTACATAAATCGAAGAAATGAAAAAGGATGACTTTTTGATCACTTTGACGACCAAGTAGACACCTTGAATGAGAAAGTCATTAGATTTCTCCTCTGTCTTCAAAAATATTTGAATTATTTGGGATTTCCCTATATTCATCTTGAGCAGACTTCTTCACCGGATCATCAAACTGAGGTTCTCTTAACATAATCCCTCGTTCTTATTTTCTCAACTTTACACAGTAATTATTCAGAAAAAAATCAAGTTTTACTGAGTTCTCAAAGAAAATTCCAGGACTTGCAGAAGTGTTTAAAGTTATTACAGAGATTCGTCAGCGAACGAAAAATAATAGTATTGGAACAGGTTGATTTCAATACCCACAAAATGACCAAGGGGGGGGGGGGGCTCATGTCTCTTATAGTCATTTATGAAACTCTTTGCACTTGTAGAGTAATAATGTTGTCGAATCTCAAGAAATACTCCCTTCCATTTTACGCTAATACAAACACACGGTTACCTCATCAACCCTCCCTTCCCCCGATCCACTTAATTCTCGACGAACGTCGTTTTAATGAGTAAATTCGTCTTAAAAGCAGCCCCTACAACGACTTAAATACTTAATCGTACATCGCTCGTAACGAATTCAGCTCCATCAACAAACGTTTCCTCAATGCAACATGATGTCGAACACACTCTAGTTCACCTTAAAAATTGAAAACTTCATTAAAAATACACCACTACCGTACTACCGTGGGCTTATTTAAAAATGTATACGTAGGCGGAAGAGTTTACTCAACCACACCTTTTAAAACCATCGTGTAAGTATTCCCTGGACGGAATTTAAAATTTTCAAATCACTTTAAACGCTGGCATTTAAGCTCGTTCGTCGTGTGGTACGCCTTGTATATGAGCATAAGGTTGTTAGGACATGTACATTACATGTAGACGCATAAACGCTACAATATTGTACGAGCATCGGAGAACTGGTGGAAACAGCTAATGAGTGTCAGAGTGAATATCCTCGTCGTATAGGTCTATCTCTCTATACTAAACTATAGAGTGTATAGTGTACGTAAACGTATAATATGTCGCTATTATAATGTATTATTATCATCTTCGGTACATGACAGGGGGTCCATATAGCGTCGTTATAATTGTTTTAGTCGGCTTGATTTATTAAGCAACTTTAACCTAGTTTAACCGTTTGAGGTTTTCATTTATTATTCCCCTCGACCCATCGCGACCAATTTGTAAATGTACACGCGAAACACGCGAGAAAATTTCCTTTCTTGGCGAAAATTTCGGCGTTAGTGGATATTTAATGCATGAGAAAAGCTGGCGAAGAAATGTATACTTACGTACTTTACTTCGTATATATTATACGTACGTTCATAAAAATCGATTAATCTTTTCAACATCGTGTTATATGCAATAAAAGAAATTACTTCGCGATGCGAAGTCGACTAATTACGTAAATTGCTTAGCGACAACGACGACGATGAATCAATACGAAACACGAGCCGTATTATGAAGCATTTTTTTTTTTTTACAATTCATAATTCTAGAGAAACCTTACAAAGTACACGAAGTGTAGTTTGGTGACGACGACGACGACGACTCATCGATACCTTGTAAAAATTCACTTCGATTAAATCGAGCCTTTGAAATATACAAATATACGAAAGGTAGGCAGGAGCCAGGAGGTAAGTAAGGTATATGTAGTGCACGACGTGTAAACAACTCCTATTCCATAATGACCGGATTTGGATTTATACGGCCGAAGGCCGACCGAAGCCCGAAGAAATCACTTCTTGTCAACGAGCTTTGAAAATTCGACTGGCGAAAAAAACAACCTTTCAATTTCGTTGATCGGTTTTTGTTCTGGTATTAAAGGCAAAATACCACGAAATAACAAATATTTAACCAACCCTTCAATAAAATTTCGTATAGGCAATCTTTTAAAAATAATATTCAAATATTTAAAGTAGGTATACGCTATGCAACAAAAACCATTCGCTGTGTTTCGTCAAAATTCAATATAAGGATTTGTTCTTCTTTAATATGGCTAAATTCCGTAACCACTTGAAAAATTTATCGGCGAATTTGATACTGGAGGGGTAAAAGCTACGTTTCATTGCTATATCTTTCGAATTCACTCTCTCATTCGAGCTTATATACCTATATATCGCGTATAGTAATTTCAAAGGTGAATATTCCGCGTGTTTGGATTGGCGTAGCGAGCTGTCTGAATAAATTGTTGTTCTTTGAAATTGAATACCATTTCATTTTTTTTCTTCTTCGTATAGTATTTGAGCGCAGAAAAACATCACAATATTAGAACGAGATTGTGTCTTCGTGATTTTCCTGCACACTCGTTTAATTCTTTAATAATAGCGTACCAAGCGATGATTTATTTTTGTCGACGACGTAAGGAAATGCTGAGAGTGGGTAAAAAAAAAAAAAAAAAAAACATTTTCCGTTGATTTTTTTTCACTAGCTAAATGGTATTTTTAAAGCAATTCTGCTACGGTAATGGCTGCGTAAAGATAGCAAGGTTAAGGATAAGTGTTTTTAAATAACGAACTTTACCTTATACGTGTACCAGAAGATGAAAAAAATCAACAAAAAGGTTCGTTTCATTCGTAGGTACATTTCGAGCAGAATTTACACAGCATTATAAGCGATCGTGATTTGGAATTCAATACGGTAGCAAGTGTTTAGACACCTGAGGCGATTCTCCAAATTTAAAAATAGATACCTGCTGAAACATTCGGTCAACCTGTTTGTTTCATCGGCGTGAAATATTTTTTTAAGAGAAATCCATCTTTGGTTTATCAACTTCTGTCTATTGTTTCACGTAAGGTAGAAGGTACAAAAATTTGTACAAGATGGTCAATTTGAAAACGGTTTTTGCCAACACCGTTCGATCAAAGCAACGTATATGTAGGTAACATAAAGAAAGGAACAAGCGGAAGGGGAGGTGCTTGGAAAAGTTTACGAAGCGCAAATCTTTCATTGGGCTCTTTCGTTCAATATTTTTCTTAATTATTTTGTTATTAATTTTGATCTAATTGGTAATTTATTTTCAGATGAGTTTTCGTAACATTTTAAACGTTATTTTGAAACATCAACAACCCACCACCACCAGGTTAAAGTTTTTCATTATTGAAAAAATTTTCCATTAATGTCAAATATAGCGAACGAAAAGAAATCGAACTTTTTTTTTGGTCCTTCGAGGGAAAACAGATATGAGTAGAAAAAAGGTTGAGGCTCCTATGCGTATACTATACGCTGGGCCAGGGGTCCTCAAAGTACGATCATATTTTTAAAAAAATGATTTTCTGCACTATTTTCGACCCTCGAATCGATTGGAGATTTTTTTAAACCGTTTCAAACAATTCTGGAGCCTCCTGCAGATTTTGGAAATTCACAACAACACGTCACAACATACTCAAAACTACAAGTAACCCAATGTTTGAAACAAGCTGGGGTGAAATTTTCAGCAAGCCACTCTTCGTGATACATTGGCGGGCATATGTTCATCTTTATTGAAACCCCTACATTGAGGTGGGTTCGTGAAAGGGTACTTTTTTTCTGTGCTAACCGACACAACCAAACTCAGCTGTTAATTACACGTAAAATACCATACAACATGACTACGTGAAAAGCAAACTGAGGAGGGAGTGAGGAGAGGGGTGCTGCTGCGGGTATACAATTCACATGGCCTTACAAAACGTTGACCAGACCAGACCAGTCATACCAAAAATATTTCAATTCAACCAGCACCAGTAGACCATGTAGCTTTTGAAAATGATCGAATATCGTTTACCTTACTTACACACACATACGTATACGAGACGTATACACCAATACACGTGTAAGTCGACTGAATGAAATTCGTGTGAAGTATACAGAATGAGGAAGATATCGATGCAGTGCGGGGTGAAGAGATGGGTCGTTCGTATGTAATGATTATGTCATGAAATAACCAAGTCTTCGGTTAATTTGAGCAATTAATTAAAGAATGAATATAAAATAACCGTTATCGTTTAAAATGTAACTGTTTTGATGGGACGAGTTCGGTTTTTATGTTGTATTTTTACACTTTTGTCCGCCAAAAATACTTGTCGCATTTTTTCACGCGAGCAAAATTCATACCGAGTGGACTAAAGCGGTTTTTTTTTTGGTCAAAGGTATGCGACATCTCGGTTAATGTTTTCTCTTTGAGAAAGGTTTCGAGAAGACCGGTTCATTTTCTGGTACGAGTTAAGTATATTATGTGATATTTATACGCTAAATGCCAGCTGATTGTGTTTTTTTGCGGATATTTTATGCAGGAATTTCCATACGATTTTATTAATGAATTTGGAAATTGCAGCTGTTCTGATGAGATTTAGCAGCGAATAATAAAAGTGTTTTTTCATAGCATGGATTTTTGCAGATTTTTCGATTTTTTGAATTGATACTTTTTTGTTTAAGAATCTCCATTTTTTAACTGAAGATTTTCGTGAGAAAAAGGAAAATAGGGAAAAGGGGTCAAATGTTTCAAAATAATCTTAATAAATTCATATGATTTTAAAATATTGATGAAATTCAAACGTCCAAAAATGTATCAAGACGCTAACATTTTTTAAAAATATCAAAATTATGAATAATTTACATCAAAATTTATTGAAAACAGTAAGAAGTAGGAAAAAAATAATCAACACCCAACATTGATAAAATATCCATTTGATGAATCCCTAAATTTTCATCGAAGTACTGAAAAAACGAAAACAATCGTTAAACATGATTTGAGATGTTGATTTTCATGCATATTCATCAAATCTTGAAAAAGTTAGTAAACATTGAAAAATCGATCAAGGTGAAAATGAAATTCTTACATAAGAAAAATACCTAATGAAAACTTTCAACAAGAAACGCATAAGTGTTTAAATAGCCAAAGAATGATTAATCATGTACTTGGTCAATTTCATTCACAAAATTCGCTGATTTTAGGAAGTAAAATTGCAAAATTTTCTGAAATTTCCAGAAGGGCTAGAGTCCTCAACTTTTCCCAACTTTCCAGGGTTTTTCAAAATTTGAAAATCCTGCTTTGTTTCACATGAAAAATATTAAAAAATATACAGGAATACGATGTAGAAGAATTTATTGCACTTTGAATAAAGTTCTGAAATAAGGTATCTAAGAGTTTTCAAAACATTAAAAATTGGAGAGCCAAAAAATTACCATTATGTTGATTGGATTTCATTATGTTCGATTACACGATAAATTTGATATTATACAAATTAAAAATGGATTTTTCAGAAGCCATAATCAAAAAACAAATCGCAAAATTGGCAGCTCTACTAGTACAAAAGTAGTCTACAAACTAAACACTGTACAGAATACGTAGGTATAGGTACATTTTCAAGAACACAAAAAAATCGTAAAAAGCTTCTTTCAAGGGCAAAAAAATTACGCTGAGAGACCTGAAAAATTTTACCATCTAATGCCATAAAAATGTTATCTAAGACTTAAAATTCTTTACGTCTTACTTTGTGATATGTACTTTGGCACGTTTTGCCATAATTTCTACTACTTGAACGCGAACGAGAAAAAAATTACACGAATTGAAACCTCAAGATACGTCAACAAAAATATTATAGAGCAGATATTATGAATTTTCATTTTTGTTAGTTTATTTGTCACACAATAACTTTTTGAAAACGTTGCAATATTGGAGAAAAATGTTCAAACTTTGTATGACGAAAATTAAACTACCCACCATTTCAAATTTTTTATATTAGATCAGGAATGTTTTTAAATCAAATTTTCCTTCAAAATTTGAATATCTTGCAAAATACATCAACAAATTTACTACATATTCAAACGATCAGCAAAATTTAGCCGAACAAACCTATTCTTTAGAACATAAAAAATTGGAATTCTTCAGTTACGGAGGTTCTTGAAGGAATTGATTACATTTATGATGAACATTTGGGCCCAAAATATAAAACTAACCCCTCAAGAAAGCTGCAAAATTGAAAATTTTCAAAAAATGCAGCAAGGGTAGGTATGAAAATATAAGTTTCCAAGGCCAGAATTCATTTTGAAGACAATTTGACCCCAGACCCGAAAATGGGCTTCAAGGTGGAGGTACAAAATTTAAAATACACTAATAGGACCATTTGACCCCAAACACCAAAATTGGCTCCTAAGGGAAAATACAAAACCAAAAAGTTTCAAAAAATACAATATTGACAAAAATCCAAATGAAAAATACACATTTTTAACCCTCTTCATCATTTCATTTTGGCAATTTTTGAGACTAAAATTGATCAGAATTTTTCAAAAATTTTAGGAAATTAATAACATTTTCCTACTTTTGAATTACAAAAAAATTTTGTTTGGAATAAGTATATAATAAAATTTTATGCACGGAGGAAAAACGTAAACATTTTTCATTTTAGAATCTGAAAGAGAAATTGAGATGTAAGTTTCTCGTTTCTACTTAAGGATTAAAAAATTACTAAATTTGAAAAAAAAAATGAAATTTCAAACCAAGAAAAAATATATAGGGGCGACGGCCCTATATTTTTACCCCCCCTAAGGACATATCTTGAAATTTCTTTTGATCTAATAAAGCTAGAGAAAAACTGAAAAGCGCATTGAAATCAGCAAACATTCGTTGACAAGATTCAGTGTTTGCCAAAAGTTAATTTTCATTAGGTTCGCCAAAAGAAAATATTTTTTGCAAAAAAACGAGTTCGTAATTTTTTTACGCCCGTTCGCTATTTCGTTTACTCCCATTCACTACTTTTTTACCCCCCCCCCAATTTTTTCTGTGTTTTTAATAGTAACAACATAGATTCGACGTTTCCTAACAAATTATTAATTAATCATGCCAAAAAGTGCCCTTTCCGTTATCATTAGTGTATTCATTGCATGAAAACATACTAAATTGAGAATAAAATTGAGAATTTATAAAGATTATTTGTGCAAATTTTCGACAAAAAATTTAATACACGTATTTTTGGACTCTTAAATTCCTGGACCACCAGATGAACACATTGTTTTTCACAAGAAACTAGGAAATTTTTTGCGGATATAGGTGGTAAAAAATTGCTGTGAAGGTTCCTGCTCCAAATTTCTGTTTTCATGTTACTGCTATACTTAAATTCTTCAGTTTTGTACCCGTTTTTGTTTCATTTGCTTTCATAGAAAACCTATATTAGAGGGGTACAATCATTTATTCAATTTTTTTGGTTGATTGTTTACAATGATGTAATCAACAGTTAGAAAGTGTTTTTTGGACAATATTATTTACAAAACTTCAGAGCCATACATTCAAGTACTTCCCCAAAAATGAATAAAATTGATATCACGCCTTTAAACGGTCGTCAGCGAGCGAAAATTCTGAAATTAGGGGGGTAAAAAAATTGGAGAACAAAAATTAATAAGGATTTTCTATTCTGGGCTTGAATCGTTCCCTATTTTTTTACCCCCTCTAAAAATGTTTAGAAAACAATTTTGATGAAAAATAACTATCTGATCTAATAGACCACAGTGTGTAGAATTCAGCGATGTACTCGTGAACTCATTTTGATGGAAATTAGTGCGACCCATCCTTAAAATCAAAACTCACTTTTTATAAATTTTGTTAAGAAAATCGACTAAAATTCACATCACATTTTTCAAAGTCTCCTGAACCATGAACATTGAATGGAAAATGCAGCTTTTCAAGGGCATTGTGTTCCAAAAGAAGCATAAAACATGTTAATATGGTTTTCGAATCGATTCATGACTTTGGTGGCTTATTTTTCAAAAAATTCTTAGGGGGTGAAAAAACTAGAGAGGGCAAAAAAAACCTGAGGCGTTACCCCTAATTGAGACCAAAAATTCGAATACATATTTCAAATAAGGGAGTCTTCTGAAGTGAAAATTCCTAGTGTTGAAAAATTGTGATGCTGCATAGAAACAGCATCAAATTTTATACTTCAGCTGATTCTCCTCAGAAAACTCCAAAATGAAATTCTATTAAAAATCAAAACCTCCAGCGCTGTTTTACTTCATTGTATTCCAATTTTGTTACGATTTAAAAAAATTTCCTCATCAGCAGTCGAAGTTGTTGAATAAAGAAATGAAATCTTACATTTTGAAGTATTCAATAAAAACTGAGAAGAACAATCGAAAAAATTTTAGCTTTGTCAAATTTTACAGCAAATGTTTATCAACTTGGCTTTTTGTTTTTGTCTGCATCTGTAAATTTGACGTTGGAAATCAACATATTGATTTGAGGGGAAAAATCCTCAATAATTGAGGATTTTTTCCCAAAAGAATTTTCATGAGAAAAGTTGGACTAAACAATCGAATTCGATTTTTTTTTTTTAAATATCACAATTTGATCGTTCAGTCCAACCTCTCTCATGAAAATTCTTGAAATTCATCAGTTAAACTTCTCTCAGTCGTTAATAATGAGTTCAAAAACCCAGGAGAAATCTTCATCATCTTATGTGGTGTCATCATTTTTGTAGATTTTTGAACTTCATACCTTCCCCTCCCCGCTCGAACAGGGTTATTTTTGGAGCAAAAGGCAAAGGTTGGCGAGTGTGTCTCTCTTTTCAATTTTAAGCCTTCGGAGAGTTTGGCTTCGATTGAAAACTACTTTCATCTGGAAATTTCAGCCAAAGAAGAATAGAAAGCATGAAAAGCTGCTAAAAAACCGAAAACAGACTATTAAATTTGAAAAAAAATTGAAGCTATTATAGGTATCAATTTTTCAAATTAGTCGATCCAAAAATCTTCATCAACTGATGTACATAGTACATACACATTCGACCACTTTCAACGAATTCCACACTTGAAAAAATGCATATTCATATAGCAATCGTATTTTTACAGGTAAAAAGAACACAAAACCTCACAAAACCCCTGTCCTGAAATTGAATTTCGAATTGAACCAACAAACACACTCAATTCCATTTTTCCACAAACCATACCTCCAAAACAGCATCTTTTTCAATACTTTCAAAATAACATTTTATCGAGCAATTCTTCGAGCTATTTATACACCATCCCTGGTAAACCGAACTGCGTTTCCTTTCCTCATTCCGAATCCAAACCCGAACCACATTTTAATTCGCATTTAAAAACACAATCGAGCACGAATATGCCAAAATGAGGAAACAATTCGTTATTACGAAACTGTATCCAATTAAAATAACAATAATTCATTCGAATAACGTACTTATATTATTATTATTATTATTACAAATCCGACCAGCATCACAAACCGTATTCATACTCGAAAAACGAGACCCTGGATGGCAATACCAATTTGAAAAAATACAAAAAAAAATTGAGCGAATTCTCGACTCGAATATGAAATTCTTTCGAGAATTAGTACACGTCTGAGGGAATTTTACAACGTGTAATTAAATTCACCATATTCGAGCATACGATGGATACCTTTACCTTTACGTTTTGAGCGAGAGAAAGAGAAAAATATTTAATATAAAAATACTGCTGCGGATGAACATTCGCATAAAGGTAACCCTAAGGTAAGGTAAGGTGAACCCCAAGACGCGAAATATTTAACCGCCATAATCACCTGATACACAGGTATATAATGGAATTCCTTTGAAACGTACAATAAAAGGCGCTATTCGTTTATAGTAATCAACTTGAACGTTAAATTCTTTACAGTAAACCAAATGAAAAATAACAAATCTACGAGTAATCATCGTTCTCAGTTCTGTAGTCGTTGAGAAAGATACCATCGAGGTTCACAAAATATTAAAAAGGTACCCTAAAATCACATCAGGCAGTTTTTGAACGCTGAAAAATAACCACATTCCGGCAACAAGTTCGAATATGAAAATCGTTGCAGGTCGAGACGTACATTGGTGAGCAATACTCGAGAGCTTAACTGAGCAGTGGAGCTCAACCATCGAGCAATCATAAATTGCAGTTTTGAGCATTGAAAATAATAACCACATTCCGACAGCAAGTTCAAATGTGAAAATCACCCAGGTCGAGGTAATTGCGTAAAAAATGTAAGAACGTAGATAAGTGAACATGATTCAAGCTCTATCACTAGCACCGTTGCTGTTGGTATTCGACGTGCAATTTGAGAACACATGGCGATCCATTGGAATTGGACACAAGAAAGAGTAACGTTTTGAGACAGGACACAGATTTGAGTATAGTTTTTCATATAAAATCTTCTCGAGAGTTTCGAGCAGAATGAATACAGTAGATATTTGATGTAGCAAATATATTACACCTGCATCTAGTTTGTCCTAGATATAGGTTAGCGACTTACAGGAACAACTCTTCAATGTAGGGCATACTATTTATATTATACGATATGAAAAAATGTCCGCAGCGGTATATTTGTTTAGAACATTGGCGAAACGCGCGATTTTACTCAATGGACACGAACTTACCATTATATTTTACAGCCAAAGCTTCCGCAGAAGAAGAAGTACAGATGAATACAACGCATTATAAATCCAAATCCAAATCCAGCACACCAGATGATATCGTAGTAGATCTCAATCCACCAAACGGAGAACACATTCGTACGAAAATCGCGCCACTTTCTACACAACTATACAAGAACTCTAATCTTGAAACACTACACAACTGCACCACATAATACGATAATTTCGAGATGAAAAAACGCACAATTAATACGCGTATTAATATTTAATCGAACCGAACATGTATTTAAATCGGTAATAAGAACATTACGGTATGAAATTCAAGGTGAAAACGCGATAAAAACGCACCACAAATGTAGTAGAAGATCCATAGCGAAGCAAAAATATTTAATACACACAACCGAGAGATCGAGAGAACAACAAATGCCACGTTACCAACTCCGCTACACTCCTGCACATAGACTGGCTATAAGGTAAATTACTTACCAGTAAACCTAGGTGACTGAGCCAGACAGGTATCCGCAAAACACGCCAATACAACATGGCAACACCGCATCTTCCACGGCCTGTTGGAAATTCAAAAAAGAAACGGTTAGAAATAACATCTAAGCGTGCTACCGCGCGATAGCTAGTATATGCATTACTACTTACAACCTCTCTCAGTCTCTCTGTCTCTCTAGTCTCTACCTTTTGCTTCACTCTTCACCTGAAATGATTTATTATTCGCCGGTAATTTCCACATTGTATTTAAAACGCGAATAATTGGTTGAAGTGAAGCCGAAGCCGATGAACTAGTTTGTGCATTGTTGGTTTTACGTAATTTACTCCAAAAATTATCCAACACTTCTCATTGTTTACGTTTAGATAACAAATAACACCGAGAGAGTTCCGAGATGGCGAGTTCGTTGGTCTTTTAACTAGCTACGAAACTACTACTACAGAATCTCCGGCTTAACGATGAATGAATTTTAAGCCAATTGTTATGATAGGTGTATATACGTGACCGAAATTTAATTGATTGAGAATTATACTTTACTGCGAAATGTAGACGTAGAAGGTGCCTACCTGTTGCTTAATTCAATTGTGTGATCGGTTCGTAGACTAATCAGTAATCACCTTACTTATGGATGTTATGTTTCCAACACTGGAGTTGGTAAAACAATGCTAGACAGTATGAAAGTTCTCAATTTCATATTTTGTTTCATGGAATTATTTGGATTTGGACCTTTCTTCTCCACTTAGAAATTAGAATAAGTTCCGCACAGAGACAGACTAGCAGATAGGTAGGTTCTTGCGTTCTTGGAATTGTAGCACCTTCTGTACAATTTTCTGCAAGTCAAAGAAATTGAGTAGAATAAAGGGAATCCCATCTCAATCCCAAAACATCAAACAAAAATCAAAATGCTATCAGACTCAGCTAACGTTCAGAAATATGGAATTCAGTACATGTTTTACTTGATTAGAAAAAAAATGTTTCTTACACAATGTAATACGTAGAGTAAAACATGTGAACTTGTGCATTTTATAAGAATTCGATCGATGATCGTTGGTTAAATTCTCTTTTTGCGTCAAGATTATTACCTATGTAAACATGAAACAAAGAGAATCAAAATTAATTCGCAGAAAACAAAAAGTATCAATTAAAGCTGAAATGAGTGATGAGTGATCCATGAGATCCCATGAACAGAAATTTAGTTTCCAAGGTTCCAATTTAATTAAACAAAAACAAGTTTTAGAGAAATTTTGTTCAAGAAGCCAAACTAAAACTGCCTGCTCAGAGACTCAAAGGGTTGATTGAGCTTGAACATGACGTTGGTATTATTTTCTATTCTGTTGTTACTTGATGGGTATAAGTAGGTATCAAATTTTTTCAAGTTGAATGGTTTGAACTTTGAACAAAACAAATAGACCCTTTCTTGACTTTTTTTTCAATTTTTATGAATGAATATTAGAACAACGCTGTAATTATATCTTCCAAAACCGGTATCACTATCACAGAACAGGACAAGAAATTAATGTGTCTGTTCTTTTGTACGCAGATTTTGGAATGAGATCCACAATCCAGATTACCGCATTATTGCAAGAATCTGAAATCCGAATCAAGCCGGTTAAAAATCCAGACAAAATCCAAAATCTGTCCAACATCCAATATCAGATTAGGTAATTACCAAAAAAAACAATTTTTAACTGAGAAAATGAATTTTCCAACGTTGAAATGATTATATTGATTATCTAGGTAGGTACCTAATTACTTACTTCCAATCTGGTAAAAAGAACACGCAGTTTTACAAAATCGGATTTTGAATTTTGTAAAAAAAAAAAAAAAAAAAACTAAAACAGATTTTTGAATATTTTTGTAAAACACTTTTTAGATTCCAAACACAAACTTTCAAAATCTTACAAATCTTTTCTATCTAAGTAAGCTCAGTAAAATCGGAAATCTGTTTTCAAAAGCTGCTACCCTAGCAGATTATAGTGGATTTTAAATCTGCCAAAATCCACGTAAAAAAAAAGAACCAACCTACAACGAAATGATCAAACCATTTTTAGGAATGTTGGTTGTTCTACCTATTTCATCATTTCGTTCATTTTTCATCAATTACGTTTTCTCATATCGCACCTTGGGACTGGGAGTAATAAGGTTACATTTCAAAAAAGTAAAATTTTACAAGAGAGTGATTTTCTTTTTTTTTTTAAATTTGATTCATTATTTTCATCAACTTATAATTAATTGTGAGAAATGAATAGCACCTCATTTTAAAGATCTGATATCGTACCTTCATTTAGCATAAGAACACTCTGAAAAATAAAATTTTAAAAAGGAAAGATTTCAATGTTTGGAAAACATTTTGAGTTATAACCTTTCATTAAAATTGATCTGGAGGAGAAAAGGAAGCGTCCAAAAAAATTTCATGTTAACAAAGTTGTAGAGAATTAAATTTCCAATCGACATAACGTCGTTAGTTTTTTTTCTAGTGCTTAGTTTTATTGGGTTTTTCTCAAAAAACTAAAATTTCATTACCTATATGTGCAAATTCATTTTCCTGAAAAGTGATCATTTAAAATTTTTTCTCCATTTGGTACAAACCATAACCAATAAAAAATACACTTCTTGTGACTATTTCTATCTGACAAACATTCAAAACATACGAAATTTACTCAAAAAAGGCGGAGTTTTTTGAGATGTGCCCTTATAATTCCAAACAACTTGCAATGTTATTGGGATTTTGAGTTCCATTTGCATTTTTACAACAGATCTAGATAATGTACCCAACTCAAAGTGTTATTTTTGGTTGAAGGGGGTCATACAAACCCCAAAAATGCGAAAATGTCAAAATCAATTTTTTTTTTGAGATGTAACCTTATTACTCTCAAGGTGCGATATTCTAGCCCAGTAAGAATAGAATTTTGATAGGCCAAGTTATATACAGAGTAAAAATGAAAATGTATGTTTGAAAAAAAACAATTTTTTTTAATAATAACATTTTAATGTCATTTTATTAGAATACGTAGTTCTAAGGTAGGATCATTCTAAAGGGATGATAAGGGGGAGCTTCGCCCTTAGGCGTCTGGAAAATCAAAAAAGTAGACAATTTGGGGGAGTCTTTCTCGCCACATGGAAAAAAGGTTCTATAGACAAAAAGTGCAACATTTTAATGTTTTAAATTATTGAAAAGAATTGGGGGGGAGGGGTTAGTGTCAAATTTGTTTTCCAATTTATTTGTATAGGTAGGTGCCTTCAGTGTTAGGTCTATTTTGCAAATAACTACATATTTTTATAAATAAACATGTCTGTTTTTGTTGATTTTTTTTTTTAGAAAAAAACAACCAAATACCTACAGTTACTTTACTCGAAATCTATCAAGAACTTGCCCAACTTGTCCTTTCCTTACAAATAAAATATCTAGAAATCAGAAAGCGGCCAGATATACAACGTTTTTTGGGCTCAAAATTTCAAAAAGAATACTCTCACGGAAGCTCATACCTATTTCAAATATCGAGAAGTAATGACGATTCAAGCGATTTTTCTTGGCAGGGCAGTCGTTTTGGGCCCTCCTTATCGTAACCGTCATCTTATTAATGTTTCCTTTCCTACTTTCAAATTTAATTCTTTACCTTTCTTGATCATCATCACCAAACGATCAAAGATCTGCCATACCTATACTGAATCATCAACATCACGAGAATTTGAAACTCGCAACCCAAGACTTTCATAATTATCTTTAAGCGAATGAACGCTGGCAAGATGTAAGTTACACGCGATAATTTCAGCACATTGACTTCACCAGGTTGTCTTTCAAGGTTCATACTCGGGTCGTGACCGAGACCATCAAATTGACAAAAAATTTACGAGAATTTTCAAGTTGCTATTTTTAAACGAATAAGTACCTAAATCTTTCATCGCTTTGCAATGTCTAATAACGTAGCCGTTGGGAAATTTTAGCATTAAAATACCGTTAATTATGGCTTTTTATTTCGCGAACAAATAATAAGTGGGTACCGAGTCCTTCGACAAATTTGAAATTTTTACGGTAAAACTTGAAGGTATGTAATTGAAATGAAATATAACAAAGTAGGAACGAATTACACCTGCTGGTTGTCATCGTGCAAAGAATTTTTTTAAATTTTGTCGTTGAAAAGAAAAATGAGAAAACTGTCACAGCTTGTCTGAAATACATGAATATTAATTACCTACGGTAATTAGAAATGTAAGCGTAGACAAGCGCTGCGATATAGTTGAAATGATAACAGTTTACGACAAATTCAACGTTTTCAAACAAAACTTAAAATGTTCTACTTCTACAGTGTAAGTAGGTATCTACACACACGAGTATAGTTAAACTTACTTACCGTACTTATTTCAAAGATAAGAATGCCGCATATTTCACAGCTTGTTCAAATAACATTTGAAAGTTTGTAAATAAGGTGTTATTCGTGGTCGATTTGTATAGGTTAGGTACAGTGATTATTCTAACGTGTAGCTCCGCACATTTTGTGTAGTTCCAAAAATTTGTTGTGTAGTACCAACATATTTGTGTAGTACCAAAAATATATGTGACCCGCTCTGACAAAACCGACCGTTTTGACAAAAAAAAGTGTCCAAAATAATGATGTTTAAAATGAGTTTTAAGGGTTGAAAGATCAGATTTTTGAGAAAAAAACATTTTTTGAAATTTTGTCGAAATGGTCGGTTTTGTCAGAGCGGGTCACATATATTTATATGTGATGCGTTTTGCAATTAGGGACCTTGTTGTGGTGATTCGATGATTTTTTTTTTAAATTTTGCAACGAGAATCCAGTGGTGCAATCAGTTTTCACCTAAGTGGTCAAATAACGCCTGTACGGCCGCTCTAAAGTTATGCAAATGTGAGTAACAGCTTTAGTAAACTCTTGAGAAAAACGCCTCTAAAGTTTGAACTTTTAATCAAAAATTTAAAAAAATTTTTAATTGTGGGAGGGAGTATGGATTCTGGCATGAAATTTAATGCTGAATCCGATACTGTTATTGTTGTTGTTTCTTTAATGTTCTTGATACCGAACTGATCAAAAATAGTAAGGCATCATGCGGTAATTTTTGAAAAATAATAAGGGACCTTGTGGTGATTTTTTTTTTTTAAAAACGTATAAAATAATTATCATCTGAAAGGAAACGCGATTTTTTTTCTGAAAAATTTGAAATTGAAAAGCAAAAGCTCTTGATAAGTGTTCCAAAAGGCATAAAATAATGAAATTTGAAATGATGATTTTTCTTGAAAAGTCCAATTAAAAAGAATAGCAAACAGCCCCAAAAAATTCTCGAAACAATTAAATTATCAACATCATCCATTTTTCACTATTTATTTTCATTAATAAAAAAGTTCAATAATTTCAAATTATTCTTTAGTGATAATGGAAAAATTTGTTGGAAGTACTAAAATTTGAGTTATCGGCAGGTTTTTTCATCTTTCACCACAAGCTACCTTTTCTTTTTTATTGTTTCTCCACAAGGTCCCTGAGCGTTACCAGTAATATCTCCTCAATGGAAAGTGGTCACGCCAAAACAGCCAATACTGGTGGTTCAGAAGACTTCAACCAGCCAGAAAATGCAAAGTCAATTTTTTCGATAAAATTTTCGATAATTCGATGTTTTGGCTCTCCTGAAAACATCAAATTTTCACCACAAGGTCTCTAATCGCAAAACGCATCACATATACCGATTTGCTTGGGAGTTTTTCAATGAAAAAAAAGTTGAAAAAAGAGCTAATCTTGTGCTTGAAAAATATTTTTGTTCAAACTGTTAAAAAAATCAGTGGTGGAAAAACTGACTTTTCACGTCAAAATTATTGCTGTTTTGCTTCTTGAAACTGCGAATTTCAGAAAGCTTTTGCCCTCGCTTCGCTCGGGCCAATTTGATTCTTTTCTTCCCGCTTCAAATTTCAAGAAATTATTGATGAAATTTTTTAAAAGTTGAGATCAGAAAAACTGAATTTGTACATTAAAATTGATATTGTTCTGCTTTTCGAACTACAAATTTTTCAAATTTTTCGCCCTCGCTTCGCTCGGGCCAATTTTGTTATTTTCTCTGCAGTTTCCATTTCAAAAAACCCATGATTGAATTTGAAAAATGTTGAAATCAGAAAAACAGAATAGATAGTTTTCAACAAACTTTATCTGGCTTGGGAGGGGGGGTGGTAAGAAAATCAGGGAGAGTTGGAAAAATAAGGGGGAATCTTGATACTGAAAATTATCCTGCTTGTATTTGTGTAGCTCCAAAAAATTCTTAGAATAATCACTGGTTAGGTACTAGTACTTTGCAATTATCGTTCAAAATTTATGTAAATATACTATAAGCTTACTCAAATGCAAACATTTGCAAATAATTTTTACACTGTGAAAATAATAACATCGTTTTTTCATCGTTATTGTATCTCGTTCTCGTGTGGAAAAGAGAAGATATTATTTTTTTTTTGCCAAGTATTATTAGGCTACGTAGGTAGGTACCTATTTTAGCAATACAGGTTGTGATGGCCAAAAGAATATTGCAGATGTAGGTATTGTGTAAAATAGAACATTGATTCAAACTCTGAATTGATTTGATTTACTAATAATAATGAAGTCGAAACTTATTTAATGTAATTCTTTTGTTAAGAATTACATTTCACAAATTTTAATAACCAAGAATAATTTATCTGCATAATTTAACCGCGTAATAAATTAAAATTAATTCAACTAAAGCGTAAAATACTAACAATAAGCGAATAACTTTACCAATTTTGCTAAAAATTATATGAATATTAAATATAATATTGTTCTTTCGAAAGCTCAGTTCTCCGTTAGAATATTGTTTCCTCCATCTTTGCAAAAGGTAAATTTTATTTTTATTAAAAAATGTTTCAAATGCAAATTTTAATTCATTTTGAGTGTAAATGTTTTGTTTCAAATGGCAAATAACTTGGAATTGTTTTCTCTTTGATTAATTTATTTTTAATCTTAATACGGAATGGCCAACCTTATTATGACGAAACACTCCTAGGGAAAATATTTATATAAGGTATTTTCCGTTAGGAAAGTTTTTGCCACTCTTGTACATATTTAATTTTTTATCGTAAAAACTATACGTATTTCTACCTAGGAATGTACGTAAAAGCAACTTCTCGTTGTTGTTTCATTACATTAAAATTCAATAAACCTGGAATTCACTTAAATCTTTTGCGATTCAATTTGCAGCATGTTGAAAAAATAAATAAGCTAAAGAAAATATAAGTAAATGCTATTTTTACTTTCAAACCGCAACTAGGGAGGAGAAAACAAAAGAAAAATATTGTTGATAAAGTACGTACACACTGAAGCTAGACAAAGGTATAATGCAGTTTAAATAAAAAGTACCTAAGTAGTTTTTAACCCTGAAGATATTTTGAAAAAAAAACTTGGACGTTTTTGTAAAGTTTATCGCATTCTTTAAATTAGTCGTATGGTTTCGTTTAATAACAGTAACCCGATACCTACCATTGCTGCTTTCAAGTTGAAAACAAAAGAATATCACGTTACGTTATTGAATTTTATCGATAAAAAAGTATAAAATTGAAAAATAAAAGAAAACTTTCCATAAATAACGCCAACAAAATTCAGCAAACAGTATGATGAACTCCCTTAATAGATCAAACAACGCGATAAATTTTTTTTTCATATGAATTATTCATATAATCGGTTGTTTTACGCTTACGCTTTTACGTAACCTACCCTACCCTACCCTACCCTTACCATCGACATATTTTTTTAAGCCCGATATTCTCTATTGTGAAAGTTCATTGATGAAGGAGCTTATAACGCTACCGGCTTTGAAAATTACCGCAAATGAACCCCTTTTTTTTTTGAAAGTTATTTGAAATAACAAAGATAAAAATAAAACCTTTATTTTTGTTCATTTAACGGCGGTATTTTCTCGCGTTTTGTAAAATCTACGCAAAAATAACTTTTCCTCGAAAGGTAAGTTTGTGTGTCTAGTCTATATCAATTTCCATTTTACAAGAAAAATGAAAATAAACGTTTGTGAAATTAAAACCTTCAACAGGCGAATCCTAATGCGAATGAAAATTTCTTAAACGCAAGTCTTATCAGATAATTAAAATCGTAGAATTCCTTTTTGAACGAGCTATAAACGATGAGCTTTTTTGGTTTGGTTCGAACAAACTTCACATAAAGTTTTTTTTATCTTGTTTCAACGAATTCTGAAAATCACCAGGGGAGTGAAAAGAATTAACATTCGAGGTGTCTATTGTCAACGTATTTAGCAATGTAGTAATTTTCGTTCATTTAAGTAATAGTAGTAGGTAGGTAAGTACATATTTCAAAGGTCTCAAGGGTCAATTATTTAAAAAAATATTATGAAACATTAAAATGGGTACCTACTGGTGTTTTAAAATAGTCAGATGCAATGACATCATAACTCCCTTTTTTTTTCTTCAAAATGTAACAACATGAGAAAAACATCAAGCAAAAAACAGGAAGAAAAAAACTGCAAAAAAACTGAAACGGAAAATTAACCGGCGTTTGGTGGCATAGCAAACCATATCGAATGTGGTACCAACGTGTAGATCTCGCCGAGACGATCACAACGCGCTACCTACCTACAAGCCCCTCTATCTATTCATGGAGAGAAACTACGAGCGTCTAAAGTTTACCAAATGAAATGAGCAAAAAATGAAAAATTGTCAAAATGAAAAATTCGACCTGGGGAGCTTGTAGAGCATTCTTTTAGCTAAAAATTGCATTTTTTGGCATTGGCCTACCTTCATTTTTGAAGAATTTATGCAACTTTGAAGTTTTGAAACAGATCAATTTGAGTAAAATTTGATGAAATTTTTTTTGGGGAAATTTTACTCAAATTGATCTGTTTCAAAACTTCAAAGTTGCATAAATTCTTCAAAAATGAAGGTAGGCCAATGCCAAAAAATGCAATTTTTAGCTAAAAGAATGCTCTACAAGCTCCCCAGGTCGAATTTTTCATTTTGACAATTTTTCATTTTTTGCTCATTTGGTAAACTTTAGACGCTCATAGTTTCTCTCCATGAATAGATAGAGGGGCTTGTAGGTAGCGCGTTGTGATCGTCTCGGCTAGATCTACACGTTGGTACCACATTCGATATGGTCTGCTATGCCACCAAACGCCGGTTAAAATAAAACTAAACAAAGAGGAAATTTTGATGATTGTCACCAAAGTTATCGGAAGAATAAGATTTAAAAATAAAAACAACAACAACAATACACCAAGAAAAAAAAATTTTCAACTAGGAAGCGGACTGGACGTAAGAGCATCTGAGCAATTTAGGAGAATCGTAATTGCATGGCCTTTTCTGGAAGAGAAATAGCGAATCTACTGAATACAAAGAAGTGGTTCTTCATATAATGAACTTTGGTAAATCACACTTCTGAAAGCTGAAATTCGGGATATACCCTATTTTCGACATGCCAAATCGATTGGAAACTGTTTCAAACCGTTTTGAGTAGTTCTGGAGCCACCAGCAGATTTTTGAAACTCAAAATTCCCACAAAATTTCATCAAAATGGAGTTGGAAAGCCGAAATTTACTCTGCAAACTAATTTCAATACGCTAAGAAGTCGACTGCAAGTGAATTTGAAGTCGTTTTGGAGCCTCCAGCGACTTTTTGAAAAATACTGGAGCCTCCAGCGGATTTTTGAAACTTTAAATTTTTACAAAAATTCATCAAATGGAGATGGAAAGCTGAAATTTACTCTACACTCCAATTTCAACACCCTCTGAAGACGACTTCAGGTTGGTTCGAGTCATTTTGGAGCCTCCAGTGAATTTTTGAAAATTTCAATTTTCCAAAAAACACCATACGACCTTTCAAAAAGTTGCTGGAGGCTCCAAAACGACTTGAAATTCACCAGCAGTCGACTTCGTAGCGTATTAAAAATAGTTTGCAGAATGAATTTTGACTTTCCATCCTGGTTGATAAAATTTTGGGGAAATTTAGAATTTCAAAAATCTGCTGGAGGCTCCAGCACTTTTCAAAAAGTTGGTGGAGGCTCCAAAACGACTTCAAATTCACTTGCAGTCGACTTCTTAGCGTATTGAAATTAGTTTCCAGAGTAAATTTCGGCTTTCCAACTCCATTTTGATGAAATTTTGTGGGAAGTTTGAGTTTCAAAAATCTGCTGGAGGCTCCAGAACTACTCAAAACGGTTTGAAACAGTTTCCAATCGATTTGGCATGTCGAAAATAGGGTATATCCCGAATTTCAGCTTTCTTGGTCAATTTGGTAAAATTTTGATTTTCCCCCTCATTTTTGGCCTGATTTCAAAAATTCACCAAAAATCGAAAAACGCACTTAAGCACTTGAAATTTTGACAAGTGATAAATTTTTGCCTGATCTTTCGATCTACCTTTGTACGGTTTGAAAAATGTTGTTCAAGTCCTATGTTGGAAGTGTTGGAACGCAAAATCTGCGATTTCGGCTGACCTGCCAATCAAAATGGCCGCCATTTTGTAAGTAGAGCCATTTTTTTTTTAAGAACGAGAGCAAGAAATGTTCCTTAGGACTCCTCCTCTAAGAAAAAAGTTGTCTCAGAGGATCGACGGGGGGGGGGGTTTCAATAGATCCTTAAGCGGGCTCACCGACTAAAGGTGAAGGGGGTTGACTATAGGTGGTGGTATCTAAACCGATTTTCAATTTTTTTCTCTATATTTACTTTTTTTGGTAGAAAATTAATATACCCAGTGGCTGTTTTCTGCTATTTTCAAAAATTCTTCAAAAATCGAAAAATCAACTTAAGCAGCTTAGAATTTGGTTCTGAGGTCTGGGTGACATGCTCTTTCAGCGAGTTAGATTGAGTTCAATTGGAGCTGACGGGTTTCAAAAGTTCTCTTGTAAAGAACTCAAGATTTTGAAAAAGTTCTAGGATAATCTAACTGTCGATTTTTTGAGTCCCCATAATCGCTGATTTTTTATTTTTTATTTATTCTCCTGAATATCAAAATGCATCAATTTTTCAACATTGCTTTCACTTTTTTTTTGGTAATTTTTGTCAATTTTTCTCCAATTTTGAAGATATTATTTCCTCTTTATTTAAATTTCTTTTTTGAACTATTACTTCCAGAATGCCCTGCAGCCCAAACTGAAACTAATATCCACATTTAATCTATATCGGTGTAGGATGTACTTACGACGTCGGTGAAGTGCATTTGATAATTCGATACCGGATACCTATCTATTTTATTAACGTAGGTAAGGTATTGAATTTCGTAGCTAAAGTAATGTAGACGAATTCATAGCTATTATTTTTCAGCGCTAAAGCTATGTAAATTTGTTTTGTCAGTTTCGAGAAAATTATATCAATTTTTAAATTTCCGTCGAAAAAATATACGAGATCAGTGGAATTATAACTCGATTCAAGGTCATTCCCAAAATATATCATCTATGTACCTATGGTCATTATTGTATATAATGCGAATATCGTCTTCCACGACCTTGATTTTTTTCACTTTTTGTTTTTGCGCACTTGAGACAATTACAAAGAGAAGTATGACCTGTGACTGCATGTACAGAGTAGGTATGTACCTGGCTAGTTCGATAATGATGTACCTAGTTCATACAGGCAACAGAGAACTTCTAGAGTTACGCCAATATTTTTTTTATTTTAATTTTTCGACATTAATGATGGGAAAAAACATGTACTCGGGTAGATACACAAAGAATAACGAAGTTCATTGGTCGCAGTTTATGTATGTTTGCAAAACGTTTCAACGTGTTGAATGACAGACAACAAATTATTCAAATACGAGTACACAAATCGTCATTCACAATGTCGAGAAAAATTTCAAGTTATTTTGAAAGACACCAGAGAGTTACATGTATAAGGAATTACTAATGCGTCTCGGTCGTTAGGAAATTCTCGAGTAAATAAAAATTCAGCATCGGTACAAATTCTCAATAAGTTTCGTTTCGAGTAAAAATTCATCATAAATTTTATACTAAAATTTTTGTCTCTTTTTTCTTACAGCTTCATTAAAATTCTTCTCGGATTAAATGAGCAAATAAAAGTAAATATAGCGAAGTTCACTTTCAAAGCAATCATTTTCACGATGAGGAATGAAAAATAAGGCGGATCTCATTGTTTCCGATATTGCTCGTATTTAAAACCGCCAGCGTCGAATAAATTACGCTATAGTTCGAATATTGTGCATCTGTATTATAATTTTAAATTTTGACAGATTGCCGTAGTTTATAGTATACGTAGGCGGTGCTGGTTAATTATGGAAAATTCCAAAGAAAGAAGAAATTGCTGCACAGACAAAAGAATATACTTTCACGAAAACCTGTTTAAAAAGTTTTTCCAAGTTAAAAGTTACCAGGCAGCTTAAAATGTAAATAAGCGAGTTATAAAGAGCTTATCCACGACGCCAGGTAAGTAATAGTAAGGCTTTTAATAAGTTGAAAAAAAAAACTTTTAATTGGGCTTGTCTTTTTATTTTTCTTAAATTATCTTATTTAAAAATTAAGAAATGTTTTATAGACGAGTAACTCGAACGAAATAATAAAAAATAAACCATCGCATCGTATCAGATTTTCAAAGTACCGTATTAAAGTTAGTCGAGCTTGTTCAAGTTGAATTTTATAAAGGTATTTAAGCTTATATACGATGACCTTACGTAACGTTGAAAGTATAAGTACGCAATTATTTTCAACAAAAAACTTCGTTTTTTTTTTCAAACCAAAAGTTTGATCTTCCAAACGAGTTTCAAAATACATATTTTCAACGAACAACCCCTCGAAATTTTTTTTTCATCTGTAGCTTTGATCCTATAACCGAGCCTCAAAAAATATATAGGTAGGTACCTAAGCTACATACGATTTCAGAGACCATTGGTCATTAATGTTCACCGACAAGGACACCAACTCGCTGGAAATGTTGGTATAATTATTATGCGAGAATATTTCACGTGTGTAATTATCGTTTATTTGGTTGAAAAAATTTTCACGCTGGTCGTGATTTGGCATAAATGGCCGGCATCGGGCACGTTACTTGAACGTATTCGTTTCGCGATTAAGAACAAACGTTAACAAAAAGCAAAAAGTAATTTATCAAACACATTGGTCGACTGTAATACGTCTGCCTATATGCCTGCTTTGTCCAGTTATGATATTTAAATAAATAGAACACAATGTAAAATCTCACCCGAGTATTTATTGGTGCGGAAACAAGTATATAAAACATGGCATCTCTTTGCCAAAAAAAAAAAAAAAAATGAATACCGCGTGAATTAACTCGAATTGAAATACTATATATCTACTTGAAAGAAAATCTCTCGGTATCCTCCTAAGGTGATACTGGCTTCCAATTCGCTAAATACATAGATATCTATCTGTTTAAATGCTTGTCAATTTAATCTGCACGCTGTGTTCGTCTGTGAACATTGTCAGATTAATACGACGCCGTAACTTGGATGAATTTTTCTTTCAGAGTAGGTAAACCTTCTTTACTTTTTCACAGATTAATTTCAACATCAAACTGAACCGAAATAGAGAACATCAAATAGGTACCTACCTACGTTGCTTTGCTACCTATTGAATTTATGATTAAAACGAGCCCGTAAAAATAATTTATTTTCAATTTACTGTATAGGAAAACGATAAGTTATAAGGTAGGTACTTAAGTGAGTAGTTTTATGAAAAATATTATCAATGAGAATTTATTTTAACAAATCGTAGCTTTTTGTAGGTAGGTAGACTTCAAAAGCTCGAGTAAAATTCCAACATTGGAATAAAAAAGGTGGGCTATACGCGTTTCAAATTTCAATTTATGGAATTATGAAAAATTAAATTAAAAATAAATTGCAATTGATTGAACGCTTTCATTTGATTAAACACAAAGCATCAAGCAAAAAACGGTCTTAAAAGAGTTTATATACCTAAATAACAGCAGCCACTTCTATTTATAAAATAAATAGACGACGAACTTCAGGAACAAATAAACGATATATTCAAAAGAAACAAATAATATTAAATCATACAAATTCGCATCAATTAGCCATTAACAAGGAACACGCAAATAATACAGTACGTACAGTACAACGAACATCAAGCAAGTGCGGCGAGTTTAGAAAGCGCGAGACGCACGTAGTAGGCTTAAGGCCCGGTTTACACAGAACAAGTAGTTAAGCGGTAGGGAGCGCAGCCTAGCGGCCACCAACACTCCCTCCCTGCGCTCGATAGCGCTTAAACAACGTATTTACAGCTTAAACAATAAATTCAGGTAAAACAAACATCAAAAAACAAACAAATAAATCACAAAATTCATCTTCGGGTAATCAAAATAATACTAGTCAAAAACAAAATACGAAATCAGGAAAGTAAGTCGGGCGAATAGCAAAACAAAATCAGTCTCTCGGATACGCTTGTTCTAAAAGCGGGTGATTTCCCAAAGGTCTACCCGGAGGATTATCCTTATCGGAGTCGGACTCGGCGCTTGAGATATAATCTTCGCACACGCCTTCGTCGAATTCGGCGGCAGCTTTCTTATGCGCCTTGTTGCGCTTTTTCGCAGCTTTCGCCTTGTGACGTTTTTGGTCGGCAATATTCATTCGTTCAACACGTAAGATGTCATACGTCCTCTGTGGGATTTCTTTCAGCGTCAGGTTGTGATCTCGGGATAGTCGTAGCATAAACTCAAGTGCGCTTAACACCATGTCTAAATCTCCGGGATCTGTGAACAATTAGATTGAAAAACACAAAACACTTCTTCATTAGTAAAAGAAATCGGGTGAGCAGTTTAATCAGGTATTTCGGGGCGGACAAGATCGGGAAAAACTCATACTACACTCAACAATCTGTCTCTCAGCTTCTGAAACGCTTCTCTCGGTAACGCTTTAGTCAGGATATCGGCGTCTTGTTCGGCGGATTC
Source organism: Planococcus citri (assembly GCF_950023065.1). Lineage (NCBI taxonomy): Eukaryota > Metazoa > Arthropoda > Insecta > Hemiptera > Pseudococcidae > Planococcus > Planococcus citri. Next base: position 31,994,956 of record NC_088679.1, read on the forward strand.
TACCCATTCAAGTTTCACTTTATTCTTAATCACGTAATCGAGAATGGTGTGAACTTTAATTTCAGTCAGGTGTTTCAGTTTCGGGGATCCAGGTTTATTCGTGCATTTCAGGGATGCTGTGTTGTCTCCGTAAATCAAAATCGGGTCAAGACGTTTTCCGGTAGCTCTTCTCACAGTTTCGTTAACTCCCACGCTTTCGAGGAGACACGAATTTATGGCTATGTACTCAGCTTCGCATGTCGAATTCGCTACAGTACCTTGTCTCTTGCTGGACCAAGTTACTAAATCTCCATTCAGGCGAACTAGAACTCCGGCTGTTGACTTTTTCGTGTCGTCACAGTCGCCAAAACTGGCATCAGAATGTCCAACAATTCCTTTCTGGGTTCCGGTGTATTTCAGGCCAAGTCGGGTGGTACCTTTCAGGTATCAAAAAATCTGTTTTACAGCTTGCCAATCAGCTTGAGTCGGGTTACACTGTTTTCGACTTAACCAATTTATCGCGAACATAATATCAGGTCGGGTGGCATTTCCTAAGTATAGCAAACTTCCAATTGCCTCTCGGTACGGAAACGGGGCTCCATCAAATTTGGTTTGATTTAGACGATTCATTCGTCTACGTTCTCTTTTGTTGTACTTCTTTCTCTTCTTTTTCTCAGGTACTTTTTCAGGTTTCTTTGATTTCGGGCACATCGGGATCTGTGTTGAATTGCAATCTTGCATGTTGAAACGCTTCAAGATTTCTTGACAGTAATCAGATTGATCGAGCGTTAAAATTCGGTTCTTTCTGTCTCTCTTTACATTCAGGCCTAAGAATTTTGTCGGTTCTCCCATATCTTTCATCTTAAAAATCCGTTTCAGTTTCTTGATATATCGGTTCAGTATTTTCAGGTCATTTCCGGCAAAAATCATGTCATCAACATAAATAATCAGGAAACCTTGGAACTTTCCATTACAAATCCAAAACAAACAAGGATCGTTCACATCAGCTTCAAAGCCAAGCTTTTTCAATTCTTCTGCGAACTTTTTATTCCAACAACGAGGGCTCTGTTTCAAACCATATAACGACTTTTTCAACCTCAAAATGTACTCTTTCTTTTCTTCAGCTGTTGGTTTCATGCATTCGGGTATTTCCATGTACGTTTCTTCTTCTAATTCTCCGTTCAAAAATGCTGTAGTTACGTCAAGTTGTCGAGCTTCTAAATTCAGTTTATTGATGATTGAGAAACCTGTTCTCACGGTTGTTATTCGGGAAACTGGTGCGTAAATCTTTGAAATAGCCATATTTCGGGTGTCTTTAAATCCTCGGGCAACAAGTCGGGCTTTGTACTTAACATTTCCTTTCGTGTCAATCTTTCGTTTGAAAACCATAGTTGAATCTACGACGGTGTGTACTTTATGTTTCGTATTGGTCGGGCGGCAAACTTTTTCCCAAACACCATTGTTTTTCATCGACTTTAGTTCTTCATCAATGGCTCCTTGCCATTGAACTTGTTCGCTGGAATTCATCGCTTGTTTATATGTCATCAGATCTGCAATCATCGACGTCATTAGCGCGAATGTATTCAGGTCTTTATTCGAATCGGTTATATCATAGTACTCTTTCAATCGGGCAAATTCAGCATCAAAATGTTCTTTTATTGACACATCTTTTTCCACTTCTTGAGCGTTCAGGGCAGTTAATTCAATTTCTTGTTCAATCCATTCGGTTTCAGTTTCGGAATCAGAGTCAGAATCGGAATCAGAATTATGTTCTTTATCAGGTTTACACAGGATGGATATCTTAATATCAGTTTGAGTTCCAAACTCTCGAGTTTCGGGTTTATCAGATGGCTCGTACGGATCAGTCTGAGTATCTCTGCTGGCTGTAGTTAACAGTTTATCAATAATCGTTGGCAACGGAGTTGTTCTCGGTTTGTCTTCAGGTTTTCGGTAAATTTCCTCGAAATCTTTCAGCCATTCAGCTTCCGGTACTACAGGACCATACTCTTCGGAAAGACCTTGTATGTCTCTGTAGTTCTTGAATTCAACGCACTTTACGTGTGTCGATCGTATTATCTTATTGGACTGCGGTAGTAGGACTTTGTAACCAGTTGCGGTGTATCCAACAAGAACTCCAATTACAGCTCGTTGATCACATTTCTTCAAATTTGGGTCATTGCGATGAACATACGCAATACAGCCATATCTTCTCAGGTACTGGGCTCGGAGTTGAATATCAGGAAAAATCATGCGAATCGGGAGTTGATTTTTAATTTGGGAATGAGGTGTTCGGTTGTAGATTTTTATAGCTGTTGCGAGTGCTGTATCCCAGTGATGCTGTGGTACTCCGGAATCAAGCAGCATAACTCGTACTTTATTCATGATCGTTTGATTGAACCTTTCAGCTGTTCCATTGTGTTGAGGTGTATTCGGTTCCGTGTATTCAATGCGAATTCCTCTATTTTCACAGATTTCTTTAAACACGTTGCTGGTATATTCACCTCCATTATCACATCGTAACAGTGATTTTCTTACCTCCTTCCACTTGTCTGCACACAGCAATCGCTTGCTCCAATTCTTCGGTTTGCGAGAAAATAAACGCTGTTTCTTCCAACGAAAGGACGGAGATTCCATCGTCGGCTCCCTCGGATCCGGGTTGAATAATTTTGGCATCCAAAATTTCGCGTTGCGCCACCAACACAGGAATGTTTTCCGTCATCGTCTTTTGAACGTACGTGAATAACACACTGCGATAATTCGCTCGGCAACGACGAATCGGTTGGGCATCTGCGTTGTACGCTTCCTGCGTCCAATCTTCTTCACTCGGGATCTCCACGGTCTGTCTCAGGTTCGCATGTAACTGCGGCGGTGTAATCGGGCGTGGCTGATCAACTGGATTTCCCAACACATTAACGTGAGGCGTTGTTGACGAGACAACGTTCTGCGGCGTGGAACTCGGGTTTGACGTCGTGGTACTTGGTGTGGACGTCGTAATATCGATTTCCTCGATTCGTACAGTCGGCGTCGGCGGCCGTATAAACGTGCCAGACGTCCTCGGCATCGGTTTAAAACCATTCGGATGAATCGGGAAACTCCTGTTTGGAAAGGGCGGCATAATTCGACGCGGTCTCGTACTTTTCCGAAATTCAGGTCCGGTTTTCGGTTGCGAATCAGTCTTAGTCGGTGTTTTCGCCTCAGCCTTCGGGTTGAACGTATTATCGGCGAATTTCTTCAACGGTGTTTTACCGGCGTCAGGTTTCGGCTCGGGAAATTTCTTCGTCGATTTCTGTACAAATGGCTCGTCATCTTTGAGCTCGGCTTTCGTCGGTTGCCGTTTTTCCGGTGTCGTTTTCGTGCTCGAGCCGCTGGTGTGACTAGGCGGAGGCGGTACGGGAGGGTGGCTCAAAATAACCCGCCCTAAAACGTCCATCAGCGGAATCGGGATCGGGTTATTTGATGGAAATAACGGAACAACTTCACGTGCGGCTTCCTCTTCAACATTTAACATTTGGACGCGCAGATCCAAGCTCTTTTTCAGGCACAGAAGCCAATGTTCGAGCTGATGAATTTTATTATGAACTTCAGCTATCACCGTTGGGCTCATCTCGTTCACTGGTAACTTCGGGAACTCAATCTGGAGAAAATCCATATACGGATCGCTTTCGCTAGTTTCCATCGGTTCAGGTTTGTTCAGGTTCAGAGCTTGTAACGCCTGTTCAGGTGGTGTCACTTCCGCCGTTGGTGCTCGCTGACGAGTGACCATTACGTCATCAGGGTTGCGATTCGGTGACCGGTGGTCTTCTCGGCGGTGATCGCGTCTATCGGGTGAAAATCGGGAACGTCGGGTGTCAGAATCGTGGTCGCGATTGTGATGTCTTGAGCGGTCTTCGTGATATCGGGAATTCTCGTTGTAATATTGATCACGATGATTCGACGAGTAATCGTTATTCGGGTAATCAGGCATGGCGTCGCGCTTCTTCTTCAAGCCAACCATTTGCTCAGCGGAAATCATACCGGCGCGATATAGGCCCAATAAGTCGTCCGGCATCTCGAACTCTGTAAAATAAATACATGTTATTTCTTATTTTCGGGTGTAGATTTAGGCTCTTTCTTCGGGATCGGTTTCTTCGGGTCTTTATTTCCTTGATAGCCTTTTCCCTTTTTCCTCCAATTTGACTTCGGTGGTTTGCGTCTGTCCGTCTGCCAGTTTTTCTTGGAATTATAGCCCCTATCATTACGATAGTTTCTATTATTCCGCGAATTCTGGTTCGGGCGACGATCTCAGTAGTTATTTCTCGGGCGGAATTTTGGATATCGGGGACGGAAAGGTCTACGGTTGTTTCGGTGTTGTTTACCTGATCTATAATCCCTGTATTCGTTCGGGCACTCCTTGCTTCGATGACCCCACTCTCCGCATTTAAAGCATCTCGGTCCTTTCTCCCAATCGGGGCATTCCCACACATAGTGATACGGACTGCTGCAATTGTAACAATTATGCGGCGGCGGTCGGGGTACGTGAGCAGCATTCGGTGGCGGAGGTGGTCGGGGATTCGGGTTTCGGTAGTACGCTAAGTTCGCCTCTTCCGGCTTCCGGTATTTCTCAGATTCTTCCTGCAACAATAGAATTTTCAGGTCAGGTATGGAAGGTTGGTTCGCACCACGGGCTTTTAAAATTGTCTTAACGTTCGGGTAAATATTTTCATTCGCCTCAACTAAACGATCATATACATCGGATTCGGGTATGTCAGTTTTGGTTTGCATTTTGTAGTCAAGCAGCAACTCGTCCAATCGGTTGAAGAAATCGTCCAATTTTTCACCTCTTACGAGAGTGAGTTTGTTGAACTCAGACTTTACCAATGAACGACTTACGTTGCGCTCAGTGCGCCTTATTTCGAAAAGTTTTTCGATGACTTTCTCAACTGGTGAAATCATTGTTACTCGGGGAAGATAATGGGGGTCCAGCCTGTGCAACACGATATTCATCAGCTGCTCCTCTTCGATCTTTGCAGCTTTCTTCTCAGTTTTCCGGTTATGTATGTCGATCTGATAGATTTTCGCATCCATCTCCAGCATCTTATACCACGTATCAATTCGGGTTGTTTTAGTGAGCATCGTTCGTGACTCATGCTGACTTCGAAGCATATTCGGGTTAAATGATTGACGTTTCTTCTTTTTCTTAGATTTCGTCTTTTTCTTTTCCTTCGATTTCTCCTGCGTCTTTTCTTTCTGCGTTGGCGGTTCGGGAGGTGAGTCAGGAGAAGAGGAGTGGTTGCTAGTTCCACCCGCTCCGCTCCCTCCTTTGTCATTATCGCTTTCATCGTCCGAGCTCGAGTCAGAATCTGAATCAGAATCCGAATCTGAGCTATCATCGTTTTCTTCTCCATCTTCTTCTTCATCAGAGCTGTCCGAACTCTCTTCTGAGTTTGCTTTGTCATTCTTCTCGTTTCCGCTTACTTCATTATCACTAGCGTCGCTAACGGATGGTTTCGGAGTTGGAGCTCTTTTCTTCACAGTTCGGGGTTCGGGGATTGATTCGGGTTCAACTTTACATTTCAGGTTATTCAGCATCGTCGCAGCTTGTTGTCCTAAAACACTCAGGCTAGTCAAACGTCCAAGTAAGTCTTCTTTTTCCAAATTCGTAGCGTTTTCGGGAACGTTGATTATTGAACGTAATTCGGGAGTTACTTCAACGTATTCAGGTTGATGAGTCGGTGCAGGCTGACTAGCTGGTTCAGGTTGCTGCGTTGATACGCTCGGTTGACTCAGGTTGCTAATCGTCTCAATATTTAACGAGCGGTTCGATGTTTGCTGGGATGCTGTATTTGCGTCGGAAGTTTTATCAGATAATTTCTTCTTCTTCTTTTTCTTTTTCTTCACTGGTTCGTTTTGCACAGGCTGAGTAATCGGGGGTGGAGGGGCGGTGTTCGTACTTGTACTTGAATCAGGTTTAGACTTAGGCGCTTTACTTTTCTTTTTGGATTTAGATTTCGAATCAGGCTCGGTAACGCTTTTCTTTTTAGATTTAGACTCGGGTTTAGATTCGGGTTTAGAACTTACTTTTCGCTGTTTACGATTCGCAGCTTCTTTTCGACGTTTGCTTTCTTCTTCTCGTTCCTGAATACCCAATAAAACATATACGTAAGTTCAAAGTTTTTCAAGCTTTTACAAAAACAAGAAATAAATCAGGGTTGTTGTTCATGCACGTGACTCACTCGGTCTTTACGCTGCTGGCGTTCAATTCTCGCGTTGGATTCAGCGATCCGACGACGTTCGGCTTCGATATCATAATCACCGGAGCTGGACCGACGTTTTCTCCGGGAATCATCTCTGGAATCAGAACGGGATCTTTTCGAGCTTCTGGAACTTGAGTGATACTCGCGATCATCTCTCCTCCTTCTATCTTCGTCACGACGGCGATCATCTCGGTGGCGGTCTCCCTGCATGAACAATCACAAGTTTTTGGGCTTAGAAATCAGGTAGATGAGATCGGGTGTTTTGTGCTTCGGAAATAGCGTAAACAAGAAGCTAACTACAAAACAACTTACAACTCTCAATCGGAAACACTCCTTATCGAAAGTTGAGTCTAGTAAGCTGCGATTCAGTTAACCAGATCACACTCCCCAGTTAACTTTCACGTAGCAAACTAGCCCGAAAAGTTAAGTAAACGCTCAGTTTCGGAAAAACTTAGTTTCTTACCGCTGAGAATGTTCATCGTACGTTACAAGTGCTTAAGTCGAAGAAAAATCGGGCATGTGCTTAGTGCGACTTGTATCCAGATCAACAAAATTAAGAAAGCTAACACTTTTAAAGCACTAAAATTAATCAGGTATTTATACTAAAGCTTGAAAATTGGGAAGTGAAACGCACTAGTAACTCAAATCAGGCACATGTAGCTCTCGAACGTACGATGGAACTTTCGTCTACAAAACTTTGACACGCGTGTGTAAAATACAAGTTCACGTTTTGAAATCGGGTAATGAGCTTTTATCCAGAAAAGAATTATAAACACCATACGCTAACCATAACCAAATTTTGCTTAGACGAACTTTTACAAACTGCGTTTTCCACCACGTAAGAATGCACTTCAAATCAGGCTTTTGGCTGGAACTCTTTTAGAAATTCGGGAGCGGCTTAATGAAATCGGGACCGCTTAATTGGGTGCTTTCACGAACTCTTTTATTAAAACAAGGCATATCGTGCTCTAAAATGGTCGTATCTTGGACAGGAACTCTTTTATTTACGCCATGAGTCATCCAAAACTCTACTTAGCGTCCTTTGCACCACGTGTTGCGTCATCTTTCGCATTCGGCAGCCATTACGTAAGTTTGTAAGTAAAATCGGGAAAAACGTATATTCCGTGTACTCAGGCAGTCGTAAAGTCCGTCAAAAGCATGAAATCGGGTTAATTACAAGCACTTAATAGCTAATTAATGAAATGCGAGGTATTTCAGAGTACCGGCAACATGTGCCGGCCGCTCACGAAACCCATCGCTCTGCTTACCATAACAGCAGCCACTTCTATTTATAAAATAAATAGACGACGAACTTCAGGAACAAATAAACGATATATTCAAAAGAAACAAATAATATTAAATCATACAAATTCGCATCAATTAGCCATTAACAAGGAACACGCAAATAATACAGTACGTACAGTACAACGAACATCAAGCAAGTGCGGCGAGTTTAGAAAGCGCGAGACGCACGTAGTAGGCTTAAGGCCCGGTTTACACAGAACAAGTAGTTAAGCGGTAGGGAGCGCAGCCTAGCGGCCACCAACACTAAATGTACAAATTCATATAAAAATCTTTTAAATTTAAAATGGTTTGATGTGAGTTAGAATAATAAATCATGGCTCTTTTCAGTTTAGAATTTTTCATTTTTTCAACAAAAAAACAAACATCCGATTTGTATTTTGTTATTCACAATTTATACGCTTGCTTCATTTTCTCCACCACCTACCCCTCGAAGGTCTTGACCATAAAAATTCACTTTGAAATTAACGTAAGTAGTTACGTAACATAAGGTACCTACATGATACTCCATGAGATCTACACAAATCAATCGATACCTCAAATAAAATCCGATGTTCACATGAAAATAGATTTTCTTCCTAATGAATCGTTTATTAACAAATTTAACAAGTGGATCTGTTTTCAAACGAATTGTTTGCAGATAAATTGATTTAATTCTCAGTGAGTGAATTGATTGTGACTTGTGAAAGTATTAATATTCATTTAAGGGAATCATTCACCATGAATGAATTGATTAATGTTTGAAAGAACCATTCGCAAACGAATTGATCAATTCTTCGTTTTATGAATCAATTCGTTCGTTCACGAATGATTCACCAAAAATTATTCAAGTAACTGAATCGATTCGTTCGCGAACGAGTCACTTATGCGAATCAATTCGTTCGCGAACGAGTCACTTATTGGTACAAATCAATTCGTTCGCGAATGATTCACTAAAAAATTCAATTCGTTCGCGAATGATTCGTCAACTATTAATCAATTCGTTCGCGATTGATTCGCCTAGAAATCAATCAATTTGTTCAATCACGTAATCACCAATCGGTTGTGAATGATTCGATTCGATTCGATTCGATTCACTTCGCTTGAAAACAGATCAATTCCTGGTTTCACAAAAAAAAAAGACAAAAAAAACGAATCAATCATAAATTAATTGATTCGTTTGCGAATGATTCAACAAAAAATCAATCAATTTATTTGATCACCAAACGTTCGAAAATTATTCGATTCGATTGTAAACAGATCAATTGCTAATTATATGTACAAATGTTTTAAAAAAATGATTCAATCTGTTCGTAAAAAATCATCAATTTTAGATCATAAACAAAGGAATAACTTGGTAGATAAATACATTCTAACTTTATTCGACCCCCCCCCCACTTTAACCTGAAGTAGATATTTATATGGATTTCCTTCAGTTTTTCATTATTTATCAGAAAGGAAACCCTCTGACAAGGACACTGAATAGATTTCAAAATTTTCTCCTGTGATTATTTTTGACAAAAAAAGCTTACATTTGGTTTTTTGACCTGCCAAGTCGATTGGTGATGGTTTTGAAGCGTTATGGAGCCTCTAGTAGATTTTGATTTATTCATTTTCTTCAAAAATAATTGAAAAAAATTTTGGATTTGAACAGGTACTAAAGATTTTGATATAATGCGCGCATAAAGCGATCGCGAAATGGCCGAAAAATGATAAATCCGAGTTTATATAATATGCTAAATTTCATTTTCATCCCATACAGCGTTTTTTCGGTACCTGAAAAAACCGAAAATCCGCTGGAGGCTCTTTTTTTTTAATGAAAGGGGGGGGGGCTCATCAAATTCTTCATAAGATCAGTATGAAAAATTGAAAACGAGGGCGTTGAGTAAATTATCAAATATTAATATGCTTTGAAAGAACTTTTTTTGAATGTGGTGTGAAGTTGATAAAAATAATTATTTCGACTCCCCGAATCGATTATTATGAACAGGTTCAAGTCGATCTAGAGCTTTCAGAAAAAGCTGGCTTTTCTCCAGCGCACTTAAACCCGAAGATGAGTTCAATTCATTCATCCACGCACAGCACAGTACATAATATTAGACGTCAAAACAACATCTAATGATCTAAAACGACTACGAGTACTTCAATCATCACGCAGAAAATAAAAACAAATATATAAGATTTATTTAACAAATACAAAATTTCATACAAAAAAATGTTAATTTTAAGCGTTATTAAAATTTTCTTTTTAGAAATGTATTAAAAGTTTACGAAATTCAAATTTTTAATTCCCAGAGAGCTGAAATAAATCTCACAAAGACGTCGTTACTAGCGATAGGTACTTTAACGATAGAATTTTTATTAAAAATATACAATTTTCAAAAAAGAAAAAAAGAGGAAAAAAATTGCACAAAATTACACCTAGGTTTGGGTCAAACTTAATCGTAAAAGGAAACTCGAGTTAAACCGAATTACAAACTTTTCTTTTGGTAGCCAAAACAATAACAAAATAAATACCAATGAATAGCTTACATAATCAAACAACTACAAAAATCAGTAGAAAAAAAAAGTTTAAATGCAACAAGGAAAACAAAAAACAACTTAGTATCGATTCCAGCACCTCTCTATTCGTTAATTGACAAAGATGAAATTACTATCGTAGAATTTCTCTAGGTGTAAAGTAAATAGGTACGGTACAATTGAAACGTACAAAAATCACATTTAAGAAAAAAAAGATCACAACAACACTCGGCCGAAAAAAAAACAAAGAAATACAATTAATGGCGGGATTCAACGCGGGTAAAACAGCCATGCAAATACAAAAAACAACGCAAGAAGTGTGATGGGATTAATATTACTATAGTGTATAATATTACGTTAAAATAAATAAAAAATATTCTTTTTTTTTTTTGTAAAAAAAAAAAGAGGAATACCGTAAAATATTATCGAATACTCGCAATACAAATAAATAGAAAAAAAAGCCGGTACATTATGTCTTTAAAACTTGGTAACAATCTCAGAACGTTGTACAAATTATGTGCGATTAATAATACCTTTCTTGGAAGCGACATTAGTTTTACTGTTAATTGACGACGATGTAAATAACTGTCTATGTTTACGTTCATCGCTCGAGTCGCACGTATCGAATCCGGAATCGTCTTGTTCCGGTTTCGTCTCTTTGCCCTTTAATTTGAAACTTTTGTTCTCAGCATCGCCGCATCTCTTTTCTTCTATTTTATTCTTAATGCAGTTCATCAAAGTGGAGAAAAAATTCGGAAATCCGTCGTATCCTGTAAAAATAGGCGAACAAACAAATGATCGACTTATCGTAAAATTTGCATTTTTACATCATTAACCTAACCTGGCTGTATTGTCACAAAGGTGTTTAAAATGATAACGATAACGCGCTGCTGATAACGATTAATTAATTACTCGTACACCGTGCGCAACGGCATCGTTCGAATTTATTTATAAAGTTAATTAAATTTTGTAGTTGATTAATGTTGCCAGTCGAACATTGGGGCGTAGCAGATAATTCGCGCAATTACACGAACGCTTGTCGAAATTTTTTCTTTTACGTAGAGGTGCTCGTACAATAGGAAGGAAGGTAGAGCCGGTAGAGGTGAGTCTAATAATTCTATAGGTACTTCAAGACGATTATTTTACTCACCGGGATATACGTTGATATCAATAATCGCGTGTCTTCCGGTATGATTCTCGACAACAATATCGATACCGAATAAAGTCAAGTTTAATTCTTCTCTTAATGTTTTTACAATAATGTCTAATTTTTTACTGTCGCTGCACGGTACGTGGGACTGATCTTCGGGATCTAATACACTGAGCTGGCTACTAGAATCGGATTTCGATACGCTATGGCTATCGAAAAATATCGTCGGATGGTCTGCAAAAAAAAAAATTATTAAATAAAACAAAACGATAAAACATTTGTATTTTCTTCCAAATACATTGAATAATTGATTGGAGTTTGAAATAGAAAATCACCTACCCGAAGGAAAGAAATTTTTCAACGATGGTCGTTCGACTACTTGGTATTCTTCACCCACTATGAATATTTTAAATAATAAAGCATTATGGTTGACGAAAGATTGGGCTACACAGGGTGGTTTGCAATCGGCTACTCCTTCTTCGTTGAATATTATCGCCATCTGCTAACGAGAATAAAAAGTTATTTATAGAAATTCTGGTTACAATACAATAAAGAATACAGAGTGTCTAATAAAATTTCCAAATCAAGATGTACAATTTTTGTAGAAACTTTTCAAATTTTTTTGCAGTGTTTTATTCCCCGTATCAACTCGAAGTCAAAATGAAATCGGGGTTTCTTGTTTCACTCGCCTTTTTACAAATTTCTTTCAATGGTTGAAACCTTCGGGGAGGGGAGTATGAGAATTAAGTAGGGGCACTAGAGAGATTTTAGGGAGAAGACAGCCAATTGTTCCATCCTCTCCCAATATTTTTAGTTTTTGATGAAAATGGTACCAAATGATGCCAGATTATCTGAAATAAAGTCTAATAAACCTTTTTTTCTCCTGTTTGACCGGGTTTTGTTTCCAGAGGAGGGGAGCGGAGAGGGGCAATATACTCAGGAAGTACCATTATTTCAAACCGCAGGAGGAGAGAACAAAATCGAAAAATATGGTCAAAATGTAAATTGGACTCTTCCAAAATCATCCCTTAGGGCACAACCAGTTTCATAAGTCTGTTAGTCTGTTTTATAAATTTGTCCTCACTCTTCAAAGGGTATGAGGAGGGGGATGGGGTTGAAATTTTCATGCACTCGCGATTTCTCGTGAAACAGTCAAACTTTGACAGACTCATACCTCGGGACTGGTTGAACTTGGAGCGAATTTGTTTTTAAAGAGGATATAATGAAAAAGTTCAAAATTTGAAAATCCCAAAATTGAACTTTCATGATGAAAGCTCAACTAACTTGATTAAAAAATTACAGCAAAATTTTATTTTTTTGAGTCTTTTTAATAAACTGATCCTTAAAATAAAAGATGTAGGTACCAAGAAAACAAGATCGAAAAAAACTTTGAAAGCACAATAGATTTTCGATTATGGCTGATTCGAAAGCTTTCATTGTGCGTTTTATTGGCTTATGTTTTCGATCTGACCGTCGATTCTGACCTCCCCCCCTCCTTCCTCTCCTAAACACTGTCTCAAATGAGGTCAGTGTCACTTTTACACCCTCCCCCCTCCCGCCTCTTAAGCCATTGAAGTCGAAAATGACTAATTCACAATACTTACAGAATTCTTCATTAGTTTCCCTCTATGAATAAGCCCCCCCCCCCCCAAAAAAAAAAATTCAGAAAGAAGTGTATTGAAGAAGTTATTTCTGTTGAAGAAGTTTTCTCAAATACGAAGTTTCCTTCAAAATGAAAACTTCATTTTTGAAACTTGAAAAAAATGAACGAATTTTGTTGTGACAAACAATTTTTGAAAAGAAGTTTTTTCAAATTGTGGACATTTTTTTCTCAAGAAGGTTCTCACGAGAGACTTTTTGTAAAGGCGAAGTTTAATAAAGTGTTATGATTATAAATATGTAAGAGTAGCTTTTGTTTCAAGAAGTTTCCATTTTTCCTTCAAAAATGAAGTTTTCAAAGAAGTTGGTTCCTATTTTATTTTTAAAATCAAGTTTGCATGTTTCCCTCAAAAACGAAGTAAAGATTTCATGTTCTATTTGAAAATAATTTTTTTAATTTCATTTTCAAAAACTCGAACTCTGCGGAAAACGTAAACCTGGAGTAAATTGCTCAATTTGCCCCCCCCCCCCATCTTTTCGGTGGCACTGGATATGGTCAAAATACCAGAACATTGGAAATATCATGAGATACTAATTCTTCACGAGACCTTGACAGTTTCGGAAAAAGGCAAGGCTTTTTGGCAAATCGGAGGAAAAACCGCACTTTGGGGCAACTTTCACAAAAAGGACCTTTTTTAGATTTGTTGCTAAAAAACAAAATTTTTATCGAAAAACGAGCTTTCTCGACCATTTTTGACAAAAATGAGGCTGACTGAAAACCAAGTTTTTGAGGTTGTTCAATTCAAATATCCTCTTTTATTTTGCAGAAATTATTCAACTCTTTACCCTCTCAATGTTTTCACGCTCTGAATTAAAAAAAAAAAAATAAGGCTAAACGGACATCGAGGTGATCTAGTTCGAACAATGAGTAGATAACTGAAACACTCTTAGTTAGGGTCTAAAAAGAAAAAAACCACGACTTTTTTTCGAAAATGTCCCTTCTTTGAGGACCCATATTTCCCCTCCCGAGACATCTTCGGAACTAAAATTTTTTCTGAGTGACTTTCAAACTCAAAATGAAGGCTTCCACTGAATTTGGTCACAATCCTTCGACTTTTTTTTTCTGGCGATCTACCTCAATAGAGTTGATCTACAGAACCTTGGGCAGTGTTTTTTTTAGATAATTACTTCGCCTCTGCAGTCTGCACTCCATTATCTCTTTTACTTTTCACAAATACACTCTTGATATTTGAGTGTTTCTTTTTTCATTCGAACACCTTCTCTCCACTCATTTCTAAAATTGTTTTTCAAATTGAGTAGGGGGGGGGGTGGTGGTGGTTAATTTTCAACCAATTATTAAAACAAAATGCAGGATTTTTCATTCAGTTGGAGAAATTTTTCAATTTTCAGAACATCTATGTCAAATATTTGACTTTGTAAAGCTTGTAAGACTTTTAAGATGTATTATACACCCTGGAATACAGTTTGCAGTTAGATATGTAAAAGCAGAGCATACATTACCTTATGGCAGTCATTTGTTCCTTGCGCTACATATGGTTTACAAACTGAAATTAAATGAAATAATTATTAAAATTAATTTTTTACAAAATATTCGTATTTCGTATACTAATGACTAGAGCTCGGATTTTTATGATTTGTCATATTTTCATTCATCGCAGAAGATCGCGCATATCCTATGGATTTTTGTGGATCATACAATTCTGAGTAAAATGAGCCCAACTTGTTAGCGCATATTTTGCATATTTTGGGTATAAATGCATATTAATGCATATTTTAGACATTTTAACCGCATATTTGTCATATTTTAGCCATTTTTTCCATTTTTAAGTCATATTTTAGAAATTTTGGCTAAAAAATTCTTTTTTGATAGGTTTTTTCATAAAAAATAGAAAAACTTGAAAAAATGATTTTAAAATTTTTTTCCATCACGTTGTGGCGATTTGTATGTTAACCTACATTTGTTTATCAAAAGTGAAATTGGAGACTTCGACCTCTTTTTTTGAATTTCTTAATTTTCTAGCCATCCCTTCCACTTTGAAATGAAAAATCCTTTCTATACTAGATACCCATATTGATGTTGCATAAAAGTGCATATTTTGATGGATAAGGGCATATTTTGTCATAATTTGATCAAAATAAATGCATATTTTATGCGCATAAAATGATTTTTTCAGCGCATAAAAATCCGAGCTCTACTAATGACTATGAATCACGTCATGTTTTCACATGAACATTGCACAAAACTTACCAAAGGGATAGGTAACACCGTAAGACTGTAGCTTAGCTACGTTTTCAGCAACATTGTTTGATGTTAAAACAACATAAGTAGGAGTGAAGACATCTGAAACAAAAAAATAAACACATTGCTACATTATTTTGCTTATACATAGGTATATGTAATGCTATTTTTTTCATTAATTAATACACAATTTTTTTCAAACGTCAGTTTAGTTTCATTTTGTAATATTTCAATATAATTTTCCGAATGTTAATGAATAGTTTTTAATCGTTTTCGTTATCAATTCGCAAATTTCAACACATTAAAAGATGTAATTTCTTATCATACAGGAATACTGTAATCAGAAGGCTTCGCTTGGTAAAAATTAATCTAAAACATAAAATGATTCAATGGGTTTTTTTTGACAATTTTACGTTAAGATCACCAGATGAAATACATATTACATAATATACTTTTTATAAAACAATTTCGATGAATTCAAACGTGATATCAGAAAAATATTTGGGAGAAACCGTGACGAACCAAAAACCCTACTTTTTGAGAAATCGTATGTCATGAAATTTGTCAAAAATTAGGCTTCTGAGGCAAAAATTTAATTACATCATGTTTGTGAATCATAATTCATAATGAATATATCGACTGACTGAATTCTCAAAAAATCATCCACAAAAGTGGCTCATCTTTAGCTGTTGCAATATTTATGTTTGAATTCTAAATTACATATTTTACGCTCTCTTTCCAACTCAGCTTATTTTTCTTCGCTAAAGCTATGTCAGCACTACGTTTTGGCGGTTACAGAAATTGTCTACCTTTTTCCTGTCAGGCGCAAGAGTCAAAAGACGTGCCCTTCAAAGTTACCCAGCGTTTGGGGTAACTTTGAAGGCCCCAAATAATTCGCCACAATTTTAGGTGACAAAGGAGAGAAAGAGCCGAAGTCCAAACTTTTGTAGTATTGGTCTCAAAATCTACATTTAAAATTGTATACGCCATCAGCCAAAATTTCAGAGGCTAATATTCTTAGGGAATCTGAAAATCCACTGGAGGCTCTATAGCTCTTCGAAACCATCACCAATCGACTCGAGAGGTCAAAAATAGGATACAAATCAAATTTCGGCGTTCGAGGTCAACTTGGTAAAATTTTATTTTTTCCGTAGGGCCTATTTTTGGCCAAAATTTGATTTTTAAAAATTCACCAAAAATCGAAAAATGAATTTAAGCGCACGAAATTTCGGCAGGTGGTGTATTTTGGGATCCTTTATTACCTCCTCCCTTTTGTACGGTTCAAAAATTTCTGTGCCGGTTGGAAGGCTTACTATTCTTGTTAAATGAGACAGATAATTTTCATTAGTTTATTGGAGAATGTTTTACATCGTAAAAGAAAAGAGTTCGAAAATACCGTGATTTAATGGTCTTTTCAACTAATTTTGAAAAAAAAAACCCTTGGCTCAAATCTGATTGGGGCTCAAAATGTTGAAAAATACAATTGTATAAGACAAAACCTAGTTTCTCTGGGCACAGCTGAAATTAATCAAATCACCGCAGAAGAATTGTTAATTAAAAAAATGATCAAAAATTATACATAAAATAAATTTGTTGATTTTGAATTTCATTGTAAATTTTAAAAATCGGTATCCTGGTACAAGTCAGAGACCTAAAATTTTTCTCGATGTATTTCAAAGCACCTCTATATTATATATATCAACTTTTTTCAAATCCTGTTACCGATTTTCCAATTGGGGGGGGGGGCAGATCTTCAGGGATAAAGAAACAATGAATCGCAATGAAACATAAATCGTTGAAAAAAATGAATCGCGGATCAAAAAATCGTAACTCTGAATCGTGATTTGTTATTCTGATAAATCACGTTTAAAGCTAAAAACGATTCATCAATTTTTTGGAATCATCCATTAGGTAATTATCCAATATACATCCCTCTCTCCATGAAGTCTATCTCGAAGAAGCTCGCATGTAATCTAATCTAAATAAATGAGTTGAAATTCGAGATACTTGAGCATTTCTAAAAACTCAATAAATCATAGGCCATGCGAATTTTTATGTACCAAAAAATTGAATTGGAATTTGAAATCGGCGACATTTAAAATATAAATATATCAAACGATATGTCACATGATTTCATTTTTTTTCTGCAAAATTTGACTAAAATTCAGGTGAGTGTGATTATGAAAAATTATCGAGCACTTGCCAGTGTGGTTCAAATGAAAATTCTTCAATTTATTTAAAAAAATGTGCTTTTACACCTTTTTTTAGGGGGTGCCTAAAGTGGGGGGCTCTGGAAAAAGGGTTCAAAATTACGAATATACAGGGAGCTTAATTCAACTTTTTCATCAAGATAATTGAATATATACCTCAAAACGTTACGTTTGGCGCAAATCGCAGGTTTCTAGTTTTCCAGAGGTTCCCAAAATTTCGAAATTGCAAAACAATGGAAAACTGGATTTTTGAGTACCAGCGGAAAATTTTATTGACTCAAAAGTAGGTAGGATGAAGGTCTTTCAGATACTAATAAACTGTAAAAATCTTGTTAGGGGGGGGGGGTCAAAGGGGTAGGTTCAAAATGGTGGTTCCAAAATTTTCCAAAAATCAACCCCCCTCCCCATTTCTGCACACGAGGGTCGAAAATAGGAAAATCACCCCGCATAACGTTTATCAAGTTCAAACAGATATTTTACGCTAAAAAAGTTTTTGAAAATAATGCTCAGTGGTTCCCAAAATTCTTTTTGTAATCACAACTTTGGGTACCCCTGGAGCCCAAAAAATGGTCATTTTGGGTTAACCAACCACCGATTCGTATTTTGAATATTTATTACAATATTTTAAGAGTGGTCCAGTCGATAACTGTCGTGGGGCCAAAAAATGACCTTATCTAGTCCGGCATATGACAATAGGAGTAATTGCACCCCCCGCCGATCCACCGGGACAACTTTTTTCTTAAAGGGAACATCCTAAGGAACATTTTACAGCAAACTCGTCAAAAAAAAAGTTGGCCTTACTTACAAAATGGCGGCCATTTTGATTGACAGGTCAGCCGAAGTTAGATTTTGCGTTTTAACATAGGACTTGCACGAACTTTTTCAAACTTTACAAAGGTAGATCGAAAGATCATGCAAAAATTTATCACCTGACAAAATTTCAAGTGCTAAAGTGCGTTTTTCGATTTTTGGTGAATTTTTGAAAATCGAATTTAGGCCAAAAATGAGGGAAAAAAATCAAAATTTTACCAAATTGACTAAGAAAGCTGAAATTTGGGATATACCCTATTCTCGACATGCCAAATCGATTGGAAATGGTTTCAACCCGTTTTGAGCAGTTCTGGAGCCTCCAGCAGATTTTTGAAACTCGAAATTCCCACAAAATTCCATAAAATTGGAGTTGTAAAGCTAAAATTTATTCTAAAAACTAATTTCAATACGCTACGAAGTACTGCAAGTAAATTTCAAGTCGTTTTGGATCCTCCAACGACTTTTTAAAAATTTCAGAAGCCTCCAGCAGATTTTTGAAACTTTAAATTTTCACAAAATTTCATCAAATGGAGATGGAAAGCTGAAATTTACTCTACACTCCAATTTTAACACCTTCTGAAGACCAGTCGATCCGCCGTATTTCAAAACCCACATATCAGTGAAAATTTTTTTTTCCAAAATTGTGACTTGGTCCGTTTCTGTTCTCACCGATTCAAGTTGAGTCGGAAATTTAAATTTTTCAAGTGACTGCGATTAGAAAAATCAGTGAAATTCTTCGAAAAATACACGCAAAGATAGAATAATCAAACTAATAAACAAAATCATAAATAGCAATTTTTGAAAAAAAAAATTTACCAAAAAAAAGTAAGCAGATAATTTTATGCAATTGCGTAGTCTACAGTGAATGTCATCGAAATATAAATTTACGAGGGGCTGGTTGGGCACCAGGCAGGTAGCATGATCTCATACCTAGAATGTGTCCAGCAGGGAAACGTAAATTTATTAAAATATTCATTGTCAACCGGAAAGATTTTCATCGTATTTTTCATAGGTATTTTTACACGAATGAGATTGTCTGACTAGTAACCCTCTCCTCTCCTCTTCTCTCCCCAGCAACATTCATAATCATAAACCATTGATGAATTAGGAAACCGATTATGAGTAATACTTTCTCTGTACTATGCAGAGTAATCACTGGTTGAATAAAACGAGGACGAGATATCAGTTTCAAATAAACGTTTCCGATAAAATCAAACGGAAGATTAGCATATTTTTTAATTTTTATAATTTTTTTTTTTGCAAATCAGCTAAAATAAATCTCATAAGTAATATTCAAATGATGAGCAATTCTCAAAACAACAAATGAGTCAAAAAGGAGAAAAATCCACCAGACCACTTGCAGAATAGAAGGCTATCGCAAAATATTTTGCAAATTAGAACGACTTTTTTTTCAATCCTCACATCTCGCGTGACAAAATAATTACATTCATCGTAAATTTTCATTAAATTTCCAATCCGAAGAAGAACCCGAACAACAGTGATTAAATAAATCACTTCAACGCCACTCCATTACTCTGTACTCCCTGCAATTGTACCTCACGAACAAAAATTCTGCAACGTTACACCTGTAATTTATATTTAATTCAATTCTCTTCTCGCACGAAGGCCAAGCTACCTAAATACCAAAATACCATCGACGAAAGCGGCGAAAAATATCACCCAGCAGAACAGCGAAAAAAAAAGTAAAAAGAATGTACCAAGCAAGGCGAAGATTAATCGCACCAAATATATCAACTTTGCTGCGGGTCAGAAAATTATAGTCGAGAGGATATAAATTAGCACAAAAATTTAATACGTTCTCGGTGTTTAAATTCTGCGAAAAAAAACCACCTCGGTGAAAAAAAAATTCTGGGAACGCGAACGCGTAATTCAACGAGATAGCCTAAAAAGAAGGGAGAAAAACAAGCCTGCGACGTCAGAAGATAACGTGTTACTCGGATGGTTCTCGATTCTTGATATCGAGTCAAGACACGTTCTGGCGCTATTTAAGTGAAAGACGAACGAGCTTTGGGATAAAAATTAACGAAAAATAATTAAAACGTTCGACGATAAATAACCCTATTTGGGTATTCTATTGGCGACGATAAGAGTCGTATTTCAAAATTTAAACGAGTTCGATTAAAAAAACAACAAAGTGAATAATTCACCGATGATTAATATGGCTAAGAATTCATTTCGAGGAAAAAATACATTTCTCACGATGTGGTTGTTTTTTTTTTGCCAATTTACCAAGTTGAAGGTTTAATATTCCAATTTTTTTTCCAACTTCCCAGTTTGTAATTCATGTCGAACAAATTAGCTATTATTTCCTTTAAGTACATTCGTCGTAACACTAATGGTTTGATTCATGAATATTTTAAAACTTTAACGTTATCGCGTCACACGCATCTAAAACGCTTGTCGTAGACTGCTATTAATGAATGAAATCGTAATAAAAAATTTACAATTGGCTGATTCGATGCATATAACTAAATAAAAACATTTACGTAATTACGTGTATACGAACCGATAGCTTGGAGTCCACTTTTTGCAGTCACTTCGTAAGATAGAAATCTATCGAGTAAGATCCGTACACTTTGAATTGGATCGATGACAACTATTTCAGGATGCGATGTGAGAAAATTTTCTACCGATTTAATAAGCGATATGGCCTGAAAAAAAAATCAAATTGTCTTTTAAATATTCACGTGACGTACATTGATGAATACATACTATTATTTACGCACAGACATAAGTATACATAGATAAGATTAACCAATGCAGGAACACTTGGTCATTCACCTAATTGTTTAAATACTATATCGAAAAAGATAACTTTTTTACGTATTGAAGGAAATACGTATTATCATGAGGTCATTTTATGTACCTATCTTCACACCTGTCCAATTCACTTTCAAAATATAATCTGCATAAAGGGGTCGTATATTTAAACGAATACAAGTTCGCATTGAACATGACATTAAAATGCATACCAAGTAAACAAGGTAACAGTTGAGTCATTCATTCGATACGAAAATATATACGATGAAACGACCTACCTCTTGATCGTTTCTAGCTATGTATTCGGTTAGTTTATGAAGTATAACAGCGAATGGTCCTTGTTCTTCTAATGGCCTCTCCAAGTCGATCTGTAAAAAAAAAAGAGATACAATTACTACCATTCGGTCATCGCAACGGTCAATTTATCGATGCATAACTCATATACAGAATGACTAACGCGGGAGTTAAATGACGAATTTCTCAAATAACTCGAAAATTTCAAAGGACGAAGTGTTTTGGTAATCGTTTTAACCAAATTGCCCAGGAAACCATTAAAATTATCGTCTCATAAGCGATAAAAATTTTGTAAAACGTAGAAACAGCGGAGTAAATTATTACAGAAAGTGAAAAACACGGAGCTAACTTCATAAACAAATTGATAAAAAAAAGAATTATCATCGAGATTAAATTTTTTTTGGATATTTCGAACGACGTAAAGTTTCAGACTTTTGTAAATATCCATCACGATTAGATAAGTAATCAATAAAATAAACGAAATTGAAAAATTTTTCGACAGTATTTTTCATTTATTAGTTGAATCTCGATATTCCCAGTTACCATATGTTACGAATACTTTTTACTTAAAAACGAGCATTACCTTAACTAATTCAAATCCTTCGTTCCTGAAACAAGTAAACGAAAAAAGGAAACGAAATTAGAAAAGCGATACGAACAGAGTACTGAATAATATGGTTATAAAGATGATGAAAGTGAACACCAATTTAGATGAAAATAAAGCGAAAAATAGTTCAGTTTACCTGCAAACGTTGCCAAATTCTTGCCAATTAAGCTTTTGTCGCTTTCTTTCGGACATCCAATACCCAATAATAGGGCGTTTTGATTGCGAGTCAGACATATTACACGAAACTTAAAAGCTGCCGAAATTACAAAAACTCACTAATGAACTTCATCTATTGATAACGTGTTTAACGAGTACAACACACGGAAGAAGTACCATATTACAAGTGTATACAGTGTTAATAAGTGTATGCTCCGATGGACAACTTATAAATAATGAACAAAGCTTTGCCATCAACTCGACCGCTAATTAATTCCAACTTTATTGCTCAACACAACTTTGAAAAATTTGATAAGAATATCACAACACAAGAGGTAGCGAAATGAATGAAAAGCGAGAATTATTTTGTAAGCAGTGTGACCACGTAGGGAATTTCTGTTTTTTGCGAAGAATTTTACTGCATCTTGCTATTTTTACAACGCCATAGCGAAACCGAAATGATTCATGAACTGAAATTTCATGATTCAATTCAATAACTGTTATCGTTCAAGATGAGCGAACATGTATAAAGAATGATTTAAGCCAATTTAATTGAACGAAATAAGCCATAAGTAGACTTCCCGTAAAAAAACTGCGCAGTAGAGTCAAGGAGTGCGCAATTGCGCTAAATTGCGCAAAACACTTTTGAAAATTGAATTTTAAAAATAAATATTAAAATACTGATAAAAGATAAAAAATTAATTTAATTTTCCGAAGTTTTGGTTCGAATTGCTTTAAAATGTTCCGTAATTTATGTATTTCTGATCCTGAATGACGCAGTATTATTCCTAAGTCACCATGGGTTCAAGAAAGGAAAAGGTAAAAGATGTCTCATTTTAAAATAAAAATGAAGGTAACCGATGATGAAGACGAATTACCGCTTCAACACGTCTACATTTTGTTGTTAGCTAGCTTGTAAAAAGAGGAATGGGCCTACTCGAGATATTTACGTTATCTTTCACATTATTTCAGTCACTTCATAATGTAAAATTTTGTATTTCAGGAAGTTATAGCTATGCTATTGGATATCGGCAGGAACATGAAAAAACTGTACGATTCCCAGAAAACATATTTAGAATCTTCGAAAGAATGTATTTCAAGAATTGTGGAACGAAAAGTAATCTAACTTCCTATACCATACCTCTCAACGGTTTTAAGTCACCGATGTAATTTAATAATTTGAACGTTTCTGCAGCTTTTCAGCGAATCGGTGGACGAATTAGCGCTTATTGTGTTTGGAAGTGAAAAAACAAACAATAGATTAGCTTCACAAAATGGAGGATATGAAAATATCGATGTTTTATCGGCACACCTGTCGGTAGCAAGTTGGGATTTATTGAAATACGTAAAGGACCTTGAAACGTCTTCTGTTACTGCAGATTGGATGGATGCACTTCTCGTCGCTGCTGATTATATTAAAAATGAAACCGAGTGAGATATTTACGTTGATCTGCGATTCTAATGAGTTGTAACGGTTGATGTTAATTATTTCGTTTATAATACGCAGGAACCGAGTTTTCAGCAAGTACAAGATTGTCGTTTTCTCAAATTTCGATTCAGTTGTAGACGAGTTTAAATTCGAATCTGTTATTCAAGCTCTGAATGATAAAACAATTGAATTGGTTGTAATGTGAGTGATATGGATGAACTTCATGTCAGATCTATAATCACCTATGTGTAAAATATGTTTTAATTACATTCTTTTCATATTTAGAGGACCTGATGTTCAACAAGAAGAAAACACTCCTGGTGAACAAAAATCAGAATCGCAAGTTGACGGAGAAATATTAATTTCCAATGTTGTCGATAAAGTAAAGAACTACATGATGAGAATTTTATCTCTTGATCTACCTATTTAATTTACGTTATTAAATTATTTCCTTTTATAGGTCGAAGGCAGCCTTATCTGTTCATTCAGCGATGCTCTCGGCGAATTAATGCATGTACAGCGTAGAAGTGTAAAACCTACACCCTGGAACGCTTTATTTACCATTTCGAGTAAAATTAAAATACCCATCAGCGCTTTTAAAAAAACAGACGACATAAAACCGATGAAATGGACATCGAAAGCGGTAGATGATCCGAATGCTGGAGTTATTCGTGAACGCGCTCATATGAAATACGATAAACAAAACGATGTAGAAGTTGAAGTACCTCAGGAAGAGACCGTCAGAGGTTTTTTATTTGGTTCTACGGTTATACCGTTTGGAGAATCGGAAGAAAGCATGGGTTATAAAAGCGGTCCGAAAGGATTATATTTGATAGGCTGCACATCCCAACAGAGAGTTCCTTTACATTTACTGACCAGCAAATATTGCTATATTGTTGTGGCTAAATTAGGCGACGATGTTGCTAATAAAGCGTTGAATGCTTTTATCGAAGGATTAAAAGAGCAAGGCTCTGTGGGTATCGCGCGAAGAGTTTATAGTGAAAATTCTTCTGCTGCGGTTGGTGCTTTGTTTCCGGTGATTACTGAAGAACACCGAGTAAGTGCAAATGGAGAGGAAATTTGTGGTATTAATCGGAGTACCTAGTTATAACATTACACTGTTATTTTCAGTATTTAGTCTATTCGGAACTTCCCTTCGCTGAAGATGAACATATTTTCAAATTCCATAGTTTGTCAAATGTAGATCTTAGCGAAGAGCAGTTACGTGCTGTCGATGATTTAATCGATGGAATGGACTTGGATGAAACAGAAGAGTGAGTGCAATTACACATATTTTTTTCCATATTGTATGATTATTTCTTTCTAATCGGGCTTTTTTTACAGGCATTCAGAGCTGTATGAATTGACTAGCATTTACGATCCTCGCGAGCAACATGTTTTACGTTGTATCACTGAAAAAGCTATTCATCCGGATAGACCCCTCGATGATGATTTATCATCTGCCGATGTCATTAAACCATTACCTCAGATTATCAAAGTCGTAGAACCCACCTTGAAAAGAATCAAAGATTTATTCCCTTTGCAACTTGTTGAACCGAAGAAAAAGAAATTCAAGAAGTAAATCTCGATTTCCGCATCTTACTCTAATCGGTACCAAAAATAATCTAGGTACTAATTAGTTTTGTATTTATTCTGTACAGTTTTTCGTCAGACGATTCTAAACCACTGAATGGTGATGTAAAACCCGACGTTGCATCTTCAAGCTCTGCGATTAAAATTGATCCAGACAACGCAGCTGAAGAATTTACTGCTCTGTTGAACGAGAATAAACCGTTGCGTGAGGGTATGAATTTTTTAATTAGGTATCTCTACAACGTTGATTTATTACTTAATCATACCTCTTTGATTTTTTTTTAGTCAACGAGCAAATGCAGATTATTATTGAAAAATTAGTATCGAATTCGAATGATAATGGTCAGATTATAAAAGCTTTGAAAGCCTTCCGAGATAGTTGCATTTCTAAAGATTTTAAATCTTATAACGAATGCATTACTAACGTGAAAAACATCGTCGTTGAAAATGAAAATTCAGCATTATGGGAATTAATCGAGAAAGGTATATAGTATCTTTTTTTAAACGCAAATTGAAAACAATCGTATATTGAAACAAACGTGTGTTTTACAGAAACGTTAGGATTGATCCCCAAATCAGAAGCAGACAGTAGCGATGTAACAACCGAGGCAGCTGAAGAATTCATGAGAATTCCAAGTAAAGAAACAGATAGTTTAGGATATGGTTCACTAGATACTGGAACAGGCTCCACAATGGATTTGGTAACATAAAAATACCATTTGTTTTTCAAATTTTCGATTCCGTATTGGGTATGTATGTAACTAATTGGGATTATTTCTTTTTGCAGCTGGATGAATTGTGAGCGTTACTGCTGAAAACTGAACCTCGCAGTGATGTATTAATATTATTCAACCTCGCTTGAGTTTATACATATTCAGTCTTTGGATTTGGTTTTATTGTTTTTATCACATTTTTTTGTTTAATCAATTGGGTTTAATTTCAGTATTCAACTAACGTACCGAGTGGACAGAAATATCGTAAACCCCTAAAAAAGTTTTCTGCTAAATTAAGCTAAATATTTCGGTTGGTCACAGTGAATGATATTGATGAATGATGATAGCATATGATTGGTTGTTTGACTGGATTGAGATGATCACTTTCCACCAACCATAATATGCATAAATTTCACGTTGCCAATCCATTTTTAATGAAAAACTTTCTCTGAGGTTCACGATATTTCTGTCATTCTGTCCACCCTGTATTACATGAGTTTGTTTCCTACTAATAACGGTGTTCCTCCTATTCGTTCCTTTTTCAAGTTCATTGTTTTTGAAATAAATAATGATGTTTTAAAATCTTAAAAACTTTTATTGAATCAAATGAATGAGTGAATACTGAATAGTGATGGATGGATCATCTACGAATACCACGAATACGTACCTAAATCTATGCTGTAGGCTACTAAGAGTTTTTTTCAGCAGTCTAAG
This sequence comes from Planococcus citri, assembly GCF_950023065.1. NCBI lineage: Eukaryota > Metazoa > Arthropoda > Insecta > Hemiptera > Pseudococcidae > Planococcus > Planococcus citri. The sequence goes on from NC_088679.1 coordinate 32,021,285, forward strand.
TCTATAGCGCTGATAGTACCATATTCTACAATACATACTTAGTAGATTTACATTACTTCTCCCCTCCCGATGAAAGGCAGAGTTCCACTGAAAATTCAAATTGCAAGCGCAGATTTTTTCCTGCATCAGCAGATGCTGAAATTGCAAGAAAAAAGTAAAAATAGAGAACAACACTTTTGGTTTTGGTAACAATGGTAACTCTGCTCATGAATTGAATCGAATAATGTTCAATTTCAAAGCTTTGTTTTTATCGCGTTTCTACCTGTTTAAACAAACAATATTTATTCAATTTCACAAGTGTTTAAGATTTGATGATGTTTTTTATAAAATGTTTCGATTTTATTCTCTCATAATTTGAAAATTTCTAGAAATTAGAAAACAAATTATTCTTTTGCCTATTCGACAATACGTCGTCCATGCTTCCTTTTATCGGTATTTTTACCATCGCATTATTGTCAACACTGTTTCGTGATTGCATTGTTGTTGCTTTTTGTTCTTCGAAAAGTTTTGAGAACTTGGGAAGAGAAATGTGAAAAACAAATTCGATAAAGTGTTTCAATTGCGGATGATAACGTATTTGCGCGAATAAATCGTCATAGTCAGGTGAAACTGTGTTCGAAAGGTCGTCGATGAAATTTCAGTGAAATTCGCCAGATCATTTTTATTCGCGTACGTTGACATGAATTTATTGGTATTCGAACGGATTTGCTCGGAAACTAAATACCAATAGAAAGGATCAAAAGATGAATAGAACTTGTATTCAATATTCACACGAGGTTTGCACTCTACTATAACGTTGCTTCGAGTAATTATCATCATAAAAAAATCCAAATCTCATGACGAATGCCTCCACTAACAAAATCCATGGACCCAGTTGATTCACCTTATGGAACCCGAGACCACGATATAAATTTCGATACCAGATCTCTATGGATAGTGTTTTACGATTACAAGGCTCAAAATGAAGACGAGCTCGACCTGCGCCGAGGAGAACAAGTCGAAGTGCTATCCAAAGATGCCAAGATATCCGGCGACGATGGCTGGTGGACTGGCAAAATCGGCGATAAAGTTGGAATTTTTCCTTCCAACTTTGTTACCAGAACTGGCACGCAGATACCTGTCATCGATGTAAACGAATTGAATTTGATCAAAGAGATCGGTGCCGGAGGTTTTGGACGTGTTTTCGGAGGATACTGGAATAACGAAGAAGTGGCTGTGAAAATAGCTAGACATGATCCTAGCGAAGATGTCGAAGTCGCGATTGAAAATGTGCGACAGGAAGCTAACTTATTTTGGTTCCTCGACCATGAAAATATAGTTCATTTATTAGGTGTTAGTTTAGAGTTTCCTAATTTATGTCTGATTATGGAGTACTGTCGCGGAGGTGCTTTAAATCGTATACTAGCTGGCAGGAAAATCAGACCTGATGTTTTACTAGATTGGGCTATACAGATCGCCCGAGGTATGGATTATCTTCATAATCGTGCTCGTATTCCTGTTATTCATCGAGATCTCAAGTCGTCCAATGGTGAGTGATTGTATCCTGTACTCGTATTCGATTTCTCTTTACTTTTCAAAGATAACGTCGGTCTTATCTTAATACCGTTTGTACTTTCTAGTTCTACTCAAGGAACCTATAGAAAATGACGATTTGCAATTCAAGACGTTGAAAATAACCGATTTTGGATTAGCCAGAGAGATGAACCATACGACAACCATGTCAGCTGCGGGCACTTATGCGTGGATGGCTCCCGAAGTTATTAGTAAATCGCAGTATTCGACTAGTAGCGACGTTTGGAGGTAATATTCGATTCGCCGATTGATAATCTCTAGTGAGAGTAATCACGTTAACCAAATGATACTATCGTTTAAAATAATTATTTTATTAACGATTCGATTAAATTATCAAAGGTGTTTGCGATACGATCAGTATAATTTGCCTTTAATTGGAGAATATAAATCAAGATAATTTCCCCTCTCGATTTGTTAATTCAAACTTATCTGTATAAAAATTGGCGTATGTGATGATTTTTTTTTTCTCAGAAAAACATTGTCAACGTTTTGATAATTTTATTCCTAATCGATAATTTTATCACCCAAATAATGAAGAATTATTATTTCGCTAAACGATAAAGAAAAAAAAATTAAATCGAAGTGCTCGACTGGCCTTCAGTTTCTTCTATCATAAGTGTACGTAAAATGATAATTTGGAAAAATCTAAAATAACTCTCTTGTTTCTTCGTCTACCATCAATTGAAAAATTTTGTAGAATTGCGCAGGTAACTAACGTTATCGCGTGTCGAGTTGAAAATACTCGCCTTGTATTCGGATACAAGTATATAAGTGAGCTTTCACTTAATGTACCTATTGGTTATTTTAGAGTTTCAAGTATGATAATAGATGAACGAACCTGAATTACTCATGCCGGATGTAACATAACATGAAATATAACGTTTGATACTATGGCAAAAACATTATACGTTAAGTTTTGATTGTTTTTCTTTTTTTCGACTATATGGTTAAACCGAGTACATTTATTTACAGTTATGGAGTGGTACTATGGGAATTGCTAACCGGCGAAACACCTTACAAAGATATAAATCCGTATGCGGTCGCATATGGAGTCGGTATGAATAAATTAACGTTACCTATTCCGACAACGTGTCCGCAAGCTTTCAGAGATCTTATGGAAGGTAAAAAAAAAAGTTATTTTTATGGCAGACTCGAGCGTTAATATCAAAGGGAAACTTAAAATGATGAAATTTTTACAGTGTGTTGGAGTCCCGACCCGCATAAAAGGCCGAAATTCGACGAAATATTGAAGCATTTAGACGTCATTGTACATTCCACGTTTCTACAAACTCCTCATGAATCATTCCATACCATGCAAGATGGCTGGAAAGCTGAGATCGAAGAAGTTCTGCTAGGTCTTCGCAATAAAGAAAAGGTTAGTACGTGGAACGTGCTCGAACGTGAAAGAAAAAAGTAGCTAATGGTTTTGAAAAATTCAACGACAGATAGAATTTACTTTTTACGACCGACATTTTGGCTCAGGTAGCGTACTACGAGTTACCAGACTGGTGGAATTTCTCGACAATTAATTACACGGTGTAGAACGAGTAAAACGATGCATTATTAATGAATCTCTCGGTCGGGGAAAAAATATTTTTATTTTGTCTGCGACCACGTATCGATTTATTGGTCCATTTACATAGCTTACTTTAGAGTCTACACATCCTATCGTGATGATAATTACGCGATTAAAAAAATCATACTTTTAACCCGATTCGATACATACGAGTACGTGAAAAATGTTACATAAATAAATCCTCCTTTTTTTTATCGATATCACAGCCCGTCCAATTATTCGACCGTATACCTACACGTAAAATGTCATTTTGATAATTTTATTGGTACACGCCGTTACGACGCTGATGTATATCGCTGCGAAAGGTAATAAATTTTTATTACTCCCTAACGCGAAACTTTTCTTTCCAATTCGCGTAGCAATAAAGTATACGTAAAGCTCGAAAAATCCTGAGCTTTTGTTACGATCACTCGTGTCGAAAATTTACTCGAGTTTTAAACACCGTAGTTTTGTGGTTAGTTGTTTTTTTTTTGCTTGAATAGTTACTTACGTAGTTGATAAGGTTTCGTTTTTCTTAGGCTTTTGTTGCAGACTCGAGAATTTCTCGTAAAGTGACCGAATCGAGGTCAAAATTTAACCTTTAGAATGAGATTGATTTTGAAATTCGATCAAGACGAGTACAATTTTACAAGTTGTTAATTTTTATTCGATGAAACTGGCAATTTTTTGAACAAACTTTTAATTTTCTCGTTTTTTTTTCTATATTATGTAAATGAAGTTCCTCGAATTACGAATCTATGTGTAGTTTCCTTCTCGGCTTCCCAAGTACCGGAAACTAATTAAAAATTTTTTATCATATTTATTCGAATTTATTTTTTCACAGATATCTAGACTAGATACTGTAAAAATATCTCATTAGAGCACATATGATAACTTGCAAAAAATTTACTCAATTACGATGAATTTTATATGTACTAAGTATTAACTAAATGCTGGGAATAGTGAAACGTCAACGATTCAAAAATTGAACCAATGTGATAATTCATCGCAACCTTGGCGACCTTTTGCGTATAGAGTCATATTCATTAAAAACTTTCATCTTCGTGGAACTATAACATTATTTTGATAAAGTTAAATGTTTCGGATTGTGAAAGTAAATCTCGTAGGTGTAATATTGTAGCTGTGATACTTTTTGATCTTGGGTTTTTACATTAATCAAAGCTCTTTGAAAATTCCTCGCTATGATGCGAGTTTCTAAAAATAGTATATTTAAGCGTGCGTTTGATTTTTTTATCATCTTATTAATAGGAAAGGTATTTGTAAATGAGGAATTTCCGTCCAATACAAGTCTCGGTATTAAATTTTGTCGGTGGAATCGATGACCGTTTCGCAATAATTGTCGCGAGTGAAATATGTAGGTCAAAATTCCGATGTTGTCAATTGAAAAAGTTCAAGGGTTTAGATCGTACAAATGCATGTCTTTTTAATTCAATTCCAAATTTGTGTTTTTGGTATTTTGAAAAAAAAAATTAATGATTTTTGAGTTACAATTTTATGAAAATAATCTGGGCAAATTTCTGTGAGCTTAATTTTTTTTGTTGCAAAATACATCTTTTGTACAAAAAGGTCGGGAAAAGTCTCAATTTTTCGACAGAAATTTCGAAAAAGTGTAATTTTTTTTGCCAGTAGGGGTAAACTGCCCTATTATGAGACCCTGCCTAATATGAGACCTTCGAATTTCTCAGCTGTTTATTAACGAACTTTAGCGCTGATTGCATGTACTAGTAGGTATTTGTCAATAACTAGGCCGCACCTTCAAACTGGAGAGTTTCTGTGCATTGTTTTTTTTTAATCCCTGAAAACGTGTTTTTGACATCGCCAATGTTTTGAAGAGGTGTTTTTGGATGAGTATTACAGCTGAACTAAGCAACGTAATTTCACTTTCTTTGCATAAATATGTAGCATAGATGTTATATTTTATGATTCTGGCATGTTTGGTGATTTATTTTATGATTTTATGGATTTAGAGGGAATCAAAAAAAAACACTGATTTCCTAATATGAGACCCTAGGAGTTGCCTAATATGAGACCCTGTCTCATAGTACAAATTACATTGAGCTTTTTTGGAACAGGTTGAAAATGGCCATAAAACACTTCAAAACGCAATAAAATCATTTCAAAGTATTAAAATTGGATGAAATTTGAATAATGGGCCTGTGAACTATGTACAGCTGAAGATTTAGACTTTATGTGCTCAATGAACACCAAAACTGATAAAAATGGCATATATACCCAATAAAAACAATTTGTATTGTTTATTAACCAAAATATAATGTTTTCCCGTCCTATTTCCATTTTTTTCCTATATTAAAAAAAAAAAAACATAGGGTCTCATATTAGGACCACTTTTTTTTTGGTCAAAATTTCATTTTTTTTTTAATTGAAAAAAAATTCATATAAATTTTTTTTTGTTTTTTAAATCAACACAAGGGGGTTGTACATTGGAGTTTTGAGTACGTTTTAGTGCAATCAGAACTTGAAAATATGCAGTAGGTCCTAAGAAATAGACGATTTAGCTAAGGGGTCTCATAATAGGGCAGTTTACCTTAATCGAATTACCAAAAAGTCCTGCTTTCTGCTAAAATTGTCAAAGTCTTGCTTGTTACCAAAATTTGACAAAAATTCTCGCTTTTTTGCAAAATTGCTGAAAAATTTCACTTTTTTTTCAAAAAATTAACCAAAAGTTTTGTTTTTTTGCTGGAACAAAAATTTGCAAAAAGTGTCGATTTTTCGACAAAAATTGGGAAATTGCAGAAAAATTTCACTTTTTTAGGAACTACCCGAAAGTCTCCCTTTTTCCAGGAATTAAGTATCACTTTTTGGCCCTTAATTCCCACAAAGTACAGTTTTTTCAAGAATTTTCAAAAATTAATAAAAATTGTTTTTTTTTGCAAAAAAGTTTTGTAAGAAACAATCTCAATTTTATTCCGTAAATTACCCAAAAGTATAGTTGTTTTGCTAAAAACTAATCAAAAATTGACAAAAATTTTCGCTTTTTAACAAAATTTTTAAAACATTTCTTTTTTTATCTAAAAATTATTCAAAAGTTGTTTTTTTTATGGCACAAAAAATTGCAAAAAAGCTCGATTCTTCCACGAAAGTTTCAATTTTTTCAAGAATTATCTTAAGGTGTCGCTTTTTGCCAGAAATTGTCCAAAAGTATCCTAAAAATTGTCGTTTTTTTCGGAAAAAAATGTTCCAGAAAAGTCTTATTTTTTTTCCTAAAATTTTAAAAGGGTCTTGCTTTGTTCACAGAAGTTGTGAGAAAATATCATTCTTTGCCAAAAATTAACAAAAAATCTGATTTTTTGCTAAAATTGTACAAAAGTGTTGTTTTTCCTACAGAAATTTACAAAAATTCTGAAAAGTCTCACTTCTTGAAAAAATTGTCCGAAAGTATCGCTTTTTTGCCAGAAATTGTCAAAAGATCCCTTTCTTTTACTAAAGTTGTCAAAATTTCGGTTTTTTGCATAAAATTGTTTTTTTTTTTTTTACAAAAAATTGCAAGAATTTTCATTTTAAAGTCAAAAATTCACAAAAAGTCTCGCTTTTTTCACCAAAAAGTTGCAAAATAGTCCAACTTTTTTTCTTCTTTTTTTTGGTCAGTTTTTTCTTGAGTGTTTTGCCCAATGCTCACGTTTGCCCATTTTATGGTTATTTTCTGGTTACCTTTTTACTCTTTCTTGGTCATTTGAGTTTTTTTTTCAGCAGTAGGTACGACTAGGCCAATGTGAGTAATTATTTATGTACTTTAGTTCAACCTTCCAGTTCAAAAATGTTTAGTTTCAAGCCATTTTGTAGCCACCTGCAAGCTTTCAATTTTTTCCAAAAATTTCAATAGCAGTTATTCATTTTTTTTTCAGTTTTCAGTGGGAGGAGGGATGAAAAAGATTTACTGGTTGGTCAAAAATTCACTTTTGAACTTATTTACCTGGAATTTTTCGATAATCGCCTAAAATGATCGAGAAAAATAGTGTCAAATAAGCTACATACCAAAATTGTAGGTGCTTAGTTTAATTTTTTGACCCTTTTAGAGAAATTCGAAATTTTCAGAGCAAGTTGAAAACTCGACGCTGAAGGCTCTAGAAAATGGCCTAAAACCAGAACTTTTCGAACTAAAGGAATGAAATAAAGCTGTTACTTGAACTGCTTGTTTCATTTTTTTTCAATTTGAAAACCCACCAAAAATCTAGAAATAAATTTGAGCTCCTGTAATTTTTGTTATTGGGGTGGGGGGCTGGCTTTAATGTCAGGATTCGGGAACATGTTGTTCGGTCTTCTGGGCCTCGTCTGATCTGAAGTCCTAACTTCTGTACTTTTCAGTGTAGATATATGTATATTTTTTTTTTGCGAAATCGATAGACAATTTTTTAGAAATGAGCTTGTAGTCATGTTTACCTACATTTTCAGAATATTTGAAAACTTTGCATGAATTTTTTCTTTTTAAACAAAAGGTTTCTAAAAATTGTAAACAAAAAGGCGAATCATCGTAAAAATTGACAGAATAACAACTCTTGCTTTGAACTGTAATTCGAAAAAATGTGAGACTCCTCGATAAGCTTAGGCCTACCTATGTATGTATTTTCAATATTTAGTTTTGTTTCAAGTTTTATCAATTTCGTAAAAACAATTTCACATCACGATTTTCATGTTCTGATATTCGTGGAAATAGAATTACAAAAAAAAGCTCCGGAACAATATTTGTACCTCAAACAAAAGGAATAATTCGCGTATCTTTCTTTCACCTTGAATAATGAAAAAACCGCGAGAGATACGTGACCGGAAAATACACGAGCGGATTTTATAGAGTAGCATTCGCATTTCAAGTGCTCATTTTAACGTGTGAGTTCAATTCAATTCAATTCAAGTTTATTCGTGCAATGGGCAGCTATGCTGCATTTACAAAAGTCATCTTAAGTTTAAGTAATGCAGGTACAGCAGTTCAAATAGATGTGGTTAAGGATAAATATAGATAAGTACTACTAATGATGCTAACATTAAAATTTAAATAGAATGAAAGTATACACATAAATTGGTATCCTCAACAACAACAAAAAAAAAAGTACACGTGCAAGAAAAAAATGAATCTAAAAGCTCTACACACGTAGCGAGAAATTCCACTTTTGGTGACATTTAGAACTTTGCCCTACTTAGTTTAGTGGTATAGTTATTATTTCGTTTAATTGCTGGTATTTTCGAATTTGGCTCGAGTAAAAAGTATCCATACATACGACGAGTATATGTACATAATTTGTTGTTTTTCCCTTTCTCTTCCTCTTCTTCTCAAAGCGATGATAATTATTCGATAATGTAGACGAGATTTTTTTGCTCGCCTGATCTAATTATAATATATGATTACAGGCTTTCAAATCGAAAGAGGAGGTTAGTTACATGTAAATTGTAATAGCTGAATTCGATTATTTTTTTCATTCGCTTTGTACTTAGTTGATAAAAAAAAGGAGCGGTATGGTACGGGTCATTATTTTGATCCGTAATATCTCAAAATAGCTCTTCGTAAAAGGCTATATTCGATTTGATGAGCTTAATTTTAGAGCTTTTGCGTGATTACACGTCGGCCGCAATCAATATTTTATTTATTCATAAACATTACTATATTATTAATGTCACCGCAGTTTGGAAAGTTATTCTTTTACTCTCACTGTGTTGGAAAATTTGTTCGCTTGGATTTTTCCTTTATTATGTCACGTGATGTGCATGTTTTTGGTTTTTTGAAAATTTGTTCACTTCTGTACTTACCGATTGCTACCTTGTTTGATTGAAATGTTTGCTTTGTACTCGATACAGGAATTGCAATGTCGCGAAGAAGAAGTTCTCAAAGTAGCCGAGAAGATCAAAATCAAAGAAAAAGAGCTGCAGTTGAGAGAATTCGAGCTAGTTCAACGAGAACTTAACTTAATGATCCAGCAACAAGCTCCGACGCCTAAAAAGCGTCGTGGCAATTTTAATCTTAATAAGTTGAGAAAAATAATGTCCAATAAGAAACCTATCGTCAGTTCGCCGATTAGTAAGTGATCAATTTTGAGTATTTATACTTTATCGTGAAAATGATAATGGTGATGGATTTTTAAGCTAATATTTAATACCCGCGTAGATTTTCGACACCAGATTACCGTACAAGAAACCGTAGTCGGCGAGCGAAAGTGTTTCAACATGAGTGTGCCGAATTCTCCGCCATCCTCACCTGGGGTTCCGAGACTCCACATAGCGAGTAAGTCTGTCGTTTTACCTACTTACAAATCATTTTAGAACGTGGAAATGATTTTTAAAAATAGGTATATTATGTACTCGTATTCGTGAATTTTTCTCTCGCTTCGTAGATAATTTGTCGAGTAGTTAGTCGTACAAGGAAATGTGTGATTTGCACGTCTAGTACGCTGTTTTTATTTAAGGAAAATTTTTATATTTTCAAATGCTGATCGCTCGTGAATTTTTTATTTTTATCTTTGAAATTCACGTTTACGCGGCCAAAAGCAGCACTGGCTGAGTTTTTATTATTTTAGCGACGAGAGCTGTTTAGTTTGTTGCGAATTTGCCATCGATTAGGTGAGGTTGACTCGATTTTATGAAAAGAGATGAATTCAACTATGTAAAGTATTATTTTGTTAAACCTATTTACTTGTTGATAATGTGTCCGATATTATCGATGAATGAAAAGGTGAACGTGTTTTGTTAAATGACCTATTCTTTTATCGTAATCGTGAGGGTTTCTCGAGTAATGCACGTCGTTTTCATTGTTTGATAAAATTAAGCCTTCATTCATTGAAAAGAACGCGGTGATGAGATTTGATTGCATAAAATCAACATCTAGTGTACTTTACAAAATGATAGTAGGGTAATCGTCGAAATACCGACACTATCTAAAATATTACTCATGGGTTTTAATACATAAAATGATTTACTCATGATAGACCTTTGATACTTATTTGATTTACTGTCTATAGTGACTTAGTGACGTTTACATGAATGGGAGAATCCTTCCGGAATTAGGAAACTCGAATGAATAATTTTTTTTTTTGCTTTTTGAGTAGAGAAAAAATGAATTGTAGATGCTTATGTTATTTTTCTCATTGTTTTGTTTCATGTTCCTTCCTTCGTAAATTGATTTTAAAGAAAATTGAATATGACTGATGTTTATTTTTACGTGTTTTGTTACGAAGAAATGCCAGAAATCGTGAAAATATTGTCGTTTAATTATTTAATTCAATCGATCGGATTGTTTTATTTCTAGTCCTTGATTCGAACGACTTTTGTAATATGGCAGAGACGAAGTGAAATTTGAGATTTTGTTTCTGGGGCATGGTGTCTACTTTCAAAATGTCAAATTCTCCAAAAAAATACGCATATGAAGTCTCCTCTGAGAGGAAATTTTACATCGTGGATGTGTTTTTTGCTTGAAAATTGGAAATTCGTTGTTTTTTTTTCAAAGTTTTCGAAAGAGTCTGCTGTCATCATTCGAAATGCTGGAATTGATTAATTTTTTTTTGAATGCATTTTTTAAAAATCCGACTTGATGTCAAGCGTTTGTGCAATTTTTCGAGTTCTTAAATTTGCTCGAAATTATAGTTTTGGCTTTTCATCGTATTCTACGTACGAAGAACGTCCTAAAACTATCGTCAGTTGACTTACTGCCCCCTCCACCTTCCCTCCACTGTTTACAATCACAAAAAGGGTGCCAGATTCTGGAAATTGAATGTTTTCTTTTTTAAACATAATTTTTTCAAGTTGATGGATGGGGGAGGGTGGTCAAAAAGTTTCATGATTACCCTACAAATTTTTCTTGATAGATCCTAAAAATGTCTCGCGATTCTTCGGAAGTTTTTTTTTCAATTCTATGAGAATGGTTCCATTCATTTTTTGGGTTCGACTCCTGGAGATATTCTTAGTTCCGGATTTTGATAGAAATTCGGGGCCAGAGGGTCTCACCAAGGTATTAAATCCACAAAATGAATAAATATTCGATCTAAACGCCCTCAAATTATTAGAATCTTCGTGTTACATTTCGTACATTTTCGCAATTTGCTCAACTTTACTTCAAATTTGAGAAGCTGGAGGGTGATTGAGGGTTTATAATATCCGAAAAATGAGTAGATAGGTATTCGAATTTGATACCTTCGAATACTCTAAAATCGACACCTCATGTGTCACTCATCGTTTTCAATTTTCTGGTATTTTGACCTCATTAAAAGACACCGGGTGAATGGAGGAGGAGTTGAAGGGTATGAGATCGAAAAAGTTTATTGACGTTCGAATCCGAAGTTTTTGAGTTGGTATAAATACGTGAGTCATTTTACATTTTCAGTTTCAAACTTTCAATTAGTTGAAAATTAGAATTAAAAGGGTCCTAAAAGGTCGCGTCCAAAAAAAAAAAAATTTCAAGCTGGAAAAGATGAACCAAAAAAATGAACCAATATTATCATACTATCAAATTAAAAACAATCGAAATATTGTTTTGATTTTTTTTTTTAAATTTCTAAATCAAATGAATACATTGTTTGCATTCCTCACCCCTTGCCCCACCATTAAAAAAATCTGGCTCTATCTGACACCATTTTATCACTGAAAAAGTGCAGTTCGGGTGTGGATGGGGGAGCATGGGAGATCAACTGGTTATTTTTATTCTAAAACATTCTTTGGAAAGCCTTGAATGATGAAAATTTCAGGATCACGAAATAAAAGTTTCGATGTACCGTAATAATCTGCACTTCGAAGCAAAAAGTATGGAAGTCTATTTTTTTCGATTTTGCGAGGTTTGCAAGAGCTTTCCAATGATGTAAAAATCTCACAATCCAATAAAAATGGACTTCCATCATTTTCGCTCTGGAGTACAGAACTTTGCTGTCCAATTTTTTGAATATCTCATATTTTTTTTAAAAGAAATGTGATCGTTGGTTTTCGTTTATTAAAATTAAATCATATTTTTTTTCTTGGAACGGATTTTTTTTGGCTTCATTGACTTGAAAAAAGTCACCGATGCATTCCTTAAAATATGTTTCCAAGCTCAGCAACTGAACCGTCGATCATCATTATTCTCTTTGAAGAATTGTAGGAAGTTGATTCTTAATTTCTCAAGTTTAATATCTGGATTCTTGAAGATAGAAGGGAGGGGAGGTTGTTAAAGTTTGCAAATCTTTTGATAGTTCAATTTGTTTGATTTGCTAGATTCCTCAGGTTATAAAATTTGATTTATTTGAATTGACTTGTAGACACCGTGTGAGTAACCGGTTTCAAAATTCCAATTTTTTTTTGTACAAATAGACCTACATTTAATTTACTGTTGTCAACTCCTGCTGTTGTTTTGTTTTTCTTTTACAAATTGTAATTTTATAGAAATTTTTAATGGCTGAAATTCGAATTTCTGTAGTTAACATTTTTTTGTACTTATATATTCTTGTAGAAAAAGTGTAGTTGATGAATGAAATTTGAGTGTTTAAAGGATTTTTAATATTTGTATTTAAATTTTTTTTATGTCGCATTTTTTTACTTTCAAAATTTTAATGCAAGTTCATTTTAAAATGATCATTTTTTTTAAATTATCAATTTTTTAAGAATGGCTGTTTTTAAATTATTTGATAAAATTTTCGGAATATTTTTCTAAACTTGTTTAGTGCTTCAATAATTTGAAATGTTCGTATTACTTTGACTGTAGTTTCAAAAATATTTCAATAAAAATCGATTTGCTTATAATTATTGAAATATTCTCGAGTCATTTCGAACAGCTGATTTCTAAAATTTCTATTTCATATTATTTCGACTTTGTATCAACGGTAAACGTTTTATGAACCAACTTTCTGAACCGGTTTAATTGCAACCAGTTTTACGAAAGTTGATTTGAAATGGTTGATGAAATTCCATAATCATGCTTGAACGATATTTATTTTTTGGCATATTATTCTATTTATATAAGTCTGTTCATTCATAGATGATACTTTGAAACCGGTTTTAAGTAAATTTGTTTGCCCTTATAAATGGAGAAAATTCATATGCTCGCTTATAGCTGTAGGAGGAGGGTTTGTTGTAAATGTATCTTTTGTGAAGGTACATACTAAGTACGTACATTGACGCGACATTTGTCAAATTTTTGTGAATTTTCTATACGAATGTTGCGAGATCCTTTTCAAATTTAAGAATTTAGGAAGACGGGTTGAGTCGATCCTAATACGCGTAACTCGAAGTGTGAGAAAAGCGAAACAAATTCGAATTAACTCTAGCCGATATAAGAACTCAAAATATTAGTCAGGGAACGAGAAAGAAGACAGGGGGGGAGAAATCAGACCACGAATTATTTTATTAACTACTAACATCTGTGCAAGAAAACGTTGATAATCAACCCAGGGATGGGTGTTTAGTGCCTGCGGACGGACTGAAAGGAAAAACATGGGGTCCGAGTACGTGCCATCAAAAAGAACGAGGACAAATAATCGACCTCAGAAGCACCGTACCGGTTACCGATAAAATTTGGTCCAAATCAGCGCCCAATTTGGAGAAACATCAAGCCCATTCGAGATCAAATTTCGGCGTCCTCAGTGAAATAGGTACGGTCGAAGAAGACGATAAAGAGTTACTCGCCTATATCTACTTGTAACCCAATTCTTTTTTTTTTGATCTCTATTTCCTTTTAATCCACAACTTGGTAACGTAAGGTTGCGGGTATATATTTTCCTGTAACGCACACCTACAAATTAACCGCCGGAAAATTTTTAAAATATTGTCTAGGCGGGTACAGGATCGCTTTTTTTTTACGCTAGCACACGCTTTTTTTTATATACCTTTCCCCCTAATTTTTATGAGTCAAGTTTTAACGTATTTCGTAGTTTTATTATGGGTGCTGGATTTTGTAAATATTATGTAAATTGCACGATTTTAGTCGTTAGCTTTTGTTTTAAAATCGTTTTATTTTTTATTTTTTCGTTTTGTAATTTTGTATAATTATCGATAATAAAATTTCATCTTTTTTCCCACTTGTCGTTTTGATGTGTCTGCGGATACCTGCGTATATTTGATGGTTTGCCATTGTCCTCGTAAACATTTATATTTGTATAGAATAGTGTGGTGTTCGTGATATGTGGCTATAAAAAGTATCAGAATTTTCGTAAGCTGCGAAAAATCGTGTCTACACGAGACGATAAAATTGGCGTAGACTGGCGTTATTATATTCTACGTTGTACATATAAGTTAATTTTAGCTGATATAAGATATTATGTATGTACTTACACTTACGATATTGTAAATTGATATTTTCATCGTTTCAATTTGCTGCTATTTTAAAGTATATCTGAATTAAGTTTTTCACGGCCTCAACGCGAAGTTCATCAAGTTGATTGGCTGGACTGTGCGTCGAATTTGATGTAGTGGTGAGTTTTTTTGTTTTTGTTTTTTTTAAAATTTTTCTCTAAACTGCTCCCTCTTTGAATTTTTTTTCTTTCTTTTTTTTATACGTGTTTCATGTATTTACTTTAATGTTGTCGTTAATCATGTGCATACGTTTTTATGTTCATCTAATTGTGTATGTAACATATCGATTAGATGCGTATAAAGATCAGCCTAAAGCGGGTGTAAAAATTGGCATTTCTCAAAGGTGGAACAGATGAGCATGATTGGTATTGCATGATTATGCTTTCTTTGGAGTGCAAGTGCAGTGCATACCCGAACCCAATCGATTAAAAAGCTTTGTAGTAAAAGGGCCCAGGTTGAGTAGCATTTGAACCTTGATGGTTGAAATTTGGAGTCGTATTTGTTAAGGGGTTCAAAATGGGATGTGGGTGCTTGGCCAATACGAGTATCAGTGCAAAAGCTGGGGAGCCAAGGTTTACGCGTATGATTAGTTTATTCGTAATGTAGAATTTCATGGTTTAGGAATGTATTTTCATGCGGTAATTTTGCGATGGATGACACGATCATATTATTATGAGCACATTTGGTTTTCATTATGTAGCATCACGTCATGACTGTCATGAGGTACGGAATTATTGTGTTTTGTAATCCTCCCACCCCACTTTTATTTAATTTTTTTTTGAAAAATGGTGTAAATAGCTTGCATATGTTTGGTATTGAAGGGACTCGAAGTATTATTCTACTTATTTTCGTAATTTTTGCACAGATGAATTGAAAAAAATATCGAACTGAGGTTTTCTTGTTGCTTTAGCAAATAATTCGGATAGTATTTATTTTTTCTGGAAAGGAACGGAAATGCCATGTATTTTGCTTGCGAACGAGTGATTCAAATTTTGAATCGAATTGTATGGTTCTTTGTTAGTTTTCACTTACGAGTAAAATTATATATGTAATTCGTTCGCGAATGATTCAATATTTTTCAAATTGCTTTTAAATCCAAGTATAAGATGAATACTTTGTAATAATGAACCAATGAACCATGCTTGCATTTTTGATTTTGGGCGTTTGGTTGTGTGTTAAGCTCGGTCATTTTTTCTTTTTGCTTTCGTTATGAATCGTTCACGAACGATTCAACTCTTTTTGTGACTTATTTATTTTCGAATAATTAACCTGGAAAACTATTGAGAATAAATATTAGTCGTTGGTCATTATATAATTGGTATTTGCCCATGAACGACCTAGGTTTTTTTATTAATGAACGATTTGTTCAAAACCGATGTTTGTCGTTTGCGAATGAATAATTTTCAGAATCACTTATTCGGAAGATAAACGCGAATAATTGTTTGAAAATGTTTTGGATTGCTGTATTCTTTTCTATATCATGTCAAATTTCTGTCTTACGAGTTTGTGAATCGTTCGCGAACGATTTTGACGACTCTTTTTTGGCATACTTGATCATTATTCATTTTCATTTCTAAATAATTTGGCTTTGAAAAATTGTCGGGTGTTTTATTTCTTGGTGTTTGATTTACCCATAAAATATGCTGTATTCATGAACGATTGGTTCAAGTATCATTTTCGTCGTTCGCGAATGATTCACTCTCAAAATGAAACAGTAATCCAATTTTATAAAACCACAGGAAGTTATTTTTTTCATGAATTTGCCTAAAATAATAATGAACATTGCTGCACCCTTCCAAAAGTCTTGCTGAATTTCGTTCTTCCAAGTTTATGACTTATGAGTTGTTCACGAACGATTCGATTCATTTTTCGATTCAGTTATTTCCGCATAATTCGGTCTAATAAATGATAAAATAGTTAAACTACTCTAATGTGAAATTTTTCGGTTAGTTGATCATGAAATTTGTTTTGTTATTTGTGAACAACTTGTTTAAAAACCATTCTGTCGTTCGCGAATGATTCACCCTCAAAATATGTAAATCAAAAGATTGATTCCAAAAATTGGAAAGTTTAATTTTATAATTAATGTTTTATGATTTTGAAAGTACTGCCAAATTTCTTTTTTCAAACTGTGAATCTTTCGCGAACGATGTACCTATTACCTACCTACCTAAATTTTTTTTATCTAATTATTTCCAAATGATTCGGCATTAAAAAATGGTTGAAAATATCATAATTCATTTATTAATATTTGAGGTTAAAAAAGTTTTGTTTTTGTCCGTATTCGTCGTTCGCGAATGATTCAATATCACTTTCAAATTCTCATTCTCAAAGACGTGAATCAGTGAATTAGCGAAACATTGGAATGATTTGTTTGAATAGGTAGATTAGTAGTTCGTTATAGATATTGCCTTATTTTTCTCAAAGTGGTGCCAAACTCTTCCTTTCAGGTTATGAGTCGTTCACGAACAATTTGATTCCTTATTTTTGATCCAAATAAAATACTCATTTTCAAATGTAGGTAGATAATTTACGTAGTTTTGAAAATTTGATAATTTCAACTATTTTATGGTTCGTTATAATATTTTGTTATTTGTGAACGATTCGTTCTAAAATAATTTTTGTCGTTCGCGAGTGATTCATCTTAAAACGAGTCGGTGGACCAACACTTACAGCGAAAAAAAATAAAGATTTCTTTTCAAATAAAATAATATTGATTTATCCTTTCAAGTTCTTATTTTCAAATTATGAATCGTTCACGAACGATATGACTCTTTTTTAACTTGAGTCATTTCCAAATGATTCACTTTTAAATAATGGTTGCATATTCCGTATTGTTATTATTTGACCACGATCCACGAATCACGTTTCGTTATTCGTGAAAGATTTATTCAGAATCCGTTTCAGTCGTTCGCGAATGATTCATTCTCAAGATGAATCTGCAAGCTGAGAAGGAAAGACTAATTTAATATCAATCAATTTACTCAATTGCGAATACCCATTGAGTGCGATTCGGAGGGAATTTTCTCATCGTTCGTGAACGATTCCCTCAAAGCTCATTTTAGTCGTTCACGAACGATTCATTGAAAGAATTAACCGAATTTCAAATGAACTGGGGTTTTCATCCGAAAAATGTGGTTAGAAATCAGCAAATACAGTCTAATTGTTGGGTGGTGTTTTTCTACCTCTGGTGATTTTCGGTAAATTTTCTCGTCGTTCGTGAACGATTTTCTCAAAACTCATTTTAGTCGTTCGCGAACGATTCATACAAAGAATTGACCAAATTACTAAATGGGATTTTTTTTGAGAAGATTAAGTCATAAATGAGAAATTAGCAAATGAAGTTTAATTATTGTGTGTGGTGTGTTTCTGGTTGCTAAAGCTGTATGTATTTCACGATGTTGCTTTTTCTCTTTTTTGTAGCACTGTTTGTGAATGGAAGGTTCACTGTGTTGATTAAGTAATTCACAAGATGACCGAATGAAATCGTTTATTTTTTTTCAATCATGCAATTTCGATAAAAAGTTCTGCTTTTATTGAGAATGTGTGTTTGTTTGATTCTTGAATACATCTCTGAGAAGAAATTTGACGTGAAATGTTTCAATTCTTGCTAGTTTTTTGATTGGAGAGGAGGGGGGAATGGTTAAGGAAGACGAACATTGCTCATCTGATCTTGATATAAAGCAGTACCTACTCTAGATTGCCAATTTTTTTATTTCATTGATAGTGAGTTGAGTCATAGTGAATAAAGGTAGAGGGAAGGGAACAGGAATTGTGTTACATTAAGCACATCATTTGTGTTTTTTCATATTTTTATCAATGTTGATATCTTTCTTATAAATTGACTGGCTAGTTTTAAAAACATATAACATCAATTCGGAATTAGGTGCTCGTTATTAGAAAATTAATTATTTCATGGGTAGTTTAGTTAAGAAAAGGAGATATTTTTGTAATTACGTGGGGCTTCGCTTACTCAAAAATTAAACTGTTTACGAATGATTCATCTGGTCTAGAATTTCGAGGTGGGGGGGGGGCATACACGGAAAAATAGATTATCGAACGCAAAAAAATGTAAGTACTAAAATATATAGAATTGATTTCGATATTGAATTTTTTTCGTCTCGTTGCCATTTTATCTACTTACTAAAATTGTGTTCGAATTTATCTACATAATTTTAAAACTCATTATGACTCATTTGGTCTACATATTTTTCCAAATACTTGATTATTGTGCAGAATATACTTCCAATGCCAAGGTAAAAAGACCTGCTGATGAAAAATGCAATATTTGAGAGCTTTTATGAAAATAATTGGTATCTTTTGCTGAAGATTTCGCTATCGGGGGATGCCATAATGAAAGCTATATTTGTTGTATGTTTAAATACTTACTTACGTGTGATTTAATTACATTTTCGTTGTTTAAAAAAAAAATCTGTATTAATTTGGTTAAAATTTTAATACGTAAATGTATCATTAATTATAATTAATTCAGCGATAACGCCTTTTTCTCATAGCTTTTACTTTGCTTTTGTACATACATTTATACCGAAGAATATGAAATCCATTTGTGTAAGCTGCTACACGTACGAGTGATTATAAATGGTGAACATTTTCCGTTTGTATATAATTTATTTGTACCTATCTATTACATATTTTAAGATTAACCTTGTACATGTTAGTTTTGCTTTTGTAAATTGTAAGGTATTTAGCTTGCCTACTTATCAAAATAATGTAACTCATTTTCGATAATAATTAATAATTAGCGACAATGGCTTGTTCAATTTACGCTTTGTGGATGCCGCTTTTTAGTATTAATTTTGATGCTTGAGTGCATTTATTTTATTTTTTGAGAACTTCATGCAAATTATATCGCTGATATGTCCGCTTTATTTACATAAAAGTTCGATAATAAGGATTGATTTGGGATACGTTGTATCGCTCTCTATTAATTGGTATTAATTTAATACGAAATTACAGTTACGTATTTATTTGCATATTAAAATAATTTTGTGCATTTTTATAGATTACCAATATACACCCGCTGATAACGAATGGCTGAGCGACGAGTCGAGTACTGCGAATTTATACCATAGCTCCAAAGAAGATAGCCTTTTAATTAATACGAAATCGCAAAAATGCTCAAACGTAGAAGTATTATTATGTAATATGGCCTCGATGTTAGCCAGCGTGGCTGCTGGATACGATATACGCTTATCAAATGTAACCAACGTGCATCCTAGATTTGTGCCGGAACGGTAATGTATTCAATTTTTCAATTTTGAAAACCACTTGATCGTTGAAATGCTCATAAGGTGTTTGGTTTTCTGTTTAGGGATGAACCATCGCATCAGAGGTACTGGCAGGGTGATCATGCAAGACCATATTTAAATACTGATTACGATTATTCGTCTAGTTCATCGAGTAAGTGTTTTTTTTTCTCTCTGAATAAATGTAATGAAGAGATTGGAGAAGACAGTGTTCGATTCTGCATTGTTTTTGAATCATTGTACTAAAATTTTGATCAAAAAATGTACCATATTTAATTGGATTGTGGTTTCTTTGGAGTATTTTTTTCTGGCTACCAGTCTAACAGAATGAATGTATTTTACAGGTTATGCTCGTAATACGTATCACGGACCAGTGAAACATTACCGACCGTCGTTAACCGATACCATAGATTTTAAACCGCTTAGATTTACCGATTCTCCGCAGCATAATGTCTCATCGAAGCATAGTACTCCTAGAAGAAAAATTAGTAATCCTGGTGTAGATATCGAGGTAAATTTTTATAATGAATCATTCTTAGTTTTTTTCTCGTTACCAAAAATCAAAATCAACACAAATATTCTAATTTTAACCGATTATTTTTTCAGACATCGTATCCTCCTCCTCCTGCACCTTCGGGAGGCTTGACAGCGTACAGCTCTACCGATTCTAGTTGCAGATCTGACTATTACCGAAGTCCAGAACATCATGCTAGTGAGTTGAATAATTATATAAATTCTCATCGAGATTAAATCTTGCATCGTGGGTTAATTACTTTGTTTAATTTTTCACAGCCCCTTCAGGTTACCAATACCAAAGCAATAACGATTACCCCGCTTACGGCGACGAACCAGCATATCACTCTTATTACGACAATCCGTCGACGATAGCTAGTAACGGTATACGAAGTCCGAGACGTTCCTCTCATCGAAGAACTCCATCGAACACATCGAATAGTATAGGTATCAGCAATAATAACCCGGCTTATCCTCTCGAAGGAGAAGAAGGAGCGGAGATGTTTTATTCGCCGTATACACGAAGAGCAGGCGACTACTCGGGGTACTTTTCGCGTCAAAATTCAGTCGAGTCGTCGTCCGGCGAAAGGCCTAGTTTCTTGGATGTGGGATCGACGACCAAGTTACGTTCTAGTTTAAAACGATCGAATTACCTGTCACCGGCGCTCAGGGCACAGAATACTGGTGGATCTTCGTCTTCTGGTCCTGGTAAGTAGACGTACTACACATTGTGCAGGATGTGTGGAGACTTGAGATTTTCGTGGTCAATATTTGAGAATTGGATATAACTGACGAGGGAAGTTCTCGATTATTCAGTCACCGATTTCGTCCTGTTTTTTTTCTCCAGAGAATGGAGACCTATATAAAGCAGATCAAACAAAATTTTTGATCGTTCAAATGAAAAATTTTGTATTTTTAAAAGTTCCAAAATTGCCTATATTTTTTTTTTGGATAATTTTGGGTTTTTAAAATATACTTCTTGGTACTCAGTAAAAGGCTATATGTATGACCAGAAATGTGGTTTTCTGAGACAAAAACCTGATCATTTTGATCTTTTCCAATCAATTGGTGTGATTTTTTTGTCCATTTTGAAAAATTCAAAATTTTGCAGGGCTCTTAATTTTTCATTTGGGTTGCTGAATAATTTGTTTTTCGTTTTTTGAGAGAGAGGGCTACCATCTTATGAAAAAAAAACTTTATAGAGCTCCAGGCATGTTGTTTATTTTTGAATTAAACCCGGAAAAGGAAGGACATTTTGAAAAAAAATTGATAAAAAATTTCAATTTTGAACGAAGTGTAAAAAAAATAACTAAATTACGTTTTTTGCTCCATATTTTACGGTTTTTGATTTCATTTTTATCGATTTTCATGTGAAAGTCAATTTGAATGATTTTCCAATAATTTTAAGCCATTTCTTGAATATTTAATGCCAGTTTTGCAAATTTTCTGTCAATTTTGGGAACATTTTTTGACATAATTTTTTTAATAAAATTATTTTCAACCTTTTTTCCAACTTTACCTAAGTGATTTTTGTGTGGATTTAGTCAATTTTTCTTGAAATTTTGGCAACTTACGCAGTTGTTAGTTTTGTAAATTTTCCATTAATCTTAGATGCAATTTTTGTATTCATTTTCATCCAGAATTTTTTATAAATTTCTGCATAATTTTACTCAAGTTAATTAGATTTTGACGAGAATTTTATCAAGTTTTTTGAGTTTTAGGGTGGAGGGGGGAGTGGAAAGGTCTATTAATTGGCGCCAATTTCACCAATTTTCTGGAATTTCCAAGCTATATTGTCCTATTATTGTGTTATCTTCACAAAATGTTTACAAAAGTATTGTAATTCAGAGTTTTTATGATTTTAAGCTTATTTGGTCTGTGATATTGCTTAACTCGTGATCTTATATAGAATTTTATCCATTTTTTGGTCAATTTTTGTTATGCTCGTATCAATTTTCAATTCATTTTCGGTCATTTTAATGTAATTTACTCGATTTTTCGTGATTTTTTAGTCTTTTTGCAATTTTTTACTCAATTTTGATGGCATTTTATAAACGTCTCTTTCATTTTCAACTGCTTTTACATCAATTATTGCTGGTTTTCCGGTAATTTCGAGCAGTTTTGTTCAGTATAATTTTTGTTGATTTGTTTCCAACTTTTGTAATTTTTTTCTCCAAACTTGGTATCTTTTCAATTATAGTTCTATTTTTTGGGAATTTTTTCCATTTTCACACTATTTCTCAATTTTTATCAGTTTTTGCTTCATTTTATTAATTTTTGAATATTTTTAGTCAACTTTTCATAAATTTTTGGAAATTTTTGTGTAATTCCAACTATTTTTATGACATTCTGTCAACTATTTCCTGGCTTTTAAATAATTTTGTGTTATTTGTTCAATTTCTTATGCAATATCTTCGCAAAATTTTGTAAATTTTTAATTTTTTTGTTCATGTTTTTGTTCAGCTGCTGATTTCAGAAAATTTTATTGATTTGTGATTTTGGCTATGTTTTATTATTGTTTAACTTACTATTTTCAGTCATTTTCGCGTAAATGGTCAATTTTTTATATATTTGAAGGCAGAGTTATTTTTATGCCGTTTTATCGATTTCTTTTTTGTATGAGTACCAAATTTTTTTCTCCAATGATTAATTTTGTATCAATTATGCTGATTTTCTGTTCATTTTAAATTTTGTAGACCTTCAAATTTAATTTCGTCGGTTTTTTTTTTTGAATTTTTACTTCTTTCTCAGTAATATTTGTGTCGAGTTCAGTTGATTTTATACATTTTTCACGAAATATCTACAGCATTTTACACAATTTTGATGGTATGATGGTATTTTATCAATTATTGTTTCTTAGTTTTCAATTTATTTTACGTCAGTTCTTTAAATTTTCAAATAATTTCGAGCAGTACCGCTGCTGATTTTTCGCTATTCCGAATGTTTGTTTTTTTTTTGCAAATTTTGCTGCTGCTTGGTTTTGGAAAATTTTATCATTTTAATCGATAATTATTTTGGTCCAATTTTAAATTTTTGCAATATTTTCTCAAGTTTTAATAAATTTTAAGTCATTTTCAGCGTATTTAATTTTTTTTATAAATTTTTTCTTCATTGAAAGTATTCTTCTAGTATTTTCGTGCATTTTTTTAATTCAATTTTTGTCTAATTTTCGAAAATTTTTACGAATTTTCCAATATTAATCTGTTGTTTTTAATAATTTTTGCGTGAGTTTTGTGAATTCGCTGATGATTTTTTAATTTTATAAAGTCTTGTATTTTCTCGTGCAATTTTTGCAATAATGGTACTATTTATTTAGTTAGTCATTTTTTTTCAAGATTAATTTTCTGTCTTTTCACGTTTCAAGCTTGACAAAAAGTCACATGAAAAAATGAAACATGCTCTGTAAAGCTTTTTTGTGGCACCTCGTTGAGTTAAAATCTCGCATATTGACTACGTCTCCACAAACTCCCCGTATAATTGTATTGAATTTAATCCAAATTATGGAATATCCGAGCAGAAATAAAACTCCTGGTTTCTTTTTTTACAGGGTCGCCGACGAATCCAACGCCTCCGGAAAGTGTTACTAGCGAGGATAGCAGCTACATGTCAGCTAGAGATAGCTCATCTAACTCTATATCGCGAGTAAGATTCTCTCCGAATACGTTAATGGATGTGCCATGTCATTCGCAAGACTCGAGTCATCGTCGACCATACAGCAGAGAGTCATCGAGGACGAGAAGACCGTCGTATTCGGACTACGATCGTGATTATTTATCTTAGTGCGTACTACCTTCATAGTTACAGGGTTTTTAATTTACGAGCTTCAGTATTATGTATTTTATCGTGTTTTATTTTTACCTAATCACCTAAAAAGCTGAGAGTAGAGTCACGTGATTTTGATTTTACTTCCTCTATATACGAAATTTGATCAGCTTTCGTGCTGCTTTTTTTTCTACGGTGCCATCGTTGGCTAAATAATGAAAAAAGCGTTGTATTTTTTTTTTGCCTGCCTAGAGGGAGGGAAGGGTTGGCTGATTTTAATGTTATTTTAAATTATTTCGATTTTGTTCCAGAGTTTATGTTAACTAATGGGACAGTTTTTTTAATTTTAACGACGAGTCCGGCGTCATGGAGACAATCAGGTGAATTTTTAATAATTAATAAATCAACGCTTTATTCGTTATGATAAATTAATAACGAATACATTCATTTCATACGTTAACGTATACTAGAGCGTTGTTGCTTTTAAATATTTGATTATACGTACGTCCGATGTGTTTCATTTTGCATGACGTATACGCGAATCAAGTACGACAATTTTTTCATGTGATACTTGAAAACACCACACATTGTTTAACTTTTTGCGGCATTATTGCGCGAGCGAGCTTTTAAAAGACTTGATAGGTATATAAATGAAATACCTATGTATGTATTTTACAAGCATTCGAGGAGTCTATAAAGTAGCAGTATTAACGGTGAAGAATTCCTGCGGAATATTTGTGTTTTATATTATTTAAAATTAAGGTGTTTTTTTGAATTTTTTTTTTTTACCTACTCGTGTACGCACAAACGACGAAGGATTTTTTTTTCAAAATGTACGCGTGGTTTGAGTTTAAACGCGTCAAAGAAAAAGCTCGAATGGAAAATTGGACGAATGTTCATACGACCGAGTCGTATAGTCGTTATATAGCAACATATTATCAACTTTTTTTTCGTTTTATTTTGTTTACTGATGAAAGCAATTTTTTATCAAGCTATTGCCGAGCAGAATATTCAAAGGAGTCGAGTTAGCATTTGTACGAGTGAAAATGAAAACAAATTTTCATTATATTCGCTGGTATTCGTTTTAGGTATTCTTTTTGCGTTTGATTTTGATTTCTGAAAAAAAAAATTGAAAACGCAGGTTTTATAGTTTTTAATGAGTGGGATGAAGAAATGCGATATGAAGAACGAATAATCTGTTTTTGTAGTTTTTCGAAGGGAAAAAATGTCCATCTGATTGTCGAATGAGTTGGGGGGAACCTCAAGAGATTGTAGGAACAATTTTGGATCTTTGATTTGAACCATCACTTTTCTACTGGGGTTTCAAATTTTTAAATTTACACCGAAAAACAAAAAAAAATTTCGAAATTTTTTTTTGTGTTAATTGATCATATTACATCTACTTAGAAGTAATAAGACCGTTTTTGAATTTTTTCCCACCATTTTCAAGGGTTTCGCATGACTTGCAAAAATGATATCTAGACCTAGGTATTCAAAAGTTGTGTAAAATGACTTAAAATGATGAAAAAATTTCAAAAATAGTTTTCTTGTAAGTCGATGTAATTAATAATGATCAATTGAACAAAAAAAAAAATGGAGTAACTTTTTTTTGATTTTTAATGTAAATTTCAGAATTTGAAATTAAAGTGGAAAAGTGATGGTTCAGATGTGAGGTCTAAAATTTTTCCTACAGTCTTTTGAGATCCCCCCCTCCACAATTTTTTATCGTATCCCTTCAACAATTTTACAAAAGAATCATCAAATTAAAAATTTTTTAGTCAAACCCCGAAGTTCTATGCTGCATTTTTTTTCTTTTTTTTTTGGTATTCTGTGCCTTATAATATGTACCTACTTATAGTGTTTTTTTTATCGTGGAATTCAATTCATTTTTTGAAATTAGGAAAATAGAAGCATTATTTGATAATTCCTTGCTTGTGTACGAAAATAAGATTGAGAGAAGGGGACGAACCCTTAAAAAAATGCCCACTTTGATCAAAGTTGAAAATATTTTTAAAAAATTCAAATTCAACTTTGAAAATTTTTGAACACTGAAAATTGCATGGAAAATTGAGTGTTTTCTTTGAAAGCTCACTTTCAACATTTCGTGATGAAAAAACATTGAGAATCTCATTTAAAAATTTGAAAAGCCATCAAGTTTGTATTATTAAGAGTAAAAATCGAGTGTGGTTTTCGTTTTAGGACCCATGAACTGGAGAAGGAAGAGGAGCAGGAGTGGGTGGAGTGGGAGGGGGGGGTTGGCAGGCTTTTCAAAAATTCACGTCCAACAAAAAAAGTCGTGTCCATCTTTCTATTGGTATGTTTTAATGCTGAGTTCGATTATCGAATTTTTTTGCATTTCAATCCCTTTTACCACCCCCTCTTCCTGACCCCTGCAGCGTACAAGTAAAGAAGGATCTTACCCGTGGAGGTGACGAAATCAGCCCTTGACTTGAATTGGCTCAAAAGTAATCCAAAATTTCACTCGTGAATGTCTCAATAATTTTTGAAAAACACCTCCTGACAAAAAATGAATGAAGATGTAATTCTAGACAAATTTTTCAAAGCTTCAGCTCTCGTTTTGCTCAAATTATTGTTCAAATTTTCAAACATTTTTGACGATAAAAAATAAACTCGAGGAATTAATTGAAAAAATGTTAATTCTTTGTTCCAACCCATAATTTTTTTCAAGTTTTGATTATTCGTAATTTTTTGAACTTTTATTTGAAATTGTTGTTTTTGATCACCCTCTCCCCCCCCAACCATTCGGTCGTATCACCCCTGATGAATCTCTCTGGTGTTTTTTTTTTTTTTTTTTTTTTGTTTCCTATTCGATTTATTTATTTATTTTTAGCTCACTTTGTTCTCGGTCAAATTTTTGTGATCCTAGTTTGAAAATAGAATTCAGAAAAGAGCGAATTTGATTTTCCAAATGTTATTCTACGAAGCTCACGATTCATATTTCAAAAAAAAAAAAAACACAAACATTTGCAGGAATTAGTTTCTTGCATTTGTAATTTTAATTTTTGATAAGCACGTTTACGTGTGTTAATTCTAAAATATCAAAGACGGACATTTTTCATGTAGCCAAACGAGCCAGGGTGTCAAATTGACGAAGAACTTGAGAAATAGTTGCATAAATAATTATTGAATGAGATGAAAATGAGAACAGAATCATGTTCGGTATTTCTTCTCCACACCTCTTCCCCCTCCTCCGTCCACAAAAAATTGATTTTTTATGAAATAGAAAATTATATTTTATTTAAATGATTTTATCGTAATAAGAAATTCTGATTTTTGGGCGGGGGGAGGGGAGACGAAGTGAAATTTACAAAACTGAAAAACTTGGAGGTGAAAAGATGTGGAATCAGTATTTTAATTCCAGTTTTAAAATTCTTTGCAATTATGTATACTTTTTTGCCTTGTTTGTGACCCCCCCCTCTTTCAGAAAATTGATTTTCAAAGTTGAAATAAGTGATTCAAACATTTCAGGTTTTCAACCAATTTTCAGCATTTTTCAAGCCTAAAAAACTGGCTGGCTCTAAAATAAAAATAAGAGTCCTCAAAAATGTGAAGGGCTAATTGTGAAAGTCGCTTTAGTCAGCAGTGATTTTTGTACAAATCAATGAAAACATTGTTGTCCTGCTTCAGTAATAATGTAAAAACTTCATGGTCAAGTATTAAAAAAACATCTTCAACTATCCCAGAATGTATTACAATACTCATTTTTCCCTTTAAAATTGATGAAATATGAAAAAAAAATGTTTAAAGTTGTGTGAACAAAAAAATGACTAAGGCGACTTTCACAATTAGCCCTTCATGTGTATTGCACCCAATTCCCAAGATGGAAACTAAGTAAGATCATGCGTTTGAAATATGGAATCATTCGTGGGAAAAAATCCACACCCCTCTCTCCTTTTTTAAACTTCTGACCAATTTCATTTTTTTTAAAAATCGATTTTCATTTATCTAGACCATTTCAATGTTATATTCACCCTTTCCTCCTCTTCTTCATCCTTTTTTCACGTTTTACCGCAGAAAACATTTTAAACACGTGTAAAATATCATTGAAAAAAAATTGCAAATGTAAAAAAAAAATTAATTCAACTGCGAATGCGAGTAGATTAATTGCGTGATGAATGAAGTACGTTCCCTGGCGAGTAATTTATCTATGGCTTTTGGACAGAGTTGTTTTTTTACGCACATGCGACACTCGAAATTACCTATGAACTTTTGTACATTATAATTTATAATACATATAAACACAATAATTTGAGTACTAGGAATTCTGTTTTCTCAATTCGCGTAATTTTTTGTGCGACGATGGGGTATTTTTAATTGACACACCCCTTTGTTCAGACTCCGACTGTTTTTGAATATTCTGCTCGATTTGAAAAATTTCCCTCGAGAAAGCTCGATGCATTGGTTAAAAATTTTGAAAGAGAAAAAAAACCGTCATACCAAATAATTAGACTGAAATTGACTTCAGTGAAACGGTACTTATGTTTTTTTTGAATTTAATCAAAGAGTTTAAGTACCTCGTGTGTCATAATTGCATAAGCAATGTAAAATGTATTTTTAATGTTTGTATAAATTAACGTTCACAACGTCTACCATTTTTTAAAAAATAAATATTGTGAATGTATTATGTATATATAGACTTTCTCGTTATATATGATTCTTAAAATGTGTAGATTAATCAAAAAACCCTCAAAAAAAAGGAAAAAAATATAAGCGCGTATTATAAGGGATAGCTTCACGTACTACCTACTTCGAAAGTACAGCCATTGCTCAGAGTTTAAAAGCTAGAATGGTAGATATCATTTTTCATAACTTACCATCGAAACTTTATAGGGTGTTATTTTAAACCTAAAAAGGTGGCCTTTGTTATATACGAGAGTATATGACGCTTTTATGTATAACCTTTGAAAAGCCTTGTTAAAAATGGCTCTTCAACGAGGTCTAGTCAAATTTCATCGAAGATTTATTTACATTTATTAAACCACCTCTATACCGCGCCGTTGTCATTTTAACATGTAAACGTATTTTCCATTCAATATGTGTAATGTGTTTGCTTGTGATGTGCATTTTCTTTCACCATAAGACACGTTTACGTTTAACGCTTCACTGATAACGTGTCTGTTGTGTTTAAACTCGTATTGCCCGAGTATTGATTTAATCAAAGTGACATTTCTTCGTATTAGATTTTGCAAATAGTATATGTATTAGAGTACTCCCCCTCCCCCCTGCAAACCACCTCATACTAATTGAATATTTCTACCCTAATGTTTTTGTTTTTCTCTCTAAAATAGGGAGAAATCTGGGAACATTCGATCGACAAGAAAAATAAAAAAAATACCAGCAACTTTGTAATTAAACGTCGTCGTTATATAAAGCAACATTTACACTGCCAATGTTTTTTTTTGTTTTTTTTTTTAGAAAGAAAAAAATCATTTTAAGAAGTTTTATTTATTTATTTTTTTTTTACTTAATCTTGGTTAACCATTCTGAGCGGATTAAGAAATGGCCGTACACTTTAAACGAGTATCAAGTTGAAACATTTCTAAAGAAATTATTTTTAAAGGCTGTGTTTAAAGCGATAGCATCGTGTTTTATTAGGTACTTTAATTATTTTAAATATTTTTTTGCATTTTTCTTCCCATCTGTATAATGTGCCTAAAAAATTAATTATTCTGGTCTTGCGTTTTTTCCCCTCCTTAATCCTTAAAAAAGTGCAATATAATTAATCGAAGCTTAAGTTTTGTTTTTGTGTAAATCGAGAGTTTTAAAACATTATAAACAAAAAAACGCGTAATACATACGAGAATTTTTAACTACTTAACTGACGATACCTACTATACTACATTATGATGTTGAATACGTGTAATTAGCTTTAATTTTATTTATATAAAAATAATTTAGGTTTTTTTTTCTCTAGAAAAAGTAAGCGAGACATTCCAAAAAACGTGTATTTTTTGTTTGTTTATTTGTTTTATTATTATTTTTTTTTTATCGCGAAATTATTCGAAGAAAAAAATGTGTCAACGAAATGCTCAAAGTGTAAAGTAACCAGAATACATTCCTTTTTTTCAATTTTACCATCGAGATTTTTTTCCGTGTTTGATCAAGACAACTTATTAAGGTGTACGTGTTGACTCAGAGGGTGAATCTAAACATTGCTGCGCCGGTTACAGATCGGAAATTTAAAAGCTGATTTTTATTTGAATTGGGATTTTTATTAAGTTTCCAACTCCAAGACGAGAGGTTTTAAGCTCTTTGCGGTATTTTGATTGTAGGATGTAATTTACTGCGTAGTATTATGATTTGGGTAGCTCTAGCTACCTCTATACTAGAAGTGAAAATTATATTATGGACGAGGATTTGTTGTGAGTATAAATAAAGGTTCGAATCGTGCGACATCGAGTTTATCGTTGAGAAGATGAGGGCGTGAGAAGAGAGGATCTGGAACTGGAAGGAGGAATATCCAGGTCAATGTTGTGTTGTTGGTTCATGTTCATTTGAAGTGGACCAAAACAAAAATCAGATATTTTTCGGGGATATTATTTGATGTATTGCAAATACAGGGTGTTACGCAAATCGTGTGTCAATATTCAACTGTAGGTAGTAGTACTCGAGGAGACGATTAAAAAACGTTATTATGGCAAATTGCCCATCTTGAAAATTGAAGAGACAAACTTTCCAAATTTGGGATGCTTCGAATTTTGAGGATTTCAAAATTTTCAAATTGTGTTTGCGCCTTCAATTTTGAAGATAGGCAATTTGTCATAATGACTTTTTTGTTCGTCCATTTGAGCGCTACGGGTTAGTGAAATTGATTTAATGATGCAAACATTTTCTTATCATCTGTAAATTGAAGAAGTTGCACCATTTTTGGGGAAAAATTTACCGGTTTTGAAAAATTTGCTAAAAATGAGAAAATGTTTGGATTATTCAAGTGACTTTACTAACTCGTATATTCAAGTAGACGAACAAGAAAAGCTATAATGATAAATTTGCCATCTTCAGGTTTGAAGGGGAAAACACGATTTCAAAATTTTCAAAATCTAGGGCGCAACAAATTTGAAAATTTTGAATCATCATTCGAACAATTCAAACATTTTTTTATTTTTGATGATTTATTCAAAATCAGTAAAGGCTATAGGTGGATAAGTATGGCGAATTCGCCCCCTAGAGCTTCAGGGTTGATATTTGCATGGAAGGTGGGTACCCTTGAGCACCTTCCGTCACGAAAGTTTCAGACCCCAGACCCCCCCCCGTTTTTGAGAAACCCCCCTTTTCTGAAATTGCAATAAAAAATTTTTCTCAGCCCCGTGTGAATCGATGTTTTCAATTTTTTAGTATGTTGTAAACATCCATCAGAGGTAACCCCACAAAAATGTTCACCCCCCTCCCCCCTTATTTTCCCCTCAAAATGGAGTTTTTTTTAGCTGTGTTTACCCGTTTTAGCGATGACCATGATTCGGCACAACAATTGGAATAGCATTTTTAAGTGTGTTTTTGTCCCCTAAAAAACATTATTTTTTTCAAAAGAAATTTGAGGTGGGCCGTGGTCAAAAATTGAAAAAACTTACAGAGGGGGTAAAAATGGATTCTGGTGTAAATTATTGTTTTTGGTAAACGAGGTGTCGTTTCCATATGAATCGAACCCCCCGAACACGAATATGACGTCCAATTTAATATTACCCTCATCCACACCCCTCCAGTGCCTCTGCCCCTACCTCAATTTTTACTATATTGAAAGTTGAGCTATTTTCATAACGTTGATGTCATTTCCATATGACTCGAACACCCCGAATACGAATTTGAAGTCCAATGTTATGCTACCCTCATCCACACCCCTCCAGTGCCTCTGCCCCCACCTCAATTTTTACTATACCCTATTGAAAGTTGAGCTATTTTCATAATGTTGATGTCATTTCCATATGACTCGAACACCCCGAATACGAGTATGAAGTCCAATTTTATGCTACCCTCATCCACACCCCTACAGTGCCTCTGCTCCCACATCAATTTTTACTATATTAAAAGTATGAGCTATTTTCATAATGTTGGTGTCGTTTCCATATGAATCGAACACCCCGAACACGAATATGAAGTCCAATTCAGCTCTACTCTCATCTATCGCCTTTCAGGCTACAGCCAGCTCGTCAATTTTTATTATTCGAAATGTGTAAACCCATTTTCATTATGTTGGGTGTCATTTTGGCACGAATGGAAACCTCGAAACTTGAATGTTGAAGTTTGAACCTTGCGATGGTCATTTTTTACTCGCATTTTTAGCAGTTTTTGAATATCGTTGAGTTTTAAACCTTCGCGAAACGTACTTTTAAAAGTAATAACAACCCAAGTAATTATTGGTAGAAGATTGATCAGAGTTGGTAAAAACATTTATGGTGAAGACACTGGGGGGTTGTGGTTGTGGTTAGCATAAAATTGGATTTCATATTCGTATTCGGGGAATCGGGGTGTTCCAGTCATATGGAAACGACACCAACATTATGAAAATACTAGTAGCTAAACGTTTAATACTTACAGTAAAAATTGAGGTGGGAGCAGAGGCACTGGAGGGGTGTGGATGAGGGTAGCATAAAATTGGACTTCATATTCGTATTCGGGGTGTTCGAGTCATATGGAAATGACACCAACATTATGAAAATAGCTTAACTTTCAATATAGTAAAAATTGAGGTGGGGGCAGAGGCATTGGAGGGGTGTGGATGAGGGTAATATTAAATTGGACGTCATATTCGTGTTCGGGGGGTTCGATTCATATAGAAACGACACCTCGTTTACCAAAAACAATAATTTACATCAGAATCCATTTTTACCCCCTCTCTGTACGTTTTTTCAATTTTTGACCACGGCCCACCTCAAATTTTTTTTTGAAAAAAATATATGTTTTTTAGGGATCAAAAACACTCTTAAAACTGGTATTCCCATTTTTGTGCCGAATCATGGTCATCGCTAAAACGGATAAACAAAGCTAAAAAAACTCCATTTTGAGGGGAAAATATGGGGGGGGGGTGAAAAGTTTTGTGAGGCTACTTCTTATGGATATTCATAACATACTAAAAAATTGAAAAAATCTGTTCACATGGGGCTGAGAAAATTTTTTTTATTGTAATTTCAGAAAAGGGGGGTTTCTCAAAAACGGGGGGGGGGGTTGTCTGGGGGTCTGAAACTTTCCTGATGGAAGGTACTTAAGGGTACCCACCTTCAACGCAAATATCAACCATGAAGCTCTCGGGGGCAAATTCGCCCTACTTATCCATCCACCTATAGCCTTTCGAGTTTTGCGAAGCACATGGCTCTTTCAATTTACAAGATGGGCAACCAGTCATAGTAACGTTTTTTGATAATCTCGAGTGCTCTCTAAATTGAATATTGGCAGTTGACTTCCACAACACCCTGTGTAAATCGCCGAAATTTGTCGATTTTAGATTTTTAAAAATTCGACAAAAATCAAAAAATTCAAAAGCAAACTTTTAAGCAATTTTTCATTTTCAGAAAAAGTAAAAAAAAAAAATTGAATACGAACCACTCGATCAAAAGTAAGGAAAAGCATTAAAACTTCAACGTTTAATGGAAAACTTTTTCAAAAAAAATGATTTTATGTCGTTTTTAAAATTATTTTTATGCATTTTTATGTATTTTTTTTGTTTTATTTTTCCTCTTTTTCTAATTAAAATTTTTTTGAAGAATAAATCTTTTCGAGTTGAGTAATTTTGCATAAAAAATATATCTATTTTTGGTACTGTTTTTGATTTTTTTTTTAGTGATTTTATTTTTGACATGCTTCATTTAAGAGTAAAATATTTCGATGAAACCTTATAAATATTTTCAAATCGCTTTGGAGAGGTCAAAAATGAACTCGAGGATCTGTAAATTTGATCGGTACTTATTGAACACCCGCTTACCAGGTGATTTCCTAAAAAAAAAAAATACCAATATAGACGAATTAAATTTAGACAAATTTTGAACTTGTCCGGTTTTTTTTTTTTTGTGAAATGTACCTTTCACGCGGATTATTTGCGATAATTTTGCATATCTTTATTAAACTGACCTCTAGTTTATTGGTACTTACCTAACGAGTTTATTGATAATAAAGGGGGAAAACAGAAATCCCACTGCTAAATTCAAGTCGCAAAACATTTACAAGAGTTTGCAAAAAAACTGGGAATCCCACTTTTATATTTATAGAGTACGTATTACAAAACACCTAGATACAGGCTACCAGTACCTATTTGAGAAAAGACAGACAGGAAAACAATCATTGGATAACCTTGTTATCTTAGTTCAAAATTCTGAGAATCAAAAAATAATATTATGCAACCAAAACAAGCTTCATGACGCTCATGTCATATGTTGCAGTACCTATGATGCTCATCCCTGAATAGTATATAATAGGAGATTACCTAGCATTAGTATCATTAATCGTCAATATACCTTACCGGTACCTGATATTAATTTTTGATTTTTTCAAAGTTCAAACTCAACCTTCTTGGAAATCATGAAGCCGATTGTTGCTGTATTTTTCGGTAAGTTTTTACATTTATTTTTAAAGCTGCTTATAAATTTTACAATATGGTTATTTTGAAGAATTTTTGCAAAATCCTGAAATCTGAATTAAGTCACATTTAAATCCAGATTTCAAAATATGTCCAAAAAACTTGATATCGCGAGAAATCCAACTAACCAATTTTTAATTGAGAAATAAAATTTGTCAATGTTAAAATAATCCTGCCAAATTCCTGCTTTTCAACAATTTTATCCGAAAGTTCTGCTTTTTTTCAATCAAACTTCAAATTATCAATTTAATTAATTTTTCTCCGAAATGAAAAAATTTCGTAGAAAAAGGCCCTTCTGTCTTTGTCAACTTTAAAAAAACTTGAAAAATACACGTTTGCTTTTCTTTTTTAATTTTGAATTTTCAAAAAAAAAATCATTCGAATTCTATTTTTTTTAATGTCATTTGGAATACTAATTTTCGAGAGCTTATTAATTTCAATTTTGAATTTTTCAAAAAAAATTATCATTTGGATTTAAATGTTTTGAAGCAAAATACCTAATAAATTTATTAATAATTCATCACAAAAAAAATCGTTTTTTATACGTATAATTATCCTATTTGAAATAGATATCGATTTTCGAGATCTTTTGCCATTGCTTCGCCGGGGCCTGTTTGTT
Source organism: Planococcus citri (assembly GCF_950023065.1). Classification (NCBI taxonomy): domain Eukaryota; kingdom Metazoa; phylum Arthropoda; class Insecta; order Hemiptera; family Pseudococcidae; genus Planococcus; species Planococcus citri. Next base: position 32,056,432 of record NC_088679.1, read on the forward strand.
TCTTTCCATAATTAAAAAATTCTAGACTTGAAGGCGAAATTAAAATTTTTATAAATTATATGAATGCAAAATTATACCTTTCACCTTTCCAATGGAAAAATTGTTATTTTATCTCTTACTTATTTTGATTTAAAACTCGTCGTTTTACTTTATAAAATTGGTGTATATTTTTTTCCGAAATGTCGTTCAAATTTTCCAATAAGTTTTTGTGTATTTTTTGAAAATTCGTTATGTTGAAAAAAGTTCTTTATTCGGCTGATTTCATTACATTAACAAGAACCTTATAGGTGAAAATAAAATCAAAAATAGAGGTGATCAAATTATATTTTCGACATCCGCTTGTTTGAAAAAAATCTTGGAATGTTTGAAGACATTGGAAAAGCCAAAAGTCTGCTTTTTTATTTTGAAATTTTGTTAGACACCTCGCTTAATCAAATAATCGCTGATTATCTAATTCCATTTCGTTTTCAAATTCATCATAACAAAAATCTAAAATCGATTTAAAATGTTATAAAAGTGGATTCTGGTTTTTCAAAAATTTACTACAAATCTGTTCAAAATTTGATAATACGAGTAAAAAGAACATAGGTACTTTTAAACAAAATATAAATTAAATTGTAAGATTTTCAAAATGTACAATCCTAATTTTATAAAATTTGTATTAAAATAAAATCGTGCTGGTTTCAAAAATTTGCTATCAACCACAGTTTGGGAGCAATTTTAAATTTTACCAAAAAATGTAAAATTAACAATTTTGAAATTGGGGTACACATATATGGACCCCTACAAAAAAGTCAGCTGAGTAAAATAAATTTTCCATCTAGCAATATCACTTTGGTTGTCTTCCTCTTTGGAAGTTTTTAAAAAAATTTTTAAATTTTTAATTTGATTGGTTTAGAATAACATTGAGGTTCGTTATCGCATAGGTCAACCAATGTTTTGCGAATTTTTCTGCATAATTTTCCGAACTCATCACTCGAATCAATAAAATACTAGTACCTAGTTTAGAAAGTGAAATACTTTTAAATTATACCTACTTATATACCCAATTTGAAGTGAAAAATCAACACACTCCCGCAATTCATTTTCGATAAAAATTTCGAATCCCCTGAAATGAATAAATTACTTACCTACCTACGTTATTAATTTGTTATTTTACCCAAATTCCAGCTCTGATGGCTCTCTGCGTCGCTGTCAATTTCGTCGAATCTACAATTTGCGCTAAGGATCTTCGTTCTGGTGGTCCCCAAAATTTCAACGACATTAACGCGATGTATGCTGAAAACAGTCGTGGAGGAGCATGTGAGTACATTTTTTTACTCAATTTTATTAAAATATTGAATTTTAATTTTCTCGTACAAAAAAAAATTGTACAATTATTTTGTTTATAAAAGAAATAAATTATAGCATAATGAATGATTTTTTCCCCGCAGATGTTTACCAGCACGATGGACCTTGCTAAACATCGTTGAAAAACACTCCGTTGCGTACCATTATTCACCAGCAAGTGAAAAAATAGAAATGAAACAGATTAGTTACCTTTAAACTTCAAACCATGCTACAGAAATTTTGTACAATGTAAAATTAAAATGAAATAATAAACTTAATTCTTCAATTAATCTGGTATTGATGTTTAACTTTTAATACTGTTTTGATGCGAAGAAAGTGTGATAATATCGCTAATTCTCCGTCGCAAAAAGCTGACAATACGTACGAGTTCCCGAAAAGGCAAATACATACAATTGGGGCTATTATAATAGTTCAAATCTTACAGATGTAATGCAAGTTCTACGAAAAAATTTACTGAAAGGTTCAAGAAAATTTGAAGAAGATTTTGTACAGTTGAATACTTGCAGCTAGACTACTTCCAGAACACCTTGTGTAAAGTAAATCGCCAAAATGTAGTCGATTTTAGTTGTTTTTTTTTTTAATTCGACATAAATCAAAAAATTTAATCTATGTCTCCGAAATTTGGAGTTTGCATATTTCAAATCATCGTCTTTTGAAAAATTGTGGTCCCGTTCAAATGTGAGGCAGGCATCTGCATGGAGTAGTTCCCTGCAAGTTTAATGTTTTGCCAAACTATCCAATCGTTCAAATTGAAGAGGCAGCAACCAAGCTTGATCGAAAAAGCATGCCCTCAAATCCCCGTAATCAAATCTCAGGTCCTTATGTTCATTTTTGGGTTTTTGGCATTTTTGAAAATTTAAAAAATTCAAAAAAGCTTTCTTTAGGGTGATTTTCGAACTTTTTCATGAAATGTGAATTTTTTGAGCAATGCTAACCAATATTGAATATTCTCTTTGGTCCCATTTCTACACTTCAACAGCTACTACATAGTTTGGAGACCATTCTGGAGCCTTTAGCAATTCTTCTGTTTTCTCTGGAAATTTCTAATAGCTCTGGAAGAGGCAAAAATGAAATAGAGCCTATGCCTATAAGTTAAATCAATGCTAACTGGGCATTCTTCGAGAGTTCGCGATCGTTTCAGGTGGGTATCGTGGAATTGCAAGAGTGTCAGTTCAGAGGTGAATTTTTGACCAATTTTTCATTTTTAGAAAAAGTGAAAAAATTTAATTTTACGAAAAGGGACCACTTGACCAAAGCTAAAATTTTTAGGAAAAGCGTATAACATTTTCCGAAATTTTTTTGTAAATAAAGAAAATGATTTTATGTCGTTTTTAAATTATTTTTTTGCATTTTTGAGTTCCTACGAAAATTTTCTGAACAGAAATTTCAAATCGCTCTACAGAGATCAAAAACGTACTCAACGATCTGCAAATTTGATCGGTGCTTATTGGGCAAATGGGCACCCTTTTACCACGCAATATCTTAACAAAAAACCCGTTCGTTGTATTTTTTGAAAATTTGATTTTTTTCACTTTTTCTGTAATTTACAAACTGGTTAAAAATTCACTTTTAAACTACATTTCTGAAATCTCACAGAGACACGAAGGAATGTATTCTTTTTTGATTTTGTGTATCTTCTATTTAACCTTTATCAGATGGAAAACTGTCAAAAATTTACGCAATGGACTTCCTCTGTTTTTCCTTAGATGTGAGTTTTCAAAGTAGTTTTTTTTAAAGTCCAAGCACTTTTTTGATTGAAAATGAATAAAGTATCTTGTACTTGCCTAGTCCTTATCGAGACGTATCCAAAAATACCAATGTACCATAATTCAAATTAAACAAATTTTGATCTGATCTGTTTTTTTTTTTCGTGTACCTTTCACCTTTCACATGAGCTACTTGTATTTGCGATAATTTTGCATCTCTTTTATCAAACTGACAACTGACCTCTAGTTTATCGGTACCTAGGTATCTTCCCTACCCAACGAGTTTATTGAGAATATAATTAAGGGAAAACGGAAACCCCACTCCTACATACAAGAGTTTTAACAAAACTGAGAATCCCACTTTTATATGTAAGTATTCATACTTATTAGGTACAAAATATCCACAGGTCACTATAGTATTTGATAAGAGCCAAATTAGCAGACAATCAATAGATAACCTTGTTTACTTTGTTCAAAATTCTCAGAATCAAAATGCTGCAGATAACACAAGATGTACATAAAAAAAAAAAAACAAGCTTCATGACGCTCATGTCATACGCTGCAGTACCTACGCTGACATCCCTGAATAGTATATAATAGGAGATTACCTAGCATTAGCATCATCAGTCGTCAATACTCTTACCTGTTCGGTACCTGATATTATTTTTGATTTTTTCAAAGTTCAAACTCAACTTTTTTTCGAAATCATGAAGCCGATTGTTGCTGTATTTTTCGGTAAGTTTTTACATTAATCTTTACGCTGCTTATAAATTTTACAATGGTTACCTTGAAGAATTTTTGCAAAATCCTGAAATCTGGATTTAGCCATTAAATCCAGGTTTCAAAATTTGTCCAAGAAATCTAATACGAAGTATCGCAAAAGAACCAACTAACCAATTTTTAATTGAGAAATAGAATTTGCCAATGTAAAAATAACCATTTTTCTTGATCCACTTTTAAAAAACTTGAATTACACGTTTGCTTTTCTTTTTCAATTTCTAATTTTCCAAGGAAAAATCATCATTCCAATTCTATTGTTTTTATGCCTCTCGGAATACTAATTTTTGAGAGCTATTTTAATTTCAATTTTTTGAAGCAAAATAATATATTATATTTATTAATAATTCATCACACAAAAAAAAACATTGCTTTTTATATTACTTATACCTTTTGAAGTACTGAATTTCGAGAGATTTTGCCCTCGCTTCGCAGAGGACATGTTTGTTTCTCTTTTCCGTAATTAATAAATTCCAGACTTGAAAGCGAAATTAAAATTTTTTGCGTTATATGAGTACAAAATTATACCTTTCGAATGGAAAAATTGTTATTTCATTTCTTACCCTACTTATTTCAATTTAAAGCAAAATTTGAATGTAAGATTTTGTCTCGCCCACCTCCCCTGTTAAAAATCTCGCTAAAGTCTTGCTTTTTTATTTTGAAATACTGTTAGACATCCTGCTAAATCTCTGATTACCTATCTAATTCCATTTCGTTTTCAAATTCATCACAAAACACTGATGCTTAAAAAAAATCTAAAATCCATTTGAAAAGCTATAAAAAAAGCATCCTGGTTTTTCAAAAATTCACTACAAATCTGTTTAAAATTTGATATGTACAAACCAGTAAAAAGAACATACTGTTACACAACATATCATTTATAAATTGTAAAAAGAAAAGATTTTCAAAATCTTTAATTCTAATCTTGTAAAATCCGCGTTAACGAATATACTCGTAGCTTCTACAATATACCTACAAAAAAAAATGTTGATAATAAAAAATGGAAATGTAATTAGACTAATCTTTCTGAAAGTTTTTTTTTCCATTTTTTTTATCTTTACTTGATTTTTAATTTTTATTGGTTTAGAACAACATTGAGGTTCATTATTTCATAGGTCAACAAAGTTTTGCAAATTTTTCTACATAATTTTCTGATCACTCGAATCAATGTGATACGAGTAGTTTAGAAAGTGAAATAATTTTAAATTATACTTACGCAATTCAAAGTGAAAAATTAACACATTCGCGCAATTCGTTTTCAATAAAAATTTCGAATTTCCTGAAATGAATAAATTACCTACGTTATTAATTTGTTATTTTACCCAAATTTCAGCTCTGATGGCTCTCTGCGTCGCTGTCAATTTCGTCGAATCTACAATTTGCGCAAAGGATCTTCGTTCTGGTGGTCCCCAAAATTTTAACGACATCAACGCGATGTATGCTGAAAACAGTCGTGGAGGAGCATGTGAGTGGATTTTTTTCCTCAATGTTTATTGAAATATTGAATTTCAATTTTCTCGTACAAAAAAAACTGTAAAATTATTTGGTTTTAAAAAAAAATAAATTATAGAATAATGAATGATTTTTTTTCCGCAGATGTTTACCAGCACGATGGACCTTGCTAAACATGGTTGAAAAACACTCCGTTGCGTACCATTATTCATCAGCAAGTAAAATAATTAAAATGAAACAGATTACCTGAAAAATTAAACTTCAAATCAGCTATAGAAATTTTGTACAATGTAAAATTAAAATAAAATAATAAACTCAATTTTTCAATTAATCTGGTATTAATTAATTTTTAATACGATTGTTCTGATGTGAAGAAGGTATGATAATTTGTCGACGTGTTGACGATAATAATACGATCGAATAAGTAGGTACTTACTCGAAAAGGCAGATACTGTAGGTAGCTAATGCAAGTTCTACGAAAAAATTTACAGAAATTAAAAAAAAAAAAATCATGAGAAGAATTTGTTTTTAGATAGTAAGTATATGAATTTCTATTCTTCTGATTCTTAAATTTTCTCAGAAATATGTTTATGTACTACCTACCTCCAAGATGTTTGAAAAAATTGAAACGAAACATATGATTAAATGAAAGTGTTTTTTTTTTAATTTTTTTATTTTAATAAAATGTTTGAAAGTTTGAAATTAAAAAAAAATTAACATTTTCATTGACTGTTACCAGTGGAAAAAATGTGATGAAATCGCTTGTTTTGATGCAGACAGCAGAAGGTGAGGGGCAAAGGAAGGGGTGTATTTGAAGCTTACCCACTGTTTTTGAGTTCTTATAGCGCACCATGTTCCCTCTCCCTCCTCAATAAACCATATTTGGACCTGAAAATCTTTGGATAATTTTTAAAAATGGTACATAGACCTACTTAGAATATATTTGTATTAGTCTGCCTTATCAGTTAGATGATGACTGATTCGTTCAAAAATAAAATACTCGTACAAAACTCCAACTTGATAGCGCTCACTTAGCACCTTTAATATTTCCGATGGCAACTTAGCCATCATAACTGCATCATCGTAACAGCAAACAGAATCAATTTGAAGTTCAAAGTATCCGGAATTCTTGATTAATTACTCCGAGAGAAGCGTTTTAATTTGTAGGGCATTTTTTGCCGAACCCTTTATCGTCATAATTTATTAAAATTATTGATAAACCAACCAAGCGTTTGAGATGGAATAAACTCGACGCGGCGCGGCGGCTTAAATTTATTTTCCACGTTTTCCACAACGATCGCTTTTCACTTTGCATAAATATTTAATTATTTTTTACACGTATAAAAAATTATTAAATAACGACGTTCTTTTCTAGAGCTGATATATTACTCGAATCATGAAAATGCCTACTGCCGGAGCGGCTCGGCGCAAAATAAGAGAAACGTTTTTGATATAGCGGATTTGATAACTACATTTATCATGCTTTATCAAGACATCTAGAATCTCGTTATTTTGTCGGTGTTTATAGCCTAAAAAAGTAAAAACTTCGGACGAGTTGGCGTTCTACATGATCTGATGGCGTTTTCAAATGCACGGATTCGAGTTTAGTAAAAAATAAAACCCCTGGCTGCGTATGCGATTCGTTTTATTTACCTGATATGTGGGTAGCATATCCGGGCAAAAAAAAGGCGTTCGGGGATTTTTTATAAAACGAAAAACCTGTTTTTGTTTTTTTTTAACGAATTAGATAGAGATAGAGGGTATAATACGAATACGATTTTTACTCTCAACACAAATCACAACGCGATGAAAAATAAATTAAAGCTCACCCAAAGTGAATATAAATTTCCTCCTTAAACGTTGCATCCAACTTATTCCACGATAAGTCAAAAAATCCTTGTTTATTTTCTAAACGAAGAAAAAAAAGGGCATATAATTTAAACGCGTCCTTCCCCATTTAATTTGCCACCAAAATCTCTCTGCAGCTATTTACCATTTTTATGATTAAAAATATGCCTACTACGAAACGCACAGTGCTGATTTAACAGTTGCAGTCCGGGTCGGTCGTCGGGTCCGCACGCAAACCTATTTACGCCGAGAAGTTTTTCAAAAGGGAGCATCGCACATGGTGGCGGTGGCGTCGGTGTATCGGAAAACGAAAATCTAAACAGTCCTAAGAACTATTAAACTTACATTAGGAAAACTAATCAAGAAGAAATGTAACTAGCATCTCTGGAGGGCTGTTATTTTATAAGATTTTTGATAATATACGCCCTACGTTAAATGCCCACGAGAATCAACAAATCACAACTTCCTTATATATCGTTAATGATTTGTATGTCTTTCGATTTTAACAACGTCTTGAGCCAGTCTCGGTAAACCACCCGAGGAGGCCCATCTTAAATGACTTATTTTTATAACTGTCCGACGCCCAGCCAACTTAAATAATAACAAAGTTCTTTCTTGTAAGGTGGGCATGAATGGTGTAGGTTTTTTCCTCCAGTTTGGTGTTTTATTCTTTTTCGATGTCTTTTTGTAACAATCGATCAGTTCCCTTTTTTTTTTCTAATCAAAACTTCAAAATAGATGTTAGGTACTGTACTCTCGGTCATCATTGGATAGTGTCTCAATCATAGAGAAGGACCACACAGTAGAAACCTTGTTCCATATCAATCAGGTGTAAACGAAACTCATAAGAGATTACAATTCTCAGATTTTATTAAAATTGCCAAATACTTAGTCTTATTTCTTGCTTAGAAGTGTCACTTTTTTGCAAAAAATTCCAAACAGTATTCGTTTTTTCCTAAAAATTACCTAGCCGAAAGTCCTGCTTTTTGCATAAAAAAATTCCAGAAAGTCTCACTTTTTAACCGAAAAGTTAAACGAAAAAAATTCCACAATTCTTAACATTTTTCTTTTTGCTAAAAAATTTCCAAAAGTCTTGCTCATTATATAGGTAAGTACCAAAAATTTGCAGCAGTTTAGCAGTTAGAAAGCATCGCATTTTTATTTATTACCTGAAATTCGAAAATTACAAAGAAGTCATGTTCTTTTTACCTTAAAAGTACAAAAAAAAGTCTTATTTTTCGGTTGTCAATTAATGCCCCAAAATTTCTAATTTTGATAAAATTGTCAACATTTTTCTTAAAAACTAAGAATTAAAATATCACCGAAGAGGGGAAAAACTTCCTTACAACCTCAAAAAAGCACGGAGAAAAGTAACTTTTGACATAATATGTAGGTAATTTGTAAAACAATTTTTTTTTTCAAAAATTATTTAAAAGCCTTACTTTTTTGCCAATGATTTCGGAGTCTTGCTTTTGTCAAAAATTGTAAAAAATTCTCGCTTTTTAACAAAATTATTGCTGAAAAAATTCGTTTTTGGCAAAAAATTCCAAAAAGTTTTTTTATTTACCTATTTATTTTTTTAAATTGTCTAAAAGTATCGCTTTTTGCCGGAAATTGTGATAAAAAACATTTCTTTTGTTAAAATTGTCAGCCTTGCAATAATTCATCAACGATTTACTTTTTTGCCAAAAGTTGCAAAAGGGTCTCAGGCGATGGAAGATCTCAACGCAGGGCTCAAGCTTGGTCCGGAAAAAAAGTCAAAAACTCACTTGGTGACTTCTGGTGAATTTGTCACCAAGAAGTCACCAGAATTCACCAAGGAGTCACCAGACATTCAAGAAAGTTTTCCAGGGTCATGAGAACATTCTGATGATTTTTTCATCAAAAATTCACCTTTAAAAAAGTCAAAAACTCACTTGGCGACTTCTGGTGAATCTGTCACCAAGAAGTCACCAGACGTTCAAAAAAATTTTCAAAGGCCATGAGAACATTCTCGTGATTTTTTCACTAACAATTCCCCATAAAAAAAAAACAAAAAGTCCACTTGGTGACTTCTGGTGAATCTGCCACCAAGAAGTACTATAGAATTCGTCGACGAATCACCAAATGTTCAAAAAAATTTTCAAGGGCCATGAGGACATTAGAGTGGTTTTTTCACCAACAATTCACTACAAAAAAAGACATTAGACCCTTTGTTGAGGTCTGATGAATCTATCACCAAGAATTCACCAGGGACTCACTAGACATTCAAAAATAATATCTAGGGCCATGAGGACATTCTGGTGGTTTTTTCGTCATAAATTAACCTAAAAAAAATTCAAAAACTCACTTGGTGTCTTCTGGTAAATCCGTCACCATGACGTCACCTCGTCACCAGAATGCACCAAGGAGTCACCTAGACATACGAGAAAGTTTTCCAGGTCATGAGAACATTCTGGTGATTTCTTCACCATCAATTCGTCATAGAAAATTAAAAAAGACAATTAACCCACTTGGTGACTTTTGGCGAATCTGTCACCAAGAAGTCTGGTGAATTCACCGCGGAGTCACCAGACGTTCAAAAAAATTTTCAAACGCCATGAGGACATTTTGGTGACTTTTTCTCCAACGATTCGCCATAAAAAAGACAGAAAACCTACTTGGTGACTTCTGGTGAAGCTGTCACCATGAAGTATCAGAATTCACCGAGGATTCACCAGACGTTCAAAAAATCGTTCAAGGGCCATGATATGAGGATATTGAGGTCGTTTTTTCTCCAACAATTCACCATAAAAAAGACATTAGACCCACTTGGTGAGTTCTGGTTAATCTATCATCAAGAAGTCGCCAGAATTCACCAAGGAGTCACTAAACATTCAAAAAAGAAATTCTAGATGGTCATGAGAACATTCTGGTGATTTTTTCTTCAACAAATCACCATAAAAGAGACATTAAACCCATGCACTTGGTGACTTCCGGTGAATCTGTCAAGAAGTCACCAGAATTCACCAAGAAGTCACCAGGCATTCAAAAAAAAAATTATAGGGTCATGAGGACATTCTGGTGATTTTTTTTAATCATAAATTCCCCTTTAAAAAAGTCCAAAACTCACTTGGTGACTTCTGGTGAATGTTTTCAAGAAAGTTTTTAAAAACCATGAGGACATTCTGGTGGTTTTTTCATCATAAATTCACCTAAAAAAATTCAAAAACTCACTTGGTGTCTTCTGGTGAATCTGACACCAAGAAGTCACCAAAATTAACCGAGGAGTCACCTGGCGTTCAAAAAAAATTTCAAAAGCCATGAGGACATTTTAAAAAAAAAGGCCAAAAACTCACTTGTTGACTTCTGGTGAATCTGTCACCAAGAAGTTACCAGAATTCACCAAGGAGTCACCAAGGAGTCACCAGAAATTCAAAAAAAAAAAATTCTAGCATTCTGGTGATTTTTTTCTGGATAATCAGATTTGATTGTACCTATACTTGGTCAGATGAAAGTTTGGTAAGATTGTTTGAGTGTTTACGAACACATTTGACGGATCCGGACATCAATGGCCGGAAAATCTCAACACTAGGCTGAAAACAGTGAAAACTCGGTCCGAGTGATCATGCCAGGACAGGCCAGACTTGATCAGATCAAATTTTGTTACCTACAATGTCAGGCTGCGGAAGATCTCAGCAATCAGCACAGAGCTCAGGCTTGGTCCGGATCAGATAGAAGATCTGATGCGGATGATCATGTCTGATTTTACCGGCCGGTTAGATCACATTTGGGTAACTTGAGAAACCTGACAAGCGGAAAGACGTGCTTGAGAGGCCAGACAGGAGAACAGGTAAGTGAGATGACTTTGAGAAGCCAGACAGGAATGCAGACGACCTCGAGAGACTAAATGGTCGAGGGAGGAGAGGGAGGTAGGCAGGCACTAGGCAAACAACTGTGAGAGGTCAGACAGCAGGGTTCAATGACCTCGAGTGGCCAGACAGTCACAAAGACAACTATGAAAAGTCAGACGGACAGACAGACAGACGATCAGACCACCAGAGGCTACAGCTAGACAGAGACTGACAGATAAGTGAGATAGGTCAGCAGATTAGCTTCAGAGGCCAGATAGACAGGTCAATGATTGCTACTTACATACAGGGTGGAAAGAAATATCGGGTACCCCTAAGAAAGTTTTTCATTGAAAATATAGGTTGGCAACGTGAAATAGATGCATATGATTGGTGAAATGTTATCTCTCCAGTCTAACAACCAATCATGTGCTACCATTATTATCATTCACTGTGACCAACCGAAGTATTTAGCAGAAAACTTTTTTAGGGGTACCCGATATTTCTGTCCACCCTGTATTAGCCATTAGGTTAATATGAGGCCAAAAGTGCCAGAACTCCTGCAGCAATTTCTGTATTCAAAGGTCATATTTCATATTCATACTTTCAGCCCTTTCCTAAACCCGTTCCGTTCCTTTCCTTTAGTTCCCCTTCCCTTCATGCAAATGCAAATTTCAACATGTTTCTACATTTATATTTTTTGTTTGCAAAAAAATAAAAAAACGATTTTATAATTATCAAAAAAACGTTGGTAACACTGTTTATGGAACCACAAACCACGTGTCACGTGATTGGTTTGATTTGATTTGATATTGACTCTTGAGTACTCTAATACTAATACTCTTGAGTAGTGCCAAGTGTGATAGTGAATGTGAATTATAACCAGTTATAATTATTGTTCGTAATTTGAAAGGACAATGAGCAATTATTGTGAATTAGTATAGTGGAAATTCCTTGTAGAATTCTGTGATCTGTGGAACTGGAAAGTGGAAAGCTATCAAATCAGAACACAACACATGATCTAATCTATGATTAAATCCATTAGCCACGACTCCACTGTAAGTATTGATGCGTTATAGGTAATACCCAATGAGTGTACATAATTGATATCAGTAAATGAATTTGCAGTTCTTGAATGTGTCCAGTGATGAAATACTCGCGAATTCGATTCCATTTTCCTTCTCTGTTAATCGACTATCATCATCATCGCTTGATCCATCCACACTAATCCAGATATATCGTACTCATACTCAATCAACATGGCAAGTATACCCAAAGTAAGTGTTGGTAAAATTCACTTTAATCTCTATACCGACTACCGTGCCCTTTTCACATGATTAAATTGATATATTGAAGTAAACCAGATATCTACAGCAATTTACCCATAAAACTATCAACTGTTTTACACCGAAGCCGAAGCCGAACCGACAGCAAATCAATCTGCTCGCTTGTAATGGAAAGAAAATTGAAATTCTTCGTAAGTTAATATCGTATCGTGATCGTAACTGAATTGTACTCAAGTGACGCTGCTTAAATGCCGAAGGAAGGGATACGATAAGGATAATGTAAAATATTGGGGAAATGAAAAATGTCAAAAACGTTCTCGCATCTTTATATCTAAATACGAATAATTTATTCCGCAGAAATCCCACATAGTTCTACGTTTCACTAATTACTCGGTTTATCGAATTCGTCGGTCTTGGTCGCGAACAAAACACCATTAGAACAGTCATAAACGAACGTCAACAGCATTTATAACGCCTTTGTAAATTAGTAAATTAATTATTGCCTGCTACACTTGGTTCTCTTTTTAACAACCCTCGCGTATAATAAAGTTCGCCGAGTACAATAGCATCGCCATTGTTTGCGAAAGAAACAAAGTAGCCCCCTATCGACTGGTTTGCCGTCGCGAGTAATCATCTTATGATAAATATAACTTGAGAAAAAAATCTTCCTAACGAAATTTAACAAGTTGATAATTTCACGCTAAGTATTTTTTTTTCTCTTTGAATGCAAAACAAGACGAAAATAGTTTTTAAAAAAAAGAGGAAAAGTAAATTTTATATAAACTTTTTTCACAAAAATAAGTATCTGCGTAGGTCTAGGTAGTCCAAAAATATATATAAGGGCTACGGTATCAAAAGTTTGAACTTAACGTCGAGAGAAATAATTTGTACGAATACAAAGAAGGGACTTAGCAGCGAAAGAAACGAAGCCGGAAGATTGCAGTAACTGAATCACGTAAAAGAGGGATTGCAACGAAAGTTTCTCATATAGAAGAAGAAAAAAAAAGAAAATAAACGAAAAAAAAATAATAAATATAAAAAGAAGGGTAAAATACGTGTTACAGTCGAAGAGATATCCCTTTTATGAAACGAATAGTGGTGAAAAGCTGCGAAGATAATAAAACCTTATAGAGTGTGTATGACATTGACCCTTAGAGTAAACTGTTCGCTACACAGTTTCGTTTATCAGAGAACATTTCCTTAAAAATAAGCCATACGATGGAACCGGCTATAAGAATTTATTCGTTCGCAAATAACCCAACTACGACAAATAGTCCTCAACAAACCCAACAGCGCGGTATTTTTAATCGTAGACTTCCCCATCGCATATACGCTTTTCAAAATTTCTATATCCGCCGTCGAATACCTTTGTCACGCATCGGAATTAAAGATAAAATTGGCTTATCGGGTAATCGAGGAATTCATATATAGACGTGACGCAAGTACATACAATATACTCGAAAATCCCACACGCTTATTTTTTCAATACACACAGAAGCGAAAAACGCAAAAATTTCGAATAAAAAAAAGGCTTAGCTGTGCTTTAAGAAATGAATTCCAAATCTTCGGTAAACTCGATCGCTGCCTTACGCCGCCTTTAAAACCATCTCGTATTTCTACGTTCACTTTTTTCCTCTTTATTTTGTTCGCGCGATGAAAAATGTGAAGTTTTTTTTCTCATTTGAATCGACAAATTTATCGCATTTCGTAGACTGTATTCGAATGAATTGAAATGAAATTTACTTGATAAATTTACCAAGCTATTGGCTTTCGTCAATTGAAAACTCATTATTAATGTTACCGTCGATGTTATTTACGAATTTATCAACTTTCGTTGACATTTTTACATGTCATCGTCGATTATGTGTAAATAAAACCGAAGGTACAGTGTAGGTACCTACGTAAAGATTTCATATGAATAAGATCGTATATTAGGTGAAAATAAATACTCGAGTAATTTACTCACGTGGTAGCTACCTAAGCCAGTAGCTGCCGGCAAAACGTGAAAACTTTCTGAATTATTTATTAATAATCAGAGTAAACAGCGTTACATAGTGTGCCTTCTAAGAGTGCTTATGCTATCAAAGGCACGTGAATGTGAAACTAAACTAACTAAACTACAAAGTGTAGTAAAGAAGCAACCACAGCATAATGATAACGCGTACTACAGCGTAAGAGATTGATGATATTATGTCTCGGTGAAAAAATTGAAAAGATGATTCATTTTGACGATGAGGATGAAAATACACAGTATCGTATCACGTATTCTTCGTACTGTGTATGGGACGAAGGAAACAATTACCGTGTTTTTTTTTTTATTCTATAGAGATTTTTCGAAAGGGAAAGTCTTCTGCTTTAGCCTGTGTGTTCATTTATGAGCTTTTTTTGATCTTAATGTCATAAATGAAACGCCTGTTCGAAGCAAAGATCTTGAATGAGTTATGAGCACGGAGAAGCATGTGTTTTTTTTCATAACTGTGGACGCAGTTTTGAAGCAATTTTTATTTACGAGGGTCGTATGGGGACCTGAATCTCTCTGTTGGTAATTATTTCTATTTTCTGTGATATTTAAAATTTTGGGAACGTTACCTACACCCCTACACCTAATCGTATGTCACTTTTTTTTTTTTTTTACAAATTATGCAAAAATAATTTTTTGAAACTTTTTTTTTTATGTAAGAAAATGATTGAAGTTCCGCTTTTTACCAAAAAATTGCCAGTCTTGCTTCTTTTTTAAAATTGTAAAAAATTGTGGTTGTTTCAAAAACTGACAGTCGTTTTTTCAAAAAAAAAAATCAAATCAATTTTTTTAGCTTTTAAAAAATTGAAAAAAATTGTTTTTTTTTGACAAAAATTGCAAAAAATACCATTCATCTCCCTCCAAAAATCCTCAAACATTGCTACATTTTCCTGGAATTGTCAAATTCTTGCTTTTTGGGGAAAATTCTCGTTTTTTCGCCTTTAATTGTCAAGAAATTATGACTTTTATGGTAACATTAGGTGTAAATTTGGTTGCTTCACCAGAAACCAATTCAAAGAAGATTCAAAACATTTTTTGAAAATTTCCAAAAATTGAAAGTTGAGCTTTTTGATTTGAAGTTGTAAGTACATATTTTTAATGATAAAAAAAACTCTCTGCCGAAAAAAAATGCATCAAATAGGTATAGGTAAAAATTTGGAAATATGTATTTTATCACTTTTCCTCCCTCAAGGCTCAATTTTGAAAAATTTGTGAACAAAATTTAGATTTTTTTTTTCAATTTAATAATTTTTGTACTTTTGCTAAGTACTTTTGTGATATTTTACAAAATTTTATCCTCAATTATTTCAATCAAATTTTTATGTAATTTTCATCTGGGTACCTAATTCTCAAAAAAAGGTAAAAGTCGTGTATATGGCGAATTTCTCAAAGGTTTTAGCATGAAATTCGTTTGTGTTTTTTTTTGGTCCATTCAAGGATCACCCTGTGGTGTAGGATTAGGAATTAAAGAGAATTTTTGAACTAGGAACAAATAATGAGGAAAATAGGTATTAGGAAAATTCACGATTAGGAAATATTGGGATGGGTTTGGATTAGGATAAGACAAACCTACCTAACCACATAATACAAAAATGCTCTAATTTAACTAAAATTCACGAAGATAATTTCCAATCAATATTTCACCAAAGAGAAGGGGAAACTATTTACATAGTAGGTCGAACCTACATCTTACACAATCATGGTTGGAACGTATCCCAGTGTAATAAAAACTCGAATTGTAATAAAATTACGTACATTTCTAGACATTGCAAGCAAGTCGAAATAGTTGGAAATCTACTAAATCTATACCTAGATTATTCAGATTGAATCACTGTTTAAATCCTTACCTAGATCATTCAGATGAATTCTAACTACTTTACCATTAACCTAATCATTACCTTGACCATATCAATAGTAGTTCGGACTGAATCTATTCATAGATTATATCGTAGCCCTTTACTTTGAAATAAGAACCTAAATGCTGACCAACATATTGGCTAGAGGATTTCCCTCAGCCTGCCGGTAACTCGACCAGGAAACTTACTCCATTTGAATTGAAGTCCAACTAATTAGTGAAATAAGTTCATAGCAACACAAATAACACTCGCGTTACCGGAGAATTAGTTCATTTAATTAATTCAAAAAATAGTTAAACAAAATACTCGAATACAGCCATGAAATGGCAGGAAAATTTAAAGATAAAAAATTGCATACAAAAAGCGAACGCACGTTCTTAATCGAGTTGAAAAAACATACTGAAGAATAGGTAGGTATTACCTATTGTCATAATCACTCGAGTTTCCCACCATAGATTTTAACCTTGAGCCGGGCTCATTGAATTTATGTACCAAGTTTTGCCTAACTATTTCTATTTAGGCTCGTCTATAGCACATAATTTCTCCCCCTGCCAAAGAGAAAATCTGTGGAAGGGAAAACTCGAATGCAAGACTGGAAAAAATTACGTTAAACTATTGAAAAATTAACAATTAACAAAAACTATTGAAAAAACGTAACAGCTAATCTAAACTCGAGTATGATTAACAATGAAAAGGTAAAAAACAGAGAAAAAACAATAACAAAAAGAACATCATGAAAAATAGGCCATCGCCAAAGAACACATTACCCATAAATAATAATCGAGATACATATAGAATATTCACGGTAATACTAATAATACAACTCGAAATGAAAAATTCCAAAAGAAAAAACCAAAAATTAACGAAAAGGAAAAAATTTTGAATATACAACTTAATTTTTACTCGTCTTACGGATGAGATATTCTTCGACCGGGTAGAAATTATCTCGTACCTTGAAGCGATCCATCGCTCGTAAGCTTCGAAGGAGACCGATCATGCGAACTCTAGGTACCTTCTCTTTACACCTGACCGTTCTCGAATAAGGGACTGCTGGCGGTCCTCGAAGGTTGATCGAAACAGCGACAGGATCGTAAGTTTTAATCAATGGTCCGATGTCTCGCACACCTAAGATTATCGTACCACGATGAGCCTCGATTTTCTTGGTAGTTTGGAAATTGGCAACATAGCACGGAAACCAATGGACATCGTTCTTGTTGCGCTCGATACCGGGAGTTAATTTCAATGGTACGTTCACTTTTCGACGTACAACTAGCCGGAACTCGTCCTTCCATGGTACGTACACAACTTTAGGATGGCGGAGGAACTCGAAATCGAACGATACGAAGGGATCGAAATACTCAAGTGCGGCGGTGTTGATCAACGATACTTGAAGCGTAGGATCGATGATTATCTCGACATTATCATTAGCTATTTTTCCGAGAACTGTGACAAGATGTTTCATGTTGGTCTGGTTATCGTATGACCATCTCGGACGAAAAACATGTTCTCGCGGGTAAACCTCACTGCGAAAAGTCGAGCGGACCAAGTTCAAATGATTTCGCCACGTAACCGCTTCAATATCTATTCTGGGCCATTCGAAGGACTGCCGCTTATCATAGTACTCGAATCTTGGTACCACGATTTTATAGTGGACATAGGTTCCTCGGATCAAAGCATCCCATAGATTCACGGCAAGTTGTTCAAATACTCGATCGGTTGGATCCCATTGGAATATGTAAGGTTGGTAACTAGCCGGCCACTCGGTTGGTATGTACGGTCGGAGAGTACATACCGGAATATCATCGTCGTCTATTAAATCATGGCAGAAAATCTGAATACCATCGATCTCGGCATAGTTCAATCGAGGAAACTTTGCTGTGACGTACGCTGGTTGAGGTGGTGGTAATACGACAGGAGCGATAACATTTTCGACAGGAACAGCAGCGGCGGCAGGAGCTGCTTGTTGAGAAACTTCAGCTAATGGAGCTGGTTGGACCGATTCTTCGATGTTCTCGGTGACATTTTCGATCTGCATCGCTTCGCCTGCTGATTGAGTTGCCGTAGCCGAAGCTAACGTTGAACTCGAATTTGTCGAATTTGTGACGTCCTTCTCGACAGTGGCAGCAGTGACTTTAGTTGAAGTCATCGTAGAGCTCGAGTTATCCTCACTGATAAGTGACATCGATGGTCGGTTCTGCGGTGGAATTAGATCACGAAGATTAAGATCTGCCATGAGCGAATTTTGGCGTAGCGCTGATAAAATACTATCCACGGATGGATCATCCTCACTCGGTTTCGGTTGTTGAAGTGGGAAAGTCTTTGGCTCTGGAAAACGAAAACAAACTGTCTTTTTTTCGCCATTCACATCTTCTTCGTAACTGAGTTTTTTCGCTGGCGGTAGACCTTCATCGGGGCTCTTTAGCGCGCTTTTAAGAGGTGCAGGTAATCGAGTTAGCGCAACGGACAGATTTTCGTATTCAGTAGAATGCGTTACTCGAGCAGCATCACCGAAGGAAGAAATCGATAGATTACGGTTTGTCCGGTTGAGAAGGTCAGCATTATTTTCAAACACATCGTCGCTACCGCTATCGGAGATGTTGATCGGTTCTTCATCTTGCGTCAAGTCGATAGCAGGTTCACTAGAGTTCGCTGCAACTGCTTCGGGCTGTCTTTCTATGTATTCAAAACTCGAGGGTGGCAAGACCAGATCACTTTCCGAAAATGCTCGTCGAATCGTTGTTGGTTCAGGTCGTTGAACTGGAGTTGGAGACGCAGACAAGATTGGACTGACGAGTGTGTCCATTTGCTCGAATAAAAACTCGCTTAATCCCTCGATTTCGACGGCGATGGTGGACGGTAATTCATTCATTTTAGGTGTCACAGCGGGAATCAGACACCGTCGACATGGCGAAATACGATCGAGTGTAAATACAGCGACAAGATATTCCCGGATATACAATTCTACTCGCTGGATTTCGGATTCCTTCATGTGTCTCGCCAACGGTTCGGGTAGATCGAGTGCATTGACCGAAATATCGATGATCGCAGCAATCGGACAAGGAACTTTTTGTTTTTTGATGGTCAGCGTGTCTTCCTGATCGTTTCGTATTACGAACACTCGAGTATCTAGATCTTCGGCGGAAAACGGTTTTTTCAGGTTCTCTGGACTCGAGTCGACGATGGGGTGAATGTGACCTTGGCGACAGGTCGCGTACAAATCATTCTGTGAACATTTTAAAATCATACACGAAAATAGGTTAGAATATTTCTAAGAGCGACTTGAAACTTTTTACAAACTATTGAAAAATAATAACTAGAATAAATTAAAAATAAAGAGAGAAAGACATAGAAGACTAAGACGAGTAGACAAAGGCTCCTATTCTATCGGTGGTTGGACAGTATCGTCGGTAGCTGGGTTGTACTTTCGAAGATGACGGATATTTTCTCGAATAATATATCCTGGATTTTTCTCATCTTCGAGTTCGTATACGTTGATGAAAGGTTTGTCGATAACTTTATAGGGACCTTTCCATTGATGTGATAGTTTAGCAGCTACTCCTTTCTCCTTCGACGATACAGGTCTATTTTTCACAAACACTCGTTCACCAATATCAAGTATCACAGGTTTGTGAACTTTATGGAAATAATTTTGTCGACGTTCATGACTCTTTTTCTGATTTTCGAGTATTCGCTGATTTATATCGAGTGGTAGTTTTCGTTGTTTAATTATATCAACTAGCGGATCAGGTACT
The DNA here is from genome assembly GCF_950023065.1 of Planococcus citri. Taxonomy (NCBI): domain Eukaryota; kingdom Metazoa; phylum Arthropoda; class Insecta; order Hemiptera; family Pseudococcidae; genus Planococcus; species Planococcus citri. Next base: position 32,076,288 of record NC_088679.1, read on the forward strand.
AAGCGTTTACGAACTGCTTCATAAGGTATGCAACCCGTCACAGTACTTTCCGTATAGTTTAATTTACGCTCGATATCTGGTAGTATCCGACACCATGATTTTTGTTTATCGGCGATATACTTTCTCATACTCGAACCAATTGTGCTCATAACTCTTTCAGCCGGATTACTATTTGGTGTATATCTAGACGTGTATCGTATTTGGACTCCTCTTTTTAACCAAAATTTTCTCCAATAACGAGAAGTAAATTGAGGACCGTTATCACTAAGAACAATTTTAGGTAGTCCAAATTCATTAATCCAAAGAATCATTCGCTCGAGTATATTTGCAGAAGTCACGACTTTTAATGGGTATAACTTGACGAATTTGGTGAAATGGTCTTCGATCACAAATACAGTATCGACGCCAGCTGTACTGCTTGGAATTGGTCCAAAATTATCTAAACACAATATTTCATTGAAACGCTCAGAAGCGAGGGTTTGGATAGGACCATATAATCGAGTTGTTGATCGCATTGAAATTTGGCATGAAATACAATCATTCACAAATTGGCAGACTTGAGTTGTTAATCCAGGCCAATCAAAATGTCTTCGTATAATGCGAATCAATCGAGTAATTCCAACATGACCGTATTCATAATGATAGTGTTGAATTATCTCGCGTTGTAAATTTTTTGGAATAAATATTCGCCATTCTTGGTCATTATGATTCTGATAAATAACCAAGTTCAATTTTTTATCAACTCGAGTTCGTTCAGGGTATTTCTTGATGCAAGCTTGTACAATTTCATCGTCATTCTGTATAGATCGAAGTCGTCGAAATTCGGTGAATAAACATTTTGGTGTTTTGTAATCGAATAGAAAGATGGTAAAATTTTTATCGTTTTCGGTAATGTTAAAGGTGTATCTTGACAAAAAATCAGCAATCGAGTTATCTGCTCCAGCGATGTGTCGAATATCGATTCTGAAATTATCTAAATACAGCAACCATTTCATGATTCGATTAGGTAAAAGTTCATTTTTCTTGAGATATGTCACTGCGATGTTATCAGTGTACAAATGAACTTTATTCCCAGCCAAAAGATAGTAATTCTTGGCGAGAAGGTGAATAATTGCCAAAAGCTCGAGCTCCATTATTGAATAGGATTTTTCATATCCTTTCAACACTCGAGAGGTGAATGCGATAGGCATCATTAGATCTTTATCATTCTTGCGACTAGGCTGCATTACTACACCTGCGATAGCTTTCGTTGAAGCGTCAGTGTATATGTAGAATGGCTTCTCGAAGTCAGGATAGGTCAATAGTGTTTCATTCGCAAGTTCTTTTTTAAGTAATTCGAAATGTTTGATGTTTTCTTCAGTCCACACTATTGCACCCTTTCCAACTGTAGTCAATGCGTAAAGAGGAGCACACAGCACGCTGATTCTCGCCATGTATTCTCGGTAGTATTGAAACATACCGAGAAATTGCTGGAGGCTCTTTACGTCTTTTGGCAACTCGAAATTTAAGATTGGCTCAATCTTTTCGGGATCCACTTGGACACCTTCGTCGGAAAATATCATCCCAAGATATTTTATTCGAGTTTTACACCATTGGGTTTTCCGAAGATTGAGTGTCATTCCAGCAGCTTTCACCTTTTCAAGGAATATACGAATATGTTCGAGGTGTTCTTCGATCGTTCTCGAGTATATTATGACGTCATCAACATACACACCGGTGAAATCTTCGCAACCACGTAAAACCAATCGAAGTGCGTAAACAAAAGCTGCCAAACTGTCTTCGGTACCAAAACCTACAACCGTCATAACGAAAGGAATACCATCGATGGTGAATGATAGAACGCATTGTTGGTCTTCTGCTAACTTTATTTGGAGAAAGCCATTGTTGAAATCAAAAATCGTAAAATACTTCATGTCCTTAAACTTCATCCGCATATTGTTGATGTTAGGCGGTTCAGTCGAGTGTCTGTAAATGTATTCGTTTAACGGCCTTCCATCTAAACATATCCGGACTTTTCCACCTCCTTTATCAACATAGACGAGACCTAACTTATATGGTGATTGTCTTTCAACTACTTTTCCTTCTTCTTTCCACTTACGTATAATTTCATGGACACTATCTTCGTAGCGGTGTGGAATTGGTCTAGACTTACACCATATCTTATGTGGTGGGGGAAGTTTATTTCCTACAAATGCGAATCGGTGCTCATAACAATTGCACAAACCGATTCGATTCTCAAAAGGTTCATAATTATTATGTATATGTCGTCTTAACGTACCTTTGTCTTTCTTTGAAAGGTCTGTACCCTCGACTGCTTCTTCGATTTTATACAGCAACTCGGTACAGATGACATACGATGGATTTTCGCTGATTGAAAATATCTCTTCTGGTTTCGTCGACATTATATACTGGACCTCTTTTAATGGATATTGCTTTGGATCTCTTTTTAACTCGAAGTTCATAGTGTTTTTGGCAGAATCTTTGTAGTGTATCTTGAATGTTTTATTCTGGAGGGATGTAACTGTTGGATCTGTCAACTCGATGTAATTCTTGGAAGTATGAATTACTAACTCGAATGAACGCATCAGATTTCGACCCAAAATCAGCGGTGTATTCAGGTCTTTGACGATGAATGCCTGAATATTAAATACACTCTTGCTCGGTTTTTGTGTCGGAAAACTCATCGGTATGTAAGCCATTTTCGTGATTTTTGGATGAGCTTTGGTTGCAGCTAGCGAAAACTTTTGTCCCATACCGTCAGCTTTTACTTCACTTTTCTTCAGTTCTGGGTACGCTGCAACGATTCGTTCATAAACACTCTCATTCATGAGAACATGAGAGCAACCATTGTCAATAAGTGCATCGACATCGATTTTACCGAACTGGACTGTTATTTTCGGCGATACGTCTTTATTTGTGTATTCGATGTCGACTGGATCGAGTACATCGAGGATGCTGTGGTTTAGATTGAATACCACTGGCTCATCTGATTTACCATACATACTATCGAGTTTTTCATCTTTTTTCGTATTCTTATATGGTTGTGTTTTAAAAATATTGATTCCACAATATTTCTTGAAAAAGCTACACATATCGTACTCGAGTTTATTTAAATTGAGAATTTCCCAACTTGCGTAATCTGGTTTCGATCCATGAGATATTCCACCAGGCTTGTATAATTCTTTCTTGATATCGTAAAGAATTGCGCCATCAGATGTGTATTTGAACCATTTCTTCTCAGTTGGAACAAGCTCATTTCGTTTGACAAATGGAGAAAACGCATTCCAAAAAAGACAACCGTCTTGCTTCGTTGCAGTGAAATAAATTTTTTCATTCACTTCTTCTAAATTTTTCCAATAATCGAGACTTATATTTGGAAAATTTACAGGAGCAATCAGAGCGAAAACGATATGTTTAATACGATACATGTCTCGTAATGTAATGACCAATTTCTGCAACTCGTTCTGGAACTGTGAACTATCGAAATTCTTTAACATCGATTCTTGCAATCCAAGATGAATTAATGCATGTTCAGTTCCAAAAGGTATATCGAATGTGTTTTCTTCGAACATTTGATTCACCTTTTTTACAGTCAAAGTGTCACGAACTAATGGGAATTGAGTGTGGTCAGCGATATTTTTATGTTCGTGAAATCGAAGAAATTTGTACATAACGTTACTCCCGATATATGCGATTCCATCACAGAAAAGATACATTTTCTCTTTATTCGGAATCTCAGGAACTACCGGAGGAATAACTGGAGCTTCTTTATTGTGTATTATATTAGCTTCAAAGGTCGGCTGATCGGAATTAGAGGTAACACTGCGACCTTCGGTGTTACCTAATTCAAGTTTAAATCTTCGAGTGGAATGGAAATATCGCAAGCGGAAAATTCTTCAAGATTCGGTGGATTTTTTGGATCATATTTCTGTAGATTATGGTCCATATCGATATAATGAACTGTTAGACCCGGTTCGTTGAAGTCAATCTCATTTACACTTGCTACTTTGGTAAATTGAGCTTTTCCACCTCTGTCAAAACGTTTTAGAATTTGACCTTTATCGAATTTTGTAAACGGATTTCCTTTCTTCGGTGGAGGATTTGATCGATTTTCACCGGAACTATTGCTTCTACTCGAGTTGGAATCATTTTTTGAACTTGATGAAGATTTCGATGATGAAGATGATTTCACTTTATCCATCAAAGGTTTCGCAACTTGGTTATAGTACGATTTGGCATTCACACTTCGCTTCTTAGTTATTCCTGAGTTTTCCATTTCAGCAATCGCTTCAATAATCATTTCGATCGTATCGGTAGGCTCAGTTTCTTTGAAAACTTCACGATATTCTTTACCAATTTTATCGGTTAAAACTTGAGAAACCCATTTTGGCGTAACGGAAGTATTCCATCTCATTCTTCTCAACCAAAAGGTACAGAAATCGACTACACTTTGATGCTCATTTTTTACTTCATTCTTGAATTCTTCGATGTCAAGTTGATGGTTCATTATGGTAGAAAACTGTTTAACCAATTTTATCGCGTTCAAATGCCAAGGTTCGTCGATCTGCAACGCCTTTTTATAATTGATCAGCTCGGTATGCTCGAGAAAATAGTCAAGACAGAGATTGTATTCTTGATTTGTTTTTACTAATTGGCGGATTTCGTTTTCAAATTCGATGAGAAATTCTTCGACAGTTCGGTAATCGTCACTAGCTTTCCATTTCGTAACTCGAGCTCCTTCGCAGATTTGCTTTACGTTTTTCTTACTGCCAGAATTGTCAACACTCGAAAATTGTACCGGAGAAATTACTAGCAACGAACGGCAATCTTCAATCGGAAAAACTAGCTGTTCATTTTTTGCTTTTAGATTAAAATGTCGTTGAGGTATTGTTAAACACGATGGCTGAGGAACAAAATCACGATTTCCGTCACCTCCACCGCGACTTTGTCTTGCGTGTATAGCGAATTGCTTGGCAATATTTTCCGATAATGTTTCGTTATTTATTTCGATAACGTCCATTAACAAAGCAGCAGATACTCCGCTTGTACCTTGAGTTGCTCCTTCTGAAGTTGAAGCAGTGGTAGCATTAGCGAGAGACATTCGTTTTGTAACTTTCGATTGTAGCTCTTCATTCTTCTTTTTAATCGCGGCATTTTCGGCTAACAATCGTTCGTAATCAGCTTGAGAGAATGACATTGTTGGAGATGATTGATCGTCGTCGAAAACGTCAAATTCTTCAGTTGGAATCTCAACTTTAATACCAGCAACGTCGTCGTCTGTTGAATCGAAAGTTTTTGGAACTTTCGAACGAAAACGAGATTCTTTGAAGAAACCTTCTGGAAATCGAGGTGATCGTAGATAATACAACGGAGTTGGTCGAAAAAGTTTAGCTCGTCGACGTTCTTTTTTCTCTTCTGGATCTAACTCGAGTTCTGAAGATGAATCGGAATCGAAATGATCGAATTGTCGTGATGTCTCGTTTAATCGATCTCGTACACCGCTTAACTCGTTATCGATCGAATCGTCAGCTTCTTGATCAGAATTGTCGAAATCAATCAAATCGTCGAGAGAAATTTCGAGTGCAATGTTACTGCTATCGATAAAACTAATAACAGCTGGATCGTGAAAATGAGCACTCGCAGAAGACTCGTTGAGTTCAATATCTGGTTCGTTTGAATTATTCACTGTGAATAAGTTTGATTAATAAACACTCGAGTTACCATGTGGCAATGTTGAGTCAGCATTATGGTCCCTAACTGTCTAAAAAATCCCTAACTAAGGATCCCTAGATTCCCTACAGACCAAGGTAATGATCTTACAAGTAACACAAATAACACTAAATCGCTCGAAAACATTTGACTATGCATGAGAAAACCAAAGAAGAGTACATACCCACGCAGGCGCCAGGTTGCGAAATACAACCAATTTTGGCATGTCAAATATTTTTGAAAACGAGACACAATACAAACAAGAAGAATCAAATCAAAAAGTAAACAAAATAACTAGATCTAATTTTACCTCAAAAGATGCCATAATCGTAAATACAGAAACGAGAAAATAATACTCCAATAATATAATCAGCTACGTATTCGGCTGGAACTTTCAAAACAATCGAATCGACAAGCTCGCGAATTACTCGAACTTCACTTCACTAGCGAATTCATTAATTAATTAAATCAAAAGTTCGAAACAGAGATCGCAACAATCGAATCAATTTAGCAAAAAGTAAAAAAAAATACCGCACTAAAAAACCATACGCAAACGCAAATTACTCGAGAGAGATGTTTACAGTACGAAAGAAAAGATAATACTCAAACCGAATGCGTTTTTAGATTGCGATCGTAGACTCGACTAGAGAGATAAGAGAATAACAAAATGGCGATTTACAAGCATAATACAATAGCGACTAAAACTACGTACGATTCCTAGAAATTTTGTTCAGCCCGATGCTGATTCTTCTACACTAACACAAACACATATCTTTTTGTATTTTTATTAATTTTCTTAGAAAAACACGCATCTTAATTCTAAAGGCATAAGCTGAATATGTGGATATTCAGACATATGCGGGAAAGGGGGAAGGAAATTTAGCGGCCTTTATCAAAAACCTATCCTAGCCGAAGCTTTACATAGTACCATTCGTAAAACTAGTTACAACATGTTTTATTATATGTGAATAATATACTCGATCATTTTTCTGGTACACGGAGGTCTTGATGTAATTACTCGATGTCGTTATCTCGTTGATGATGGTACATTTTATTACATGTACAATACCAGAACGACTAGTACAATTCGAAGCTGGTTTCTTCGTGTCTAAAATATGCTTTCTAACAAACATTTCCCTAAGTGAAGTAGGTACCTACTACCTATTCGATACCTACCCACAGGCGGACCGTACTTCTCATCAGGCGAAAGCATAGCACAAAAGATAACGCGCTCGAGTTATTATTCTAACGGCCATATAATATTGATTGAAAGAAATCTTCGTGCCGAACATGAAACACATGTTGAAAATGGAATTTTGACACAAAATTTTCTGAAGATGAATTTTGAATAATTAATACCTAAACTCATTAAGCCCTAGCCCCACGTTGGGCGCCAATTTTTATATTATGTGGTGTAGGATTAGGAATTAAAGAGAATTTTTGAACTAGGAACAAATAATGAGGAAAATAGGTATTAGGAAAATTCACGATTAGGAAATATTGGGATGGGTTTGGATTAGGATAAGACAAACCTACCTAACCACATAATACAAAAATGCTCTAATTTAACTAAAATTCACGAAGATAATTTCCAATCAATATTTCACCAAAGAGAAGGGGAAACTATTTACATAGTAGGTCGAACCTACATCTTACACAATCATGGTTGGAACGTATCCCAGTGTAATAAAAACTCGAATTGTAATAAAATTACGTACATTTCTAGACATTGCAAGCAAGTCGAAATAGTTGGAAATCTACTAAATCTATACCTAGATTATTCAGATTGAATCACTGTTTAAATCCTTACCTAGATCATTCAGATGAATTCTAACTACTTTACCATTAACCTAATCATTACCTTGACCATATCAATAGTAGTTCGGACTGAATCTATTCATAGATTATATCGTAGCCCTTTACTTTGAAATAAGAACCTAAATGCTGACCAACATATTGGCTAGAGGATTTCCCTCAGCCTGCCGGTAACTCGACCAGGAAACTTACTCCATTTGAATTGAAGTCCAACTAATTAGTGAAATAAGTTCATAGCAACACAAATAACACTCGCGTTACCGGAGAATTAGTTCATTTAATTAATTCAAAAAATAGTTAAACAAAATACTCGAATACAGCCATGAAATGGCAGGAAAATTTAAAGATAAAAAATTGCATACAAAAAGCGAACGCACGTTCTTAATCGAGTTGAAAAAACATACTGAAGAATAGGTAGGTATTACCTATTGTCATAATCACTCGAGTTTCCCACCATAGATTTTAACCTTGAGCCGGGCTCATTGAATTTATGTACCAAGTTTTGCCTAACTATTTCTATTTAGGCTCGTCTATAGCACAACCCCCCACACATTACGCATATGGTATTGAGATTTTTAGTCCTCCCTTTCATTGGTGTACATTCGATTTTGTACCCCAAATGTCCTTCGACTTGGCTGTCACACGCCATGTTTTTGAAAATAAATGTTATAAAGTGTCATGAACTTCATTTTTTTGGGGAAAAATTGACACATTCTCATTATCATAAAACACGAAGGTCCATTATTGTGCAAATTGGAATTGCAATAAGTCCATAGGAAGCTCACATTTCACATTTGAAAACTGTCACGCACTTTTTGCGCAAATTTTAGAGCAATTTTCAAATTATTTTTGGTAGCTTCCCAATCCAACATTTTTTTCTGGTGAGTGGCTGCACTGGTTCACTGTTCTCATAAAAATGTTACCCCACAACGTTATTTTCAAAACCTACGCAATGGCTCGTTCTGATCATACTTATCTCTGAAAATTTGATATTTAGAAAAATCGGTGTCTTTCGGCTTGCCTTTTTATTTACCCTGGTGAACCCGCCAAAAACGATAGTAATTGAGAAAGGGAAGTTATTCTACATGATAAGTACACATTTATTTCGTGATTAAAATCGAATAATGTCCAGTAAGTAAGGCTAGACACGAAAAAACGTTTGACATTATCCTTCGGCTTGTCCAGCGCCCATTTGTCCTTCGACTTGGCCAAATTTCAGACAGCTGTACTTTTATCGCGCTATAGTCGAGATATTACACGATAATACAAGCAAAATTTGACATTTTCTCCCTCCCCACGCCTCACTTCTACCCCTTCCAAAAAAATAAGTCCAGATTCGAACTCTGCGGCCTGAAAAACATAAATCGACATATTACACGATAATATAAGCAAAATTTGACATTTTCCCCCTCCCCACGCCTCACCCTCCGCCTCTACTTAAAAAATAACTCCAGATTCGAATTCTACGACCTCGAAAACATATCAATCGACATATTACACATCGATGAGGGTCGAATCCTAATTTTCGCCGTTTTAGGAGGTTCAGGGCTCACAGGGGGGGGGGATTGAATTGAGGCCAACACTAGAAAAGGGATCTGGGACACCTATAATTATAAATGATTCCAATTTTGATTTTTTTGAGAATTACCCAACTATTGAATGTAATTCTGATTAGTAAGTTTTTTTGGGCAATTATGTACAATTTTTTAGATTAATTTTGTCGTATTTTGTCAATTTTGTTTCTATTTTCAACAATTAATTCTGCGTGACTTTTGCAACTTTTGCGGTTAGCTAAATTTCTAGTTACTTACCAGTTATGCTGATATTTTGTATACCTATTTGAATTTTAATAATATTTGACAGTATTTCACCACTATTTCAACAATTTTTCAAGCAAATTTCATCCATTTTAAACCGAAGTTTATGAATGATCGCAATGAATTTCCAACGTTCTAAAAACTTATGCCTATCTAGGTACCTATTGTGAATCGTATAATGGCCTACTTATCGCCCCAATGGATTTTCTCGGTGTAAAATTATTTTTCAGAGTTCCAAAATTATCCGCCTCTTTCATTTTGTATTCCTTAGTAATCTTTGTGTTAATTATGATTACAGAATACTCAGTACCTGCTCACATTTCAATTTTTCAATGAAATTGGAAAAAATTTCGTCACGGATTGTGATTAATAGTCAAAAACAATTCAGTGCAGCTCCAGCTTGAAACTCAGTTGATTTCAATATTTCTAGTCAAGTGGAACCTCACTTATGATAATCATTCAGTGGTACGTAACAATTCTGCATTAATTGATCCCTTTTGATATATACGAGTAATCAGGGCTGTATCGAAGGAGGGCAGGGGGAGCTTCCCTGCCTAGGCGTCCGGAAAATGGCGATTTCGACTCGTCAGCTGGCAAAACGCTCCTAACTGGGGGAAAAAAATGAAAATTTTGATAATTTCAACTTAAATTCCAACATGAATAGTTGCCAACTGGATTTTGAAATACCAACTGAAAAAATTCAAAGATTTTTCCAAATAATTTCGCGTCCTCGCGTATTTTTACCAATCTCAACTTGTCCTAGATACTTTTTTACACCATTTCACCACATATAGTTACGTACGTAACAAACACGTACATGATTCGCCGTATGGACGACTAGAAATACTCGTGATCTATTGTGGTGCATGTGCATTCAATCACCAGTAACCTGCACTGGTACGTGACTAATACAATAGTTCAGAAAAGTCAACGTCCACCAAAAGCCACCGCTTCTTTTTATTTTTTTGAATTCTAGAAATGCTGGCGCCGATACAGTCTACATACCTAATGGTAAAAAATGGTTTTAAGGGTGCTGCCTTTGAAAATGAGACATTTAGGTATAATAAAACTTTTTACACGACTCACTTTTGTTTTTTTTTTGCCTCTAACTTATAAAAAAATATAGACCTGTGCACAAACCCTGGTGAAAATAGTACCATTCAGTTGTTATCCTTCGACATACTTAATCTTTATTACTTGATCATGAATCAATCATGAAGACTACTAATATTAAAATGAAAAGTACATGTGCATTTTTAAAATTTTCTGTGTAGGTCTGTAATCACACCAGCAACAGTGGAATCTTCTGATTCGATTTCAGAATTTCGAACTCGTAATTATATTCCGAGACTGAAATATTCATATTCACATCGGAGTAAGTTTTTTCCAATTCAGAATTATTTATATTTATCACTCTTTTACTCGCAGCGTAGCCTAGGTATTCTCTCATTATAGAGACCATTAGCTCCTTAATTTTTACGGAAGATTTTATTTCGTAGGTTACTAACGTTATTATAGTCAACATGCTGAAATTTCGTGATAGAAGTACGCTTTTTCTTTGTTGATGTTTTGTTTTGCCCCGTTTCGAGTGTTTACATTTCTCTTCTTAATCTCAATTCTATTTAAAAGACAATGGGTACTTGCGCTTGGTATTTCAGATTTTTATTCAATTTCAAGTGCATTGTTGATTCGAAAAAATTTTGATTAAATTGCAATTTCTTTATCAAAACCTAACGAAAGAGTCATCCAGTTTTATCACAATATTGTCGAAGGTTTAAGGTTTTACAATACTTTATAGTTTTGATAACACTCGAATATCTACTTTCGATATTTTTAAACAATCTGAATGAAATAAACTCTTATAACAAATAACTCACAAGGAAGAGAACTGCACAATGAACTCAAGAATTTTAAAAACACTAACCAAAAAAAACACACAAATCTGAATCGAGGATAGTCTTCGGGAAGTGCCAATGAATAAACCATATTTATGAAGTAAAAAACTCGTATTTTTACAACGCAAATAAATTATATTTGAAAGTAATAGCTAACGTAAATTTGAATAATAATAGCAACAGGAAGATTAACACGTGCCATAGCACTAGATCTTTTGTGCATTGAAATGAAAAAGTATACCATTATCACGATTCTATAAATCATCTGCATAAAGCTCACAAAAAGCTAAACTTAGCCTATTTAAATATTCCAACGTGTGAGTATGTAAGATAATTCATAGAGTTAGAGAAGAAGAAAAAAATCAACTCCCAGAATAACTTGTTGCTCATTTAATCAGAATTATGTCATCGTAAACAGTACCTATATGAAATAAGATGTAGCTTGTCTTGTATGTAATTTAATAACCGAGAATCAATTAGGTATTATGTAGCCTATTTTGCTTATCTTGAGGAAATTTACATTCGATACTTTGGATATTGAAACGCAGCATAATCCATTGGTACGAGTACTTCGCGACTCGACGAATCGACTATTATATGGGATAGTTGTGCATATACAGAAGTTGCAGAATAAGCCGATTATTACATACAGTCGTCATCGTCGTCGTCTTGTGTCGTGAGAACAAAAATACACGTATTCTTCATAACTCATGTCGTTATCGTCTTGACCATTTCCATTTATCGACTATCGAGTCCTAAGGACAATAAACATTGATTTTCTCACTCGTGTTTATGCCACGACGTGCAACAACCAAACGAACACTTTTAATTTCATATTTTTCTACGAGGTTTATGGCTCGAATGTACGTATCCGCAGCTCTCAAACCAAACCCCACGAACAACCAATCGTAAAGTAAAATTTTCATTTTCTTCAAGTAGCTATAGTCAAGACAAACAGAGTGTTTTGTGGTAAAGTGTTAAAAGCGTAAAACCGGTTGAATCTGGACGGTATTTACATAACTAATGGTGCCCTTTTCAAGAGATCACTTCTACTAACGAATTCCCAATAATCGAAATCTTCTTTACGTAGCCTATAAGAAGATTGTTGGTATCGTTTTAGTAGGAAAAAAAATATATAGAAAAATATGTACTGGTAAGTAGAGGTATACTCCCAAGTTGTAATTTTTCATACGACATAAAATAAGTGAACGCGTTATACGATACGTCGAATGATAAACTGCCGTCCGTTGGTTAATGCATTGCACTCGGAATACAATAAAAGTGCCAGCGCAACAGCTAACGAGGGAAAACTATAAATTTTTGGGGGTTGATACCCCGAGATTGTGGCAAGTTTAAGCGTACTTTACTAGACAAGGGTACTGTACAGTTCTTATGGCGCCAAAGTATTTTTCGCGAATGTCTGTTACTATGACAACCTTTACACATGTATATAGTTTCAGCATCGTCAATCGTGACGTTAGATTATCGTCGGTGTCCTATGAAGGCTGCTACGAATATGAAATTAATAAAAAATATTGTCGTGTAAAATTTAATTTCATTATTTTTCGTCGATGTTAATTAAGATAATGGGGTAATTACATTAGATGTATCAACCAGGGTATTGGATTAATGTATAGGATGCTGGATCTTGAAACTTAACGAAGTTGCTTGGAAAGATTTAGAAATTATTTTTTGAAATATTGCACTTAGGTCGGCGTCCTCATTATGAAAATTGTTCAAAATGGGTACTTACTGAAAATTTTGTACAAAGTTGAAAATGAGGTTATATTTTTGAAAACTTTGAAATGCTAGAGACCTTGTATAAAATGTTGAGAAAAATGTGATGATTTTATAATTAACTCGACTGTCTAAGAATTTGGAAGGTACCTACCTGGGTTTCGCGGTATACATCGTCTGTTATAGTTTTTTGTGAGGTATTTTACTTTAAAATCACACAGGGTTATTTTTTTTTGAGAATTTTAGTATTTTGAGCAATTTTTATATGAAGCATACGTTTCCAAACGACACGAAGTCCAAAAACATATTGATAAGAAATTCATGGTACTTACAAATTAGTACAGTTTGGAAACGTAGAAACGGCCTAAATTGGCTGATTTTTTGATATGTTGTAGCCAAGGCCCTTGGGCACGACATATCAAAAAATCAGCCATTTTGGGCCTCGAATTTATGCTAGATGGGGATGGCGTTGCAACCTCAGAAACCTTGAAAATGGACTTACAATAGTGTCGTTTGGAAACGTATGCTTCATATAAAATGTCAGTAATAGGGCATTTAAAAGTGACGTCACACCCGTCTGATAATCGAAGTGGTGTGCAAACGATGCGAAATGTACTAGGTATTGTGCTCGCTGTTTAAACTAAAATTACTCAAAATTTTCAACGAACACATTGATATTTTAATACAGCAAAATGTTCGTAGTTTTATCCTCTTTAAATTAATTTTTTCCCGAAAGCTCTACCTTTTACCGTTCAAAAGTTTTCGTAGTTTAAAGTTGAGAAAACAAGGCTAAAACCAGCTGCGGGCGGCAAGTATTGAACTTTGAACTAAAATTACTCAAAATTTTCATCGAACACATAAGTATTTTAATACGGTAAAATGTTCGTAGTTTTATTCTCTTTAATTTGATTCTTTCCCGAAAGCTCTACCCTTGACCGTTCAAAAGTTCTTGCAGGTCAAAGTTGCCAAAAGAGTTCATTACTTGCCGTCCGCAGCTGGTTTTTGCCTTGTTTTCGCAACTTTTAACTTCAAGAACTTTTGAACGGTAAAAGGTAGAGCTTTCGGGAAAAAATCAATGTAAAGAGGATAAAACTACGAACATTTTGCAGTATTGAAATATCAATCTGTTCGTTGAACATTTTGAGTAATTTTAGTAAACAGCGAGCACAATACGATTCTCCATTCAGTACTGTATATTATTCGACTTGGTTTACACACCAGTTCGTTATCACGTGACTTGGATGACGTAGTTTGAAATGCCCTATACTTAAATAACTATTTTTTAATAAATTTTGATTTTGTGCGAATTTTTCGTATTTTTTGGAAACTTCAAACTTGTATCATTTTTTTCTCGAATTTATTGAAATTTTTTGTAATTTTTCAATTTAGGTAGCCTACTTAATGCTATTTTATCAACTCATACGTAATTCTCTGAATTTAACAAATTTTCAACACGTATTGCTTGAATTTGTAGTAATTTTTCTGACGATATTTTTAGCGATTTTTGTAATTAAAAAAATTTATATTATTTTATTTTATTTACCTTCCAGTGATTTTCAACCTTTTTCGCAGTTGATATAAAACATTTTTTCTGGCATATATTTCAAGTGCAGTTTTTCCTTTTTTTTTTTATGAATGGCAAATTAAAAACCAAAATTTTCGTTGCACTTGGGAAAATGTTCCAAATTGATGGGTGACCTGTATTTAAAAAACAAAAAAAAAACAAAAAAAACAACAACATTGGAATAAAACAATTAATTTTTTTTACTTCATTTATTTTTCAATTTGTATTACATTATCGTAATTTTTTGGGCAGTCGTGGTTTCAAAGATGTCTTTTGCAATTTTCTTGGCAAAATTTGTCAAATTTTACTGAAATTTCATCAAGTTTCGATAATTTTTAGTCACTTTAATGATTTTTTAAATGTGTTTGCATCATTTTAATGTGTTTTTCAATTTTTCTTCATAGATTTCAACGATTTTTGTCTGCTAATTCTTATAATTTTTTTTCAAATGTTTTTTTTTGGTAACTTACAGTGGCTCTGATGCTCTTTTTCAATGCTTTTTATATCATTTTAACACGTTTAGATTTTGAAAAGTATCTTATGCATTTTTGGAAAATTTCGGAGAAACCGCATCACTTTTTGGTAATTAATTCAGAGATTTCAATGTTTTTTTTTGGGGGGGGGGAATTTTACCAAAAGTTCATCAGTTTTTTGGTAATTTGCAGTGATTTTGACATATACATTTTTTTTAATGTTTATGGATCATTTTCCAATCTATGTATTTAATCCAACAATTTTCCATGAATCTATTTTTAGAGATGGATTCCTCCGACCCCAACAGATTTAGAAAGGGAGGGGGTACAAACCCCTTGAAGGGATAGAACATCGTTGGAGCAAGTTAGAGCACCCAGTTCGGTGTTTGAGCTCTGTCCTCTCCTCCCACCACATTTTTGATAAAATCCTTTGGTAAGGCTGGTGAAATGAAACCTCATATCTCCAGGAAGAAAAGTTACATGAGGCTGTTACTATAATCCAGGATCGAGCCTTGAACAAATGGAACAAAATGTGGTTGAAGTCACAGCACGCACGACTATGGACCAGAAAACTTTACTATTCATCTCCATGGCAGAAATAAAGAATGTGGATCTAGGTGAGAGGCTGGACAGGTAGGTCAGTGATCTCGAGGGGCTTGATAGGCAAAAAACCAACCTTGAGAGGCCAGAGAGATGGGCCAGTGACCTTAAGAGGTCAGACAAAACAGAAAGACAACCTTGGGATACTATGCTGACAGGTCAATAATCTTAAGAGGCCAGACAAGACAGGCAGACAGACGACCTTGGGAAGCGAGACCGGACATGTAGGTCAGTGACCGTAAGGTCCGACGACTTTCACCTTCAGAGGTCAAACAGACGGGTCAATGACCTGAAAAGACCAACCAGATGCACAGATAGACTGACGACCGACTTTACGAAGCCAGACAGACACACAGACAACCTCGAGTGGTCAGACAGGCAGACAGATAATCTTGGGTGGCCATCCTGGCGGGTCAATGACCTTAAGAGGTCGGACAGGCACCCGTGAGACGCTAGATAGGTGGCTCATTAACTTTAGGGTCCAAATACTCGGGTCAATGACCTAAATATGTCAGACAGACATACAGACCCACCGACAACCTTGAAAGACTAGACAGGCAGATCAATAATGACCTCGAGAGGCCAAAAAGCAGGGGTTGAAACTGTTAAAAAACCAAATATAAATCTGTTTTGAGCAAAACTCAAAACAAAAAATGAAAAATATGTGATCAAAACCAATTAGGTAACCAAAAACCAAATATAAAAAATTTAAAATTTAAATCATCAAAATATGTGTAATGTTTTGACTTTTATGCATTACATAATTGACTAGTAGAAATGAATACAAATACAATAATTTAATAATACTAATACTACCTAGAATTAGGCAGCATAATGCGATAATTGGCATAAAAAACCCTGAAAACTGAAACCAAAAACCCAAAACCAAATGTACCAAAAAACTATAACCCAAAAACCAATTGTGTACGTGAAAATAAAAAGGTCCCACTTTTGAGGGTACAGTTTAGGAGTTACAGCCGTTTTTAGGTAGAAAAGTCAAATTGTGCATATTTGGGATTGTTAACGTTTCTGATGGAGTTAACCCTGCTCTTTCGAATGCCAGCGAATGCCGCAAACCGCAAGTCGATCTGATGTTGTGTTCGTGTTCCACGAAACGAAATGTGAACAATGAACACTCTCCTTCCCCACCATTACACAGCCAGGGTAATACTCGCGCATGCGCCAGTGATACCACTCTAGCTTCGCTTTACACTACGTTGCCAAGCAACATGACTGGTTGTATGTGTGAGACAGCTGTTTATCATGTGATAGGAGCTGTTTGTTGCTTTCTTCATGTTAAAATGGAATTATACGACCTTGAAGAGAAAACATTTCAAATTTGGGAAACAATTTTTAGTTTTATTTTTTTATTGTTTCATTAAAATTGATCTGTAGACGAAAAGAAGCGTCCAAAAAAAATTTCATGTAAACAAAGTTGTAGAGAATTAAATTTCCAATCGACGTAATGTCGTTAGTTTTTTTCTAGAATGCTTACTTTTTGAATTATTCTCGAAAAACTAAAATTTTATGATTACGCAAATTTAATTTTTTTTGCAGTTTTTGATTTCTACTTTGAAGACCCGTTGATGATTGCTCATTTGGTTAAATACACCAAGAAACATTATTTTGAAGTATATTCAGGCCAACGGGGATCATTTCGAGCACCTACTGTAAAAATTTTCACGCTGTAATTGAATTACAAGTTGAATTTTGTAAAAAAAAAAAATTTAAAAATTTCAGTTTTTTGCAAAAACTTCAAAAATTGTTTCTTTAAAATTGATCTGGAGGCGAAAGGAAGCGTCCAAAAAAAATTTCATGTAAACAAAGTTGTAGAGAATTAAATTTCCAATCGACATAATGTCGTTAGTTTTTTTCTAGAATGCTTACTTTTTGAATTATTCTCGAAAAACTAAAATTTTATGATTGGTAAATTAAATTTTTTGGTAGTTTTTGATTTCTACTTTGCAGACCCCTTGATGATCGCTCATGTGGTGAAATACACCAAGATACATTATTTTGAAGTATATTCAGGCCAACGGTGACCATTTCAAGCACGTACTGTAAAAATTTTCGAGTAAAAATTGAAATTAAAAAAAAAAAAACATCAAAAATTTTTTGGTTTTTACAAAAACTTTGAACCCGTTTTTCTCAAAATGGGGTTTTTTGAAAGTTCAACTTCAAATGCGTCTTTCTCAGCGATTTATGGACTTGGGAGGCTCCTTGAGGTCTCAAATGATTGGAAATTTTATCTAGTATTAGGAACTGGTCTTAACTCAATACCTCAAAAGTGGGACCTAATTAATTTCACGTACACAATTATTAAAAGGTGAAAACTGAACTGAAACCAAAAACCAAAAATCAATTTATTTCAGTTTTCAACCCCTGCCAAAAAGGCAGATAGATGACCTTCACAGACATTTCTGAAAAAATACCTCATTAGCTGAATATAGTAGAATTTAATTTTAATCTTTTCTCGTTTTTTAGCATTTCTAGACGGTTTTAAGTTCTTTTTTTCTTCAAAAATGAAGCCATTTTTATTTCAATGAATAAAAAATGGCGAAATAAGCAATAAAATTTGATACTAGATTTAACACTTTCTAAAATTTTTCTGGTTTGAACATATACAGGGTGCCCAGAAATATCGAGTACCCCTAAAAAAGTTTTCTATTAAAATACTTGGGTTGGTCACAGTGAATGATAATAATGATAGCACATGATTGGTTGTTGGACTGGAGAGATAACATTCCACCAATCATATGCATCTATTTCACGTTGCCAACCTATATTTTTAATGAAAAACTTTCTTAGGGGTACTCGATATTTCTGGGCACCCTGTACCTATACCTACCTATATTTATTTGTATTTATGAAAGTATGTAGTAGGATTTTTTATTTGTTTCAAGCTAAATAACGTTTAGCAAAATGCTTATACGTTACAAACAATTTTCATTATGCTATAGTCGTATAGTTTACTTAACCCAAATCCCTATTTAATATCCCATAAGTACCTATAGCTAATACGTATCAAGCTATTTAAATCAAACCGAAACTTATACTCTCGGAATTCTACCGTTGACTTTATACAGGCGAATAACCTCTTCATTAAAATTTATAATCGTCGTCGCAGACGTAGACATAGGCCTTTGAAAGTATAAATTCGCTCAAAGGCATTTATACACTTGTTGCAGGCCAGCGCGCGCATTTCCAACATAAATTACCCAAACAATGTCTGCATTATAGCGAAATAATAAACAAGGGAATGGCAAAATTCCCTCGAGAATTTGTCGTCGATAAAATGTTTAGGTAAATCAAACACTTTATACACTTGCCTCGCTCTACCTTCTTGCTCGTTGAATTATTCGTAGGCAAATATACACGCGGTCAATGGGGTAGCGGAATTTTTCCGTTTGGTTTGGTGGGTAGCTTTTTCGTTCGAGTGACTGAGTGTTTTCTGTTTTTCTCGTCCTACTCAGTTCCAATGAAGTGCCAGTTAAAACATTCGATCGGTATAAATAAATTAAGACCTATTATTTAACTTTGGCCTTTTCTTGGAATATCAGCCTTAGTTGCTATACTATCAAAAGTGAACGATGTGACGCTGCAGGAAGTTAATTTAAAAAACGTTAAGAGTCCTTGGCATAAAGATATACGAGTTGGTATCTGTTTTCCTTATCGCGTAGAAAAATTTCATCAAAGATGAAATTCGAATGATGTCAGCCGAATTCGAATCTATACTGCCTACTCTTGTACCTATTTTAGGTTCAGGTTTTTTCTGCTGTCATTTCTTGGGAATCTGCTCTACTGGCCAGAATGTCGATTAATATTTGCCGATGGTGTAATCTGATTTGAAACTTTTTTCGATAAAATTAATACGAAGCAAATACGAAGACTCGACTTGGAGATAACGATTGAATTTCGCTGGAAAAAACAACCAATCTATTTTTTATATCAATTCAATAGATACTGCCGATATCATACCCACCATTTCCAAAACTGCATCTCTGAACAATTTTAGGCAAATACTCATTGCAACGAATCATCGTTGAATTCCAATTCCATTTTATAATTTAATTCTTTAAATATCTTTTTTAAAAAAAAGCTCCGGTACAGAGAATACGAGAATAAAAAAGAAAGCTTTCGCCGTAACAGGTTTTTGCATTTTATAAAAGAATCTAATTTTGAAAAATTTATCAAGGGTTAGTGTAATCGGGCATAAACCCTTGTTTATTTTAGGGTGAAATTCGAGATTGATATTTCAAAATAAAACGCTCGTTAACTAAACTGTATTCGGGAAAAGTTATTCGTCACTGTTGCCGTCTTACTCGCTAAAGCAAACTTCTGCCTTTGCCAATGTTTATGTTCGTAACGGCGGCCTTTCGCGCCGGCGACATTTATTTTAAAAACCATACCGTCACTCGTACACTGATTCATCATCTTTTGCAGGAAATGCCTACATCAGAGAGATACGAGTGGTGGCTTTTACAAATAACCATCAACGTTCGTTCGGAAATATGTTACCCTACGATTTTCTTTACGGTATTTAAACGTCGCGAGCACGTTTTTTTAAGCGATTTTTTTTTTTGCTACTCTTTTCGCCTTCATTCGTTCGCGTGTATTCGAAACAAGTAAAATAAATGGGTATATCGTCTTGGGAATTGTATAGTATAAAGTTTTGGTAAAGTTTTTGCTTAATTTTCTCAACTTTTACTTTCTTTTTTTTTTTTTTTGTACATTTTGGTAGTGTATTTTTATTCTGTGTTTTAGTCGAGTTCGATTGTGAAAAAGGATAAAAAGTTGAACTCGTATAATTTGTTCAAGGTGTATACATAAAGAAGGATACGGTTTTCTTTTTTTTTTTTAAAGCTTTTTTTGTATTCATAAGGGAAAATAAAAGGGTGATGGAAATTTTTTACATATAGGTACACGAACATGTGCTTAGTATGTATTTGTAACTACGTACCTAACAAGAGGGAATGTGTTGAAAAGTAACTTTTTCATCGAAATTTTAAAACGAAATTGATTTTGTATCACACGTTCTACTACGTGAACCGTTTTACATTTGGGTATGTAGTCGTAATTCGTTCGATAATATTACCTAGGTATGGTGCCTATCTATAGGTTTACTTCATTTCTTGTGTGTCACCTTTAGTTGCATTTCCGAAGCAAAATATTAACTATTGCGTGCGATACCCTGGGGTATAAAGTACCGGTGTGGTAGGCGTAGATATGTTATGTAATGGATACAAAAGCTACCGTATCAAAATCGAATCTCGGAAAGTCAGGACACGTTTGTTCAAAACATCCGGTATACTAAAGGTAATTTCCACAGAAGGGTAATACGTTCCAATTGAAATACATTTCGTATACGATGCAGCACTCGCTCTCGAGGTGTAGGTGTATTAAATAAATGTACTCGTATGTTGATTGAATGGACGAACCTGTACTATATACATTATTATCTATGAAAAGAACATTGGCTTAGAAAAAACAATCGCCTACGCGTACATAATTATAAAACTTCGGACCCGTTGCACTTTTTGAATCAGGCAGGTGAGACATATAGGATCGATTTTACATGTATTCTACTGTTGGATTGAGTCGAGGGGAGGGAGATAAGACGTGAAAAAAGAGGCAAAAAGTAGGAATTGAATTGGAGTATTGATTTTTAGGGAGGGGGTAAAAAATGTTCAAAGGTGAAGTGTAAATTTTGATACGGAAATTTGATTTGTGCATGAAAGACAACCTCTTGAATCGTGAAGTTAATTACCATATCTATCTATACTTTTTCAAACTACATTTCATGGTGCTTGAAAAAATTAATTTCTGCTCCAGCCAGCCCAAACATTTTGGAAAGTATTGAGAAAAATTGTGAAAATACCTATCGTGTGATTTGTCGATTTCCACTAATTCGAAGTTGCTAAATACAGACATCATATATTTTTTGGATTAGGCTCCTCGATGTTCTCCTCACTGCTGATTGTTTTTTTCAAAATTTTTGAGCAGGAAGGACACTTGGGAATCGGGTCGTATGTAAAAAATGACTGAATGTTTGAACTCAGTGCCCTCTAAAAGTCGACAATCGAAGCGTCACACGTGATGTTAAAATTTTTAGTAAATATTTCGACCATGTTTCAAGAGTGCTGGTGAGGGAGGAGGTGTCAGAGACTTGGAAAGAAACAAACAAGTCAATATTTGAACCTAGAACCTTCAAATTAATTACATGTCATGTCACATCACTTTCAAATTTTTTTATAAATTTCATCAAAATTAAGGACTCTGATTCCCCGTTTTTAGGGACGTATTTACGTACACGCAGTGTAGGCTGTTATGTAAGACTGCAGATTTTAAAGGGCGGAAATTACCAAGCTCACGTAAAAAAAATATATTTTGATTCGTTTGCAACAAAAAAAAATACTACTTCAATTTACATTGTCCCTTTTTTTAAAACTTCATTTCTATACGTTCAAATCCAGATTCATTTTTCATTTTCTGTTTTTTTTTTTTTTTTACATTATTGTTAGAGGAAAATAGACCAGTAACAATAAAAACGGCTTTATAGAAAATTGGTCCTATTTTGATGTTTTCAGAGTGTATACCTAATATTGAAATTTTATTTGAGCCATTTTAAAAATAGCTTGTTGGAACTACAAATTCAGAAATCCCATTGAGGCTCTAAGGCACCCCAAACTTGCTTTAGTTGCTTTCATTTAGTTTGGAAGGTCAATGATATTATGTAAATTCAAACATCAGCTTTCTACCTAGTGATTGGATCAAGTTTTGAAATTGATTAATGATTAAAACATATATAAAATAAACATGAGCAAAATTGAAATTTTCAAAAAATGAAGAAATAAAAAACAATCAAATTCAGTAACTCAACTCAAACATTTTTGAAAGCTTTTTGTGGAAAAATTACAATTAATTTCCAAATTGGGAGAGACACAGTCATTATAACTGAATCAGATCATCGAAAGATAATTTTTAAAATTAAAAAAATTGTTGGTGTAATTTTTAAATAAGTAGGTACTAATAATATGTAAATTTAAAAATGAGAAACCGCCCTGAAAAATCGGCCTTGAAACAGTTTTTTGCATCCCCCTCCCTCTTTCAAAAATACGTAGGAAAAACATCAGAAACTTTCCCATCAGTGTATTTTATTCAATGCATAACCTTAGTTCTTTTATTTTGTCTACTTCACTACCTGTTGTAAAAAGTTGAACTTATCCTCAAATTTGAGTTTTTTGTAAGTTTCATTTGCTGCTTTCTAATTTTATGGGTATTTAGGTAGGCACCTATTTACATTTTTTTTTTTTTTTGGTGTTTTAACCTTACAAGCAGGCTTTCTCTATAAAAATCAACCAATCTTAAGATATGAGCTTTCGAAGTCGGACAATTTTGCAAGAATACGTGAAAATTACGAGATCCACTTTACTCCACAATTCCCGGTAAGGGCAGGGACGATATTGGTAAAAATAGAAAGGTTACACTGTGAAATTTTAGTGCCTGAAAAATAATGAAATAAAACCTAAAATATTTGGTGATGAATGATGATAGTTCTGATAGTTTTTTGATCCTCGAAGTATCAAATCCCTTCTTCAACTCTGTCTTTTCTCCTCCACCAATTTCTTTTTCATCTCAATTTTTTTTTCAATTTTAAATTTCATTCTTTTTTCAACTTATGAAAAAATTGCTATCACTCAAGTAACTTAAATTGTTTGTATCGCCACTCCACGTGTAATGTTAATTGTTCAATTTCTTCTGAAAACAGTTGAATTTTCTTACAGCCTAAAGACTTTTTTCAAAAAGTCTGCCAAAAACTCCAATACAATCTTGAAATAATGAAAAATTTCTTTTATGTGCAGAAAAACTTCCATAAAATCAATTTAAAATGAAGAACTTTCAAAAACAAATTCTAAAATGTACATATAAAAATTTTTAAAAAATTGGTTGGAAACGCATTGAAAATAGAGGCAAGATAATTCACAGAAATAGAAAAAAAGTTATCCAAAATTGGTTTGAAACTTTGTTTAAATTTTTTTCAAAATTATGGTATTATTAGAAATTATTGTATTTTTTGTCAATTTATCTCTTTGATATCTTAATTTTCCTTCTTTTAAAAGACACTGATGATGCAGAGGCAGACAGTAGTAAGATTTGGTAAAAAATTTGAGTTAAGGGGGAAAAACTTCAGTTGCTGAACAAGGGTAGGGGAGAAGGGGGCAGAATGGCATATTTTGCTGAGTAAGTCTTTGAAAACGGAAAATGACTGACGTGAGTGCCACTTACAGAGTTTTAAAAAAATTGAATTTTTTTCTTTAATCGAAGAAAAAAACAACCCTTTTGTACTGTACAAGATTTAGTTTTCAGTAAAGAAATTCAGCAGAAAAAAGTGCAAATATTTAATAACCTTACATTCAGTTTTTTTGTGAACCCTTTTGAGCCCCTCCCCCGCCACTCTCTTCGTTGAGGGTAGTAATTTGAGATTTTTCTTAGCCTATTTTGGTTGTGTCACTAAACACACTACACATGAAGAAAAAATATCGATTTAAAAAAAATGCAAATTTCTCGTACTTTTTGGATCATATGATGAGGGGGAGAGGAGATGTTACCTTTTCAGAAAGAAAATACAAAACAAAGCTCACAACTGACGAAGTAAACACCTACCTACCTATACTTACATATAATTAAATTATCGTCAAAAACATACGTAAGGAGACAGTACTTTTCATCGAAGGACTCTCGTATAAGAGTTTGTTCATTCACAAGTGGTTCCATTTACGACCATATTAACGTAAAGAAATGAATAATGAAAGCTCATTTATTCCGTATAGATATAAGCATAAGTATGCATTTATGTTACCGAAATTACGAGCACGTTCCACCATTCAGCCTATTCTGCATTATTAATATTTGATAATAGCTTTTTATACGCTACTATATGGTACGCTAGCTCTCTTCAGCCAAACATACATTATTGTTCTTCAGAATTTCCACGCGCTGTTTGGAATTTATTGATCAGACCTATAGACGATAAGGTGTTGTATGCATTCGCTGTATGCATAGTTTCATACAATGACAATGGCATAATTGCCGTAAAGTTTACTAATTTAAAAATATCCAGATATCAATTTCCGTATGATGGAAAAAGTTTTTTAATTACGCGAACTACTTTCCTTTTTAAATTTAAATTTTTTCCTACATCTTTCGAATGAATAAGTGAGTAAATATTTTGATAAATGCAATAAAACCTAACACATTTGCGAGCTTATATTCTCATACACATGTAGTCTATGTTCTCCGTTAAATTGTTCATTAACCCAAAAGCGAAGCATTGCAGCTGCATTACGATGCATGAATTGAATTACTTAGTCAATTGGTTTTATTATACGGCAAGGAACTGCATTTTATAGCACAAGTGTGTGAATATTCAGCTTTTTACTTTACTTACCTACTCTTTCGTATATGTAGCCTATTCTGTTGGTGAAAACTTTGAATTCTTTGTGCAATGAACTGTTAAACTTGATTTGTTTTTTATACGAAAGTAGTTGAATAGACTTTATTCGCGCGACTTGTGCAAATAAGAGTTTGTTTTATTGGCTGACCAAATTGAAATGTCAAGTCATTCGATGACGATGTGAAAAATATTAATGTTTCTTTATCGAATGAAAGAAAAAAAAGGCTACATTCGAAATTGTAACAGGTTCCGTTCTAGTTTGCAAAACGATTTTTTTAGCTTCTTTCATTCAGTCGTAGGTACTTTTGTATTGATTCGATTCGTTTTCAGATTGGACGATTAAATTTGTGATTTGGTCATCAATTTCATTCATGAATCTTTATTGAGAGATTCAAAATTTACATGCTGTGTTATTCGCACAGATACTATGTACTTTGATGAAAATGATTTACTTACGGTCTTTTTTAAGTTTTATTTTCCAATAAAGGAGGAAGGGGGAAGAGGGTTGATTGTTGGATCATGGAGAAGAAGCATGAGCAGTCGATTGATAAGACAGTAGTACATACCTACAATTTTTATTTTTTTTTTTAATTTCAAATTTTTCATAAATTTTTAAAACATTTGAACTGTTTGAAACTGGGCAAAATGAAGTCTGATCGATTAAAAAAGCTGAAATGGAAGTAAAATCTCAGAATTTGACCCAAAAAAGTTCAATTATAAAAGTTACAGGAAAAATCAAATGAAAAATTATCGAGCACTTGCTAGTGTGTTTCAAATATAAATTCTTCAATTTATTTGAAAAAATAATGCAAAAACGCCTTTTTTAGTGGTGCCTTAAGTGGAGGGGCTTTAAAAAAGGGTTTAAAATTACGAATATACAGGAAGCTTCATTGAACTTTTTCATCTAGATAGTTGAATATATATCTCAAAACGTTACGTTTGGCGAAAATCGCAGGTTTCTAGTTTTCCAGGGGTTCCCAAAATATCGAAATTATGAAAAATTAGAAAACTGGATTTGAGTAGGTACCAGCGGAAATTTTTATCGAGCTCAAAATTTGGTAGGATAGAGGTCTTTCAGATACTAATAAACTGTAAAAAGCTTTTCAGCGGGGTTCACAAGAGTAGGTTCAAAATGGTAGTTCCAAAATTTTCCAAAAATTAAACCCCCCCCCCCAATTTCTGCCCCAGAGGGTAGTGCTGAAAAAGTTTTTGAAAATACTATTCAGTGGTTCCTAAAATTATTTTTTTATTCACAACTTTGGGAGCCCCTGCAGCCCGAAAAATGGTAATTTTGGGTCAACTGACCACGGATTCGTATTTGGGACATTTATTACAACATACCCTTTAAGAGTGGTTCAGTCGATAGCTGTCTGGGCACAAAAAATGATCTTATCGGGACTCCTCTTTTTCCAGTTCTACCGACATCGTTTTTTCTGAGGAAAAACACAAACGTAATTTTTGAAAATATTTGTAAAATAAAAACTTTTTTTTAAATGGAAAATGAAAATTTTATTTTGTTTTCGAAAAGAGAATGCAGGCCTCATTTTTGGTGAGAAACTATATATGTACTTCATCGATCAAAAGCTATTAAACTGAGTTTTTGAAAAAAAAAGTCTCTACAAAGAAAAAAAAACTCTCCAAAAAATGATTGTTGAGTAACAACTTTCAAAAACAAAAACTTCAAATTTGAGAAAATTTCTTTTTGAATGAACTTTTTTTTGAAAACGAAATTATCAATTTCTGTTTTTCTTTGAGAAGAAGGAGAAAATTCTCCATATAGGGGAAAACTTGTCGACATTTTTTTGAAAAAAAAACAACTTATTAGTTATTTGCTGTTGAAGAGGGAAAAGGCGTGAAAAATTTTCAGGAGGACCTTATTTTATTCATCCTAGGCTCACATTGGCTCTCAGTGGCACTAATTTTTATCATTTCTTTAGTTAAGGAGGAGGTTAGGGTTTAATGATCAATAATATTCTCATTTAATTGTATGAG
This sequence comes from Planococcus citri, assembly GCF_950023065.1. Classification (NCBI taxonomy): domain Eukaryota; kingdom Metazoa; phylum Arthropoda; class Insecta; order Hemiptera; family Pseudococcidae; genus Planococcus; species Planococcus citri. The sequence goes on from NC_088679.1 coordinate 32,103,344, forward strand.
TGTTGTACTGTTTCAAAAAATCCTTAGAATAATTTCTGGATATTGGAGAGGGAGAGGAGGTGGTCGACTTTATTTCATAAAACGATTTTAAAATTTATACTACGTATGTACAATCAAAGATTTTTTTTTGAGTACAAATAAATGGCTTTGCAGAAAATCACTCGAAACGTCTTCCTCTCCAAAAAGTCGACACCTCGAAATTGATTACGACCATTTTTGAAGCAATTTGGGAGTCTGCAAAACTTTCTACACTGAGAAAAAAAAGTATATTAGAAATTACTATATTTTATATGGCAAGTGTCCCCCATGTTTTTATTGTAAAAAATAACACAAATTATAGCAATAATTACTATTTATAGTGAAATTTACAATAATATGTAGTATTTTTTTTACTATATTTTGTAGCAATTGTTACAATTTCTAACAATATTGCCACTTGGGAGACACTTCGGATATAAAATATAGTAATTTATGATATATTTTTCTCTCAGTGTATTTTCCCCTGATACTAAAATTCCTTCATTTTATTCCGCCATTTTCAAAAATTTTACAAAAATCTAAAAATCAATTTTCGGTACCTGGTTCAAAATTTGATTTTTAGAAGGTAGGTGATATGCTCTTTCAATGCGCCAAAGTTTAGTTAGTATGATTGGGGTTTGGAGGGTGGGGGGGTTGTAGAAATTTTCTTATAAGTGTGGATGAAAAAAGCTATCACGAGTTGGCTATTTTTGAAATTGAAGGAGCAAGTACCTAGCCTACCATATAAACTAAAAATTTTTGAATTTCTGTTTTGAAAGTCGTTTTTTGTTTGTCTCTCATAATTGAATCATTTCTATGACTTTATGGGTAAACTGAACTTGTATTTTAAAAAAGGGAACCAACCTCCCCCCTCCAAAAAAATTTGTTTGAAACATTGAGTGAGAAAACAATTGTTGATCGGTGGTAGAGAAGTAGTTTAAAAAATAATTAAAATTACTCTAACAAACCGCAAACTTTTTTATAAATGAAGAACGTGCTTAAAATATTAGAAAAATTGATTAAAAGTAATGAAAAAGTGAATCAATATTTTCAAAATTGTTCAAAATGTTGAAAAAATTCGGCAAAATATCCACAACGGAGTTCATTTTGTAACTCCTGGTATGCTCGTTAGATTTTAGACATTTTTTCGAAAAATGCTTGGATTAAAATAATATGTATTTGGTCTAAATTTAGGCCCAAGTGAGCATCTGTTCGTACAGTTCGGAATTTTGAAACGTATCTTTCCCATCCCTCTTCTCATTTATGGAAAAATGCATTATAATAAGGTCACATTTGTATACAGTGCAAATCTGTTTTCAAAAAAGTTATGTGTACCTATTCTATAAAATCCTAAATTTATCTGCCGAAAAAATTGGCAACGTCGCCTTTTATCTCACCGAAAGTATTTTTTCACTTTCAGTCTTCTTATAAGTATCTAATATTTTAACTTTGAATTTAAAAATCTACTCTACCCAGCTATTTTCGAATTATCTTATTATAAAAATCTTAAAGAAATAAACATTCGAAACGTCTGCATTATACGAAGGGGGAAAAAGGCAACTGTGGAACATATGGCGATAAAGATTACAATTTAATACCAGGTAGATAGCCAAGAACTCGAAGTCATCGAGTGACATGTTAATATTAACAAATCAATGTTGGGCCACGAAATTAGGGGTTTCTACACCTTTTATAATATAGGTATTCGTTACGGTTTAAAAACGAAAAAAAAAAAAAAAATACTTCGTTATAAAGATGACCCTGCGAACCGTTATAGAAGTTGGGCAGAGTAGAAGAAAAATATGTTTATCAAGATTTCAGAAAACAATCCGCGTATATTTCAAAAAAAAAAAAAAAAAAAACTCGAGGAAAAAGTAATAAAAAAGTGCCATAACCGTATAAACCTCATACATATTAGAAAAAAGTACCAACCGACCGAAGAAAACCCTGATAAAAAGTGAAATACCTACATAGTTTATAATGTTTTCCATATCTGTATCTAAATGCCAAAAATATTAGTAAAAGCTCGTGCATAAGTACGAAGAGTGAGAGAAAATTTGCAAAAATAGTACGTCAAACTCGAAATGCTCCCAGTGCTCGGAATCCTTTCAATATGAAACAAGATTTTGTGCAGTCCACGAGCCAAAGCCACACAACCCTAAGGTTTATGCATCCTTGCCTTTATCAGAAATGACATCTCTCGATACTATTTATTATTGCAAGGGGACAAACTGTCGTTTCCAGTTGCCACTGCTGGAGGGAGATCGAATACGATATAAACAATTCGTCGATATCCAATCGACCGACAGTCCTATGACTGATTAAATGCCAAAACGCCTTCGCGAGGATGATTTTTATTTAGATAAGTTTTACTCGCGTTTGCTCGGCTGCATTTTGCAAGTAATAAAAATCTGCGTGCGTGGTTGAGTTTTGTTGTTGTTGTTGTTGTTACTTATTAAGGGAAAATCGCGTTTTCGTGCTTTTTTTTAGGTTATTGGAGGAAAAAAAAGTAGCGAATTTTGCATCTTACGGTGCGATATTTTAAACGTCGACACTCCCCTAGATATATTTAAAATTTACGCTTCGGTCGGTACATAATAATACATTATTCAGCCGAGTATGAACATCAAAACTAAACTTGTTTGATTTATGGAACATATAAATTATTAAGTAGGGTGCTTCGAAATGCATCCGATAAATTGCATTTAAATCGTACGCGCCCGTTTTATCTACGTCTGTTATCGTTTAATAAGACATAAAAATATCCAAATTACGATATAAAAATGCGTAAAATTTAACGCCACTTTTTCGTGCAGCTAATTGGTAAAGCTTAAGGATTACAATAGTGATTCTTTTATTTAAGAAACATACAAAAGCCAACGTCTTATATGTACCCGTTCTTATAGGCAGTGTATAAGTGCAAGAGAGGCCAGGAAAGGTAGAGAGGAAAAGAGCTCTTCAATTTACAGACTACTTGAATAGCGTAGTATTTCTTTGAATATGCACCTAAACGGTCGCTATACCTAAAATTAGTGCACCTGTCTTTTATATTCCAGTTCCACGCAAACAAAGAAGGAAGGTAGCAGATAGTTTGGATGGGTAGTGGAAACAGTTGCTCTTCGGTGTTCCATTGTCCAGCTAGATGCTGATCACGATAGGAAAACGATGTACTATAGAAATACTATAGCTTTCAGTTACCTTGAGAATAATTTATAGTATAAGCGTAAAGTTGAGCTGATAAACATTTCGAAGATAATATCTCTCTTTGAGAAATCCTCCACAGATGTCATCCATTCGTCCTACAAAAAACACGATTGCTCTCGTTGAGCTCGATAATCTTATTCACTTTTATGCAGTCTTGAAAATTCAAGTCATGAAATTACCATTGCAAAATTTTTACTTTGATTTAATGCATCAAGTGTATGACAAATTGGCACTTTTGTTCCTGTAGATTTTAATCATACGGATTCAATTTTTAGCCTCACATAGCCTCGCGATTCTAGAGTATTAATCTATAGTAGTAGGCTACATCATTAAAATATGTTCTCTTCGTATCTTTTATATCGACCCTTTTTCTTAATTAATAAAGAAAGAAAATACGAAACTCGATACTTATGTAGGTTCTCTGCGGGTAAAACAAAAATAAACTCGGGGAAGAAAGCCTGATATCCGATTTATGTTTTAATTTAGCGTTTAAAAATGACCTTAATTTTCATCGTTATTATAAAATTTTTGTTGGTGGAAATTTGACTTAGCTCGACTTGATTTACTTTATCTACCGATATCATTTCGTAATCTATTTTTATCACCCGATTCGCAAACTTCTTATGACAATATTAAGAAAGAATGAAAATTTCATCATGGTCTCGAGTGCTTTTCAAATAAAGTTCCGCAAACATACTCGTGAAAATATGTCCGTATTGAGCTTAATACCTTATTCGTAAGATTTTTATTAAATGGTCAACTCTGGTATAAAATTATAGGTATTTTTTGAAAAAGTTTTTTCATTTTGTTCTTTTAATATTGAATACCTATATCATTTTTTTTAAAACTTATTTATTGGATATTAAAAAAATGAAATATTTCATATTTGTAAAAATATTCTGAAAGATTTCAGTCATAAAAGGCATTATCTTGATTATAAATGAGAAAGCAAATATTCTGAAGGATTTCAGTCATTATAGGCATTATCTTGATTATAAATGAGAAAGCAACTAGGTACTCTTTGTATCAATTGTGGAAACAATACAAGTTCATTTTTATAGTCAGTAACAAATGGCTTACATGAACTATATAGCTACTTATTCTATTAAAGTGGATTTTACAGCAAATTTCTCAGCTAATATTGAATCTTTGGAGTGAATTTTTGTCTTAATTAAACACTTAATTGGATTCTCGAGACATTCATACAGTATTGATTTTGTGTCTCAAAAGTGTAAAATTTCCATACAGTAATTGGAAAAATTACCGAAGAGATTCGTTGAGGAATACTTGAGTTACACTTGAGTTCTCAAGGGAATTTTTTAAGTGCTTGTCATCGTATGGTTTAGCTTTAATGGTGATGCATGGAACTTGGAAGAGAAGTAAGGATGGGTTTCTTCCTAGTTGCACAAATTTAGGCGCATAGAGGCTCATAATTTTTAAATTTATGTAAGGTAGCTTATATGTGAGGCTCTATCCATTAAAAAATTGTTCTAAAAAAATCGAGCTTTGTAATGTTGCTTGCAATATCTTGAATAAAGGTCTCAAAAATGCGCATAACATTTTTTTATAAGAGTTTTAGTTTTTCTCAAAAATCAAAAACAAATTCTCCATTAAAAAACTACCTATTAATTCGAGTTCAGCTTTTCAACTTAATCTCGAAATATTTCAGAAGCAAAGCTTCGTTGAAAAAAATGAATTGCATTTCATTGGTGAAGAATTTTGTACTCCTCAAATTTTGGTTTAGGTACTTTTTTTCGAAAAATTCTTGGTTGATTTTTAAGAAAAACTATAATGGTCCTTAGAAAAAAAAAATGAAAGGAAATAACTTGTAGAACATGGGTCTCTCGTCTCCACGAAAATTTTCAAATATGTGATTTCAGACAGATGGGTTATCCAAAATGAGAAAATAGAGAAGTTGATATTTTTATTTGTAATTTAGGTGGGCTATAGGATTTTATCAAGGAGGGCGGAAAATTAGATTTTTAGACATCAAAAATCGACATTCGAGACAATTTTTTGAAAATTCTTCATATTATGCAATTATTTTATTGCAATGAAGGTAAAATTGCTGCAAAAGAGAAAATTTTTCGAAAATATTGATTCGAAAACCGAAAAAATCGAGCTTGTTTGTATGTATGTTCTAGTTCACTATTCTACCAGAAATGGCAGGAGGGGGGAGGGTAAGTAGAACCTGAAAAGCTCTTATGTAGATATGCCACTGATTTTAGAAGTACATATACAAAATATTATCTGAATTACAAATCCGAAATTTGAACATTGATTTTTTGTAATAGATTAGGTATTTTTATTATAAAATTTTTTTTAAAAAAATAAAATGAGTAGGTATTTACATTTTAATGAACCAATTTTTTGGTTTTAAAAGAATCCAGTTTTCTTTATTTTTCATTTTTTGCTTTTGTTTGGGGGGGGGGACTTGAAGTTTTTATTGTTCGAGAACGCTATGAATTTAAATTTTAGTTGTGGAAGTAGGTAGAGCTAATAAAATAGTTTGAAAATCTGCTTAAAAATCATAAAAAGTCGAGAAATTGTCCTAAGACGTTTTTTTGAATTCTTTAAAAATGTTGAGCTTTTCCTCTGCCTATTAAAAAAGAATAAAAAAATGTATCTTTTTGAATTAAAGGTATCTTTGGTCTATGTAATCCCCCCCCCCCCATAAAAAGGATCAATTTTTTGTTGAAGAAAACAGAGGAGGTACAACACTGGAAATTTATGAAGAAAAAAAAACAATAAATATTTAAATACGTTTTAAAAACCCCAAATTATGCCTTTTTTTTTTTTTTTTTTTTTTAAATAACCACCTTTATGGGTTTTTTCATTTAGAATTATTGAATTAGTTACAAAGATGTTTAAGTTCTTGTGATTGTGAAGGAAATTGAAATTATTTCCGCTGCATCTGTTTGTTTAACGGGGATCCCCTTTCCCATAAGTATAATTATTATTTAAATAAATCTGGTCCTCTGAGCGATGTATTATGATTCCATCATCTGATCATAATTACATACTACAATTATTATGTGTGCCATTTCATGTTTTGTCGCATCAAGTTTGTTTTCTGCGAGTAAAATCTTTTTTTTTTCACTTTACATGTCGAGTGATTAAATTCAACGATGTCCCAATGGAAATTCTTATCAATGAAGAGATGTCTTAGTTGAAGAATGTTTGCACTACATATCTTTGTATGTTCTTTCAACAAACACTCGAACAGAAAATTTCTAAAGGCGAAATTGGAACAACAGGTGTATCCTGTTCGGTGCCTTTGAATTAATGATGTTCATACTAAGTGTGTCAGTTTTGTTTCAAAATGTGTATTTAAGTATACGTATGTAGATGTAGGGTACTCGTACTTTTCTTTAAAATAAATGAAATTATCTGATGTGAGTGAGGAAGAAGACTCATTCAAAAAAAAAAAGTTACCTGTAGGTTTCCAGATCTTTTGCTACCTATTCTTTTCCTCGAGTTAAGGAAATCCTACTCGTATAATAATTCTAACCCTTTCTCCCTCATTATGTACCTATACTACCTATATTGTTGAAGTTGAGTTGGAGCAATTTTCAACGTCCATGTATCTAGAGAATCATTTAATTTTATTGGAAAATTGTGGCGATAAGAAAAATGAGTGCAGTTGATTCTGTGTAGCTAAGCTACGTAAGTCTAACTCACTCTGTGTTGATGTTTTTAAAAAATAAAAAATAAAATCACTAAACTATTCTTTTAGGTGTAAGTAATCTTAATAAATTAGATAAACACAGGAATAATTTCAAGATTTCAGTTTCCAACATTATTTTCAAATTCTTATCATCGTCGCTAAAAACACTTCGCTTCTTCTTGCTCGTTTGATTCTAACATCCGAGTTAATAAAATTATACCACTTTACTCGTCAAGAAATAAATAATTAAATCACCTAATGACGTTAACGTTCGTTGATATTTTTTCGTCAAATAAAACTGTTGACATCTTGTCAACCCGGTAACACCATCAATGTCGATTTTCGACGATGACGATTTATCAGTCTAGACGAGATGTTCAACTTGACATGATGCGGGCTCTCGTGGAAGTTATTTTTCATGATTATGATCGCGAGAGACGAATCATCTTTCGATCATAATCACTTTTGAGTTTTCAACACCTGCTTTTGCTTTTATTTTTATTTTCAGCCTCGGTGTTTATTCGGTTGTTATATAAAAATAAATATGCGTGCCTACCTATATCGAGTATCTATGTAATTATTCTACCCGTTTATTTTATATATGTATATTACTTAATCATTTTTTAGAATTGGAACATTTCTAATTTTATTTCATTTTAGTGTTCTTTGTTTCTTTTAATACTTGAAAATAAAATAATACAGAAATTAATTACATCAAGTAGATTCTTTCAACACGTAATGGGGAATAAGATACTCCCTTCGTGTTGGGATAGCTGAAAAAAAAAAGTTCAATTGGGGAAAACAGCTAATCTACGGAAATGAGAATTTCAAACTGAAAAACAAAGGCATAAAAATAGCGTTTTTTAAATACATTTTAATTACGTTTTTCATATAACACGAAACAGTTTGTCTTATTTTATGTTGAAATTAATTTATATATTAGATACTTCTTCATTAAATTCTTCGTAAAAATGAATTTTTTGTAAACTTGCCGTAGGTTTTTCGTATCTATATACTTTTTCTTGGGAAATTAAAAACGATGGGTACTAACGTCTCAAAAGAATAATAAAATCATCATTCTTCGTTGTTCAAGTATTGAGATGAATTTTCGAATCGAATTCGAAGTAAATTTCATTAATAATCCAATTAATATACCCAATAACATCGAAAATTTTAAACCTATAACAACAATCGATGAACGTTTACTCGTTCAGCATGAGAACACTCTTCTGTGTATTATCACCGGTAGGTACACTTGTCTACCAGGATCTCGTTCTCGTTGTTAATTAGATACAGGTAAATACACACACAGGTAGTAGAAGGCCCAGTAATATGTATTCACGCACATCACATCCACCTAACTTTAACATTAGTTTTTATTTTTTTTTCAAAAAGAGCATAGAGAATTCGTATGCATCGGTGTTATTGTGTGGGTAGCTCGTAGAGAAGCCGGCATCGGCACCGTAACCTAACGACCGGTACCGAAAACACTCGAACAAACACACACAATGTGGTTTTGTGGGTGAGGTATTATGAAGCAGAGGTGGGGGGAGTTATCCAACAAGTCTGAAGTCATCGTTGTCGCTTTATTACAGTTCGCGGCCTCTCGTTCTTCGTTTTGTTATTTCCATCAAGTGGAAGCTTAGTGTGACAGAAAAAGCTGCATGTAGCTTTGGTTCGTGTTTTACGTACTCGTATAGCCGGCGTTTGTGATCGTTTTCTGATGAGAATTTTCGTCAACGTGGTGCCAATTTTTTTCTTATTGTAATTTTTTTTTATTATTAATTTTAATTGTTTTATTCGTCGAGTAGTGTTTCGAAAATAGTGTTCCTATTACTGTGGTGTTTTTTTTCTCAAACCAAAACTTTGGCGCGTTTTTCTACGTCGTACATTTCAAGTGTGTGTTTGTTCATCGAATGGATTCAAAAATGAGGAGTATTCTTGGAATTTATTGTCTGATACTTTATACAGGTAATTTGAATATTATTATTATCCGTCGAATGGAGATTAAAAAAAAAAAATCAAGTGTTTGGTTTGAGATTTCGAGTGTTTGAATTTGTAAATGACAGCTTTCCGGTGGTGTTACGACGAAGATTATCGTCGAACGTCGAGTACGAAAGGGATGATTTTCATGTACATTGCACTTGATCTATTTACTCGTCTATTATTATGCTAACCCGTATTATACACGATTTTGCCTGCGTATTATTTCACGCTTAACTTAGCTCGGGTATAATAAGAATTTTTATTTCTATTATGCCTTCTGTGTACATGGCGGATGATGGAAGATGACACGATTACACGTGTTTTTATCCTCATTCCATTCGAATTTATTCATCGTGTAATAATTTCCCGAATTCGAAATAACGACTAATAGATTTCTGTACAAGCCAGTTTATTATGAATTCATTTCGATCGTATAGGAATAATTTGAAATTTTCAAGTTTAGAATTTCCATTTTATATTATCTTATCTGACTCCGGCTATTGACGTTCCTCATTCGAGCACCGAAGAATCGAATTCCAAAAAAGTGTTTCACGTTTTCGCGTGCTTGCTTTTTTTTTTGTTCGTCGTCTCACAGTCACAATCACAATACCAAGAATCTCGACGCCGGCTTTCGTCTTATTTTATACATTATATACGTGAGATTTGAAAAGTAGGTATTCTAAACGTTTGATGAATAGAATTCTTCTAAACTGGGTATTCGGTTGTTGGTATTGAATTTCTAATTCTTTTAAAAACCTACTATCGTTGCAGGAAATAGCGATATTTTTGCTAGAATAGCGTCGGATAGGTAATGATGTCGACTTGACTTTCATGTGCTAGGTAGGTTTGTTGGTACTTTGATTGATGTTCGCGTGTTTCACGCATTTACGACGTTCTGATTTGTTGTTTTTTAATTTGGTTCGAGGTGTGAATGATTTTTTGTAAGCGAGTGGGTGTTTTTATTACGCGAATGTGTAAGGTAATTAGAGGTAGGTGTTGTGTGTTTGTTTCAGTATGTCAAGTATGTCAACTGACTAGTTGTGTGAGAAATTGGTCCAAAATTTATGAAAATGATGTTTGATGGTGGTAGGATTGAGCCACGAATTCGTTTTAATTGAATTAAAAATTGAATCACATACAGGGTGCCCAGAAATATCGTGAACCCCGAAGAATGTTTTTTATTGAAAAATATAGGTTGACAACGTGAAATAGATGCATATGATTGGTGGAATGTTATCATCTCAGTCTAACAACCAATCATGTGCTATCATTATTATCATTCACTGTGACCTACCGAAATATTTAGCAGAAAACTTTGTTTGGGGTTCACGATATTTCTGGGCACCCTGTAGGTATGAGTTAGGTTTCGACTATCGAATCTTGTTTTCTTGCTTGATGTACACCTGTGTGCTGAAGTTTGATTACTTGAGAATTGCGAAAAGCTTCGTCGAAGTCCGAAATGATTAACGAATAGTAGGTAGGATCATTTTAGGCTACATATTTTCATATTTTTGAAATCGAAATTTCCTTTCAACTGATAATTTTCTCGTTCGGCGTACCTAAATAATGTTGAAATAACTAAAATTAGTATAGCTGTTTTGCTTATATTTTTAGCGTTTTTTCTATGTCAACCACTATACTTTAGAAAGTTCTTGTTGTTATCTTATCTTGTATGCAACTTTTCAACTTTATGATGTTCATTTCTAATCGTAAGTACAGTTGCATTTCTATCTTGGAAAAGTGTTTTTTTTCAGCCATGAACGGTGTGGTCTTGAACTTTTTTTTCAAATAAATGAATGTTTTTCCAAAATTCCTCCAGTATAGAATAGATTTTTGATTTTTTTTTCAATCAACAAAGAAATGTTCAGGAGTGTCCCCTCACCACCTGCTTACACGTGCGAAATTTTGCCTAAACGTAGTATTGGAAGGGGTCAAGTGCATCTCGTATTTCGTATAATTGGTTTTTCCTAAAACTTGCCTAATCTTTAAATTGAAGAAACAGGTGCCCCAATTTTTGACTGTTTGAATTTTATTGACTTTTGACGTTGAAGGTGAATTCCAAGCTAACTTCTTGAAAAACTGATACGAGTCAAAAAATTATCATGTGAGATCTCTTTCTTTGGAAATTCATGGAGCTGGAGGCAAAGTTATTGGAATTTTTTCTGAGTTCTTGATGTTTTATTTGTTCATTACTCCTTCAAATTTAGAGATGGAATATTTTGTATAAATAAAAGCATCTTTCTATTCGCATTGAAATGTAATGTCAGTATCCATGATTGAAAATTCGATTTCTGAAAATTTAGATAGGTAAATAATTGCACGTCCAATTTTCAGATTTTTAAAAATGATACTGTGTTTGTTCCATCTTCTTGATAACACGTTTTTTGGGGGGATGAGGGGGCAAAAATCTCTCCCTTTCTGCGGCACCAGAGTATGTGATCTCTTACAATTTTGGGGGGAGGGGTAGGGAGGGGAGGAGAGGAGCAAGAAACAAGCGATGTAACGTTTTACAATGACAGTGACTTCAAAATGAACTGATTTTTAGATTGATCTTCGTTTCCTAATAGAATTTTATTTTGGGAAATATGTACATGTAGGTAATTAGGGACCAAGTCCATTTTTGACAGTTTTCACTTTTTTACAAGTATTCATAATTATTGTATTGAAGCACAGTGGATCGACTGGCGTTATCAGTGCCGGGAAGGTGGTGTTTGGCAACATTACATCAGCGTATTGAGTTTAAAAGTGTTAACTACAATAACTACATATTTCAAAAAAATTGAAATTTGATGAATTTTTTGAAAAATTTGTGGTTTGCTAAAAAAATATCATACATACAACTTTCGAAAAGTATCATTGTTGACAATTTTTGTCCTGCTTTATTCGCTTTGTTTCTGAAATTCCGAAATGAAAATTCTGTTTTTTTGCAAAAAAAAATAATATTGTTTTCTGATAAAAATGCTACAAAAATCCTATTTTTCCTTCTCTATTCCCGAAAAAAGTCCTTTTTTTGGTCAAAATGGTCAAAGATTCCTATTTTGTGGCAAAAAGTTTTAATTTTTGACAAAATTTCCAAAAAATTCCTACTTATTTGCTGAATTATTCAAGAAGCAAACTTCAGCTTTTGGCTTTCAGATGGAAATTTCAAAATTGAAACTTTTAGGTTTAGATTTCGGCTATCTCGATTTTTAAGGCTTGCTTTAGCCAAACTTTCGGCTTCCAATGGCTTTCCCTTATATTTTCAATCTAACAGCTTTCAGCTATATTTCATTAAGCTTTTAGCTTTAAACTTTTGACTTTAAACTTTTAGCTGATACGTCATCAATTTACAAAAAAAGGGAATTAAAAATTAGATCAGGTACATTGATTTCATTATTAGTGATAGTGGAGGATATTCATTGCTTGAATTATTTTCCTTTTTTTTTCATTTCACTAAATCGCATTAAAATAAAATTGAATGAAATTTTTTTCATTTTTTTGTTTTTTCTGAATTTAGAGAATTCAATTCTGCAAAAAAGCCTTTGAAAAAAGCCCAAAAAAATGAAACTTGCAAACTTTTAGATTTTGGCTTAGTGTGAAAATCTGTTCAGCTTTTCGGCTAGCTTTTCATCCGCCCATACCTAGATTTTTTCTTATAATTTTCCCTGAACTGCCAGTCAAAAGTCTTGGTTCAGTGTTTTTCTCAAAATAACCGAAAAAGTTCAGTCTTTTTGCTAAAATTGTCATGCAATCCTGTTTTTCACCTAAACTGCCATAGAAATCCTGTCAAGACAAATGTTAACATTTTTCAATTTCATGTTAGGTTCAAGTTCAACCTTAGACATGGAAAGCAGCTTTTACCTCCTCCTCTTCACTCCTCCTTTTTTCAGCTTGAAAAATATATTCATTTCATTTTCATGCCAGAAAATTGGGGTTTAAATAAATACTTATTATTGCGAGTAGGTATGTTGATTTTTTAGTGGATTTTTCAGGCAAATTATATACTTAAGTGATGCGAATTTTTTTCGGTTCATCCCTGATTTTGTGTTTTGATAAATTCCATGGAGGATTTGGGAACGCCTTAGAATGGAAAGTTGTAGTTGGAATTTAAAATAATATTTTTTAACATCCTTGGAAGTGATGTCGTTTTGGAAAATTTAAGTACGTACGTAGTGTTTTAAAACATCTGCAAACCCGAGAAGAAGATGAAGGTTAAAATTACCACATATGGTCTCGTGGGGTAAAAAATGAACGATTTCAAGCGTTGATTATTTTATAATTTACGATGGGTTGTTGTTTTTGATACAGTTTTTATTATATATGAGAAAATAGCAGAAGTGAATGTTGAATTGGAGGGACGGGATTTGAATTGTTATCACGTTTTTATACTTTTCAAACTTTCCAGCCTCCTCACCCTTCTGGTTACATTGTCTAAAAATTCAAAATTTAATCGAGCTTTCAAATTTTTTTCATAAGAGAGAGAAATATTTGTCTGTGCCATTGGGGGGGGGGGGGGGTGGTAAAGTCGTCATCGTGGTATGATAGTGTTAGAGGTGCAAATCTAAAGCACTCTTCGCTGCGGATTTAATGGAATTTCTTATCCCTTTGGAAAAATTTAACCGATGTTAAAATTCTATCAGAACCAGGTAAACAGTGAGCCTCTTTGAATTTTCTGTTGATAAATTGTCTGCATTGGAAATGAAGTTAGACCCAAAGTTCTGTCTTAGGTAAAAATAGAGAAATTCAGACGTTTTTTCAAGCACGATTAAAAATTAGGCGAACACTTTGTTTATTTATAATACTTGAAAGTACTTTTTAATCGAAGTTATTCTCCTTCTAAATGAATTTTCTTCCTACATGAAAATAATTTACGGATATTTTCCTCAAGATAAAGCACTCTATCAAAACTAGAGATTATCGATAAGCGTACGTTTACATGGTAAGTTTTCAATATGTATAGCGAGTACATTACGAGTTATATGTACATTATATTATCGTAATTTGAAATGTTGTTTTGACGAATGTTTTCGTCCTAATGTGATGTACGAGTAGTATGATTCATGTACTGAAAATACCTTGTTAGAATACTAGAATTCCCTTATACAGTACATAAATTGGGTACAAAGAAGAAGTTGGGGGAAAAAAAAGTAGAACCGCGGAAGTGTCACGTTTTCGATTATACGACTCTACTTGACTGGTTCTTTTCGCCGAATATCTTTCTAGATAAGTAACAATGTGCTGGGACATTAGTCACTATCATCGTTTTTAATTGGTATGATGAAGCATATCGACGACCACGGTTAAAATTATACAATACTAAATACTTTACAAACGAATAAGTTACCAATTGATATCTTAAAAAAAACTGCTACACAATGAAATGCCAAACAAAATGACGTCATCGGAGTACCGAAATTGAAATGCAGTTGGTGTTTGTTTGTAGTATTTTTGTTGGTATTTCATCTGTGTGTGCGTTGCGGTTTGCCTTGCAGGCCTTGATACGGCGAAAGTTGAACTTTACCATACGTATCGAGTAAATTGAACTTGCCTTTATCATTCATCGGTCTATGGTATTTTTTCTCATTCATCCAAAAAAAAAAGATATTTTTGTTTCCACTACCCTCGGAATCGCAGATAGAAGTTTTCGATGAATAAACCCAAACCCAGGATTTTTTGTTAACTTTGCAATACGTATACCTAGTGGATTAGATAGCCTGGCGTTATAGTGGTGGAAAAATCAATTCTTCCGTGTTTGTTAATTTAGAATTTCGATTGATATCCGATATTATATGCGTATATTGAATAGTGAATACGGACTCAGGCCCTTTCGTTTTCATCTTTATTACGTACTACTCGTATGTACGAGTTTAAATCTCCTACGAGAATTACCTATGAAAATCCGTATTCGGCTCGTTGTATGGTATTGGAGGTTTTCTTTTATTCTTTCGTCTTTTTTCTGGTGTTTTTCTCCATGTCAATTGTTGATGTGAATTTATGTCTGGCTAAAGAGGTGCTTTGTATTTTGTGATTTGAGTTTTTTTTTACATTTTTTTTTGGCGAATTTAAGTTTTATTTTCTATTGTCAAAAATTACGAGAATTATGTTTTAGTTTTCTGCGTATAAATTAAGGTGCAGTTCATTTTGATGAATATATAAAAAAAAATATGTAATTCTTTTTTTTTCCAAACAACAAAGAGAGCACAATCTTACGTGATTAATCATAAATTAGTACTAGTTTTTAGGAGAAAATTTTACATGGGGGGGGGGTTCACAGCCCATTGCCCGGATCCCTAATACAAGTAGTTCTAACTATAATCCAAAGGGTTGCTTCTCCAAAGCTTCCGAGGGCCATGAGGATGCAGCAGCTGGATTGCTTCGGTGTTGATGTAGCTGTGTAGGCGCTTCTCATGGGCATCCTCATAACATTCGCGTACTTCATCCACATAGGGAATACTCAAATCTGCATGGATATTGTCATTACATGAGAATCTGCACGCATTCACAATCATTCTCAGTATGACATTTTGCCTTCTCTGTATCACATGTCGATTAGACCTTTTTGCAGAGCCCCATAGCACCAGACCATATGTCCAGATAGGTCGGATAATCTGCTTGTAGACCAGGATTTTGCAGCTCAGGTCCAGTTCCAAGTGCCTTCCAATTAGCCAATATAGTTGCCGCACCTTTTTCTTCATCTGGTTGGACTTCATTTTCACATGGACCTTCCATGATAATCTGGAGTCCAAGTGCATTCCCAGGTATTTAGCTGAGTCAGCCTGTGGTATTGACTCGCCTGCAAGATAAACCCTCATAGAGCTGTAGAGTACGTGCCTTGACGCCTGATCATTTAGGGTAATCCTCCACTTTCTTGTCCAATTGTAAATTTTTTCTAGTGACTTTTGCAGTATGTTGTTGGCACTGCTCTGGTCTCTGCTCACAGCCAAGACTGCAGTATCGTCTCAAGCGTTGCTGTGGTGGTAGTTTCATCAGTAGGGAGATCTTCAGTATATAGCAGGTATAGGAGGGGGCCGAGTACACTAACTTGTGGTACTCCAGCCTGGAACTCGCCAAATTGTGACAATGCCTCTTCATGGCTGACTCTAAATCGCCTCTCATTCAAGTATGACTCAATCAATTGACAAAGGTTGTCTGGAAGAATTTTTGATAACTTGTAAATCTGTCCTTTGTGCCAGACTGTGTCAAATGCCTTCGCAACATCCAAAAACACCGCCAAGCAAAACTTTTTCTCCTCCAACACATTTTTGATGATGGTAAATTATGTAATTCTGAGAAGTCTAGACTTCTTATAAACATGAAAAAGTCAGGGAATTTTTAAAATTTTGAGCAATTTTCCTCTAAAAATCAGGAAATTTTTTAGTATTCATCTGTAATTTTTTAGTAATTCTATGTAGTAGTTTTATTGTATTTATTTTGGAAAAAATTTCTCTCGCGTCATTCGGGTGATTTCGTTTAGTTCGGGCTTGGAACCGAACATATTGAAAAACGTGATTTTTTTAATGCAAAGGAGGGGTAATTTTAAAAATACGGTGTTTTTATTTTGAAAAAAAAGTCTGGAAAAATGGAAAAATTGGTCTGGAAACCCTGAAAAAGTCAGGAAAAATAATTTCCAGAAATAAGTGAGCACCCTGTAATTAGTCCAGTTGAGTTGAACAAATGCCTTCTTCTTCAAAGGTATGCAATTGAAGCATATATTATGATTATCTATCATCCTAATTCATATCACGTAATCTCTGTTTAAGATCTTTGCATTCTAATTTCCGTTCATTGGGTCATTCTCTCTACAGAGACAGACACATTTGGCATTAATATTGCGATGAAGTACAACTATTTCGCAGTGTTCAAAATTACATTGGTACTGACAATTAGAACTCGTTATCCATTTTAAAATTCATAAGTAGGAAATCATTAAAATCTTAGAAATAGATATCATTGTAGTTTTTGTTTTTCGAAGTGTGGGTTTATTCTAATTAAGCAGATTATTTGCAGAATTTGTATTAATTGAACATTTTTTTCTTTCTAACCCTGAATTTTGATTTTGTGATGATTAATATCTTTTTTTAAATGGGGGATTTTCATATGTAGTAGACTGATGTGTTGGGAATTCGTCCGAAATCTTTTGATCATTGAGAGTTAATTTAAACAATTTTTGGTTTTTATTCAAATTAAATGATGATTTTCCTCGTTAAAAGTTTTTGCTTCATATCCTGCTATCTTTTCTCTTCGGTGGCATATTGATTGCCTCATCATCGTTCATGTTTTCTTCAGATTATTAGACGAAAATTCCCAATCGACTTTTTAAGCAGTTCTGAAATCACGTGTGATTGATAAAGCAGAACTATTTTAAACGAATTATTATCTGCGTTAAGTGGTCGATTAATATTATCTAAGCTGAGTCAGTATATTGTAGATATATCGTAGCATGATCTAATATCGATACAATTATAAAATAAGCCCGCTTACGATACGTTGACCTGCAAGACCCAAACCTATCAATTAGTAAATATTGATACTTCATGAATTGGTTAATGAATTCGAAAAAGATACATGTACCATTTTACATGCTTAGCCTACTAACACGAACTCACACACGTGAAAGTAATCACAACAAGAATTTCATCTAGGTACGCGCATTTCGTAATGATTAACTTCCCGCCTCCGCGTCTTGTTATCTCGCAATACGCAGAGAGAAGAGTTTAGGCAATAAAAAAGAGATCTTTATACAACCCAACGTACTATAAGGTGTTATTTGGCTCTTTATATAGCCTTTTTTTTCAAGCCAAATTCACGAAACTCGTTCATCGTTGCGATGCTTCTCGAATTAAATTTCATCTGGAATTCGTTAGTTAATCTGGATGACTCGGGTCTTGGGATGTAAAGGTACAGAGAGAAAGAGCGAGAGAGAGAGGCTAATAAAATAATAACGTAGTGAATTTGCACGCACCCTTCTCTATTCTGAATTTTATTTTTACGATCGTCCGACCGAAGTGACTCATTAACGAACGGTAATTTAATTTATTTGGTTTATGTGTTTTTAACAGCCGCGGGTCATTACCACATTAAAAGCGCGTTCTCGCGATATCATATTCTAAGGGTGTTACAATTGTCGTCGACCGAATGGTAGGAACGGTAGGCTACGTATTGTGGAGTGTTTGCACACGCATATTTTGACGTCGTCGTCGGTTCGCATGCGATACATAGTTTTGGGAAATTCGTAGGTACTCGCGTATTAGAGCAGGTGAAACACGACGACAAGAAGAAAATATGTCATGTAGGGTTCGTTTTTGGCCGCAAAAGTACCTATGCCTGTATTGGATAAGTGGTTAGATGTTGTTTTGTTACGTGTATCTCTGATTCTCTCTGGTATATCGTATGTTTATGTACCTACGTTAACGTATGTGTTAGTTGAATACGAATCAATAAAGGCGGCGAGTATTATTCGTTTATTTATAAATTGTACGTGACATTAACATATTCGACAATAGTCTTCGAGCTCCGATGTTGCGTTCAATTAACGCCCTCTCGTTACGATAAAACACGTTTTTGTTCGACAAACTCGTACGAATAATTGTAAACAATTCGGAAATTAGCGCATGATTCGATCGTGTAAAATTTTCGAGATAGAATTACATACCTACGACGACGAGCAACAGGAAAACTAGCTCGATGAAGGGGTTTGAAAGTATTGAGAAACTTTTATGTAGCTACCAAACTATCTCAATTCTTTCGACGTTATAGTTGGTTCGAGTAATTGGGAAAATTTTTCTAATCGAATGCTGCAGCTAATTAAGCGAGCTTTCTGTCTCGATGTAGGTATACGAATGAAAGAAAACTTGTCCAGGAACTTGAAAACTTGAATTACTCTCGTTTCTCGTCTCAATTTTTATCGATTGGTATTTTTAACGATTTAGGTAGGTATTTGTTAAAAATTTGAAATACCAGACTTGTTAGAAACGTATCCCTTATTAAAATTACTAAAATAACTATTGATTATTTCTTTCAAGATTTTGATTACCAACAAGGGAACCCTCCCACATGATAATCTCCGACTTGAATAAAACTTGGACTGGATGGAAAGAGGACCTCAAACCCCCCCCATCCCCAATTTTCAGCTGCTGAAGTTGATTTTTCGATTTTTGGAAAACGTTTGAAGTTTTGTGCATTTTTAAACTCTATTGTAACCACTTTTTCATCGTCGTCAAGTAGGGTTTTAAAATGCTAAACAATATGCAAAAAAAAATTAGCTACGTTTATTTGTTTCTAAATTCTGATTTCAATTCAAAATTTTTGTAGATAATATTGATATGAAAATGAAGATAAAACAGCGAGGAAGTATGTAATAAGCCAAAACTGAAATTGTAGATATGTTATCTACTTTCATTTTTTTTTCAACAACGAAAAACAAATCGAATCGTAAAATTTAACGATATTTCGTGTAGCAAAATTCCACAGGTTATTTTGAATTCAATTTTATAAAAATCTGGCATCTTTCTAAGTATCTATACAAGAATTGAAACGGTAAATTCAGAAAAATTAATTCACGAGTTGATGGTAAATGTCTGAGGTGAGATTATACGTATTTAATTGATCATACCATCAAGATTTATTGAAGAAATACTTATTCAAAAGATATACAAAAAGTAGGTAAATGCAAAAACTCTCTTGCAATCAGCGAATAGCTGATGGCTTGTTTATTACTTTCTCATGTTATGTGAAAAAATTCGATTTTCTGATGATAATTCCATATTTGGCCAACGGTAGTACATATCGATTAGGTATCAAGCATAGACCCTATGGCCAAAATTTCAGCTGTTGAAGTTCATGTATTGGGGAGAAATGGTCATTTTTCGAATTCAATCGTAACATGAGAAAAAACAGTAAAAAATCCTTTTTCTGAATGGACGGCCGGATCTGGCCAATGATGGTATGAGTCGATTTGGTATTCGACACAGACTGTTCGGCCAAAATTTGAGCCCCTGAAGTTCATTAGATGAGCTTAATTCACTGGTTTTTCAAATTTTTCAATGGCATTTATTAACCACCAGATAGACAAAAAATTTTGATTTCTGATGATAATTTCTGATCCGGCCGGCGGTAGTATTAGTCGATTAGGTATCAAGCATAGATCCTTCGGCCAAAATTTTAGCTGCTGAAGTCCATGTGGTGTGGAGAAACGGCCATTTTTCGAATTTACAGAACAACTTTACCTGTGTGTACACAAAATTTTAAACGCTTGTCAAAAATCGAAAAATCAACTTCAGCAGCTGAAAATTGGAGTTTGGAAGTTTTTGAGGTCCTCTTTCCACCATTTCAAGTTTCATTCAAATCGGAGATTATCATGTGGGAGGGTTCCCTAGTCAGATAACTTGAAAAAAATCAAAAATTCAAATTGTCTTACTAGTTAGTCTCACTTTCTGCCGAAAATCGCGAAAAGTCTTCCCTTCGTTCAAATTTCCTGAAGAGTCTTGTTTCTTGCTATAATTTATTGAAAATTGTTGTCTTCTGAGAAAAACTCCAAAGAAGTTCGCACCTTTTTTTTTTTGTCAACAATTACCTAAAAATCTTATTTGTTTACGAATCTGACATACTGCATTAACACACAG
The DNA here is from genome assembly GCF_950023065.1 of Planococcus citri. NCBI lineage: Eukaryota > Metazoa > Arthropoda > Insecta > Hemiptera > Pseudococcidae > Planococcus > Planococcus citri. The sequence goes on from NC_088679.1 coordinate 32,123,819, forward strand.
ATCACTTTACTGAAAAATCCCTCAAAAAATGTGACACATGTACAATTATTAGTATTACATAACATACATGAAGATGAAGATGAAGAAATGTGTGTAAAATTGTTCTTGTTCCTAATTCGTGCAGATTTATGATTTGTTATAACTTATGTTTGTTAAATTTTGATAATTTGCTCAATCTAAAAATTTGATGTACACATAAAAATGACGTCATTTTTGTAAATACCTACATAAACTAAAAATCTCAAAGTGAATGGTATGGTGGAATTAACTATAAAAAAAATGTCAAATCGAAGTACATATTCAGAAGTAAAAATTAGACAATTGACAAAGAGGCCCCTTCTCCATTGAACTCCTCAATTGTAAATTGAAAAATAATCGTGTAAAGTGAGAAATCACATATTTAAATGAATTGTGTTATTCTGAAATAGATTTCAGAATTCTGTGGGTTGGAGAACGAGGTTTAAAAAAAATCGAAAATCCCAGTTCAGCACCCTCTAAAACCATGTTCAACAACGTTGTATAGGGGCTCAGCGAGATGGAGTTGGAAAAAACTACTCTCTAAATTTAAAGCAGTCAAATTTCACTGCTTAGCAGTCACGATATTTTGCCTTTTTAAAGCAGTAGTTTTTTTTACTGCAAAACAGTGAAAAATTACTGAATTGGTCAGTCAAAATGATTTTTTACTGACCAATTCAGTAATTATTCACTGTTTTGCAGTAAAAAAAACTACTGCTTTAAAAAGGCAAAATGTCGTGACTGCTAAGCAGTGAAATTGACTGTTTCAAATTTAGAGAGTATACATACTTTTCTTGGAAGTTTTTCTGATACATACTTGAAGGTCCTTGTATTATGCCTCTTCAGAGTGTTGGAATCTGAGTTTTTATTTTGGAATTTTTCAAATTTTAATGGTTGATTTTAGATCTCAAATTTGTTCTGTTTGAAGCCTCGAAAACATGATGAGCTCCAAGTTCAGTCTTCTCGAATTTTGTGTTTAAATTGAAGGAGTAATATGGCTCGAAACTCGAATTTTCAAGGGAACGATAATTTCAGTTAGGTAAGTACTTCATTGCTCCAAGCATCTTCAATTTTGATGCTGGGCCACTTATTGCAAAGCTTTCATTCTCTGTCTTCAATAGTTAAGTACATCAGAAATAATGTTCAAAACCCTAAAAGTTCAATTTAGACATTTTTTTTTTGAAAACTTGAGATTTTTTGAATTTACTAAATAATTTTGAACTGTCGAACTTCTTCAATAGTTATGCCAAAATTAACCTCACTTTCAATGTACAGTCGGCTCCGCTTATTGTAGATTCGTTTAATAGAATCACCCTTTAATACGATCAAAATGACTCGGTCCCGATTTTTTGTACCGAATTAAACAGAAAATCGCTCGTTTAATGTAATCCAGATCCCCGCTTTGCAGAATCATTTTGTGAGACGTGTATCCTTTCATAACTGGTTATCTTCGCTATTTTTATCGAGATGTTTCGTAATTCATTCTCGTTTTTGTAGATTTATCACCTTATCCGTATTTTCATTCATCGATACTGATTAAGTGATTGTTCTCTTTTCAAAACTTGTCTAAATTTTGATTTTGATAATTCAGTCCTTGGACAGTCGGACACCCTGTACATTTATCGTAACCGCACGTGTGTGATCTTCGACAATATACACATAAATCTAGATACAATAAACTTACAGAAACACTTGACAAACATAAACAAACTTTTTAATGAGTGGCGCTCAAGTAGAGAAGAACAGAGTAGAGTATTTATTATGCGGAATTACCATCAAAGTACCACAGTTTACGTACCTAAAGTAAGGGTGAAAAAAAACAATAACGAGAAAGATTCATCGTAGTACCTACCTATTCGAGAGAGAGAATTTTTTAATATTTTACCATTACCCTCATCGTTCGATGAATATTTAAAACTAAAATTACACTCGAGATGTTAATTGCGTTGTTAATGTAATTTGATGGTTGTTTAGCGTTATTGTGAAGTGATTTTCTCTCTGTCTCTCGCTTGTCTTTGCGTTTGACTTTTATCGTTGTTTATTCACAAATGCACTTTTGTACGTTTTCTGCAAAATAACGAGATATAATTAAAAACTAATCGATGACGATCTTCGTTGTTTATACAAATTATTTTCGCCATTTATACGGATTCGCTTTCGTATCGTTCTGTATAGTTCTTTCGTTTACCAGGTGGGAGAATTTTTCGGGGTTGAATTAATTGAATTTTTTCAACGTCGAATGCTCGAATCGTCGTATTGTCGTATGTAATGACGTTTTTTTTGTTCTCTTTTAGCCTTTTTCGTTATAGTTTTGGTGGTGATTGGAGTCCTTTTGACTGTGTTTACGTTTAGTAATGTATTACCTAAGCATTGGGATGTTGAATGATGAGGGGCGGTGTCCACGAGGTGTGGTGTAGGTGGCAGTGGAAATTTGGCAAAAGGAAGAGGAGAAAGAAACGAAGATTTGTATTTTTAATGAGTCCTGAATTATTCAAGTTACTTATATAGTTGAATGTTTACAAAATTTCCATTCACGTTTGCATTCTGTTTCAATTTTTTTTGTCCAATTCTCTAATTGCTGTTCAACTATTGGAATTTTTCTCAATTTTTTACCAAGAGGATTGACCATTGTTGTTCAGTTCAATAGGTCTATGCATTTTTTTCTCTCCATTGGAGATAAACTAATAATGACCCCTTCCCCTCCGAATTGAATAAGGTGTTCAACAAATGCAAAAAAATGAAAATTTCCAAACAATATTTTTTCTTCTTTTTGAAATGTTTTATTGTGTTTTTTTTTCTACTAAAAAATCATTTTGTAATGTTGGATTTTTTTCATCTGAATCATTCACGAACGACTGATTATTATATTGTATTGTATAATATTTCTGAGTTTCATAATTCGTGAATATTAAAACTAGAAATAATGAGCCATTTGCTTGCAAATGGATGATTTGTAATTTTCAAGGTTGTTTCCCTACTTTGTATTCGAAATTAAATGCGTTAAAATGTCGTAAAAAATATGTTTCAAACAATTGCCCATCATTTTAAATAATTTTGAACAGAATGGATTATGATCGTTAATGCAGAAAATAATTTTATTGTAAGCAGTTTTTTATCAATCTACACAAGAAATTGTTTAAAACTTGTGTTTTTTTATGATGACGAGAGGGGGAGGGGTGTTCGAGAAATGCATTTCAAAACTCTAGTTGGGGGGGGGGGGTGTTTCGATAAATGTCTTTGAAAACTCTTTCGTCGCTTTCATTGTGACCCCGCCTGACAAAATCGACCATTTCGACAAAAAAAAGTGTCCAAAATAATGACGTTTAAAATGAATCTTAAGGGTTGAAAGATCAGATTTTTGAAAAAAAAAACATTTTTTGAAATTTTGTTGAAATGGTCGATTTTGTCAGGCGGGGTCAAAGTATTAATTTACTAAAAACATTCATTGCCATACACATCCAATGGAAAAACAATTACCCATTTTCTCTCTATGAAACATGTATTGTATGTCCTGCGATTAGGTTAGATTTTGTTTATGATTGACCTGCGGTTATCTGATTAATAATTTTTGTTTGTTTTTTGTTTCAGGTTAGTACACATTTTCAAACTAATAACAAGATATGTGCCTGCCTACTATCAGAATGAGTAAGTTGCATATAGGTACTTGATATAATCATTGAAAGAAGTTGATATTATTATTGATTGATGCAGTTCTTGGTGGTTTATAGGAGAGAGAAAAATCTGTATTTTTTTCGAAAAAATGTCGAAATTATGAAACGAAAAAGTCCTATAACAGAATAGCCTATCCTATCTTTGAAATTGAAGAAAGCACGATGAATAGGATTTTTGAAGTTAGTGCTGAAAAAAACAGCATGCTCTGGAAAGAGGTCAGACTTGAGTGGGTATTAAAAATCAAAAAGATATCTTACAAAAACCGAATAACAGAAGCAGTGATGAAATTCATGAGTAGAACGACGCGAGTGAAGTGCATTTTTCGGGTTTTGGAAAATTTTTGAAAATCAAATTTCGCCCAAAAATTGAGAAAAATCAAAATTTTTCCAAATTAACCTAGTCCGATGAAATTTAGTATGAGCTCTATTTTCGACCTTCCAAATTCATTGGAAACGTTTTTGATCCGTTTTGAAGATTTCGGGAGCCTCTAGCAGATTTTTAAAAGTTGAAATTTCCACTACATTTTACTCAATGAAGTTGAACTTTTCTTTCAAAATTGATTTCTGCCAGTTCGAAATCGTATTATTTCTGCAACAATTTCATAATTGAAAATATTTTTGTTTTCTGGGTTAATTTGATAAAATTTTGCTTCTCTACCCATTTTTAACCAAAATACATGTTGATTTTCGAAAATCCACTACAAATCAAAAAATTTACTCGAGCACCTGAAATTTCAGCTGATGATGTATTTTTGGATGTTCTTCCAATTTAGCTTTGTCCGGGTTTAAATTTCATCTGTCAGTTAGGAACCTCGCTTTTCGGTCTTTTCTCACCTATTTATGAAGAGGAAAATTAAGAGTATTTGTATGGAAAAATTATATCTCTAAGTTTCTTCAGAATGATTCCGAACCATTTACGGAATGGTAATAAATTCCTGGTCCATAGTTCACATGTAATAATTTTCTCTGAACATGCTTCGTTTATGCACGTTTCATTGAAAATATAAGCAATATGACACGGTTTATTGAAACGAAATTGAACATAAAAGCGATGAACCTAAAAAAAAGAGGCATGGAAGATGAAAAGAGCAAGGGAGGGGTAGAGGACCATCATAATAGGTTTTACGAGGTAAAATACGTTCGCACAAAAATACGCACATTTATCGTACGTAACGTACTACATAGGCAGTGAGGACTGAGGAGCGTGTACCTGTAATTTTTGTACTCGAATCGCTGTTGAATAAACGAATTAAAAGAAAAAAGAATGAAAAAAAAAGTATTCATTAATTAAATCAACATCCGGTAGGTAACGAATAAAGCGATCAAAGTAATTTAATTACGAGATCTTTATTATGCTACTTATTATCTCATTTGAACCACCTGAACCCTTGGCTACTTTTTTTTGGTTTCCGAAAGGGGTGCGAGGGAGGATAAAATTGAGGGTATTTTTTCCTACGTAATGAAACAGACGCAGCTATGGATGAATCGACGACGATATAATTATATCAACTGATACAGTGTAGCGTCGGAGAGAAATTATATTATTTTGGTGTATACTGTACGAGGTTTAAATAATTAGTATGATTTGTTTAGATGCCAAGTTGATGGGAAAAAATAGCTACAGACTTTTACTCTATCGACGAGTGAAAAAATGGCGACTTGTCGATAGATATTTGTAAGCTACGTAAGTCGCGTCAGTCTGTCCATCGGATTTCTCAATGACGACGATGGAGTGAAGAAATCATCGTACGATCACGATAGATCGAGAAAAATGTACTCGTAAATCTATCGAAGAAAGGTGGAAGGTGCATAGTGCATACGTTTACCTCGAGTCTGTTTACGTTTTCAGCACATTCACCATCTCTGAAAGCAGCACGTTTTGATGTATAGATATAATACTCGGGTTTTATTCAGCTTACCTTTGGGCATTGGCATGGCAATGGCGATGGCAGGATTTTTATATAAATGCGAAATTGTTCTATTTTTAAAACGGCCTGCAGTACGAGTTTTTTTCCTCTTCTTTTTACCTACCTATGTATACTCTTTGAACACGATTGTTCGTTTCGTTATGCTTTTTTAATGCGAGTTATTTATAATACGCTGCTGTGGCTTTGGCTGGTCGCTCGACCACCAGTGCTGGACTGCACCTACCTACCTGTTGGTTGAGATAACTCGGATAGGTAAAGGCGTACCTATACGAGAATAGCCGGTGAAAATTTCAACCATATAGGAGAGATTTCACCGCAAAACGTCTTTTAAATCGAGTACAGAAGGAATTTGTGTTCGGCTGCTGAGAAGTTTTTGACGGGTTGAACGAGCGAAAGCATCGGATGTGTAATCTACTTTATTATTACATTGAGAGTAGAAAAGGTGGTAAGCCTTTTGTGTGTGAAGTTGTCGGTATTAGTGTGGTAAAAAGGGGTAGCTTTTTGTTAGGCCCTACGCTAGGCGGTGTAGGTGTACTACTCGTATATGTACACTAATGGAAAAGTTCTTCGTTTGGAAGACGAGACAACACGCCCGCTACTCGTCTCCTGTCTTGTCGAGTCGCTCAGCATGTTGTGTTTCCTGAAATGACTTTTCGGTTAAGAAGAAAAAATTTACAACGTTCGTATGTGCATTCGGGTTTGTTCTTGTTGGCGAAACGAGCAGCGAAGAAGTGTAACCTAGACCTTGCGTGTGTTATATAAGGAGTATTTTTCTGGTCGACGATGAGCCCCGAGGTAGTCCAAGTTGGCGATACTTTTCGCCGGTTTGAATATACATAATATCGTATATATATTCTAAATAAAACTCGACGACCTTGGTTTTGATGCTTCGAGTTTTTGATGATGGTAGTGTACGAATGAGTGTACATCTACATACACATAGCATAGCTGAGGTTGGTTTTTTATTATCTATTCCGAACCCCCTCTTTGCCCCTGCCCCCCGGTATTCTTTTTTTTCTTCTCCAGCAGCCACTAATTTCTTGTCATTTTTTAATCTCGGACGATTATCTAATTCTTTTGTACGTGCGGTTGAAATGCTGGTTGTAGAATGCGATCAGGCGTTGCAAGAGCTGCGAGGCGCGCGAGATTATACCAACGATGACGTTTATGTACGAGATTTAGAGGAGGTTGTTTTTACAATAGAAAATTATCGCGCCTTTTTTCAATAATATACGGCTAAACGTATGTATAGCTGTTGAACGTACGTACGGTGTACGAGTTATGCCCGGAGAAAGTGTACAGTTTGAGCTTTTGTTTACGAGGTGCAAGTTATAAAAAGAGGTACGGCCTGTGGGCTTGGGTGACGGAGGTGGAGATGGAGTTGGTGTGGCGCGACGTTGTCTTTTCAACGCGGATGTGCTGGCTACAGCAGGCTTGGTCTGGTCATTGTCGAAGATACGTACTAAAAATTTGACCCCAGTCAGTATGTGAGTGAGTGAGTGTTGAATGCAGGGAATATGTTGATGTGTGCCCGAAATCAATATGCTATAGTGTTATGGTGTGTTGAAAGAGTCGATGGTCGTGCTTGATCAGAACGATGTGTGAGATTGCTGAAATCCAAGTTTTAAAGCTAGCTGAAAATATGATGTGGTCGTGGAAATTGAAATATTTTTCCATTTATTTGTGAATGCCTTAATGTGATGCATTTTGGAAAAATGGTTTATAAAACAACTATTTTTGTATATTTTTCTATTTTAAATTTTCATCTGCAAGGGGCAGGGGAATCTCCCCAGTCGCCTCCCTTGGCTACGCCTCTGATGTGGTGAACAGACTCTTCTTTTTGGCCCCCTTTAAAAAATGAGGAATAATGGGGGTGGCTAAGACAGAAGCTTGAAACATTAATTCGAATGTCAGTGTTGATTAATCAACATCAAATTGCAAAAATTTCAAAAAGTTTGACCATTTTGGTGTTTTGCTAATTTTACCACTGTTTTCAGAAAAATTAAAAACCACATTATTTGTTACTGCAGGTACAAAAGAGCAGGGAAATCAGAAAATTTTCTCTCTTGATTCAGTAAATTAAAGAAAAGAAAAATATGCTACGAATATGAGAAAATTCATGAAAAACTTCGCATGATTGAACAAAACTGCGAAAACTGCTTTAAAATGTGTTGAGATGTTATAAAAATCGTTTAATTAAAGTGGCTCCAAATTTATGAAACATTGTGAAAATTGAGCAGAATGTCGCAGAAATGTTTATTGTCTGTTATGGAAAAAAAAAACTGGAAAATCAGAAATAATTGAATTTTTTTGTTATTTTCACCGCCCAAAATTGAATCTCAAACCTACGCAGTTTTTTAATAGGGTCGTCCAAACGTGAAAATTTGGCCACCCATGACCCAAAAGTCATCAGGAGGTCATCCTTTTCCATTTCTTCGATCTACTAGACACCTTGGTACCCTAATTTCGATTCCGAACCCCCCCTCCCCCCACGAATTGATTGGAAACAGTTTCGAACACTTCTGAAGCCTTCAGTGAATTATTTATAAAACTAGAAATTTCCACAAAATGTTATCTAATGAAGTCGAACAGCTAAAATTCACATTTATACCTCATTTCAAAATGCTGAGTCAATTGGAATCGGTTCAAAGTCGTTCTGGATTCTCCAGCCACATTTTGTGAATCCCAGATGATCAAAAAGTGCTATAAAAATTTACCAAATCAAACTTTTACACGTATAGACGTGATTTGTGCTTGGAAATTTCGAGTTTAAATAATTCGCTAGAGACTTCAGAATTATTCAAAATGATTCGAAACCGATTTCTATGGATGCAGGAGTCGAAATGAAGATACTTCAAAATTTCAGATCTTTCTTGATCAATTTGGTAACATTTTTGATTTTTTGCATGTTTGGGCCAAATTTGATTTATGCACCTCAGCACATGAAATTTTTATCAGACAATGATGTATTTTTGCTCGCTTTTTTACGATATAATCAAAAGATCTCAAAAAATGAAAAAAGTTGAACATTTCCTAATGTTGAAAACTAATTAGGGGAGGAGGTGAAATATTGAGAACAAACTTAAACCTCGATAGTTGATTTTTTGAAGGGTGAGGGACGAAATAGGAAAATCATAGTGTTCAAGATCATCAGAAATTCACACATCTTGGTTATTTGATTTTGCTGGACACCCTTTTGTCATGAGAGCAAATTTAAAATTAAATTTAATTTTTGTAATTTCTTAAAAATTTTCAAAGTGTATTTGGATCTTGTAATGAAACCAACTTTGTCGTGAAGGGATAGGACGGAGGAAATCGTCTAGAAATACCTTTTGTTATCTTGGAATTCAGTCTCTAAATCAAGAATATGACACGTGCATTGAGAGTACCGGCCATCTCCTGCAGTGAAAATACAAACGTTCAAGGCACTACTTTCTTGACAAAAAATTTGTCTTCAAATCTAAATCTGCGACCCGCAGGTAAATCGCTCTAAATGATGTATAAAAATGAACGATAGATAATTTAACATCATTCTACTTAACTCGGCTTCTTACGTTTTCTGCTTTCGTTTTCATGAAGCACCGTCGACGTTATTTTAATGCAAATATTGCCAAAAAAAAATTTGTTTGGCACTGTTCCGCAACATTTTATCAGTCTTCTGTGCATTCCTCCTCCTTTCATGTTATGTAACACTTCCAAATTCATCTTCGTAAGTACTTTCCCGTCTTTCTCCTCCCGCCGACATACTACTCATGATCGTTATAAAATATTTCTGAAATTATTCTGATTATTGATTTCATACTGCGTTAGGCATAGAAATATTTCAACTCGAGTGGATATTATTCTTCCATTTATTTTAAAATCTTTGTCGAATGCTTATGTAGGTACTTCATTCGATGGGCCATATTTGGTGAATTTCTTTACATATTTGGTAATAGAAAAAACTAAAAAGCCTCTGGTAAAAAAGCACACCCACCAGTTGGGCCTTTTTCTAATATTAGGAAGGCATGGTAGGTAGTTAGGTACCACTTACAAATTCGATTCATTTATACTTATCCAAAGGTGAAAAGGAAGTACTCACATAAAAAGTACCTGCCATCACAACACTATACCAACCTAGAGCTCTTGTTTTCAACCTAAGAATCCATTCACACAGGTTTCTATTTTTTTAAGTGTTGGTACATTCTTCCAAAAAAAAAAAAAAATCTACACGGTCTGTGGATATAAGTTCAACAGCTCCATAATGACCGTATAAAGATAAACGTGCATGTATGTTCAGGTACGTAGAGACGAGTGTTGTGTGTAATACATAACCGAGTAGAGGACACGAGAGAGTTTTGTTAGGTAGGTACCTTTACCTTAGAGTTAGACCTACGTAAAACAGCGAGTCGCGGGAAGATTAAAAACTAGTGTACTTTAGCCATCGGTTATATAATTTAAGTAGTTACAGGCCGATGAGCATGCATTATTTCATTACATCCCGTAAACTAGATCGAATTGAGTTGAAAATGTCTAATTATAGCGAATCATCGTGTTTCGTACACTACACTGGTTTATACGGACCCGAGTCTTAAGACTCATTGAACCGACAGTCGAACTCGAAGCTGAACTTTTCAACGTGCGAAAGTTCTCTTAACCACTGTTGAGTTGTATAGGTATCTTGTCAAAATGGACATGATACTGGATCCTGTGTTGTTGCTGAAACTTTAACGGGTAATTTTTCACGCCCTGAAAACTATCGGCGTGTGTATTTTCCGCTGATATGAGCACGTGCGGCTCAAAATGCAGGTATTAAATATCGTGAGCGATTATTACGAAAACCAGCATAAGTTTTTAGCTTGGGAGTTGCGCTTTCATACTGGTAGGTTTTGCGTTTAATAGGGTGAATATTATTTTCAAGTTTTAGACGTTTGACAACTTGAGTAAATGTTTTTTGTGTATTTGAAGTCGCTCTTATTTTTTTTTGGAGGGGCTGAAATTTTTTTCTCATTTGAATGTAGTTGGTAGATATTTAAAGGGTCTCAAAAATTGAAAAAATTGGTCTAAAAAATCATAACTGGGAAAAATTAGGGAAAATCATTTCTTCGAAGGAATGGACACCTTAATCCATCATTTATTTTTAGAAGTAGTGTCCCAAGATAGCACAAGCATGTTCAATGCAGAACAGCTCTGGTACAAAGCTCTTTTTTCATAGAATAGCTTTGCAAGTTCTGCATCATGACGTCTTGATCATGCGATGTCTTCAAATTTGAGTCAACCTTTCAAGGGAAGTAATCCACTGCCAGAAAAGTCACCAGATCCAATACTTCTTGGTTCTTTTCTTCAGATCTTTGGCTTACCCGAATCAACTCTTATCATGTATGTTCACTTATACCTACGTAAATACTTTCTACGATAGATAGCCATATAAAAACAGGTTCAATTTAGATGATTTTCTCATCATAGTGCGGTTTTAACGATGGCGAGCATCACCTTAATAAACACATCACTAGAAAATACGAGTAGCTAACTTATACCTCGTGTGTGCATCACCGATACGGCGGCTCAGGCCTATTCACTAATAGTATCCATAATTAAAGGTCAATATACTCGTATGGTATTTCTTTCAACGTATATCTCTATACCTTCCAAATTATACCGGCGTAGGTTTATTTCACTCGGATTCGTGATGATGACGATGATTTAGACTCATCTCGTTTTCGTTGCAGCATTATGCTATGTGATGTGATGTGGTGGTGTTGTTGTGCTTGTGCTGAATTCACGAAATGAAAAAACCAATTCTGACTTTCTATGTATGAGGCATATCGTGAAAATACCCTCCGACCCTTGTATCCGCAGTACAAAAGTACATAACGCGACCAACACAGAAGTAAATTTTCAATCAGCCATGCGTGACAGCTTCCGGCGATACTTTACCAGTCATCAGACCGGAGCAAAGCCCAAACCTTGAAACACTTTACAATAGTGTAATAAAACCAACCATATCGTCCGATTTTTTATACCCATGGACTGACTATGGATGGTTGCTGGTCTTAAATTCACCCTAAAATCCTTTTATTATATACTCCAACTCGGTTCTGCGTGTACGATTTACTGTACTTATGTTTTTTTTTTCCAAATCTTAAATATTTATGTATAATATACCACACAGACAATGTGTTCGTATATCTTCTTGAGCGCCAGTAACCTTGAGAACAATTTACACATCGAAGGGGAGTTCGCATATAAACGAGTGTATTAGATAATTTTAGCGCCGATTTATGTTTATCGTATTAGTAATTGAACGTTTGTAAATATTTTGTCGATATTTATAATTTTTTTCTTTTTTCATTTTCCTTATTTATTCGATTCTTTTGCAGAGCAGTGTTACTTCTATGCAGTATAGTGTTAAGGTAGATAATACATAATGTGTACGGTAATTACGATAATTTACTTCTAATCTCGAATGCGTAACACTAGAATTTCTCGTTATAAAGCAGTCGTCTTAAATGGATAGATAATTACACAGCACTCCCAATGTAATACTACGTATTATACGTACTACAGAGACGACTCATATGTATCTAACTACCTACCTATCAATATACAGTACAAGATGTATGTATCTTCAGCACTGCATCTCACAGCTCTTCCAACTTGCCTCTTTTTATATGTACGTTGCTTCGACTGACTAGTTTACACGAGTCCTTATTCATTTCTAACCGAGTACAAACGATTATACGATTATAGGTTTCTGTATACCTAATTAAACGACCAACACGAAGATAGGATTTCAGATCTTCTCGCTGATATGTAGTGTTATCTGAATACGCAGGTATCTAATATCTATCATCTATCCCTCTAATCGAAAAGTACCTACTCGTTTTCTCGTCAATTCTGAAAGTAAAAATGAACGAATACGAAGAGGAGACTCGAATTAATTGAATTGGAGAGCTGATTTGGTGATTTTTTTTTCGATGAAAATTCTAAATTAAATTAACAGTGGGAAGAAATTCGATCTTTTACTGGACCATAAATTTTTGTAATGAGCAAGAAGTTATGGAGAATTTTTTCCTCTGTTTTTTCTTCTGATTATCTTTCCTTTTTCGTCGTTCGATTTTTAAAATCTCATGAGAAAGATGACAAATTCATTCATTTGCACTTGAATTTATGTTACTCCAATGCTTTGCTAAAACGAATAATTTTTTGGAAATAGAAGACTGGGAGGGGGAGGGGGTGATGGAAGTGTTTGTGGGCTTGATTGATAAAAACAGAAGGATTTCAATTTCTGTGCTAAAAGTTTCCACAAAAAAGTTACAAAGACACGATAATTTTAGAAAAACAATTTTCACCTTCTTTTCTCCTTTCGTTTGAAGCCCCTTTACTTGTGTGCTGTTCAATTTGAAAATCCTAATGGTATTTTGAAAAATTAAATAATAGAAAAAAGGATAATTTGTACATACAGATTTCATTTCCGGAGATCTGAGGCACTTCAGTCAGTTTGTCACTTTCTTGTTGATGTTTTCTTCATAATGGTAAACTTTTTATTAGAATTTTATTTTCAAATATGCTCAAGTGATTTAGAAATATGACTGAGGTATTGATATTACAAGGACTGATCGTCCCTTCAGGCCTCCAAATGGCTCCAATTCTGATTCCATCTAATATGTTCTTCGAGTAACAATTATACAAAAATGGTCTTGCTTTGCTGAGGTAGTACTTATATTTTTGATTTTCCCTATTTCAATCAAGAATTTCAGGATTACTTTTTTTAGCGTAGCCAACATGCATATGTCCCCTCTCTCTTCAGGAATAATTTTCATTCGTGCCTTTTAATTTTTGTGCACAATGATCAGACTTCATGTTATATTTATTTTTTATTATCAATTGTGACATTTTTGTTCTTATTTATAATTTTTAAAATATTTTTTTCTAAAACTTTATTCATTGTTTTGTTGCAGGTGAGTGATCATTTTCAAAAAATATGTGATTTTAACTTACCTACATCAAGTGATTGTGAAAGGTAATACATAACGGGCCAAGAAGTTGCAAAATGATCAAAAGACGAACTTCGAGAGTTTTTACAGGGGTATGAAATCATGTACAGTAATATTTACTATGTAGTACCTAATTTCAGAAAATTCGTCTATCGGAAAATTAATTGCCCGATGAGAGAAAAAAATGGATGGATTACAAAAAAAATCGATGAGTTTTTAGGTATTTTATTCTCTGAAATTGACAATACAATTATATTATGATGAAACAGAGGGAAAATATTCGCTGGAGTTCCAACGTTCCAAGCTATTTGATGTTTTACCCAACAAGCTAACAGCTATTGCTGATTGCAAGATGGTTTTTGCTTTTTGCTTATTGGTTGCTTTTAAATTTCTTTCTTCAAACGTTGGAAGTTTTCAAAATATGGCTGCAGACTCCAAAACAACTTACATAAAACCACCTGTAATTGACTCAGCAAGTCAGCATGTGAAATTAGTGTGAAAATTAAATATTGTCAGTTTTCTAACTTCATTATGGTAAACTCTTGTGAAAATCTCACTTTCAAAAATCTGCTGGAGATTCCACAGCTAAGACTTAGAGTGATTTGAAACCGTTTCCAGCAGATTGGAGGATTTTTGCTGTCTGTCAATTCGGTGAAGATTTTTCAAAAATTCATTAAAAATTGAAAAATGCACTTAGCATCTGAAATTTTGACTAGCGATGTATTTTTGCATGTTCTTACTTCTTTCGATTTAGCTGTATCTAGTTCAGAAATTGATCTGCTTTTGATAAGTACCTCTTCTGTAAATAGGTACATAGACATACAGTACATACTAGTAGTGACGACAGGGGGCAGGGGCTAAAATGGATGTAGATGATATTTTACAAAAGAACTCTTTTCTCGTGTGTTATCTCTCTGGCTTATAAAAAAATTGAGAGCTATGATTTGAAATGAGAAGCTAATTAGGTAATGTGGACTTGTGAACGTTGAGCAATCCTTCTATAACTGAGAGATGGGTTAATAGGTTTTTCAATTGATTATATAAATTTAATTAACCCATCACATGGTCTACGTGAGCTTATCAAAAAAATTTGTTTTTAATATCATTCGAACTACCTATTAATATCAATGATTGTGCATAGCTGATGAGTGATGAGTCAGACCACGATTGATAATGAAACTTAATTAACCCATCACATGATCGACGCGAGCTTATCAAAAAAAAAATTATTTTAATATCATTCGAACTACCTATTAATATCAATTATTGTGCATAGTTGATGAGTCATCAGACCACGATTGATCATGATTAGGGTTGTCCACATTTACACAGCAAAACTTATTTTGTTAAATATTCACTGTCTCACCCGCTCATTTTTTTCCTTTAGGTGTAGATAGTACACAAAAAAATTTCAGCCAAATCCGTGAAGATTAACCCGTGCCCCCGGGCCACTCAATGTCCTTATGGGAATTAACATAGGATTGTACCTGTAAAAAACACAAAACTTCAGTTTTGACCGAATTTCTTTGAAATTGATGGTTTGGAGCATAAAAAGCAATAGTGTGAACAACTTTAAAGTGTTTTGACAAATTTTCAACTCCAAGGGGTCCATTATTGAGGAACCACAAACCCCCAAAAAACGCCAAAAAACGCAATTTTCACGATATTTGGGGGTTTGTGGCTCCTCAATAATTGACCCCTTGGAGTTGAAAATTTGTCAAAACACTTTAAAGTTGTTCACACTATTGCTTTTTATGCTCCAAACCATCAATTTCAAAGAAATTCGGTCAAAACTGAAGTTTTGTGTTTTTTACAGGTACAATCCTATGTTAATTCCCATAAGGACATTGAGTGGCCCGGGGGCACGGGTTAATCTTCAAGGATTTGGCTGAAATTTTTTTTGTGTACTATCTACACCTAAAGGAAAAAAATGAGCGGGTGAGACAGTGAATATTTAACAAAATAAGTTTTGCTGTGTAAATGTGGACAACCCTAATCATGATACTTAATTAACCCATCACATGATCGACGTTTGTTTATCAAAAAGATTTGTTTTTAGTATCATTCGAACTATACCTATTAATATCAATGAATGTGCAAGTGCATAGCTGATGAGTCACACCACGAAAACGCAGATAGGTTAGTGAGTTTTCTTAAAACCCTTTTTGTTTCTCTCGTCTATTCGTCGTCTATTTCCTTCGGGCTTCTTCTTAGTCTCGCATCGTCAGCAGCATTCAAGCGAAACAACGACAATGGTCATTGAATGATGAACCGAATCGAATCTTTAATACCACAAATAATCGTAACAAATGTACAAACTTCAGAATAATACAGATTAACGAGATGAAAAATTGTGAATTCGAGACGACCCTCGAGTTATATGTACATAATTAGACGATAACCAGAGAGACAAATGAAATGGAATCTTGAAAAATTATACAAGTGGTGGCAGTAAGATAAGGCGGCCGCAGAGACGTAGCAGTATTAAAATCTCATGTAAGGAGGATGCTCGCGTCGATGCTGTGACAATCCCCTCAGTATTTTGTATTCTTCTTATCATATCCTTCAGATCGAAACTTCAAAGAGAGAGAGAAAGACGCATTTGCATTGCAAATAATATACATGTTTGTTGGAATATGGTACGTCGTCGTCGTCGTCGTCCGGGCCCCCTTGTCATTTGATAAAAGTTATTAAAGGGTGGTATCCATCAGCACGGTGAGATGTTTGAAGAAAACATCTCTGTGGCGTGAGGTACGAGTAAAATTTAAACAATATTTTTTCCAGCAGTCATCACGTATTGTGGAAGTAATTTCGTGCATTATGACGAGGATTCCGTGTGGTGTGATGATGATGGTGGTTGGTGTTTTGATGCTGGCTGTAGGTAGGCTTACAAAAGGTTGGTTATATTATGTACGAAGAGAAGCGAAAGAAAGGATCAAGAGTCGCGAAACGATGTGTATGCTGATTATTATGTTATCAAGTAGTAGTAATAGAGCGAAAAATGGAGAAAAAAAGAGCTCGTAAAGCGGATTACCTACAAAGGCCGAAGTAGGTAACAGGATTGAAACATTTGACTGGTCACTTGACGTGTCTGTAACATTTGTGTTCGTATCATCTGGCTAGGTTCCCTTTTCATGCAGCGAAGGAGAAAGGTTTTAGTGCAGAATTTTACCCCACGGTATGCTTATCATGCATTGTTGTGTGTGTATGGATAGAGTACGAATAGGTACAACATACTACACGGTACGATCGAATGAGAAATATCTAATTTTGTATGACTGATGTTTCCCTATGTGTGTATAATACTCAGACACACGTATAGATTGTGTACAGATTCCGCATACGCATATGACAATCAACCGAAACGTATCCAAAGTAAATCCTCTTGTTGGACTTGTTCACTCCGTGAACCCTTAAACTGCTTATAGAAAATGATTTAATATTCGACAAAGCCCCTGCTTGCCGACGAACACACAATGTTTCAAGAGATACATACAAGAGGGTGTGTAACCAACATTCGAATTCGCCAGCTTCGGACTATACCAAACCGACCCGGTGCAAGACTAATTATAAATTTTAATCCTTCGTGTAGTGTATTTTGCAAGCTCCTCTTTTTTTTAGGTGAAAATTTCCTCGCACATGGGTAAGAGTTGATGCAGAAAGAGACGTACGAGTAAGTATAAGCATTTGTGAGGTTGTCGATGAGATGAGCGGTGAGCAGAGTTTGCAGTACATACTGCTTACCTACGTAGTAATTTCGTATTCAACAGATGAAAGTTTATTCGGTCGAGCGTTAAAAATACCACCGTAGAGTAGCTTATGTGGTCTGCACAGCAAGCCACGAAGGCGCTAATAAGTTAATACTTTGCATAACACTCGGTGTTTCGTTTCGGACGCCGCCGCTGATGACGACGGTGGAACCAGGAACGCGTCCGGTGCGGTACCCGTCTTACCCTAAGCCAACTTTTATGCAAATCACGTTAAAGCAACCCCTTTTATCACTTCATTTCTTCTCCCCCTTATTGCTGCGCACACCTACTGATGGTATGTATATGTATACGAAATCAGCAGTTTATGAGTACAACCTTAACAGCGTGATTTGATTAGAAGCGATTGCGGAGGAGACAGCGGCGAGAATGGTTGAAGTGTGCGACGTACGATGACGACGACGACGACCGTAAATCGTATTAATCTAAATTATACCGAAATAGGTTCATCATTTGTCCATTTATATTCCATCAGCGTTTCGACGGCCGTCGTATTACATATTAATTCTGATTTCTGGCCGCGCTTTGCCATAGCTATCGCGACCGCGGCCTTTTTAATTCCTATAATTAAGTGTCACATTCTTGTTATCCGTTTTACCGCGCTAATTGTTTGTCGGTGATGGGATACTTGCGCCGTGGAAAATCAATATCGCGGTTTGAGGTCGGTTTCGATGACCTGAGGTTGATTCGCCAAGTAATAAGGGCTGAAAGGCGAAAGAGCACTTGTATTGTGGCGAATTGGTTTTGGCAGCCAAGTTTTGCTTCGGATGTGAGGATCGAATGTTGTTTGAATGATGTGGGTGGTGTTTTGAGTTGGGTTCTTGACTTGGAAGACGAATGGAAAAATTTTGACGTCAATTTTTATAATACACTGTCAAACCATTATTTTTTTAAAAACAAAATGATCAAAAAAGTGGTTGAAAATACCTGAACATTCGGATCAGAATTCACAATGTTTACTGGAGCAAAAATAATGAAATCAAATAACCACACAACTGTAAAAGATACTTGAAAACAAAACATGAAAAAAGGCCAAAAAATAAATTCTGAATAGTGAATACAGGGTTTTCAAAAATATTAGATGAATCAAGGATTTTGCTCAAAGATCGTATGTTCAGAAAAATTCATTGTAATTTTTCACTTTTCAAAAACTTGTCCTTTGCTTCCCTTGGCTACTTTACATTATTTTTTATTTTTCTGAAGTTTCTGTGACAAATTGGAATTTTTGTCACTTTTTTGAGTACCTAAATAACAGAAGGGGGGCGAAAATTGATAGTTTTGCAGAAGAAGTTTTTTTTAATGATTTTTTTCATTGTATAGGGGAGGGGGAGGAGGGTGCAAAATTGATAGTTTTGCGAAAGCTGTTTGTCGAGAATTTCGCTTTCTAAAATTCGTGGATTGTTTGAAGATTCGTTTAAAATGTTTTTCTCAAGCTGCTGTGTAGTGCGTTGCAGAGTGTTTAGCTGTTTACAGTCCTACGAATCGTACAAGTTCTGATTTCTGCTTGATGTGCGTTTTAATATCTTGTTTTTTTTTCCAAAAGCCCTTCTTTTTTTCTCAATCAAACTTTAACCTTTTCGGTTCATTACCCTCTTTGTAAAATTTTAAAAAAATTTCATAGCGAAATTCTCTGTTTGTCAACTCGAAACTCTGTTCAAAATTTGCCAATTTTTCAAAACTTCTCGTTTACAAAATGAAAAATTGCAAACATTTTCTGCCCAAGCGTCAACACGTTTATTATACTTAGATCATTTTCGAAGAAAAATATTGTATTTTATAAGATAAATCTGTTGAAAAATTAATGTTCTGAAGGAACCAAAAAGTCTTCCAAAAATGTTTTACCTCGCTTTTTCGGGGTGGACTTTTTTTTAGAATCAACACCCATTTGAAAAAGTATGATGAAAATTTCATTAAATCGTTCAATAATAATTTGGAAAATTGAAAATGATAATTTTAAAGATTTGGCCCTCCTCTTTCCCCCTCCAAAAAAAGTTTTGAAGTGTTTACAAAACATCCTGCCAATGAAAAATCGAATCAGTAAAAGGTATTTTTTGATGCCCCCCCCCCACCTGATCAGAAAAAAGTTTTAAAAAATATGTTGTGATGTGTTTGAAAAAATATATTGTGATGTGTTTGAAAAAATGTCCTGTCAAAAGTCCTGCTGAAGACTGAAATCCTGCTTCTTCATTTTAAAATTTGTTGAATATTTTTTATGCTAATTGAGCGATTAAGAAGTTTCTGACAGAATTTCAGTAATATTTATGTGTTTAATTTTCACTCTCTTATTGCATTATTTTCAATCAGTGTTTCTTTCATTTCTGACAATTTTCATCACGATTCATCGAGTTGCAAAAAATTCATAATTATTGCGTTTTATCAAGTTTAGAATGATCACTTTCAACAATTGGATTTTTTTTCTCATTTTAAACAATTTTCGTCTTTTTTTCACTGAATTTTATTGGGATTTTCCTAATTTTGATGTCAAGTCACTCGTCTTTCATGTTCATTCAAATGTACTTAGCATTTCATCAAATTTTGTTTCATTCAGGCCTTTTTTTGTATTTCCTTCTTTTTGAGGGGGGAGGGGGGCGTTAAATTGACGTTGCAAGTCCCTAATTTTCATTCTCCGTCCCTCCCTCCCCCCACTGTGCTGTGAGAATAAAATCAAAAGGCCCTGGTTTCATTTAAACCCATTTTCACATCCATTTTTGCGCCGAACAGACAAATTCTTCTTGTATTTTAAACATATCATTTTCTTATTACTCGATTTTGAAAGCATTTTTTATGAACTGTTCATTAGTTTTGAGCTATTTTTGTGTTCATTTCAGGATTTTTTGTATTTTTTTTTCTACATTTTAAAACTTTTTTGATTTCGTTTTTCTCAATTGCCTTATTTTCATTCAATTATTTCATAAACATTTTTTTGCGTTATTTTGTTTCAAATTTGACGTAATGTTCAATGATTTTTTCTGGATTCTAATCATTTTTTCTAGCATTTCGTGCAATTCTTGTAATGTTTAATTCAATTTTAAAGATATTTTTATGAATTTTTTCATCATTTTCTACGTTGTTTGAGTTGGTTCAACCTCGTAGCCAGCTTTCAAAAATCGTAAATATTGATCTTTTCTCACTATATTTCGGTCAATTTACAATTAAGTGTGTTTATTAACATTATTGTTTTTTCATTAATCTTCACCTCCTCTTCGCCTTAGCTTCAGTCTAGCACAGATTGTAAATTTTTCTCATACTTTATATTGTTTTTTTTGGTCAATTTCAGTACTTGTGAGTGTCGGAAACACAGTTTTTTTCCTTTCCACGCTGTCGTCTCACCTTCCCCCTCCACCTCAGAAATGCCAATGACGCATTCGCCAGAGTGTTGAAGTTTCTGGCATCAGCAAAAAAATATATATATTTCTCGGGATACCTTCGGACGCAGCCGCATCGAAACTCTAACCGAATTAAAGACTGTTTCGCTCTAGTGATTCGGCAATTCGACATCGTGAGTTAGGTACGAGTATTTTTGAGAAAATATCCGAACTGAAGGAAACAATCTTGGAAAAAATTCTCTACAGGAGAGATAACCAGGATAGATATCTACCTTCATCGTACATTCGTCCTGTGTGAGAGAACCTTGAGAGAATATTATATTCCCAAATTAATCCGTTACTTTACTCGTACTTCGGTATCATATGCTATTGATTTTATACACTTACACTTGGAATCGAGACGAGCCTATTTCGTCAATTTTATTCCTCGCAAGTCGTTTACCTACGTGTATCCGCTATCCACCCTCCGTAATATTTTTCAATTCGAGTCGTAAAAACAACTCAATTCTATCAGTGTACGTAAGGTAGTAGACTGGGGCATACGTGTAAATTTGGACAGGACACGATAGATGGGAAATAAAATAAGCTATATTTTAGCGCTAGCGTGGCAGATGCGAGAGTCGATGTCACAAATTGTCGTCGAAAAGATCAACTCGCAATAAAAACGTTTGTAATCGTGTCAACTCTGTCGAGTCGTTTTTGATACGAAACGATATTCATCTGGCATCGTTGTTCGTCGTCGCCTCTAACATTGTTGTAAACACGACGACGACGACGCCGTGCCGCAAAAGCATACAAAGTACAATTGTGAATTGTTATGCACAACTTAGCACCGACGCCGAGTGTAACTTAAGCTGAAGAAAAGCGCAATCTGCTCGAGTGGGAATACGAACGAGCTCGACACGAGAGAAGGAAGATGAGCGGGTATTAGTACATAGTGCTCGACACTTCATAATTACAATAAACAAAATCTCCGCTACCTCACTCGTTGCGCCCTCCTTAGATTATAATGGAGAGACGCGACTGAGGCGAGGGCACTGGATACCCGTGAATAAAACCATCGACCACGGAGATTACACCGACGGCACTAGCACGTTCATTGTTTCTATATCAAGGACATTTTCAGCGTAATATCTAGCCAACGGATAAAATTCCCGACACGATGGTTTTAAATATAACGCTCGACGTCGTCGTTTAGGGCAGCCAAAAAGAAAGAAAAAAAATGAAAAATATACCCTGCTTGCCCGCAGCAGACATTCTATACCCCCTTGTGCTTCGCTATCTCGATCTCGTCTTAAATTAAAATACGCGAAAAATCTGGGCGACGAAAATAGGTGCATGGTGAGTACCACCATGCTCTATGTGACCGGAAAACCCGCGTACGTGAGCACATCGGCGACTAAAGTAAAAGCCACAAATAAATTTCATACCAGTGGGGAAAGAGACAAACTTCCGCAGTATACGAATTACTCGCTAAAATAACATCGGTTTTAGGGTCCCATTTATCACGAGCTATAGCGTCAAAAATTTCGGCCAGACGATTCGCTTCGATCTTTATATATAGTCGACAAAGATGTCTCCTCTAGAAGGATCTCTTAATTTGCTACAATGTAAACTGCCATATATCACCTAGGACTATACATATACTGGATGCTGAGCCGGTGATGTGGTGATAGTTGTTTTATTTTCTCATCCAATATTGTACGGAGTCCTGAAGTCTGAACAGAATAGAATGGCCGATGTGATAAAACATAATACTCTGGCTATATTGACGCGACACGAGGGCGATGAGCAGAGCACAAAATGGTCACCGCAGCCATCACATAAAAACCGCAACGTTTTGTCATCATTTGTTCTGCTTCGTCGTAGTCGTAATATTAAGCCAAAAACCAATTGAACTCAACCTAATTGAAACGTTGACCACATTTTACCTACATTAGGATACCTAATGGTGAAAAATTATACTGTATCCATTAGTCTTCTTTGCAGATATACTCAAAACCTCCTTTAGTCCTCCTCCTTCCTGTCGAATCGTTTTATAATAATGTCTTGCTTGTTTTCCTTTCGTTTTTTTTTTCAACTCATTGAGATGAGGAAAAAAGTCGTATAAAGAGGGACCTGTATAAAGCGGTGTTTTTTTTTCAGCTGCGCTATTAATGTAAATATTTACTCGATATGTAAATAAAGTATACCAACAAGTACCCGTAGTACACTTCGAGAGACCCGTGACAAGTCAACCGCATAGTAATGAAGCATTTTGATAAACGCCCGATATAGTATACCAGCGAAACACTTCTAATTATTTTCCACGCGTCGTCGTCGTCATCGTACGACGACGAGTAGGTATATACTTTTCCTCTCGACTACGCCATTCGAGCTTTTCAATAAGGCAAAAAATTCTTCACCATTAGTACCGTTACTTACCTACTTGGGAATAAATTGACTCGTTATTCGTATTTTCAAAAGCTTAATGTTCTTTATAATCAACGTCTTATGTATTCTACAGGTTCCCAATTTTTTTTTTCACCTCGAATAATTTTCTTGTTCGTGAAAGTATTTGGAATGTAAAAAGTAAGCGAGGGGAGCAGGTGTACATAAATAGAAAAAATCTCATTTATAGGGTTGAATATTTATTCAGGATGGAGTATAATTTGTCCAATGAATAACTTGATTGTAGGTACTTTGGTTTATATGGAGTGTATAATGAGCTGCCAAAAAAAGGTTTTGTAGAATATATCTTCTGGGCTGGAGGTGTTGTTGAATTTCAAACACTGGTAACTCGTTGGATAGACGAAAGTTTGTGCTACATTGTATGTACCATCGTGTAGGTATTGAATAATTTCTAAGAAATTATTGTTCAAAAATCTGGAAAATGTCAAGCAATTTTTAGAACTGATACTGTTGTTCAAGTTTACGGGAAATATTGTGGAAAAAATTGCTTTAAAACTTGTGAAAAAACGTAAACTTCGAATCTCAGAAATACATGCCAACCTAAGTACCTTTGTGAAAAAAAATGTCAGTGGATTTTGAAAGTGAAGACCTTTACATATTTAAAGTTGAAAGTTACTCAGAAAAATGTATAGCTCTGCAAGTGCCCCTGGGGAGGAAATACGAGTCCTCAATCTATCTAACCTGCTTTGGGAAAAATAGCTCTCTTTCCTCCAAAAAATGATAGTTAAGATTCTGCGTCGACCAAGACAACTGCCATGCCATCAAGATCCATGACTACTTTTAGGGTTCTATTGAGTGGTTGAAGATTTGCAAAATGTTTTTTTTTCGATTAAAATTTTTACTTTGAAAATTTTTCTTCCAAAGTATTTCACATTAAGTATGCCAAAATATCGAAAGATATCATTTCTGAAAGTGGGGAAATGTTTTGGAACGCAGTGGTCCAATTTTTCGTTCATCAAAAACTTTTTTCGTTTTTTTTTTTTTTTTTGGTAATTGGCAATAATGATTGAAAAATTGGCACCGCTGCATTACAAAATATTTTCCCAGTTTCAGAAATAATATCTTTCGATATTTTTGCGTACCTACCTACCTACCTACCTACTTAATGCGAAATATTTGGGAAGAAAAAATTTTCAACCGCTCAGTAGACCCCTGAAAGTGGTTTTGGATTTTGATGGCAATGAAAAACGAAGTCAACGCAGAATCTCAAAATAATCTTTTGGAACTGAGCCATTTTTCTCAAAACAAATTGGGTAGGAGCCAAAAGGGGAAAACCACGATTTATTGAAAATGCTTTTTCTTTGAGGATCCATATTTCCCCTCCAGGGGCATACGGGCACTTATGGCACTAAAATTTTTTGAAATGGATGTATAATTTGCGCCACGCGCCAGGGGTCTGTCCAGAATAAATTAATTGATATTACTTTTTGACATTGATGTATGTTTTTTGCGCGGGGGTTCCCAAAATTTGCATCACTCTGACTTTTGAAAACTTTTCCTTGGGAGAAAAATTAGTTGGTTTTCTGACATTTTGACAAACTCTTGAAAGCTTGAAAAAAAAATCGATCGACTTTTAGAGATGCTGACTTTTGAAAACTTAGTAAACATTTTATTGCAGTCGAGTCCTGATATTATGATAGACGTTTTAAAAAACGCTGAATTACGTGACTCTGACTTTTGAAAACTTGAAAAAAATATTGTTGACTTTCTGACATTATGTCAGAACTTTCTTACAATATTTCAGACATTAAAAACTTGAAAACAAAATCCAGATCAAACAGAATGAGATTGACTTTTGAGAACGGAAAAAACTGTTGATTTTTTGACTTTGTCAGACTTCTGGTAAAAAATCATGAATTATTGAAACTATACCAAAAATCTTCCCTTTCCAAGAAAGTTTTATATCAGGGATATGTTTTTTTTCTGTAAGTTGATTAAGTACCATATAAAATCTTACAAACTGGAACCCAATAAATTTTTTTGAAAGTTTTAGATGATTTTAACAATTTATGGATTCTTTTCTTCAAGTTCTAAGAATCAATCTTGATGACTAACGGTCTAATGCAATGGAACAATAGTTGAAAATGTCAACAAGACAAGATATTGTAAAATCTGGTATACTCTTTCCAAGTTTTCAAACCATGTCAAAATATATCCGGCTACCATAAAATATTATTGCGTTTAATTGCGTTATTCAAAAGTTGAACGCCTTTTTTTTATTTTTATTTTTTACAGAATTTGTTGATGATTTTTTTTCTTTTTTTACCCCTGAGGATAATTATACCACATTAACACCCCCCTCCTTAAAACGCGTCTTGACTTCTCTAATTGATTCAGAAGAATGATGAACTTATGAAGTGATTAAATTTCAGCTACAAAACTGGATTACCTTGTCTTCTTAAACATTTTCAGGGTGTCTGAAGGTCATGAAAATCATGGAAATCATGATAAAGTCATGAATTTTGCTCGAAACACACTTGCAAATTTGTTTAAAAGCCTATAAAATAAAAAAAATTGTTTAAAAAATCATAAAAAATAAAAACCCGTGCCTAATTTTTGATACAGTAAAAAGTGGCAACCCTGATTTAATTTTTGGGGAGGAGGAGGGGGTATTTTTACTGCGAGTTTTGTTAGACACCTTGGGTTTGAAATTACTGGAGAAAAGTCAACTTTTGCTGGAAGCTTCAGATTGGCTTGAAAAGTGTTACAATTCATAATCGATTTGAGCGGTCGACTTTAGCATAGAAATCGACTTTCAGATTTTCAACTCATCTCTAGATTCAATCTTTTTATACTCACCAAAGATCGAAAGCTTGTGTTTGAATCTTTCATTCCTCGGGCTTCCAAAGAAACCACTCGTAATTACGGACCGTATTTGGATTTGTGTTTGTTTGAATCTTTCATTACTCAGGCCTCCAAAAATCAAAAACTTCACTTGGGCGTCTCAAAATATGGCTCTGAGGTGTGGATGAAATGCTCTTTCAATGAGCCAAATTTTAGCTCAAAGTAAGTTGACGGATTATAAAGATTTTCTTGCCAGTTACTTTTTCTGTGGACAATAAGAATATGCTTATCTACTGATGCAATGCTTTCGCTGTTTTCAAAATTCCTTTAAAATTGAAAAATTAACTTCAGTAAGCAATTGGAATTATAATCTGAAATATGTATGTATAGGTGACGTCGCATGCTTCTTCAGTGTACCAAATTTTAGGTTTTCTTGTGAAAAGTAGTGGTATTCGTTGTGCACAATTCTAATGAGTAATTCGATGCTAAATATCCAGTCACTCGTTTGCATTAGTGAGACTGGCTGGAATTGGAATTTAAATACCTAAGTATGTACCTGTCACTGGGTACGATCTTCTGAAAATCATTACAATCTCGTCTATGGAAGAACCTGCAAGCACGAATGTCCAACTTATACAAGCGTTTATTTACGATCCAAGAAGTAAGAACAGGAAAATAATTTCCATTCTATACGTGCAAGGCTGTGTGCAAAAAGCGGCGATCGTGGAGCAGGCACGCCATAACCCCCTTGAGTTATAAAAATCCGTGGCGAAGAGAAGCGTCTGAAGTGTATGAAGCAAGCCGATCATATTACGTCATGGATATGGAAGTTGTCCTACTTAGATGCATTTGTAGTTTACTGTACAGAGATCCAACGACCAAGACAGCAGCCGCAGCATAAACAAAGAATTCCACTGGAAACTGGTAGGATTGGGTGTGAAGAGTTGAATTTACTCTTGCATATACACATCTTGAGATCTCCGTCGGTCACGACGAGGAAGAAAAAAATATGAAGAACTCGTAGCATGTATCTATGTACACCGACCCATCTAATGTATCTCTTTATGCAGTTTTGTTTTTAATTACGTCGTGGTAAAGGGTTCTGATCGACGAAGGGGAGCAGGACGGAGACTTTGAAAAATTATAATTGTTTTAATTTTCATTTAACTACTGCATGTTATACATATTAAGATATGGTTCAATTAGAAACGTCGTTGGAAGTCATACACGCCAAGCGTGTGCAAGGTCATCGCTGTATGTGTACTTGTGAGATGGAAAATATTCTCGTAATTAGGTTTTTGTTTCTGTTTCAAAGAGACTTATAAGTTTATGTGTGTGTGTACGCGAGTCTCTGTTTCCCTTCTTCTTCTTGTCGATGAACAAGGAAGATGTAGGAAAAATGAAAAAAGAAACGAACATTTGTATAGCTAGTCTTTGGAGGTAGTGAGTATTGGGTACCTTTTGTCGAAAGAGAATATTTAATTAAACCGATGAAAAGAGTAACATCTGTAAAGAGTGAGAGAGGAAAGGAGCAGCGGAAGAAACGTTGCTTCGAGAAACATTTAAGCGCGCCAATTTGTACGCGACGTTGAAGAAAAGAAACTTATGATCGAGTTTTTTGAGAAATAATCCGACGAAGAAAAGATTCCCTTTTCGTGTACTCCTAATGAGGGTAACTTTACTTTGTGCAAAAATCTAGCTGTAAAAGAGGAGATGAAAAAACTCACGAGTAGAAATGTTCACTGTTCAGTGTTGGGAGTTTTACGTACAAAAATGCACTTTTCTCATCGTATTACACCGTTGTAAAATTCATTAGCGTTGTTAGGTATAAAAATGTTTCACTTCGGATTGCTGTGAGCAAAGTAGCAGCCTTAGAAAGGCGGCGAACTTCGATATAATAAATACTCGTATTTGTCGGCTGCTGCGTTATGTTTTATAACGAGTGATAAAATCAAATAGTTGCGAATAAGTGTCTTAACTTGTACTACTCGTCGTCTTGTATAAGAACTTTCCAATGCAAAAACGTCTACGTATAGAGCAATAATGTTGAAAGTAAAAGCAGACTGTCAACAATGCATTTCGTATTCTGATGTTTCTCATTAGTACTCCAGACATGAGCTGGATGCTGAACTTGGACTTGTTCTCGTATTATCATTTCAGCCGACTAAGAAACGATATCGATGAGACTGTAGTTGGAAGGCATTACATTGAAAGAGAAAAAAATATTCTCAAACACGTTAAAATTATTTCAAGGTTAGAACCGCCGTGCACATATTTTTTTCTCATACTAATTGTACTAATTCGACGATCGAAAGAAAATTCCTGTGTTGTGAGTAACACCCCAAGGCTTGAAATTGCGCGATAATTCATCGTCATCGACTACTCGAGTGTTTGTTGGGTGATAAGTTCCATGAATTTTTTACACGAAGTGCTAGTTTATGGGGATGGGTGTGTTTGGGATGGAAGTTGAGGTATGTATTTCATTGCGATTAGATTAGGCATCGACGTGGGAAAGAATGGGAGCACGAAGGGGGATTTTTTTAAATGGCAATGTTCGGTTTCAATAATGCGAAGTCAATAGAATTTGAATAAATTATCTATTTTATTCGAGTGGCAATTGATTATTTGGTGTCATAGACTTATAAAGGTTAGAAAACCGGTGAAATATGATCGGAAATTGGTAAAAAAAAAAATCGTAAAAAATTAGTGTTTCTGTTCGATGCTTAAAACTGCAGCCTGTGATCAAAGAAATTGAATTCATGAAAGTCAGTACCTAATTTATTAAATTACTGAGACGATCATAAAAATGGATAAAATACCTTAGTAACTTGAAATCGAGCCAAAAAATGAACAAGTGCCTCCAGAGTATTCCAGTTTGGCCATCTCTATCTTGCTGTGTAGGAAAACTAAGCATAAAAAAAACACAAAAGACCAATATATACGAAACGATTCGAAACCATTGGGTGTCTTAACGGTCATGAAAGTCATGAAAAAGTCATGAATTTAGCTCGAACCACACTTGAAAATTTTGTTTAAAAACCCATAAAATGAAAAAAAAAATTGGAAAATGAAAAATTTGTTCAAAAAATTTGAAAAATGAAAAAAATGAAATACCTACTTGCCTATAAATTGAAAAAAATTCCTCGCAGTTTTAAGTTATTCATGGGGGGGCAGGGGGGTTGTATTTTCATTTGGTAAAAATGTGAAAAATAAGACATGAAAAAGATCATGATTTTTTGTCTGGGAGTTTTGTTGGACACTCTGCTGATTTCCAAACGATTCAGGGGTTCGAAATTGGGTTATAAACCAAATTTCAGTTTTTGTAGGTCAATTCAGCAAAATTTTGATTTTTTTCTATTTTTGGATTAAAAATTTTCCACCAGAAATTGTAAAACAAGTTGTTGATGTGGAAAGGGTTTCAAACACAACGCTGATTTTAATTTCAAATTTGTTTTCTACATTATGTTAATTTTACAGAAAAAATTCAAGAAAATTTGACGAACTAGGAAGTTGAGCTAAAATATTTTTTAAAAAATGCGTCATAAGTGTTCAAACGATTCAAAACCTTCCCCTCCATCAACATTTTTCGGAAAAATTGGTTTAAATATTGGAAATTTTTTTTAAAAAATGGAAAACCGTGACCAACTTGTATATTGAGCAATTATTTGGAAAAATTGACCTGAATATCCGGAAAATTTTTGCAAAAACATCGGAATATCATAAAAATGTTGTAAAATTTGACAATTTTTTTACTTCTTTTCCTTGGTTTTGTTCCAAGTTGGAATAGTACATATTTTATTATGTATGTGTACGCTATGATGATATTGATGATTGCCTGTTCACTAATTGGCTGTTTTTTATGTTTTTTGTTTCAGGTGAGTTCACATTTTTTCCATAACAGTAAGAGATCAATAGATCATGATATCAAAGTGAGTGATTGATTTATTATTATGTTATAAGTTATAAGAGAGTCGATTATCGATTCGCAAAGTTCAAAATTCTTTTACTTAATTCAATTTTCACACCATTTCCGATGATTTTTACTCCAATTTAATAAACTTTTTGGCCTTTCAAATTATTTTTGTTACTTTTTTATTCAATTATAATGGAATTATTTCATGATTGATGTCATTTGATTAAAACAATTTGGTCACATTTTGAACAATTTTTGGTTTATTAGAATTTTATGAAATTTTACATCATTTTCCACTACTTTTACATTTTTACGACATTCTCCTCGATTTGTGTGACTTATTTCATCAATTTCTGATGCATTTTCGATCGTTTCTACTTTATTTAACAAATTTTTTTTCATTTCAAGTGATTTTTATTTTATTGTACATATTTTAAAGATATTAAATTTCAATTTTTTTGACATTTTCAACGATTTTTCGCTCGTATGATGAGAATGCCCCTCCATTTAATACCGTTTTTGGAACATTTTTCAACGATTTTCATACTTTCGTAACAATTTTTTCGATTTCTTTGAGATTTCACCTGTTTTCATGATTTTTTTCCTGAGTTTTGAAGGTATTTTCCCAAATTTTACGTGTTATTTAAAAAATTTTTAGGGGAGAAATTGGCTTTCAAAAATTTGTTTTTTCCCTTGTCGTTTGTTTGAAATTGCAAACACTGATTCCGCAGTTACAATCGAGTAAAAAGCAATCTGCGATAAATGCGCCCAATACCACACCCGGTGGATTAATTTTTTCGTCGAATTATTTGACAAAAGTCTTAAAATTTGACTTCCTGTCGCATATTGCTCGTCGTACGTATTTCGATGTTTCGTCGATAAACCTCGCCAGACCGCACCGCACACAAGTTCGGTTTACTTAAAACGAAACTCGAGCATCGTGGAATTCTCGCCACCTGAGGAAGCATTAAATCCTTTCCATTTTAGAGAGCTACTCCACTCAGGTTATACGACTTATTCAAAACCATCACTATTGCTACAGCAGCCACAAACACCTCATACCAAGAAGAAAGGGAATTGGCGTACACAACGTAGCCCATAAATAATAAACTCACGCTGCGAACTTTCTTCATTTCCCCTTACAACTTTATTCACCTAATGAAGCTAATGTCAAAACACATTTTAAACAACACGATGTACTTCAACTTGGCCTTCTTAATGGTTTAAGTAACGCGACTCGTCGTGGTACTAATGGGTAATGCATCCAACACCGAGGCAAGGGGCTGATTCGAGCCAAGGGTATTAATGGAATTAGCTATTTTTTAAATACTACTTGTTGCATTATCGCGTACACCTAGTTCATTATAGAACACGTGAGTATTTATGCGCATATTCTCACGATATATTAACATTACAACAATGAATTACGGTCTACGACTCGCCTAGGAATACCCACAGCCTATACAGGTTGAACGAAAAATTGAAAAAAAAATCATAAGTTGATAGAAAAATCATTTATAAATACGTACGTTTTAAATTACTTTCTCGTTTACCGTTTAATTTTGTACCGAATTACGTATGTAAATCCTATTACCGCGCAAATACAGCGTATTCTTTTATAATATGTAGTATGATACCTTTAAATAAATAAAATTACCTACCTAACGTTAAAATTGACGTTTTACCTTATTAAAGTGGAAAAAGAGGAAATAAGCTGCCAAAATATTTCCGTTGCCCGTTTCCATCGCGATGATAATTTTTTAATTAATTTTTTCTCTTTCGATACCTCCATCAGGCATATGGCTTTCGATACCTAACGTTTCTTTTTCGATGTAGGTAGGTACCTATAGATGTAGCCAGCGACGTTCCCCCTCCCCCTCACCGCCCTCGCACACGCATCGCACAACCACAGGTGTTTAATGGTAAAATCACGACGTGTACATCATTGTAGTAATAATGGATCTTATTTTAGGCGGTTTTTTTCATTTCTTCTCGACGTTCACCTCATGAATATTCGCGTCATACTTTTTCAAAGAGAAGTTTTACTCGATCGTGATTTTCGAGAATTCGACGGGTATCCCGCGCCCCTCAGGGGTTTGACTAGGGCACTTAGACCAGTTCTGTCTCCTCTTCCGAGAGGTCGGGTAATCGCGTTGAATATAAAATGTAGAACTCTGCCGGAGATGAACTTCAATTTTTTTTTAAATTTCCGAGATGAAGGCTGATATCTTTTTCTTTGAAAATTCCAGACTTTTGACCCAAGTTGTTACCCTTCTTTATACTTCAGTTCAGTTTGTGTCGATTGAAAAAATACACTTTGTAGGTAGCAGAGTTGAAGTCGAAGGAAATCGGTATCGATGCGTAGGTCGAGATACTTACTCATTCTACGCGGCAAAAAGCTTAATTTACATTTCAAAGAAATTTGGAAGAAAAAAATCACTTTTTCCCCTTTCAAAAAGACGATGACGAAAACGTAATTAAATCAAAGCATTTTAAAGATTTGTCTTTTTAAAAATTAACTAGAACGAAATTGAAATAATCGATCGTAAATTGAAAAGAGCTGCCGAGTGTTTACGAGAAATGGTTTAGAGAATATATTTTCGGGGGAAAAAGTCAATGCAATGGGAATTTTGATCGTTAAATAAAGTAGGTATCTTAAGGTATTGATTTTAAAACGACTGGGGGAATTCGGTGCAGAAGAATTCGAATTCGTGGAAATATTGTGTCAAACCCCCATGGATGATCTTGGTGATAAATTTTGGGGAAATTTTTGAAGAACAGCCAACTTCTTCGATGGTCTACTATAGCGAACCATTTTGGTACACAGCCATTGGTTGGCTACGTAAAGCTACTCGAAGGATGCCACCGCTGGCGCGGGAGATAGGATTAACGGTATTTTTTGATTATCGCCCAAGATCGCTGTACACCAAACCATCGAGGCATCGACAAAACCTGTTCGCAGCCCCACATCAGCTTCCATTACTTGGCTAGAAGCGTAAATCTCTATTCTCTATCTAGCTATAGCGTTCGTTAAATTCATGGATACCTGTGCGTATGCGTACATTACAAAGCATACACACGCGGTGGTGGTAATGGTAATTATTCAATAGCCTTTCGGAGATTTATTTTATCGTTGTGTATTTTAATGCGATTAATCGTACAGAACTTACGAACCATACGAAGGCTGCTCAAGCTGCCTTAGGGTCAATAGAGAATCCACGTTTGTCGTATACCTATGCTGTGGCTTGTGGGAGGTGGAAACTTATATACTTAACGTCCGAGTTGTAAGTTGGAAAATATATCGTTTAGAAGACGCTGGCCAGAGCTTATTACGCGAACATTTTTTTAACGAGTTTTTCAAAATACCATATTACGCGCCGTTATTCTGGTAATGGTAACGAAAGGGTACTTTCTACTTTCTTCCGAGAAACTGAAATTACGTACTACTCGAGTATTATGATGAAAATAGAAAACTTCATTGATAGTAAAAAATCTAATAAAAAGAAGTTACGCAGTTTTAATTATAATGAAACGTATAAAATATTAACGACTTTTCTTCATTTTTTTTCTCTTTTCTTTTTTGTTTTCTTTCGTCGCGAACACGAGCTTGTAACTTATTTGGCTTCGGTTCGTCTCTTGTTTTTTTTTGTTCAACTTGGAAAATCTCACATGTTAACTCACCAATATTGCTAATTACCATTATAAAAATTAAATATTTCACTATATTTTGGTGAAAAAATGACTGTTTGTTGGAAATTTTCGGATTCATTTGGGAATATATGGGGCACGAATCCAAGATTTTGTCGCATGATAGTCGTTATGAAGTTAGGTGGAGGGGGGGGACTATTCATTTTTTATCGATGGGTTGTTAGATGACGAAAGTACGTTATTTCAAGGTTCATTCAAGGAAATTCCAAAATGACCTATATTTTTGCCGACTCAAAACTTCCTCAAACCTCTCAAGTCAGTCGTCCCCCCTCCCCCCGTATAAATACAATCACTATTGAACTGATCTGTAACCTCCAGCTAAGGTACAACTTGGAGATTTTTCACTTGAGAAAGCATTTTCCTAATTGATTAATGTTGTCGAATTTATGATGAAATTAAATTTTGAGCGGTCAAGTTGATTACAAGCCCATCTGGACCGAATTGAAATGGCTGATGAAAAGTCAGCCATTCCTGGAGGCGCTCCATCGGCTCGAAAATGGTCTCAATTGATTCGAAGGATCGAATTTAGTACCTATTCAAATCGAGTTTCAGATTTTTACCTCATGATTCACTTCTTACTTTTTTTGTAGAAAATTAATTAATTTTCAAAAATTCATCAAAAATCAAAAGATCAATTTTGGCTGCTCAAACGTGACGCCCTTTCATGAATTTTTATTAGTAATTCATTTAGCACTGTATTGGTCAGTTTGACGATTCGTATTTCCTACATTTATGTAATTTTTGTTATTTTTTCCCAATTTTTTACGTAATTTTTACAGCATTCTTCAAGTATTTTTTCACAATGTTTCAGTATTTTTTGGCCAATTTTATAACATTTTTTTTTGTCATTGCAATAATGGTCAAATTTTCATAACATTTTGTGCAATTTTTGCGAATTTTTTGGTAGCTTAAATGAAATTTTACGAATTTGTTGCAATTTGACAAATTTTTTTCGGGTGAGGGGGGTAGAAGATTGAATTTAGATTTTTTTACATTTTCAAGTAGGTATTTTTGTGAATTTTAGGTGTAATATTTTTTTTGAGAACGTGAATGCCATTTCTGTAACTTGGACTTAAATTTTCAACTGTTTCTTCTTTTAAGAATTTTTTTGTCTTGTTGGGGGTTTTCTCCATTATTTATGCATTTTGAGCACTTTTTCGATTTTTTCAAATAAGAAATATCATTGTTAGTATCTAATTAGGTGGTGTTTAACGTTGCTGCTGTTGTTGTTGGTTTTTTCTGTCAGTTCTAAGTACAATTTTTGGAGTACCTGATCTCCTGAGTTCTCAAATGAAATTTTAATTTTATTCTATTCTAAATTGAAAATAATTTTAATTTTTTTATTCAGAAACTAAAAAAATGATGTTTTGAGTTGAGAAAATTGGGAACAAATCTGGGTTTGAAATTTCAATCCTCTTTTGGTTCATTTTATAAGTTGAGAAAAAATTTAAGTGTGGGTGTGAAAAAATAATGTTGAGAGTTGAGAAAAATGTAGCTCCAAGTTTGCTGTGTATATCTACTTAGTGTGTGAAGTCGAAGGTAATTTTGATTTTAAATTTTAATAAATAAAAGTCGGTGATTTTCCATCATCTTCTAATGTTGTGGCCTCTGATCGTTGATGTTGTTCGTTTCAATTTTTTAGCAATTTGAAATTAGTACAAAAAAAATGTGTCGAAAATATTCGAAAATTTTTCTGAACATTTTATTTTCACATTCTGTCTCAATCCCCAACTTCGCCCCCCCCCCCCCCCTCAAAGATGAAATAGTCTCGACGTTGATACGAAGAAGAAAAAAAGGAAAACCTTACTTCCAAATGATTTCTTCATCGTGTTTCGTCGTATAAATTATCATCTTTTTCAATTTTTGCGTCGAGAGCAACGAAAACGACGCCAATGACGAAGATGACTGGCGATGATAGTATCGGTAAATGTGTAGCAAACGGAGTGTGTACATTATGGAAACACCGCCTCGATGCCATTGCCATCGAGTGAGAATAACGTGCGAATTCGAATGGAACATGAAGCGTAGCGTAGGGCAATGATGACCGGGGTACAGGAGGAAAAAAATTACCCTAAAATCGTTGACGGAATTACAAGTAGTACTATATGTGTAGTATTCTATTCAGTTTCTTTGATCTTTATCATATAACCACGTTTACCGGCACAGGCACAGTTTTCCCTTTTTTTTTCTGCGACGAAATACACGTTAACGTACAGACGAAGTCGATCACGTATTTAGACTTTGGAGAGTAGAGACGATGTAATCTTTCGCAAAGCAATGGAGAAATGAGAACCCTTGTATTCATATTTACGAGAAATAGAAAGAAAAATCGTTTATACTTATGTACGGGGTGTTGTGGGAAAAGAAAGCCAAAATTCAACAATAGGTGGGATTCGAGGAGATGAATGAATAATGTTATTATGATTGGTTGCCTGTGTTGAGAATTGAAGGAGGTATGCCATTTATTTAATTTGAAAACTTATCAATTTGGAAAATATTGATACTGATCGCTCAATTAGACTACGGCGAGCAATGAGCAAATGAAGAATGTTTTACGACAATTTGTCTATTTTTAAAATATTTGTTCCTTCAAGTTATTTTCTGAATAATTCAATTTACATTTTTTCCCATGTTCGTCAATTTTTTTTTGTAATTTTAAAATTTTCAGTTTCATTAATGACATAGTAACTCATTTAATTCAAGTTCGTCTCCTCGAGCACCACCTACAATTCAATTTAAGCGGATGTTTTCTGAAACACCCTGTTGTTATGAATCATTTTCGTAGTCTTCGAATTCGAATAAGTATGTATATACATAATATGCACATTTGCTGCTCCCTGATCCGAAATTTCAATTATATGACTGGCGACAACCAAGTTAGAGACAACACGACCTCAGCCCGGACGCCAATGAAATGTGTTTGGATGGAAGAGAATACACGCATCGGTGTTACAAATCGGAAATCTCGTTAAGATGGAGGATGCTTTGTACACGCGAACAAATACGATATGTATGAGTGATAAAATACGACGACGCTGTAATAACTATTGTATGGATATGAGTCCAGAATATACGTACATTGTACCCCTTATGTGCGTATTGTTGATGGTGTATTAAAGGTATACACTCGCAGTACCATTGAGAGTACGTCAACACGCGAACTGTGTATAAGATGATAACGAGATCGCGTTGAGTCTGCACGTACTTGTACATATCATCGCAGCTCGATTCTCGTATATTAATTATTCATTGATTGATTGATTTGAAACAAAGTGAGATAGAGAGACACAGCGGATAAATGGTACGTGCCGATAATGTCACGCTATTATAGCGTATCGTAGATACATACTTATTTATTGGTTTATTTATATGGTATATGACAGTTGTTAGAAGAAGAAAAAATATTACACCCGTTGAGTCATACTGAGAAGTGAGAGCCCCCTTTCTTAATGTGTACACCGGACCCAGGTGAGTATGGACTGTCTGAGTCTATATATATAGGCGTTGCTCGTAGAATTGATTAGAATCTCGCGTGTGTGAGAAACGTTGTTTCTCCACAATGTTACTGCTGTTGTTTTGAATTCTTAAATTATGCTATTACGGTATAGGGTGCTCGTGAGAGTTTGATTGAAATTTTGGAAAGGATTGGATGGATGTGCTTCAGATTCGGTTAAGTGGAGCAGTATTTTTATACTATTGATACGATGAGTTTGAGGTGATCTGTTGAGCGAGGTGATTCTTGTCTATTACTAATTTTTTCAAAAAAGTGGCTGTAGATAATTCGAAACTTCGATGACCATTGAAGAGTCGGAGAATTTTGACCAAATTTAGTGGAAGTATTCATTTTGCATTAGAAGTCACTCAGAAATTTGTTTAGCTTGAAAAATGTTCCGAGAGGAGAGTAATGAGTCCTCAAAGCAAGAGAATTTCCAGTAAAATTGTGGGGGTATTGCTCTAGACTATACTCAACCTGTTTTGGCTAAAATGGCCCAATTCCAAAATAAATATTTGAGATTCTACTTGGACTTGAGAAATTCTCATCAAAATCCAGGACCACTTGGTTCTATGTACTATGAATGACGAGGGAGGTATCCCAACATAAAGAAACATTTTTGAACCAGACAAAGTTAGATCGAAAAAGCGTGCGAAAATATACCACCAACCGAAATTTCAGATGCTAAAACACATTTTTCGACTTTTTGTGAATTTTTGAAAATCAAATTTGTGCTGAAAATGGAAAAAAATTCAAAATTTTATCAATTTGATTTAGAAAGCTGAAATTTGACGTATACTCTATTTAATACCCTCCCAATTGAAATATTGATTTTTTTTTCATTTTGGGTCTGATTTTAACAAGTCGAAAAATGCACTTTAGCACTAGAAATTTTGGCTGGTGGTATATTTTTGCATTCTATTTCGATCTAGCTTTGACTAGTTCAAAAATTTTTCTGTTTGTTTGGATGATTCTAGTACGATTCCCCGAATCCATTATAACGACCGGACATTTCCCCGAACACTCATTTCCCCAATAGAGCAGGAAAATAAGGTAAGAAAGCGAAGGCGAAAAGGAAAAAATTGGCACATTAATTTTTTCTTCGGGAATGTGTTCAGATGAACCCCCTGAACTACCAAAAAAAAAACGACTTTTTAGACACCCCTCTTGAGGGATGGGTATCGAACGTACATAGTATCAAATTGTAGAGAATTTGAAGGGGAACATTTTTTGTCATGGTACTTTTTATCGTAAACCTAATATTTGCGGAGTAAAACGCGAAAAACATGAATCGCAACCGGTTTTAGTCCCCTAAAAAAATTAGCTCCAGGTGTAGGAGGGTCGGGTTTTTTTTTGGTAGCTCAGGGGGTTCATCTGAACACATTCCAGAAGAAAAAATTAATGTGCCAATTTTTTCCTTTTTAAAACCGCTATTTGCCTGCTCTACAAGTCAGATTCCCCGCATTAAAATTATCCGAACGACTCTTCTTCTGAATGGGGTTTTTCTCAATTCGTATGAATATTGCTAAGCTCTTCGTAGGTATAGCTTTTCCCTTCAAAATAAGAAACTTGCCTGATTTTTAAATATTCCAGGTACTTGATCCAAAAACTTGGAAATTTTTCAAAATTATGGGTGGGTCAAGGACCTATGTACTTTGTAGATGAATGCATAAAAATTGTGTCGATTTGTTTTTTGAAGTCGAGAATATCGAAAATGGATTGATTTTTGCCTCATAATTTTATTGAACCTTTTAAAATGAAAATATTTTTTCAGAACCAAAAAAAGATGCATCACACTTAATCGAAAAATTGAAATTGGTAAAAAATACGCCCTAAGTCGTTTTAATCCTTTTTTCCCCAGAGCTATTAGGAGAAAAATTTTGAATTTTATCATTTCAAAAAAAAAGTTAAGTCATGATCAAAAAATTGACCGTACCCAGAGAAATTTGATCAGATCTAATTAAATTTGAGCGGATTCAATTGAATCTTTCGAGTAGTTGAAAATATGCAAAATACCTACATGATTTATTTTAGGTTAATTTCCTGTTTTGGATTTTTTTCCCTCAAATATTTCGCATTAATTATGCAAAAAACATAGGAAGATTTATTTCTGAAACTGGGAAAATACTTATTTTGGAATACAGAAAATCTGGAAAAATAGCCAAAAATGTTTCTATTTTTTTTTGGTTTGTTGAAATTGACAATAGTGAACATAAAATTGGCATTCCTTTGTTACAAAATATTTTAACGAAGACATGATGTGCTATCTTATTCTTTCAAAACTGAGTTATTGCTCTCAAATCAGGTTGGATAGTATGTTTTTGCTTTGAGGATCCATATCTCCCTTCTAGGGGTATTTCCTAAACTAAAATTTTTTCTGAGTGACTTTCAACTCGAAATGAAGGTCTCCGCTGAATTTGGGTCAAAAATATCCTTCAATTTTTTTTCGCGATTCGCCCGCCTGCAACATGTAGCCCTATTACATATTCAATTAATTATTGTTCATCTCGATAAATGTTACAAAAAAGTTCGTGTGCAAAATTTGAAAAAGTTGCGTGTGAAACCAACTATCGAGCTTTGAATCTCACCACCAGTGGCCAAAAATTATTAATTTACTACTCATTTTGTAATTTCGTCTGATAGAGTAGATCTCATTAAAAAAGTAATGCAAATTAAAAATTATGGCTCGTGGAAAAATATAGGTTCAATTTCCGAAATTGGGTGTCGAGAAGTCCTAAGAAGAGGAGGAGGATTGATCGTCTAATCTGGAGCATTTGGATGTTAGACATTTATGCTGAATTGCTCATGGCTTTCGTGCTCTTGAACTTACATTTGCTCTATTTTGTTTTTTTTTTTTTTTGCAAAAAATGACTGCACAGCCTTAGACTATAGACCAAGATTTATTTATCATCTGCGATCATCTATGTACCTAATTGACAATTTATTTTGTTTTCTGTTCCAGGTTAGTACAAATTTTCTGTCCATTGAGAAGATACTATCAAATTAAGTAGGTAAGCCACCTATTAGATGTATAATCAATTTCATGTGATTGGGTAAGGAAAAAGGATTTTATGTGGTAATGTCCATTGTCCATTTCAACCTACCATGGCTGATTTTTTTTGGAGCTTGTCAAAGTCGAAGTATTAATTACTCTCGAGAAATAAAAATCAGCCATAATTTTCGCTCGAACAAGACGCCATTTCAAATATTCTGTAGAGGAAACTTAGTTGCATGAGAAAAATGACCCCTTTGTTGCGTTTACCCTTTAATGGTTATTTGATGTGTTGGTCGAATCACCTAGAGGTCGTATTTACGATATGTATACGTGCACACTACACAGAAAACGATATAAATAGGTGTAATAGGTATGGCAAGTGAGACTTTTTTCATCTTTCACACCACGTAGGCTACGGTGTTGGATTGTTGGAGAATAGGTTGAGATTTGATTACGCCATTAACATTTATCGCGCTTGCAATGTTTACCGTTTTCGATGGCTACGTATGTACAAGTACTTCAAATAAATGGCACGAATTAAAGATAAAGTCTTGTAAGTGTTACACTAGATGCCATTACAAACGGCCAAGAAGAGAATTTCCAATTTATACAGAGTCATTTTGAGAAGTGGATGAGACAGAGAGAGAGAGAAGTCGAAGACCAGGCAAAAGCTACCGCGGTTATGCATTGTTCATCGTGTCGGTTATTAATAGATTTGGCGAAGTGCGGTGGTCGAGTGGCACGATAAATCATAATTTTTAACGATTTTATTGTTTCGAATAAATTGCCGGACGTGTTATCATCTGCGCGATTATCACGAAACAAATTAAGGTGTTCTTTTGTTACCAGATGATCCGAAGCGAAAAAAACAAACGTACGAGGAATATTTTCATTATCTTAATCTTCGACGTTTTGCCCTCTTCGTCCAACCATGTATAAGAAACTATATCCCGTGGCATCGTCGTGTAAAATATGCCACAAATTCTTCACGTACTCGTTGTAACGAGCTTTTGAAAACTAACCGATAAACCGAAAAGGATATCGCATTAACTGACCGCTACGGAATCCGGAACCCTAAAGGGCGAACCCACCACTGGATATTTCCGGCTTAAGGGCGAACTTTCGGATAATTTTTTATCAATTACCAAAGTTTTATTTGACAACGAAATCGCCTCGAATCGAGCTTCCAGTTTATGAACGTTAATACACGAACAATGTAAGGGGGAAAGTAATGTGCAAGTCGCTCGTAAAAGAATTTTTATAATTCCGCTTTAGGCGGATTAAGCTTCACGATGCGGCGGAGGTGATGGTGGCGGGGCAAACTCGACCATTCATTCGGGTTCGCCAACGAGCAGCTCCGATCCTCGGCTGCGGCTATGCCCTATATAACAAAACCTAATAAAGACGCGCGTAATGAAATTTCAACCGGCAATAATCGCCATTAATTCACCTGAAAATTTAATAATACTTTCGAAAAAACGTACCTAATCTCGGAAAAACCGAGTCATTTTTACGGTAGAGAATTTTCCTTCCCTTGGCCCTCGCCCCGTTTCGTTATTACCTTTTCTGTGTGTTGAGTATATGTAATCGATTACGGCGACATTTTCTCTCCCCTGCTCCCTGCACCCTGCATGCATACTATTTTGTCATATTTTTCATAGTCACTGCATACCGCCGTCGGTCGCAATTGTACGACATAAGGTACCTTTGAGCGAGGCGAAGAATTAATTAATTAAAAGACAATACATTGTCCGCGTTAACGCGCCGGTTAATTTGTTGGCGTTTTATACACGTGAAATATTAGCGCTGTAGCGTGTGTTATACAACGCTGTTTGGTAATTGTTCCTCGCTGTTCGTGTGCACGGTGCAGGGTGTCTGGTCAAAAATGGCTGGCGAAAATTTATCAAAATGTAGTACACGTCGAGTAGATTAGATATACATGCAGCAGTTCCATAGGCAGAGACACGCATGAGTTGGTATTGAAACTGTAAGAAGACTACTGGTGTGCCTGTTTAGTTATACTTGCGTGAATTGTACGTATCATGTATCAATTCGAGTGGCAAATGAGTAATTTAATTCGCTCAAAATGTCCTGGAAATTCGACACGATTTTCAAAATATCATTAATTGGATGAATTTCTGCTGGAGTTCTGTGTGAATATTGGATATTTTTTCAGAAGATCACTGTATCCGATTAGTCGAGTTGATCTGGATTTTCGCAGCTGCACATAAGGACGAGAGAGGAGCGAAAAAACAGATAAATCATTAAACAGCTCAGGGGCAAATTTTTTCTATAGGTCAGTTGTGCACACTCCCCTCCCCACTCCGAATATATGTTTACTACGGAAGGGTGGATCGTGATAGAAAAAATTTCGGAGAATTTTGACTAAATTCAGTGGAAACTATGATTTTTAGTTGAAAGTCACTTGGAAAAAAGTTTAATCTCTGATGGAGAGAAGATTTAGATCTTCAGAAAGGTGGCATTTTCGAAAAAATCGTGGGTTTTCGCTCCAGCTCCTACTAAACCTGTTTCGACGAAATGGCTTAGTTTCAAAATCATCAAAATCCAAGTCCTTAGAGTTCTTCTGAGCGGTTGAAAGGGTAAATTCGTGTTTTATAAATATTTCGTATTAATTGAGCAAAAACATTGAAGGTGTACCACTGAAACTGGGGAAATATTTTGCAATGCAGTGGTGTCACTTTTGATCAGTATTGCAAATTTTAAAAAATCGAGAAAACTAGCCAAAAATTTACGTTTCTTCGATTTTTTAAAATTTGCAATTATGGCCAAAAAATGGGAACCACTGCATTCCAAAGTACTTCCCTAGTTTTAGAAATGTTGTATTTCAAAGTTTTGGATCAATCAACGCGAAATATTTCA
Source organism: Planococcus citri (assembly GCF_950023065.1). NCBI lineage: Eukaryota > Metazoa > Arthropoda > Insecta > Hemiptera > Pseudococcidae > Planococcus > Planococcus citri. Next base: position 32,166,726 of record NC_088679.1, read on the forward strand.
CGAATTCCCCCCCCCCAACCCCCCCCCCCCCCAAAAAACAATTTCCAGATTTTTAGTCGCGCAGTAGAACCCTAAAGGTATTGGATTTCAATGTCAATGACCTATAGGCCGACGCAGAATCTCAAGTACTATTTTTTAGTATTGGGCCATTTCCTCAAAAAAAGATGGGCAGGGGCTGGGGCGAAAAACTCACGATTTTTTTCGAAAATGTCTCGTCTTTGAGACTCATGTCTCCCTTCCAGAAGAATCTCCGGAGCTAAAAAATTTGTTGAGTGACTTTCAGCTCCAAATAGAACTTTCCACTAAATTTGGTGAAAATCCTCCTGGATTTTTTTGGTGATATGTTTACATCAGCTAAACAAAGTGATATTTAGGCAAATTCAGCGCAAAAATGATACATAAGCGTCACCTAGTCAGTGATGCAAAAAAAAATCATATCATAGTCGCCCCCCCCCCCATAGAATCATTCGAAAGTGACCTTGCGACCTATCAAAATAGGTTGAAATCTCGCGAGAAACACAAGTATTTCAACGATAATGCTGTTCGAGCAATTTTGAAAAATTTCAAGTATAGGTACAAAATTGGGTTTAATTATGATTTTTGGAATTTTTTAAAAAGTGTCATGTGACCTATCAAAATAGGTTAAAATTTCGTAAAAAATTCAAATATGACGACGAAAATTTTTTTTGAGCGATTCTTAGGATTTTGAGCCCAATTATGAGGCATAAATCGTGATTCTCCGCATTTTTGAAAAATTGTGGTGTGACCTATAGAAATAGGTTAAAATTTCGTGAAAAATTCAAATATTCCAACGAAACTTTTTTTGAGTAATTTTTAAGAATTTTGAGCCCAAATTGTGGGACAGAAATCTGATTCTCCGCATTTTTGAAAAAGTGTTGTGTAACCTATCGGCATAGGTTAAAATTTCGTAAAAAATTTAAATATCCCAACAAAAATTTTTTTGAGTGATTTTTAAGAATTTTGAGCCCAAAAATTCAAATATCCCAACGAACATTTTTTTGAGTGATTTTTAAGCATTTTGAGCCCAAAATATGGGTCATGAATCGTGATTCTCCGCTTTTTCGAAAAAGTGTCACGAAATGTATCAAAATTGGGTGAAATGTTGAGAGAAAATCGACAATTTCGTATCTAAACTTTTTTGTGCACTTTTCAAAAATCTTGACTTTTGAGCTTGAAATTCTGATGATTATCATTTTTACTCTACGATTTCTAAAATAGATGCTGTAAGTGGCAATGCATGTCACACTTGCCTCATTTCAAAATCAAATATAGGCCACTTCAGCTTCATATTCCGAAATTTTCAGGAACGTGTCGGGTAATTTGTTCGTAAGTGAGCCATTAGGTACGATTGGTTTACTAGTCGTCATCGCTTCATTACCCTCCTTCTCTGAATTCACCTGCTCCATAGAATGTATCATTTACTCGCTTCGCCAGTATCCTATTATCGCTGGTTTTGGGCACTTGATTGTGAAAGCTCGAAAATGTAAGTGTACACTTTGTACACAAATACATTGTACATACATTAATGTGGGTTAGGTACCTCTACCTATCTAGTATCTATATAGATATACGACCATGCTTATGTACTCGTAGATATTACGTGTACAATACGGATACACGATATCATCGAGTATGCGCTTTTGAATTTCACGCTTCGGTAAACTTTTTCAAAGAGTAATTTACTGCTTTTTTTTTTTGTAAATCTAGATTTAGTATTCTGTGCATAAGTGACATACAGAGTGAATGAGAGTAGGAAAGGTGATAGTACATTATCAGGAAGGGGCAAATGGAAATAAATCACCATCGGACAAGGTTGATGCAGCATGTATATTTTTCAAGGTCTTGGAAATCTTACTGTTAACCCTGGTGGTCCGAACCGGACCCACGATAGTGAATTTTTTTCACCGATAAAGGATTACGAATCTAGTGCAGAACGTATCGGGAAAAGAAATCGCGAATAATTAATCATTTTTTTTCCTGATATCACATGTACGAGGGTCTTACACTACAATGCAACTTGCAACGTGTACGAGTATTTTTTTTTTTCTACATGAAGCTATGGAAATTATTGTGGAAATTCCTACACAGGCTATTAGTACGTTTGAAAACTGTTAAACCATCGTCCCTTTTATCGAAAACGTAGGGGAAATACGCAGATATGTACTTGGCACGAGGGAGGCGAACGACGGCGCTAAATCCGTCTAAATCGCCTTATATACGCTCAGCCTGGTATATGATAATTTGCCCGGTAGAATTGCAATATAGGTAGGTTGGCAATAGGTACTTACTGCGTACTATACACTTTGGTAAATACACTCTGGAGCGAAATATAGATACGTATGGCAGAAAGAACCAAGGGCCCACAGATGCGAAGTAACGAAAGAGAGGAGGCTAAGTTGACGGATACAAATGGTCGAAAATATTACATATTCTATGCGCATACATTACATTTTATGGGCCAATAAGTTTCATAAAAAAAAAAAACTCATAGCTTCTCGATAGATATCGAGTAAACCATCACCAAGTCGATATGTGTTTGTAGTATGGTGCTCGATGTGGCGCGTCAACCCATCAAATTCGAATGCCTTCTTCCTCCTGGCGATCGTCTGGGTTCCAAAATGTATAGAAAGATAGTTTATCTTGGCAGAGGAGAAAGTAAATCGCAGTAGCAGATTCGATCTGGCGATAAATCGGCCATATAGTTCACAGATGAACGGCGAAATACAATATAACGCGCGGCGATAGGATTAAAAAATAATGAAAAAACAATGGCGGGCGAGAAGAGAAAAAAAATACAAGTAATTTATCTGTATAAGAAAAGAGGAGGAAAAAAAACAATAGATGGTAGAAAGCCGAAAGTTGATTCATTACTTTCGTTAAATTACTTTTCGGCGCGTTCGGTTCGGTTCGCGTTCGGTCAATATGGTGACAAGATAAAATTGTTTATGCGTTTAGATGGATAGATAAGGTAGGAGAAAGAGAAAGAGAACCCTGCGGGGTGGTGGAGCGAGGAAAAAAAAGAGCCCCCTTGGTAATCAATCGCCATCGTTGTTCGGGAAAACCTACTAATTTAAGCATATAACCATCGACTACCGACGTGAAAAGCAAATTGCTAGGTACGTATTACGCGCACGCACTGTAATAATACTAATTACTCGTCGTCCTGTGTATATTTGTGGCCTATAGCCCGGGCCCGGACCCGGCGTCACACCGCAGCGCTTCTTATAAACACAATATCTCCTCCAGACAATGCGACGTTAAAAAGCCAAATACATACAACGGTATAAATTTAAATCGATATACCATATAAATTATGAATCTTCCATGTTCATAAATACAAATTAACCGTCCCATTATAGTCTGAATGTTCTATTGCACGTTACGTAACCCGGCACGTATCACGTACCGTGCGTGTCAAAATATAAAAACACAACGAATACGAAGTGTACACTTACTAGTTTTTTACTTTATAAACCGGACTTTGATCGAAAATTATTTTTTACCAGATTTTCGTTCGTTTTTCAACAACGATGACGTGTAAAAATTATATACTTGGAAGAACAACCATTTGAATACATGGTTCTTCACTCTCTGCTCGTGTACTCGTCGTAAGTTGTGATATGGATGGCCTTTGAACTGGTTCCTTTTGCGGCATGTATACACCGTGTAAGTTCAAGTACTAAGTACCTACCTAATGCGGAGAATTAGTCAGATGCCAGAAGGGAATTGTGCTCAGAGCGGTGGGTTTTACAGAATGGTCAAATTTTAAGGCCCGTGTTCGCCGAACTAGTGAAGTCGTGATTTTTATCGTTGCTCGGAAGTTACCCATACCCATGCCATACCTGTAGATGGATATCTACGGGTATAATGGAGTTTATCGGAATTCAAAGATGATTGAAATGTCTAAAATGGTGAATCTCGTTCTTGTTGTCGAATTCAAACACGTGGTATGAGAAATGATGAGATAATTTTGCCTCGTTGTGATATTGAGAAGATATCACGTACGAATGTGGAAAATTGTATGGGTTAGAGTTTTATACAAATCTTCGTGCGACTCCGTGAAGATTAACGTGAAGTCGAGAATAGATGTGGTGTTACTGTGATTGAAGTAGAATTACGTAATTTTGCTTTAGAGAGGAATTTCTGGTAGTTTTTCTCGAATGTGGTGTATAAGTTTTGGTCGATAGAAGAAAAAAAAAGTTTACGTTTTCGAGTCTGTATTATTTTTTTCTCGGAGTGAAACCTTAATTTCCTAGTATTTTTTTGGTCCCAAATTTTTCAAAGTTATCTGCTGTGAGTTTCATCAATTAATCTAAAGTTTTCGCTGGATGTTTATGAAGGGAGGGGTAGGATCACTCTTATTTTGAAATTTTGAATTTTACATATTACCCCAATACTTGGAGTGTGTTATTAAAAAATTTCATTTTCAAACATTTTGTTGTCGCTTCGACTTTTTTAGCTCTAAGAAAATTCTACATAAAAATGAGAGTATTCAAACTCCCTTCACCATACTGAGTATTTCAAGTCTATCGTGCACAAAATGGAATACCTATTTACATGTTTCAATTTACAGATCAGCGATTTTTAAATTGGTTAAATTTTCAAATTTTTATTTTTATTTTTTTTATTTTATGGGCTTATTAAAAAAATTTCAAGTGTGTTTCGAGCAAAATTCATGACTTTCATGACCGTTAGACACCCTGATAATTCTCTGAAAATTATTACTTTTGAGAAAGGGGAGAGAGCTACACGAGGCGTAAAAATTTTTGGAGAATTTTTTGCTTAGAAAAACTCCACATCTGCTCTTGGGGTTCCAAGGTAGGAGGAGATTCGTGGAAATTTTTTGAAAATTTTTCAAGCGTTTCTTTTTAGTGAAATGAGCATTTTTAATTTTTCGATGGTACTTTGATCGATACTAATGTTCCATTTGATCTTTCTTCATCTCCCCTCTTCTGTAGTAATAATCGACATGGATCGTTTATTTCGTTTGCTTCACATTTTTCATGCGAATGTCAATTATTTACCTTTTTTAAATAATTAAGTATCATTGCGGTTAAAAGAGGTAGTAAATGAGCATATTTTATCGTAAAATATAGATGAAAATTGTGTTTTAGGGTAAATTTCCGTGTGTATTTAGGTCGATTTCAATTTTCCTCCTGTTTCGTATTTCGATACGCTTTTTATTTGATAAAAAAAACTTCTTTGATGGGATATATTTGACATTTACGCGAAATATAGTTACCTATTTCCCGAGTATAATTTTTTCCCTCAACTCATCGTTCTCTTTTTTCCGCAATTTGTGCTGTCTCCGCGCGTCTCCCGTATCCTCGCGCGTTTATCTCTGGGTATAAAATGAAATATCGAATTTGGCATTAAAAGCATCTCGCGTATAGATGTACTACACTTAATTGCGAAAAAAAAAATGGTAGGTAGGTAAAAGAGGCAAAAGATAGACATTTTGTTCACCGCCAGAGGCATATCTGGTTAGAGATAATATGGGACGGGCAGGGAAGGAGTAAAAAATACACCGAGACGCGATCTCGACGTGCAATTTAATTTACCGCCGATAAACAGTTAAATGAAAAAAAATAAAATAAAGAAGCGCTGCGTTGACAAGAGATCTGAACATCGAGATGAGAAGAACATCCCGATGATGACGATGAACGAAAAAAGAAGAGAGACTCACACGGCAGCTCCATTTCGCTCGGATGCATTAAAAAAGATAATGTGGTATTGATTCGAGTTTAAATTTTATTCCGCTTCGCCAAAGTAAACGCGAGCAAGGTTGGAAGAGAAAACTTGTGTTCGTATAAGATAATGCAGTGATTTTATTTACTAGCGTTTACACGCGGATAAACGATGGCTGGCGTGGCTGAGGAGATGAAAACGTAAGCTGGAAAAATTCCGCCGATATGCCTATAAGGAAAATGGCACATATCTAGCCTCATAGGTACGTGATACAGCGAACGAGAAGATGAAGAAACAGCACCAGCATTCGCAAAAATACGTATATACATCGGGGGTCTGTTTCTGACAAGCAGATAACGACTCGAAGAGTATTCCCGGCGAGTACATTTTATTTCATTTTATTCGGGTAGTTGGACTATTCGGTACGGTATTTTTTTCTACATTTTTTTTTAATTTCGCCATTCGCCTATACCTACACTCCTATACTGGAGATCGGTGTACAAGAGTTTATCGGACTTGTGAGATTTATTTGAAACGTGTGGAAGTGAGTGGTGTGAAATGTGCTATAACTTGGGGGTTCTTTGACTGTGCCGGAGAATTGAGTCGACCACGTTGAAACAATGGCTAACGAGTATTGATGAGCTGAGTCATTAGTATACCAACTTCGTGCTGGTTGATGATGACGAGAATCAAGTTGCATATAGATCGATACAAATGGAGTACGACGATATCAAACAGTGTTCCTGTGTGTTGTTTGTACGTATGATAAGGTAAAGGTGACAATGGAGGTGAAATTCACCTTCATCATCGTGTATGTGTAGGTGTAGACTAGGTGCAGAGTGTCGTGTGTACAAGGAAATGAAAATTGAGAAACGTTACCTCTCGATTTCGTGCACCTATACGACGAATACGTAGAAGACCCCCTCGTTATTTGGTAATTTCTCACACGTAGTATACGGTAGACAAGAGACCGAAATAATAGCCAGCCAAGTGTTACTTTGTAAAAAAAAATTATCTCGCGTGGTTTGTGTCGAAGAAAAAGCGTGTTTGAAATGATAAATCCTAAGCCAAAGTGTGGTGGCCATGAAAGCGAAAAAAAGAGCTCGCAATTGCCCGAGTTCTCTTTGGAGTGAGAGTGTAGTATATGGTTAGGTACTCTTCTTTGTTCAAGGGTAGTGAAAATATAACCACTTGTGTTCAGTTTCACATGGAACTTCTTCACGTCGTCGATTATTTTCTCATTTAAAGAGGTTTTTTTTCTCTCAGCTATATACGCTACTTCCCTATCGTTTAGGCAGTTAGACATTTTAAGAGCTAATTTTCGCAATCGATAAATTTCGTATTATGTCGGTCGGGAGTATAAGAAGAGAGACGATATCGTTATTGCAGAAAGCGCAGACAGTTGGTTATATTTATAGTAGTGTCGCCATCAATTTAGAAATGTGTAATTGGTATAAAGTGCGTCTAAATGTTTATAGGGATAGTTAGTTTTGCACCATTTCTCTTTATTATAGCCGTCGCAAACTTATACTACTGTGTTAGGTGCCCATCTGAATTCACACAGTGATACCTTCGGTTCGGTCGTATACACTCCTACTCCGGAGGATTCAGGGGGTTTGGGCGCGACTACTCCGCATATGTGGCGGCGATCGCTTTTCATTATCGTATGGTACCAGTTCTCTACGACTACTGCTATTTGCCGAAGAAAAACAACCCTAAGCGTTGAGTTCGTGCCCTAGCACAAATACAGTAACATTTAATGTCTTAATGGGTTCATTTATATGGGTTGGTTGGTGCTGTAGCTACATTGCATACAACAGTAACGAGGAGGGTTCGAGCCCTCTATTTATTAAATTGAATTTTAAATTTATGCCAACGAATTGTCTTCCGCGCTATAGGTAAACCTATATAGTACAATGTACAGAGTGTAAGTGTATATGGGAGAAAATGCTGCCAAAATCCATAAACGAGTATAATTTACCTATAAAATTAACCACCTGGTTTGCCGATTTATAGGTGATGATGATTATGCCGATGGGTGTAAGTAAATGGTACAAACGTTGCCAAGTTTTCCTCCTCGAAGGGAATTCGTTCATATTTTGGAATCGTTTATGGTATTTTAGGCTAATAAGGTGGTACTCTTTGGGAGTAAGAAGGATGGTATCTTCGGCGATGGCTTAACTGCTCCGAAGTGTTGAGCAAATAAATGGTACGAATGTATTAGCTTTAGTCTTTCTTGGTAGCGTATTTAATTTGTGGGGAGGTCATGTTCATACTTATCAAGCTCTATCTTTTGCTTCGAGTCGAAACGTGTTCTATGTATCTACGTAAGTTTTCAACCAATTCAGAGATCAAGATGCAGGATCATTTTCAGTGATTTAGGCTTTAAACAGACAATCTATTTTTCTGCTACTCTGACGACAAAGCAGGAATTGAAATTCTGCAACCTTTAGAACCTGTGACTGGTAGAACGAGGGAAAAGAGGGGGTTAGAAGGATTTGCCTTGAGAAATATTGGAATATTCAAAGACGTTGGAAAAGCAGAAATTGACGTATAAAATTCTTATCTTTCTTCCCCCTGAGGAAAAAAACAGTCGTCAAATGTTTGCTAATGCCCTGCATCAATGAAAAATGTAAATGATGAAGGTATTTTTAACACCCACTGCTCTAAAAAAAAAAAATCGCAGAATATCTAATTCTAAAGACATTGAAAAAGCAAAAAATTTACGTGTAAAATTTTGACTTCTCTCCCCCCTGTAATTAAATCTTCAAGTGTTTGAAATATGTCCTGTCGAAAGTTCTGTTTTTTCATTTTCAAATTTTGCTGGACACTTTGATATAATTAGGTATGTATTTTTTGAAGAGTCTGGGGCATGATGGCTAAAATTCAGGTGAACCGTAGAATCCCTCAGAGTAAGCTTTTAAAGTACATACCTAAAAAAAATGCTTTCCTTCTCGAAACTACAAATAGACCAGTAGTCATTTTCTCTTTATTAATTTACTGACTCAAAAATGCTCACTGCTCATAAGAAGTTGAGTATCACAAATTGATGCATTTTACATGTGGGTTATTTTTTGTACAAATTTTCAAAAATTTTATTTTATTGAAATAAACCTTTGTCTTATGTAAAAATTTTCAAAGTCTTGCTTTCTGCCAAAAATTCCAAAAAATCCCACGTAGGTATTGTCAAAATTGCGAAATAATCTCATTTCTTGCAAAAAATTCCAAAAATTTTATTTTTTGCTAAAATTGTCAAACTTCCTTTTTGACAAAAATTGTTAAAAATCCTCGCTTTTTCAAAAATTTGTAAAAAGTTTTGTTTGCTCTTTGCCAAAAATTTCCAGAAATCTAAATTTTTAGCAATTGAGCGATTTTCATCTCAAATTGCCAAAAAATTTACCGAAAAGTCTCGTTTTTTCATCTAAAACTACTGAAAAGATTTTTTTGAAAGAAAAATATGATATTTTCCCTTCTCCCTCTCACCCATCATTGCTAAAACCCCCACTTTGACGAATTTAGCATGATCAGTAGGTCATCAGTTCCCAATTCCCATACTTAAAAGTGGACTGAAATCCACGGCTTCAAAATCTAAAAAAATCGGCCATTTTTGGAATTTTTCAATTTTTTTCACTTTTTATCATCATTGCTAAAAAAAAAATCGAAGAAAAAACTATTTCAACCACCTGAAAAATGAAAATTGTCGAAAAAATTATTTATTGGTTCAACAAATGCGCAAATGAATTGATTATCCAGCCATGGCAAATTTTAAACTTTCAAGAGTGTTCAACTTTTTAGATTTTTTTACTTTTCAGTATTTTGAGCATTGGAGACTGGAGAGTGATTTTTATTCAAGTTTGCCGTTGATTCTAGCTTCCTTGAGACTATGAGGTCTGGAATTTTTTCAATGTTCATTTGAGCATATTTGGCCACTATCGAGACTCAAAATTCTAATTCAGAAAAAGAATGCAAAATCAACTCATCCCACTACGCATCCTTTCATCTACACGGTTTTACAATGATTCGAAAAATACCTGTGGGGAAGATCCCGTTTTGTATAGAATTTCACCAGGTCATGTTATCGTATAGTCATGAATGAATCCCCCTTTTAGCCCGCATTTGATGAAAGGGTCAACACATTGTTGTCCATGTCCTTTTTCTCGTTTACAAAAACTGATGTTCAAAAAAAGAAATGAAAAAGGTATTTATAATCAAATTCTCTCTCGTCTTCTTCACGTTTCTCATGAATAAACTGGCGGTCGCATGAATGGTACTACCTATTCGATTCATGAAAATTGGCTATTTTTTTTTTTTTTTTTCGATCTCGTTATAGTGTAAAATTACTATTTTCGGTCTGTTGGCTTTACATTCTATGGAATGTTGGTGTGTTACGGTAGCGAACATCTATTGTTTTGTTACTCCTTGACACATTATGGCGTTGAAAAAAAAAATTCCAGCTTCCGTCGTCGCGTCGCGTCGGTCGTTTAAATATGCCCACGACACACACGTATACTCGTCGTAATACCTACCAGAGTACGTGTAAATTCATTCATCTATCCTCTTATACACTTGGTGCTTTTTATCGCCAATTTATACTAACACTCTGCCTATTTGAAGATTATTTGTTCATTTGTGCGGTGATTTAAGCGGTTGTGTTTTGTACTCGTAGTATTAGCCCTCCTCATTGACTATATAGTATAAAGTCTCGACTTGGTTGGAAAAACAGACGATGTCTCGAAAGCTTCTCCCCTTTTGAAACAGAGAAGTAGGTACTACAAGCACAATGAATTAGAAGATTTGTTCGAACGAGATCAAAGGTTGAAAATTTGTCTGGTCTTGGATTCTGTGTGTACGAGATTAGTGCATATATGAATGTAAACGTACTGTTGCTATATAATAATATTGTTGTCGTGATTAATCGAACGTGGAAAAAGTTTTTCTATCTGTTGGATAGCTCTTTTTAGAGCCTCTATTAATTAATCCGCGCCGGTTAATTACACGTATATTCATTAATCTTACGCCTCTTTTACGCTTATTTATCATCTTAATACGATCGTACTTATATTTACGACGCTTATCTACAGTATTTTGATTATTGAATAGCGGGTGTCTTCTCTGCCTATTTACTGTGTATCTACGATTATTCTGTTTATGAGAACTAACGAACGAACGTACGGTATTATTATGAGTACATGCGGACAACGAGTGATATATTTTTCTAAATGGTCTATTCAATCGGAGCATATTAATTGAAAATACGTGTATTCAATTCATCTATAGCACTCGTTTAGATTTCAATTTACGATCAACTTTATGACTTGCTAGAACTATTGGATTCGTGTACCTACGTAAGATGAAGACAAACGCTTTCGGAGATGCTTTTGTATTAAAGTATTACGTACGGTACGCCCGGATAAACGACTATGGGAAATTGAACCGCAGAGAGCGTAATTTAATTCGAGGTTATGCGCAGAATTTGCCTATAAATGTAATTAAGGAGCTGCAAAACGGCGAATTTTACGACAATTTCGCTTCGAATGGTGGCAAATATGTCAGCGATGTTTTTGAAAATTTTCATAGGCTGGGTCTTTACGAGTTGGCGCGGGTTACTCTTCTTTAATGGTGTCGTTATTTTGTTTACGAAGTTCCAAATTTTTTCATCGAGGTTTTCGGTTTACGAATTCGGCGAGTTTTTCCTCCGTCGTTTGCTCGATTTTATGCGGAGAATTTTTATGTTATGGATGATATTGAATGAGTGTTGTGGTGGAAGGATAAAAAATAGATTTAGAATTTTTTTGTTTTGGATAATTTTTGGCTTTGGTTATCTGGAATTTTTTCATTGTGCAAGGTGTTTCATCATTTGTGTGACATATTTCAGTTGAATGTGAGAGATAATAACAAAATATTGCGGCTCTCGACTGCCTGTCCCCTCCTATCTCTTCTCTAGAATGAGATTTAAGTCTTAAAATTTCCAGAACTACAAAAAAAGAGGCATCAAAAAATAATTTTTATATTTTTTTGTTGTTTCTTCATCAAAAAAAAATTTCAGAATTTCTTCTTTAAACATTAATTTATTTGTAGGTCCTGAATTCGCAAGAATTCCGCATTTTTGGTACCCCAATGTGATTTTTCAAGTGATTTTTTCTATAAAAATTTTTTCCAATTTTTGAAGCTTGACAAAAAATTCAATTGCATTTTCTCACGAACTTTTCCATTAGAAAAAAAGTAAAATGAGAATAAAGTAAGAAACATTCATTTCTACATTTTCTACTGCTATTTTATCAACTTTTTTTTCATTTTAAAATATTTCGAGTTCATTTGATGAATTTTCTAATTATTTGAAGCAGTTTTATCTATGTTTTTGCCAATTTTTCATGATTGAATTTCGGGTAAAATTTGCGTCAGTTCGCTCTGTTTTGATGAAATTTTCAAATTTTTCTTTAATTTGAAATAATTTTTGATTCAATTTTTTCGATTTTATGGCAATTTTATACGAAATGTATTCATAGTTAAAATTTTTCGAAGTATCTAGATTTCTGTCTACCACTATTTGTTTTTTTCCTGAATTTTATGCAATTTTCGCATCATTTTCCACTCAATTTTGCTGATATTTTTTGAATATTTTTCTTTTAATTATATCATGCCAATTTTTTTCGGTAGTTTTAATCTACTTACATATTTCTTTCGTGGTCCATTTTGTGAATCTTATCAAATTCTCCCAATTTTTTTACATTTTTTTCAACACTTTTTTTGCAAACTTTTCTTGATTTGTGGCGCAATTTTCATTATATTTTTTGAATTTCCACTTCATTTTCAGTTCGTTTACAGTTTACCTCGTACCTAGACCTACATACTTATGTCGTGGAATTGATTTAAAAATGACTTCAATGTTGAATAATCATTAACCACGTGCTTCAATTCTTGAATACCTTGAACGAGTTTATTTTTGTTGGTATTGTTTGTTGTCATTATTTTTTTTAGGAAAGAAATTCACGTTCTTGGCCTTGTTTTTATCACCAATTATCACCGAGGTATCATAATTATAGGTTCTTTTTTTTTCAACGGATAGGCTGAATTATTTTTGAACATCGCTCGAATGCCCTTAAAATACAGTATAAATATAATTTCGACAGATGATCTTTTTCTGAAACAAGCTTGAGATTTGTGAGAAAAAAAAATGACAACAGTATAACAAACCATAGAGTTTCGTCTGTTCGCTAATTATGTTTCCGGAACATAGTTGAAAATACTTGACTTAATTTAAATAAGCACCAGGCCACTTGACCTGACAGTCTAAAGGCGTATGACTCTTTATTACGGAACGCTAACAAGATGCTTGGTTATGGTTACATTATGGTTTCCTCTTTTTGTTCGTCGTTCGCGTCTTCTTCCATGTACGTATAATAGAGGATGGATATTATATTTTTGGATAGTCTGCGACACTATAGGCACTATTATGATAAGAATGGCGTCTAAAATCACTGGGTGACCGATTTAATGACATCGTTGAAATTCACACGATGTCTTTAATCGACTTCACGAGTAAGTAAGAACATATAAGAGCGAGAACGTGGAAAAAAGTAAGAAGAACGACGACCTTAGCATTGTACCTCTTTGAATGAGGAACTCGACTCGTCGTACTTTTTTCGTAATCACGCAAACGCGCGTAACGCCGAATCATCTCGCAAATATGCCACGATCAATATTTTTAATCGACCAGAATTCGTACGTCGAACCGGTTCCGAAATGCGCCAACCATGATGATTCATTTTATACACTCGTATGTGTGTGACTTTCATTATCAAATAATCACGTTTTTCGGGTCTATTGGGTCTTTCATCTCGTACGAGATGTTGTATTATGTGCGATTTTTATTTACGCAGGTTTCCCTCCTCCTCCTCTTCTCACACTCCGCTGATTGTATGTTTTTGTTCCGGTTCCACGATATTCGAGCCAGAAAATTACTCTATTTATAAAAGATACCCGAATGCACACGATGCATCACTGCCATTGCCACTACGGCGATCGAAGCGAGAGAAAAAATTTCTATGGATGTGGTTTTATGTAGTGGGGGGCAAAGGGGAATGAGACAGTTAAAGGACGATCATCGCGATGGTCAGTGTAGCAATGATGCGATGCACATAAAAAATCAACTATCTAGACGAGGCGTCGTCTAAAATAAATAAAAATACTCGTTACGAGACGGTTACGTTTGCCAAAATTTGACCACATCGTCGAGTACGAAGTCAATGTTTTGTGAAAAAAATCGCGATAGACGTTATTTATTTTACCACTTTCAATTTATGTGACTAAATACTTGCTCGAGTATAGTACAATATACGAGTATAATTATTCAGAGATGGAAATATGTATTATGCGTTAAAATTATTACGATTGTTTGAATTTAATGACTGCGACACTCTTCTCCCCCCCCCAAAAATTTTAAGAAATTATGCGTCGTCGACGGTAAGCATTTTTGATGTTTTTTGTGTTTGTAGAGTTTGTCACGAGTGACCTAAAAATATTTTTCGATTGATCATTTTTGGCAGTGTTGACAACTGAAAATCGCGGAATAATTTCTACTTCATAAGAGTTTACAAAATTTAAATGATGACTTCATTCATATTTACGATTCGAAGGTTTTGTGACGACTGCTGCGGTGGAGGAGAAGGAGGCAGAGTGCTTTCAAAATTTGATCAGTGTTTTAGTCATTTTTGCACTGTCTGTATCATCGCGGTTATTGTTTGACTTTTAAACAAGAAATTACATCAAAAGCGAACCTAAGAAAATAATTTTTACCCCACAGAGACCCAGTTAGGAGTGTTTAAGTTCCTCGAATTACTTGAAATCTGCGGAAATTTTCCCAATTAAGGAATTTTTTTGACTGAAGAATGAAAACGAATGATTTGCAGGTATTTGAGGCTTGCGAGTCCTCCCTCAACCTCTCACAAAAAAATGAAAAGGAATAATTAGAATATTAATAATTATTTGTAATATCTCGATAAAAATTGAAAGTAGATGAATTATTTTTTCATTTTTGTTGATTGCCTTTTCAGCGTTCCGGTTATCAAGCCCTGCTTTTGGCTAAAATGTCGAAATCTCGCTTTCTATCAAAAGTAGCAAAAAGTAGTGTTTCTTGTCAAAAATTGCTAAAAATTGTTGTTATTTGACTAGTTTGCAAAAAAATTCAAAATGCCTCACTTTTTTTCCAACAATTGCTCAAAAGTCTCGCTTTGTTGCCAAAAGTTGTCAAGTCTTGCTTTTTTTCTAAAATTGTCAAAAGGTGCGTTCTTTTTACCGTCAACTGTTGGATAATTTTTCAACTAGTTTATGTTTAAAAAATTGAGTTGAAACAGCGACGACGTCACAATTATTAAATTTGACTTGGTTTCCAACAAAACTCCTTTCCAAAAAGAACAAAAAACACTAAACTGTTGACTTTCACTAGAGTGCTGAACAAAAATCACGAGGTAATACATCAGATAAACATAAACAAACTCCTCAACTGATTCAACTAAACTTTCTAAACTGCTCTGGAGCAGTTTACAAAGTTGAGTTAAACTGTTAAAATTTTACGTAAAAAGAACGCACTCAACAGAAATCTGTTGAAATCCGTGACGTCATCGTTGTCAACAACTTTTTCAACTGAGTAAAAAGAACGACCAAAACTCAACTTTTCTCAACTTTTCTCAACAGTTGAATAAGTTGAGGTAAAAAGAACGCACCTAAAGTTTCGTTTTTTGTCAATACTTTCCAAACAAATGATTTTTTTACTAAAAAGTTGCAAAAAAAGTCTCACTTTTTCGACGAAAAATGCAAAAAAGTAGGCATCTCTCAGTAATTTTCAAAAAGTCTTGCTTTTTTTCAAAAATTGATAAAAATGCTTACTTTTTACCAAATTAATAAAAAGTTTCGTTTTGCACCTTAAAACACCATATAAATGATCAAAAAGTCTCATTATTTTGCTAAAAATTGTTGAGAAGTTTCATTTTCGCGCCAAAAATTACGAAACATGAACAGTTATCAAGTTTTTCTAATTTTGAGCTCCCATTGGGGAGGGGGGGATTTTTGATGTCCTCGAGTCATTTGACAGTGTTTTTTGCTATAGACTACAAGTACATCAAATTCAAAAATAAAGATTGAAAAACGACTCACCTTAGTTTTCTACTTTCATGACCCCCCCCCCCCCACCCCACCCATGAGATTTTATTTCCATTTCGTTTTTAATTCATGTCGTGTTTTTTATGCCTCTGCAATGCCCCCCACCCCCCATGAGATATTCTATTTATTTTTTTCGCATCAAAATATACCGTTTTTGATCTCAAACCTCAAAGCAGATCTTCGATTGAAAAAGCTTTTCCCTTTAAGTACAGGTACTTACGTAACTTGACGCATTTTTGAATCGATCTCGCTCATAAAACTGGATCATATCCCAAGACAAGCGTATAAGTACATATAGAAGAGCACCGAGCTCATTACGCCGATAATTAATTATTAAAATTCGATTTTCAACGTACCCATGTTACACGTTCAATTCAGTTAAGTATGCAAAATGTACATACTCGTACGTAAGAGCATGTGAAACGACGACGAATATACGTAGAGGAGAGAAGAACGAAACCGACGTCGGCATCGTCGTCATCTTTGGAGGCAATTCGGGCGCCACTTTCAGTAATTGAATTTAATTACGCGGCCTCGTCTACTTTGAATGCAACGATCTACGTACGGTACAGCTATTAAATCTCGATTTAAACATATCAAAAGTTCCTTCTCTTTCTCCGCAATCCGCGAACACGACCAAAACAAAGCCCGCCACCTCACCCAGTCGTTTATCGAACGTAAATTTCGACGCTATAAGCTCGCTAGCTTTAAACCTACTACAATAACACGCGTAATTGAGCTACATATCTTTCGGGCGCGAAGGCAAAATCGAACAGCCTTCCTTAATGGCATACCCCTGAAAAACTAACCAGGGAAATGGGTAACATCCCCGAAGGGCCAATTCGCCAACATGCCTTTGTAGAAAGCGACCGCAAAGTGGCTACTAGTGTTAAAAACTCGGAATTACCGATAAATCTCGGCGAGAGATTTTCGCGATGTGGGACGCGGCGGAGGTGGCGTTAAAATTAAATAAACCGCTACGGGTGGTCGTATAAATTGTGTCCTGTAAATGGCCCCGTACACGATCGAGGAGTTGAGAAGTAAGTACGGCAACTGGCAAGAAAAAGGAGAACGTCGAACGTGTCACCGCACCACGTCGAATTATCGATACGTGCTCAATCTTTTTGAACGAGTTGTAAAAACTTTTTAAAAACTCGGACAAATATATACGCCACTGAAGCATTAACCAATTTACACTTCGCAGTTCGCCAACGCCAACGTGTAGGACTAAAGTGCGGATTACGTAATGTTCCGAAACGAATGGCCCAATACGGAATTGGTCGTCAGAAATTTGTTGAAAAATGTCCGGATTATGGAGCTACTGACTCGATGAGGAGATCGGAAGCGATGTTGATGTTGCCCACGGCTACGAAGTGGATTTTCTTCGTGTGAGGGAGCTGAGAAACTGAATTTATAGATTTTGATCAATTTTATGACGATTTTTTAAAATGTAGAAAATTTTAAAATTTTTCGAAGGTTTAAAAATAGCTTGAAACCATTATCAATCTATTCAGGAGATCAAAAATGAGGTATGAACCAAATTTCAACTTTCTTCGTCAATTTCAACAATTTTTAAAAATTTAATTTCATGGAAAACGGGTCTAATTTGAGTATCCACAAATTCTTGAAAAATCGACTAATGAATTTAGGCTTCTGAAATTTGACCTGGTATCTAGTGTATTTTTGAGTGTTTTTACGACTTTTCTTTGTGTGGTCTGAACATTTTCCCTGTTGAAACACCTTCTTTATAAGCAATTTCAAAATAGTCGAATTTCATCAAAAAATTGAAAATTTGGGAATTTTTTGCGGAAAAATTCAGCTGAAAATCGCCACAACTAATGCCCTACAAACTGTGGCTGATATTTTTCCACATAAACCGGACACTTACCTAAGAAGTGATAAGAATACGTTAACGTTAGGTTTTTTTATGACAACTGTGTAACAAATTACCTACCAAACAAGGTGCTGGTTTCTTTTTTATCATACCATATTTCCGATCAAAGTTTCCCTCTCGGACGCAAAATTGTCTCTTTCTATCTCCCTTCCTTCCTGCTTCCCGCACAGATCCGGCATTTTTCCAAAAAAAAGCAAAACTACACGAAAGAGAACCATTTAGCAAAAGTTCGACTCGCCCAGTTGCATTGTATAATTCGATTATGTAGCGGAAAGCTCGGTTCGACAATTTCGAGGGTACGTACGCGTTGTATGTGCCTTGCACTGCGCTGCGTACTCGTAGTCGTGTATATGCGACCGGCAAACATAATAAATATTTCTTTCGGACTCGCAATCATTGCCATTTTGCTCCCTACGCTGTCATTCACTTGTATTGCTTTCTGCGCTACTTTAATGACGTAATAAAAAGAAACGAGCCCGCTACCGTCGGCTAAAGTTTTTCTTTTGCGGACTTCTTGCTCGGTTGCCCTTTCTTAATAAAAGCCCACTGAATTTAACCCTGATTAAGTAAAGGCTCTTACAAGTGTAATACAACCTTATCAAATGGCTTTCTCTGCCAGATTTACCAACCTCTGATTAAATTTAATTCGTTGTTTTTTCTCGTCTACCTCTACATTTGCCAGTGCGGTAACCTCCGACCGGGTTTGTTTTCTATTTACCTAGCGACTAATTGCTTTAAATGCAGCAATCGCCGCCGTGCACCTAATGGAAGGCTATACCTTTGTCATTTGCTTGCCGATGCTGGAATAAGGGTGCGAGCCCGAGTCTATTGCGTCTGCTGTAAAACGTAACAATAAAAGTCAGCCGAACGATTATAGTACAAGGTATCCATGAATATGTTTTGAAACAAGAGCGACGCCGACATCGATCGCCGCCTTCGGGGTTTAAAATGTAGATAAGAAAATTGCATCTTTTATTAAACGGTTTACTGCAGCGAATCCCCTCGGTTTTTTTGCGACGAAATTTTTAACAAGTTTGAAGTCAAGTTGTAAGAGAATGTTCGAATCAAAAGTTTCAGGATACTGAGATCAAATCTTTGAGTGGCTGAGTTATCTCAAATCTTGACTGCGAAAAAAGGTGATAGATGGAAATATTACATAGCTGGAGAACATTTTCAAACGATAATAATAGTCATCAGAGTGCGACGGGATTGGAAGCTAGTAGGGGATGAAAATTTTCGTTGCATAATTATGCTCCGAAAAAACGTATTTTGAAAAAGTTGACCATGTTTTCTTATTTCTACGGATTGTGATGAAATAAATTGAATTCCCATCTCTTGCATTATGGATATTACATGGCTATTACATAAGAAGATGGAAAGAAAAATGAAAAAAATATTCCATGAAAATTTCAGTTCCAAGTCTGGGAAAAAATTGAAGAATTTGGAAACAAAACTTGGAAGCACATGGCTCGTAGTCGATTTTATTTTTCTCCCAAAAAACTAACTTTAGTAACCGAAAAAGTCCAAAAAAGTAGCCAAAGCAATTTTCAGCAAAAACGTGAGATTTTTTGGTAGGTACATATTTTCAATTTTTTTTTTAGTAGCTACAACACAAAAACGAAATCGTTTAGCAATTCAATACATATAAAAATTGAAACTTTCGAATTTTTTTCAAAAAAACGACAATTTTTAATGAAGAAAATACTTTTTTTTTGGTTCAGGTTATCTATTGTTTGATGACCTCAATTACGTATGAATGTAAAGTTGTTCAATTTCAACAAAATTATCACATTCTGAAGAAAAGAACAATTATTTTAAGAACTTCTGAACTTGTCAAAAATTGACCTCGAGCTTTTTTAATGGATTAAACACGGCGATACGGTAGTACCAAACACATCGAAAGACCAATTCAAACCAAAAACAATTGCAAAAAATAAAGGTTCCAAAAATTTTGAATTTTGACCTCTCTTCGAGAAAGTTGAACATTGACCTCATAATCTGACATTTTTGAAAGTTTTTCAACGTCTGGCTATGACTTTTTTGCTCGGTTCCATCGCATTTCGAAGGAAAAAAATGAAAAAAGGACCCGAAAACAGCAGAAGCTCCATAAAAGTACATTTCATTAATTTGAAATTTATAGAAAAATGTTTAATTGTTGCTAGAAGATTGAAAAATGAAGTGAGTAATTTTACTTTCTGAATCAAAATAAACCTAGTAAGTATTAGACTGTCCCATGTGAAGTTTCTGACTACAGGCTGGTAATATCTTGATAAAAAATAGCCAAGCTTTTGCTACATATTCCATGTTTTGAACTTTTTTCCCTTCTTGTCCCTCCCTTTCCCCTTTCACGATTTCTCGTTTTCGTGATATGAGTTGAGAGAAAATATTGGTCAAATTTCCAGGAATATGGATTTCGTTACTTTGAAAGATGATTTTGAAAATTGCTGGCGTCTTTGTTGTTAATTATGTCAGCATATTTTCGTGGATATTTTCCAACTGTCGACTGTTCGCGACGACTGCTTTTTATCACGTTTAATGGAACCAGACGTAAGTAGTACATAAGGAAAAAAACCTCGCCTTATTTATTGGTTCTGTGTATAATATGTACTCCGATATTTTCTTCTTTGAAATAAGCTAGCTCTAGAATATTAGAAATAAGATGTAGATATTTAATTGAACATTTTCACGTTATTAATTTTGCGATATGTATTTTTTCAGGTTGGTATTCTATTTTCTTTCGAAATGACGACAAGTTGTACTAGTCATTGGCAATTGTATCTGGAGTGGAATGATGACGATAATGTTTGAAAATTCGTATACTACAACGAAAAAGAACTGGTAATACAAAATTCGTTTTATTTAGAAATCGGTGGTGTATTATTATTATGTACGTTAAAATGCGACAAATGAAATTCAGAATTCAGAAATTCGCCAGATGTTACCCTCGCTCGTCCGCAAAACAACGCAACGGCTGTGTTATTTACGATAAACTTTTGTTTTTACACGAGTGTTTTTTGTTTTTCCTTTTCCATCGAGTATAAATATTATAGACGAATCTGTTTGGGAGGTTTCAATTGTGCACGTGAGTCGTAGGGTATGAGGTTCAAAAAGACGCGTGAAAAATTGAAATATATTTTTTCATCGGTATCGATGAAGCGTTGAAATATTTTTAACCTAGTTGGCTTTGCACAAAGGTTGGCGAATGGCGATTTTCAACGATACGCGTTAAATTTAGTCCAACGAACGTAGGAGAGACGATGCTGCGTGGTTTATTCACGGGTGCGATTAGCCGACATTATTCTAGGACACATTTGACATCATGTGAATGAAATTTGGTACCTGTCCAACGATGAAGCAGTGTACAGAGATGGCGTTCAGTTTGGGTTTTAGTGATAGTATGTATGAGTATGATTATATGTGCGGTATATGCATATGGATAGAATAGGGTAGGGTACATTTCTCTGTATGTATATCGAAATCTATACGAGTTGAGAATTTATTTGATAGAGCGAGAGAAAAAATACACCAACATCGTATAGCTGAACCAGAGGCAAAAACAACGAGCACAGGACGAGATTACGATAGAAATCGTTTCGCAGGTCAATGTTTCGTGGTTTCGGGTCAACTACTTCGAACAGCTACAAAAAGGTGGCGGCGACGAAGGGAATAATTTTTTATGCAAATATAATAACGTCATTTTACCCATCTCTTCTCCTTTCATCCGCATCGTGCGACAAGTATCCCGAAACAGCGCCAATTTGCCGCGAATCGTTTTGTTTGAGAAGAACGTACGAGTACGAGTATTATCGATACACGCCTGCTTTGCACACAAAATCATCGCGTAGTCGTAAAAGGTGAAGTATTTTTGCTCGTGTGCTGAGCCAATGCAACCAGTCTGGTTAAGTTTAAATATCGTATTTCCTTTCGTTTAGGTTATACTCGATGACCGAATAATAGTGTTTTTCTGATCAGAAACCAAATGCGGAGATGATCTCCGCTCTCCGGAGTAGGATGTGCGATTCGAAACGGATATGGAAATTTTGCTAGTTCGATTACGTACGAGTATGTAGATGTACCGAAATGTTTCGCGATGAGGTGTTGAAGTGAAAAGTTTTGAGAGTTGAAAGTACATATTATCGAAAGGATTTCTATCGTGCGAAATTTAGCGCGAGATGTGATACATACTATGGAAGGGCCCTGGACGGGGTGAATCTGGCACTTGAGCCATTATTTTTGGTAGATTCTACTTATTTTTTTTTCAAATCTGTTTTTCGATTTTGATGCTTTACGTCGGTGAAATTTTCATGAATAAATTTCAATTGAAATGCATAATTCGATTTTATTCCCTCCCTCTCTACCTTTCATGGAGAAAATTGTAAATGATGATTGTAAGATACTAAAACATTTTTGGAGCCAAAAATTAATATCAATCTCATTCGATCAAAAATTAAAAATTGCCTTTAAAACACTAGAATTTTTGTTGGCCTTGTAGATATTGAATTGAATTCATTTCTTTCGCATCTGTAGTGACAAGTTATGCGAAATATTTTTGGCAAATGTCTTCCATCTTATTCGTGAATGACCTTTATGAAATTACTAAAAATATGTCGGATTTTGAAAATTTCCGTATTGCAGGTGACAGTTCATGAGCCAGAGTTGTAGTGAGAAGAGAGAGTAATAACAGAGAGGTAAGAGAGATGAATGTTGTTAAAGTTGACGAAATGTTTTTTTTTCCTTCGAAAGTTGGATGGATAAGATATCTCGAGAGTTGCGTTCAATCACCAAAATGACGTTTTAAGAAGCCAGATTTTACTCAAGTTCATTAACCCATCAATATCATTCAAAATTCTAAAAACTCATAGTAAGAAACCTTTTGAGGTGTCCGCCTACAAATTTAAAGGGAATCGTGATTTTTGGAAAGAGCACGCGGTTAGATTGATTTTTCGGTTTTTGACGAGGTATTGAGAATTCAAAATTGGCCACTTTCGACGATTTTAGTGCTAATGCTTGAAAAAATGTATGCTTATTCAGTAAGAAAAGATGAAAAATGTCAAGGTTATAGAAGTTTCAAACCATGGTGTTTCCAAAGAATTTCGGTTCCCTTCGAATTGGAGGGGGACACCTCGCAGTGTTCCAAATGGTCATAAAGGTCATGAAAAGTCATGAATTTTGCTCGAAACACACTTATCATTTTTTTAAAAGCTCATAAAATAAAAAATAAAATGAAAAATTTGTTCAAAAAATCAGAAAAATTAGAAAACTGAAATGCCTAATTTTTGATCCTGTAAAAAATGACAGCCCTGTTCGACAAGTAAATTGTAGAGGAGAAGGTACAATTATGGACCCAGGTACAAATATGGACCCCCTATGGTTTAGTGTACAACCACTAGTGCTATGGTCATGCTGGGTACTAAAAATTATACTAGTAGTGTAGTATCGATGATCCATCCATGTACTTATTTCGGATCCATGCAAACTTGGGTGTCTCTCATCAGCAATTGTTTTTTTTTGCGCATTATTTTCTTGCCAATGGAAAATTTTACAAGTTTTTCATTTAGTAATTCATCAACTTCAAATAAAGTTTGGAAAAAAAATTATTAGCGAAGTAAGTAGCTTACAATGTGAACTTTCAAAATATACTTTCATATTTGTCTGTACTTCAACTGATTTGCATAATTTTTTTCATTTTTCATAAACTGAGCCGATTTTTTGCATGGGTATAAATATGGACCCCTAAATTTTTTTTACCTAATTCTGATTCAATATTTTTTAGAATGTCGAGAAAAGTGTTATTAACAAAGAAGACAAGTCCAAAGTGTCGAAAATGGAACCATGATTTTTTTCATTTTTCATAAACTTGGCCAATTTTTTGCATGGGTATAAATATGGACCCCTAAATTTTTTTTTCATCTAATTTTGATTCAATGGTTTTTAGAATACCGAGAAAAGTGTTATTAATAAAGAAGACAAGTCCAAAGCATCGAAAAACATCTTTAAATAAATTTGTGTTCAATTTTCTGACATTTTTATTCATTTTTTGAGGAGGGTCCATATTAGTACCCGAGTCCATATTTGTACCATTTTATGTCACTTTTCTAAATTTCAAATTTCTCCGTGAGTTTTCAACAAAAAAAATATTTTTTTACACAATATACTAGGGTCTTTGGCCTTTCGAATGGTATACTCGAAAAAAAAATTTGATAATTTTTTCTACCCTTTAAAGCCAAAAAGCTAGAGGGGGTCCATATTTGTACCTTTTCCTCTACCTATTTACTGGGTAAAAATGTGAAAAATAGGTCATGAATAGAGCTCGGATTTTTATGATTTGTCATATTTTCGTTCATCGCAGAACATCGGGCATATCCTATGGATTTTTGTGAATCATACAATTCTGAGTAAAATGAGCCCAACTTGTTGGCGCATATTTTGCATATTTTGAGTATAGGTAAATGCATATTTTAGACATTTTTAGCGCATATTCGTCATATTTTGGTCATTTTTTCCATTTTGCTGTCATATTTTGGAAGTTTTGGCCAAAGCATCCTTTTTTGGTAGTATTTTTCATTAAAAATCGAAAAACTCAAAAAAAATTGAAGAAAAAAACGTTTTTCAAATTTTTTTACCACGTTGAAGCGATTTGTATGTTGACCTAAAATGGATTATTCAAAGTCAAATTGAAGACTTGAACCTATTTTTTTTTGAATTTCTCAATTTTCTAGCCTTCTTTTCAACTTTAAAATGAAAAATCCTGTCTGTAGATACCCATATTGATATTGCATAAAAGTGCATATTTTGATGGATAAGGGCATATTTTGTCATTTGATCAAAATAAATGCATATTATTTTTAAGCGCATAAAATCAAGTCATGATTTTTTGTCTGGGAGTTTTGTTAGACACCCTGCCTCGAGAAGTTCCCTCATCAGAACAAATTATTTAAGATGGCGAAAAATTGTTGAAATTGTGTGAAATTGACGATGTTCGTTTTTTTCCTGGTGTCTGATAAGCGATTAAATTATTCTTCACTAAAAATCGAAATGTTCGAAAATGTTTAAGGGATGCCCTAGAACAATATTGGTTGTTGACTTCTCGTTCACCTGCACTGCTTTCTGATAATGAAGTTTGTACCAAATTCTTTAAAATTCAACCTTCCTCCTTTGGTGAATGTTTTCGAGATCGATCAGACCGAAAATGAGGTGGTGGGGGGGGGGCTGGTAATGGTTTTTATTTCACAAGTTCATTCAAAATTCATTTTTTTATTAAATGATATTTTGAAGGTGAAAAGGACCAGGAGATAAAATCGAAAAATTGAGTCGAAATTTAAATTCATGGCCTCCTAATACTTGACCTGGCTAATGGCAATAAGTATACCCATTTATTTTTGAATTTTTTCGAGTTTTCTGCACACTCCTTTGCCAGGAAAATTTTTTAAAGTAATTTTTCAAATGTAGACTTTCTGAGGAAAAAAGTCCTTAATTTAAGAAAAAATCGAAAAAAAAAGGTCAAAATCATGTGATTTATCGAATAGTGGGTTCTTTTTCAAGAGATCGTGAACACGAATAAGATCTCATTTTTTCGATTTTACTATTTTCATACCTCCTTTATTCGAGTTAATCAGGACTCGTATACTCGGTTGCTCTATATTTAAGTACTAAAGTTAGGTAGTATAGGTACTAGAAGTAATCTTTGGTTACTTTCTCAAAATTTTGGTTACTAAAGTAGCCCTAACTTTTTTTTCAAAATTTTCATAAAATTCGGTTTTCCAAAATCTCGGCCCTGCTTGAAGAAAACACGAAAAAATGTCAATAATATCAACTAGTGAACAATTGACAAAATTATTCATTTTTTCAATTTTTTTCCAACTGGTTACACTTCCTTTTCAGCGTACAAAGCCTCTGAAGTTTCAACAGTTTTGGGATCGCGATGATACGTATCAATAGAAAACATTTTTTTGACCTGATTTCTTATTCAGGAAATGCATATCTATCTACCTACTTTCTTAAAATATTTGACACCTTCTTGTCATCTTTGCACTTGAAATTACTCACACGATTGCATTGAACAACATGAATAACATTTTCAAAGAAATTCATGATGAATTCGCGGCATTCATCATAGGACAGGCGTTGTTTCGTAAGATATCAATAAATACATTATATTTGTGCTTCTGAGCTTCTGCAATTCTGCATATCATTGCGAGTTTTCGTAATGAATCTGGCCGCCCTCGCACCAGTCCCATAACTCTGGGTCCCTTTGATGCTTCATTACACTAGGCAACGGCATGCTTGTGTTCGGGTTGAAAATGGGCTTAATCGATAGTTTAGACCCTAAAACAAAAAACAGAGTGGGATTTTTCAATTTGAATTGTTTTTGTGGTCAGGAGAGATGATCAAAGTTTCAAAAATGGCCGTTTTTGCCCTATTTCACGAGTTTCTGGCGACACCAGTATTGTTTTTCGAAAAAAACCAAGGTCATATTCGGATTCTACGCACTTTTTTAAGTAAACATCTTTCCCGGATTTTCGATTTTCGAAGTTTCAAGCGCATACGGACGATTTTTGTTTGTAACATATTTTAAAACTTGGAGCGAGAGCCTCGCCCGCGCGAACACGGTTCCGAGCCACGATTACGTGGTGGAGTAACGCCAGCGTCGCGCGCTCCGAGTTTTAAAATATGTTACAAACAAAAATCGTCCGTATGCGCTTGAAACTTCGAAAATCGAAAATCCGGGAAAGATGTTTACTTAAAAAAGTGCGTAGAATCCGAATATGACCTTGGTTTTTTTCGAAAAACAATACTGGTGTCGCCAGAAACTCGTGAAATAGGGCAAAAACGGCCATTTTTGAAACTTTGATCATCTCTCCTGACCACAAAAACAATTCAAATTGAAAAATCCCACTCTGTTTTTTGTTTTAGGGTCTAAACTATCGATTAAGCCCATTTTCAACCCGAACACACGAAAAAAGTCAAAAATTGTTGCCTAGTGTTATAGAAGAAAATTCGTCATCGTTCCTTTAAAAAAAAAGAACATTTTTCGTTTCATTATTCGGCAATTGCACGCCAATTACACGCTTTAGTAGGTGATGGAGACGAGACAAGGGAATACACGAATTAAAAATAGGAATAGGTGTAATGTTTACACGATAAATTCAGTACACCTACTTACATACACTCGAAGAGGAAGTAACGATAAGATAGAGAGGTGTCTCCGTTATCGATACGTAATCGGTAATTTACACAGCTACGTCAATATTTATATTAGTCGAAAAATATCCAAGTTTGATTGTCATTCTGGTGCAATAAACCATATTGTGTTGTATGAGGATAGAGATAGAGAATACTCCATGCTTAGCTCGTTCCATCGTCTACGCCGAAGCACCGGTGCATTAAGCTATGTCCTCCATTAGAAAAAAAAAAAAAAGGAACCACCGGCAACGTACGGCGGTAGTATTTTCGCGCCACAAGTTACTTTAATTAATTCGATGTACGGGTCATTAACGCAGTCGGCGCGGTAGAGGCGGCAGAGGCTGCCGAAGCTTGCTCATATACGATGTTTTTAACGAAATTAAGTGTTCTCGTATAGTAAAAAAAAATAGGAAACTGAGGTGAAGAGGAGACGACCAACAAGAAATTTCAATTTTTTTCTCCCTACTTGTCGACCATCATCAAATAATAAATCACTCGGATGGTTTTGAATTTATTCCGTGCTGGAAGTCTCCGGGTTCTTTTAATATAATATTTCGTACGTGCCGTAATGAATTTTTACCTCTTCTCTCCTCCTGTCGTGTCTTTTCATCTGGTTTATCTAGCGTATTTTCCCCTCTATGGGTTGCAATAACATTGTACTGTTGTCGGATGAGCTGAAGAGAACACCATAATGGAATTGGAAAGGTCATATTGATACGTTTCGCCGAGCTGAGTTAAACATCAAGGTGAAAAATGAAAAAAGGTGATCGCTGGACGATGTGCATTGCAGAAGCACAGGGTGCAATTTAGACTACAACTGTTCATCTATCGTGATGAACTCATGAAGCTGACGTTCGAATTACCCATTCATTAAGTTAACCATTTTATTACAAACTCTTTTTATTTCGAGCTAACGTGTATCTCTCTTAACACGCACAAAACAGCTGACAGATGATCGTTTAGGTTGATTTTATGCGATAATCAAATGAAAACACTATAGGTAGACAGACACTGTGGAGGAGGCACCCCTCATCGTATCGTTCATTGACGCTGATGTGTTCGTAGCTTATTCGATAATGATAAACTTTTTAACTGACAGCAGTAACATTTACATTGTCTGCATTGGTTGCGGATAGATAAAGCGAAACGACGAAGAGAGAGAGACAGATACAGAGAAAAAGGAAGCATAATGGTTCCACATTTGGTATATATACACGAAGACGTAATACGCTGCACAATTCCACCCTCACTTCTGTCGACACGACGAAGTTAAAAAAAAAACTCTGTCGAACGACGATGAAAATCGAACTTACGCAAAGGACACAGTTGTATTTTGTAATTTTTTCCTCCTCTCATACCTCTCGAACCATATTTCGAAATGATTTTTTCTCTTGTAAGTCAGATGGAGTTGTGGAAGAAAAAAAACTTTCTTTTTCGTTTAATACTATTAAGTTTCTTTGACTGGTTTGAGAGACTAGAGAGGAGGGTTTTTTTTTCGCAACGAACGAGCAAACGAGTTCTAAAGCTTTGTATATGTGAAATATGAAAAGTTTCAATTTGCAGTTGACGAAAGAGAGAAAAAAGGTCATTTTGGAAATTCAAAGAAAAACACACGGAGGCTGGTTTTTTTCGAGGTTTGGCATGTGAAGGGTATTGTTTTAGACGTGAGAGTGATATTTTTATACGATTGTCGTCTGGGAAGTATCGAAAACTTGGGTGAAATGGTTGGAAATTAGTATAGTTGTTGGAAGGCTTATATTCTGTGGAAATCTACGTGTTGCCTTTTCAATGTGTTCGAGGTTTAATAGAGAGTTTTTGTAACGATTTAAAGTTCTAGCAATTATTTTCAGCCAATTGACTTATGTTTTCAGTTCGAAATTGTTTTTTATTCGAGTTTGGTAGGATTATTTATTTCTCAACTGCTGATTCAAAATTATTTTAAAATTCCAAAAAAATTTCTTTTAGTTATTTTGAGCAAATTCGTTTCTGTTTTTAGCCAAAATGTGTTTTTTGTTCAACGTAAAAGTACATTTAAATTTATACTCTCGAGGTTAAAAAATTGATTTTACCAAAAAATTGACAAATCATTGAGCACATATTTTATTTTTCCTTCCCCCTCTTCCCCCCCACAATTATCGATTGTAGGGTTAGAATATCGATGTAATTTTTTGTTCCGATTACGACCTCTGCTCGGGTAATTTGTATTCAATTCTTTGTCTTTTCAACTTACTAAACGAATCATTTTGGCTTCTCTTTCGTTTTGTTAATTTCGTTACATTTGAACTCGTATAAAGCTGAGCTGCGAAGTAATAGGAAGGGGGGAGGTGAGGAGAAAAGGGCGGATATTTGTACGTGTAATTTGTTTCAACGTATACAGTTCTGGCACGTGGTTGTATTTTGTTAATTCGATTTACTCGAGTTTTAAGGTTTAAATTTCACGTGTGTGTGTTTCACTATTACTTTACGTTTTCATTCTCATAGAGTGAAATTCACCAACAAGATTGGGGGATGTTGTGAGTTTTTTCTCGGGTAACGAAACGAAGGTCGAATAAGGGTGATGTTTGGTTTGTTTTTAGTTAAGCTTGTGTAAAACGTTACGAGTAAAGGAGGATTTAATGAGTTGATGGGAAGCCCTCTTTGTTTACGAAATTAATTCGATATCGTGTCGTTTGTTATGATTTTTTTTTCAGCCATTTATTTCGCGAGTGCCTTTTAAACGGAGCTAATTTTTTTTCTTCTGTGAGACAGTTTTGTAGCTTCGGGAATTTTTTTAAATCGTTGTTTTCCTTCTGTTGATTTATATACTACTTTTCGGGCACTTTGATTTTTCGCGAAACAGCCGAACTTTGAAAGCTCATATCTGAAGACTGGGTAAACTTGGAGACTGTCTGGTCGTGGAGGTTTTGAGAAAAAACAGATTTGAAATTAAAAATCAGTAAATGAAATTTTTAAAAGCTCTCAAGTTGAATTTTCTAGATGAAAGCTCGATTTTGGATGAAAATCCGAGTGTTCAAAGCTGTAGAAGATTTGGAGAAAATTATGTTGGGGACTTTTGTTCATTCTTTTTTCAACGAACTACATAATTCGAAAATGGGTCCTCGACATCTATGAGGGGAAGCAGAAGCTTCCAATTTTGATCAAAATGTAAAAAATTTAAATATCGAAACAGCATATTGGTTCTTACTAATATTTGAAGGCACTCAGTTCAAATTTTGATTCATTTTTTCGATTGAATCTTTCAGAACCCAACACTTCCCACCATTCTTGAAAAATTGTGAGTGACTTATTGTATAAGACGTGCATCGAGAGGTCTGAGTTCGAATGTATTTTGATTTCTTTGTTACGACTCCTCAGTGCACCTCTGTCCTCAATTTTGAAATTTATTGAAAATGAGATGTGAGATGTGACGTGTAGATTATCACTAATTTGAGGTTACTGAAAATATATTTGTGGTCTAGTCCTCCCAGTTGTTGCAAATTTGATGAAGTTAGTGAAATTTTACTCATTTTTTCGATGCATCAATTACCCATATGATCAGATATTTGTCCAAATTCTTTCCTACTTGAATGAATTATGGCCTAAAATTTCTCATTTGGTCCTTTCACCCGTCTTTTCGAAAATTTTAATTTTAATTTGGGGCAAGAGGGGAAAGAATTAATTAAACTATTACTTGCTTCACTTTTTTAAATTCCGAACTTGAAAAGTTTATAATTTGGATATAAAGAGTGAAACAACGAAGTGATCAATCTAAAAATAAATTCAAGCACCTAATCAATTCACGCTACGAAATAATATCTACAAAATTAATTAATTACTTTGAAGCTAATTCTTCAAGATAATCTGTTCTTTGTTACCATATCAAAAATTGTCATAAAAAAACAACGCAAAAATGACTAGAAAAATCGATACAGAGAAATAATTATAAAAAGCTCTGGAAGAAGGAAAAAGCTTCAAAAATCAAATTCAAGGTCTCGTCAGCAGTCTCGCACGTTTGTAACTTATTGTTTCCAACATTGATTGAATAAAGTGCCAATGTTAGTCGAAATTCGAAAGGCACGTTAATTAAATATTCATCGGATCGATAAGTAAGGTTTTTAAAGTGTGAAAACAACGAAAAAAAAAAAAAACGCTAAAAAACCTACGTCGGCGTGTTTCCATCCATCCATATAGCAATAGCTGTACAAAAACGCCAACTCATTTACGTCGAACTTGAACTTGAGAAAAATATATTCCAAACGCCATTCACCTGCTCGTATACCCACAGATACCATAACAACGTAAATACACCAACAAACCATTACAGTGTAACTCTTTCGTTGTCCATCAAACGATACCGCGTGTCCAGACTATTTCAGCGACCCCTGGAATACGCCGGAGGTGAAGAGGAGGCCGAGAGAAAAAACCAACGTAACACACAGACCGCCAGCGATATTCTTGTACTTGAAAGCTAAACCATTCATGTGGAAAACATGTTTCCTGAGGAGAAAAATTACTGGAATAATTCTCGTTGTGTTCGTCTCTTCTGTAGTATGTACACCGTACACATTAGGTATTAAGAGTGAGCTGGAAAAAAGTACTGCAAAAAACCGCATGTTGTAGGTATAGGTACTCATATAACTCATATACATAGGTAGTAGAGGTAGTGTAACGTTTGGAAAAAATTACTCTCGAAACGTCAAGCTGAGTTATATATCGGAATACCATTCCACGAACTGGGTCATTATAAATTCCGTACACTCGGTATACCATGTACATATTACATATACATATATTGTGTACTTTTACGTATACGTAAAACGTATGTAGCTCTTCTACGAAACAATGCTCGAAGCGCAAAGAAGAACTTAAATCATTCGGTAAAAATGCCACTTTCTCGAAAAAATTACAATTTATTTAACCCCAATAACGCATACGTGCGTACGTTTAGGTATATAACTGTATGTAGTAATTGGAAGGGAGAAAAACAACGATTTACCGAGCTAAAATTGGAATGGTTTTTTTTTCAGTGTTCCTTAGTTTTTCACTTAGATAAACACGTCACGAGCTCGTATATACTGAGGCTGAAATATCGATGAAGTAGATACGAGTACATCGTGTTGTTTTTAAAGACCTATTTGGGGTATTTGAGAAGTTAACGTATACTTCTGGATCAGTTATACTCGTAGCAGCGTATGGCAGGTTGAACAGTAGGACTTTGCATGTGAAATATGGTATTCCTATAATCCGAATTCGCGTTCGAATCCTGTTAAACCATGCTGAAGAAGGTTGCCGCCGCGCGTAATTCATTAAATCGGATAAATCACGTTATTCAAACAGGTGATGAGAATACTCGAATGAGCGACGATTCGTGAAAATAGTATATTGTGCGGTTTATTATGCCGTATGGTTAATCAGATGTCTGTCATATTTCGAATTTGGGCATAATCTGGCACGAGATGCGAAACCTTTCGTGTGAACCGAGTGTCCTACGTGGAATTTGAAGGGTCAAAATTGATGGATTCTAAAGGATTGTATTTGAAAAATTAACAGGTATTTGAACTCGGCGATTTTGAATTTTGAGAATCGATTGTCGCATCATATTTTTGTAATTTGTTGTGTTTTGCCGAAATGGGGGGGGGGGGCTTCAAGCACTAAGGGATGGAATTCAAGAAACGAAAGAAAGTTCGAACTCGTAATCGATGCTCCCTAAAATTTAAGCGAGGACGTGCTATGCGTCAATTTCATTTTTTTTGGGGATTTTGACTGTGATTAATCAGAGGCACTAGTGGAGGAGGTGTGGAGGTGTTTACAGAGAAAACTGGTTTTTCTAATTTGCATTCATGTTTGAGGAAGTTTTTGAAAAACTACATTGGCTTGATAGAAAATTATCTCTATAATATAATGAAGGTTGAGGCGAAAGTTCACTGAATTTTCATTTGGCTCCTATTAAAGCTTAGCTAGAATTTTTTTTTTTTTTCAATCGAAAGCTCTCGACAAGTAGTTGCTCCTTGAAATATAGCAAGGGGTCCTTTCGCGTAGATGGTCTCAAAATCAACATAAAAAAAATTGAAAAATTGTTTTCTTTGTCTATATTGCATTTTTATTTTTAAATCGAAAATTTGAACCAATTTGGTCCTATAGGGCCCAAGTTATGCCCCAAAACTATTTTTTTTGAATTTTTGGACCGTCTTCGTCAAAATTTTGAAAAAACTGAAGTACATACAACCACAGCATACTATATGTATTGTGAAAATTTGAGCCATTTGACTATCTTGGAAAGTAATTACAAATTGACAGAAACCAAAAATCCTCATGAGTGAGGGCAAAAGTCAAAACTTCTATGAATTTTCATTTGGCTTCAATCTAGGAAACTTTTTTTTTTTTTAATCGAAAGCTTTCAAAGAGTATATTACATGAAAAATATAATAGCGAAGGGCAAATTTTGATTTTAAGTGCTCCAAATTTGGGGTGAGAGGTTCTAAAATTAACGTTGAGAAATTTTGGGAAAAATATGTTTTTTTTTTTTCAGAATTACATTTTAACCTCAAATCCCAAATTCGAACGGATTTGGTTTCATAGGACAGAAGCTGAGATATGTCTCAAAACTCCAATTTTTGGCCCCCCTACAAAGTTTTATGAATTTTCATCTGGCTCCGATTGGCTATTAAAGCTGAAGAGCTGATTTTTTTCAAATTAAGAGCTCTTAACCAGCACCTACTTCGCCGGAATAATATATCGAAAGACCTTATCTTCATTTTAAGGGGACCTTTTTAGCGAAGGAGAACTACATGAAAAATTGTTAAAAGGAAAGTTTTTTCTGAATTGTGTTTTAATCATAAATCCAAGATTGGAACTGATTTGGTCCAATAGAGCCGAAATCAGTAAACTCTAAAACGGGTTCTTAACTCACCTTTTTATTCGATGGTACTTGGTTTTTGATAAACAACGTTAGCGAGATGAAGAATCATTGCTTATAGAGTGGTTTCCTTTAATTTTAGTTATTTATCTGAAGTAGTTTATGTAAAACAGCTTCAAGATGGAGAATCGTGGCAGCTTAGACGATTTTTAAAAATATGAACATATCGTCTATGTGAAGTTATTTTTCAGAAAACGACGTTAGCTTAATGGGAAATTTCTGCTCATAAGGTGGTTTTTTAAGCATACTTTCCTATTGGGGTAGTTTTTGAAAAACATGGGTAGTTTTGATGAAAAAATCATAAGACTTGAAACGGTCTTGTTACTTTGGATCATGTGGGTACTTACTTGATACTTTTTCAACTTTTGCAGGCGTTTTCATTGTGAGTTGATTTCATCCCGTTTTATCAAGTTTTAACGAGGTTCTGTGTTTTTTCTCAATTGGCCAATTTACTAAAATTTTATCAATTTTTGGTAATTTTGAAAAATTTGTGTATCGTGTAAGTATTCAGTTTTTAAAGGTGCTTAATAATGTTGAAATTACTTCATAATTATTTTATCAATTTTTAGGTGTTTTTAATTGTTTTTATGCCATTTTCACTGATTTCAACAATGTGTCATGCAATTTTGGCTCAATTTCGTTCAAAGTTTCTGAAATTCTATCAATTTTGAAGTTATTTTTTTCGTGTCGATTACGCAGTTTTTACGACACTTTATGTAATTTCTACAAATTTTCATTTCATATTGATTGATGGTATTTGAACAATTTTTCGTCATCTTCAACCATTTTTTGTGAGATTTTTCTCGAATTTCGCGCTGTTTTGTGATCTTTTAGCCACGTTCAACTGTTCGTAAAACATGTCAACAAATTTTCAAGCTGTTTTTGCTGAATTTTGCTTTTTATCTTTGAGCATATCTACCTTAATCCAAAATGTAAGTGAACGCTATGGTCATATATGCGAGATACGTATTTAGGTATAGTCTTGCTTCATATTTCCCCCTTGTTTTACCGAAAAACTACGTACACTCGAATATAGATACGTGTAAGAATGTATTGGCGAAGAAAACCGATATACCCGTATACATACCGCAGATATTGTTATTGAATTTCCATATCCGAAGAATAGATTTCTAATAGGAAAAACGTCGTTGTCAAAAGCCAATAGGGACACATTCTCGGAGAGCATTTTCTGGTCGTTATATTAGCTTAGTCGTCGTTTCACGTCTGCCAGAACGTACAATATGTACGCTTTTCATTTCAAACGCCGCATATGCATACTACTCTACATGTACGTACATTATAAAGAGCTACGCGATTTTATATCGTACGTACGTATATAAAACAACGAACGAGAAAATTCTAAATATGCATCTCATTTCGGTATTATTACGAATTCTCGCAGACTATTTGCCAGAATACAAATATCCGTTTATAATTTATATTTTAGTTAAACTGTCGTACAGTCGTACACTTGAACGTCATTAAAGCGACGCTGAGTAGAAATTTTTACATTATTTAAAATCGTTTAAACTTCGTGTCTTGGTCGTTTTAAAAAGATGCAAATTTCTGCCCGCCTTACTGTCAATTACTCCTGCTATAAAGCTCCTTGCTAGACGCCAAGAAGGTTTTATTGAAAGTTTGCAGCGTGTGAAGGCGAGAGGTAGCAATTTTCTGTAGACACGTTTTCTCGAACGGTATATTATAGAGCATTTAAAATGTGGTTTATATATCTTTCTACAAGTTCTTAAGAACGGCTATAGTACGTATAAAATCAGTGTATTAGTGGCCAGTTTCAGAGGTACTTGGATTTGTCTCTCGACTCTTCGCCTCGATCCAGGTTACCTATCTAATCTAGCTGGAAATATCGTCTACCAGGTGTTCAGGATATTGGAAAGGTTTCATGAACACGTAAGTATAGACTCTGCGGTAATATAAGATGAGAGCAGGAGGTAGATCTATGACTTCGGTGTTTTGTGTATTAATCTTGCGTGTTCATTTAGGCTTCTGTTGATGGATTTAAAGCTGGCTTGGTATATTAACTTGGCAGACGGCGTATAATTTAGGTGGATTTTCTATCGTGTACTCTTCTCAATGACGACGACGACGACGACCGTAGTGTATTACGATATGATTCTTTCAAAGGGTTTCGTTTGGAAAAGTTTTTCTGGGTGGTTGATGTTGTTGAGGGAACACGTTATTTACTGGCATTGGAATACACTAATTTTCACTCATTACTGTTGTAAGGATACATGTACCGGGACAATACAATTGTAGAATAGTTAGGGTGACAAGTCTGCGTAGAAAGTGTTTCAATTTTTGAAGAGAGGGCGAGAGGAGGGGTTTATTATGTTAGTTTTTCGGAGTTGTTGAACTGCTGGGGTAAACACTTACACATGAAATGGTAAAGTTTGCTCGAAAGGTAAATTTCATTATTGTGTAGTCGCAATTTTTGGGTCGAGGTTTATTATTTAAGAATCTGTAGCTGTTAATTTGGCAAATTGCGTTTTGCTGTTCTTCTTTTTGTGGAAGGTTGTACCGAATTATTGTTGATTGGTTGTAACGTGGTCATTTTTTGTAATTGACATTCTGGAGTTGTTACTTGGTTGGGGTTTAAAGTTCTTGGATCTCTGTAATGTTTTATTTTTATAATATTTTGTGCCTTTTTTTTTGAAAAACTTTTGTTTTAAAGCTGATGTTTGATGCTTGTTTATTTGAAGTTTGGTCTCATTTGATTGTGTGTGCATATTTTGTGGACGATGTTTTGGGGTCTTGGATGGATAAATTTTCAAGTTGGAAAGAATGAAGAAATCCAGATTCTAGTTTTTCTGTTATTCTTTGAAGTTCGTCTGTTTTAAAAGTACTACATAGAAACCATTTGAATTACATTAGTATCAGAGTGTTTCAAATCGTTTCAAAATATGGTTTCAAAACTGCAGCTTTTCTCATCTGTGAATTTCATTATAGTCTCACCTTCGGAGTTCGGAGATAGGGGTCTAGTCTCTTAAGGTCACTGAACCGTCCGTATGGCTTATCAAGATCGTCTGTCTGGTCTTTAAAGATCATTGACCCGTCACTCACCTCCCTGTTTAGCCTCTCGTAGTTGCCTGACTGGTTGTTCAAGGTCGTCAGTCTGCGTGCCCGGTTTTTTTTAGGCTATTGACACGTCTGCCTAGCCTCTCAAGGTCGTATGTATTCCTGTCTGGCCTCTTAAAGTCATTGACCCGTCTGTCTGGATTCTCAAGGTTACTGAACCACCTGTGTAGCTTCCCAAAGTTGACTGTTTAGCCTTTAAGGTCATTGACCCGTCGGTATGGGCTCCCAATGTTGTCTGTATGGCTCCGTAAGGTCATTGACTCGTCTGTCTGGCCTCTTAAGGTCACTGACCCAAGTGTTTCAAATCGTTTCAAAATATGGTTTCGAAACTGCAGCTCTGCTTCTCTGTTGAACGGTTTCATTATACATATTATGTAGTCTCAACTTCGTAGACCGGTACGTAAGATCTAAACCTGCTAGATATTGCTAGGTGATTGGTTGTTACTTGTTTTGGTGTAGTTGAAATTGTTGCCAGTTCATTGTGTGTAAGTTTGTTAATAATCTTTGTTTGAAGTTATCAGTTTTTCAGCAACATTTTTGTGGTTTCGAAATGAATATTGGTGGTTCTTATATTCGTTGGTTTTCATTTTAGTTCTTCGTATGGTTGAAATTTGTGGTTTGAATGGAAACTGAACTACTGAAAATTGTTTTGTTGTACTTGATGATGAAATCATGCTTCTTCGAGTTTACAATGAGTAATTTGAAGGTCTAGGATTGTCTCATTCTTAGCTATTGTTCTCTCGATCAATCTTCCATCAGAATAGCCAACGTCAGCGAATGTTTTTTCGTTTCACTTTTGCAATCGTCTGCAACATTTAACTCATTTCTTAGATGCTTAAACGTGCCTGGCTAAGTTCTCAGAGAGCATAAATACATGATATGATTTATTGCTTTAAAATTGCTTTGACATGCGAGAATAGAACTCTCGGGCTCATGAACGTTGTTGAAAAAAGTGCTCGCTTAGCTTTACACAGTAAAGATATTACAAAGCATGCTGCGTTAGTTAGTTCTACGAAAATTTCTCGAAGGTTGCATATGTAATATGAGGCAGAGAAAATAATATACAAACGTGAGATAAGATCGAAACAAAACGCGTTAATAAACTTCCGGTCTCATTGCGCGGCGATAAGGTAAGGTAGGTATGCGCGGTTATTTTACCCACACAAATGGTCAACAACGCTTTTCAATGTATGTGAAGTCAAAATTGGCGGAATTATTGGAAATGTTGGCCGTCGTCGTCGGTTGGATGTTTGTTGTATGCGGAGGTATTGCGAGAATTGGCGTGTGTTGTACCGAAGTAGGGTCAAACGATTAGGTAAAGCCATCATCAAAGAAATGGAAATTAATTGGAAAAGGGTACACAGGTTTCGCTGTGTTTGTTTAGCAGACATAGTAATTTCACAGCTGTGGAAATCAATCTTCGTATTATCATCGCAACGGTGTAAGGCCTCAGGAAACATCTCGATTGTGTGCTTTCGATGAGGTATTGTAAAGGGAGTCCCAAAACTACTTAGAGATGCTCTTGATAGAACGACATTTTTCGAATTAAATGTGTTGAGCAGGTTTTATTTTTATTTTCATTTTTTTTGTGAAATATCTTCAGATTTCGAGTTTATTGTTTTTCAAGCTCGTGAGATAAAAAATCGTCCAATTTTTTATGGTCGATAGATTCTGAAAACATTGGGTGTGCACTATTGGGAGAAGTTCTATTCAAGGTCTGTCGTTTGATTTATCGCAATGGAAGCTGATGATAATGTATTATCTCGTACAAAATGAATTCCTTGTAATTTTGGGACACCCTATATGTATGCTTCGGTAATAGTAATTTCACTAGGTACGTAATGGGCTACGTATCTGTATACAGAAGGCTTTATGAAATGTATGTATGTGTATACGAAGCATCTGGAGGCGAGTACATAAGTGAATTGGCTTCAGCTTCATGTAGCTGTAGTATGTGCAAACAACAGCAACTGTAGCTGCGAAGGAGGAGGAGGTCGAGGTGGCAGTAGCCTCAGCGCTACAGCAGCAATAACAGCGAGTACAAAACCGGCAACATCATTAAAATCGGCTCAGCCCGGTCGCCGCCATCCATCGGCACTGCCGCGGACATCGTCAAATGAAATTCCCACGATGTGTACGCCCGTTTAGCTTATTTATTTACGCATCACGCTTACTCGTTCGTATTAAAATAGGTAGATTCATTGTTCGTATCATAACCTTTTTTGAAGTTTTATCTGGTCGCATCAAAGCACGCGGAGTCTATATACAGATAGTCGACTCGCGGATGCGGATCAGCAGCCGGAGCGAGGAGAGGAGTGATGCTGTTCGACGTGGTGTAATTTTTTTTCAGCAACGTGTAAGCGATCGCGAAAACAACGGATGGTGGATATTTATGGTGTTTTCCGTCTTTCTGTGTGAGTAGGGTGTTTGATAAAGTTAATTTCCAGAATGGGAAAAATGGACTGAGGACTCTATAGAAATTGTAGGGGCACGTGTTTGCTTCAGGAAAACTGGTTTTAAATGAATTTTCAAATTTTTATGTTCATTAACGTCCACTCACGTGATTCAGATGTAGATGTACCTGAATTTTTGAATGCGAAAATTTTAATGTTGAAGATTTCTTTATTACTTTTTTTTTTTTTAGGAAATCATCAGCAATTATCTAATTTACAATTTTATTTTCTGTTCCAGGTTAGTACCAATTTTCGAACTAATTGCAAGATACGCGTATCAGCGAATCAAGTGAGTTACTCATTTGACATGGTTTCAGTTGAAAAAGTTAGATATGTACGTTGAAAATGATGGTTGGCTTTTGGCAACATTTTTTTTAGGTTAAGAAAAATGAGAAAAATTACATTTTTGACGGTAATGCTCGATTTTCTGCCACATTTCCTCGAAACTCTACTTCAGATTGTCTTTGAATGAATGAATTTTGCAAAATTGTCACCTTCACTTCTCTGAAATTAACAAGTATTCGTGGATGGGCGTGCAGATTGACTTGAACAGTTGAAGTACGAAGAAAAATTCCCCTCTCCCTGTCAGTGTATGTAATAACAGTTTAAATGCCAATTGTACATATTCAAGTTCAAAAATGTTTTTAAAAAAATCGATTTTAATAAAGTATGGTTTCATTGGTTTCTTAATTTTAACACTCACCCCTCAGCCAGAGATGGATAGAAATAGGAGAGGGGGCATAGAAGGATTTTCCACCTGAGCTTCGAGGTTTGGGGAGAGATATGGTATTTCTTCTCATTATTGATATTTTTGTGATTAGATAGCCTTACTTACTTTTTCTTATTCATTTTTTAAAAGTTTTTTCAAAAGTTCGTTTGGTGACTAATGTTCTTTATTTATCGAGGTGTTTAATGGTCATGAAAGTTATGAAAAGTCATGAATTTTGCTTGAAACACTTGAAAATTAATCAAAAAGCCCATAAAATTAAAAAAAAAACAATGAAAAAATGAAATAAAATTTTTGTTCAAAAAATCAGAAAAAAGAAAAAACCGAAGTAGGTACCTAATTTTTGATCTTGTAAAAAATGGCAGCCCTGTTCGATTTCCTCGCAGTTTCAAGTCAGTCAAATTATTATTTTTTTTAGGTACCTAGGGGAAGGGGGATATTTTCAAGCGGTAAAAATGTGAAAAATATATCATGAAAAAGTCATGATTTTTTGTCCGGGAGTTTTGTTAGACACCCTGGTTATGTTGCTAAATTATTTTTGAGAAAAATTCTCAACTTATATTCATTTGTTTTGCTGGAAATTGAAGATTTGAGCTTTTTCAAAACTCATTTTTCGACAAAATTCTTGTTCGGAAGCTCAACTTTTTTGTGATTTGGCTAATTGTGCAGGGTACCTATTACTCTCTTCAAAGCATTTAAATTCTCCCACATGGAAACCTAGTAGAATTTTGGATCCCAGCCTCTCAAGATCAGGATCCTTACTTTTGAATTATGCTCTTGACAAAATTTGTAAAAAACTACCATTTGCAGAGCGAAGCAATGTCACTTTTTTCAAAAAAATTTGCTGAAATTTCATTCATTTCATGTTGATGTTTTTTTGGGGTTTTTTGAAAATTGCAGTTATTGGAATTTTTGAGTCTAAAGTAGGTAGGTAAGGTACCTAATGTGTTGATTTTGTTTGGATTAAAAATCTAAAAAATGTTAATTATTGGATTTCTATAGGTTATCGAAAATACGTATTATTTTTAAGAATTTCGCCTTACTTCGCTTGGGTCATTTAATGTTGTTTTTTTTTTGTTTTTTTTATGTATGAGAGAAAATAATATTTTGAATTTTGTTGTAAAATTTTCAGAATCCAATTTTCTAATGACATTTTTTTTGTATAGCAGAGTATTTTTTTCGCTAAAACACTTCGACTTTTTAAGATGAATCGTTGATTCTTCTCTCGTGAAATTTTTAGGGAGAGGGGTTGGGTGAATATGAAAGGTCAATTAATCGAATGATGTCAAAAATTTGCCTTTTAATTTTTTTTCTGACGATTTTTCACAAAAAACTCTATAAAAAGGGGAGGAATGCTGGTGGGATGGGGGGGGGGTCATCTATTTCTACTTCTCAAAATATGGAAGTATCTCATGTTTCAAAATCTAAATGAACTTAGTGATGGATGGTCATGTTTGATGTTTGTGGTTTTGAAATTGAATAATTTCTTGGAGGATTTTTTTTTCAAGAATGAGAAATATGTTCATCTTACCCTATTTCATTTTTTTTTTTTTTGAGATTTGTGGGTGTCTCGCGATATGACATTCACTTACCAGACACCCTGTGTATTTCATTTTACGAGTACTATTCGTATACAGGTCTATTGGACCAAACTACAAACACGTGAAATGGTTGATTTTATTTGATTTTTTTTTTGGTCGTCAAATAACCCCTATATGAGATATGAAAGTAGGTACTACTGGTATATTCGTTTTTAGCACGTTTGTGTATTAAAAGTAAGGATGGTCGAGGTGCATCTCTGTGTATAGAGTTCTTATGTGATGTGTGGAATTCGTTATGGGATTCTTGATTTAAGAAGAAGACCACTACGACCGCACGACTTACTATCTATCTACTCGGATGACGACGTTAGTGTTGGTGTGGCGAATGAAATGCTATTCTTAGTTTCTTTCATCGCCTAATTCAATCAACGTTTTCTCGCTCACCCTTGATATTTACTTTCCCCTATTTTGCTTTTTTGACAAATTCTCTTCGACATCCCAGCACAGCACCCAGAGTGCTTCTTCGTTCGCGTCATATTCGAAGTTTAATTATATTTTCATTAATTATACGCGTTCGGTGCGTCGCTCGTTGCTTTCTCGTCCATTTGCTCCGGCGTAGCGTGTATAGTTTTATTGTAGTACGACTAGAATAGGCTTTGTGGCGTGTTAGTCTGCTCGTTCGGTGTTTTGGAACCCTTGGATTAGTGTAGGCAGCGACTTTCGTAATCGTTTTTTCACCCTTAGAACTTTTTAACATTTTAAAAAACAAAAGCAAATAAGAAAATTCGTTTTGAAGAGTTGTCTTCGATGGTGCTTCCTCTCCTGTTCCTCCTTTCGTCCTCGATTGAGTTGGTTGACTCTTACGTTGGGGATGGAAATAATTTCATATTTATGAACATCGATTAAAAAACCAACCAACTTGTCTGTCCTGGACCCCCCCCTTCGTTGTTGCGAAGTAAAATCGTATCGTAGTGTACGAATTAGTTGATTTTTTGGTATATTTTCTCGTTAATGTTTTGTATTTTTTTCGGTTTTGTTTACGTCCGAGTCACGATATTGGAATTTCTAAGTAACGAAATGTACTTACCTACTCTCGGTATATCTATAGGAAGGAAAAAAAATTGTTAATAGAAACAAGGTCGCGAGCCTATAATCGAAAAATACTACGGCATAGGCGATAAACGATATAGGCACGATGTATATAGCAAGTGTTGTTCGTATAGTGAGTACATAAAATTTTACTTGGCCATATTTCACGTTTATGATCGAAGATTGTTCACGACTACGGGTTCGGCAGGTCGTTAATGGCAACTATTAATTACGATGATCGACCAAGAAGCGTCAGTTCGATCGATATCGAACGCTTCATTAATCATGCGATATTGCTAAAGATCGCAGATACTGTATGAAAAAACGAGTACAGGTGGGGGGTATGTTTAGTCGAACTCGTAATGTATATCTTTACCTATATAAAACCGAGTCGATGAAAAAGAGAAGGAAAAATTACACGATGATTTTTTTTTTCATTCTTTTTCAAAATCGTGGCACATCGTTTAAAAATGGCGCATTGGAAATACTCGTAGGTACATTAGAAAGTTGGTGGTAATCGAAACGTGCTATTTGGATTCTCAAGTACCTATATCGACTCATTATCGAAATTATTTTATCGGATCGGATCAAATGGCTGAGCTATTGATGGAAAATTCGACGTTAAATTAATACCTGTGAATTTTCGATACGTGGTTTTAAAGTATACCGTGCCCGCAGCTCGGTTTATTGTTATTGTTATGGTTCGACTCTGTGTCGTGTTTTATTTGGCGGAGTTCGTTGATGATACCTTTACGTTTGGTCAATATCTCGATGTTATGAAGTTTTATAGCGATAAAGTTGTCGGTAATGAAGGGTTTCATTTCCACATTTGTACTATGGAATACGAATTAGAAGCCTGGTGGAACTCTCGACGTGTATATGGTGTAGTTTCGATAATCAACTGCTAATTGAGAGGTGAAAAAAAAAATTATCAAACTCGGTTGTCTTGTCTGTTTGAAGGAAAAAAAGGGTGAATTTCTTTCTACGAGTAAGTATTCGAGAATTACAAGAGAGCTGATTCGAATCACTAGATGTAATTGGAATGCAATAGCAGCTTGTCTTTTCAACTTGCTAACTAATCCGAGGCCTGTGTGTGGTTCGAAGTTTCGCTGGCTGGTATTGATTGGATTGACTTTGTCAGTTCTTTAAGCCTGTCCAATCGATACAAGCTGGTGGAGCTGTTGAACTTACGACTGTGATTATCCATCAAGAGGATTATGTGTGGTTCTTGGCCAAATTCAAGAACAATATCACGTTTTGGTGTTGGAAGTTGGGATCGCATTGTTGTGGAATTTGCTGAAATGGTAAGTTAAAAGACTAATTGAAGCAGATTGAAGTATGGGTCGAGAAAAAAGT
This sequence comes from Planococcus citri, assembly GCF_950023065.1. NCBI lineage: Eukaryota > Metazoa > Arthropoda > Insecta > Hemiptera > Pseudococcidae > Planococcus > Planococcus citri. The sequence continues at coordinate 32,210,824 of NC_088679.1, forward strand.
ACAAATACATTCATTATGTTCAGTTTTAACCTACACACAATTTGAAGGTACATATTCAAAAATAGTCCTTGGAGATGCTGAATTTGATTTTAAAGAAAGTAGTCTCCGATTTGCATCTTTTTGCATTAGGAAGATGTAAAAACTTGAAATGTTTCATTTCAGAGGAGGGGAATGGGGATTGTTGTTACGTCTTGCATAATGGAGTTATTTATGTGGTGAAATCGCAAAAAATGTGTTTTTCCCCCAAAAAGATAATGAAACAATTTTATCTATTGGAAATTTTTGATTTTTGCACCAATATTCTTCAATAATCATCTTTCTTAGACAAGACTTCACCCAGCCCCCTCCCATTTCCATCAAAATTTGTTAATCAAAGTCTGTTATATCCTGAATAACCCTCTTTTTAAATAAATGCTCGCTTTGGACCCTTAAATTTGACTGACCTGGTGTTCTAGTATACAAAGCTGTAAAAAGTTGAAAAACATTAACAGAAAAAAATGAAATGTAGGTAAGTATAAGTACCTAATTTTTTCCAATATTTCATTTCCTGTTGAATTGCTCCTCGAATAACCTTTTCAAAAGAAAATGTCTCCTGATCCTGTCATTTTCGAAAAATTTCTCTCAATTAATATTTGCCACCTTTTCCCAACTGTGAGAGGTTCTACAAAGAAGACCCAACTACGTTTATGGAGCCAGGAAGATTTTTTCTCAGAAATGGTTTCATTAGAGCAGTTTCAACACTCAACAGCAATGACACATCTAAAAAAATTCTATCTCTATATTTGTGACGCGGCCAGCGATACCATACCATATATCGGCAAAAATTTTTTTCGTTTTATTGTGGTTTCTGGTAGTGTTTTTCTTCCTCTTTTCAATGGTGCAAACAGATTTTCAAAATATTAAAATCTGACAAATTTTCAAAATTTCAAAGTTGCGTATTTTTTGAAATTCAAAAACCAAAATTCTGAGAAAAACGTGTTTGAAAGTTTGGGTTATTTTTGTAACATTTTTAAAAATTTTTTTTTTTTTTTTTTTGATTTTCTTCATCTTTTAATGGTTTTACATCATAATATTTTTTGTTTTTTTTTTTTTGACATTTTTTTATGAAAACCACTTTTGTAAAACCGGTTTTTCACCACTAAAACGACGTGTTTGAGATCGGTGGGTACACCCATTCCAAAGTATAGGCTTCATAGTATATGAATCGACAAAAAAATTTTTTTTGATATTTTCTGACTTTTTCCATGAAAACGCGATTATATCTCAAAAAAAAGTTTTCCGACATATGGTATAGTATCGCTGGCCGCGTCACATTTTGTAAATTTTTTTTTCAATTTTTGGGGCTTTATGAAAGTGGCCTACGGGCCATTCCACGTCAATTGGACCAAGAAGTGGTAGGGGGGGGGGGGTTCGGTGATTTTTTTGAAATTTTTCCTGTGGAAAGACCTTCCGAAGGGATGACCAATGGCGCAAATCGCAGCCCTCTAGCCCATTTTTAAAGGCAGCCAGGGGGTGTCAAAGTTTTCAGTGAACCAAAAATATCATCCATTTCAGCAGTGGATTACTCGATAACCGCGATACCTACCAAAATGGTACATTTTCCCATAGTTAGGGGTTTTGAAAAGCTTTTTGGTGATATCATAAAAATCAGTGTTGCCACTTTTTTTCGTACAAAAAATTAGCTCAAAAAGTTTCGAAACGTAGTTTTCACATCGTTCCGACTCTCAAAAATTCTGAAAAAAATATATTATGGACAACTTTTCATGCTGAACAACATATTAAAAAATTGGGATGGTAACATCTTGCAAAGTTGATTTAAAAAAATTAAAGTTTGCGAAAAAATGTGATTTTTTGATTTAAAACATGAAAAAAAGTTTTGATAGGTGAAGTTGACCCATTTTACCCCTATTTTCACGTATCTGTTGAAAAAGTTGAAAAAATCCTTTCACTCGATGAAATGAACTCCTCACAAAAAAATCAAAATGAAAAAATTCAAAAAATGAACGAATTTTTATTTTTTTGTTGTGAGTGTAATTTTTATCAACTTTTTCATGAAATACGTCAGAAAGAGGTCAAAATAAGACAACTGAACAAATTTAAAGTTTTTTCGATGTTTGAAATTAAAAATTGAATCTTTTCGAAGTTTGATTTTTTTGTGAGGAATTTATTTCATCGAGTGAAGGATTAGTTTGACAACCCCTGGCTGCCTTTAAAAATGGGCTAGAGGGCTGCGATTTGCGCCATTGGTCATCCCTTCGGAAGGTCTTTCCACAGGAAAAATTTCAAAAAAATCGCCGAACCCCCCTTGAGAATTTTCTAACATTTGTCATCAAGCTCTGCTTTACTTCATTTTTCGTTTTTTTTTTTTTTTTTTTTTTTTTTTTCATTCAACATTGGAGTAACTTTGGATGTGTTGGAAACCAATATTGTTTGGAGAGCCAAAGAGGTTTTTTTTTATTGAAAAAAATGGGTTATTTTAGAAGAATTCCGATGCAAAAATTAAAAATTTTTAATAGTATTTTTTTAAATTTTGGAGAGCATTCTGCAAGATTTTATCAGTTGGGAGGGGAGGGGGCAGTATTTTTAGAGATTTTTCCCCCATGAAAACCAACAGCTTGAAAATTCATCAAATTTTAATCTCAAGTTCAGTTTTGTAAAATCTGATGAGTATATTAATTACTAACTTGAATAATATTGAGAATTGGTCAAATAGTTGCTTTTTGAGATCTGACATACTTATAATTTGAGGAATTTAACCCATTTCCAAGTTTCCGAAAGTCTAAAAAAAATGTCAAGAATTATCGCAATTTTTTTCAAGTTTTTAAAAGTCAGACTTGACATTTATTATCATTACAGAGGACTCGATACAAAATTTAGAATATTACTTTCCTCTCTGTGTTCCTTTGCACCCTCTAATTTTGAATTTCTACTTCGAAGCTCCAAAAGTAAACTGCGATCGAGACTACAATCATGAAAATGCCAACTCCCACTGCAACTGCTCATCTACTTCCCTTCCCCTTCCTCTCCTTTTCCATAAACTTGATATTTTAATGGTATTTACTCATTCACCGGACTAATACTAGCACTTATGTAAAGAGATACACACAAAAAAAAAAACGGACCATCTTAATTAGTAAACAGAAACACGACTCGAGGAAAAATATGCTCATTCACGGTGCAGAATAAAGGTGGAGCTGGAATTAAAATGCTAAACATTGTAACGGGTCTATTATTCGGCCTATGTGTCCGGTACGTGTAAGTATATAAATAAAACCACACGTAACGTAGATAATTACTATATACGTTCGGAAAACCGCGCAGTTTGGTGGGATAACAGTGTCGAGTTACTACAGGGACATACGTACGGACTTCGCTTCGTGGTCCACTGTGCAGCCTACTCCTTTTTCTGTGTATTTTTTTTAGCACCGGAGGGGCCTTCCGTTTGCTCGTGTGGCACTTTTCACCTTTCGAGAAGCATAGAAAGATACACTACAGTGCGCTTGCAACGGCATGGGCATGGCAAGTGCATCCTAAGACTTGAGGCGAGGGGAGCGCAATCAACGGAAAAGCAACCCTCTTGACATAATAATACAGTTTGAACTCGTTGGTGTTTCTCTTTTAGTAGTTCGTTTAATTAAAACGAATAGGTATTTTTATGGTTGCGACGGGGCGACCGAGGCGACGCGACGCGGCAGTGGCGTCGAGGCCTTTGTAACGGCCAACGACCGAGCATTTTCGTACAGTAATTTAGTCTGTTTTGTGTAAATCGAAACGATTAAATTTACTCGATTTAACAAGGTTTTCCATCGAACTCGGTTTGGGTCTCATTTACTCGCAGAGTTGGGCAACATTTGAAGAGAGTATGGGTTCGATTTGGTGCATGTGAATTTATCAAGCCAACCAACGCGATTGGATTGGCTAAATGCGCTGAAACTTGCAAGTATGCAGCATATAAACGAGTTATAAATGTCGTATCGCGAATGAAAAAAATAAAAAAAACAGCGGTAAAAATGACGGTGCTTTTTGGTAATAAAACTCGAAACCTATAATGAGCGATTACGGAATCGTTGGAATCGTCGCTCGTCGAGTCGTATGTACTTTGCATTAATTAAAGTATTCGCGGTCCCGGCCCGGCCCTGCCCAGCTCCAGACCTATCTACACTTTGCGCCGGTGAAACAAAATCAGCAGAAATTGTCGTCGTATAATGAGAGAATTTAAGAGTACATCGAGTCGAACGAGTATAGGTAAAAGTACTACCTATAGTATAATTCAAAATAATGTGTGTGGTGTTTGGTGTAAGTATTATGACGGCAGTCTTGTTGAGCAATTCGTACACCACGCGAGCATTTATACCTACTCGTTCGCTAGATTATATTTTGATTCGTTAAAACATAGCTTTATTAATGATAAGAGATACAACAAACATGAAAATAGAACGAGCATGTACGATGACGAGGTGCGAGGTGTGACAACTCTTCATGAGGTGTGAAACAGACACAGACACATCGCATAGCACACATGCAACAACCGCAACCATCCAGCGCCAGGCCACGCCGTCGTCGTCGTATAGAGCTCAAATAAACGTCATAATGAAGTAATTTCAAATCGAACCGGAAAAATTATGCTTTCGAGAAATGCTCGAATAAGACAAAGAAAGCTCATTAGGTTTTTATATTACGTACACGATGTTATTTATGATGCAATTTCTAATGCTCTAGCTGTTCGGCTCGCGAAAGAGGCTTTCAAAAAGATATTATTTTGTGTACACAATGTTGATATCACAAAGTGTAAGTCGAAGTACTGTACCGGTAATGTACTTTTCTGATGTTTTACAGATGTCGTGTAATATATACGAGTGTGATGTAATACGTAAGTGTTTCAGTTCCGAAAGAGTCGTTGAGATGTGTAACAGTGATATAAATTTTTTTTTTTTGAAGTGATAGGTTTATGGAGCTTATTTTTTTGACCTTTCTCATTTGACTAGTCAAGTTTACGTAACGGGAGGTGATCTGAAATATTTTTTACTTCAATTAGCATTGAAAAATTTGATCATTTTTTTAACCTGACGAATATTTTCTTGGACGAAATTGAGAATATCCAGAAATTAATCACAAAGAGAGAAACAGAACCAGGGTGTGTACCAGGTAGTGAAAGTAGTGAAAAAGTAGTGATTTTCAGCAATTTTGTTCAAAAGGTAGTGAAAAATGAAAAAAAAACCAGAAAATCCGATTTTCCTCACAAGTGAAATTTTTTAGAAAATGGCTCATATGTTGACTTTTTTAGAACTTGAATTACATATTTTTGAAAGCTTTTGCCCTCGCTTTGCTCGGGCTATTTACACTTCTTTTTCAGTATAAAAAACTTATTGTTCAAATTCAAGAAATGTTCGAAGTTCCAATCAGAAAAAATAAAAAAAATTTTTTTTACTTCTTGAAATATGAATTTTTGAAAGCTTTTTTGGCCTCGCTTCACTCGGGACCGTTTGCTTTTTTTTCAAGTTTGAATTTTAAAAAAATAATCATTCAAGTTTTAGAATATTTTGAAGCAAAAGTAATAAACTTCTTCATTCGTCGCCCAATAAAACAACGTCTTTATACCCCTCGAAATACTAATTTTCGATAGATTTTTCGAAAATTGGTATATTGTTTTCCAAATGTTGTTCAAATTTTCCATTAATTTTTTTTTCAATTTTTCATTTTGAAAAATTTTTTTTATTGCCCCAATTTTATTACAGTAACAAGAATCTTAAAAGTGAAAATAAATTAGAACAAAAAATTTCTGAATTTTTCTGAAAAATTATAACAGGGGGGGAGAGGCACCTGCTTACAAATTTTTTGGGGCAAAATTAGAGGACCTCCGAGCAAAAATGTACTTGAAGTGACCATTAATCTTGATTTCAATTTGTGAAAAAGGACGATTGCAGATCAGATTATCTGAACAATCGACTGAAATTGAAAATGCAGAAGAATTCACTACGATTACAATGGCACAAAACTTTAATAAAAATTCGGTAAATTTCGCGTGTTTTTTAAAGAGTAGGACGGTAACTAATTTTCATCAAATTTTGCATTTTGAAGGCTTCACACTAATTCTTCACAAGATTTCACTTCAATATAACTTTTTTTTGCATTACCTACCTCAATTTTCATAGACAAAATTTTGTGCAACGTTTTCCTCACATTTTCCAGGTATTTCAAAATACTCCGATCAGTTTAGAGCAAGGTGACTAGAAATGAACTTACTAATTTTGTATTCAAAATCTACGTTTTATAAAACGAAGATTTCCACTCGACCATAAAATGAGCTCTTCAAGAGGGAGGAGGGAGATGAAGATTTTCAAAATTTTCAGAAGTTGCAGTAACATTGAAATGAAAAATAATGTAGATTTTCGAGCTTGCTGATTCCGATTTTTCATGTGGTTTTATCCTTGACTCTGAACTGAAGTCCCCAACCAGACCCTCATCTCACTCCACTCTCCTTTCCTCTGGAGAATTTGAAGCAGGGAGAAAAAATCTAGATTTCGTTTTCATCCGATAATTTTCAAATGTTAGATGAGGATATTCTTCCAAAAATTCATCAATAAGTTGTTAGCTCACATGTTTCTAATTTTGACCTAAAAAGTCGCTATTGAACGGCGAATGGAATACAATCGTACATCGACATCTCGACAAATTAGTAGGCAATTTAAAAAATCAATAGTACACTTGAATTTCGATGAATTTGTACTACACATATTTGTACGATGTAAATAAACACTAAATAAATACACGATTGAGAGGTCTTTCAGTCTTTACCTTTTCTAATGCAATTCATTTTCCAGTCTTTCCCTTTCCTTCAAACCTTACCCTACCGAAGGATATCTTGCCCTATTTCTTCAAAATAATTTTTGCATCTATCGATAAGCATGCTACCCTCTTATTTTTCAACCTCGTTTCATTTAATAGAATGAGGAGCTCGATTCGAAATTATGTATATTTGAGAATTAGGTATGAAACAGAAAGTGCATACATAAGGTACCTAATCGCCGTACAACGAGTAAACACGAACTGCATAAAATCGAAGAAAGTCGCCAGAATTACGAAACGAGTACACTTACTCTGGTAGATAACCGTTTTGTGAGCATGAACTCGGCATGTGTATGTCTATGTAATGTATTTTATACAAATAAATATAGTAAGTCAAGGTTTACGATTACAAACGAATATTTTGTGTTTATAAAGCACACTTTTAAGTACGTATCGTATACAAGCCAGACATATTTCAATTTTAAATGAGGATAATGACGATTCAACGCTGTTAAAAGTCAATAAAAATTTTTTCCAAGTTCCGAATCGTAAATCTTCCATTAATTATTACCGTAAACCGGTGATTTGAGGAGGAGAGTGAGACAGACGAGGAATAAGATTTAAGGTAATCATATTTGGTAGGTATTTTTTAATGCGTGAGCTGTGCTATTGATGCATGTTCAGTTTCATGTAGAATCATAATTCTATTTAGTGTTCTGTTAACCATGGGCGTATCCTAGCTCAAGAAATTCTCAATATTTCAACTCTTCGTCGTCGATTCGCGAGTCGAGTGCGATGAGAATGTGAAAATTTTCAATCAGCGTGGTAGTTTTTCAAACACTCGTACACGACTTATGTGTATACTGCTCACTGCTCGTATATTTGCTGGCTGATAATTAGCGTAGTGCAAACTATAAGCGTTCTGGTAGGTAATTAAGAGAATATATAAGTTTGCGAACGCGCCCAACTACAAAGTACACGCACCTAAACGGTGATGTGGTGAATTTTGAGCAACGAGCGAAATAAATATTTATGACGGAACAAATGAAACTAATGAGGGAGATCTTTTTAAGAACTGATGCGAGGAGAGGGGAGACAGAACAAGGTAGTGAGATGATAAGGTAGAAGTGTCTTGAAAAATAAAAAATATTTATTAGTAGACGTAATATCTACTCAGTCTGTTTGGCGGTCCAAAAAATGCTAAATTTAATATCGTTCAATGCACGTGTATACGAGTTACTCGCGCGACAACGACGATTATTTTGATTGGAATGATGAGGATGATGATGAAGATGCAGCGAGCGGCGTAGCGCGTGAACGCGTTTGATACATGGTGTGGTTTTTTTTTCTCTTTAAAACGACGCTAGCTTTGTTTTTAATTAAAATTTCACTAATTAGTAACTAATTTATACGTCCTTCGTAGCTAGTTAAAAATAAATTAATTTGTATTCCTATACGGTTGGCACATTTCGCGTATAGATCGTGCATTTCGATTGTTAGCCTACTCCAGAGTGAGTATACTGGGATGTGTAGCACTTGGGATGCTACTATAGGGTGTTCCTCGAAGTGATTAATGATCATCGTCGTGTAACTTTTTGATTAGCAGGGGGAGTTCCGGGGCATGGGGGTAAGTTGATTATAGAATGGAGATTGCAAGATATGAAATTGTATCTTTAATTGGTCCAGTTTGATCTAGTTTTTTTTATTCGAACAGAGGGGTGGTTTTGGATAAATTTGGAGGTGGAGATGGTCAAGATGATTGTTGTGCTTATGTCATATTGAGAAATTTTTGAGTGATTTTGGAAATGATGAGTGCATTTTCTATGGTATTGGCCTGAGTCAACTTTTGGGCCGCATGAAAAGTGAATGAGAGAGGAGTACCTATTGCTTTTTAAAATCGCACCTGTAGTCGTTGAAATCAGATCTGAAACGAGGTCGATGAACTCAACTTCACTCGCTGTACAATTTTTTTTTAATTCAAAAGTTGAATTTTGGATTTTAAAACTGGTGTAAAATAGTACAAAATACTGAAAAATCAACATCCAATCGACGAAAGTTGCATGAAAATTGTGGAAAATTACTCAAAAATCAATAAAACATCATCAATATCTAATGAAATATTTTTCAAAGTAGTTTGAAGTAAGGTAAAGTGGGGTAATTCCGATATGGGGTAATTCCGATAGCAAGCCCTAGCTTTGTTGCAAAACACATTTTGGCACAAATGATGAAGAAAGTAGGTAGTTTTAGTGCTAACCTACACCCATTAATGATCAGATGGTTCATCTGCTCTGTTTTGTTAAGTCTGTGCAGTGTTCAAAATCTGAATGCTCAAATCCTTTGCTGCAAAAAACAGTGCACTTTTGAAACTCATTTTTATCGTTCAAAACTTGTTGAAAAATTCTGTTTAGAAGCTGATATTTGATGAATACGTGTTAAAGTGTCAGTACCTCTTTTGATTTTGCTTTTATAATTATTTGTTTGGTGGCATTGCATTATTAAACATGTCGATCATTTTTCATGCTGCGGGGTAATTCCGATAGCCCCAGCAAAATTGTCCTGCAATGTTTTTTTCGCTGTTTTGATGTATTATAGTTTTAGGGGGTCGAAATTATCAAAGAAAATCCTCAAAACGGGGCATTTTTCTCTAGTTGGTCTAGTTTTCAAAAATTATGCCTCAAAAATGCATATTTGTAAAAAAAAATTAATTTTTGTTCTAATGATTCAATTTACATGAAATAAAAACCTAAATATGCAATAAATGGTATATTTCAACATTACTGGCTCGGAATTACCCTGGGAGAATTCCTTTCCTTATAAAACTCATTATCGGAATTACCCCATTTTTAGGGTAATTCTGATAACTCAACCTTCCAAAATGTTTTTTCAATTATATGTATGAAGCCTTCACACAAATCACTCTTCAATATAGTCAATGTGTAGCTGAAGGACGCAGGAATAAAGTTGTTACATCATTTTTGCCCCAAAATGTACAGGAAATCCAAAAAATGAGAAATTGCTAAAATTTTGAATTTTGCCATCGGAATTACCCCACTTTACCTTACCTACCTATTGAGAAAATTGCATAAAATTGTGAGAAAGTTGATGAAATAAGAACAAAAAGGTTGAAAATTGAAAAAAAGTTGTCAACAATGATAAAACATTGCGAAATTTGCGCAAAATAATCGTCAAAATTTTCTGCAATTGATTCAAATGATGATGAAACTTGCATAATTTGTACAACCATGGAAATTAGCCAAAAATTGGTAAAATATCATCAAAATTGTAAAAAAAAGTTTTTTTTTGCGAAAATTGTTCGAAGTAAGTGATAGAAAAAGTGTGCAAAATTAACGAAAAGTTTGCAGAAAGTACTGAAAAGTGAAAGTGGTAAAAAAATGATGCATATTTAAGTACTTACATTAATTTTTCAGAAGTATTGCGGAAACTGCATAAAATACCTACCGAAAGAATTGTTTGAAATAGCCAGAAAATGTCCTAAATTAAAATCAAGGAGATGTTGAAGAAATATCACTAAAATTGACCAAAATAATTCAAAAGTGGTCTAAAATTTTTGAACAGTTGAATTTTAAACAGGTTGTGTAATGGTTATGAAAGTCATGAAAAAGTCATGAATTTTGCTCGAAACACGCTTGACAATTTTTTTAAAGTCCATAAAATGGGGGAGAAATTGCTAAAAAAATCAGAAAAACGAAAAAACAGAAATACCTACTTGCCCAAGTTACAAATTGAAAAAATGTTCTCGCGACGCAGTTTCAAGTTATTTAATTATTTTTTTGGTGGGGGGGGGGGTATTTTCATGCGGTAAAAATCTGAAAAATAGGTCATGAAAAAGCCATGATTTTTTGTCTGAGAGTTTTGTTAGACACTCTGTTGAAGCATTGAAAACGAAGCGAAAATCCAAAAAATAGATATAGCAAAAATTCACAAAAAATCGACTAAATTATTCTGAAGTAACAAAAACGTTCACGAAATTCACACTGAAATTGTGAAAAAAAAATGTGTAAAAGTCAACCTATAAGAATAGGTATAACTAAATTCGTTAGTATAAAATATTGCAAAAATTGGTTGAAATGAAAAAAAAAATCTAAAAATGGATTTAAAAATAGCAAAATTGACTATTAAAAAATGACTGAAAATTGATCAATGTTAAAAATTTATTGAATCAAGTACACTACTTACCTACTAAGGAAATGAGTTTCTAGTTTTCTCTGAGAAAAAATGTGGCCAAAAGTTCCCAAAACTGAAAAATTTGGGGACCCATAGGTTTACCCTTCTTTCACGATGGAATATCAATTATCATTTTTTCCAAGAGACGCCGCGCCCCGAACTCAACGTGAACCACCTCACAAGGGAAGTATCCCAACGGGCACAAAAATTTTGAACCGAGCGAAGGGGAATCGAAAGATAACCCCAAAATATACCACCAGCCAGAATTTTGAATGCTGAAACTCATTTTTCTAATTTTGGCGAATTTTCAAAAATTCAAATTTGGGCAAAAATAATTTGAAAAATTCAAAATTTTAACAAAATGACCTAGAAAGCTGAAATTTGCTTTATATCTTAGAAAAACGCTGTGAATGAGGTGAATATAAAATTCAGCAACCTATAATCTCGGGTTAATCACCAATGCGACTTTTTCGATCTTTTTGCACGGGTTCAAGTGCAAAATTTTCTTCAATGATTATTTTTGAAGAATTCAAAAAAAAAAAAAAATCAAAATCCGATCGAGGCTCCAGTACGGTTTGAAACCGTCGCCAACCGACTCCTCAAGAAGTCAAATGTAGGTTACAAATCAAATTTCAGCCTTTTTTGTTCACGTGTTCGCAAACGAAAATTTTTTCATTTTTTTCAAAAATAATCACTGAAATTTTTTTTTGGATTTGAACCGTCAAAAAGAGATTTTGATAATAGTACGTGGCCAAAAATCCTAGTTTATAAGTGCTGAATTTCATTTTCACTCTTGAAGTATTTATAGCGTCCTTTTCAAAAACTGGAGAAACCAAAAATCCGCTGAAAGCTGCAAAACGGTTCGAAACCATCACCAATCGACTCAGGAGGTCGAAAATAGGGTATAAACCAAATTTCAGCTTTTTAGGTCTATTTGCTATAATTTTGATGTTTTCTTATTTTTGCCTGAACTTAAATTTTTAAAAATTCGCCAAAAACGCCTAAGCTTGAAAAATGAATTTCAACATCTGAAATTTTGGCTGGTGGTTTATTTTGGGGTCCTCTTTCAATTCCCTTTTGTCCGGTTCAAAAATTTTTGTGGCAGTTGGGATACTTTCCTCGTCAGTGAATTTGATCGAAATCCAAAGTACATAAGTATGGTTTTTTTTTCTCGAACAACCCTTCCAATTTCATCTTTTTGGAACACCGTGTGGCGTGTACTTACTAAATGCGCGTCGATCTGTTCGAGTATACTCCAACGCAACGTGCATACAGCGCACGTAATCGTTAAGGGAAAAAAAATTGAATTTTTAACGACGACGACATTGCAATAAGCGTGGTAACCTGGAAATCTATTTAACTCTAAACGGGTATTTAGACGGTATTACTCGGTAGAATGGTACCTCCGGAGACCATATATACGATTATCGTAATTATTATAATATTTTTCACACTGGCAATTGCAACGACCCAGCCACGGTTTCCGTAGGTAATCTGTTTCTGTATAGGGTACCTCTCTACCTTGCCATAAATTAACTATGTACAACGCACGATGGAATTGACGTGCGCGATTAATTCTTTTTTTTCGCCATCGTCGTCGTCGTCGTCGTGTTTTCCAGACAGTATGAAAATTTTAAAGCTCGGTTTTAGCGTTAACTTATGAACAATACCGGGGGAGCTTATCACGTCAATGCGAACCCTTTTGGTAATTAGAGTTTCACGTCTTGACGCGACGACGACGACGACATCGTCAGTGTGTACGAATCGAGGAGACTTGCAGAAGCTGAGGTGGTGAGGTGAGATCAGACAGGATGGGCAAACATCCGGGAGCGGGGGGTTGGGGGGTAAAAAACTATCGAAGGTATTTTGATTTTAATTAAAATGTCTATTACAAGCGCAATTTCATAGCGGCGTGTATTTTCATTTAGCAGCTACTTTACGGCTAAATATAAGGCGCCATTGTTGGAATGAAAATTTTTACAATATCCTGTTCGATCTGGGGATGTTTCCGTTCCACGTACATAAGCTCGGGACGACGACGCGGACGAGGACGAGGCCGCTCAGGCAATCTACCAGAGCGAGAATTTTTTCACCATTTTGATGGAAATCTCGGTTAACAGATGCACATCGAGCTACGGTACGGTTTTTAATGGTGTTTACGCCATGACCGCGGTGGAAGGCGAAACGAGGGGGGGTACTCATCACGGTGGATTTTTTTTTCGCGTTGCGAAGCTTTCGTGGCGGTTTTTTTTGTAGCTTTAATCTGTTTTTAAAATATGTAAAAGTTTTCGATTCGAAGGAACGCGAACGATGATGAAGGCGAGAACAAGAGAGGAGAAAAGCTCCCTTTATAGTGTTCCATTCCGCGGTAGTAATTTTATTGCCTCTCGTCGCGCGATGTTGCCTCCCTGCCTAAGCCTTTTTCTCGGCTTCGAGTTTTGTGTCAAATTAAAACAGTGTTTAAATTAGCAGCTGACGTGGAATGATGTGTTTCGGTGTTATAATTCTATCATCTGGTCTCGCTACCAAAGGGTGGTTTTTTCCCTTGACCGTTATGAATGGCTCGGCGAGCGTCAAATTCGTGAAAAATGTAATTCTTTGGCGGTGGTGGCGTCGTTCGCGGTGTGTTTTTTTTTCCTCCCTATATTTATACTGCATTGATGCTGTAATTACGAGGAAAAATTTAGCGAAATTATAAAGGCCCCGGTCGTCGTCGTTGAAAACAGTCTGTGATAATTAAAGCTGTCGAGATGCGGCTTGTTGACTGTTGCGATGAGTTTTGAGTTCATTGTACATTGTATACACTACACATAGCGTTATACGATGGTACTCTTTTTTCCTATTTTTTAAAGACCTTTCCGCTTTGAACCGAGAATCCGCTGTCCACTCGAAAAATTGCAACTGAAAACGTTTCCGGAGGCAGTGAACCTAGAATCCGAGACATATGCCGGGTACAAATATACAAACCAAATGGCATTTCTGTGGCGGTTTCTTCGTCAACTCCTACTTTTTATCTTTTTGTACTATTTATTTTTTGAGGGGTTCCTGCCTGTGTGTTTTATACGATGAGAAAAAAGTCGTGTTAGAATTTGGGACAATTGTTAAATCCTCCTCGAGTGTTGTATGGTCGATGAGATAATTTACAGCGTGTATTAAAGGATTGCTGTAGACGAAAATAGACTTCTCTGTTTTTCGTCGTCGTCGTCGTCGTCGCCGCCATACCGACAACACCGCTGGTGAAAAAAATGTCGTTTTTTCTTCCATTTGAAAATGACGTCATTTTTCTCAGAAGTAAATTTTGTCATCGGAGGGATTTTCACGTGTTAATTCGAAATGTTCGAAATAAACAATGGAATGTGTTACAGCTTTATGACAACTCGTGGCGTAGAAAGGTGTCCTTTTTTTAAAGCTTCATGTGTACGATGCCTTAAGCCGTCCAAAATTACTTGTATCAAATGTCAATGGAAAATTTTAAGGATTTGCGAAGGTAGAAAGACGACTGTGGAAAATTTTGCCTCGTGGAAGTTTTTTTTTTTTGCTTTTCGAAATGAAACAATTTAGAAAACGTGTCTGTTTGGGAAGTGGATTTTTTTTTCATTATAAAAGTAGGCGAAACAAAAATCTGATTTCTCAGAATATTTTGAAAATCTTCATTCATGAAAAAAAATTGTAATGATGAAATGGGTTTGATAAAAAATTAAATCCAAAGTGAAAATATGTTGAAAATTTTTTCCACCCTTACTCCATTTCTGAATTTTATCAAGTACTCGTATTTCAATTTTTCAATTTGTGGTTTCACTTATTGAGTTTTTTTTTTGCTAATTTGTAATTTTTTTCCATCTTTTTGAGTTCTTTGATCGTAATTTTCAATAATTTTCTGACATTTTGTACAATTTCATGAAAATGACGTATAGATTTTTAAATATTTTTGCTGGTGTTATTTTATTGTTTCAAAAATATTAATGATTTAGACTTCAAAACATGAAATATTGCCTCAGTTCCTTCTTTTAGACCTTGTTTTAAGATGATCCTATCTTGAAAATTGGATTTACAAGGTTCAGCGAGCAAAATTACCTCAATTTTCAATCAGGGTGTCGTAACAATCCTGCTTATCCTGTGTAGTTGAAAAATGAGAAATTGAGATGTTGAAAATATTGTTCATCCCCCTCCCCCTTCCTCCGGGGAAACTATTGGAATATCTCATAACACTGGAAAATTGAAAATTTAGGTGTAAAATTTTGACTCCTTTCATCCTTTTCACACCAAAAAAGGCTCCAAGTATTTGGAAAATGACTCGTCGATGAAAAATTGTTACGTATTTTTGACAGCCCAGTCCCCCCCCCACACCCCCTCCGTAAAAATCTTGGAATGTCCAAAGACATAAATTTACATGTGAAATGGTGACCCCGCCCTACCCACTTTCAAAAAGAGTCGAAAAGTGTTTGAAAAATGTCCTACCGAGAGTCCTGCTAAAATCCTGCTTTTTCATTTTGGAATTTTGTTTGACACCTGGTCCCTGTTTTCCGCGACGATTTATCAACATTTTAAAAATCCCCTTTTCAACTTTGAAATCCGCAATTTTCTCTCAAGATCTATAATAATGATTATAAAAAGTATGACTCTGGGACTAGCAGGATTCTTTTTCTGCATGGGGGATGAAGTTTTCCATTTCTCCCAACTTTTACCAATAAGCATAGAAAATTTATTCAAATTTTTAGTTTTCAAAAATTATCTGTGAAATTTTTCATTTTTTTGTACAAAAACGCTGAGTTGATTGTCAGATTTGGATTGAGTTGAATTGTGTGTCCTGATGAGTGATTGGGCTATTTTAAAAAAATTTTCGCTCAGTTTCGGAAATGATTTGGCTCACTAAGCTGAATCTAGATACGACGTTTGAAAAAAATTCGAACGAAAGGAGTTGTCTTTAGGTCTATGGCCCGTCTGCCCCATCTGGAATTTCCAAACTGTGGCTGGAGGTTCCAGAACGCCTTGAAACTAATTCCAATTGACTCAATGTACAAAGTAGGGTTTAGTGAATTTCAGCTTTCCAGCTTGGCTGGGTAAAATTCTGTGAAAATTTCAATTTCAAAAAATCTCATGGAGACTTCAAACCTGCTGAAAATGGTTTGAAGGGATGGGAGGGGAGAGGGTCTAAAATAGGGTACATACCAAATTTCAGCTTTTTTCACTAATGTGATAAAATTTCAATTTTTTCCCCATTTTTGGCCCAAATGTGATTTTTAGAAATTCACTCAAAATCAAAAAATATTCCTTAGCATGTGAAATTTTGGTTAGTGACGTATTTTGCAAGGTCTTTTTATTAACTTTTGCTCGGTTCAAACAATTTTCTGTCAGATATCTCCTCTGTTGTCAGTAGCTCAGTACATTTTGCGAGATGGGATTTCTTTCAGCGCATACGGTAGAGTGAGGTCATTTTCAGAATTTCAGGACCAATTTTGAAGGTTACAAAAGCCGAACGAATTTGATGTTCCCAATTTCGCACCATTTGATGAAGTTCCCAAAATTAAGCGTGATTGTAGGATCGTAAAAGTCGCAAATTTTTTGGTCACACCTTACCTCCTTGTGCTAAGATATTGTGATCTTGAAGTAATTATTGAATCTTCCATTTTTTTTGATTACTTCTTTTTCTTGTAAGTTTTTCTTAAAATGTTTGAAGTGAAGATGAAAAATCCTCGCTAAAAATACACACCATGATATTATTTGAGAGACACCCTATACATAAACGTTCTTTCGTTTGTCGAAAAAAATTCCACGGTGTATCAACGATGAGGAAAAAATAATAAAAATATTTATCACGCGACTACGATTACATTATTATTATTTTCTTGAAGACAAAATAAAGAAAAAAAGTTCCGAGAAAAAC
Source organism: Planococcus citri (assembly GCF_950023065.1). NCBI lineage: Eukaryota > Metazoa > Arthropoda > Insecta > Hemiptera > Pseudococcidae > Planococcus > Planococcus citri. The sequence goes on from NC_088679.1 coordinate 32,227,679, forward strand.
TTTGTAAGTTCGACTCGAACTCGTGCAAACAAACACTTCGCTTGGTTACTTTGGAAGAGATGAAAAATTACGTTATCGTTTTTCTAAAAGGAGCATTAATGCAGCGACGTCGACGTCCCAACTTTAAAGGAATATTTTTTGGCATCTGGTAATTTCGTCATGATGGCATACAAGGATTATATGCTTTTCACTTTTCGGTGAGGTGTTTCGTCTGGCGAGTGACGTTGACCAGTTTTCTTTTTGATGCTGTTTGTAAAAGAGACAGGGGTATAGAGAGTAAAAACACGAATTGAAAAAATACTCGAACGTACCTACTATGTGAGATGGAGAGTATCGATGGGAACGTGGAATAAAATCGAAGGTGGAAATGTAATTATGTAGTACTGTACGTTGCTAAATGGTGTGCGAAACGAATAAATGAACTGTTGGTAATTGTTCACGACATTGTAAAGTGATGGATGCATTTGCTCGAACTCGAAGTGAATTGAAAAACGAATTCAAGGTCGATTGACATCAATCGAATCAAAGATACGAGTACCTACGTACATAAAAACGCTCAATTTCATTCTGGCCAAATTTACTTCTCGTTTATCAAACGATAGGGTTTTGTTATTCTCCACGTGTTTTGGCTACGAGTCGTCATAGGAGATGTTTTCGAGTTCTAATGTTTAATACGAGCTACACAAATTGTATGTACAAATGCATATATGGTATAGTAACACAATAATTAGTCATTAAGACGCGATGACCTAATGGTATGCCTTGTGTATATTTTATACGGTTATAAGTAGACTAGTAGTCGTTTCTTGGTCTTTCAATATGTACCCTGCAGATGACTAATTGTACGGCGTTAGCGTTTTATTAGGATTAACAGTAAGCTAATGACATATAACCAGTGTTTGATGACTGCTCCGATGTGCACTAGTGGCTAATCTAATTATACTCAGCGCCAACCAAGAAACCGGTTTCAATTAACGTGTGTGTAAATTATACATAATAACCCCTTGTACGACATGCTATAGCCCATGAGGGTATACAGGAACTGAAATGAAAAAAATGAGGGCGAATCGAAGTACTCGTAACTGTGAACCCTTGCATCGCATCAGCGTTAAAGTTTATTCAAAAGATTCGGTGGCTAAGGCTGGCGAAATTCCTAAGATGCTACAAGTGGTAAAAAAGATACGAGCTTCGGTATAAATCACGCTCCGTTGAAGGACTCGATTCGTATATCAAATAACCGAAGCGTAATTTTTCACTATAGCTTGGCATTTCGCTGAGGAAGAAGAGAAAAATGGACGAGAAGGAGAAAAAAAAGTTTATTAGCTTCGGGAGTCGACTTTCGATTAAAATTCAAATGGTATATAGTAAATATATGTATCTGGATGTACTCTGTATACGTAGCTGCGGTTAAAGTTTGACGATGAAGGCGAAAAAGATGTAGCAGCAGAAGTGAAGAGGCGTTTGTAAGAAGACGGATACGGTAGTATAAGATGTTGAAGGAGAGAGAAAACCTCGTTCCAGGCATAAGGAAAAACTTAGCCCTTTCGGCTGAAAAAATAACCCGACGCATCGCTTTTTCCGCCTTCGTATCGTTATAATTGCTAATGCTTAAGTTTTACAATTGGGCGAATGTGTATAGTGAAGAAGGATGGCGAGGAGAGGCGCGAGTGAGAGGCGTAAGTGTAAACTGTTAAAACGTCAAGAAAGAAAAAAAAGATCGATCACCGAGCGCCGCGGTGACACACGAGCTGGTGATTAATGCTCCTGCATTTATGCTTATAGGCTACCCTTTTAGTGCGCAACATCATTTGTTACACGCCATTGTTGATAACAGCTCTACTGGATGCTTTCATTTTCAAATTAACAGTCATTTTTGTTTCATTTAAACCGAACCGGCGAACGGTTTTGTTAATTTATCGAATCAACGATGATGTGTCGTGTCGGCAAAGCGTCATCGCGTCGCGACGCAGACAATTGCCGAGGTCTGCCGACCACCGACCGACTCTTCCGTATGCTGCGAATTTTTTAAGCTGGGCTAGGGGGTGCATGTGTACACTATACAGGTCTTTCGCAATGCGTCCGCATGCGGCAACATACCATACAAGGATGAACTCCATTTCTATCGTATATCTTCATTTAGCAAATTACCACCCGCCCCCTCCCTCCTCTTGCCCCTCGGCCTACATCTGCGTTGTCTGCGTAATAGATTTGCCAAGTTCTGACACCGGTTTATAATCGACATTTATCAAAGGTGAATGCGAGAGCCCGGATTTGTGTCTGTTGGAATTACGCAGCGCGACGTGAGCGTGAGCCTTTGCACCCTGCCCCATTCCGACTGTGTGCTAAGAGAACGCGACCGTTTTTCATAATATCCTCGAAATGAGTGCTGTGAAAGATAACCGCGTATGGGAGAAGGCCGAAGGGATATAAGGTAACAATTTGCCCGGCTAAATTATCCCCCGAGAAGATGCGTGAAATGAAATAATAAAGATTGACTTTGCCATAGAAGAGTTGAGGGTGCGTTTTTATGGCGTATTTTTCTCAATTTTGTGTGCATTTTGGGGTAAACCGTGCTCGTATTATATTGGAGAAGGGTAGGATGTGGTGTAGTTTTATGTAGGTATGTTTTAATGACTTGATACACCTGCTAGTTGTTTGATCATGTAATTATGTCAGTGTATGGTAATTTGATAGTGATGTTAATTTGGGTCTGTCTTTTTTTGTTTGTTTCAGGTAAGAACTGAATTTCTTAATGACATCGAATAAAATCGACTTGTTCGTGCTGCCTATGTGCATCATTAGTGGTATTTTGATTGGTTTGTTACTTCCTATGGATTTGACTTGGGCGTATACTTCAATGCTGATCATTTCTCTCCTGAAGCTCTAAGCTAAGAGACAATGGTTTGATATTAAAATTGCTCTCAATTTAGATGTAGGAATAAGTACATTGTTCAATTAGAACAATTTTATAACCAAAAATTGAAATTGAAATATTTGCATCTGACAGCACCCTTAGACAACCAATTGTACATATTTACGACCTTTTTATAAATTTAAGCACAGTTTTCGAATATCAGACTATTTCTGCGTAAATTTAATTCATACACTTATTTTGTAAGCTGATTGTTGGTGAAAAATATGAATCTACGAGTAGGTCATTAAGCAATTAAGCATCAGTAAGTTAGGAATTTGAAATACCTAAATTAAAAGAGCGTACAAAAATACCTACATCAGCTGACAGAATTTTCAAAGCTTGAGCTAATTTTTCAATTTTGTGGCGAATTATTAAAAATCAAAGGTCCAAAATTTTGAAGAAATCTGAATTATTCCAAATTTACCCAAAAAGTTGAAAAAAGAAGTTGTGATAAAGTCATTTTTGGGCCCAGACAGTTATGAATACGGATCATTTTTTTGTCATTTTATTGCAGAGAGAAACTTGCCTAAAAAGATAATTTCTGATAATACTGCACAGTTTATTAAATTTAAATCATTCATTGATCACGGTTGGAGAGAAAATTTAAGAAGGAACAACGAATTTCTTTCCTTCCTGCTTGAAAGCTATATCAAATGAAAGTTTATTCCTGAAAATGCTCCCTGGATGGGAGACATCTACAAATGTTCAATTTTGTTAGTGATGAAATTTATCTTAAAATCAGTCCCTGGTATGCTCAATTTTAAAAAAACATCTTGCGCAGTTCGCAAGATCAACCGACTTTGCTCTAAATATACCTCAGTAATTTACCAACATTTATCTCAGTAATTTACCAACATTTATCTCAGTAATTTACCAGACATTACTTAAAAATTTACAAATTTATCAAAATGCGCGGAAGTACCCAAATTTACCGATTTAATGAATACGAAAAGTCGAAAACATCGACAAAATAAAATAGTCAATCATAAGTAGCAATCATATTACACTTTTATGAAATTGATTTTCAAATAAAAATTAGCGTACTTATGAAGACGTAACCGTCATATTACAAGTGGAATAATATATCAGGAAAATTGTTGACAAAAAACAAAATTATTACCAAAATTTAGCTATTTACCAAAATTTACCAATTTACCAACATTTACCAATTTACCAAAATTTACCAATTTACCAAAATTTACCAATTTACCAAAATTTACCAATTTACCTATTTCCCGATTTACCTATTTACTGAAATTTACCTATTTACTGAAATTTACCTATTTACTGAGATTTACCTATTTACCAAAATTTACCAATTTACCAATTTACTGAAATTTACCAATTTACCAAAATTTACCAATTTACCAAAATTTACCAATTTACCAAAATTTACCAATTTACCAAAATTTACCTATTTACCAAAATTTACCAATTTACCAAAATTTACCTACCTATTTACCAAAATTTACCTGTTTACCAAAATTTACCAAAATTTACCTATTACCAAAATTTACCACTTTACCAACATTTATGAATTTACCAAAAATTACCCTATCAATTTACTAACATTTACCTCAGTAATTTACCAGACATTACCCACTAATTTACCAATTTTCCAATTTACCAAAAATTTCCCCAGCAATTTACCAACATTCACCTCAGTAATTTACCACACATTTCCCCCAATAATTTACCATTTTTTTACCGAATTTTTACCGACTTTTACCGTTTTTGTTATTTTTAGTTACCCCAGTAATTTACTGCCAAAGGTTTTTTTTTACCAATTCACCAAACTTTACCAATTCACCAAAAATAACCCTAGCAATTTACGAAAATTTACCAATTGGAATACCAATTTACCAATAAAAATTACGCCATTAATTTACCGAAATAAAAATTACCTAAGCAATTTACCAAAATTTTCAACCAACTTTAATTACGAGTAATTCACCAAAAATAACTAATCATTTTATTTACTAAAAATTACTATTAATTCACCAAAAAAAAACAAAATTATCAAAATTTACTGGCTATTTACCAAAAAATTAATTTTTTTTGTTGAAACAAAAATTACACTAGAAATTTTTGAAAAATTTTGATTTTTTATAGCAAAAAAATTTTGGACCGATAAAATTAACAAACAAAAATAACAAAAAAATCAACAAAAAATTTTCTGCTCTTGACTCGCGCGGGATTCGAACTCCCGACCTCCGGCGCACCAATCCGTAACCTACACACCCTAACCACCCCATCTGTTTGTTGGGGGTGAGCCATTTGCGAGATATAAGGGTTTACACAAATTTCTGCTTATCCATAACGTTGAAACACGCTTAAACGTTCATATCTCGTAAACGGCTGAACCGATTTCGACCAAATTAAAAATTTCTCTAGTTCAGTATCAAAGCAATATTTTGCCATCATCAGTTTCGACTTAAAGTTCGGAGCTTTTGAGTTCAGCGTGACACAAATTTATACATAAATTGATATATAAATATATAAATAAATATATAAATAAATATTCTAGGGGGTAAACTCGTAACTTTTTTATAGATTAACCAGCAAACTCATAACGTTTTGACAAACTCGTAACCTTTTTAGGACGTGACTTTTCGATGAGGTGCCACATGAATCTACAAGGTGTGGGGAGTCTACTGGCAAAGTTTGAGCAGGGACGTGAGATTGCCTTTTATACACTTTCTCTTTTGACTCAATTTTCAAATGAGTGCCTATCCTAAGTATTATGTACAAGGACATGAGGAAAAGGTGTTTATTGCCAAGAATCATTTTTTACGTTTTTTACGTTCTTTTTGGTGATTTTGGTGGTTGAAGATGTCCTCTTTCACATGGCGTGGTCAAAAATCGTCTAAAATAAATTTTTGACTGCTCAATTTTAATTTAGAGTTGATTATACAGGTCCGAATTTTCGTGTTTTTCAGTCTAAACAGTGATTTTATGGGAAAAGTATGCATCCTAGGAAAAAAATGCAATGAAGGAAATTGTAGAGAATAAAATTTTCTTTCTGCTCAGAGCTGGTTATTTTTCTGTGGGATGCTTTGTTAAAAAGCTATTTGCGAAAAACAGAGACGTATGGGACTTTCAAAAAAAGCTTTTCTGAAAAATTGATGTTTCGGCAATGAGATACCTCTCCACAGGTCACCCAAAAATCAAGTTAACGAATATAACGCGGCCTAACATCGAGTACTATCAGGCCTATGGGGTGACGCGTCGAGCGCATGCACAGCAACGAAGTTATAGGTGGGACGTGAGTTTGTATTTTATACAAAACGTTATGAGTTTACCTGTATGCGGCTATATATAAATAAATATATATATAAACTTATCTCGTTTTGCGCCATATGTCTTATCGTGATCAGCACACTCCAAAACGTCAAGAAAACCCACCCCCACCCAAATCTTCAACCATCATGACAAATACAATACCTTACTTTTCCGTTTCACGGCAAAGTCGGTAAAACTTGAAAACAACGTTAAAAGAAATTGAAAATGTATTGAACTCAAGGCTGCTCACATACACACATATGTGTCTGCTGATCTCAAAGAAGTCATTACTCCAGCTCATTTCATTTGTGATTGAAGTAGTATTTCAGTTGACAATGAATTGGGCGTTATTGTTAATGCAAGATCCAAATTGTTCAACATTTGGAATTTTTGTAAAAAAGTTCTACAGTCATTTTGGACCATGTGGTATGAAGATTATTTATCAATTGTACATAAAAAAGACAATTTGATGCAGAGAAATGCTGTTTGTCATATACCTAGACCTAAAGTTGATGAAGCAGTACTGACAGAAGATGACTCACAGGAAACATGGAGATTGTGTGTTATTGATCAGATTAATGTTAGTAAAGATGGGAATATTAATTCAACCAATGTTAGAATTAAAACTGGTATTACAGTAAAAGCTTGTTATAACACTCTTCAAGGGACTGAAAAAAAGAGCGTTATAAGCAAAAGTCTCATTTTAACACTGATGAGCGTAATACCGCTAATTCTTGTTTTACAGCAAAAACAGCGTAATAAAAGAGTGGAAACTTGAACTTTATTTTGAATTTAAACTACAAAACTGTTTTCTGTGGTCAAAATTTTCAAAAAGCCTTGCTTTTTTGTTCCAAATTTTCCTAAAAGTAATCAGTTGCTTACCAAAATTTTGAAAAATTTCACTTTTCAGTTTTCTTCTCAAGATTATGAGGAATAATCTAGAACTCTACTCTTTTGTAAAAACTTCAGATACTTACCTGCCTTTTTTGTCAGAATTGTAATCAAGCTTCTATTCGGCGTTGACATCTCGTGGTGGCGGCACCATTGACTTGCTGAAAGGGGGACTTTTTGTTTTTGTAGAGAATTGCATTCATTCGCATCTCGACAAGTCGTGTGTATGCGTGTGGAAGCGTGCGTGAGTATGGAAATGTCCCCCTTTCAGCATGATAACATGTATTTCATGCATTCCACCACCAGAGTGCAACACTTGTTCGTCAAAGCCAAATTAAAGTTTGATAAGGTTATCAAAAAATCTTACTTTTTTGGCCAAAATCGGAAATAATTTTACTTGTTTGTATGAACTGAAACTGTTGAAAGTCGAAAAACATATTTTTTACCAAAATTTTGCCATAAAGTTATTTTTACTTTTTTAAAAATCAAAACTGCAAAAATTGCAAAAAAAAACTGTTGTTGTGGCCAAAATTTCCAGAAAGTGAGAAAATCATTTTAAAAATGTGATTTTTCCTGTATTTTAGGGCGTTGAAACGCGATTCATAATCGCTCATGAGCGTTATATCGCGATTAATTTTACATTGGTTTAAAATATAGGATTGTCTAGGGACCAGAGGAAATCAGTGTTATAACCGAAAGCGTTATAACAAGCTTTTACTGTATATTCCAATTTTCCAATTTTTCATAATTTTGATATTTTGGGAACCCCTGGAAAACTAACCTATGATTTGCACCAAACTTAACGTTTTGAAGTACATACATACTCTCTAAATTTGAAACAGTCAATTTCACTGCTTAGCAGTCACGACATTTTGCCTTTTTAAAGCAGTAGTTTTTTTTACTGCAAAACAGTGAACAATTACTGAATTAGTCAGTAAAAAATAATTTTGACTGACCAATTCAGTAATTTTTCACTGTTTTGCAGTAAAAAAAACTACTGCTTTAAAAAGGCAAAATGTCGTGACTGCTAAGCAGTGAAATTTGACTGCTTTAAATTTAGAGAGTATAAATGAGGAGCTGGATATCAAAACGCCGTAAGTCCATTTTTATGAAAATTGAGATAAGAGTGTTTTCCTATGTAAAATTCAACGGGGAATCGATTGCAGCCATCGTCGTAAATCCATCCGCCATGCTTCACCTCGAAAATCCCACTCAAAGTTGAGATTTACTTCAAAACGCAGTAAAAACCAGCAATTTTTCTTCAAAACGCAGTAACTACACTATTTTTAGCGTTTTTTGTGTTTTAAGGTTGGTAAACATTGATTTCAGAAGGTGGTTACTGTTGGTAATGCAACTACAGACTTTTAAAAAATTTCCAACATATTGTTCATCATAATCACACTTGGCCTGAACATAAAAAACAAAATCTTGTGTCATGACTCAGTCACTATGGCAAACGGCGCTTTAATTTTGAATATTTTTTTTACTATTTATTGATAATAATCATTAAAATGGTTCTCTACCCATGTGTTTTTATTTCAGTAAGAGAGTGCCGGTGTATTTACTGCGTTTTGATATAAAATGTGCGTGATTTTTGTAGCAAGTTTCAGATCAAAACGCAGTAACTGTCTTTTTTCAAATCAAAACGCAGTAACTTTTTTTCTCCCCCTTCCCACGTTCCCCCCGGTTCTCAAAAATTTGGGCACTTTCATGTTTTGAGGTCATGGTGACTTCCCCTTTCCTCTGATACCACATTTGACCCCCTTCGACTCCCCCCGACCCCCCCACAGTTTTTCCTCATTTCTGAAAATTTTGCAAAATGGACTTACGGCGTTTTGATATCCAGCTCCTCAAATACATATAATACATGAGAGGCGTTTCGCGATATGGGTCCTTGTGGTGATTCGATGTTTTTTTTTTTTTATTGGCGATTTCGCCTATCTCATCAACTTCTCGTTTTAAAAATTACTTGAACATGAATAATTGAATACTCAAAAACTCACATTTTTGGGAAATCGAAAAACAAAGTTTTTCGTTTGTTTTTGATTTTAAAAAAAAGAAAAAAAAGGTCGATGGAAAAATTATTTAATTGTTGTTACCTACGTAAAATTTCATGGCGAATCCGAATTTCTCGGTATTTTTTTGCGAGGTAGTCTGTAACGTTGTGTAAATTTGGCTGTTCACCACAAGGTCCCTTTTCTAAATCACGGATATCAGGCGATGATGAACGAATTTCGTCAAAATTTCCCATCCAACCTATGCGCAAGACAACACTGCACCCAAAAATCAAAAAAAAAAAATCGAAAAAATCGAAGCAATTCGATGTTTTCTCTCTCCTGAAAAAATCGAAATATCACCACAAGGGCCCTTATCGCAAAACCCCTCTCACATATTGTTAATTTGTTCAAAATGTCAGAAACCCTCGAATTTAAGACCTATCGCAACGGCTATCATTTTAAAAAAATTTTAATTCACTCGTAGATATTGAATAAAAATTTTGGTTACTTTTTTGCAAGATTTATGTTCATCAAAACAAAAAGTATAAGAACTCAATCTTGAAAAATCACTCTTGACGATTTCAGCAGCTTGAAAATAAAATAAAACGTCATCCCCCTCCCCCCCTCCCACCCAAAAAAATCATAAAAATCATTAATAGTGTCAACTTTTTTTTAGATACTTACTCGTATACTATAAAATTTTGTATGTACGAGTACGTATAGTACTATCTATCGAGTTCTCTAATTGAAAATCCATTATGTTCAAGATTTTTGTCGCAATAATGCTACGGTTGGTTGGTTTCTTTCCCTATTTCTATCGTGTTAGAAATTACTTGAAATCTCCCTTAAAGTAAATTTTCATAACTTAAGTACCATACATTCGAGTATTTAAACGGTTCCAAATGTGATAGAGAAGTCGCGACACATGTTATAATATATCCGGCCATTGTAATTACATACGATGTGGGCGTCCGGTCTGGTGGCAATTTTCACACTGTAATATCGTATTGACGATATTTAAACGACGCGACGTTGAAATTCAGATACACTTCAGCTCATTTCTAGCCCCGTTAAACATCCAAATCGTAGTAATATGTTTTTTTCGGGATATCTCAGCGAACTAACAAATCTTACACTCAAATCGACAAAAATATCTACTACCTTTCTCGTCAAGCTGAAATCGAATAACAAAACGAGTTCCATTCTTTTCTTTTTCTAAAAAGCATAAGAAAAACAGCCAAAAAAAGGTTAAACATTACCCGATGAGCGTATAAAAAAAACAGCGCGCGATTCGCGTAGTACACGCGCCCCCGTTTTAAGAAAAGGGCGAAGAAGAAAGAAGAAGCGTAAAAAATTGACGTGAGTAGAATATATAGCTTTGTAAATTTTATTTGCAATTGAAAAATTATCATATTATTTTCGCTGGGGTTGGCTTTTTTTTCTCCAAAGGCGACGAACGCTGTAGGTCTCTCATTAACGACGTTAAAAAGTGGGGGCACGAAGAAAACGAGGTAACGAATGCTTCGCGATAACGTCTTTAAAGTTTACTGCAGCTTTCAGTCGCGAGGTATATGGCAATGCGTACCATGAGACGAGACGAGACGAGACGAGATGACATTGAAGAGAGTAATTTCGATAGGAGCTTTTTGAGCATCCCGTATACTAAGTAGGTAGTGTTACTATTGCCAAACTCGACTCTCGAGCCTATACAGTAGAGAGATGTCGTCGCATCAGCATCAGCGATAACGCATAATATGCTGCAACGTCTGCGTCTTCGAGTGAATTTTAATAATAATTTCGGTTTATGTAAATTGGCGGTGTTGGAAACGAGCGACGTGCGCGTGGGCTGATTTCCTTTAATCCCTTTTACGAAAGCTGTGTAACCGATTGCGTTAGGTGAAAGTAAATTAACGAGTGGTGGCATCAATTATAAGCTTTTTACAAAATAAAAAGCTCGATTTGAGCGTCGTCGTTTTCGCGTCGGTAGAAGCCTGAGGTATGTTTGATGAATGCGAGAGAATACAGTTTATAGGGATGTAGCGTAGACGTTTGTCTGCTTACCACAATTCTAGACAGATTAGTAGGTACTCGTAGGTAGGAATTGTTAAAGCTTGAAAGTATCTGAATGCATCGTATTTATGTCGTTGAGGTTGAGTCAATCCTGGGTTAAGTGAACGTGTAGTGACATAATGTACATATGTAAAATGGGTATACGAAGTATATATTGGAGCGTATGATTCGACCTATTGCTAAAAAATAACAGTAATGAATGAACGTTATTACTCGTTTATGCTGGTGAAAAAGGAGTGAACCCAACACTAGCAATCGTAACACCTGTTAAATTACCTAAACAAAACGTGCACATTTTGTCGTGCTGGGTATATAACCTAAAAAAAAAAGCGACGTCGTCGTACTAGTATCAGAATTGTATTCAATAGTCAAATTTTCCGTTTTAAAGTTTTGTTGATTTTTGTATATCTAAATAATTGCTAGTGGAACACAATTTTTTTCCTTCATTCGCAAAAAAAATGATCCAAAAAAAATCTCTGAAAAACTATGTACAGTATCTTTGATTTCTGCCTCCTTCCTCTCGATGATCATTTCATTTCACGACCATTTGACCCTTAGAGTGGGCAGGGTCAAAGTTGAAAATCACAGGAAGGTCATTTTCTCAGAGTATCACAATGAGGACCCAAATTGATAAACATGAAATTATATGGTTATCTGGAATGCAGCAAGAAAAGAACTGCGTGCCCACAAAGTTCACTGCGACCAATACATAGATTCAAATTTCAGCATCTCAGATCATTTTCACCTCATTCAAGGTGGAGAAACTTCTTTTTTCCTCATTTTTGACCCTCAGCCATTCCAAATTGACAAAGGTGGTCCAAATTGGCCATAATTAGCGAGAAGATGTCATAGTAAGTGACTTTTACGGTTTCCAAACTTATTTGACCCCCTTTCCACGATTGTAAAAGAATTTATATTTGAACTATTTTTCCTACTTTTACGTTTTAACAGCCAGCAACCCCCCTCCCCTCCCCCCGGTAGGAGATACTACAGATGTGCCATTTTGCGGATTTCTTTCATCGTGGATTTACAGGGTTCATACTCAATTTTTTACGCTAACAGTAACTTCCGTAACCAAAATGTAACCGAAAAACTTACAAAACGTTAGCTAAATAGGTATTTTAATTCTGTGTAAAAAATTACCGAAAAGACAGAACTTATCTATTAAAAATTGAACATAGGATAGGTAGGTCAAAAAAAAAAATTGCGATAAGAAATATTCTAATTGGGCCATAGGTGGATAAGTAGGGTAAATTTGTCTCCGAGAGCTTCAGGGTTGATATTTGCATGGAAGGTGGGCACCATTGAGCACCCTTCGTCAGGAAAGTTTTAGACCCCTCAGACCCACCCTATTTGAGAAACCCCCCTTTTCTGAAATAACAATTAAAATTATTTTCTCAGCCCCATGTGCATCGATTTTTTTAAATTTTTTTTAGTACCTATGTTGTAAACATCTACAAGAGGTATATCCCCACAAAAATTTTCACCCCCCTCCCTTCATATTTATCCCTCAAAATGGAGTTTTTTAGCTTTGTTTCTCTGTTTTAGCAATGACGATGATTCGAGACAAAAATGGGAATAGCATTTTTAAATGTGTTTTGACCCCTAAAAAACGTATTTTTTTCAAAAAAAATTGAGGTGGGTCGTGGTTAATAATTGAAAAAACTTTCAGAGAGGGGGTAAAGTGGATTCTGGTATAAATTATTGTTTTTGGTAAACGAAGTGTCGTTTCCATATGAATCGAACCCCCTGAACGCGAATCAGAAAATGGTTTTTATTGTAATTTCAGAAAAAAAGAGGGAGGTTTCTCAAAAAAGGAGGGGTCTGTGGAACTGAAACTTTCCTGACGAAGGGTGTTCAATGGTGTCCACTGCCCACCTTCCATGCAAATATCAACCCTGAAGCTCTCAGTGGCAAATTTACCCTACTTATCTACCTGCGGCCAAAATGAAACTTGATCGTGGTTTTGGCAATGTTATCGAAAAGCAGGACTTTTTGACAATTTACTATTGGCAAATAAATGATATATTTTTATAGTTTTTTTTTTTTAAAAATTGAGACTACATACTATTTTTTATAATTTTTTGAGCAAAAACCGAGATTTTTGACAGTTTCTGGTAAAAAAAAAATGAGATTCTTTGGGACAATTTTTGAAAAAATTTGGAAAAAAAAGTCAAACTTTTTCGATTTTTTTTGTCAAAAATCGAGAAAATTAGCAAATTGTTGATAAAAAATTAGGCTTATGGCAATTAAGACAATTGACAGAACTTCCTGCTATTTTTGGCCGAACACGAGACTTAGCAATGTTTGGCAAAATAGCGAAACTTTTTAGCAAAAAAGTGAGATTTTGAAAAAGTGATTTGCTAAAAAAGTTTTACGAGAAGGTCTTCTCTGTAATTTTTTGAATTTACGAATAACATCTCGCAATTTTCGCAGCAAATTATGAGGCCTCCCTCAGCCTTCTACTGATGGGAAAGAACGGAGATGGTGGCGGTTACCTTAGCAGACCATTAGAAAAAGCTCTAAATTTTTTTTGAGCAAAATCTAAAGATCCGAACTTGAAACTGGACTATTCGACGTGGAATGACCCAGATTAGGTGGGTTAGAGGGGAGAGGGGACGACGAAAACTTGATGCATATTGTGAATGTTAGTCATATTGATTCTTGAAAATGTCAGTTTCGATTTCAGAACCGAAAATATTCATGACCTAAAATAGGGACTAAAAGATCTTAGGGAAGGGGACGAAAGTTCAAAATGTTAAAAAAGGAATCGCAGGTGTTTAATAATGGGTTTTTAATTTGAAGAAGTTAGTTCTGATTTGACGCAGGACTTCCACATCTGATCCTAAACTAAAGAGAGAAACAGAAATGAATTCGTTGGCATGATTGGAAATTTTTTTTAAAATACTAGAGTTCTTTTTATGATTTAAAGTTTACTGCGTTATCTGGGAATTAATATCTCCACTCTGAAGGTTCCTCGGTACGATAAAATGCATCCCCTCGTCCCATTTACTTCATCCTTAAAATGGTTTAGTAGTCCGTATTAGGTTAGGAATTTTTCCATTTGTCGAAAGGGTACCATATACGTAAAAATCCGTCTGAGAAATATTCATTTCGAGACGTATCCTCGTACATTTGGGCGTTTCAACAATTTGCATGCAGGATGAAATGAGATTTGGAGCAAATTTGATTTCTTCTTAGAGGGGCAGGACGCATTTGCTTTTGCTTATTCGTATCGTATATACGAGTACCAAGTAGGCTTCGACTTATGCATTCTTATATGTACATTGGTATACTATCGTTGTATACGAATGTATTGTAGTAAGTATTATAAGGAAGAAGGGAGAAAAAAAATATCAAATCCAATATATTAAAATGAGCTCGAAATAAAATGATGGGAGACGAGCGACGACGACAGAGAAGGAGAAGAAAAGTTTAAACGATCAAATGAAAATTATCGGTTTATTTTATACATTCGAGTTAATAAAGAGAGCTGAACGTACGCAATGAAATCCGAGTATATTGAACTCTTGCGGGAAACTCGACGTAAACGTACGTATATAAAAACATGACTATACAACGACGACAACGACGAGGACAAGGAGAGCGAAAAATGATGACGACGACGACGACGACTACGACTACATAGCAAGAAGACAAATAAATATAAGGGTGGAGCGGCGCGACGCGACGTTATGCGATCGTCGTAAGAGAAATATTGCGAGATTTTTAGGCTAACGCCAGCACAATTTCATTCCCTGGAGCAATTTTGCCCGCCTGAAGGTCCCCGCTTTTTATATACTAACTGATCGGGGCGCGCTGTTGAAATGGGCAACTAGAGAGAAAAGCGCTGAATTTATCCTTAAGGGAGATATTATCGTGTCCAGGCTTCATTTTACAACAATTACTCGCGTATGTAGCGTAGCGCCGTCTTCGGCACCCCATACAATTGGCTTCGGCTTAAGGCGCGGCGGCGGTGGACCATCAGGCAGCACATAACGAGGGGGCACATGAAGACGTAAACCAAGAACAGGGATATCAGCACGCGTATTAATTTCACGCGAAGATATTTTTATTACGAAGTTTTGCGAGATTTTTAATAAAAGAATAGCGAAATCTCGTAAAAAAGATATAAACCGGCGTAGTTTCATGTAATTTTTAAGATGATTTTGAAATTAACCGGATCTGTGGTGGTGTTCCTCTTCGTAATGATGTCGATGACGTACACAGATAGAGTTGAATTATCTATGAGATTAAATAACGACGATTTTTGCCCATAATGGCACCTACGCTTTATGTGTACTCGTCGGTCGTCGTTCGTCGTGTCTTCCTCATCGTTGTACCAACACAGGACACCACCTACCTGAGATGACTTGCTGGTGACACGGAGGACGAATTTTTAATCAATTTTTATACTTTGTTTGCCGTTATCTGCTGTGTAGGAGAGGTAAAACAGGGCAGGAGTATGGATATGTGTGTGCAATGTTGCCAGTGGAGATAGTTTTGGAGGTGTTGGGCAGTTTTCAACTGCTTAATCAGGATTTATTTCGTTATTGTGATGAAATTTCACCATATCTGATCAATAATTTGACATTTTAAAACCATTCTTCAGGGCACTGGATGAACCAATAGGTACTAAAATTTTAGGATGAAAAATCCCCCCCCCCCCTTAATAGAAAAAAATACAAATCATCTTAAAAAATTGATAATTGACCTTCGATTTAATCATCATGTTGATCAATACACTTTTGCCAATAATTTGGCAACAGAATACTCGCGATGTTTGGGTTTTTGAAGACGATGATGATAGTGAAATGGCGGGAAAAAGACGTAGGTAGGTATATCGCGAATTGAATCACATCTGCCTCCGTTGTGTTCGCTGTCGCGATTACGAGCGACGTCGGCGTCACGATACGATTCCACGCAATGTAACGTTATATAAAACGCAAATTACACCAATACCTACTCTAATAGCGACGACGACGACGACGACGAGGACGAAGGAGGCGATGATTCTTAAGCGTAGAATTAAATTAGATTTTTCGAGGATTATGTCGACGAGCCAGCAGGAAAAAAAACGTACAGTCAACTTAATCGGTTCGTCTAATTTTCTTAATTCTTGCTTTTCGTTCGGGCTTCGTTTTACGTGAACTGAATCAAATTAACGGCTAAGATTACAAAATTTTAGTACCGGTATTTGAAACCTCGACCGAGTCAGTGTCGCCGTAAAGCACGACGCGACGCGACGCGGTGAATTTAAGGTAATCCGAATCCGGTCGAGTTACACCGTATAACCATATAGCCGAGTAATCGTTGGGAAAATGCTAAATTATATCGTTTACCGAACGAATAGTGGCTCGTCGCCGTTATAAGAGTAATAACCTCTCTCTCTCTCGTTATAGCTTAGGTATAGCTGAAAAACCAAAAACCGTGGTATATGAAGTACTTCTCTATTACCACCTATTAATGGAGATTGCAGGATTCACGAATGTCGAATGGGTCATTAGTCGACCTGAACTGAGGTCGTGTTAATTTGACGATTATATAGGTACGATCCATTTATCAGTTCTTTTTTTGTATCGATAAGAGTGGTACCTATGAATTTGGAATGGACCATGTCTTTTATGGTGTTATTTTCTGGATGCTTATTGTTGTATGATGGCTGATGATGAGTCATTGGTGGAGTTTACGATCACGTAATTAATGTCGAAGAATAGGATGTATTATTTAGAGTAGACTACGTACAGTACTTACGATTGTGCTTTTATTGTTGTTATCTCGATTAGTTCAATGTTTTCGTCGCGAAGTAGGGGAGAAGATATGAGGGGTGTTTGGCAAATTACATGATATACAAATGTATTACTTGACAGGTCGAATCAAAAGATCATCAGCGAAGATAAGTACGTTTTTTATTTCGGTTGTCAGCGAAAAATTATTGTATACGGATATTGAGTTATATTATTACGAAGGGGAATACCATAAAAAAATCGTTGTGGAAAAATCTGAAAACAAATAGATGCAGTTACTTACCATAACTTATCCATAAAAATCTGGAAAGGAGAGATTTGTTTATCTGAAAACATAAAAATTCGTACGGAGAAACTCCAGCCTAGTAACACCACTGCCCACCTTCTCACGAATTTAGAATTGTAACAACCGTATTTGCATTAATGGGAGCTTTGAAGAAGTTGAATCAAAAAATAAGTTGATATTCCAAGTTCCATGATTTTTCTAATTTTTAGGATTTTTTTTTGGGGGGGGGGAGGGGCATGGAGCGCTCAAGTAAGTGAATGAATCAAAAAAGCCAATGCTCATATTCAACGCTCGCAAAAATCTATAAAACGACATCTCTCATAACCTTCGATGTTTTCATCTTTTGACTAATTTTTTAGGTGGAGGGGGGTGTACGTGCCTCTCTCCTACATAATTTTGCGACTCTTATCACGAAAAGTTGACAGTTATGAATCCATAGTTCTTATCTGGCTAATCCTGCTTCTGTCTCATTTTTTTTCAACAAAATGTCCTGCTTTTTAAAATCAGACTTTAAATTTTCAATTAATTTCCATTTTATTTTTTTTTTAAGTTTTGAAAAAATTTTGTTGTTTTTTTCACTGAAAAAAATTATTTTGAAAATTTTCCGTCCTCGTTTCGCTGTTTGTATTTTTTTTTTTCGGGCAATTACATTGAAAACGTATAATAGACAATAGTAGTTTCATTAAAAATGCTCAAAAGTCAAAACAAGTTGAAAAAGGAAAAATTGGGATAGTAAAAATGTTGTCAACACCCCCCCCCCCCCCTTCAACAAAATGTAAAATCCCATAATAATGGAAACGTGAAAAATGTAGGTGTAAAATGTATACCCTCTCTCTTCTTTCACCTAAGAAAGGTATTCTTGACCACTTCTTCTCTCCAGGCCTCCAAAAAACCTTAGGATGTCCAAAGATATTGATAAAAGAAAAATTGGCGTAGAAAAATTGGCGTAGAAAATGTGAACCCCCTTCCCCCCTCAGTTGTGAAGTTTTTGAAAATATTCGACTAGAAGTTCTGCTTTTTGATTTTGAAATTTTATTAGATGTCTTGTGTTTTCAGATTTTTCAATTATAATTCTCACAATATTTGGTAAGCTTTTAAAAATTAAGACTTTCAAAAATCCTTTTTTTTTGGGGGGGGTGTTTATAATTATTAGATTATTACACCCTACGTCAGATTATATTGAATTTGTCAGGTTTTGTTTTTTAACAAGAGTAATAAATTTTTCTATTTCGGAGGCGATGTCAGGAATGGAGAGAGAATTTTCATCTATTTGAAGAGATAATCGATCTTGGTGTAATTGGGGATAATAGAATAATAGGTGTTGAACAGATATGGGTTCAAAAGAGCAAAATTGACATGATGGTTTAGGGGCTTTTAGGTAAAGATGGTTATTTGTGATTTTGGTGTGTCCAATTCTCAGTCTTGTCAAGATAACTTCTTCAAGTCTATTTAAGTGGGAGAGGTTTTTCCAAGGATGAACTGATTTTTTATGTTGAAAGAGCTTGTTGGCTGTTTGTTGGGACCAGAAAGTTTGCCAATTCATGTATATATTTTGATTGAGAAAAGATTTGATGTCGTCAGCTGTGATGATGGTAAGGGGGGAAAGAGTAGTTGCAGATTTTGCATAAGTATCAACAATTTCGTTTCCAGTGATTCCAATGTGGCTGGGAACATATACATAAACTGAATAATAAAGTGGGAATTTTGTAGCTCAAATAGTTTTTTAAGAATATTTTGAACTATAGGGTGATCAGAAAACAGGTTTTGTATAGAAATCAATGAACTTAAGGAATGACTCTGGATCAAAAAATGTTTGTTATCTGGTTCAGAGGTGAGTAGGTATATCACAGAGGCAATGATAGATAGCAGTGAGTTTAGCAGAGTAAATAGATGAACAGTTTGGGAGTTTGAAATTTGAAATTTCACCATTTAAATCTTGAACTTTTGAAATTTTTGAAGAATACTTATTTTAAAAAATTCATTTAGTCATCTTCAAGTGCACTACAAATTGTACTGTAGCAGTCTTGCGATGAAAAATTTCAACTGCTGGCATAAAACAAATTCACCCTACCAGTCGTATAGAGAATTAAGATCGATTTTCCAAACTTTCTCGATGTAAGGAGCTCACGAGAAATGTTCAGTGAAATCGGAGGACCTAAATCAAAAACAGGCTGATTTTACATAGGGTCATGAGGGTCTTGGAACACTACTTGGTGAAAAAGAGACGAATATGATTTTCTAAAAAAATTCAAAAGTACTATTTTTTCAAACATTTCAGAGTATTTTAGGCTTTGTCCAATTTTTTAATCAAACGAACTCCTTGAATCAAAAGATTCGTCTATTGATGAGGTATAGTGAATTTGAACTTGAAAAAAAACCGCCCCCTCCCCCCTCCCCTTCCCATTACCATGAACATACGATCTTATATATTCAGCATAAATTTTGTGTAATAAGTAATTAGTATCTAGGTACAATGCATCATTGATAACGTTAGAAAAAGTGTACCTACCCTCCCTTCAATTGTTTCAATTGTAGTTGATACGTATTTGGGTGCAATATTTAGGATTATCGCTTGAAAATTATCAACACATGAAAAATATGTTTTTACATTGCAATCATTTGGCATTATTCTCACGCTATCGAGCAATAAGTCATTTCCTTCTGGAGTATTTTTTTCGCTGTCACACCTATTGCCAGTATAAATGCATTTTCTCAGAATAGTTCGTATATTGAAAAAAAAAATACAGCTACATGCCTTTATTCTTATCGTGATTACGAATATGATCTCAGCATAAATACGTACGATAGATCTGAAACGCATTATAAACACATTTACTTATAGAACTGTTGCATCTGTTCTTCGTATGATACAGTTAAGGCAAAGCCGACCGATTGGGGTGCGATAATAAAGCGCAGACAGAGATGGTGCAAGATTGCTCACGTTGGCATAATCTACAAGTGTATAGCTCGATTGAAATCTTCATTCGTTTTCGTATATCAAAAGAAAATAATAAAGCGAGAAAGAAAATGTCCAACATCAGCTAAATTTTATTCGTAGCGATGATCTGTCTATATCGCGGTCTCGTATTACTCATACGGTGGAGTTTTACTGCCTACAGTGCCTACTGCCTGCTTGTTTTTTTATCGTGTATCGAACCCAGTTGTACATTGTACATATACCAATAGTGTGGTAGATTTGTTCAAGATACTTATCTGATCCAGATATGCTGATAATGCAAATACGATTTCATGATTTAAGAGTTGGAGACTGGAGAGTCGCGTGATTTACTGGACATTCGGTAGAGCTTACGTTCACCCCGCAGATTGTTTTTTGTTTCTTGTTCGCTTACCGTCGTCGTCTATCTCAATACACGAAGACATTAAGGAAACTTTTTTTTTTGCGGTTTTTCTAACGACATGACCGTCGCCTTCGTCGCTTCGAGTGACAACATTCAAAAGTTATAGATACACGTCTCGTTTGATGCAACGAAAGAGTAGAGTAAGAGCATGTAGTCTGATAGCTTGGCTCTGCTTGGCGGACGACGAGACGTATACGAACGAGATAGTTTTTTCAAAAGACTCATTAGCGTTGGGGAAAATGAAAGGAGATAAATTAAATTGACGTAGATTGTAATAACGCGGAGGAAAAAAAAAACAATGACTTGTATAATGAAGAAAAGCGAGACTGCGAGACTATGGTGTCAAGTGTGTGGTTGGTGGGTTTTTTGAATTTTTATGTGTGAGTGATGTGCGGTGCCTGATACACGTACTTCTTTAGGTATAGCTATAGATACAGAGATGACTCGAGTTGAGAAATGTACCCACTTAAGGAGAGTCTGATTCCTCAATGCCGACTTTGAAAGGAGGCACTGGAAGCAAAATCGCGAAACACTCTATATAGTTTTCCTCCAGCAGGCCTCAATGGTCCCAGACAGGGGTGCCATGACAGGGAATGGCTCAAATTCAGTTGTTGTAGTGAAGCAAATATACTTAAGAGCCTAAGGCATAGTGTATTGGCTTAAACACATTACAAGTAGACAACCAACAAACCAAAAAAAAAAAAAAAAAAAAAAAAAAAAGGTGGGGTAGCTCAAAGTTTGCTAGATTTTGTATTGATGCAATTGTTGAGATTGAGTATCGTGGTCATTGAAATTATGTGCTTGTTGCTTTGTTTGGGCGAGTGGCAATACATTTTCAACGTTAAATTTTTTAAAGTAATAATTGTTTGTATTCACTTTTAAAATACAAAAACAGAAGCGGTTCTAACATCTGAGTGGGGGGGTGAGGGTTCCAAAAAAGAAAAAATTCCGAATTATCGAATGGGTGATTGAAAATTTTTGAAAATAAATTTCAAGTTGATCTTTTCATTAAAAACTGGTTTTAAAAACATTATTCTTGATACACGAGCAGTCGATTTTCATTGTTTCAAAATTTCAAAATTCTAACCATTTTTTGAAAATGTAATGATTAAAGAAGTAAAACAACATTATTTTTTATGTGAGAAGCCAATTTTTCTATTCGTAACATTTTTAAAAATTCGATCGTTTGAACGAATATTTTCCCAATATTGAAGTAAATTTATTCAGATTGAAAAATAAAAATGATTCAACTTGTGTGGGCGGAAGCTTTTGGAAATTTATTATTCAAGAAATGAAAAAGAATTATTTTGGGGTTGAAAAATTTTCGAAGCTTTGCAGTATCTTACTTATTTGGCTAAATTGCAGTTTGAAATATTCATCGTAGTACAAAAATAAGGGAGGGCGAGTGACATGAAAAAATCCAAAAATTTGTTCAAATTTCAAGTTTTATGGATTTGAGGTTCTGCAATAATGTTCAGTTTAATTATTTATCTAATTTTTCAATTAAAAAGATCGCTCAAAAAAAATTAATTCGAAAATTGAAATGAAAGAATCTGCTGAAGGAGTGAATTCCTCGGTATTTAATCGATTTTTACATTATTTTCACCGATTCCTTAGTAGGTACTTAAGGTAATGCTTCCCAAAAATATTAGTAATGCCTCATTCAGTTATGCTATTTTGGAGGTATTTAGTTGGACTTCACCAATTTTTTTTTTCAATTGTTAAAGACTATTAATCACGTTAGTTTTGAAATTGTTTTCATTTTCACATTTTTTCTTACAGTTTCAATGATTTTTAATGTTTTTTTTTTCGTAATTTTCCATTCATTCCATTTTTTTTTTGAGGAAAAATTTCACACAGTTTTGATATTTAGTTGATTTTCCAGGCAATTTTATCGATATTTTATGCAAATTTTTCAGAAGTTGAAAAAGTTTTAGCCATTTTTGGAAACAATTTTTTTCGTTGTTTTCAACTACTTTTTTGAGCGTTTGTCTTTTCATCATTTCACGTAGTTTTATGACAATCTATCAATTTTATTATAATTTTCAGCAATTTTTATAATCAGTTTGGATTATTTTCTGAAAAAAATATTTTTTTGGAACCGTTCCGTTTCATGTAACTATTTTCAGTTTTATTTCTATTTCGACATTTTTCTCTTTTTTTAAATCAAATGATACTGTCAAAATTTTATTTAGAGCAGCTTGTGCAATTACAAAATGTTAGTTCAACTTTATCAATTTTTCTGTTATTTTCAACTATTTTTATATTCATTCTGTTTTTTCTGAGTCAATTTTTTGATTTTCAACCTTCAAAAAAATTGACCGATTGGATGGATATTTTGCGATCATGTTTTTTAATTTGCCTACATTATGACTATTTCAGCAATTTCTTTGTCAGTTTTAATAGTTTTTATGTGAATTTAGCTGTGCTTTTGGCAATTTGATGAAATTCTATTAATTGGTTGACAATTGATTAAAATTTTTGAGGCTCTGCTGCAGGTGCTGCTGAAATTAAAAGAATGTTTTTCTTGATGAGAAACTGAGGAATATTGAGAAGGGGTGTCAGTAAAGTGAAAATTGATGTTTTGAAACAGTTTCCAAATCTTGGTGCTTCGATGGAATTTCATCTACTTTATGGGACACCTGGTATGCAAAGAGTCTTTAACCATCCACTGTATGAAAAAAAATTTATCATGTGATAAATGCTTTTATAAGCTTATAGTACGTAGCTACGTACGTCTACGTACCCTTAAAATAAAAAGATCATCACGGTACGTTCATGCAAGAAAGTCTGCTCCACATGTGTACCATTTTATACCCACACAATACTGTACGAATTCTTAGAGAAGACTAAAATATATGTACGTTAAATGTACGACATTCCTCTTGATAGTGATAACAACGTATTATAAAGTCGTTGTAAATTAATATTTGAAATATTCGTCATATATACTACATACAACAAATCTACATATTCTCTCATTTACAAGCCATGGCCCTTCTCTTCGCTTATATACTAAAGAGTATCTCGCGCAGAGCGTGTGGTATTGGCGCTGATGTTGATGATGATATCGTTTGTTCGCACTTGGTTAAGTTTTTTTCACACTCGAACAAATGCCTGACACTTTGACGTCGAAAACAGTCGTGAACGATGAAAAATAATACTCATGTGCGTAAATTTTCTCATAATCTAATGGACCGTGTTGTAGGTTTTTTAGCACATGTTTTGTTTTTACGAAATCTGTGAGAGGGAGGAGGGAACAGAATGGCAAATACGGGGATACTTTTTTCGTGGTGTGGAAAAAATGTGCCCGGTAATCTGGAAGGGAATTCTTGGAGTCAGATGTGATAATTTTCGAATTTTTTAACGAGCTAGATACTAATTTTAAAGATTCAAGAATCACTCTTTCACATGATGATGATGAGGTTTGAAATTAGGTAAAAATGAAAGAAACGCGAATCTATTCGGTGTAAAAGAGTTCAGGTAGCTCATTACATGATGTGAATTGAACAAAAATAATAATTTTTCCTTCGTATACACAGTGTAGCCAGGCTACCTTGTTACCAATCAGATAAACGGATTATTTCCGGTTGGCGATGTACTACAAGTCCACTATTTAGAAGGTACCGCGATTAGGTTAGGTTTTTCAGAGAGAATTACTTGGGCAAAAAGCCGGCCAGGGATGCTACGATGCCGGTTCGAGTGAAATTAACCGTGAGTGTTTTGAAATGAGCACGCGGTAACTCGTTGATTCGTTCGATGAAAAATAGGGCTGCCGAAGGAGGTTAAAAATGTAAATCCTTTAGGTTTAAAGGCCTAAATCGAATCAGTCAAAAATAGAGGGTTTAAACTACGTATAGGATAGGAGATCGTTTAATCGGTTGACCTTTAATGGCTAGCATAGAATTAGATGAACCCTCTCGCGGTAATAAGGTTACAATATGAACGATTACCATGCCTATTGTGTGTGAGAAGAAAATCGACGAAAATATCAGATTACTCGTCCTATGTATAGTAATATGATAGACAATACTCGCTTATGTTTATTCTATTACGAAATTAAATTCATTCGATCGAATCGAGCGTCGTCGCTCGTCGTCGTAGCAATTATTAGGTACGAGTATACGTAACCAAAGAAGCGTTTCGAACTCGATTCATCAAACGAGCTTTTTTGGACTTGTAGACTTTTGAACGTGATCTTACACTACGAGCTAGGTCTGGGTAGCACATTCAATAATGTCGGTTGTCGTTGTCATCGTAAAAAGAAGAAGAAAAAGAAACAATAAAATAGCAGCGGATAAAATTGCGCGAATAATCAAATCTCAACGCTGCTATGTTGCTCGGGGAATTACGAAGTAATAAAAATTTAACGTTTAAACGGTTTCTCTTTACAGTGTTTCAGAAAGCGTGCAATTCATTTAAAAGCAAAAGCGAAAGAAATGCTCCTTTTTTTCAATTTTCTACAACTCGTCTAGGTCTTTCTAGATCTCGCTAAATTGAACCGAAGTGGATACGAAATGATGTTATCCTGTGTTTCACTGCCGCGATGAAAATGTGGTAAATTTTTTATTAAGGAGGCAAATTTTGTTAGGTTTTAGTGCCTTGTTGTGGTGAAATATCGTTGGAACTTGGAAGAGTGGAATTTTTTGAACGAAGATGATCGTCTGAGATGAACGAGTATTGTTTTGAGTTTTTGGTGGAGAGGGAGAGGGGTGAAAAGTTTAGGTGAACGTGTTGATAATGTTCAATGGGCTGATGAGGGAGTTGAGAGGTTGAAATTCTCTGAATTTTGGTTGTCATTTTTAAACTGTTGATAACTTTAATTTTGGAAGTAAGCCATTCGCTGTTGTAGTTTTGGTTGTCTTTCCACTGTTACTTTTCTTCAGGATTATCCTTGAAATTGTCATTTTTGAAAAAAATTTAGAAAATGGCGATTTTTTTCAAATTTATGCAAAGGAAGCTGTAGGGACTAGGGTGGTTTTTTTCAATTTTTTTTTTATTTTTGAAATTTGATGGAGTTAAACGAAAAATTGCGACCAAATGACCTCAAAAAGACGTAGAGAGAAATTCAAATTTTTTGGTCAATGTCTGAGCCTTCTGTTAATTATTTCAACCTTTAGCAAGGACCTCGTCACCTCTGATTTATTTGAAATTAGGCTCTCTGAAAATTCATTGTCACCCACGCCTCAAAACTAAAATTTCAGCTTCGGAATTTTGGCAAATTTTTGAAAATTGCTGAGATAGCGTACTTTACTGACAATCTTTTCATGAAAATGGTAAACCACGAGATACAAATCTGAAATTTGGTTTGAATACTGAAGTCGACCTCCCAAATCGATTTGCGACGGTTTTCGATACAATCTGGAGCCTCCAGTAGAAGTTAGTTTTCCTCCAGCATACTGGAGTCGCTCCAGAAAGCGCCGTAATCAACTTCATCAGCTGAAAATTTGATTCTGAGGTGTGGGTGTGACAGAAACTTTCAATAATCCAAATTTCAGCCTAATCGGAGGTGGCAGACGAGTTGACAAGGTTCCTTTGTAAGAAAGCTCAAAATTTTAAAATTTTTCAAGCAAATCATTATTTTCTATTTACTTTTTGGTGACCTTTTGATGTTCATTATCAGGGTGAGTTTAAAATGTAAATTAGTTCAGTTGCAATAATCACAAAATTATAATATTTTGAAGGAATGAGTTTCTATCTTGAGAATTTCTGAATTTGACGAAATTAAACGTGGAGCTTTTCTTATGGTTGAAATGTGATAATACATATTAAATGAAAGACTAAAGGTCATCAAGAGACAATTCAAGCCAAAAAATCCAGGGAAAAAATTGAAACATTTTTGAATAATTTTCTGAACAGCTTTAGTCGGGGAAGTTGATTTTTGATTTGAAAAGCTGACTTTTTTCTCGAGTTTTGTTGGAATAAAATAATCGCCAAACCTCATCAAATTTCAAAAAAAAAAAATTGCTAGATTTATCAATAGGTTACTTTTCTTTTTTTTCATGTAAAGTAGCTTTAGAATTTAGATTAAAAGGTACCTATTTATGATCGACAGTTATCTAATTGACAATTTATTTTGTTTTCTGTTCCAGGTTGGTACCAATTTTCAGCTCTATTAACTGGATAACTTACTAAGAATCAGAATATGTAAGTTAATGTTATTAATTCGATAATACGAGTAATGCATAAGGAAGGAAATTTCAAATCAATTTCGAAAATTGAAAAAGTTGACTATGCATATTTCGAGAATTTTTGAAAAATTTTGAAAATTCAAACTGTTGAACGAAGTGGTATGGTTATTGAATGTATTTTCAAAGATGTTTATTCCGATTTTAAAAATCGTGTACCCTGAAAATCAAAAACTCTCCCAAAAACCCAAGCATTTTGAAAAATATTTTGGGGTGTCAAATTCTATACGTTTGTGGATGTGCTGTTAGTCAATCTTTTAACTGTTTCTTGATGGTACCCATCCTTCCCCAAAAGCTCTCGGGCACCATTTCACCCCTCTTGAATACCTATACCTATGGTCTTCAGAAGGTTTATTGTGGTGAGGGGTGAAGCAAAGATAAGGTGCACTGAAAATTCAAAAGAGGTAAACAAACTTCAACTACACTCCTTCCCTCACCCCCCCTCCCCAATCCTGCTACCTTTCTCACGCCTTTCCCTACTTTTTTTCTTCAGATTTTCAATTATTTTTACACTTGAAATTCGAGGAAACTTCTTAAATGTAATTTTTCGACAAGTTGTCATTTTTTTTGCAAAAATTTTCCCTCAAATTTACGACTACCTGAGCAAAAGTTTTTGATAATTATTCCATTTTACTGATTTTTTTAAAATTCAATAGGTACCTTGAATTTGATTTGATTTTGCACTTTACACTTGGTAGGTGTTTATTGGTAGAAATGTGTATTTCTCTATTTAAAACTGCCCAAATCACTCCCAGAACCCAGAACCCCTCAAACAAGGGAGAACTGTCTGTATTTTTGTAGGGGGAGGAGGATGCTCTAGCTCAGAGAATTTTCGAATCTCGCTCAAATATTCCATTGATTTCAAAGGTCGCGAAAATAAACACATTTCACCATACTACATCGCTTCATACTCCACACGTGTATTATGTTGCATAATTAACTCGACGCAGGAGTACACCACGATGCAATTTCATTCTTAATCCGTACCTACGATAATTCGCGGAGCGTTCAAGCAGCGCAAAAAAATGCTGAACCCGTCACCGTTTAAGCTAAATTCCGTCGTCCCGAAAAACCCAACTCCGTAATTTCGTGAAGTTTACAAGTTCATTTTATTAAAAAGGTAAATTTCTCTCGTAATTAGAATAGCTGAATATAAAATTAATTAAAAGTCTTTAGTCCGCCAAATACGACGTACGTATCGAATAAGCAAGGGTACCAAAACAGTATACACGTTGCTTGCTATAGTGAAAATCCGTGCACTATAAATTTCACAATCCCCCTTGTTTTCTCATGCAAAACTACCAGATTACTAAGTTTTTTCCCCTACGTTTTCCTCGATTCTATTCTCCTCCGTTTGCAATGAACGAAAGAGAAAAATCAGTTCGGTACTTGGCGTCGAGTCGGCTAATTTTTTGGGAAAATACTTGCAAAAGTTTGTTTCAAATAAGCTAATCCATTGTAATTACGCATCGAATTGGTTCTGGCGCGTTTACAAATACACAAACGAGACGACCTACTACGATGGTATCCAATTTCCTATTCTCGTCTGCGGAACAATTCTTTGTATTTTATAAGTATTCGGTATAAAGTTGGGTACGCCGAATGTAAGTTGGGAAATTTTCTCTTCATTTTTTCAAACCGAGAGAGTTGCTGGCAGGAGGTACAATAAATTAGGAAAATTTCTTCCGAGGGTTTCTGGGTATTTTTTTTCCGTTCTGGCTCGAGAAGTCTGTGTAGTACGAGTAATTTCGAAGAATATATTTTAGTACGTCGATAGCTCGACATGATGAAGAATTAGATTCTATGTCGACGAAAAGTGAGTGTATGGTACTAACACTTACTTTAAATGCGTGCATTAGCCGCAGAAAATAAAGTTTTATTCGAAGAAACCCATTAGTCGATAATGTAGTCCATTCGGTGTCGTCGTCATTGGAGATTTGTGTGTTAGTATAATAAGTGTAGAGAACCACTGACTTAATTTCATGATGTTACAGGTTTCGGTCTGTCAAAACATATCGCCTCCCCCTCCACAAAAAAATTTCAAACGAAACCATGTGCCAAAGACGCCAAAGTTCAGAAAATACGGTTTTTTTGTTTGTTTTTTTTAGCAGGTACCATGAAAGAAATGAACTTACTTATTAAAGAAATTAATCTTCGGAAAATTTGAAAAAATTCTAAACCAGTTTTTGAAACGAAGGAAGAAGATCGAGGGATTGAGCCAAACAAGGCTTTCGTCACCTTTTCGAACTTGTTTTCTAGTATTTCAGGTGTTTTTTTTTCAACTCGTACTTTCTCCTAATTTTAAAATTTCTTAGGTAGTCAGAATTTTGCAAATTTTCAAGGGTTTTTAGTTTTTAAGAAGGATCTGTAAAAATCAATAATTTAGAAACCTATTTGAAAATTATTTAAGCAAGGAAATTCATTGGGAAAAACACTATATTTATGTACTTACTTGGAGATTTTCATTTTTGAACGATTCAAACTTCCCTTCGTTGTTGAATGATTACCAAAAATTGAGGAATTGATTTAGATGATTGACATTTTTTACCTTTACTGACTTTTCTGCCTCTTTTTTCCTCTTTATACGTACGTAGCAACATTGAAGTGGATTTTCATGACGTTTTTGTGGATTCTATTTCTAATTTTTTCCACACTCTCCAAATTGACCGAGATGGCTGAAATTTGAAATGTACGTACATTCAGAAAATATCTTACATATTTGTGTCTTTTGGGGGGGTTCAGCTCTTCAGCTCCTTCGTAAAGTTGAATAAAATTTTTCAATTCTTGTTTCAGGGTGTTTCACAGTAACAGTCCATCTAATCATACAAGTCGATTTTGTCTTGGTGTTTTTTCAGTCAAACTTGGAATTTTTCCATTCATATCGCTCCTTTGAATAGAATTAAAAAAAATTTTTTTGCGAAATGAATGCCATTGAAACGCACAAAAGATGTTTGAAAATTCTAAAACAAAAATTTGAGATGGTAAAAGATGAATGTCCAAAGACGTTGTAGGAGCGAAAAATTTGCATGTAAAATTTCGACACCCCCCTCCCCCCTCTTAGAAAAAATTGTGGAGTTGAAAAAGTAAAGTGTTTGAAAACGTTGTGCCAAAAGTTCTGCTCAAGTCCTCTGCCTTTTCACTTTGAAATGTTGTTTGACACCTTGTTTTTATAGATTTGAAGGAACAAACCTGAGTGAAGGAAGAATAACTTCTACAAAAATTCCTTGAATTTTCGACCCCCCCCCCTTCCCTCATGAAAAATTGGAATTTGGTTTGTAGGTATTGTGTTTTAGACCCGACCTTTTCAAATTGATTGGTGGAATTTTCGACCGCCATTATAAGGTCTCTAGCAAATTTGTGAATTTTCTGATTTTTTTTCTCCCTAAAGATATTTTTATGGTAGGTATGGTTTTGAAGTTTGAAGAACGACCGTGATTGTGTCTAAATAATAAAGGTACGTTGAAGACTTCAGAATGAGAGTTGAGTACAAGAAAATTGAATATAAGTGTACAGAGCTTCAGCTTTCTCTGTCTCAGTTTGATCTTCATTATTTTGTGGTACAGAAAATAAAAGTTTGAATTTTTGAAAAATTCATCTTGGCCTCTTTCCATGAGAAGGTGAAATCGGTTTTTGACTTGAAATTGAGTCAAAAGTAATCCAAAAAGTTACCTCCAAGTAAAAAGTCTTCATACCAATTTTTGAACTCCTACCCCCTCTCCCGCCAGAGGTTTTACTCCTAAATATCAAAACTTGATAATTTATCTCTTTGAGATGGATGCATGAAAAATTTGTGGAATTTTCACCGATCGTAGAAATTATGTAAGACTAGAGTTGAGCAGTAATTTTTGTCATCCGCTGTTTTTCACTTTTTTTGTGAGTTGAAAATTTTGAAATTTTTTTCAAAGGAGGGGGGGGTGACATAAATACATTTTTGGGTAGAAATTCTCTTCTGATTATGACCCAGTCTCGTGTCTTTGTCCTTCATGAGGAAAAAAATTGCTGTATAATTTGTTTTGATTTAGTGTTTTTTCCCTCTGTCTGAAAATTGAAATAGATGAACCTTTTAATTTTTTTTTTTGGGTAGGGCTCGGCAGTCGGCTGGAGAAGAGAATATGAATTTATTTTCTCGCAACAAGAACAACTTTGAAGAATGGGAGAAAAAAAATTGTATTTGTATGTTTGAATGTAAAGACTGAATTTTACGGTGATCAAATATGTAATCTTATGTCAGAATTTTTTCAATATTTTTGCTAAACCAACGTAATGTATAATCGTAGGAGGGACCAGTAGCTGCGTCATAGGTACGTAGGCTGAAACCGGCGTCTTCTCTGCAATATTACTCGCGTAATTTATAACGAACAAGTTCACGTATAAATTTAAACTGATCGCCAAATAATCCAAGGTTATTGGAACCGTAGAAGGAGAACAGAGGAGTGTTCGATTAAACGAGGAAGCTTTAGGAATACGTTTGTAACGTACCTATCTATGTAGTATCGAGATACGAGTGAAATGTCGAGAAAAAAAACAATCAAGCGGAACAAATACAATATACGTATAGCTGGTAGAGTCTAACTTTAAAATTGTTCACACTTTTGATCAAAGAATCGTCGAGCCAATTACAAATATATGGAAAAAACCTTCTCGTCTTCTCGTCCACGTAGAATTCGAGAAGAAAAAAACCTCCATTCTGTGTTGGTCGATCAAGGGTGGTCTTCTGTAGAAGAAAAGGTCACTTTTACCGTCTCGTCGATGAAAACGAACGTTGTTATATGCACGAATTTTTACGACCAAGTTTTCGTATTCGTTACTTCTCTTCCTTTTCCTTATTCTGTGGGCTCTCTGCAGGAGTTCCATAAAAATTGAAAACCTTAAGGAGATCGACGTAGGTTCTATACTATACTAATGTCATACAAAACCACGTATATCGTAAATCTTGACTGGGAGTACCAACAGTCTGGCGAGTTCGGCGAGGTTTGATAATTAAGCGATGAAATCTGTGTCGTAAAAACGATTGACATATACCTGGTGTACGTGGTCCTTTGACTGCTAAGGAAAGACGAAGACCCGTAAAGGGATACAAATTAACATTCAGTTGTGGCAAGTTTATGTGTATACCTATTGTCGATTCGAGTGTCGTATCGTGTTGTTTTTCTAACCGATTTTACGCCCTGTACTGTGTCGTAACACCCTATAGTTCTAAATTGGTTTCAAGGGTTGAAGAGGTAGAGAAACGTGAGAGGTTAATTTCACTCGTGATGGCAATGACTTTATTTTCAAGGTTCGGGTTTCCTTTTAGGTATTTTTTTTTCCTTACTCGTTTAACGATTCGAGATGAAGATGAGAAGGAATTCGGACGAAAGATGGGGACCAGGAATGTGTCAAGACGACGAAAACAATTACGAATAAAATATGCAATGTAGGGCGTTGATAAAAGTCTTATTGAAATACGCAAAAGACGCACAGTATTAAAATTCCGCGAAATGTATTTTTTTTTCAGCTCTACCGCGAGATAAATATAAAAATGAATATAAAATATTGAGTGAATTGTAATGAGGATGGAATATTACGTTTTTTAAAAATATTATTTTACTCGTCTCATCCTTCTGTTCGAGTCAGCATCGGATTCCGTTATTATTATTTTTATAGAGTTACGAATGCTGAAATGCATAATATTTTTCTCAAATGCATCGTTTTAAGTATTTTAATCCCTCGTTTGAAATGCTTTGAATAGATATATTTTGTAATTAAAATGAAATATACGATGTAGTTAGAATTCTTCGACGTGGAAAAAAAATATAAAAAGTGGTCAAAAACATCAAATTTCTTGAATTTTTGGAAAAAATGGAAACAATGGGTGAGGAAATTCACGTTAATATGCATTTTTGTATTAATTGCATTTACGTGGAATTGAATTACATTTACATATAAAAGACTCCCTTCTTTCTGCTCTTGGAAAATTGTGGTATCATCATTGTTAATGGAAAAGTTATGAGGAATAAGGTAATTGAAGAGAATTTTAATTGAGATTTTTCTAATTATCTTGCTCGGTAAACGAATACGTACTTTGTATGTATTGTATTCCGTAATTGTGGGTGGGCATTAATAATTCTAATTTTAAAATGTATACGAAGGTAAGTAATGTGGAATATGTGTATCATGTTGAATACACCTCATAAAACTCAGCATGATACTTGGATAAGGAATCAGTAATGAAGAAAAATAATACTCAGGTCTGCGTACGATGAATTGCCAGTATCATACACGTTTAAGTAGGTAAATAGTATTGTATGAGCTGTTCAAACGTGACATTGAACACCAAGAAAATGAAACAGAAAATTACCCATAAATGTACGTAACGTACATAACTTAAAGTAGGCAGGTAGGTAATTGTGGGTAATTATGAGGTCACTATTTCTTGTCTTTATGCCCATAACACTTTGGCTCGTGATGTTAAAGAATAGGTAAATTGAAAAGGAGAATTTTTCGACAACTTATCTATTGTTTTATTTTTCTATGCTGCTTTTGAAAATTTGTAAATTCTTGAGATTTTTTGAAAATGTTTGTATCATTAAATTAGTTGTTGAAAATCGCCGCAAATTTATAAAAAATCAAACAATGGAGCAAACTTCGCCAAAATTGCTTAAAATATGTTACAATGTTATGAAAAAAGCTCAAATTTGTTGAAATATTTTGAAAGAGTGAAATATTACAAACTTACTTATGGAAAATATTGGTGTTAGAACTGCTAAAATTTTTCAAAAAAATTAATGAAATTCCGACATGAGTATTTGAACGAAACTGTGTAAGAATTGATGAAATTGATGGGATACGATCAAAGTGTAATGAAATTCGATACCTACGAATTGCACGAGGCATGATTTTAAAAAAACGAAAAATAGGTGTAAGAATTACTGAAAATTGTCAAAAATTTAAGGTGAACTTGTCAAAAATTGCTTGAAACATCATTTAAAGTCGATGAAGTGTCTCAAAATTGGAATAAAAAGTTCGGAAAATAAAAAAGAGATTGACGAGCAAAAAAAACTGATTCGCGAAAGTGATTCATTGGCTCATAATTTTCACGAATCACTTCTGAAAAAAATGTTTTGAATCATTCCCAAACCCTACTGCAAGCTCTGAAAAAGTTTTGCATTTTACAAAATGATTTTGGAAATTTTGACGCAAAAATTCTGTATTTTTAGTAAAAATTTTATTGAAGTGTCATGTTTTTCCTCCCATTGTTTTTTAGAGCAAAAAAAAAAGATCAAGTTTCATTTTGCTTCAAGCTGAAGATGGCAGACATTGATTTGGTGGCCACCAATTTCAAGAATGAGATGAGGAGAGAAGGAAGTAAATATGAGAAAAACTGCTCTGCATAGAGATCCCAATTTTCTGAGTTTTGATGTATTTTCCTATGGAGAGGAATCAAATCCTCCCCTATCTTTTTCCTTTGTCTCTTAATCCTGGGAAAAAGTGTTCAGGAAAATTTCCTGAAAAATGTTGATACAGAATTTTTCCATTTCAGGAAACCGAGTGATTGCACTCTCAGATGTCCCATCAAGAGAACAAATTAGCAAAGATACTATGCTTGTTGATCCCCTATCAATTTTTCGGACCATAATTTCGTCGAAAAAACATGGAAAGGATTTGAAAAATTACTTCAGCTATGAATTATCTCCAATTCCATTACCATTATTTTCACTAACAGGGATGAGAAAAACGTCAAAATCGAACTTATTCAAGTTCTTCCCAGCTCTAACCAAAGTACCAAATCTTGAAAATGCGACCTACGTCATCGATGGTGGATTTCTGCTACATCGTGTACTTTGGATTGGAAACTCAACATATGGCGAGTTGTGTGATAAATACGTAGAATATGTTCAAACTTTTGGATCAGATGTTATGGTTGTCTTTGATGGTTACGAGGATACAAAAAATAGCACCAAAAATGCGGAACATCTTCGTCGTCTCAAAAGAAAAGGATCGAGTCCTGACTTGATAATTGACCAAGATCTAATTTGCACAATCCCACAGGAAAATTTTTTGACCAATACGAATAACAAAGTTAATTTTATTCGATCGCTGTGTTCTCGTTTTCAAGAGAAGGGAATCGATTGGATATCTGCTAAAAATGATGCTGATAAATTGATCGTCAATACTGCCATTCAAAAATCACGTGATGGTGAAAACGCGGTGATAGTTGGAGAAGATACTGATCTATTATTACTAGCCGTTGTATTATCCGAATATCCCCTTTTAATGATGAAACCTGCTCAACCGAATACCGTCGATAAATATTTTTCAGTCTTGAAAATCAAGAAAAAAGTTCCTAGTGGCCTTTTGTTTCTTCATTTATTTACTGGTAGTGATACCACGAACGCTTTCTATGGTAAAGGTAAAGGTTTTCCGATATTTTTCGTTGAAATTGATCAATTTTTGAAGGCACCGCACGCTGATTTCTTGTTTGTTTTTTTGGTATAGATAAAGTTACGGCGATTAGTATTCTGATCAAGAAATCATACTTGAGCCACGAAATGGATAAATTTTATGACCCAAATGCTGATCCGAATGCCATCGTTCAAGCCGGAGAAATTATCGCTGCGGCACTTTATGGTGCTAATAAAGAAAGAAATTTAAACGAGTACCGTTATAAATGTTTTGAAAAATTGTCAAAAAATAAGCGAGAGTTTGATCTATCACAACTTCCACCTACGAAAGCTGCTTTAGAGCAGCATAGTAAACGAGTTTACTACGAGCTGCAAAATGTAATCGGGAATACTCTAGATCCAGTAAAATTTGGCTGGCATTGCCTGTTCTAACAACCATTCCTCCTGCTCCCGAAGACATACTTAATACAGTGTTTCCTGCGTGTAATAAAAGGAGAAAATGTGGTGAATTGTGCGGATGTAGAAAAATCGGGCTGTATTGCAATTTTACTTGTTCTGATTGGAAGATTGGAGACTGAAGGATTGACCATGACGACAAGGATGAAGATTACAATAACGATGATGAAGAAAAATGTCAACTGGACATATATTGTACAACTCCAAAAAATTGTGTAGTTAGGAAAAAGTTGAGCAGTTCCAAAAAGTTAAGGTTTTTGATATTGATGAAAAACTACAATTAATAATTTTATTCGATTGTATGTTCGTATATTTTCTTATACTATTGGTGTTTTACAAGTTCACCATTTTTGAGCCGATTTCCGGGTGGTCACTTCCAGTGTGTTTTTTTTTGGACCAGCATATTTTATGAGAAAAAAAAATTCGAAAAATCAGAAAAAATCGTGCTTGAGGAGTCCACCTGAAAATTAGCTCGAAGGTGGATAATCTCATTGAGCAGGTTAAACAATTTGTGAATATTTTTAACAAGTTCAGATATTTCCAATTTCGCTGGAAAATATGTCCAGTCAAATGTGCCAAACAGGATTGTGAATTTCTCAAAAATTGTATCATGAACCTTAAAATTACTCGTGGATGATGATTGAATGAAGCAGGGGCAATGGATACCAAAAAAAAAAGAAAAAACACGAAAAACTAAAAATTACGTTGAAAGTAAAATTTTAGGGGAAAAAACTGAAAATGAAAACTGAAGAACAAGAAAAATGTATCTGAAAAAAGCTAGAAAGAAAAACTAAAAAACAAAAACCTATACTTACATGAAAAAAGCATAATTTAAATTCGAATTTCGTACCAGCTGGCTGTGAAAATCGAAAATTGACGCGTAAACGAGATTTTAAGAAAATCAATAGGCCCTCGCTAAATCTTTCGTTGAAGCCTTGCGTCAAAGTCTTCGCCAGAGCCAACTCCAAAGCCTATAAAAATTCGCCAAAAATCATAAAATCAACTTCACAACCTAAAATTTAAAGGAAGATTGGGATTTTTCGATGTCCTCGTTTGAACTATCCAAATTTCGTTTCGTTTCAATCAGAAATTCTAGAATCAAGAAGTTCCCTTGTTCAGAAAAACATGCAAAGATTTCTTCACTTTTTGTACTAATTTTTTTTTAGAAATTTTTGCTTTTGCTTCCTTTGAGTGCCATCTTCAATTTTCTGAAGAATAATTTTAAAACATGAGAAGTTTTTTTCAAAAAAAAACATCTCAAGGTGTAATTATTGCTATTGAAGTTGATGAAAAAGTATCATATCCCTTAATCTTGAAGATACATATTCAACTATCATTTAAACAATTTTTGTTAAGAAATCTTAAATGTGACTTTTTTAAAATCAAGTATATAAATTTTTTGTAAGTTTAGCTGATTTTTTATAAATTTTAGAGAATTTCGTTAAAATATCACGTTACAAAATTTTTTTTGCTCACTTTAACAATTTTAGTAATTTTAAACCATTTTTGGAGTAGTTTTGCCATTTTTATCACGTTTTCCTCAATTTTCAATCGTTTTTAATTTACTAATGTTTCAACAATTTTTAATGTATGTATTTTTTTTTGCTGTATTTTAAGTAACTTGATATTCCACGACTTTCTGTGATTTTCATCAATTTTTGGATAAATTTTATTCGTGTCAATTTTATCAATATTTCAAAATACCGAATGCAAAATTATGTGAAGAGCCGGGGGGGGGGCTGTTGGTAAATTTATTCGAAGGCTGCAGAAAAGAATGGACATTATAGGTCCGATTCCTTTTGAGGTTACAAAAATTGAACATTTGTAAGGTATCTGTTATAAAATCCAATGTGGATTAATTTATTACCTATTGAACTTTTTTTTGCGCTCTGACAGGGTATCTAACAGGTAGTGAAAGTAGTGAAAAATTAGTGAATTCAGTCAAAAAGGTGTATTGAAAAAATGAAGAAATTCAAACGAGCAACGAAAACCTTCAAATCATTGAAAAAAAACCTATTTTTGATAAACTTGGTAACAGTGCTAAATTTTTTTGCAATTTAAATTTTTCTTAAAAATTTTTCTGTGAAAAATTCAACTTTGTTAATTTTTTGTGTGTGGGGAGAGGGGGGTTGGATGGACGCTTTCTGAAAATTTGGTTTAAAAAGGCAGTGAAAAAAGTGATGAAGAAGTAGTGATTTTTTCGAGAAAAAAATTTTGTTAGATACCATTGTCTGACTAATCCTCAAGAAGAATCAACTCAGATGGAAATTATTGGTGGGTTTGTTTTTCAAAACCATGTTCAATTGAAGAAATTTAGAACTAAATTGAAAAAAAAACTCCTTTAGTCCTTTCATTTCCAATCTTGTACAATTTCTTGTCTTTTTTCCTCATCTCATGACACATCACTGAGCTTAATAGTCAACGTGCAAATAATTCGGTATAGACGGATAAATTATCAAGCTCATTCCTTCCTCTCTCCTTTACCGTGCTCTCTAATGAAACGTATTTTTCAAAATCAAAATCATCAAACCTCCCCCTCGTGTTGCTTTTCCTCTTTGAACTATCTAGTATCTATATACGAACCACGAATACTTGATTATGCGAAAATCTCACCTTGAATGTGCTTACCCCTTCGTAAATTTGGCATCCCTTTATCGAATACCGCGCCGTTTGTCTGGTATTCGTATACCATATCGTCGAATTGTGTGTAATTATAAGGCTTCAAAAATTCGATCTAATTGACCTTTGGCTCGATGCGCGTTACGCGGTCCCGATCCCGATCCCTTTTGTGACAAGTGAAATGATACTCGTACAACCCTGATTTGATATCTCTTTTTGCATTGATATAGCTTTAGCATTTTCTGACGACTCTTCGTTTATGTACTATACGATACAATTCGATGGGGTATGGATGGAGTAACAAGTGTAATAATGAATAGATCGTCGAAATGACAATCAGGGCGAGGACCGAGGAGTAGAGGGTGAAATAGAACGAGAGAAACGATAGAGGAGAAAAAAGTCAGCTTATTTTGAAACCCATACACGCGGTTACACCTTAGCTCGACAGATTTATAGGAAAAGGGTTGCGTATAGCGTAGTCGACGTAAGTGATTAATACTCCCTTGTAATACACAACTGAGCTAGAAAGGCAGACGAAGTCGATAGAGTATGGCAGGCGGTTTAAGCGATCATTTTTTCCTGATTGGGGGACAAGTGCGGAGTAAAATGAACCAATAATTCGAAAATGTCGAGTTATTACTCGCGTACTTTGCTGAAAAAAAAAAAGGCTACGAGGAGACGTTTTGTTCAGTTGCGCGAGATTTATGGACTTATTCTTCCATTTTCGCGAACTACGAGAGGTATTGATTCGAGTATATCGTATCGTGCATGGAATCTGCATTGTAAATTGTACGAGCTAGGTCTACGATAGGATGGACTGTGTACGAATTTAGTAATTGATTTATTTCTATTTGTATGTATGTATATTTTTTCTAAAAATAATATTTAAAGTGCGGTTAACTTAGTGTTCTCTCGTGGCATTTCCGGGTACATTACATACGTATGTATACACAGCCTATGTGTAATTCGATCGTATTTTTTTTTATTCCCGTATCGAAATCGAAGGCGCAGAAGAGCAAGGGAACTCCGCGGAGAAGAAAAAACATTTGTGTGATTACTTGTGCGAGTCGGAGAGTGCATGGCGTTTTGTTGCCAACGAGGGGTTTTGAAAAAGACCCTATTGTCGAATAAATGTTGAAAGCACGAATCAATTTATCCTGTTATCATACTTTAATATTATTTCTCCTAGTGCATCGTATACTTTATGACAAGTTTTTCGGGCGCGTTTATCATCGACGACCATTGTGTTATTCATCGAGCCCCCCTACCCCCCTCCCGCCGTTATGAAGCTTTTCTTTTCCCTACAATCGCGACGATTTTATGAGCGGAAAATTTTCGCGATTGGTGAAGACGCGACGCGTGTGTGAGAGGGATTGAGACTCTCGTATAAATACTCGTATAAGCATTAGATTAATTAGACGCGTGTATTTTTATTGTATTATTGTTGTTATTGATAAATTAATCCGGGTGCACGAAGATACATACACGTATACGTATGTAGACTCTAATGGATAGGGGTGCGCGGTGCGATAGGTATTTACAAGACGAACTCGTGTACACACGTTTTCCCATATACTCCCATCGTACGAGTAATAATTACGTATTCTAAGGTAGTAACGTGTGTGAAGAACGTGGCTCGAATATAACAGCTCTAGATAATATGCGGTGTTCATAAATCACAATCGAAGGATGGTGGTTTTTTTCACTTTTTCTTGCTCTCTTCTGGAAGAATTTTTACCGTTGGTTGCGATGTTGGTTTCTTCGTATTTTTTGGACGAATTTTCTTTTATAGAAATGGATATTGTAATGTTATGGATTGAATTGGATTTGGGAGAGAGAGATCGTAAAATTTCTTGAAAAAAAAAATCGAAAAATATGAGAATTGAGAGCGTTAATATTCCTAAAAAAAATTTTGGAAAGTTGAAAATATTTGATACCTTTTTTAATCTTTGAAGAGATCAGATTTCATAGTAAAAAACTTATTGCTTCCACCAAGTGAGTGTACTAATACTTTTAGTTGAACCACAATTTTCATTTTGAAAATATTTTTCAGCTTTTGCTTTGAAGCAGGGAGAGGGGGGAGATGGTGGGGATGGTGGATTAATAAAAGAGTAGATTTTTTTTTGAAATTCTGTAGATACAATAGATACCTATCGATACCTAGGTAAACACCTTGTAATTTTACTCAAGTTTTTCGAACAAATTTGTTAATGCTAAGTCAACTTTAATATACGTATGCTATGTATATCCATTTTTTTGATCAAATTTCCTTAAATTATGTGTTAATTGATCATAGTCAACTAATCCATTTTTTTTTTTTTTTTGTTTCAGGTGAGCTTGAATTCTTTCCAAAAGAGTGATAGAAGATGTATGGGTAAAATGATAACTTACTAAAGTTGGTGCATTTAATTGTGTCAAAATGTACTCGATTGAAAAACGTTTTTTCGAAAATTAGGTATATTTGTTTCAATTTGTACTCAGAATATGTCAAAAACAATGGTGTCTGAAGAAAAAATGGAAATATGCTCCACAATATTGCTTCTCGGCTTCATTTTTTTTTTTTTAGTAAGAAATTTACTTTTTCCAAGAAATTAATTTTTTGTAATGAAACAGCACCTCTTGGAAATCCCAAATCTTTCATTTCGAGATAATTGATTTTTGAGCATAAGAGGGTCCTAAAGAAAACAATTTTTCTCTCAGAAACATTGATTTTTACCAAAAAAAAAAATGTCGACTTTGCGAACAAAAATCAACAGAAACAAAATTGTAGAGTATAAAAAAGCTCAGCCGGAATTTTGAAACTAACCCAAATTGTTACCTTCGCAATAAACCATTTCAATAAAAATAATTCAGAATTGTGAGAAAATTGACTAATTAAAATGAAAAATTGAAGGGGAAATCAAGGAAAAATATCATCATTTTTTGATGGTGCAAAAAAAATGGAATGGACGAACTTGAAACCTTTGGGTCACTCGTTTAGCGATCCCGTTCATTATTTTGATGTATAGCTCCTAAAAGTAAACTTGAGTTGTCCAAACAGAAAATTCAGAATCTCATGGGGTTCCAAATTTTGAAAAAAAATGTCCCCAAATTGCATAAATGAGGCTCGATTTAAATTTTCCAAGTCAATTTTGTAAAATTTTGATTTGTTCGCGTTTTTCACCCAAATCTGATTTTCAAAAATTCATCAAAATTGAAAAATGCGTTTCAAAATCTGATTCTTGGCTCGCTGAATCAAAAAACAGCGATTCTCAAAATATGGCTGGAGGCTCTAAAACGACTGAATTATCTTAAAATGTAGAAATTAGAGTTAGTGAATTTTAGTCTTCCGGCTTCAGTGCAGAAAATTTTGTGGAAATTTCAATTCCCAAAAATCCGCTGGAGGCTTCAGACTTGCTGAAAATTACTCGAAACTTTCCCCAATCGATTCAGGGAATCGAAAATAGGGTGCATATCACATTTCAGTTTCCTAGGCCGATTTTTAAATTTTTTTTGCATTTTTAGCACAAATTTGATTTTTTAAAATTCGCCAAAAATCGAAAAATATCCTCGACTTTTGGAGTTTTAACTGATGGTGTATTTTTGTCTGCTCTTCAACATTTATATTAGAAAAAAGTTCCAAAATTTTGAATTGTGCGATTGAAAAATTACATTTTTGGAAATCTTACCAATGCATCATTTTAAGGGCTGTTTCGACAAGATTGATAGCGCATTTTTGAGCTCAACCCCCTTCCCCTTCCACCATTATAAAATACCTTACAATCTTGAAAAGTGAGATTGAGCAGCTACATCTCTAAAAAAATTTTTCATGCCATATTCTGGGAACTAAGGCTTTTTGAGGACCACTTCTGAAATAAGTAAGAAAGACTTTTTTTTGGATTGCCAATTTTTCCTGAAAAGTGATTTAAAATTTTGGGATTCCATATTTTTTAAATCACGTAATTTTCTCAACAAATATCTGAATTTTTGACATGTTTAACCCTTAAATGCCACACTTATATTTTTTTCAAGATTTTCTTGCACTGGACTGACGAGAGACTTGATATCATGGCTACCTGATACATGTGCGTAAATGTTCAGCCTTTCATTTGGCATGTTTGACACATTGCCTACTTTCATATTTTAAGGGGCACAATTTTTTGAAAAAAAAATAAAATTTTTTCATATTTTTTGATAGTTTTTTGTAGCCAATCGACAGCGACTGGAATGAAACTACCGCCTGTTAAATATTTATGTATCCATGCTCTACTAATTTATGTACAACAACTTGCCTATTTTTCTCATTTAAGGGGCAAAAAATTCAAAAATAATTATCATTTCACTCGTTTTAAAAAATTTCTGCCCCTTAAAATGAAAAAGTATGCAATATGCTCAACAGCGGAATTGAAGCGCAAGACATACACACACATGTACCAATAGTCGTTCCCACCCGAGCACTCTTTCCTGCCAGCGTAACGCATCGAAAAAACTGATGTGGTGAAATTCACCACCTTGTGGCATTTAAGGGTTGGGTAGCTACAATTCTAGAAATCTTCTTTACAGTTCACATTCTAACTATTTACCTACGCTTTTTGAGGGCCCCTTTTACATAGGTAGGTAAAAAAAGTGTATTTTTTGAGCTCTATTTTTCCTTTAAAATGCCCTGAAATCTTGAAATGTGTGACTCAGCTACTCCTTACCTAAAAAAATCTTCCTATTGGTCATAATAATACTAAATATGTTTGTTTTGGATTGAGAGCCATTTTCGATTTGAGTGAGAAAATATGATTTTTGAGGTCAACTTTTTCAAAAAAAAAAAAATAATAATAAAACTAAAAACGCGTTTTTTATTACACTTGGCATGATGCATATGTTTAGCCAAGTTTTACATGTATTTTACCTGATCCATGGAGGTATACAAGGAGTTGTCGAAGTATTGACTGAGGTGAAGATGTGTTGTTTGTATGTAAAATGTGTAAGAGAGCGATACGATATCGACACCGTATCCTACCTTTCACCGTTCGATCATTCAACGTTGTAAGGCAGGCAATACGTCGATATCGACAAATGCAAATGTGACGACCGACAAGACCGGATACCAATTTAAAATTTATTTTCGATAATAAGATTGATGAGGAGTTTTGATAATGTCTACTCGAGTACCTAAACGAAAGTGTGTATACCTCTATAGACGATAATTAAAATACGTTTACGTAATGTTCTGGCGCTAAAAGGTGGCTAATCGCTAATTTATGATACGAGATGCCAAAATAACGGATTTTATCGGCTATAGCCCTTGGCCCCGGTATCGTAGCGCATGGCGTGTACAAATCAGCCAAATTTATACTTGGCAATTGGTTTATTTATGTAAAATCGTGCCGCTATATTCGAGAATGTTTACTCTTCGGAGTTCTTTCTCTCTTTTTGCTTTCCTTTTTCTTATACTCGTGTGCATTTCGTATGTACGAGTATGTATCCCTGGTGAGTATTTGAGACGAGATTTATCGTTTATTTTGTGTTATTAGGCTAAAGTAATGGGTAGTTTTTTCTTTTAAATAACCAAAAAAAAAAAGTACTTATGTACTTGCTGTAAAAGGGTTCAAGAGAAATGAGTCAATTTACGCGTAGTCGTGAT
Source organism: Planococcus citri (assembly GCF_950023065.1). NCBI lineage: Eukaryota > Metazoa > Arthropoda > Insecta > Hemiptera > Pseudococcidae > Planococcus > Planococcus citri. The sequence continues at coordinate 32,271,486 of NC_088679.1, forward strand.
GTAAAAATCTGTGGGCTCGTTTTCATTTCGATAAACAAAAACAAAAACGTGACGACAGGTGAAGGATTCGAGCGATGACAGGACTTGTGTTTTTACATATGTTCAATTCGAAAAGTGTAACGTTTATTAATTGGGTACTTTTTTCCATATGGGATTGGTGAATGAACAGCGAAACGTACACGGTGTTCCAAAAGTAATGATTTTGCTTTCTCTAACTTCAGTTTTTCTGTCAAATTATACACCTGTAGTTTCATAAACCAAACCCTATTCTTGAATAATATTCTCTCGTTCTTCTCACACCCATCCTCTTACTTTCATTAGGTATTCCCAACGATGAAAATATTTTCAAAATGATTACTCGTATATGTTTATGCATCCAAATCCACGAGTCTATTTTGTTTTTAAGAATTCACCCCAAAAAAATCCAAACATATCGCAGGCAGGGTTACGTAATACGCACTCCGAGCTTTTTTTTTCATAGGGATGGAGACAATATAAATCGTCAGCTATTCAAAATGTGCTTGTGCCTAGCTCTACAGTCTACACCCACAGCACTTGGAACTTGAGCAAACCCATTACACAGCAGTATAAGACCTGTACGTTGAAACAGGATTAAAAATACATCGTTTATAGCAAATGCTGCTATACGTACGACATGGCAAACAAATCATAAGTTAGCAACACTATGTATTATAGGAAGGTAGAAACACGTTTATGTACCTAGTACAACAAAAGGGAACCGAAGCGAGAAAAAACTACACGTGAATTACATTTATTCGACGATTCATTTTCGCGTACCATAAATGCATATTCGCGACTATAATATCATATACGATTCGCTGACGTACGTATAGGTCGTATGTAGGTGCTAGCGAAATCCCCCTCACTCCACTTTTTCCTCGTATTCGAGGAAATTCTCTGTATGGTACTCGGTGTTCGTATTATAAGATCAAATCATTTGTAAAATGCAAATTCTCCTTATTTATTCGAACAAAAAGATACGACCATGAGGCAGAGGTAGAGGTATACACGATACGCAATCTAAAAATAAAATTCCTCTCTCGTAATCGCGTATACGTATAGTACATAATGACATTCCTCCAAATCATCATCCTTTATCCCTCTCTACTCCTCCGTAGCGAATAGACTTTCTAATTATCTGTAATTCTATTTCTTTCTCTCTTACTCTCCCTTTCCTTCTCACTCTTTCCTTCCACAAATCATCAAAAGAGAACACTATTTCTACTTCCTTTCACATTCACAAATCATAATATACTTAATCGCAGACGTAATCTTTACCACACGCATCTTCTCGTATATATGATCTTCTATCTCAGCATCGCAACTCCTCCCTAACAATTGAACATCAATCGTGCCGTAGAACAAGGCGAAATTAAAACAATTATTCTGCGTAAGGGATGCTCTATACGTATAAGTATGCAATATGCATATATCTACGTCATCAAATAATATGGTGATTTTTCAACTCTCAAACGTCGCGTAAAATTTAATCATTTTTTTCATTGCTTTAAAATTGAAATGGAAAAAACTTTAACGTATATTTACAAGATTTTATGTCGGGTTTTTTCTGTTGCTGAGTTCTCTGAATAATGAGTAAAGGGGAAATAGTTCAAAAATCAAATCTAGAGATGATAGGATTTAGGAAACAGAGAAAGAAAATACATAAATTAGGCCGAAGGGAAAATTGGAAAACAAAAATTGTTCATGAGCATATATTCGGCTGCTGCAAATCTCAGGTTAGGCAAACATAGATACTTGTACTCAGAATGGGTTGACTAATCTACTCACCAGTTTGATGGAGGGTCATTCGTTACGATAGGTACACTCTGCATATCTTTCATTCTCTTTTCATGAGGATTACTTTACTTACTTCATTTCATGGATTGGCGTCTGTGCTAATGGGTCAAAAGAGGTTAAACTTGGAAATGGATTTTTGGAGTGATCTAGATTTTATGGTTGAGGTAGGATAGTCTAGTTGAAAATTGCAGAACAATCGTTTTTTTCTTTCAAACCAGTATAAAAAAATGTAAAAAAAAAAGAAAATGAAACATGAAAAAAGTTTTTTCCTCAAAAAATGCATAAACTAACCCTTTTGCCCATTGTATTTTTCGATTTTTTTCATTTTCAAAAAAATCGAGATGTCGTATCCGACTAATTCGAGGTAGCCAAGTCCGAATCTGGTGTTCATTTGAGACGTGGGTCGCTCCTTTAGTGAAAAATTTCGCCTATTTCACAAACTACGTACTAGTTCAATTGCAAAACAAATGTTATATTGTGTTCAGCGACTTCAAATTAGTTAGGAAAAGTCATTTCAAATGCTAAATTTGACAACTTTTCTCTAGCTCAAGCTCAAAAATGTCCCACTTTAAATGAGAGAAAGCTGTCTGGAGTCTTGTCTGGCCTCCTTAGGTCATGTACCTGGATGTCTGGCATCTGGTCTTGCCTTCTAAAGTCAGTCAGTGATCTGTCTGTCTGGATTTTGAGAGGCGGCTGGAGTCCTGTCTGGCCTCCTTAGGTCATTTACCTGGCTGTCTGGCATCTGGTCTTGTCTTCTAAAGTCAGTGACCTGTCTGTCTGGCTTTTGAGAGGTGGCTGGAGTTCTGTCTGGCCTCCTAAGGTCTAGATCTAGAATGCTGACTCTTTGAGTATATCTGTACCTCTACTTACTCGATAGTTGTAGTTTCTTTTCATGATTGTGACTGTGATTAATTGTGACAAACCCTGGATAACTCCTTTACGGGGCTCATATATGTACTTCAATCTCACATCAATCAAAAAAGCAGAAATACGAAAATGAAGCGTTTTCAAAGACATCTTTTTGTATACAAGTCTTATTAGGGTGGATCGCGAAAAAAAATTTCGGTGACTAAATTCATCAAAGATCTTAATTTTGAGTCGAAAGTGACTTGAAAAAAAATTAGCTCCGGAAGTGCTCCTGCAGGAAAATATAGGTTCTCACAGAAATGACATTTTTGAAATAATCGTTAATCGTAGTTTTTTTTGCTGTTGCTCCTGCCCAACCTGTTTGGAAAAAAAATGGTACAGTTCCAAAATATATGTAGTACCTATTGGATATTCTATGTCAACCTAAGCCATTTCCATCAAAATCCAATACCTCTTTTGGGGTTCTATTGAGCGGTTGAAAATGTAAAAATCGCTCATTTTGGCGTAAATTCGTGTTTTGTAAATTTTTTCTCCCAAAATATTTCGTAAATATTGCACGAGGGTTCTTCGATTTTTTTCCAAATCAGATCATGTGTAGAGGTCATCAAACGATGACGAATGAAGCAAACTGGACATTTTTTCGATTTTTTTGACGGAGCTGTAGCGCTTCAAAGTTCTCCAAAATGGCCGGAAATGGAAAATTTCAGTTGCAAATTGCTCAGGTTGTATGTGGTATAGAATTGTGAACTTTTTTTCAAATTGTAGTACTTTGAGAGGGTAATCGACGAATGATGTCAAAATCAGTGTTGCCACTTTCTGAAACCTAAAAAACTCGATTTAAAAACTTATAATTTAAATATAACTTTCGATGGGCCAGTAAAAATTCTGAAAAAATTCTCAGTTTTAGTCCTTTTCATGTAGAATAACATATCAAAAAATTGGAGGGGCATTTTTTTTTCATTTTCGAGAAAAAAAAATTACGAAGTTCTATTTTCATTGCAAAAATGCCATCAGAAACCTAAAAATGAAATTTTTTGCATTTTTGAAATATTTTATCAATATGTAGATGAATATGTGAAAAAAATCCCCCTCACCCCAATTTGTCAACGGCGGCGACATTTTTTCAAAATCCGCCGATTTGGCATGGAATGACCCAGATGTCATTTCTGAAACGGGGAGAATATTTTGAAACGCAGTGGTACCAATTTTTCAATCGTTATTGCAAATTTCAAAAAATCGAGAAAAAAATTCTAATTTTTTGGCTCTTTTCCTCGATTTTTTAAAGAAAAATTGGCACCAATGTATCCCAAAATATTTCCCCAGTTTCAAAACAAACAAGTTGAGCTATAGCGAAAACACTACGATTTTTTAAAAAATGTCCCCTCTTTGAGAACCCAATCTTCCCGTAACCTTCAATTCAAAATGAAGGTCAGCACCGAATTTGGTCGAAATCTTTGAGCATTTCTTTCCGCGATTCACCCTAAACGCCGATTAATTGAACGTTAGGCAAACATATGACCATAGATTTGGTAAGTATTGAATAGCTTTCACTTGAGAAGCCTTCTTTCTATTATTAAATTTATTTAACACTCAGTATAAAACTTTTCTTGTACCACAACAGTTTTTTTTTATCGCCAGCTAACAGCATGTTCAAGTCTCATACAACTTGAAATTCACGACACCCGTTAAAAGACCCCTTTCTCAACAATATTTGCTGTTTGCCCGTCAACGTAGTAATGGAACTCGATCTAATGGAATCATTTTTCATATCCTAATGCACGTATCGCAGCTAGCGTTGATTTCTTGCCCATCGTCCACATAGAATCATATAACCTTCTATACTGATTCTAAATAAGTGCACTTTTTTCTGCGACATGATAATGTATTGTTACATATCTACCTAGCCTAGCCCTATTACACACATTCGTCGTAATACACATGCAACATTTACTTATCGTAATCTTCCCCTCAGTTTCACTCTGATTTCATCTGATAATCAAATGAATACTCGCGACAATTAAATAAGATCGAGGGAGATGATCGGCGAAGGAGAACCCTGCTCTGCTATAGTCGTTGCTCACGATGGGTTTATTCTCCTCTTCCACGACGAGCATACCAATATAATAAATCACAATATCTTGGAAACAAGCACCGTGTACAATTTCCTATTCGCATTTCCCGCGCCTCTTTTCTTTCCTTTTCCTTCTTCCATCAACATACATGTAAACTTGCAACAAAACTTTACAGATATCTATAGTAATAACAACACAATCGTAACAAATTCTCGTATAAGTTGTCGTCGTCGTCGTAGTACATTTACAACGACGACGGTCTCTTTCGTCGTTTGTCTGCCTTTTGCTAGTCGTCGAGCTCGAGCTTGCGAAGCGCGGAGGTCTCTTTTCTAAAAACTCTAACCCCATGCTGAGCTCGTATATAACCAAATTAATGAACCATTAAATGCAACTATTAACTCTCGCTATCCTATCCTATACCCAGACCCTAGAACCGCTATGTAGAGTGCATCTCTACGCATACGAGTATTGGTATCGTGATAGAAAACAGAGCGCCGTTTCAATATTTTATCGTCGAGATGTTAATTTACACTAATATCTGCGCGAATAGCCAACCAGCAACCGTCCCTATATCCTATTAATTAGAATATCTTTCCATAGCCTCTCTCTCTCTCTCTCTCTCTCTATAACCTCTCGCCTCATTTCCATTCAATCATCAGTCTTCGCCAGAATATGCGACCGAGCACGTGTAATTTTCACGCATTATCGTTAAAACGACACAGGTTCCACGGAGGTCTGAATTCAGGACTTACTCTTCTTCAATCACTCATATTTTGCATCAATGCAATGACAATGATGACAGGTTAGGAAGCTTTTAATCGTTCAGAGATCATTCCAGCGTGACCCTTCTTCCCACATCTCATCTTCTGTTTTTCCACCTACTGCAGCACTCGACGTAGGGTGCAAGTTACGATAAATATGTTTGAACAGCGCGAAATTCAATTCGCCAAATCAAATGTGCAAAAGATACGCGTCATTCTACCCTCTTCTACCTCATGCGTATCCTGTTTCGCTTGCATATGCAAACATACACACATTTCTCAGCTGTGCGAACAAATCATTTACAATCAAAGGGTACGTGCGAAGCGTATCAATCAACCTGTAAGCAGCTATTTCGCAGACACATCGGTGAAATTTCATTCGCACGTAGGTATATTATTAGATGAGCTCGATATCAGCTTACGAGTTACGACTATGACTGCTGCTATGTAAGTGTAGGATGAACAATGTACCTACGGATGGATCAAAACTAGCTTATAGGTAGTTGCTGCAGTTATCATAGAACATGCGAGGTGTCGTCATAAAAAGCTCAATTCATTTCGACAGAGAAGAGAAGTCGTTTTTATTTTTTCTTGTTCTTTTCTCAAACCATTGTTACCTACCTATATTTTCTTTTGAAAATTGTCAAGATTGTACGAATATACGAAGGTATACCTGGTACATATAAGATTACAGGGGAATGAACTAGCGAAAGAACAGTGTCGAAAACACTTCGTTTATTTTTTTCTCTCGTCTAATTCAATTTTTTCAGCTTTTTTCCTGCTAAAATTAGATATCGACGAAAAAAAAAATGTTCGGCGTAATACCCATATCTGCCTGTTTGTGAACTTTTTGAATTTTCATTTCAAAAATTAATCTTGGAAAATTGAAATTGATTTATGAAACTTGAATTGCTTCATTCCTCTATCCTTATTCCGATCAACAGGGCTCGGATTTTTAAGCTCGAGAATATTTTTCAATTATCTCCACGATTCATAAAATTTCCTGTAAAATGAGCCTGATTCGTTGGAGCATAATATATTAGCATATTTCATTATTTCACCATGAACCCATAAAAAAAATGTTTAGGCATTTTTAAGGAAATTTTTTGCGTTATTAGAAATTATTAAAAATTTTGGAAGGCTTTTAAGGAATATTTCGTAAAATCAAAAATTTCTTCCAAAACTTTTTTGGGGTAGTTTTGAAAAATTACAGCTTGAAATCTGATTTATTTTTGGACTTTAACATGATAACTACTTGAAAACTTGACCTAATTCTGATTTCAAAATTCTCCAAAAGTGCTCAAAAACATTCTTGTTGAAAGCTTTGAATTCTTCGAGAAATTTTAATTCGTGTTGATGAGTCACGTGACCCTTTTTTTGAAAATCTGGATTATCATGATCCAATTTTGCGCTCAAGATTCTTCAAAGATACTCAAAAAACATTTTTGTTGAAACATTTGAATTTCTCGCGAAATTTCAACATATTTTGATAGGTCGCACAGTGGGCTGTGAGCACCCTCAAAACGGGCGTAATTCAAAAACTTACAATGAACCCAAAAACAATTGTAAGATGATATCCTCCCTTATGTTTTTGGGGTCGCAGAATACGAATTTGACAATATTTTTTTGTATGGGTATTGGGTGGGGGGGGGGGTCAAAAATTTAAAATTTAGCCATAATGACGTGTGATATGTCGAAATGTATGTTTTCGAGGGTGTAGATTACGAATCTGACAATATTTTTTTCGTAGGGGTGAATGGTGGCGGATGAAAGGGGTGAAAACGGTGAATAATTCAAAATTCGATTATAATGACGTGTGATATGTCGAAATGTAGGTAGGTATGTTTTCGAGGGTGTAGATCACGAATCTGGCAATATTTTTTTCGTAGGGGTGAATGGTGGGTGATGAAGGGGGTGAAAAATTCAAAATTTGACCATAATAATGTGTGATATGTTGAAATGTATGTTTTCGAGGGTGTAGATGACGAATTTGACAATATTTTTTTCGCAGGGGTGAATGGTGGGGGATGAAGGGGGTGAAAACAGCGAAAAATTCAAAATTTGACTATAATGACGTGTGATATGTCAAAATGTACGTTTTCGAGGGTGTAGGAGGGGTGAAGGGTGGGGGATGAAGAATTTTCTGTTGGGGAGCCGTCAAAGTCCCACTAAGACAAAAATTTGTAACTTTTTAACAAAATTCACTATGATTTTTCACTAAAATCGACTGTGGGGTTCGTTGGGTCACTTTCGGTCAAAAATGGCAATTGACATCTTGAAATACACTATCTGAAGTATTACCAGCCTTTGGAATTTCCCGGCATCTACGTGAGAAAATTTGTTCTATTCCAATTTGTGCAGCCGAGTAGGAGAAAAACGGGGTTTCAAGATGAATTTCATCTCTATAATTACTTTATAAAAACTAAAATCCATTAAATTGATGGAAAGTACTTACTTTCAGTTGAATTATTCATACTTGGTACATTTTGACCTATCACACATCATTATAATCAAATTTTGAATTTTCACAGTTTTTACGCCATTCATCCCTCACCATTCACCCCTACGAAAAAAATATTGTCAGATTCGTGATCTACGCCCTCGAAAACATACATTTCGACATATCACACGTCATTATGGTCAAATTTTGAATTTTTGACCCCCTCACCCCATACCCCTACAAAAAAAATATTGTCAAATTCGTATTCTGCGACCCCAAAAACATAAAAGAGGATATCATTTTACAGTTGTTTTTGGGTTTATTGTTAATTTTTGAATTACGCTCATTTTGAGGGTGCTCACAGCCCACTGTGGGTCGCATGATACATTTTTGAAAAGCTCAAAAATCAAGACCTGGCATCTTTTCGGTATGCATAGCGTGTGCAATTTAAAAAAGAAGAAAAAGAAATTACAATTTTGAGTTAAAAGTCCTTCAAAAATGCTATAAAAAAATGAAAATTCTTCGAACTATTGACCTGTAAAAAAATTTTTTGTCTCTGTCTATTTTGAAAGTTGGCGGTTTTCAAGCCCTCTCTCTCTCTCCTTTGCCACTGCGAAAATTCAAGATAATATGTATTTTCTGAAATTCAAGATACATTTTTTGCGACTCAATTGTCAGTCAAATTCGATGTCTCGAGGACATTTTGGTAGTTGGGCTGTTGACAGATCAAATGGATCAAGATGAAAAAAAACTGTTAACCTACGAAGTCAACAAAAGGGGAATGAAAAATTACTTAAAATGATCACTGGATATAAACGAAGTTATCACTTAAGCTTAATGATGAATTTCAGAACTATCCGATAATATCCATAATAATTCGTACTCCCTCTTGTCACGAAACGGGACTAAAAATTAAGAAAAGCTGTCAATATTTCGTGATATGAACTCATTTGGTAAATTAAAACCTTTCTAAATTCGTGGCATTTGTAACTGCTGCTCCATTAGGGAACACCCTGTACGTAGACGTACACAGGCTACTTGCTGTTTAACGCTGATAGAAAATTCCCCTTTCGAAGTCGATATCATCACACAGATACGTACGATTGATATTGGTTAGGCTTTAAGCATACAAGCGGAGCACCTTCATGTATAAGATATAGAATGGCTGATAAAAGACACGTCACGTCATCATGCTGTCATCACTCGTCAATCGTCGAAGTCGAAAATCGACACGTGCTGATGAACACTTTGGTTAATTCGATTGGTTTTGGAAACCATAGATGTGTGCATAGAATACATAGAGCACGAATGTGTAGCAGTGTTTTCAAACAACAGGATTCGGGTTTCGTATTTCCTCACAGTGAAGGAGTAAAAATTTTGCAACGAGGCGGAACTGGCGGAGAGGTGTTCAATGTACTCGTACATATCTGGTGAAATTATGGGGGCCAGCGACCAGGGTGTATTTGTCAGTAAAAGATGCACTATTGATACACCTATGGGTAAAAAGATAGAAATGAATGAGCGAGTAATTAAAAAAAGTGAGGGGTGGAGAAAAATAGAGCCCAATTAAACCACTATAAGTACGTAGACTGTAAGCCTGTATGTATATTGACTGGTGTACTGTACGTAGTACGTACGTATACGTCTACGTACAGTACACATTGATTAATCGAGTCGATTTCTGTGGCTTTTTAATTTGTTAAACCGCAACGAGGCATTTGCGTGCCTTTGACAGGCGCGTTATAACAAATAGGCTCGTTATATGTTGACACACCCTCTGTCGCAACTGTTGCTCTGCGGGAGTATTTGAAAAATTTACTAATTTGGTTGAAATTATATTACACCAGCAAAGTGAGGAGGCGGATGGAGTCGGAGTCGGAGCCGGTGTAAAAAAACCTTGTCGTAGAAGGATATGACGGTACAATACTCGTGTGCCAGCCAGTGTAGTGTATAGGGTGGATTATGTAATTGTAGCATACATCACCTTAGGTATTGAAACGATGTAAACCCGCTGCGATAAATTTAATGAAGATATGGAAATCAGTTGATGATATGCACCCCTTTTTCTGACGACGACTCTGGTCCTGCACGAACGATATCTTCGAACTATACATAGAGACAGACGGATTGCATTTGAGAGAATGACGAGCGACGACGACGTCAGCTTTCTCGCATGACACACGTCTAATGTCAATATTGTGAAGTTTTTTCACCATGTTTTACCACAATAGAGGTAGAAATTTTTCTCCCGAGTATTATAAGGGGGTATGATTACGAATACGTTAAGGATACTTGGCACTGTAGTCGTACATGATTTGTTTGCATTAATATCAATACATAGTACATAAGATGAGTTGGTATGGTTCTAATGTCGATGGTGTTTTTACAGTTGCTGTATTCAGTGCCGAGATCTCAATCAAACCGATCGAAAAAAGACAGCTGAAAGCTTTAGGACAAGATCATGTGTTCACTTGTGTAATAACCGGCGACCGAAGTAATATAGCGAATTTTAGATGGATAGATCCTCGTGGAAATCAAATAGATGCGAATTACAGGTGAGTTTTTGCTAGCATTGGTGCTAATTGGAGGTTCCGAGGGTGATTCTAAAATTAACGTCGTGTTTATGCAGGAAAGCGAATCCGAGGATTTTTTCGCCGTCTATAAGCAGCTCCGGAACTCAGCTGCAGTTACTCATTAATAAATTGACCAAAGAAGACGGAGGCCAGTATTCTTGCCGAGCTGATTATGGCGCCGAGGCTTTGGTGGCTAATGTTACCGTTGACCCATATCGTAAGTATTATTTTTAATGTTTTTCCAAATTTAACTTTTTTAGAATTTTTAAAATTCTGCTTTAAATAGATTTTTTAAAATTGTTTTTCTAAAATTAAATTGGTTCTCAATTTTTGAAAAAATTTGAGATTATTTTTTTTTGTATAATGTACTTACCGTCCTGCGTTTTTTGAAAAGAATTTCGACCTTTTTTTTTAAAAAAAAGTTAAATTTTAAATTATTCAGTTTTCTTTTTTGAAGCTCTCACAATTAAGAATTGGTTTTTTATTGATTTTTTTTTTTAGAAGTACATAAATGAACTTTTAATGTTTTTGGAATGAACATTTTGTGAAGTGTAGGTAACCACCTTTTTTCAACGTTTGTTTGAAAATTGTCAATATTTTTCGTTAAAAATGTAGACAGTTATTTTAAAAAATAATTTGGTCTAAAAATTGAAAACTGCAGGAATATTAGCGAAAAAAGCACGGAATTTTAAAAAATTAGCGATACTCATAAAAAATTAATATTTCTAGGTATGTACTTGAAGTTCACATTACAAACATTTTGAGTGCTAAAGTTTATTTTTGGATTTTTGACGAATTTTTAAAATTTTCAGAATTGAAAAAGTTGTTTTTATGATACCAATTGTTTTCTTCCCTCCCTAGTTTTCGACAACTAGCTGTACAGTTTTAACCCATTCTGGAACTTCCATTTCAATTTTTTCCAGGAATTTCAAGTTATTCTGGAAAAAAACGGCTTTATTTTATTTGAAATTTACAAATTGGTCAAAAATTAATTTTCGAACTGGACTCAGGGTTGATACTGGTGCAAAAAAAATGAAAAATCATGAAAAAAGTGAAAATTTTCATTCAAAAACATGAAAAAGCACGAAATTTTGGTGTTGAAATTTCTTACATTAAAATTTTTTTCTCAAAAGCTTTAGTCTTTCACTTTGCTAGGACAAAATTGAAAATTTTTTTAAAAATTTGCTCCCTCGCGTCGCTGGGGCAAAAAAATTTTTCATCTTTTTGAATTTAATTTTTTTTAAGGTATAAAATCGAAAAAAGCACGAAAAAAACGAAAAGTGCAAATTTTTGATTTTTGATTTCGGTACCGAACAGTAGAATTTTCGGTAACTGCTTGCAATGGTCGAAATGGTTCCCAATAAGCTCCAGTAAATGTTCTGTAGATCCCTAAATTCATTTTTAGGTAGTTCTGGTCAATTTAAAATTTCAGCAGCCAATCGAAATCTCACTAGAGGCTCCAGAATGGCCAAAAACTAGTGGTTTGTAACTTTCGCAGGGGGGGGGGATTGAAATTAAGTACATGATTATGTAATTTATTCACTTTGGTTCATTTTGTTTGAAAAAAAATGTATCCAAATACAACATACATAGTTGAAAAATCAGCATGAAAACAATTTTTTTGAAAATATTAAATTTTGGAAAATTCGTCAAAGAACTTTTCTAAGTGCAGTTTTTCATCTAAAATTTTGATTAAGGTAATTTGTTCTATTGGTTTCGTTCAACGGGGGGGGGGGGGTGTAAATTCAGAAGGTTTCTTTATTTGTCCAACTCGTAAATTGTAGAAGCTACGAATAATGATTTTTAGAAAAAATATCACTAAAATGAACAGGTTTTGTTGCGATAACCTTTTGCCTTTCATTGAAATTTAAAAAATTATCAACACGTACCTGATGCCTAATCTTCATGGGTTCGCGAATTTTTTGGAATTTTTTCTGAATTTCAGTCCTAGACAAAACGTCTTCTGTACAAAATTTGTTCACTTGTGAAAGTTTCGTATCTTAGATTATGATATTTTTTTCTTGTAATTTTTTCATAGCTCTTTCAATTTGCGAGTCAGGCAAAATGTCATTAAAAGGCAGTTTGCTCGTTTTTTGAGCGCTACCCAGTCTCATGGCTGAGAAAAATTTTGTTGTTTACTTTATTGAAACGTAATTTGCCCCTTGTATTTTAAAAATGGACAATTGGACAACACTTTTGTGTGATTTTTTTTCCAAATCTTAAGTATCTGCATTTCATTTCCTGGCACTCTGTAGTGTATATTTACCAAAAATTCGTATTTCGAGTCAGTTGTGTGCAATTTACGTAATCTAAAAAGTGGGTTGAGAGGGAAGAAATATCCAAGTACATATGTAGGTAGTAGGTATGTAAGTAAGTACCAGGTACTCACTACTCGATATAATTTCGTATAAAATGATGAATGCGGTTCAGTTTGAAAATATTCGACGAATTTTTACGACGTTGAAAATCAAATAAAGTAGCTATCGTTAGAACAAGAGAACCGCAATTACGTAATTCTACCTTCACCTTTATTGATAATAATTTTAATATGCACTCGTAGTACATATTTGGACGAGAGACGCAGAAAATAAATATGGGAACGATGCGTGAAATTTTTCAAAAATTTGTGAACTTTCGGCGTATGGTCGATGTCGTGTTTTGGTCGAATGAGTTTTTGGGAATTGTTCCGCGTTAAAGGACACACAAGGCGATGCCAGTGACTCTGCATAATGAATTAAAAATAATATTAGATGGTTCCGCTTGATCTATTTTTTTTTTTTTTTTTTTTTTTTTTGGTGAAATAAATTGTGTAATCTTGGAAATTACCTACTGTGTAGGCTGTATGCATCGTTTTTACGATAATCACACGCAAAAGTCCCATCTGTTTTAGAAATTGTAACGCTGCCAAAGTAGTTGATACATGATTATAAATCCTTATCACGTGTGCATCATGTTCGACTTATAAATCTAGACGAATAATGGTTCGTTTAATTATTATTACAGAAACAATTACTTTCACGAATGCACCGACCGATCAATCGGCGCAAATTGGAACCAGATACAAAGTCAAATGCCAAGTCGAAGCTATGCCCCCGCCAACGGTCGAGTGGACCAGGAACAACATGAAATTGCAAAACAATCAGCTATACGTTTTGGAAGCCGACGGTCTCGTTATTAATAATGTCGCCGAATCGGACGATGGAGAATACCGATGCGAAGTTATGGTCATCGATACCGGCGAAGTGAAGAGTAGAGTTATCAATTTAGAGGTGAGTGCTATAACGGTGTGGCAAATTCCCATACATGTAATGTCGAATGTGTATTCTAATTTGTAAGCTAGGCGAATCTCGCATAATAATCGAATATCTCAAATAATATCTTATTGCGTAGGTCGTCGCTCCACCTAAAATAACCAACAATCGCGATATTATATGGGTAACCGAAGGAGAAAAAGCTCAAATTGTTTGTAACGCAACTGGAAAACCGAAACCTACGATTACATGGACGAAAGCGAATACGAAACAAGAAGTCTCGAAAGGAACCGACGGAATTTTATATATTGAAAAAGTCATCAGAGACGATACTACCGATTACGACTGTAAAGCTGAGAATAAAGCCGGAGAACAAATATATCATTTTCATTTAAGCGTCAGATCTAAACCAGAAGTATTCGATGTAAAGAATGGCACCTCTCGTGTTGGTGAATTTGGTCAAATCCAATGTCACGTGTACGGTAACCCGAAACCTTCGGTTATTATTCGGTAAGCAAAGCTGTTCTTCGTCTCGTTAAACAAAAGAGAATTGTTGTTGGCGTTTGGTATTAATTTTCGTTCGATTCTTTTGCAGTAAATTCTCCGCTCCACGAACGACTAGAAGCGCAGAAGAATTACGTACGATTGTCGAAACCATTGATCATCCTACCAGAAAACACTCGGTTATCGCTACTATGAATTTTACCAAAGTTGAACTCATCGATGACGGATTATACGAATGTGCAGCTCAAAATGACGTATGTATTGTGCTACGTTGATTTAGAAATACGTACCTACTACGTTATTGTACTTTATAATTAGTGCGTACCGTACACCTCGAAGAAAATCATGGACATATTTCAAGTCGTCAATTTTCAATTTGTAGGTTGGCACCAGCGTTCGCAGCGTACATTTGACTGTCCAATACCCTCCAATCATAGATCCGGCTGTTAATATTAATCAGACGTTCAGCTGGGACAGAAGACCCGTTAATTTGACTTGTGTCGCCGAAGCTATTCCAAATGCCACCATCGCTTGGTACTTTAACAACAGAATTATCGAAAGAAACGATCAAACTTATCGTATTTACGGAAAAGGGTCTCCTTCTACGTTACAAGTGAGTGTTTTAGACTGCGTTTGGGGTGAAAACAATGCCGAGGATTAATTATTATACGTATTTTTTTTTTATTCGTTAAATAGGTCACTCCTTTAGATAGATCAGCCTACGGAATTTACAAATGCAGAGCTGATAATGAACTTGGCCAAAAGGAATGGACTATCAATTTGAAAGAAGCGTTCCCTCCTCAACCTGTAGACAATTTCGAAGTCAACACGACAACTGGTGAGTATTGACGATAAATAACTAGCGCAGTTATTGATTTGACCCGATTTTTTTTTTTCAAAAGTAAGAAAACCTCTGAGATATCTAGTCCACCGCAAAATTTATTGCTGCCCAGTCTCAAATTTACGTATCTTACGGGCATCTGAGGGTCTCAAAATTTTGATTTTATCCCAAATCCACCAATAAAAAATTTGCCTAAAACAATAAAATAGTAACTCTCAGAATAATTATAATATCGTCAAGCGGCAAAAAATCATAGAGCTCATGAGGTGTTTTTTGGGCTCCTAATTTTCAAAAAAGGAGGAGTATCGATAAAGCAATATTTGGCACCAGACAGTTATCGACTCGATCACTCTTAAAATGTTGTAATAAATGTCCCAAATACAAATCCGCGGTTAGTTAATCCAAAATGACCATTTTTGGTCTCCCAAGGGTTCCCAATGTTGTGAATAAAAAAAAACAATTTTGGAAACCATTGAGTATTGTTTTCAAGAACTTTTTTAGCGTAAAGTATCTGTTTGAACCCGATAAACGTTATGGAGGTGATTTTCCTATTTTAGACCCTCGGGGGCAGAAATTGGGGGTGAGGTGGGGTTAATTGTTGGAAAATTTTGGAACCACCATTTTGAACCTACTCCTTTGAACCCTGCTACAAAGCTTTTTACGATTTGTTAGCATCTAAAAGATCTCTATCTTATCAAATTTTAAGCTTAATAACATTTTCCGCGGTACTCAAAACTCCAAATTTCCAATTTTTCGTAATTTTGATATTTTGGGAAGCCCTGAACAACGAGAAATCTGCAATTTGCGTCAAACGTAACGTTTTGAGGTGTATTTTCAATTATCTGATGAAAAAGTTTAATTCAGTTTCTTCTATATTTGTAATTTTGAACCCTTTTTTTAGATCGCCTCACTTTAGACACCCCTAAAAAAGGCGTTTATGCATATGTTTTCAAATAAATTGAATAATTTACCTACTTACATTTGAAACACACTAAGAAGTGCTCGATAATTTTTCGTTTGATTTTTCCTGTAACTCTCATAATTCAGCTTTTTTGGGTCAAGTTCTGAGATCTTACTTTGTTGAAAACCTCCGAAAAAACGTTAAAATCACGTTTTCACGATTTCAACGATGTAAAATCTCAGCATTTGACTCTAAAAAACACAATAAAAGTTACAGAAAAAATCAAAATTCTCAAAAAAATTTCCAAAAAAGATCGAAAAACGAGATTGGGCAGCTACAACGTTGGGAGTCGTCTTTTCTAGTCATAAGTCAAGGTTCCTAATGTTTGAGCGCAATTTCGAGTATGCGCATCCAAATGGGTATTTTTTGGGCCCAAAATTTTCCTGAAGTGGTCAAAAAATTCTTGATTTTGCATACTCGACATTATACTCCCAAACATTAAAAAACAAGACTTGTGACTAGAAAAAATTATTCCCAAAGTTGTAGCTGTCCATCGCATTTTTTTGCAAAATTTTTTGAGGATTTTGGGCCCAAAAAATACCTTATTGAATAATTTTTTGAATATTTGGAGCTTATTCAAGGCATTTGAAAAAAATGATGTGGATATCCAAGTACAGGTTTTCGAGTGCATTAATTCCAATTCTGAAAGTGAATGATCCTTCACTCCAAAATCAAGATTGACCTATTTTTCAAGAGGAAGACTTGAAGTCCAAAATTTCAAAAAAATGTTGTCACTAGTTTGACCCAAAATCCAAATTCAGTCTAGCAGAGGGAAGATTGTGTTCAAAAAAATTCTCAAGATTTTTATTGTACATAGTACCTACATTTATTTTGGAATTAACGAATTTCAGAATGAGAATCAGCGATCTTGAAACCCTACATTTCAATACCCATATTGTATTTTTCAAAACTTTAGGCTCAAACTCTTCTCTTAATAATCAAATGTGGTTCAATTTCGTCCCCCCCCCCCCCAACAAAACTGATTTAGAATTAGAAATTTGAAATTCAAAACACATGTTGCATTATTCAAAATTTTCGGCATCAAGCCTTCTCCAGGAAGCTGTTTGGGGGGGAGGCAGGGAGGGACTGATTTCAGAATTGAAATCAGCGCCTTGGAAACCTGTAATTCAAAATCTATATTGCATGTTGCATTTTTAAAAATTTTTTGAGACTGTGGAGGTGGGTTCTGAAATACCAATAATTCGACATAGTTTTTTCTCCCATAACAATTGACATTGTCGAGTAATGGAATCACTTGCTCCCAAATTTCAATCTGGCACAATCTTAGACCAGGGTGTCTACCAGGTAGTGAAAGTAGTGAAAGTAGTGAAAAAGTAGTGATTTTGAAAGTCGGTAGTGAAAGTAGTGAAAAAGTAGTGATTTTCAGCAATTTTGCTTAAAAGGTAGTGAAAATGAAAAAAAGTGGAAAATCCGATTTTTCACACAAGAAAAATTTTTTAAAGAATGGATCATTTTTGTTGACTTTTTTAGAACTTATTGAATTACGTACTTTTGAAAAATTTGTCCCTCGCTTCGCTCGGGCTATTTACTCTTTTTTCGGTATCAATAACTTATTGTTCAAATTCAAGAAATGTTTGAAGTTTCAATCAGAAAAATACTCCCTTACCTCCATAAAAAAAACTTTTACTTTTTTAAAAATTAATCATTAATCATTCAAGTTTTTAAATTTTGAAGCAAAAATAATTATAACTTCTTCAGTCATCACCCAAGAAAACAACGTTTTTATACCCCTCAAAGTACTAATTTTCGATAGCTTTTTTGAAAATTTGTTATATTTTTTTCCAAATGTTGTTCAAATTTTCCATTAATTTTTTTTAAATTTTTATTTTGAAAAAAGTGTTTTATTCGCCCAATTTCATTATAGTAACAAGAACCTTAAAGGTGAAAATAAAATGAAAACTTGAAACGAGAAAATTATATTCTCGACATCCACTTGCTTTATAAAAACCTTGGAACGTTTGAAGACATTGGAAAAGCGAAAAATTTTAATGTAAAATTTTGCCTCGTCCACCCCCTTCCCCTCTTGAAAAATTCCAAGTGTTTAAAGAATGTCGTGCTAAAGTCCTGCTTTTTTATTTTGAAATTTTGTTAGACTAGACACCCTGAAAAATCACTGCTAAAAATAAAATAAAAACTTCATCTTTCATATTATTTGAAATTTCGAGTTCGCTCATTTTGTATTTTTAACATGTACACGTGAGAAATTGTACAACTTGAAAAAATGTAGCAATTGTTATAAAATCGTTGAATTGATTTCGAATTGATAAAAACGTGTACTTTACTCCAATGTAAAAAATTACAAAGTGCAAACCAAAAAAAAAAAAAAAGAAAAATCGCTCGTGTCTTGGGGGGGGGGGGGTAAAAATATTTTGGAAGACAGTGATTTTTTTGAAAGGTAGTGAAAAGGTAGTGATTTTCGGTCAAAAAATCCCGGTAGACACCCTGTAGACTGAAGGAGGACGGGTGGTAAAACGTTTCAAATCGCGACTGTAATTTTTTGTTTTTCATTCTTGTCATATTAGAAATTGAACCGAGTCAAGGATTGAAATTTATATGAATTTAATTTTGCAGCTACTAGCATCACTTTCAAAATCCAAGATCCGATGGAAACTGGAGGATTACCGGTCAAAGGCTACGTTGTTCAATACATAACGGAACCGCAACAATGGAACGAAGCTTCAAACGAAACCTGGGCTCGTGGTATGTTCATCGTTGAGCCCTATAATCTTCAAAAATACGGTTTCGATTCGAGATACACGACTCGAGTAACTTATCTATTTGCGAAATTTTCAGGCGCTTTATACTCGATCCATGATTTATTACCAGCTAGAAGATACACGTTCCGTTTCGCAGCTATTAACGAAGTAGGTTTGAGCAGATGGGGTAAACAGGAAACCAGACAGATGCCCGATCAATCTCCGCCCAGCGAACCGATCATAACGAACGCCATCGACGACGGAGCTAAATTCATTAAATTAGACACCGCCAAACAATTTGAACTTAAATGGAAAATTCCATCCAGTAACGGACTCGATATCGACAGCTACATGTTGAGATACTGCGTTGTAAGTAAAGTACATACATAAAAAGTACACCGAAATCTGCCAATTCTTGACCTACAAAAACGTGTTTTCGATCTGACTTCGATGTTTGTTTTTTCTCTGTTAAAAGGCTTCCGAAGATGAAAAAAATGATTTGTTCCCAATTACTTCGGCGTGTGTTGAAAAAACGTTGGGCGTTAATGAAGTACTATCGTCGTACACAATTAAAGACTTAACTCCCGATACTTATTACGTGGTGCAGTTAAGAGCCCACAATGGTATGGGAGACGGACCCCATAGCGAAAAATATTTCAAAACAAGCAGTGAGTATTGAACTTTATTTTCATTCTGCATGGTTACCTCTAATTATCTAATTAAAAATGCTTCGGTGTAGCGAGATTAAAGCGTACTGTTGTGGTATTGCCGGTGATTGGGGTATAATTTTCTTGACTGGTTGTTTCTTATTTCATGTTCCTTTTTTTAAAGCTATCTAAAGTGCCACTCTTTTTTTTAAATCTTCAAAATAGGAGTAGGTACAGTTAGTGTAGTTCGAATAGTGCTGTATACGCGTTTTTTTTTTATTTTTAGCTTTGTTTCTAGTTTAGTATTATTGGTACCTACCTATTTAATTAGGCGGGATGAAAAACGATCGAGGTTGGTTTGTGATCCATTTGCGACTGTGTTTTGCAAAGGTGAAAGAAGTAGAGCTTTGTGAATTGTATGCAATGTTCAGGGCTGTAAAAACGATATAATATCGGCATCTTTTTTATTTTTAGTTTCGGTTTCGGTTTTTCAGATTTTTAATGGGTAGAAGTGCATTCAGAAAATGAAATTTTCCATTTTTCATATTTTTTTTTGGCATTTTTACAAGTTTTGAGGCCATTGGATTTCCTTTTTAGGTAATTGAAATTCGTTATCAGTGTAATCACAAATTCGAAATAACAATGAAAATGAAAACAAAAATTCACTATTCACATTTTACAGAATGATTTAAATCGATTAGACTCGTAAAAATTATAAAAAAACACATGAAATGACAATGTAGCAAAAAAACGAAAACGTAACGTTATTTTAACGGTTTTGATTTTGGTTTCGGTTTCGGTTTCCAATTTTTATCGGTTTCGTTTTCGATTTTTGATTTTGTTTTTTCACCAAAAAAATATCGTTTGATTTCGTTTTGGTTTAGTTTTTACAGCCCTGGAGATATTGTTCTAATTGGTTACATATAGGTAACTATTTTACGTGCAACTTGGTTCGATGTTTTTTACTATCAAATCTGATACTTATACGATGATGAAGAAATCCGTTTCACTTCTACGTACCTGCAGTATCATGAATATTTATAAATACGAATTTTACGGTATTCATATAGCCAGCTAAATTGCATCTGATCGTGAATCAGATACAATCTTCCAGTATATTTTGGAAATGTCAAGTTGCATTCCTTGTCCGTGACCATGGTAATGTTTTCTCAAGGATTGGTTGACGAATCTTGTTCCGTATCTATGCATAATTTCTTACTCGTACTTCTTTTCGATAACCCCCACCATGATGCTGTCCACGAAAAATTAATACAGCAGTTTCGATGCACTTTTGATTGGTGGTTTTTCGTCGTCTTGATTTATCATTCTGAATGCACCTTGTTTTTCGGTTTGAAATGCACTCGTGTAATTTGACGATATGTAGTTGTTGTAGCTAAATTTCGTGTCCAGGTTTAATTCCGATTGAATTAAAATTAGAAATGAACTCGAGGTGTAGGGAATTTATGTACAGGTTGTTTTTTATATCACATACCTACGTGGGAGACTTTAGTTGTTTTCGTTATAGGGAATGAAATTAGGCAACAATGTACTGTACAGCATAGTTGCATAATTATTCTACTGTACGAATACGAATTTACCTAATTTGGGACGTTTATTCTACGCGATGATTTATTGTTTTTTTTTCTGTTTTTTTTTTGACAACTTAGGTATTTTTACGAGGATTTTATCCTTCAGAAGTGACTTCCTTTCACCTCTGCGTTCTTGATTTGCTTCGTCCGTATTATTTTGATTTAGCATTTTGGTGAATATTTTGAGATTCTAGATTTTTCGGAGAAATTTGGAATAATTTTGTCAATTTGAAAAAAAAAATCATATTTCCAACTTGAGATGGGATGTTTGATATCTGATGGTCATAAACTGGTCATTTTTGAGCTCAAAATTTGGTCATGATTTTTTTGAGTTTTGCAATAGTTTCAAGAATCCTATCAAATTGAGTCAAAATGTTGTAACAAATTCAAATATTTCTACGAAAATGTTTGTTTTTTGAACAATTTTTGAAGATTTTTGAGCCCAACAGTCCATGATTTTTAGGAGTTTTTCAACAGGCTCAAGCATTCTATCAAATTGAATCAAAATTTTGCAAAATATTTTTTCAAAAATGTTTGTTTTTTGAAGAATTTTAAAGAATTTTGAGCCCAAAATTTGGTCATGATTTTTGAGACTTCTGAAAAAGGTGCCATTCGATCGATCGCAATGAGTTAAAAGTTTGGGTGAAATTTAAAATTATAATTATGTATTTGGACGAAAATATGCATTTGAAGAACTTTAAACCGAAAAGTCACGATTTTGAGGTTCTTAAATAAGTGCCATGCAACCTATTAAAATGAGTCGAAATTTCGCGAGAAATTGAAAAATTTCTACAAAATGTCTTGTAGAACATTTTTGAATAATTTTTAACTCAAAATAGAGTCATGTTTTTGGGATTTTTGAAAATGGTGTCATTACCTATCAAAATGGGTTGGAATTTCGGAAAAAATTCAAATATTTTGACTAAAATGCTTTTTGAGCATTTTTGAAGAATTTTGAGTCCAAAATTTGGTCATGATTTTTGGGATTTTTGAAAAAGTGTCATGCAACCTATCAAAAAGGGTCAACATTTCGCGAAAAATTCAAATATTTCTGCCTACGAAATGTTTTGTAGAACAATTTTGAATAATTTTGAGCGCAAAATAGAATCATGTTTTCGGGATTTTTGAAAATGGTGTCATACAACCTATCAAAATGAGTTTAATTTGTAGGAAAAATTCAAATATTCTGACTAAATTGAATGCTTTTTGAGAATTTTTGAATTATTTTGAGCCCAAAATTCGGTCGTGATTTTTGTGATTTCTGAAAGTGTCATGCAACCTATCAAAATGGGTCAAAATTTTGTGAGAAATTCAAAAATTCTACGAAATGTTTTTTTGAAGAATTTTGAACCCGTAATTAAATTATAATTTTTGGGATTTTTGAAAAAGTGTCATGCAACTTATCTAAATGAGTATGTTTTTTTTTGAACATTTTTGAAGAATTTTGAGCTCGAAATTAAGGAATGATTTTTGGGAGTTTTGCAAAAGTCTCATGCATTCTATCAAATAATTGAGTCAAAATTGTGCCAGAAATTCAAATATTTCTACAAAAATGTTTGTTTTTTGAACAATTTTGAAGGATTTTAAACTCAAAATTGAGTGTTGGTTTTCGGGATTCTTGAAAAAGGTGTCGTGCAACCTATCAAAATGGGTAAAAATTTCTGAAGAAATTCGAGTAATTTTACAAAAATGTTTTTTAAACATTTTTGAAAGATTTTGAGCTCAAAATTGAATCATGATTGTTCGGTTTCTCATTAAAAGGGCAATGTGACTCATCAAAGAGAATTAAAATTTCCCAAAGAATTTTTTGAAGAACTTTGAGGCTAAAATTGGGTCAATTTTCCGGGCAGTTATCATTAATCATTATAATGTCTAGAAACCAATTAAACAAGCTGTTATTTTTCAAAAATACCCAAAGAAAATTTTGAAAGAAATTTTCAATTGCTGCAACTAGGACTTTCTTAGAGTTTTGTTTTTAACTTTCTGATTTCTATAATGCTCTCTCATTCTTGCTCCCTTATTTACGTTGTTGTCGAAATCCTTATGAATGAGTGATCTCTCTGAGAGTAGGAAGGAGTGTCATCGCTCATTTTTTCATAATTGAAAAATTTCACATACTTTCTTATCCCGTGCCTACCTAATCATGTAATCGTTGATAATGGTATATGAGAATAGTTTACAAAACGGCTGAATACCTTACCCACCCTTAAGTGTAATCTTTGTCGTTGAATTTCGTTCCCAACCAAAGAATGATTGATGGTTGAGTTTGTTATACGAAGTCGTGAAAGAAATTTTTCGGTATGATTGGTGTTCTGCATTGGTCGACCTCGACATTCGATATAATATGATTACGAGGTACCATTTCGTAGCATTGTATATAGCATTGGAGTTGGAAATATTGATACGCGATCAAATGACTTCAACATCTAACATTTAAAATACCTACCAAAATATTTCGAATAGTAGACTTAGAGCTATAGCTACCGCGTATACTTGGACGAATAACATTTTTCAATAATAATACACGTAATTGTAACATAATCGGGCTATTATAACACGATGGCCAGGTGTTTTCTTATTTTTCGCTTTGTCAAATTGTTCATCTATACCTTACTCTTGGATATTCTTAGACGATTTATGGTACATTTATTACATACCTATCTAATTTAATTGAATCAGTAATTACTTACATAGATCTACACTATAGATTACCTTCTGGGTATATTAGAAACTTGTTAACACGATTATTTTGGATCTTGTACATTTCAAAAAAAAAAAACAAAACAAAACAAAACAGTATTTAAAATTTCTACCTATTATGATATTTTTAATAAATTTAGCTTTTACGAGGTAGTTGCTTGATAGCTTATGTTTGTACGTGGTACGTGTTTTTTTTATGTTCTAGATGTTGATTCAATTGCTACAACTGGTAAGGCATCATCGACTTATCGATTGTTTGAAATTGTATTTGTTGTTGTGTCTTTTACTTTGGGTGTTACTTACATTTAATAATTGTGTAGTTAATGTTTTGGATTGACGAGTTTTTTCCTTTATTTTTTTCTTCTTAAATAATTTTTAATCGCCAGTGTTTTATGTTGACTTCTTGTTTTGCGCTTTACGACGAACTAAAGACCAAAAAAAAAAGCATAAAAAACGTACAAAAATACTTTCGTATTTAAAATACTCATTTGTGAATGTTTAAGGGAGGGATGAATCTAACGTTGATGAACGTTTAATACTATTACACGTTGGCAGCATTGACCAACGTGAGGTTACTTATCAAAATATCATTGCTGAGATTTAAAAATTAGTTTTTGTACGTTACCTATTTATTATTATAGTGTTTTTATATGTATTGTAAATTATTTATTGATACGTAACGTTATCGAAAGTTTTTTTTGTGTATACGCTTAACGTATTTAAAATGCCATTTTGTTTTTAAAATTACGATGTATGTTTTGTATTAAGGTACACGATGTTAAATGTAGTTTTAATGTATAGATTAATCTATTTTTTTTTCTAATTTTGAAAAAGAAAAAAATCAATAGTACAATGCACTATTTTATAGCATATCGAGATGAGTAAACTTTCAATACGTTTACTGTGATAAAACAAAAAATTATAAATCCATTTTAGGGCGGTTTTTTTTCTATAAAAAAATTATTTAGGGGTAGTTTGTACAGTATCTCATTTTTTTAGCGTTTTAGATTATTAAATAGGTAGTTTTTTTTAATACATTTTAATTGTACCTCATTAATGTTTAGTTACACACAAAAATAATTTAAAAAACGGTTGCTAAAATTGAACTGCCTTGAAAAAAAAATCACCAACTGGCGCTTTTGTAAATTTTTTAATATTGGCCGGAAAAATTTAGACGAAATGCAGTGTGTACTTAATTCGTGTGTTAGAATTTTAAGTTCTTTTTGCATCATTACGTGATATTATGATATAAGTTGCGTTTGAAAAAAAAATTAATAATAAACACATACGAGAAAATTTTTGCTTGCTTTTGTGTACGGTATTATTATTATATGATAAGTTGTGTATGTACGAAGAGTCTCGAAAGATTTGGCACATCACGCTCGTTATATAAAATGTCTTCATATTGTCATCGTTATACTATAACTTAATAACTGGGGTTTTTAGTACTTACGTTGGGTTGCACTCATCATTCATTTTTTTCCAAAATACTTCTACCTAAAAACGCGTTAAAACTTTTCTACTCGAAGATTGGTAAATATGAAATTTTCTAAAATACCTACGCACCACATAAGCATGGTACTATAGTGTCACAATTTTTTTTCATTTCATTTTTTATTTCTATTGTGTTTAATACGGTGGTAGATATGGATAAATGTGAAGCGTTATGTTGTGATAACGTCCTTTTATTTATACAGCTTTTAAAACGTCACAGCGATCGGGATTTACTCAGCTTCACGTGTTAATTACGTACGGGGTTAAGTTAAGATGTATAAGATTTAAGTGGCAGGCTTATCGTAATGTTTTGCAAAAGGGTTGATGTGTTTTGTATGTTTGCACGTTATTTCTGCATGGCTTTTCAAAAGCGTACTACTCGTAGATGTTTGGCATTTGCAATTTGCATGACGTGTGATTTTTTTTTTTGATTTTTTTTGCTGTGTTGAGCTTTTAATAGAAGTATAACCGGTGATGCTGATAATTTAGTGTGTTTTATTGTTGATAAGTGTGTTGTAATGGGTTGGTTTTTTTGTTCATCTGTTGCGGGTGTATCGTTTATATTTGGTATCTTTACCTTTTGTGTGCGATCTTGCATATTATCCTACTGTTGTATATATTGAACAGTTTTTTTCAATGTATGGCTACCTATAGTTTTGGAGAAAATGACGGACTTGATGTATTTAATCTAAATTACGTTGATTCAATTTTGAAACTAGATTTTTTTGATGATGTGAATCTGGCTAGCATCAGAGTTGGGGTTTTGCAGAAACAAATAAGTATTTGTATGGTCAAAATGATAAAAAATAGTCCTGAAAGTAATATCAGCCCGACTCCGAATCTGAATTTTACTCTTTCGATCTATTTTAGAGCCTCCAGCGCGATTTTGAATTTTGAAATGGCTCTGAAATGGCTTGAAATTGTAAAATTTGGATTCGGGGGTTGGTTTTAGTTCAGAAACAGCGATTTCTGCGATTAAAAAATTTTTTGCGAACAAGAGATTTTGATTTTTCCCCCCACTTTTTTCCTTGAATTAAATTCGAGGTATCCGACTGGAAATCGACCCAATTATGGATAAAATCGTTAACCAGACCGAGTACAGCCACATGCTCGATTTTTAGCCGCCCGAGGCTATTTTCACGCTTCTTGGAGATATCTAAAATCGCTCTAGAGGCTCCAGAATGGCTCGAATGTGTAAAATTCGGATTCAAGGGGGTTGATATTAGTTTCAAGACTAATTTTCGATCATTTTTTGACTGCTGAATGAATATTAATGATTATTTTTTAAGCGTAAATTGACTGAATGAGTCAAATTTGGATTTTCAAATACTCCCCAAAAATCGAAAAATCAACTTGAGATCTATAATAATTTTGGTTGTGGGGGCTTTGTTTGAATTTTCTTGAATGGTTCCAAAAATCGCAGAAATGTATAAAAATAATTAGATGAACTGCAGTGATTATCTTGGGATACATATCTACATCTTCTGTGCTCATAGCTCACCTGAAAAGAGGCTCTGAAGCCCAATTTTTATGCCATTGAAGAAAATAGTATTTTCAGGGTCCCAAAAATTTTGTAAAAAATATTATTATGACTTAGCAGTTACAGACTACAGTCCTGAAAATTTTCGATTTTAGTAATTTTTCAACTACTGTCGCGTCGCACTTGAAGGTTCACTCTGTCAATATTGCATAGTAAAAAAAAAATATTTTTATGGGATGAATTTTTGAAGAAAAAAAAAGTTTTTAATAATTAAGTAGGTGCATCGAAAGTAAACTAAAACATGGAATGAAAATCGAGATACATATTACTCATCAAGTAAATTAACCACTCCAGGTGTTGTCCTTTGATTTAAATGAGATAACGATTTTTGGAGAGAATGGTCCGAAAGCCCACCAACCCAAATTTCAGCTGCTCAAATTGGTTTTTCGAATTTTTGCGAATTTTTAAAAATCCAAAATTGAGTATTTTTGGCAATTTTTTCCTTAAAAAACAAACAAATAATACAGCATATTTTCTCTAAAAAAAAATGATGGAAATTAGTCCTAAAATTAATATTATATCCCCTAAAACCAAATTTTACCATTTAGAGTCATTTTAGAGCCTCCAACGCAATTTTCCATTTCTCCAGAATTTGCTAATTTCTTCAAAAAGTGAAAAAATTAATTTGTGGAAATAAAACTCAAGTTGTTGCTTATTCTGAACTTGTTCGAAGAGTTTATCTAGATTCTAGTCGATTTCCAGGCAAACTTGTCAAGCATTCTTTTTTTTTTTTTTGCCAGCATACCTAAATTTTTCAACTAAAGCGGGGGGGGGGGAATACAAAAAAAATAAAATTTCTATTTGTAGTGTCTGAGTGATCGTTTATTATCAGAAACAAACTCACTAAATCGGAATTTAATCATTTCGAACCATTCTGGAGCTTCTAGTGAGATTCTGAATTTCTCCAAAATTTTTGAATTTCCCTATAAGGCGAAAGGATTGATTTGGGCAGTTGAAAATGGAGTTCTGGCTTATTCTCGGCTTGATTATAATTACGAATTTATCCACATTTGGGCTGATTTCCAATACAAGTTGACACTTCGAGTGTGATTTTTTAACCAGTAAATTTTTGATTAGGTATTCTTTTTTTTCACGCCTGGAAATCGTTCCAAATGTAGAAAAACTCGATGGAAAGGTTTAGAATAATCCGCAACTCGATTTTTAGCTGCTGAAATCGATCTTTGTCTTTTCTGGAGAAATTCAAAAAGACGTGGAGGAATCGGAAATAATGCTGGAGGCTCCAATATGGCCCAAAATGATGAAATTCATTTTCAAGGGAGTTTGATATATTAGTGTTATGGGAATATTTTTATCATTTTCACGCATTTACCGAAAATAGCCAATTTTGGGGCTTCAAAAATTTTCGGAAACCAAAAATTAATTTGAGCTGTCGAAATTTTGATGGGAGGAGGAGGGTGCTTCAAATAATGCTCTATCCGAAAATCGTATTCGAGTCAAACACCTCAAGTTTTTTTTGAGATATTTTTTTAAACTTTGACTCGAAAACATCCCCCTTTTTCTCTCACATGTTGGAAATGAAATGAGTTTGAAAACATGTCAGTGAGTGGGGAAAATTGCAAAAGGCTATTAGTACATATTTCTACAGTTCTAGCTGCTTAATCACAACTTTTTATGCATTTTTCACTTCTTTTTGAGAAATTTAGGTGCGCTAGTTAATAATCGAGTTGAACAAATGAGTCGATTTTTGAACAAATTTGGCAAAATTGATTTTTAATTAGTATACAAATTCAAATATATGTACAAGTTAAACTCGTTGATTTTTCAACTATTTTGATTATCGATTTTTGCGTAGATTCGATTATCGATGTTTGTGAGTATTTTCTCAAATTTTAATCTGTGAAAAGAATTTCTCTTCAACGTCAAAATTTGATCATAATATCGAATCATTTCTGATTCAAATTCGACCATCGATATTGTCATTAAATTTCAACTGAACGACCGATACATTTGGCCAAGGTCAATAATCAAATTGCTGATTTTGATTTTCTTATTATTGATCAGATAATCTTGTAAAATTTGCGAGTATACTCGTCAATGTGGTAGCCATACAGTCGTACAATTTAGCATCATAATGACGTACCTGTTTATACATTATACACGACATTTAAAAAAAAGCATGCGATAAATAATTTCACTAACTTTTTTAAAAAAATTTATTTTGTTCACATTGTATTATATTTTACCAATACAACTAATAAACTCGAATAATTAAATTGTCTCTAATATCGGTATTGTTCTTATTTCAGTTTCAACCGAACCAGTTCCAGCTGGAGAAACGCGAATGAGCAGCGCTGTGCTCATTTACATCGTAGTAGCTATTTTAATAGCCGTTTTAGTCATCGTCGATGTTTTCTGTTTCTTCTTCGGAAAAACTGGTACGTTTCCTGAAATTGTAATCCAAATAAGGATACATTTTTATATACGAGTACCTACCTGCATTTTTAAATGACCTACTTTTGTGTTGTTCCAGGTGTTCTTTACCTAATCTGTGGAGCTTGTTGTGGCAAAAAGAATAAGAATTCCGATGATAAATTAGGAAGGTACGTTCAAGCCGATAATTTTCGACTTACTCTAATTTTGGAATTTTTTACTTTTTTTAATTCTTGCACGCGTTTTTATTCACGTTATTATTTATTCATTTAAATTTATATAGAACGTAGTTAGGTTTACTACTTGTTTATTTGGGAGAAAGCGATGCGATGGTGTTAATTTTTTTTTATTAGATGAATAATATTTAAACGCGTGTAATTGCATGATAATTAATTAGGCAGATTGCGGTGTTGAAGTAGGTATTTATTGTTATCATAGTATAAATGATGTAGAATTTTATTGAGATCATCGCAAATTTAACCATATATACGCGTCTTGAGCACTCCTTTGTTTAGAATTAGGTAGTATTTTATGGGTAGTGTAATAATTGTACTCGTAATTTTATTTACGGAGAAAAATTGCGATGAATTACGACTCGATTTTGAGTTTGGCTCTGAAGATGTGTTTGGCTCTTTCTCTTTTGCTTGCTTTGTGAAATGATGGATGATGGAGTGAGCTATTGGGTTATGAGTGGATGGAAAAAATTGAAGAATTTGGTTCAAAATTAATTTTGCAAAAAAAATATTTTCTAATTTGTGTAAAAATCGTGAAAAAATCAGTGTTTTGCATTTTTGAAGGTTTATAAATATTATCCGTAGAAAAATTCTGAAGGAAAATCTAGTGCTTTTAGACGAGATAGATACTCGTATATACGGTAAAAATTTTCGTAATTCTGCGTTAGAGGGAAGGAGGGACCTTCGTAACTGCTTAGTATCTTTGGCAGTTTGAAAATTTTTTGTTGAAAATCACAAAAGATCAAAATTTTGAGTCAGAAATTTCAATTTCGTTCTTGGGAAAGGGGTGGATAAGAATGGAATAGCAGATAAAAATTCTATGCTTTTTCTTTTTCGTTTTTTGAAAAACTTGATTAGGAAAAAATTGCTCTGGTGGGAGATTTTTTTGTAGTAAATTTCACTTCTTAAAACTCTTGGGAAAAATCCTCTTCTAAAGCAATTTTTTTAAAATCCGAATGAAAATATTTTTAAAAAAATTGAAGAGAACTTCTTCGGAAAAAATTCTTTCTGTGGAAACATTTTTTGGGAAAATTCATTTTCTGTTTTTAGAAAAATTTGAAGAAAAAAGCTCCAGTTTTGAAAAAAATTTCTGTACTCATTTTGTAAAAAAAATCTTGCTCAAAAAATGATTTGTCCCAATAAAAAAAAAAGTAGACCTTTTTTTTAACTGAAAAACTTGCATTTTTTTGAAAAATGAAAACTTCTTTTTCTGGAAAAAAAATTTTTTAAGCAGTCTATTTTTGTGAAAAAAATTTGAAAATGGTTCAGGAAAGAAACTGTTTTTTAAACACAGGGTTTAAAATTTTGTGGAAAAAAAAGATCTATTTTTACTAATTGAAAAAATTTGCTTCTTTCTAAGAGAACTTTTTCCCAAAAATTCCTTTTTTGCTGAAAGACGTTTTTAAAATAAAATATTTTGAATTCATTCAAAAGGGGCGATTGAAATTGCTTAATCGAAGCATCAATGAAAGAGCCAAATGCATCTCAAAAGGGTCAATTCATCGAGCAAACAATATAAATACGATAGTTAATATTTTTAATACCTATTGAAATTCTTGGTGTAGGTCTCAGTCTTCCGTAATGCTTGTACCCACAAACTATGTCACAGTTATGACATTATTAAGTGATTCGTGAGTTAATTGATTGGTTAAATTGTTGTTATTTTTTTGTGGTCTTGTGTTTTAAAGTGTCGTCTACCTCTACCTACTAATTTTTGAAGCCAACTAACTCAAATTGTTTGAAATTGCTGTA
The DNA here is from genome assembly GCF_950023065.1 of Planococcus citri. Lineage (NCBI taxonomy): Eukaryota > Metazoa > Arthropoda > Insecta > Hemiptera > Pseudococcidae > Planococcus > Planococcus citri. The sequence goes on from NC_088679.1 coordinate 32,302,637, forward strand.
CGCCTTTTTTGAACCAGTAAAAATATATAAATAAATATCGAACCGTACCTATCTCCATTATGAACTCAAACTTGAGGGAGAGAAAAATTCTACGCTGTGCAATTTTTTATTTGAATGTAATTAAAGCTCATTTCTTACACACCCACACGAGCGAGGGGCTAAAGACTTATTAAATAATTGTGTAGTTGTGTGTGGCTTTGTAATACCTACCTACCTATCTTAATTAATTAATTGCTATAGATGAAGTTACCCTATCTAATGGTGTGTTTCGATTACATTAACATTTTTATTATCTATATGTTAGTTTATATAGCTGGCGTTTTCCTTTGCCTTATTGCGGCAATATAAATGGCGAATCTAGCAGCCATGGCGGTAATAGCTCCGTTAATTCTGAAGTCGAAAAAGTTCCATTGTCTGAAATGACTTTTGTCTTGTAAGGAATACGTAATCATACTCCATTTTAGCTTGTTTGGCGCTACGTGTCTTTTAATATAGTTGTATGAAAAATTTGCTTGATATTTCGACTGTCGTTTCAAATTCTTTTTTTTGGATGTTTTTTTTGCACCTCCTTTTTATTTTGTTGTTTTTTCCTGTAGTTTGCGTATTTTTGTTTCAAATTTTGTAGTAGTATTTTATTTTATTCAGTTTATTGAAAGGGAATGTAAATTACGAGTATAGTTCTTGAGATGAGATGAGTTTATGGCCCTGTTTATACGAATGATGCCATCTGTAGGCTGGTGCAAGAAGTAGCTCTCTATGTTCCTGTTCCTTTTATGAAAGGCTGATATTGGAAATTCTATTTTACAGACGGGGATCGTATTTTTGAGTATGTTTTTTAATGGAGCGTGGAATTATGAAAATTTTTTATCGGTTTAAGTTCCCTATAGGGTTTCAGAATTAATCTTTTGCCCGTATCTCGCTCTGTAGTTGTACTATTATATGCCTGAACAGCTTGATTAATTTGTTGCTGGTTAATTAATTGAATTTTTCTTGTCGGTTGCAGCGAAACGAAAGATTTGATCTCAAATGGACATAAGAAAATTGATATCGAAGAACAGGCGCCAATGATCAACAATACCGATGGGTAGGTATTTTTTTTTTGAAAATTAAAGGTGTGATTTAAAAACAACAAAAAAACAAAATTCTTGATTGGCCAAAAAGTATACGGACAAAAATAGATGTTGCAGGCAGAATTTTTTCAAAGTTTTTCTAGAAAAGTTGAAAAATTTTCAAATATGAAATTTTTGAACGGAATTCTCTCTTGAGAGAAATGGTTTTTCACAAATGAAAAAATCCTTCAAAAATTTTCCTACACTTTTTTAAGATTTTCCATAAAAATCAAGTGAAAAAATTTTCTTTTTAAAAATTAATTGTAACAATTTTGGTTAAAAAAGTTTTTTTTTCAAAAAAGTAATTCTTTTTCAGAAGTTTTGGAAGGAAAATTTGACTAAAAAAATTTTCTCCAAAAATAAAAGATTTTCACAACATTTTTTGTATTATTTGAAACTTTCATAAATTTTTGTACATTTTCAAATTCATCATAAAATCTTCTCTTGCTTCTTCATTGTTTAAATAAATATTTCTTGTACATCTTCATTTGTTTTTGAATGCCTCCCTCTCCATCGTTGTCTAGAAAGTAGATACCCGAATGTACTTGAAATTAATTAATTATTTACATACGTTAATATGTTTTCTAATTGTAAACCTTTTTCTTTAATTTTCCACGTCTAGGTCCAAAAAAGACACAGCTGTCGAATACGACGTGAAAAAAGGCACATCGCGAACAGGTTTTGTCGGCAAAGACTCAGCAGTGTAGAAAATAAGAACGACGTGAAGAGAATTAATATCATAGATACTCGACTTTTACTTTTGTTTGAAATTTTTTTCTTTTATCTTTTTTCTTTTTTAAATCATCATTTTACTGAATATCAGTACGTACTTTTTTTTGTTTTGTTACCATTGAATATTTTAATTGAATTTTAGTTTGTTACGCGCGTTTAAACGCGCGTTTTTAATGGTACTTTTTATACGTTTTAACGACAATTAAGTATTTAATGGTATATTCGCAAATCGCGATGATTGCTTGGTGAGATGAGAACATCACTGACTGTGTGAGAGGTAATTCTTTGCAGTAGGTAACCTTTGTCCTCTACCTACTAAGTATATTGTTTTTAATCAAGATATCGCGTATATCTTCTTCCTTTTTGATTACTTAACATTCAGATTTTTATGTCTTTCTTTCCCACTCGTGTGGGATTTTACTTCTATTATTTTATCTTTCTCTTTCATCCTTTTTTTTGTAACGTGGTATCATCTTTATTATCATTTTATTGGAATTTTTATCATTTTTAAAATTTATTTTACCTCGTATTTTTATATAATGTATATTTTTGATTTGATTCGCTTTCATCAAAATTTATTCTTTCTGTATAATTTACGTAAAATGTGTTTAAAATTTTCGTTTCCCCTTTCTCCTCTATTTTCCTTCATCATTGGTGTTATATGCGTTGTAAATTTGCTAAGGTCCATGTCGGTGTTAAGTTTGTGAAGAAAATGAAAAATCCAACTCGGAGGATGATGATTTTTTTTTAAATGTACGACGAGTGTTTGAAATGCACGGATTCAGTGATGTGTTTTTATGAGGTAAACGGTTATATGTAAATGTTTTAAAGATTTTCTCAATTCTATAATATTGAAAATATGATCGTCAATTAAGCGAATGAAGAAATATAATTCGAATTGAATACGACAGTAAAGACATAATATCTGCATTTATTTTAAAAAATAATACGTTTACCCGTTAAATGTTGCACTTTTAGTATGTTATGAATTTTATTTTTATTTTATATTGTATTAAGTTTATAATTTTTTTTCTTTTCTTTTTTTTCGGTTACATTTACAAATAAATAGAAACAAATTTTTTTGTTGCTTAGTAATTGAAACGACAATATGAATTTATTTTGTAAATGTACTTTTCATGTATTTTTATACTCGAATATTTTATAAATTCTTCTTTTGTAATTTGATATTTACGACTAGTCTGATAAGAATATTTTGTGTTGTATTTTATTTTACTTTTTTTTAATTTTTTTTTTTTTAATTTCAACGAATGTTTGGACCGATACTGTAAAAGCTAAAAAAAGATACAATAATAATTCCGTGTACAATATCATAAAACAATAGTAAAAAGAAAAAAGGAATTCCCGCCTGTGATTTTTGTACGTGTTTGGCTTATTTTTAGTATATTTGATAATGCATTTAAGAATTTTATTTTTAGTTTGCCACCATGTTATCTTTTTAAGGGTTTTCATTTTACGTGATCTACCACCATTTTGCCGTAATTTAAAATGTAATCTCTACGCTAATTATTATGGTTTAATGAGTTGCAAGTTTGGAAACGTCGTGTCGCGTCATGTCAGTCATGTGCTTGTGATGTATGTAAAATGATAATGCTGAGAAGTGATGCTGTATTATGTTACTATACTGTTTATGCGTGTAAGGCTTGAACGAATGCTTATTTCGTGTAATATGTTTTAATAAAAAATTTTTGGTTAATTTTGTATGCTTATTTGAGAACTGAATTGGAGATTGAGAGGTTGTTTTGCACTTTGTCTCATATGTAGTTCCTTGGGGGTCTTTTACAAAAATCAAATTCGTGTTCAGCGGATTCAAAAACGTAACTTTTGATGTATCACATGTTCTAGGTTCTCATTTTAAATTTCTGCACCTCCTCTCTAGAAGCTCGTTCGGGGGGTTTCGCAAAAATATTATTAAATTCGTACTCGGCGGATTCAAAAACGTATATTTTGATATGTAGGTACTTCATTCGCTCGTACGACTTATTTTAGAGTTTCACTCTCTGGGAAGAATTCTTTTTGAATAATTCATAAAAACGATCTCAAAAATGAATTCAGCATTTTCAGAAACTCTCTTATGCCACATTTGGAGATTTTTATCTCGAGCTCCCCTGAACGACAAAACCGAAGGAAATTAAAAAAATAATGAGAAACTCCTGCAAAACTACCTGTAGTCAACTCAAAACACTATCAATAAATAAATAAACTAGCATATGATACTTATTAGAATTTGAAATGACAACCAAAATTGGAAACTAACGTGAAAAAATTTCAATTTTTTATAATGTAAGTTTTTCCCCAATTTACAACGAATATTATTAACATGTTGAAATGACATACCTACAAATACATAAAAGAAAGGGACATCAAAATCAACAGAAAGTACCGAAAACTGAAGAAAAATATTGGCAAAATAAAACATCAAACATCACTTAAAACGACTCGAAAACGAGAATAAAAAATTAAAATCACAAAAGACTACAAAACAGTGGAATTTTAGTAAAATTTAAAAAACATTCTAAAAATTTGCATTTGCATAATACATCGCTGGAACCTCTCATGAATGCAAGAAAAAACATTAAAAACCCAGTAAGTCTAAGTACCTACCTAATTCGTCAAGAAATGATGAAATTTGAGTGAAAGGAGGAGTCTCGATAAGGTCATTTTTTTGGGTCCCGCACAGTTATCGACTCGACTACTCTTAAAATGCTGTAATTAATGTCCCAAATACGAATCCATGCTTAGTTAGCTCAAAATTATAATTTTTTGGACTCCAGGAGTTCCCAAAGTTGTGAATAAAAAAATAATTTTAGGAACCACTGAGAATTATTTTCAAAAACTTTTCAAGCGTAATTTTGCGCTTGTTTTTCAAAAATCCAATTTTCCATTTTTTTGTAATTTCAATATTTTGGGAACCCCTGGAAAGCTGAAAATGCGCGATTTACGCCAAACGTAATGTTTTGAGGTATATATTCCATTATGTAGATGAAAAAGTTTAATTGAGCTCCCTCTATCTTTGTAACTTTGAACCCCTTTTTTAGAGGCCCCCACTTTAGGCACCCCTAAAAAAGGCGTTTATGCATATTTTTTTCTAATAAAATTGAATAATTTACATTAGAAAAACACTAGCAAGTGCTCGATAATTTTTCACTTGATTTTTCCTGTAACATTCATAATTGAGCTTTTTTGCGCCAAATTCTGAGATTTAACTCTTCGAAAAAAACATTTAAATCACGTTTTCACGATTTCAACAAAGTAAAATCTCAGAATTTGGCCCAAAAATCTCAATTTTCAAAGTTACAGGTAAAATCGAATGAAAAATTATCGAGCTCTTGCTAGAGTTTTTCAAACGCAAATTCTTCAATTTATTTGAAAAAATATGCATAAACGCCTTTTTTTTTAGAGGTGTCTAAAGTGGGGGGGGGGGCTCCAGAAAAATGGTTCAAAATTACAAACATACAGGGAGTTTAATTAAACTTTTTCACCTAGATAATTGATTATATTCCACAAAAAATTACGTTTGGCGCAAATCGCAGGTTTCTAGTTTTCCAGGGGTTCCCAAAATATTGAAATTACAAAAATGTGGAAAATTGGATTTTTGAATACCAGCGCAAAATTTTATTGAGCTCAAAATTTGGTAGGGTGGAGGTCTTTCAGATACTAATAAACTGTAAAAAGCTTTTTAGCGGGGTTCAAAGGGGTAAGGTAAAAATGGCGATTCCGGAATTTTCCAAAAATTGAAACCCCCCAATTTCTGCCCCTGAGGGTCGAAAATTAATGGGAAATCATCTCGCATAACGTTTATCGGGTTCAAACTGATATTTTACGCTTAAAAAGTTTTTGAAAATAATACTCAGTGGTTCCTTCCTAAAATTATTTTTTTATTCACAACTTTGGGAACTCCTGGAGCCCAAAAAATGATAATTTTGAGTCAACTAACCACGGATTCGTATTTGGGACATTTATTACAACATTTTAAGAGTAGTCGAGTCGATAACTGTGTGGGGCCCAAAAAATGGCCTTATCGAGACTCCTCCTTTTCAGAAAGTGTGTCAAAAACTCATTAAAATAAAATAATGTGTTAAACACTCAAAACATGGCATTAAAATATTGAAAATTTATCAAGAAGTAGGTAATGAAAATTCAGAATAATTTACCATCGATAGATGAAAAAAAAGTGTCAAAAACGTGTTGAATTGATGTAAAAAAATCGAAACAAAATCAAGTATCAAAACTCAAAAGTGCATGAAAAACAATAACTACATAATTATTTAAAATGTGTTGAAATTTCATATAATCACGATTAATATCTTCAAAATTCGTTGTTCTGAAGTTTAGCTATGTACTCGTGTCTGCAGTTTGAATTGAAATTTGAATCAAACAAAAACTTAAAACTAGAACTCGAGCTGATAAAGTGGAAAACGACCCAAAACCTGACGTAGCAAAGGAGGGTGAAGAGGGCTATCACGATCACCCCCCTCCCCACCTGAGAGCGAAAATTTAAAATAAAACATGCAAAAATAATACACGTTTTTTGAGATCCATTTTTTCAAACAATTTTCGCTGTCGCTTCCATTGATCAGTAATTTTTTTCAAATTCATATAATTATTATCCCACAGTACGAAAGCTCTCCGGAAAATTACATCTAAATTTCGATTTTAGGAGCTTAAAAAATCTGATTTTGCCCTCTCCTTAAAAAAAAAAAAAACTCCTTGCAACACAACTGATTTTCATCCTCTACTTTGAACGTTGACTCCTGATTCAACCTTTGAATTTTGATCCTTCCTATTATTTTTCAATTTTCAAGCGAATTCGGAATTTCGATTCGAAATCTCGAATGAAACGCGAACGTAGCCGAAGATACCCGATTCTAATCGGTCGAAGTTCGTGTTTTTGTTTTTGTACCGTTAGATAAAACATAAACAATAGATTGTGTGATAATTACAACCGGTTTCATCGATTTCGAAACCGAATAAATTCATTTTGATAGGTAAGTTAAGTTAAATATTGGCACTTTCAAATCAACAGTTTGATTCATTATTTATTAGTCGTATAAATTTAAAACCTATACTAATATGACCCCCTGTGTCGAACTGCAAGCATGGTCGTAGTTTGCACTTTGTACCATTATTTCTTCGATTCCAGCAAGTTTTCATGTTGATCAATGATAAAAAGTATGTACAGCGAAAATAAACTCTCAGAGGGTATCAAATCAGCGATTGTTTCTGGAAGATTAGAAGTCGTCGAGAAGTTATTGAATCGGGGTAAGTTGAATTTTCAGTTCGATGATTTAAATAACTCGTCTGCAATATTCTTCATGCAGTTTTGTTACAGTAAATTATATGTATTTTTCTATTCTAATTAGTCGACAAATGGAAGGCCAGATGTCAATTAGATGGCTGTGATTGTTCGAATGTTAACCACCTGTTGAATGAAGTAGGCCCTGATGGTGAAACTTTACTCGGATTGGCCACTAAAGTAAGTTGTAGATACATAACGTTTCGCATTGATAGGTACATTACATGATCTTACATTATTTCGTTCTTGTTTTAGCTAAATAAATGCGAGATTGTGAAATACCTGCTATCCAAAGGTGCTAGTCCTAATGCCATGAATAAACAATCATTAACAGCCTACAATTTGGTACCCTCTGATGCCATGAAACAGCTCTACATCGATGAACTATTTTGGGCAGTTTGTAAGAATAAGTAAGTCTATCGTGATTTACTTTTAACTCTGACCATGTTTCTCACCAAAATTTACTTAAATATGTATTTCTATTTAGTTTGAAAAAAGTCCAAGAATTGCTGCTATCCGGATTGCCTATAAATTGTACAGAAAACGATGATACCGAAAATACTCTATTACACGTTGCTGCTCGTTACAGTAATAAAAACACCGTTATGTATTTATTGCGTAAGTGTAATCTGATGGGTATTTAATTTTCGAAATATTCCGTTGCTAAAGTTACTAATTATGATTGATTTACTGTTCAGGCTGTGGAGCTGAAATTGATGCGCTCAATTCGTGCGGAGCTACACCACTTCACGAAGCTTTATGTTACTCGAACGCTGAAGTTGCTGAAGTTCTGATAAACTACGGGGCTAATTTGAATATTAGGCCACACATGGGCAAATTTGCCGAAAAATCGATCGCTGAATTGTTATCTGAACCTCACGTAGAAAAATTATTCAATAAGAACGAGTCCGAACCAAAGAACGAGCTACCTCCAATTCCTTCTCCGAGTACAACGAAAACACCCGAACAGCAACTCGCTCGTTCAAATACACCGGCTAAAGCCAGTCCTCCGATGGAAGAAGTTAGTTTCTAGATGATACGAGGTAAACGTCCGATGTTCATGGATTTTTAAAATTACTATTTTGTTTTAGATAATTAAGAAATTGAAGCATTGGAAAGTATCGAGTGATAATACGAAATCTTTTGTTCAAAGAAAGCTGAATTTATTGTGGCCTCGTCCTCAGAAAATTGACGAATTGTTAGGATCGCCGTTTATATTCTCCGAAGATTTGTTTATCTCAGTGAGAACTTCTTCGGTGTCGTTTCATAGGTAAAAGGATCAGAATTTTTGCTGTAAAGTACCTAATAGCGGAGAATATTTTCTGTACAGTTGATCTTTGTTTTAGAATTCTGGATATATGGAATTTATTTCGGGATAGTTTCGCATCGCTTGAGATAAACGTTGTTTTGAAGGATATTCATCCGAATTCAGTTCCTTGCAATGATTCGCTTCTAGAATGTAATATAAATAGAGATCTGTTTTCCGGCGACGATTGTTATCAAATTCATGTCGCTTCTGATAAGGTATTTTGTACAAAAATGCTGCTATGTATTAACTAAGTAATGTTGCTAATCAAAGATGCATTGAATAATTTGTTCAGATTCTCATACAATGTGGTGGACTTACTGGCCTATATTATGCATTGTCTACGTTTACTCAATTACTCAAGATTAACAATTCGCTTTCATTATCGCCAATTTTAATTCAAGATTACCCACAATTATCTCATAGAGCGGTGCTTTTAGATATTTCTAACGAAAGTAAAGTTCCTATAATGGTAAGTTTTTGAATTTTGATTAAACTATGTAGAAAAACGACGTTAAAAATCTCATCTTATATAATAACCTAAATTTTTCAGGATCGACTGCTGGATATAGTTGATACATTATCAGTGTTAAAGATCAATTATATTCATATTTATGCCAGATTTTCATCTAGCTCTACGTGGGATCATAGTTACAAACAGAGGTATTATTTTTGATATTTTTAAAAGCCATTGATTCGTGAAAATAACAATTTTCATTTCATTTTATCCAACAGTGAGATTGTTTATTTGGATCGTTACACTCAAGACAGATTTGTGAATTTAGTTCCGGTGCTAGAAATAGAATCTCAAATCACAGATGAAATTTTACTTAAAATGTGGCCGATATTTCAAAAATTTTTATCATCTTTTAGTAATTTGAGGCAAGGATATTCTTTTTTGTTGAAAAATTCATCATGATTTTTATATTTTTTTAGTGTGCATTTGTAACTTTTAATTTTCCTTTTTCAGGTATGTACATATAGGACCCTACTTGAGCATGAGACTGGTGAAGAATATCGACTCAGATCCATTAATCCACGAAATCTATCATTTATTAAATATTAATCCGAGTATTACTCTACTGCTTTGTACCAACGAATTGAATCATTGCAAGGTGGTTCCTAAATTAACGAATTTTTTGTTAATTAACTACGATTTTCAAGTGAGTATTCCTCCTACTAATTGCCTAATTGGCTCTTATTGTCTGATCTGAAGGATTCGTTGTTTAGCTTAAACGAATTCTCTACAACAGACATAAATTAAACCAAGTACTCGAGGGGTGTTTTTCAAGTTAATGAATACCTGCGATTTTACTCGAACATCGACAAACGAGTCTTGTTAAACTGTATTTGTAATGAAATTTTGTTACTTTTCAGAATGGCAATTCTTTTTTCGATTCGATCGAAGCTTACAACAAGAATGGTTTCTTATCGATGTTTTGTACCGGTACATCAGCTTGGAATTGGTAAATAGAATATATCTCTCGTTCACACGGATGCTTTCGCCACCTGTAGAATTTGTTCGCTCACTTATATGCGTAATTATCACTGTGTAGTTTAGCTGGTTGTCCGGAAGTGTGTTTGTTCAATATTTTTCAAGGAATACGCGCAGCTCGTAAAGTAAACTCGATCGGAGTAGTCGTTGCTAATTGGCCAGGACTATATTTAATCACTCCGGTAGCTTTTGCTTGGCCTGGTTTTCTAATTGCTTCTGGTTTCAGTTGGAATAGCGATATCAATTTGGTAGAGTATAATTTTTTCACATTTTTAACCTCGACTTTAATACTTATAGAGCTCGAACTTACTCACTTTTTTAGAGCAAAATGAAGTACATAAAGTGAAACTTATGAGAGATTGTTTTTCAGGATGATTTTAGCAGCACTCTGTCAAGTTTGTTGGATATGCATGTTTTCGAAGCGAATAATAAAGATCAAGGAGTCGGTCACGTGATCACTGGATTAGGATATCTGGAATGTGAAGCTTTAAGAATGAATGATCTTAATTTCAATATGAATCCATCGGTGCCTCCTTGTGGATCTATTTTTTATCAATTATTAACCGATATTAGTCACGTTAATTTTAATAACTTCATGTCGAATTTTTTCGAAGTGAGTGGTATAATTTTAATACCTAATTATTTCTTTGTTCTAGTGCCCAAAAGTCAGTTTACGCCATCAAAAATCACGTATATGTAATTCAAGAACTAAGCCTCCTAAAGAAAAACTAATGGCATTGATAGGAAATTTTATCCTTTACAATTTCCTTATTGTCATTTTTCTCTAGAATGCACCGTTCGCCGGAAAAATCAACTTTTATGTCAAAAAACGCGAATTTAAAAAAAAAATGAAGATAATCGGAGGAAAAAAATTTAAAATCAATTCAGCAGTTATAAGTTCAGCTATTTCCAACATAATTTTTTTTTTTTACAAAAACTCCAGACCCTTTGAGGGGGGAGGTGTTACCAAAATCAAATTTTGTAAAAATAAAAAAAAAATGGAGTGATACTGATACGTCAGAATGTAGGTTTTTTGGGTCGTGAAATACGAATCTGAAGTCTTTTTTTCACTCAGCCCCTATGAGGAGGTGCTACCGAAATAAAATTTTGAAAAAAATCACAAATATTCGAGTAGTGTATCAAAATCCAGGTTTTTTGGTTGGGGGTTTTATTTGTCAGTTTTTTAATCATTCGAGATATCTCAAGAATGGTAGCACCTCCTCAATGGCCCCCGAGGGGTCTGAGGAAAAAAAGGACTTCAGATTCGTGTTTCTCGACCCAAAAAACTTATATTTTGACATACAGATTTGTTTCTCGACCCAAAAAACCTACAGTTTGACATATCACTCGATTTTTTTTTCATTTTTACAAAATTTGATTTTGGTAGCCCCCCCCAGATTCTGGCGTTTTTGTAAAAAAAAAATTTTGACGTATTTTTAAAAAAAAAATAATTTATATTTCATCAAATTATGGGAATCACGTTAAAAATAGCTAAACTTATAACTGCTGAATTAATTGAAAAAAATGTTCTCCAATTTTTTTCATATATTTTTTTAATTTACGTTTTTTGACATTCAAGTTGATTTTTTCGGCGAATGGTGCATCTTAGAGAAAAATGTCTGCAAAGAAAATTGTAGAGGATAAAATTTCCTATCAGATCAATGTTATTAGTTTTTCTTTAGGAGGCTTTGTTCTTGAATTATATGTGATTTTTGATGGCGTAAACTGACTTTAGGGCACCCCAGTATATGAAAAATTATTACATTTGTTGAATTTTCCAGAATACCATTAAAACGTTGAAGAAAACGCAAGATTACCTTTCTCAAGTTTCGCTCAAAAGTGCCACTTCGGATCAAGTGATTACCGAACTGAGTAATACTGTCGAATTGTTGCTGTGTGCTTGTAAAATTGGGCAAGGACTCTACGTAATCAATTCCACGTCTAATAGAAATGTTGAAATAGTTTCCTCTCGTAGTATTATCCATTTACCATCTGTTTTGAAATCGGATTTAATTGATAGGTATACATAATATTAATATGATTCGCTGGAGAATATTCGATCTACGTGAATGTACATAAATTAATTTACCTTTTTTAATTTTCAGATTACATTCCATACGTGATATTTATTCGGAATTATGGTACCAACAAAATTTACCTTCCGGATTACACAAATCCCTGAACTTTTTTACAAATATTTTACAAAAGCTGTCTGCTGAAGGACAAACGAATAAAGTATAATGTTTTTAAATAAAATGTATTTTAGAATTTTATATTCCAGTATTTTTTTTCCATCATTGTTCATTTTGTACTTCGAAGTTCGAATTGAAAATTATTTTTTCATTTTAGTCGAGTAATTTTACTTACAATATTAATGGAATCGAGGATTTAAATTTAAAAATCAAGATTCGATTACTTGAAGATTAGGGAAAATAAATTCTGCTCAAAAAGGTGAAGCTGATGGCGTAAACTTCGATGCTCATGCTGGAATTTTGAAAGTTTTATAAAAAAATATTTTCAAATTCCCAGATTTTTTCAGTTTCAGTGGTTTCAGTTATAGTTTCTTAATAGTTTCTGTACTCGAAGCAGTGTTACCAAAGTAGATTTATTCAGCTAAATCAAGTGCAGGAAAGCAAGGCAACATTGTTTCCCCCACTTTGTTCTTTTTATGGATGGCGTATGATTCATTGAAAAGAAAATCGAAGTGATGTGACTTTTTTGAAAGCTTTTTTAACTTTGAACTTGAAAACAAGAAACTTTTTGAGGTTTTTGAACTAATTCATTGCTCTTCTACATATTTCACATCTCGAGCTTAGTATCCTGGTGATTCACGTACCTTTCCCCATCTTTAAATGTGCTGGCGTTCTTCGTAGAAGATAAATTTCATTCATCCAAACATAAGATACAGGTAAGAATATGAATACTAATTAATGCTTTCGTATTACGAATAATAGCCAACAACTTGATAAACCACATTTTGGCGTTGATTAAAAACTGCATAATAATCTCAAGTTCTCTTATATATTTCACGTACTCGAGCTTGTTACAGATGATTAAATCTTGGGTGATTTACGACTATGGCGTACTCGTTCTAATTCTAAGGTTAGCATTTGTTTTACTCTCACTAAAATAGTTGTGTGTTTTGTTTTCTAGCATGAAAAGGCCAATGGAGGCCCGTTGCTGAAATATGAGCGCATCTTTTAATCCGTAAGTATGGAAATCTTCTATCGATTCTTGTTTACACGTATGTCTTGCTAATTTACGCTACGTTTACTGCGATATGCATCCTTCTTGTAGAATGCATTATCTTTCTATCTGTGCTATGTAGTAATGAGCTAATTTCTTTGAACGTGTCTTGCTTAGGAATGATATAACAAATTGCTGATTGTCTTGTTAGTCTCTCAGTTTTGGTAAATTCTTCTTCATTATATTGCATCGTCGCTTTAAAGTTCAACTACATAATGTGGGAAGAGACCCGAAGATATGAACTGGAAAGCTTTGTATTTTTTAGTTACCGTGAACCGTGAAAAATTGGCTTGTGTTAATTCATCTCTCACTCTATGCGTAGTACGTACTGTTATTCCATGATACCTTGAATGCTTCAACCAATGAATGAGAAAGAAGGTTAAATGTTCCATTTTCCCTTTCAATCTTTCCTCTACGCCAATCAAAATTTTTTCATTCGCGGAAGATTTCAACGTTATAACCGGAGTATCGGAAACGAGACCCTGAGTATATAGGATGACATTTTTTTATATTGAAAAAAGTACCTATGTAGTATGTAATCTGTGTATGATTTTACGAAGGTCCTTTGATATTGTCTGGGGTATAATTATCGACGGTCGATTGATGGAATGGATTTTATTACTGATGGCGTCGCGTTGTCTCGACTCGTAATCGATATTTTCGTGTTTTTGGTCAGTTCTGTGTTGCGTTTCGCCGAACTTATGTTTCGTCAATTGTAATTCTTTTGAATAGTTAATCGACTGAATTTTTTCTGAATTTCTATTGTGTATTGAAATACGTATTTTCTCAGTCGAGTTGATTTTACTTGATTTTCTCATGTTTGAAAATCAATTTTATAATGATTGGTAAGTGAGTTATGGAGGTTTTTCATATGGGTTATGTGTTGGGGTGTTCAATTGATATTGTTAACAAAAGATAATTTTAATGTACTTCTTAACCCACATCTTATTTGGAGGACTTCCTTTTCGAAGTTCGAGTTTTCATGCGTTGAATAAGAATGGTGTGAATCTTTCTTGAACCTTTTTTTTGCCATTTTTTTTTCATCAGTTTTTTTTTCGCTTCTTTCTGAAAATAAGAAATGAATATGGTTCTCTTTCAGTGAAATGTTGCATTGCAGCTTCGATCTTCTGGAAGTATATTTATTTAAAGGGTAAAGAATTCGTATAAATGTGTTGCAGATTTCCTGTAGTCGTATTGAAAGTTGTTTATCAATTTATTGTGAAACATTTTCTAGAAGTTGGACCAGCTATGTAATATGTATACTTGATATGAATTTCACCATACGAGTATTATTTCAAATAAAACTCTGGTTTACTACGGTTCTAAAAACATTTCGAAATCACAGCTAAAAATTCATTGATTCGTGTTTAATGTATTCTACCTGTACAAAGCCTGTACATACGCTTTGTTATTTTTTATTCTGTTTACAAAATAATTTTTTTTTTGATAATTAAATTTTAAAGGTTAGAAAACGTTGGGATATTTTCTACTTTCTGTCGCTCTGATTTTAAAATATCAATTCATTTTCTCAATTGAACTCTCAAAAATTACCCTTCCTCCCCCTCTCGATCTTCTTTGAAAAAATATCACGAAATCGAAGAAGTTTCTGGCGTATTGTTCCTTGTTCGTTATGCTTTCGATAAAGCTGAATTACAATACCGTAAACTGGGGTAACATTGAAATCGCGGGGTAACATTGAAGGGTGCGGTTTTTCATCATATTATGCTCCATGGCGGTGGAACTATGAAGTATGGAACAATTCTGACACCGGGAATGGATAGAGTACACTTTGGCGATTATTTTTCCTATTTTATCATTTTCAACTAGTGGTTCCAACACCAGTGAAAAAGCAAGCGAAAAAAAGTGCTGTTTTTATCAATTTTAATTAACATGAAAAGCTTGGTGTCTGGAATTTTGAATTTTCAAAGAACGAGTCAAGTGACATTATAGATGTGTTGGTACATCTCCCGACTATAAATTAGCGCATTTGTTCATGTGCCAAAGTTGTTCCCTGAGGAGTAAAAAAATAATATTCAAACTGGGGTAACTTTGAAGTCTATAAAAAAATCATGAAATTTTGGTAAAATTGGACGAAAATGCATGAAAATGCTTGTAAACTTGTTAAAAACGATGTGAAAACTTGAAAAACAGCTCTAAAATCATTAAAAAATCATAAAATTGGATCAAATTGGCCAAAATGCATGAAAAACGCCTGAAAACTAGAAAAATTCCAAATTATCATTTTGGAGCACTCTTTCATAAATTCAATTGTGAATATGGATCATTTTGTAAGTACTTGACGCGTATAAAGTGACCAAAAAGTGAATACTCATGTTTTTGATAATTTTTGACCTTGATTGAAGCACATTTCAAGGGGTCTTCAAAGTTACCCCAAACGCTGGGTAACTTTGAAGGGCACTTCTTTTGGCTCTTGCGCTTGACAGGAAAAAGGTAGGCAACTTCTGTAACCGCCAAAACGTAGTGCTGACATAGCTTTATCAAAAGCACCACACACATTTCCCCTACCTCCGCCATTCATACCTCTAAACATAAAAAATACTGAAAAATCCTTCAATGTTACCCCAGTTTACGGTAATAATTTTTGAGATTTGAGGTTCGAAAAAAATTTGATTAAAATTCCTGGTTTTTGACAAATCAGCAAAATTTTAATGCTTTTGAACCGTTGAAAATTTTATTTCGAGCAAAAATTAAAATTTTTATCGCGAGCAAGAATGCTAATTTTTTCAAAATCTATTTAAATTCAGATGTAAATTTTTTCTCTTGGAGAAATCTTGATTCTTCTTTTTTCTGTATTTAGTAGAATAGTATGAAATCGAATTTTTGTGTAAAAAAATTTGAAAAAAAAATATCTGGTAAAGAAAATTTTGTATTAGTCAAAACTGAATCGAAAGAGCCTACCAAATTTATTATTTTTCGATTCCATTTTATGTATTGATGGATTTAAAAAAATCAAATTTTGGCAACAAACTTAATTTTACCCAACATAACTTGGAAAGCTGAAATTTGGTGGGGATGTGCCTTGTTTCACTCCTTGAATCAATTGGAAACAGTTTCGAACCATTTTGAACACTTCTCGAGCCTCCAGCAGATTTTTGAAAATCGAAATTCCTACAAAAGTATTATCCAATGAAGTTGAAAAACTAAAATTCACTTTATGCCTTGACTTTATCATGCTGAGTCGACTGGGGATGGTTTCAGGTCATTTTGAAGCATCCAGAAAATGTTTGAAAATTTCAGTTTTCGAAAAATTGGCCAAAAATCAGTCCGATTCAACTTTAGCACGTGTGCACATGTGTACAATGTACATAATTCGTTAAGTAGGCCACTAACCAATACTTAAGTGAATTTGGACTGTTTTTATGGTATACTTTATGAAAATCTGGAATTTTCAAAAACTTGCTGGAGATTCCAAAACATTGCAGAACCATTTCCTGTCGACTCAGCATGTTGAAATAGGAGTATGTGAGTAAATTTTAGCTTTCGAACGTCATGGGGTTAAAATTTGTGGAAATTTCAACTCCAAAAATTTTCGAGAGGCTTCAGAAAACTGCTCGAAATTATTCAAACCCGTTTCCAGCCGATTCGAGGAGAGGGGCTTGGTACCTGTCAAATTTTAGCTTCTCAGGTCTAATTTGTAAGATTTTAATTTTTTTCCATTTTTGGCCAATTTTGATTTTTTTAAAATTCAAAATACATTTGAGCTCCTCTAAAATTTTGACTAGGTTTGTCTGATTCAAAATTTTCTGTCCATTCAGCATTCGAGCTGTGCTTTTTGTTAA
The DNA here is from genome assembly GCF_950023065.1 of Planococcus citri. Classification (NCBI taxonomy): domain Eukaryota; kingdom Metazoa; phylum Arthropoda; class Insecta; order Hemiptera; family Pseudococcidae; genus Planococcus; species Planococcus citri. The sequence continues at coordinate 32,319,639 of NC_088679.1, forward strand.
GAACCAAGGTTTTCTTTTAGATTTTCTCAGTTTTCAAAAATTTTAGTGTTGAAGTCGAAAGAATCAAAAAATTATTCAGATATTTAATTTCGTGGAACTTTCGTGATTTTTAACCTCATATTTTGAAATGACTTTTTTTTTGAAATCCAATTAGCTATTTAGGACAATTTTTGCATGGAAATTTTGTACGAAACATTGAAAGCTTGAAACGTAAACTGGTTCAAGGAAGCTGATTATGGAGGAGAACAGGGGGGGTCTGAAGCATCCAATTGAAAAAATAAGCCAATATTTCGAACCCGAACCGGTGTCCATTTTGCAATTTTTGGATTGAGCAGGCATGAAATTCGGTCACTTGAAAAGTGACAAAGTCACTATTTCGGCGAAAATGGTCAGAAAAAGTGACCAAAGATTTGTCGTGTGAAAAAGAAAAAGTGCAAAATTTCAGGAAATGATTAATATTTTTCATGAAAATCCTTCAGAATTGTTACCTAAAAAAAAATTGAAAATCAACTGTTCAACATTGAAAATGTAAGACGATGTGATTGGATAGAGACGATTTTTCTAAACCGTACAAAGGTAGATCGAAAGATCAGGCAAAAATTCGTCACCTGTCAAAATTTCAAATGGTAAAGTGCCTTTTTCGATTTTTAGTGAATTTTTGAAAATCAAGTTTAGGCCAAAAATGAGGGGAAAAAAATCAGAATTTTACCAAATTGACCAAAAAAACTGAAATTTGGGGTATACCCTATTTTCGACACGCCAGATCGATTAGAACCTGTTTCAACCCATTTTGAGCAGTTCTGGAGCCTCCAGCAGATTTTTGAAACTCTAAATTCCTTTTAAAATTTCATTAAATGGAGTTGGAAAGCCGAAATTCATTCTGAAAACTAATTTCGATACGCCACGAAGTCGCAGGTAGATTTCGCAAGTCGTTTTGGAGCCTCCAGCGACTTTTTGAAAATTACTGGAGCCTCCAGTAGATTTTTGAAACTTGAAATTTCCCAAAATTTCATCAAAATGGAGATTGAAAGCCGAAATTCATTCTGTAAACTAATTTCATACGCTACGAAGTCGACTGCTGGTGGGTTTAAAGTCGTTTTGGAGCCTCCAGCGACTTTTTGAAAGGTTGTATGGCGTTTTTTGGAAAATTAAAATTTCCAAAAAGTAACTGGAAACTCCAAAACCATTTGAAACCACCATGCAGTCGACTTCATCTCGTACTGAAATTAGTTTGCGAAGTAAATTTCAGCTTGCTAACTCCATTTGATAAAATGTTGAAGTTGTGGGAATTTCAAGTTTCAAAAAACTGATGACTCCAGTAATTTTCAAAAAGTCGCTGGAGACTCCAAAACGACTTGAAATCTACCTGCAGTCAACTTCGTAGCGTATTGAAATTAATTCACCGAATGAATTTCGGCTTTCCATCTCCATTTATTGATGAAATTTTAAAGGGAATTTCGAGTTTCAAAAATCTGCTGGAGGCTCCAGAACTGCTCAAAATGGGTCGAAACAGTTTCCAATCGATTTGGCGTGTCGAAAATAGGGTATATCCCAAATTTCAGCATTCTTGGTCAATTTGGTAAAATTCTGATTTTTCCCCTCATTTTTGGCCTAAATTTGATTTTCAAAAATTCACCAAAAATCGAAAAAGGCACTTCAGCACTTGAAATTTTGACAGGTGACATTTTCACCTGGTTTTATACGGTTTAAAAATTTTTGTGCAAGTCCTATGTTGGAACGCAAAATCTGCGATTTCGGCTGACCTGTCCCAAATTGGCCTTCATTTTGTAAGTAGGGCCACTTTTTTCTGAGGACAAGGGTTAGAAATGTTCCGCAGGACTCCCCCTATAAGGAAAAAGTTGTCCCGGAGGATCGACGGGGGTGGGGTGCAAGAGATCCTTATGCGGGTTCAAAATTTTGATCACTTTTTTGCTATTTTTCAGTCACTCAAGTCACTAAAAAAATTAAATAGTGGATTTCATGCCTGATTGAGAATACTCGGATTGAAATTTCAAGAAATATTGGAAACTTGAAGGACAAAAAATGGGTCAAATTCGCATTGAATATCTCGATTTGTTCTTCAGCCAGTTCAATATAAGTATGGCTGCGAGGCATATAGTCTACTCAGTCGTGTCGTAGTCGTAAAATAGTACTGTATCTGTGTTCTGTGCTTGGTACATCATCAAATTAGAAAAAAAATTCGCTTATATGTTCGATATGAGCGACATACTTCATCATGGTGTCGTGTTTCATGTCGAGATAACGAAATTATTACGTACAAATATTTACGATAGACTACGGTTTAGCTCTTCATCGTCGCCGTCGTCGGTGACATATGCGTCGTCGTCGGGTTCGCGTGTTAAGTTTTCTCGACCCTCGAGCTACGTTTTAGTGATGAAAAAACTACATATCTTCATCGGAAAAGAGAAAAAAAACGAAGATACGTTGTAGTGCATGTTTCTTTACTGGAGAGAATCTCGAATTCAGATAAATGTACATAACACACACGTAGATAAAATATGCACCTTCTTATGTACCTATTACCTTATTGCCGAGTGTTGTTGACGTCGATTTGTTCGAAGGCTATGGTAGATTTTATTTTTTTACGATAAAAAAAATTCAATCGGCTTAATTAAAAATTCTGCGGCGTTGTCGCGTATTGTATAGTATTTGTTGTGGTATTTTCATTAAGTAAAAAGTACGCTCGTTTGATGGAATAAAATGAGACAACGAGGGGCAGTCAAGGGGAACGACCAAGTACTTACGTACATTAAGTACGATTATAATATAGGAGTTTAGTAGGGAAAAAACCACCGCCACAGATGAAACGACGCGATGTGGAGGTGAGGTACGAGTAGGTACTTTTTATAGTACGGTTTGTCGATGGAAATAGGTTATCATCGGGTTATCGTTGAATTTATATAGGTACTATTTTTCCATTATTTTAATTCTTCTTTGTTTTACTTATACACATTATTCTGCTAAACGCCGCATCGCGATACGATAAATATAGGTACCCTATACCCATCCTATACCTATCTCAGCACATTGCTGATGGGTGTACAGTACACAAAGAACACCTTTACGGTTTTCCAATGAATGAGTATACGTATTACGTACCTAGTGTTGTGTAGGCGTTACTACGGTGGTGAAAAAAACCACCACGTCGGGTCTGAAGGGTTGGTGGATGGCGGATTGGCGGGTTAACGACGCCGACGACCGGCGAGGACGCTTGTACACCCTGCGCGCTGCTTTTCAAGCTTTTCCCGAGCAAAAAGAGCCGTGTCTGTGTCGTGGATTCGCGTATATTGCGGCAGTGGCTGAGTGGCGGATTTTTTCGATGCATATGCTTGTTTTTTGTGGTGCGGCATTTATGTACGCTTCTTAATTTTATATAGTCGCGAATGCAGTGCTCTTATTCGTGTGCACGAGTGTTTCAATTTTTTTTCAACAGGCGTCGTAGGTTTGGGGTGAGAATGGGCGATTTTTTCGTGGTATTTTTAACTGGATTTGGAATTTGATGTTTTTTTTTTAGAATTTTTTAGTCTTTTTTTTGAGATTTGATGAAAATTTGATATTTTTGAAGATTTGAAGAAAAATCTCATGTTTTCAATTTTGAAAATTGGGAATTTGAATTAGTTGACAGAAGAAAATTTGTTTGGAAAATTGTATATGCAACAAAATAATTACATGAGTGATTCGATCGATTTTTCATTTTCCCAAAATCAAGATTCTCTCCTGTCACGTGGCATAAATCTGAATCAATGCTTACCAAAAAATAAGAAAAAGGCTGAAAACTACACAAAAAAATTCTAGTTTTTTTTTCAATTCGTGAAATTTAGTTCGAAGCATCAAATGAGTCTCTATGGTAGCGTATTTACAAAATTATTTTTTCTGGGTTCAACAATCCTCTCTCTCCTCTTCCACTGACGCACAAATTATTTTGTCAAATGTATCGAAATTCAATTTTTTTTCATTGTCAAAGTTGGTTGGGAATACTTTTCCATGCAACATTAATTTTTTTTCAGAAAAATGACCAAATTACTTTGAAGAATTCGAGAAAAAACGTAGATTTTGATCCTTAAGACGGCACTAAGAAATTTTCTGCGGGAAAGCTTGACTAAACGAGGGATAAAATAACATGAAATACGCATCAAATGAAACGAGAAGTCGAATTTGCCAAAAGTTATTTTTCCTCGGGCTTGACCAGCCATTTTTGTCTTATACTTTTTTTTGCTTGATTTCCATTAGTGACGAGTTTTGAAAAAAAAAAAAAAAAATGGCTCAAGTAGTGGAAATTCAACGAATTTGTCCAAATTCCGATTAAAGGAGAAATTGAAAAAATGAAGTCTTGATTTTGAAAAAGAAAGATAATTTTGATTTGAAATCGACTTTTTTCTACAGTTTGGTTTTGAAATACATACATAAATGTAAGTGCTTTTGGAAGCAGTATTTTTTTCGTCCTTTTCAGGACGTTTAGCAGTCTTGATAACCCTACAAGTCCTGTTTTTGTCCTGCATTTCTTCTTTTTTTTTTCTAATCAAATGTTGGAATTTTTTAATTCGTATGTTCTTTTTGTAGAATTGAAAATTTTACTGTAAAATTCTCAATTTTCCAACTCCTGATTCTTTAATTCACTTTCAGAACTTCCTCTTCAGCGAATGGAATGCTACGAAAATTTTCTTGAAAAAAAAAAAAAATGTATTCCTTTCCCCTGTTTCATCTTCAACAAACTGAAGACTACATGGAATGAACCAGACAAGTCGAAAATTTTCAAAAGTGAGTTTAGGGTCGAATTAAATTCACACTGAGGAGGGGGAAAATGTAGCCCATTTAGATTTTGAAAAAATTCGATTTCTTGTGGTAAAAATGGGCTTTAAGAAATAGAGGAGGAGAGAGAAATGAGCCAAGACCAAATCTGAGGCAAAAGGAAGAAAATTTCGACTCACTATGCCTCGAGTTGTGTTTGTGGGATGTTGTGTGATATATTTCCAGTGATTACTTTGATGCAAAATTCTAAAAATAAACTCGTTTAGAAAGTACGGATAAAAACACTGAACTTGTTTTTATACTCTGACCAGAAAATTTTTCAAAAATGTTACGTCTTCGCTTAATTTGAGCAAAAACGTATTGTTCTCTCTTCCCTTTTTCAAAAGTAATTTTTGATTTTTTTTTTTAGAACAAAATAAGTAGGTTGAAGGAAGAGCGATGAAAACATGAGAAAAGTGAAAAAGTTGACATGTAGAATTTTGACCTCTTTCCTCCTTCCATGAAAAAAGTCGTAAAAATGTTGCAAAATATCCTGAAAACGAACAATTCAAATGGTAAAGACATTTTTCTCGATCCCTACCCTCGAAAATTGAGAAAGCGAAAAAATTACTTGTAAAATTTTGACTCCCTCCTTCCTCTCCCCATATCAAAAAAGTAGTCGTTAAGTATTTTGAAAAAATGCCTACGTCAAAAGTTCTGTTGAAGTCGTGTTTTTTTTTATTTTAAAATTTTGTTTGATATCTTGTTAGAAAAATTTTCGAATTGGTTTGAGCTGGAAAGAGAAAGAGGAGGTTCTTCTGAAATTTTTGCGGAAACATAATTTGAGAAGTATCAATTTTTTTATTGGTTTAAAATCGATGTTTTTTTTCAGAAAGGTTTCAATAATAAATGACCGTAAATGGGCGATTTTTTCTCTTATATCTGAAATTTTCAAAATTTAGATCATTTCTGAAACTGGAGAAGAGAAAAAAAACATTTTAGAATTACAGTGGTGCCAACTTTCTGGTCATTATTACTGATTTCAAAAAACCGATAAAAGTTGATAAATTATTGGCTATTTTCCTCTGGCAATAGTGACCCAAAAAAATTGGCTCTGGTGTATTCCAAAAGATTTCTTCAGTTTCGGAAATCACATGTTTCGATGTTTTGGCGTAATTGATGCGAATATTCAAAAGAAAATATTTTTTTCAAAACACGAATTAACCCAAAAATAAGCGATTTGCAAAGATATACCTTTACCTACCTAGTAGAGTAATTGAGGCGAAAATGACTTCTTCTCGAATTCTGGTTTTTATGCTATTTCTCGTTTAATAATACCAGATGATGGTTTTTGAGCCTGCGAGCGGTTTTCAATCTACATCGCGGGGGGGGGGGGGGCGATTCTCAAGGGTTTTACGCTATCTCCGGCTGTTTTAAACCGATTGATTTGAAATTTGGGAGTTCAAGTTAATTAAGGGTAATGACCCTGAATTTTTTCAAATTTCCAAAATTTGGAAAAAAGTCAAAAAATTATATATTTTTACATTTTTAAGGGTATTTTCTAGCATTGATGACCTTTTTTAAAAATCCTATAATTTTTTTATGAAAAAATTGGATTTTACCATTTTGGGAACCTCTCTTCGGGTGACCTATATTCCTAAAATTCATATTTAGACTAATATCAACTCGAACTAGGAACATCGTATATTAAAACTTCAACGAAATGAGAAATTTTTGATTTTTTTTCTGCCTCATTTTTAAAAGGCTGGGCAGGGGTTAGAGTGAAAAAACAAAGATTTTTTTTCAAGAATTTCGCTTTAGAAGGACCCGTATTTCCCTTCAAAGGGCACCTCCAGAGCTAAACTGCTTTCTGAGTGATATTCAACTTCAAATGAAGGTTTCCACTGAATTTGTTTGAATTCTTACGTCATTTTTTTTTCGATCATCTACTTTAAATAAAGAGCATAATTATAGGTAATTCCATCCCTCCCGAAAACATGCCATAGTTGACCGAATTGATTCATCTAAACGTCTCTGCACAGAGACGACAGAAAAGAGTTGAATTTTCCATGTAATCAAATTTGTAACGAATTGCTTCAAAAAAACTTCTATTCATTCTCATTGAATTTGGCCGAAATTTAGTCTATGGTTACAATATTACCATCCCTCCCTCCCTCATTTAAAATTCTGAAAAAAGTTGAAATTTCATTTTCGTTTTTTCTCATTAAAAATCCATGCAGGACGACAGCTGCTTCTTATCCTTCCATCTACGACGTCTTTGTTTCATGTTTCTTTTTTTGCGTTTTTCTTTATTTTTTGTTTTGTTGTTTCAAACGAGCCTAAATTTTTTTACAAAACTTTTGCGTGCGTTTGTGTGCGTGTCGTGTTGTTGTTGTTGTTGTTGTTGTTGTAGTAGGCGTACTCGAGATAACGAAAAGAAATGAAAATATGCGGATAGCGATGTTAAATTTGAAATAGCTACATGTATTTTTTTGGTGATTTTGTATTGTTGGTATAGGAGCTATAGCCCATACGGTACCTACTACATGTTCGTGTTGCTCTTCTTCTAAAATACATACGTACCTACGTAAGAGGACGACGACGCCGGCGGTGCGCCGCCGCTAATTGGATGTTGGTTGGTTCTTGTACGATGCACAGCACACCTGAACTGCTCTCTCGAGTCTCGATTCCGAGGTACCTCTAAATAAGCGCATCGTCGGCGCAGCGGCGGCGGCAGCGACGACGGCGGCGGCTTCTCTTCCTCGCTAGAGAGTTGGAAAGTTATTGTCGTATAGACTTAGAGTTACTTACCTATGCATCTTCCTGGTGTAGTGTAATTACAAGCGCGGATCGCTGGTCAAATCTATCCTCGTGTCGTGGTTGTTGTGTAGGAGTCGAAGAAAACGAAAAAGGAAAATGAAAAACTGAACGAAATTCGATAAAAAACCTTACAAGTTTTTTCGGTCGATCGCGTAATTACTGTCGACGTTCGCTTCTACCTATAAGTAAGATAACCTATCGGTTGTGTGTACTTGAAAAAAAAACCATTAGTTGTGGTTGTTTTTGGACTTTGTGACAAAGGTATGTGTCGAACGGTGCGTTTATGCTGGTTCGGGCTTCGGGTAAATTCGATTCGCGATCGTATGGTTTTTGGATATGTCAAAAACGTATAACAGTTATCGGATGTAAGTTATCAAATTTTGATTTGTTTCATGGTACGTTGATCTTCCAGTACTGGGAGATCTGCTTGGTGGATGTCTAGCTGCAAGATTTGGATGTAACCAGGAGCAATTTTTGAGAAAAGATTGAGCAAACGTGGGGACTATTCGTAGAATTACGAGTGGCAAATATTTTTTGGAGGCAATTTCTTGGGTGAATGGAAAAATATTCTTGTGCTCACGATCAAAGTGGATGAACATTCATTTTGAAACGCACTGTACGATTTTAAAGTCATGTTTCTGTGGCTTTTGGTTGTTTCCAAATCCTGTGGTCAAGAATCCACTGTCCAGACTTCCTGTGTGGTAGATTGAACCTGTTTGACTGTTTTTTTTTCTTCTTCAATATTTTATGTTTATTATTTTTTAAATAAATATGTGCACGTATTGCTGTGCTATTGCAAGTAAAATGCAAGTGCACCATTTCTATTTGTATGTTTTATACTCGTATCTAGTAAATTTCCAAATATCTCCGATATTGGAAAATACACTTTAAGAACCGATGACTCGATCAACTAATCCTCAACTTCGGACTGTTTTGCTTTTCTTATGTTTTAGAAGAAAAATCGAATCAATCGGCAAAATGACAGTGATGAGTCAAGAAGAGTTAATCGTGAACACGAAAACGGTCGTTCAGGGCTTGGAAGCCTTGAAGACCGAACACAATTCCATTCTGAGCGGTCTGCAAGAAATCTCGTCCCATGTGCAACCATCGCCTTTGGTCGAAGAGAAACAACACATGGTGAAAAAATCGCTAGATATGATCGAACTCGGTCTCGGCGAAGCTCAGGTAAATTTACCCTAAGACGTAATACGTACGTAAGAAAACTCTGCCCCATCTTCCAAGAATATAGTACGTAGGTACATTTTGTTAGCAAGCTGTTTTTCATGTGTATCTGCTATACTTTTACTGCGTAGTTGGTCGTGGTGTTTTCCCCCTTTTTATTTTTACTTATTTTACACGTGGTGAATTATAGAGGAGTATTGGTGACCTGTTTTTTTTTTTCTCAACCAAGGATCGATTGCCGAATGTGTAAGGCTTCTTTTGTAATGTGTGGTGTCGTGACGTTGGATGGAACTGTCCAGGGTGAAGGAAAGTAGGAGGGAGTCGATTAGGAAGTGAACTTGGAACTTGAAAATTAACACGTAGCTATTGCAAGGTTTCGAAACGCGATGTTTTGGCGATGTTTGTTCCGGAGTGAGCCGAAATATTATGAATTTAATGGGGTTGAATTTGTGGTTGGTTAACGTTGGGTTTTTGGAGGTTGTTTTTGGGGGCTAGGCTGATTATGGTGTTTAAAAGTTGAACTTTTTCGAAGAGTCCTCCTTTCGATCATCAAAGGAAAAATTCTGAGTATTCCCCAAGTATTTTTTTGAGTGTTGATTTGGAAAAATCAACTCACAGTTTGTGAAAATTGTTTTGAATTCACTTTCTTTCAGTGCAGAATTGAAGAATTTTTGGCTCCATGTGAACTTTTTTTTTTTACACCGGCGCTCACTCCTTCCTCCTCCCCCCTCCACACTTCAAAAAAGTGTCCCAAACTGCAGACAATTTTTATATCGAGATAAAAAAGACGCCAAAATCGCTTGCAAACATTGTACTACCGAGAAAATTTTCAGTTGTCGAATTTCATTTTTAAATTTTTTGTGGATTTTTAAAATTCAATATTGTCTAAGTTTTTATGGAAAAATCGAAATTTGATAAAATAGAGGTAGAAAGCCGAAATATGGTTTATACCTTCTTTTTGACCTTTCACATTGATTTGTGGTAGTTTTGAGCTGTTTTAGAGCCTCCAGCAGATTCTTCTTATTTTATTGTGTTGAAAAAATTCGGAATTTCACTTTGGTTCATTTTTACGATAATTTTACCGAAATTGCGCCGTCTGAAAAACTGCTGGAGCAGATTTATAGAAGGATTCAAACTATCACTAGTCTATTCGAGAGATCAGTGATAATGATAAGACATGGACCAGACCTGAGACCTCAATCTTTTTAGATTTTGATCTTTGTCGTGGAAAATAAATAGTACCTACATTTTAAATTTTCAAAAATTCGTCCAAAATCGAAAAATTCAATTTTTTGATGAATTTTGAACATTTAAATTTGCTCTTTTCCTTCGAAAAAACCGAAATTAGCTCAAATTGAGGTTAAAATCTGAAACTTGATGTAGCTACATCTTATTTACGACCCGCCAAATCGATAGAGATGATATTAAACCATCGAACTTCTGCAAATTTTTGGACTTTTCAATTTTAAAAAAATCCCCTCCCCCACCAAAAAAATGCGAATGAAATTTAAAACCTATGAAACAGAAATCTGGGTGTCTAACGGTCATGTCATGAAAGTCATGAAAAAGTCATGATCGTGAATTTCGCTCGATACGCATTTGAAAATTTTTTTAAAAGCCCACAAAATAAAAAAAATGAAAAATTTGTTCAAAAAATCAGAAAAATTTAAAAAAATCCTCGCAGTTTCAGGTAATTAATTTTTGGGGGGGGGGGGGATACTTTTGTATGCGGTAAAAATGTGAAAAATAAGGTCATGAAAAAGTTATGATTTTTTATCTGGGAAATGAATCTCACTAGTGGCCTTTTTGATAGATTAGGAAACAATTTTGAAACAACCACAAATTGATTCTGGAAATAAGAAGATGGCTATGAAGTTCAAATTTCGAATGGTTATCTTATACTTATCTCTATTTGATCAAATTTTGATTTTTTTTTTGTAAGAGGTTGGGTGAAAGTTTCAATTCTCTGAAATTCGTCAAAACTTGGTAGATTCAATTGAGTCTGTGAAATTTTTTGGGTCACTTTTTTTTGGTCTCTTGTTGATGAAATTTTTTTGTCGATCACGATACGTTCTTGGAGAAACTGAACCAATTGACGATTTTAGTAATTATTATAGATAGATATTAACTATTCAAGGTATCTGCTAGATCATCAAAATCATCAAAAAGATTATCCTTTTGGTCATAAATTGAACACAATTTTTGAAAATGAATCGAATATTACAAAAATTGAATAATAATTTGTCAAAAATGTATTGATGAAAAATGTAAATAATGGAGCAAAAAAATTTTCAAAAATTGTTTGAGAATTTGTTGAAATAAAATTTACTAAAAATTGATGAAACTAATTGAAAATTGAGCAAAATTTTGCAAAAATGATCAATAACAAAAAAAGGTATAGAAAATTACGAAAATATTGATCGAATATCGAAATGAAATGAAATTGTGAAAAATCACATAACTCTGAAATTCCTAACAATCCCGACATGATGGAATTTCTTCATTATTTTTTCAGTGATCTGCGCGAAAAATTCTATAAAAATCGCTCAAAGTGAAATTTCAAACCTGTGTAATTTTTTAAAAAGGTCGTCTAAAAGTGGAAATATGATTTTGATTATCCTAAAATCATCAAAAGGTCAACCTTTTCCATTTTTTTTTTGATTTGGTAGACACCTTGCTATTATTCCTGCGATTACTCTCAACTACCGAAATTGTTTCATCTTTGCTCTGAAAAAATATGAAGCATTGAAAAAATCTTACCTAAATACTAAAATACCTGAACGAATGTTTCTAAAAATGTAAGTATCGAAAAAGAAAAAAAGCAAAATTGAAGCATTCGGAAAAAAAACCAGTCAGATGTAGAATTGAAATTGAAAATTCGTCGTATCAACTCCACCACGCGTATAAAATAGTTATAGGGTCGAGCAAGCTGCTGGAATTCGATTAGGGTGTATAGAAGTAGGTGCCTTTTTTATTCGAGCAGGGAAAAAAAAGAGAACGTAATTATTTTACATGTCAAAAAATAGCTCAACGATTGAATAGAAACGAGCGAATTTCATTTGATTAATAATTCATAATTCATAGATGATTTTCGTAAGGTAAAATGGAATCTCTTCCCATCATTTATGAATACCTCTTGGTTGTTTTTTTTTAATCCTTGGGACTTTAGGGATGGCGGTCGTACGACGATTATAATGCGTAATATTTTTTTATGACCGTTTATTACGTATTATTATAATGTCGTATACGATTTATCGATTGTATCAACTGGTGCCGTTCCACGTGCAAAAAATAATTCTTTTTTTTTTGTTTCGAACTTTATCGAGAACATTTCCTGGTACCTAACTATATACAAATGCGACTAGCGTAAAAAAAAGCACAAACTAAGCAACACCCTCGATAAATGATACACATGAAAATGAACATGTTCAATTTGAAACTCAACCGTATGTCTATGCACATTAACCTACCTATAATTTTGATAATTAATAATCACATACTTTGTTTCTCGATGGCTTAGGTAATGATGGCGTTAGCATCGCATTTACAAATAGTCGAAGCGGAAAAACAAAAATTACGTACGCAAGTTCGTCGCCTATGTCAAGAGAACGCCTGGCTTCGAGACGAGTTAGCCAATACGCAGCAAAAACTACAAGCGTCTGAACAGAACGTCGCCCAGCTAGAAGAAGAAAAGAAACATTTGGAATTTATGGATTCGATTAAGAAATACGATAGTGATATAACGGTACGTGGTAAACGCAGACGTGATGTGTGAAAGGGAAATGAGAACTATATTTCTTCACATCTTTTTTTTTTTTTTTTTTAATTGCTCACCTTCCTGCGACTAACGACCTATGAAATATTTTTTTTTCGCACGTAGGGTGATAACGAGTCGTCGAACGAAGCGAAACAAGATAGACAGAAAAGCGACGATCCTGTAGTCGATCTGTTCCCCGAAGATGAAAATGAAGAAAGAAATAGTAAGATCCGACGTCGGGATTTTGGACGTTTTAGCCTATTTTGAAGGAATTGATAAATTTTGAACGATTTTTTAATCATCGATAATGTGCTGTTTGCGCAGATATGTCTCCTACACCTCCGTCACAGTTCGCTCAACAAGTAAATGCCGGTTACGAAATACCGGCTCGGTTACGCACGCTGCATAATTTGGTGATACAATATGCCTCGCAAGGTAGATACGAAGTCGCTGTTCCGTTGTGTAAACAGGCTTTGGAAGATTTAGAAAAAACCTCCGGTCACGATCATCCCGACGTGGCGACCATGTTGAATATTTTAGCGTTGGTTTATCGGTAAGTGTGCTGTTGAGCTTTGAGCCAAGTTCAGGTTGACATCGAGTTGTGTTCTTGAAGAGATGAAATGAAATGAGGAGTAAATGTTCCCAAAATTGGAAAACCCCACGTTTTTAAAAAAATTTTGAACATTTCATTGTTGCTTTCAGCTCCAAAAATGGATACCATAAGACAGTGAACCTCTTATAATAATTTTGTCGCCTCCCCTGCAGATGCTGTAGGAAGGTGGGAGGTTGTGTGTTTTAAAATTTTTGAAAACCATCAAAATTTGCCTAATTGAAATATTTTTAATTTGAAAATTGAACTAAACTCGTATGATCCTTTTTAGGGTATGAAGGGCATACGCTGGGTAATAAAGGAACTCCCTGTGCCCAAAATTTCGATGATCCATATTTTATTTTGAAATTTTGTCCACATGAACCCTTTCAAGTTAAGTACTAAAAATGTGATGATTTTATTCGTGATTCCAAACATTTTCTCGAGTACTCAGGCATCTTTTTTTTCAAGTGTAATTTGTAGTATTCCTTGGACTATTTTACAATTATTTTGAGATACTTTATCAACTTCTAATGATGTTTCTGGCATTTGCTGCCAAGTTCAACTCAATTTTTCTTTTTATAAATTTCAGTCATTTTCGTGCCCATTGTACTGTTTTTATGATCCTTTTTGTAATTTTTGCCAAAAATTTCACTTTGATTTGATCTACTTATTTTATTTGCAATGTTTGAAAATTTGCTCAATTTTCAAGAAATTTTGCTCTAATCCTGAGATACGTATTTTTCAATTTATAGCCATTTTGATTATTTTTATGTAACATTACAATAAGTTTTAACGTTATTTCGTCCAATTTTGATAATATTTCTATTTGACCAATTTTTCGTTATTTTTAAAATAATTTTTTAATATACCTATTTTGGGCATTTTTGCGGTATTACTCTCAAATGTTCAGATGGTTCATCAGTTTTCGGTCACCTCCAAGCTGGTCCTTTTTTGTCACTTTCTTTGGGGTGGGGGGGGGGAGAGCACTAATTCTCGAAAGTTGTAAATCCATAATTTTTTCTACTCCCCTCCCACCTCAAACATCCATAAAAAATTGAATTTCGCCTTACATATTTGTTCAAAAATCTTCTTTTTATTCCAAAATTATTGTCAAACAAAAAGTCCTGTTTTTTGTCAAACTTGCTTATAAAGTTCGTCTGTTTTTTTTTTTTTGGCCAAATTTGCCCAAGTCCTAAATTGTTAATTTTTGTAAAAGATTCCAAAATGCCTCAATTTTTTTAAAATAAAAAGAAGTGTTTTCGCATGATTGTCAAAATTTTCAAATCTGGTGAAATTGTGAAAAAAATAGTTTTTGTCAAAATTGTTAAACAGTCCTGTTCTTGCCAAACTTGAAAAAAATTTGGTTTTTATCAAAATTGTCAGAGAGCGTCAATTTTTGGCCCTGGAAGTAGTTTTTTCTCTTAAAATAGTCAAATGATCTCAACTTTTGCCAAAATTGCAAAGAAATAGTTATTTTGTTTTTTTTTTTTTCAAAAACGTTCAGAAAGCATTATTTTTTGCTTTGCCTGCCTAAAAAGACCTCTTTTTATTTCAAAGTTTGCCAAACAAAAGTCCACCTGTTTTTTTTACACAATTGCTTAAAAGCCTTTTTTTTGTCCAATTTCATATTTTTCCTAAACTCTTTTCATTTTTTTCAATTTTATAGAAAAAATTCTTCAATTTTTTTCAATTTTATGGAAATTTTTCGATATTTTTGAAAAATTTTTTGGGGCACTTTGAAGGCACTCCCACAAAAATTGCTTAGTCTCCTAGTATTTTTATGACATTTAAAATTTTATTGCTCTGTCGTGCTGATTTCTTATCAATTTATGGTAATTTTCAATAACTGAGGACTGAGGAGCCAGCTTCATAAATTTTATTATACTTCTACAGTTTTTAACAAATTTTCATTCAACTGAGAATATTTGACCTCAACATTTCTCTTACATTTTGAGACATTTCCGGCGGTTTTGGCAAGATTTTATGAACGAGACATTTCATCGAGTTTTAGTCCTTTTTAGGAAACAGATGTCGTTTTATAATCATTTACAAAATTTTGAAATTTGTTTGAAATTTTGTACAAATTTTTAAATTAGTAAGCGTGTAAAATTATGTAAAAAAAACTTGAGTTTTTGAAAATGTTCAATTAATGTTTTTTCAATTTTTGAAATTATTTTACCTACCAATTTTTTTGAAATCAACTTAACATTCTTGAGTAAATTTTAATCAATGTTTTGTCAAGTTTAATGAGGTTTCCTGACGTATTGATCTGTGATTGCCATAATTTTTGCTGCTAGAAGAAGTAAAATGATATCATATATGTATTGTTCAATTTTGATCCTCTGACTCTTCCTTGATACTCGTCGCTTACCGAACTTCAATTAATCATTAAGATATTCATTCTTACCAAGCCACATGACAACGTTGCTAATTTTCTTCATTGTATTGTTTCCAGTGATCAGAACAAGTACAAAGAAGCTGCTAATTTATTAAACGATGCATTGGCTATTAGAGAAAAGACTTTAGGAGAAAATCATCCTGCTGTAAGTATGCTTACGTAGAGCTGAAGTTGAGTAAATTATTCGAAAAATTTATCGTACGCTTATTCGAAACATTTATCAACTGCTAATGTGTATTTCACAGTGTCTAATTAGCTGATATTTATTGTTATTTTCGACAGGTGGCAGCGACATTAAACAATTTAGCCGTATTGTATGGTAAACGCGGAAAATACAAAGAAGCCGAGCCGCTTTGCAAAAGAGCGTTAGAAATACGCGAAAAAGTATTAGGAAAAGATCACCCGGATGTTGCGAAACAACTGAATAATCTGGCGTTATTGTGTCAGAATCAGGTACTGTACTATAATGTTGGTTTACGTCAGCTTTGATATGTTCGAAGAGACGAATGTCTAATTTCGATAATTTTCCAGGGCAAATACGAAGAAGTAGAAAGATATTATCAACGAGCGTTGGAAATATACGAAATAAAACTAGGACCAGACGATCCGAACGTGGCGAAAACCAAAAATAATTTAGCTTCGTGTTTCTTAAAACAAGGCAAATACAAAGAAGCCGAAATTCTTTACAAACAAGTATTGACCCGAGCTCACGAAAAAGAATTCGGAACCATCGACGGTAAGAGTCAAATTTACGCTTTGTAGTCCCCGAACATAGCTTTACACTTACCCCCCTTCAGCCTGCGGTAAAAGGGAAACGTTTTATATTTTTTTCTCGGCTAATCAGATGAAGGAAAACAAAAAAAGACGACCGACTGTGTATTCTGATTTTCTGTATAGTTTATAAACTTGACAATGTGCTGTATAAATGTATATAGTTTTTAAATGATTTTTTTTTTCTTCCTGGATGGACAAATTTAATGACGCTTAGCGAATATTTTGCCCCTTCTTTTACCTGTGTTTATTTTTTCATTTTTAATTTGACAACTTTTTTCTAAAAAAAGTGAAATATTTCTCAGGTGTTCATTCCTCGAACTGTGGTTAAAGAGAAAAAACATTCCATTGTGTGAATTTTTTGTAACTACATTTTTTACGGATGTGTTTTTTTTATCCTTTATTTATATTTTAAATATTTTTCTCTTTTTATTCGTCTTTTGAATGATTAATTTTTTTTTAACGCGATGAATACCTACATGTCATTCATTAAGTTACCTAGGCCGACTTGATTGGCTCGTGTTATTATACGTACCTACTACCTACGTTGCCTGAATGCCTTTTGAATGAGTTTTCAATAAGTAAGGGTTGTTAGTAGATAGAATACGTAGATCTGTTTTTTTTCCTGTGTATTTTACGTAGTAATCTCTGTTTTCGCAATCTTGGTTAGTTGTTTTTTTAAATGAGAGGTTTCGTTTTGGAAATTCGAACGTGATGATTTTTTTTTGAATGGGTGTATTTTAGAATTACCTGAAAAGTGTTCTGAATTTTTTAACTGGGGTGTGCTTTGTTGTGATCTGAGTTATCAGTATTAATAAATGTGTTTGTTTCATCGTGGTCTTGTTCCTTTAAAAAAAAAACTTGATTTGTTAAGTTGGGGCATTTTTTAAGAGAATTTACTTAAATTCATTCAAGCTTAGAAGCATAAAAAATGAATCAATTTTACAGCAAGATGAGTTGAATTATATTTTGAGATGAACATGCTGAAATGTAAAATGACAAAAATAGCAAAATAATTTTTTTTCTTCAAATCTTAGATAAGTATTATTTGTCCCTTAATAATTGAATTGAGTACATACATATATTCGTATATTGTCTTTAAAAATTGATTAGTGATTCTATAATCAAATTTTTTTTAAATTACTCGTCCAATAAATTCTGAATCTTGGAAAATAAAAATGAGATTCCACTAAACACTGTTCAGATTTTTCCGAGTTCAAGTGAAACGAACATTCCTGATTTGAGAATCTATTGATCTCACGCGTTCGATTTTCCAAAATAGATAATTCTTTTTTCATTTTTATTTCTAATTTAGGAAAATTGAATACTCGTTTTAGTATTGTATTTTTTTAGTTTCGTGTTTTATGAGTTTCTACCTGGTTTACATCTGAACTAAGTTGAGAAAATTGATGCAATAAGATGGGTTGATATCAATTAAAGACACTTGCATCGTTGATTGTTTTCTAACTTTGATTTTTTTTGAATTTCGTGGTCATTTAAAAAAAAATGAAATATAGAAAATGATAAGTATGCTACATATTTTTATTTCGATTCGAAAAAACTTGAGAACTTGTGAAAAGTAACCAATGAGGTGTTCAGCTGTTTTGAAATTTGAGCAAAAAATAATGGCCAAATTATTTCAGCAAGTCGCTGAAGTGTTATCAACTCTAAAAATGTGAAAAATCTTACGTGATGGAATTTTTTCATCATTTTTTTCAGATCAAAGTAGAATTTGAAACCTACGTACCTACCTATTTTTTTTTTTTTTTTTAAAGTTCATCCAAACGTGAGAATTTGGTCATCCTCATTCCTCAAGTGATTAAAAAGTCTTCATTTTTCATTTTTACGATTGACCAGGCACCTTGTAGTTAAAGTTTGAAAAATTGAAAAATTTCCTCAAATGTTTCAACATTTTTTTCACAGCATTAAATATATTTAAACTATTACAGACGCCCAAAATTCATTTTTGTCAGGTTCAGGAGTTCTCTAATTGATAAAATAATTAAAATAAAAATAATAAAAATGAAAAAAATCCGAGTAAGTAATAGTTTTTCCCTTAAAATAATATCGTTTTGTGATTTTTTGAACTTTTAATTACCTATCGCCAGAGGGTAGATTTCTAAAAAAATAAAAATAAAGACCTATCTTAATGTACTGCACTCTTTTTCACCTTTTTCAAGAAAATAAAAGTAACAGAATTTCAAGACTATCACTTTTCAAGACATACAATTTTCAATTTGGAAAAGAGAATAACAGAGTGTACAAAAAAGTTGTCATTAATAATCTCAAAGAGCGAAAATTTGAAATTTTTTATAACTATTTCCCCCTTTCTCTTCCCTCTTCCCACCAAAAATTTGAAAGTTTGAGTATTTTTGGCCCTCTTGGACATGCTGCATGTAAAATTTCATCGAAGTTCCAGGAATAATGATCTTTTATAAAAATTTTTGGAAGGAATAGATATCTTGAAAATTTGTTAGAATATATGTATCTACATACTTTCATTTTTTTGGATCAAAATTTCAAAAATTTGAACCTTTGTTTGATAGAAAATTGAGGGATGGGAGGGAGAGGGTCATGTACTTATTGAAAAATTTTGAATTTCTACTACGTTTTTTTGAGTTGATTTTACTGCATGTTCTTGCCAGACTCAGTCGTGCAATGTTTTTCAAAAAGCCTGAAAAAAGTACGAATGTTTTCAATTTTTACGATTTTTGATGGGATCTTGAAAGACAGTTCAGGATACCAGCTAATCAAATATTTTGAAAACATACTGAACCATCCTGTATAATATTTAGGTATTGAAAACGTTAGGATTACCCAAGGTATTCCTTTTGGAAAAAGACCCGTGCATTATGTGGTACAGAAACTTAGTTCAGGTGTAAACATTATTGCTTAAATTACATAAATTTTATCACCCCTGCCCTGAAATTCAAACATCATTTTCAACCGATATCTTTCTTAATCTCGGTATCGATTGTTTATAAAATGTCTGCTTTAAGTGATTGCCGATTATTATCGTATTTAGCACGATACACATAATTATAATATCGTCGATTTATTATATCTATTTTTTTCTTTTATCACTTACCTAATACCTAGCTAGTAAAAATAATGCGGAGTTCCTTGTATACGGTCTGTTAATGCGTAGGATAAATTCTAATTAATTAGGAAGTAAAGATTTTGGGTGGATGAGATGTTTTTTTTTTTTTTTTTTTTTTTTTTATTCCTTCGTTATTGGACTGTTTTTTTTTTTAATATGAATATATTATGCTTTCTTGGCTGTATTTTTTCTTATAATGGATTTATTTGTAAATTGGCACAAGAATGTTTTAGCCTGTGTATTTTTTGTGTAGGTACCTATATATTTTAGTTCATTATCGCCTATGCTTTTTTAAAAAATATTTTAATTATAAGCGCACATACGTGAAATATGTATGTATGTGTATTGTTTTCATTACTTTTTTTTTTGTTTTCATTTTCAATAAAAATTTTTATCTTATTTTGACTTTATTACGTTTTTGACCTGTGTACTGGATGTATGTATAAACATTGTAACGAGTAATGTGAAATTGACATCGAATTTGATAAATAATTATTGGTACGTGTAGAGCTTTTTATTTTTTTTGAAATTTTTTTGTAGAACATCACCACCGACTTGCTGTTGATTGTTTTCAGAGGTTGTTTTTTTTTTGTTTTAGTTGCATTTTTTTTTTTATTTCATTGTGCGCTTTAAAAGTGTAGTGTGTTTCCCTCGTGTATAATAAATTTAGATAGGAAAAAACAAGGACTTCGCTAGTGTTACGATTTATGTACAACTTTCTATCTGTGTAATTTAATAACATATTAGAGATTAAGTTGGTCGTCGCGAAAAGTTTTCCCTTAAATTGTCAGGCTTAACCTCTGAAAACAGTAACAGGTAATAGTTGGTGACTAACTTGTTGTGTTTTGTTTTTTTAGGTGACAACAAGCCTATATGGCAAGTGGCCGAAGAAAGAGAAGAGAATAAGAATCGTAGCGCCGGTAATGCCCCTTATGGCGAATATGGCGGTTGGCACAAGGCTGCGAAAGTAGACTCACCTACGGTCACAACGACGTTGAAAAATTTGGGTGCGTTGTATCGTCGACAAGGCAAATACGAAGCGGCCGAAACCTTAGAAGATTGCGCTCTGAGGTCTAGAAAAGAGGTAGGAAAATAAAGGATCGAGTCATTAGACGTATTATATACGACATGATACCATACCCGGAGTAGTAGCTTTTCTTTTGACGTGATGGCCTTTTATGGCTTGTATCTATCGATGCAGCGTAGTGCACGTGCGTGCGAGCGTGCGAGCTAAAGCATGAAAAATAATCGAGTTGCCAACCCGAATTTTTAAAAAAGTCCCTGAAATCTCCTTACAAAATTTAATTTTGGAATACAGTGGTCCCAATTTTATGGTCATTATTGTCAATTTTTAAAAAAAATCGAAATAATTTAGTAAATTTCTAGCTATTTTTCTAAATTTTTCAAAATAAAAATATTGAATCGTGATATTTTGGAACACCTGATCATTTTTTTTTGGGATTTTTACAATAGGTACACCCATTTTTGTCAAACTTGATTCTTTCAGGACTCGGACTAGGTTACTTTTCGTTTTCAAATAACTAAATTACCAAAGATACTAAAATTTTTTTTTTTAATTTACTTCCTAAAATAACACTTTTTCTTGAATTTTTAAAAATTAAATTTTTTCAAATCTCGAGTCTACTTCTTAGCGCTACAGTTACAAGAAGCCCTGTTTTTGACTGAAATTGTCGAAGTCTCACTTTTTCCCAAAAATAGTCAAAAGTTACGACTTTTGTCAAAATTACCAAAAGTGCTATTTCTTGGCAAAAATTGCTAAAAAATTCTTTGCAAAATTTCCAATGTCCAACTTTTTCCCCCAAAATTGCCCAAAATCATTAAAAAAAAGTCTTGCTTTGTTGAAAAGAATTGCCAAAAAAACCTTGATTTTTGCCAAATTATCAACGTCTCGCTCTTTGTCAATATTTTCCAAAAAAGTCACTATTTTTCAAACAAAAAGTGGCAAAAAAGTTTCAGTTTTTGATAGCAATTTCCAAAAAGTCTTAAAGATCTTACTTTTGCCAAAAATCATTGGCAAACTTTTTCGTTTTTTACTAAATTTCTAGAAAATTTTTTTTAAGAACTAAAACTGCTAAAAATTACTAGAAGGTTTCACTTTTTTGTAAAAAATTATTGCAAATTATCGCTTTGTTCAAATTATTTCAAGAAACCTCAAATTTTTTTCCCAGAAATTTGCTTGAAAGTTAAAAGTCCAACCAAAAGTGTTGTTTCTTGCCAAAAATGCTGAAAATTCTTTGCAAAATTTCCAATGCCTCACTTTTTTTTCCAAAAGTTGCCCAAAAATCTTGCTTTGTTTTAAAGAACTGCGAAGTCACTCTTCGTCAACGTTTTCCAAAAAAGTCACTGTTTTTACCAAAAAGTTGCAAAAAAGTCTCACTTTTTGACAGTAATTTCCAAAAAGTCTTAAAGAGCTTACTTTTTGCCAAAAATCATTGACATTCTTCCTGTACTTTTTTAGAAAAATTTTGTGTTTTGATTTCAATTTTTCAATATTTCTTGAGCCTTATATGTAGCTGCTTTATGACGTCACATCTTAAAAATTGATGACTGGATAACAGATATTTGAAAAATTCAATTCAAAACAAATGAATTTCTGTTTGAAACACATTTGTGGGGTTCCATGGAAAAGGGGCCTTAGTAATTTTTTTGTTTTTTTTCTTTTACAATTTTGAATGATCGTATTAAAATTTTTTTAAAAATTAATTTCACCATATTCAGTGATATTAAAGTGTTCTTCCGTTAAAAAAAAAAAAAAAAAAAAAAAAATTGGAAAATGTTTGCTGGTAGAAAAAAAATTGACCAAGACCCCTTTTCCATGAAGCCCCTCATTTTAAACATGTTTAAAACACGTTTTACCCCCCCCCCCCCCCACAGTTTTAAACAAGAAAAAAAACCTGCTTTAAAATGAAAAAAAGTTTTTTTTAAACATAGTTTTGTACAATTCTGGCTTTTTTGCCAACTTTTGGTAAAATATCTCTGGCTTTCACTAAAATGGTCAAATTTTTGCTTTTTTTGTCCGATATTGTCAAAAAATTCTCACATTTGTGTCAAAAACTGCCGAAAGTTGCGAAATAGTCTCATTTTTCTGACAACAATTCTTAATAAAATATTTTGGCTTTTTTGTAATTTTTTTTCTCGTGTATTGACACGTTTTGTTTACGTCTCATAATTTTTTTGGTTACTTATTTGTAGATTAACTTTTTTCTGAAAAAATTTGGTACGATTCTTCTTATTTTTCAGTTTGGAAAAATGTGTCAACCAAAAGTAGGGAAAAATTTCTCTCAAATTAGGAAGTGTAGGTACCTACAGGGAGGGGTACCTCTTCCATTAAAACTGTCCATTTTTGAAAATACGATATTTCAGAGTAGCATAAAATGTAACTTGGGCCCTACTGTACTCAATATTTTTCAGAATTTTAAACAATCGATGGCCTTATATGTATCAAGGTGCATTTCTCAAGTTAAATTTTCATTAAACCTGTAGATTCAAAAATGCACTAAATACGATATACAATTCAATCCCTATAAATGAAAATGATTGATAAAGAAGCCCCTGAATTATCCGAGGTTCTCCCTCACTCCCTCCGGGGTTGGCAACTCCGAAAAATGGCGCGTATTTAAACGAGGCTTATGTTTAGGCTTTGGATAATATCGTGAAACAGACTAAAGTCGCACAAATCTTGGGCGGCGGAGGTAATGCCGGAGATAGAAGGAGTATCAGATCGAGTAAACTGATCGGATCAAGGGAATCGTTAGAATATGAGACTGGTGCTAATGAAGAGGTACGTATTCATACAGCGAGATATTTCCCGCTCAGCTCCCTTTACCTATTTTTTCTCTTTCCTATTTTGCACTTTAACACTCCGATATGCCAATTGCACCATCATTAAAGCACATAGCCTTTTTTGTATACGTTGATGCTTTTTTATATAATATTCTGTATTGTTTTTTTTTTTACTTTTTTTTCTTTTACTTTGGTACACGATAGCGCTAACGCTTTGTTTTTTTGACCGAGTGGCGCTTGTAATGAAGTCTTGTCGCTTGGCCATGTTTTCTTGGTGTGACGTTCAAGACGTAGGCTGTTAATTTTTTTTTTTTCAATCGATTACGTATCAGTGATGCGAATCGATCACTGAATTTTATGGGTTCATTTTAACGTATGGAACTTAATGAATCTGTAAATCATTAACGTATGCGTTCGATGCTGCGTGTTTCGATGGTACTACATACCTATACTACTACTCGTATTACAGGCCTCTTATCTAATATTAGCCTCTATACAACTGCAATACCTTTCATTTTTTTCCTGTTTTGAAAAAAATATGTTTTTTTTCTTGTCATGATCTTGAAAGAAATTGACTTTTTGGCGGGCTTTTGTTATTTTTTTGTGTTGTTTTTCTTTTCTGTCACAGAACGAGGATGAGGTTAGTCGTGTGCAAAGAACACCGTCTGATGTGTTGCAAGCAAGTTTGAAAAAGAAATTGTTCAACGCGTTAGGAATCAACAACTAAAATATAGTTATTATATTGTGATAATGTGTAATTCTGAGGGTTTCCTCTTTTATAGGATTGTTGTGTTACGATGTCTTTTTTTTTTACATTTTATTTATTTTTATCTTCTCTTTTCCCTCTATATATTTTTAAAAATTTTTTTTGTAAAGTGGCTGTACCTACTTTGTATGTCGTTCGGTAAAACGAACGTTAAAATTTTTAGATTTTAATTTAAACTATGTAGTGTTACAGGAGCTCAGGGTGTCTGGTGAGTGGATCTGGATGTATTGCTTAGGATTTAGATGTGATTGGGTGCCATTTTAAGAAACCATGTTGAATGATTGAGTTGCCTTTCTCTAAAATTGGAGGAGTTCAATTTGACGTTGAAATGACAAAATTTCTGATATTTTGCGAATTGATTTTCTAACTTTTTTTGTGGTTTGATTTTCAATTTTTTTTTTTTTTGGAAAGTGAGATAACGCATGAAAAAATTGTTGTGAAATAGTGTCGAAAAAAGGGGATGAAAATTTGAGTCTGTCTCTGTCCCCCCCCCTCCCAGTGGCCAAAAATTTAATTATCATCAATTGGTGACGGTTTCAGTCCATTCTGGAGCCTAGTGGAATTTTTGATTTTCCAATTTTTAAAAAATTGCCATGAAAAAAGGTTAGAATGAAATTCGTTAGCTTCCTTAAAGTGTAGCTACACCTCTTCTTGGTCGTTTAGACACAAATTTTCAAAATCTGTTTCTGCCCATTTAAATTTAAAAATTTTCAGAACGATCGATCGACCCTCTTGAGCTATTCAGGAGCCTTCGACAAATGTTTTGAATTTCTTACATCTCGAAAAAAACAAAATGAAAATCGAAATTTGAACAGGTAGAAACAGTTTGGGAAAATTTGTGCAAAAATCAATCAAAAATGGCCGCAAAAATGTGTAATCCTGGTTCATAAGTGCTGATTTTCATTTTAGCCCTTTTCAAGTAGGACAATTTTCTCAAAATTGAAAAAATCCAGAACTTTGATGAAAGGCTCCAGAACCTTTTAAACTACCATCAATCGATTTTAGAGGTGGAAAACATGTAAAATAGAAATCAAACTTTTATATTACTCGCTCAATTTTGATCAAATTTTGATTTTTTTCAAAAAAATGTGCCTTTTGAAAATTTTTTTTTCATAAAATTTCAGCTTGTGTAAATTCTCAAATTTTTTTTGCAGGGCTATATCAAATTTTGAATGAAATTGAAATTGATCTATCTTAGTAGTCTAACCCCCCCCCCCATTTTCACCTCTGTTCATATTTGTAATAATTTTTTCAACTGCTAATAATTCCTCTAATTTTACTGACAAGAAACATGTTTTTCGAAATTTCTTTCGTCGTTAAAGGTAACACCGACCTATGACTGTACGCATCCAAATCTGAAAGCTCGTGATCCACTTAACAAACACCCTGTAGAAGGATAAATTTTGACTGTGTCGTTACCAGAATTTCATTTTAAATGATTTATGAAAAAAAAGTTCGGTATTTTTTGTTATCGATAAGCTTTTGTTGGCTTAATACTTTTTAAAATTCGTTTTAATCTCTTATCATGTTCTGATGACGTTTATCGACTGCGATTGATTATTTTATTTTATCATTTTTACCTTATTTGTCTCTTGAGGAGAGGATGAGTGAGGAATATTTTCAATAGACATACCGACTTATTGAGATCGATTATGAAAACCAATCAATTATTTTCTGTGATGAATTAAGTACCTATCGAGTATTCAATTTAGAAACTGATTGATCGACAATTCAATTTTGAATTTACCGTTTTATAATTCGATTTTTCAAGTCTAATTTTCGAGTCGATGATTCAATCGGTCTTAGGTAACTAATCGGAAATATTTTTCTTGTTGCTATTCAAATTTTTTCTGCAACTTGGGTATATACGTGCACTTTTTTGAGAAATCAAAAGTTTGTGCTGCACTAGTCAAAATTCGTTTAATTATGGACTGAGGTAGGGAGTATTTTCGAAATTTAGATTTGAGATTATTGCATATCAAAAATATGTTTTTGAGGAGATGAATTGAAGTATTTTTTTCTCAGCTTAGTTCTACGTAGTATCCTTTTGAGGTTATTCAAATTTATAGCGAGTTTATTTTCGTTGATCGATTTTTCTTTTCTTCGAATTCTCGAGTGAAAAAAAGTGTTTTAAATATCAAGATCTAGCTTTTGATCTAATTTTACTTCCAAAGTGTTTTTCTTT
This sequence comes from Planococcus citri, assembly GCF_950023065.1. Lineage (NCBI taxonomy): Eukaryota > Metazoa > Arthropoda > Insecta > Hemiptera > Pseudococcidae > Planococcus > Planococcus citri. Next base: position 32,345,763 of record NC_088679.1, read on the forward strand.
TTTTCACTTATTAAAAATGTAGATACCATATCAACTTACATAATAATTATTAACACGTCTGTGATTATTTGTGAAAATAATATCCAAACATATTTTTTTTTAACCATCGAAATAACGGTTATGCGAATTCTTCGAGCGTGATTTTCATCGTTAACATATTTTTTATTTCTGATTTATTTATTAATTTTTCTTTCTTTATTAAAGAAGCATGGAATTTTCTTCGATGTACAGTCACTCTACATTTACATAAGTATTTTTATGTTTGATTATTACCTTACCAGTGTGTATCGACGTGTAATTTTTATAGCGGATTTTCGATGTTTTCTTTAACGATTTTGTACGTATCTAGTATAGGTATATTTGATAGGTAATTTTGAAAGTGAGAATTTTATGTATAATTTCTTTCCTCTGTCGGTAAGTACTGGTATACGATTAGTGATTCCTGGTGAATTGAGTGTTCATGGTTGTGTAGTTTGCTGCCAAGTTCATTGGGTGATTAATGCTCATCGTATGTACAAGTGTAGATAATTTATGTATTGTCAAATTTGAGATTTTGAAAGGGCGATTTTGTCAAATTTTGGATTTTTTTTGGATTCAATTTTTGTGGGTTGAAATTTTTTTATTTTATTTTTTATTTTTATTTGAAAGTTGCTTGTGTAAAATTTCACCTTTTCTGTGTTTAACTTACTCGTATTTGAAATAAAGTCATGAAGTGAGAAAGCTTTGTGACTCGATTTCTTAAAAAATGAAGATTATTACTGATCAACGTTGATCCAGATATTCCTTAGAATTTTCATCGGATTAGATCTATTCAGATTTGATCAGATTCAATATTTTCCTCTTTAATTCAACACATCTAATCAAAGTTGAACAGACCTTTTTGACTTGATCGGATCTGGAGATCTGTACTGATCAGATCCGAACATTCCTCAGAATTTTGGGCTAGTTTTAGATCTGTTAAGTCATGATCTGATGCAATATTTCTCCCTTAGTTTGGCATTTCTAATCAGATCTGATAAGGTCTTCTTGACTTGATCAGGATGGATGAGATCAGATCTGATCAGATGCAATAAATATTTTCCTCCTTGGTTCACTATTTCTGATCAGATCTGATTAGACCTTCTCGATTTGATCAGGTCTGATCAGATCCAGTCATTTCTCAAAATTTTGGCCGGGTTAGATTTGCGACCTGATAAGATCTAATATTTTCACCTTCACCTCCCGGATTCTTAATTCCTATCGATAGGGTTTGTTACATTTTTCTCTTGGAAACTTGAGATTTTTGAGATATTTTTGCCTCAGTTTAAAAATTTTGTTTTTCATTTTTGGTTGCAAATATCTTGAAAATTTAATTTTTCAAACCTTCAGACAAAAACTAACCAACTTTGTATCTATTTTTTCAATTTTTTTTATGCAAAAAATTATGGCTCAATGATCTTAATGAAACATAATAAAAAAATTTCAAAATGTTCGAGTTATTCTATTTTTTTTTCATTTTCATGGTTTAAGATATTCAATACTTACCACTTGAATGAAAAAAAAATCAAATTTTTCAAACTTCAATCACTCAAGGGGATGAGGGGAAGAGGTTAAACATAAAACAAAAAAATCAAAAATTTTTCCTATACATTTTTTCCCAAGCTAAATCCTATTAAACTTTGAAAAAATGTTTAAAATAAATGAGAAACGACCCGTTTTGGTGTAAGTATTTTTTTGCCTCGCTTGTAGGAATTTTTTCATACAAAAATTTCGTTTCAGTTCATTTTTTTGGTAAGATCCTTCGTTTACCTGAAAAATTGATTGATTTTTTTGTCAAAAATTGATTTTTATGGAATAAAGCGAACATTACTTAATGTACAAAATTTGATTTTTTGGGCAATCAAAGGTCCAACGAAAAAAAAAATTGTAATGAGCGAATTTTCCATCAGAAAAGTTCTATCAAGTAGGTATTTCTCTAAAAAACTTGGTTTTCGAGATATTTTTGCTCAAAATCCAGACGATGAAGTTCAACTTCTACCTTCTATCACAAATATTTCAAAAACTTTACGTTTTAGTTGAAAACGAATTGGACGTAGATATAGATATGTAAGTACCTGATAAAAAATCTCATGAGTTGCAATTTTTCCTCATTAATTTTTTTCTTAAGACTCTTTGTTCGTCGTAGAAAGAAATTTTTTGAAAAATAATAATCACTTTTTATGAATAAAAAGTAAATTTTTTGGGTCAACAAACAATTCTAGGTAGTAGGTACCAAAAAAAAAAATGAAATTTTTTTAAGAAAGCAAAACTTATTTTTTGATATTCTCTCTGATTCAAGTTCAGAAGTTCAACTTTTATCCCCTGCCTCAAATTCTTCAAAAACTGAGCTTCTTTGTGAAAAAAAAAATATTGAAGTTCTTTGGTGGGAAATTTTACAATTTATAATTTTTCTCTACATAATTTTTTTCAATGCTTCTTCGAAATCTCAATTTGATAATTCTGTTCACATTTGTGTGTTGTGAGCTGCTGAATCACCCGATGAAAGGTATCAAACTATAGGTGCGTTTATGATTGTCCGTAACTCTTACGGCTTGTTACAGAAAAGTAAAAATTTTTTTACTTTTCTGTAATTTTCTTTGTTCTTTTCTGTAAAACAAAAAGTTACGGTTACGGACAACGTGAACTACGCCATAAGAATTCTTGTATTTTACTTTTCTGTAACAGACCGTAACTTTTATTACGGTTAGTTACAGACAATCATGAACGCACCTTATATCGTTGAAAAATTCGGTACTACCTGACAGTTTTTTTTTCTTCTTCTCATTGTATATAGAGTATTTATTTAACATGCTAAGAAATGTATCGTGTTCAATGACTTATGCTTAATAGCGATATGCTCTCACCAATCGCACAAATTTTTTCTCCCCCTAATTATTTACCACTCTCGATATACTCGATAAATGGACGATTAGTCAGCCTATGTTAAGATTTATTTTATTAAAACGCGTCTACATGACATTTTATTATAATTCTCGTTTTTTTTTTGTTTTTCTCATACTATTTCGAATAACGCTTTTATATTTACGAATTTTTGAAAAACGATCGATGAATTTGGAGAAATGTAATATAACGTTTTGAAAAAAAAAAAAATGATTTTTGTGTTATTACCTACCTACGTTAACCAGCCTGTATTGCACGATCACAATAATTGACCAGCTGCAACGTACTCGTAGTGTTGTATTTTACTCTAACGAAGAAGATGATTAACTATGATATTATGAGCTCATCTTCAATAACTATAGAGCTGTTTAGTACGTTTAATAATTAATGCGAGCCGCAGTTGCTGCTGCTGCTGATGCCGCCTCTCATACCTTTGAGCACCGATATATAGGCCTAGTGCTGTTGCGCGAACCTCCTGAAACGGTGGTAATACTATTTTGATTCAGATGCGTGTTCTTTGCACTGAACCGAACGCAAAAAAAAATCGGTATTAATTTTTCAATGTGTATATTTAAAGAGAATTTTCTTGTTTCTGTAGCGTGGGGGTGTTAAAAGAACCCCACCGTTATCAAAACTTAAAGCTCTAAAACAATCGGGCGAACAATTATTCCAGAGGTTTTCAACCCCTTCGTTGCAACTTGCAACGTCTTCAACGATACAGGTAATGAGCATGTTTTAACTTTTGTTATTATTTTTTTTTCTACGTACCTACGATACAAGTATTTGAAATTATTTCATTTCGAATGAGAAATTGATTAGATTTTTTTTTTAGTTAGCATGAATATGTTTTTTTCCTTTTTTTTTGTTTATTTTGCCGAAGTTATGTTGCGTATTGTGCTTTTGAGTTGCCAAGCTCTTTATATTTTACTTAGAAATGTAGTACGTTCTGGGCACTTGAGCTTGTGTGAATCACGTGTAATTGTTTCCTGCTCTTTGACGATATATAAGAGAAGAGTGAAATCCAAAATCATTTATCTTAGTGTTAAGGTCGTTTAAATTAAATGTAGAAATTAGGTTACGTAACCGAGACACCTGGGCAGTACAAATGTCAAAATAGTAGTGAAAATTTTAACCAGACTAGATCAGAATCAGAATGAACTATGTACACTATTTTCTGGTGGTTGTTTTCATCTTGTTTGGTGTAATGTACGTTACATTCGTTAGATATAGGTACCTAATACATTACATTGGTGTACTGTGAAACGATTAATGGTGGCTTAGGTGACGGTTATGAAAAAATAATCGAATTATTTACTAAATTATGGTGTTGAGGATACGATTAAGTTTAATTGTTATTTCCATGTTGTCGAAAGAATAGTATATTCAATTAATGATGTATTTTTATTTGTTGTTACAGTCTGAAAAGAGCAAGTTCTCGATGAGATCTTAAAGCTGATGTTCGAACAAAGGTATGATTTAAATAATTTTTATGTACTTTTTTATGTTTTTTTTTTTACTCTTAATTTTAAGAATCAAGCATGAATTTTCTGTTACTGAGGTTGTAATTTTTTTTTATTTACAGGTGAATGAATGATTTAACTTAACCAAAGCGTGTTAATATACCTGGTACCCAGAAAATTCCTCCAGCAGCGTGAACTTTTCCATGTGTTGTAGCTCTCGTATAATTACAAATTTATTTTACGACAAAAAAAAAAATATAAATAAAAATCAAAAGTCGGGATATTTTTTTTTTCTATTTTTGTACATTGGTTTTTAAGTGATAGCTGTCTATCATTTGCTTTTTAATTTTACTTACACAGTAGCCAACGAACAAGTTGAATTTGTATGAGTCAAGAAGCACATGAAACGTATCCTGTTTGGATTATTTATTTGTAAAGCTTTTATTTCTTTTGTGTAATTCCTTGATTAATGTATTAAACGTGTTTGTTGGAAAATTATATATTTTTTTAAAATTGCGAATTTGTCTGATTCATTTCATTTTATTTTTTATGCTGATGAGACGAGGAAGTTGGTTTGGAGCTTGGAAGGGAGTATTTTTCAAACCGTTGTTTTCTCAGAAACAGTTGATGTTTTTTCATAAACGAAAAAAATTTTTGAAAGGAAACACTGACTATTAAAACTGATTTTATTTGGTAACAATTTTTTTTTTAAAGTTTCAAATTATAGGAAAAAGAAACACCGAGCAAGTAATTAAAATACAATACATAAACAATATTCACAAGAGTACAAAAACAACTCGGATTTTGGAACAAACATTAGTTAGTACATACAAATAAATAATTTTTAATTTTGAACAAGAGATTATCACAGATAGAATGGAAAACAAACGTAATTCTCATTCATCAATTCCTAAAAGATAATATTTTAATTGGAATCCGGTATGGCTCAAACATAAATTCAGCATATGATTGGTGACAATGTTGCAAACCATTGTGCTGGGATTGATTGCATCGCACGTAAGGAATTGAGACAATTTTCTGATATCCACACAAACCGATGCTGAATCTTCTACAATCAGAATATCTAATTAGTAATTATTCACAACGGTCAACGATGGTATGATGTAGTAAAATTACGAGGACAGTTTTTCCAATAAGTACCTGAAGTATTAGATGATTGAACGTTCAAGTCTTTAAAATGTGTTTCAATCGTTGCAGTTGTAGCTTTAACCAGTAATGAAAGAGCACCATCGGTTGTAGCGTTGATGATGACTTTATTATTGATTTTTTTCAGCTTATCGACTATATTCTTGAGAACCCTCGTGTTTGGCATCTGTGTACTTATCTGTAAAAATACTAGATTAATTTACGTATATCGAAATTGAACGAATAATTTCAGTCTAAACTGCATCCACGAATAAATAATTACATTAAAGTTATCAATTTCTGGTTCTTGATAATCAACCCAGTCTTGTTTCGATACCAAAGTTACCGGAACATCGTAAATACACATTTGAGAATTTGAATTCGAAGACGCCTGCAAACAATGAAGATATATGTGAAAACTCAAGACTCTGATTAGGTACTACAAATGATCTTCAAAATGAATAATAAAACTAAACAGTCTTACCAGTTCCAATTCTAATGTAATACAAGGAGATACTTTATGAGTAAGTTTAATTTTCAACGAAACAACGCTACTGCCTCCTCCTCTGATTGAACCACAAGAAGCTGCCAACATATCTGAAAAATACCACAGAAGATGATAGAGAAACAAACCAAACCATCAATTCAGCGAAAAACCAATCGTACCCGAGTTGAAGTTCAAGTAAATTTCATTCTTGTCTGTATCTCCTACCATTTCGTACGCATTGAAGAATTCATTCTTGTGTAAAATACACCAGACTGATATTTTATAAGGAATACTGTGCTCTTCAGGGACAATAAAATATAAACGATCTGCACATATCCTGAGAACACAGTTTTTAGCCAATTTCGATAACGTTGTGATGATATCTGTAATGTAGGAAATAATGGTACAAAATGCTTTTTATACGAACAAATGCATGCTGAATTCGTAAAGATTTAATGCTCACTTGAAAACTGACGCATGGAACCGGCTTCCAACAGCTTAGCTCGAAACTTCATGATTTCAAGTTTTGAAAATTTGCAGTATTGATGTTTTAAAGTTGAGGTTTCGTGGTGATACTAAATTTTGTTCGATGGGTGTATCTATTTCTTGAAAAAACCATCGGCGAGTGGAGTTTTTTTTTTTGACAAGATCAGTAAAGTAATTATCAATTCAAATTCAAAATCAAAAATCAAAATGCTTTGTTTTTGTTTGTTTTTTTTTTCAAAGAATTGAAATCACTGTTGTAATCGGTAAGATGATAAATTACCAAGTGAAATGATTGGGTAATTTTGTCAGCTTCAGTTGCAGAGACTGCAGATGGAAAAGAACGGTGAAGGGAAAGGGAGGAAGAGGAAAGGGAGGAAGAGGAAAGGGAAATGAAAAATTTGAATTTTCAGACGCGAACGAACGAAATGACGTCCATTTTCATTTTTCTGATTTTTAACAAATTACCAACGGATGGGATGGCTACGAATGGCCATTTCAGATTTTAAAAAACGGTGGACCGGCGGAGGGCAGGTCCGTCATCATACTTCAAAAGTTCAAAAGCTTAGTTCAAAAGTAAAGTGGGTAATGTTTTTTATGTTTCCTGCATTCTGATTTGTAATATAATGTTATTTTTTCTTTTTTATTTGCAGTAGGTATCAAAAACGGAAAAAAAATTCTTCAGAAAGGGGCTACCTATTCCAATTCCACTCGAAAATTTGCCCAATAAAGGAAGTGACCAATCACCAAATTCATAATATCAAGATAAAAGCTTGGTAGGAAGACGAAGTATTGTAAAATATGTAGTTTCTTTGGTTTATTTATCACTAACAGTCAGTAGCACTTGTTTTAAATTTCCACTACAAAATTCAATGAAATCATAATTATATGAAACTGATGTCAGTGAATTTGAATAATGAATGGAAGTATAGGTATTGCACTTTTACTTATACAACAGGATCAAAAAGCAGTTTGCCTTCGTTTTTAAAATAAATTGACCAATGAACATGTTAATTATGGGAATTCAAAAATGTCTGTAAAATTAGCTGCTCAGCCATTGAGTTGTATACTGTAGCAGACGCTATCAATTTTCTCCGCATTCAAGGAGGTGCAGACTTTGAAAATTCTAGAGAGACTTTCCCCAAGGGAATGCAAAAAATCAAATGAAAATATAGAATATAAAATTTGAATCATCAATTAGAGATCAAAATTTGAATACGTCTCCAATTAAAATAATTGAAAATATTTTTAAAAAATTAAAAAATAGAAAATAATATTTAAAAGAAATGAAAACTCTCCAGCAAGCTTTTTTGGAATAGAAATGGACATTCGTGATTTTTGAAATGAGTTAAATTATAAAAATTGGAAATTAAAAATTAAAATTGATCCCTTTTAAAAAAACGTGGAAAACGAATATTTTAAACAAAAAACAATAATGAATAATTTGTAAGGCTTTGTATCAGGTAAAGCAGCTACATGAAGCATTGTAATTTGTAGGTACTTCTGAATGTCTGAATACATTTTTGGTGTTCTAGTATATGTTAGCGGATGTAAGTATGAAAAACAAAGATTGCCTACTGGATGAAAGAGTCGACATTGGCGTCATTGCCTTCTGAATTGTTGTCTGGTGGAATTGTCTCTTCTAGGCTGATAATTGCAGTTTCGAAGCACCCCTTCACATATTGTATCGTCGTCTTTTGCAGCAGCAAGAATGATTTGCATTGTAAATATCTCTGTGTACTTGTTGTTGAACTGGACAGTAATTAAAATTTAAAACCCATCTTCGAGCCTTAGTTTTGAACTTTGCTTTACTAAAGGGCATTGTCTTCAATTAACTTACAATTTTTCCATTTTGGAATCAGTCCACCTGCCTACCTTTCACAATTAATGTTGTTAAATAGAATAGTATTCGTGAGGGAAAAAGTAGATACAAAGAGTGGCGCTAAAGTTAGTATTGTGATTTTCTAATTAAAAAGTTTTAGTTTTTTGTAAAACAATCAAAAACATATAAGCATCCTAGAAAAAAAACCAACGACATTATGCGGATTAGAAATTAATTCTCTACAATTTTCATCGATCTCAATTTTCCATACAATGCTTCATTTCCCCTCCAGACGGATTTTTAATTTGCAAACTGCTTTTTATAAAAATTGGTCTGGAGGCGGAACGAACCATTCTAATATGGAAAAATGAGGTTGATGAAAATTGAAGAGAATTAAATTTCCAATCGACGTAATCTTAATGTTTTTTTTTCTAGTATGTTTAGTTTTTGATTTTTTTTACAAAAAAACTAAAACTTTTTGAAATTGAAATTTGAAAATCGGTATATGTACTAACTTTTACGCTACTCTGTATGTGTATTCTATTAGTACCTATACCATTAGAAGCTGTAACTTCTTCCACTTGTTAGCTGTTGTTGAGATTCTAATTCCTCAACAACCAATTCTAACTGAGATGGCAGCTGTGTAGATGCATTTTAAAGTTCTGATTCAGAATGTTGAGGTTTATGCCCAGTTCAGCCCCCTTCTATCTATCTCTGCATATTAGGTTAGAAATGATATGGTTTTGATCACCTTGTAATGTGGTACGTTTCTAAAATAATAGTTATTGGCTGAAATCGAATTTTATTCACATTAATTAAAACAAACTTATTATTTTAAAATTTAAATAAGTGAAAATTAAAATTATTAAAAATCTAATCAAATTTATTGAAATTTGAAAAACAAACGGCATGTACACCTCAATCACGAACATGATAAATTTCTGAAAAACTGTTTGGGGGTTGGTTACTAAATGTAAATTATAGAACCTAAATTATAGAACCTCTACACCTTTATAGAGAGTTAGAAGGCACCCGATCGAACTTGATAATTATCATTTTGGACAATTGGAATTTGTCTTGAGAATAGTATTCTCACTATAATAAAATGAATATTAATGGTGTCAACCTTGAATAAATGGACTAATATTTCCAGCTTTAAAAATAACAAATAAAATTATGAAACTTTGATAAAATAAAAAAACTTGATTGAAAAACATAACAAATCATGATGTTGAGCAGCAAATAAATGAATAGTTTGAGATATATCAATTAGAAGTAAGAAGAGATCTACATAGTTACCTATGTCAGTAGGTCTAGGTACATCTATGTAATACTAAAAACATTATGAAAATTATATAAAATTAAAAATAATAGATTTGTAAGAAGTATCTGAAAATTATGGATACCTATAATTTGACATTAATACTCGTATTGGATACTTTCATAGTTTTTGAATATTAGTATGTAAGTAAACTTGTGAACTTGAGTGTATGTATGTAGGTAATTATTATTATAGGTATGTGTCAAAAATGAAAAAATAAAATAACTTATGTAAATTAAGAAAATAATATTATGCGTAGGTACTTATGTTAAATTAATTCAATAAAATTCATCAATGATTTCTTTTGTCCTTGTTTATTAAATACATACACATATGACACAATTCAAGTGCAAATGCCGAATGCGGTTTTGCATTTTCACACAAAAACTCCCTTGTTCGACACATTGAAACTAATTTCAGCATAAGAAATTGCAAATAAGAAAGCGTAACTTATTGTTATTCATGAATTGTTTTTTCAAAATTTTGATTTTTCTCATTTCTCATTAATTGTGTACATTAGTTTTCTTACAGGTATCATGTTCCGAATACATAGGTATGTAATTTTAAAACTACAAGTTCATAAGTTCGGGAAATGTATTATAATTTCAGCTTCATGTAGGTGGACGCACAGTAATGACTAGCAAAATCCCCTTTTTTCGGAAGGGTCCAACTAATTTATATTCGTAAGGTGTCATGGCGAAATGAAAGTTCTTGGAGATTCATTTACTTGGATTTGAACATATTTTATTATTTCAGCTTTCTAATCTCATTTCAACGCAAAAAATCAAGACATTTTAGTCATCAAGCAAATACGTCTTTATTATTAGCGCATGCAAAAAATCCACAATCCGGTATAAAATAAATTTAAAACGAAATACTGCTAAAAAAATTTAAAGATAGGTATATCCGATAAACGATCCGAAACCAAAAGCACAGGAATAAACGCTGAAATGAACACAACAATGATCTTCAGCTCATGAGAATTCCGCAATAAAATGGAATTAAATAAATAAAAAAAATCATAAAAAAAACTTTAAAAACCTTATAAAATAGGATATAATAAATTCGAGATTGAACGCGCGTTTTTTCCCTCCAATTAAATATCATTCAAATTTAAATCGTATGAAATTTTTAAAAAAATGAAAAATTCAGAACTGTTTGCGTAAAAAATACACAAATGCTCGGAGAAAGAAAATTTCGAAATCAAAACTTCAACATTTACGCGTTAACAACAAACTATTTCTAGAAAAAAATTCAAGACATTATCGTTAACGATAAAATGTTAATAATTAGAAGATTTCAAATCAATATCTTATAAATTATGATACGAATTAACAAACGAAAAATATACTCGAAAAAATTTCAAACAGATTTAAATTTGCTTCGAACATGCACAGAAACGGAGATATAAAAACTTGGGAGAATAGATCACCAATACGTACAACCTAATTTATCGATACAGTCTTCGCCTTTTATATTTCTTATAAATATATTTTTAAAAAATTGTAAATTGAACGTGAATAAAATGACGTATAAAAGAAATCGAAATTACGACGGATTTGCTAATTTCTGTAGCTTGCCGATGACACGCGTCATATCGGCATCTTTCGACAGTCGAATATACGAAGCATTGCGAACAGTGCAGAAATTCATCCAGCCCGGAACGTGCTTGGATATCAGTTGCATGTGCTGCATAAGATCGTCTAAAAAAAAAAAATATTTCATAGAATAAAATATGTTATCAAATCACAGAAGGTCACTTTTTTCTTTCTACTCACTTTGTACTAATTTCTCTCGATAACTGTGGCCTATTTTCAGCATCACAACTTCCACCGGCAAAATACCTTTTTTCTCATTGACAAAAACATTACGCATTATACGAGCCAACTCCGGCAAACGTGACAGCATTATGGCTTCTTTAGCTTCAGCTGGCGTCTGAGTCATTGTTTCAGCCGCCTTTGCAGCTTGTTTAGCTCGAATCTAGGGGGAAAAACGTGGTTATTTGGAATGAACAAATCACACAATATGTAGTTAAAAATTTCTTACTTTTTCTAACAGAGATTTTGGAACATTTTTTAGAGCTTTTTTCAATCTTGGAATATCCGCTGTGCTGGTCGGAGTTGACGGTGTACTGGGTTCTGATACTTTGGTTTCTTTGTTCTCTTCTGCTGCCACCGCTGATACAGCTCGTTCCATACGTTTGTTAACTGAGGTCAAGTCGTGAGCTCTTGCTGTACGACAAAATTCAATAATGTTGAAAAACTGCGAAGTAAAACGAGGAGAGAATTTAAAAAACTTCGTACCTAGAACACTTTTGGCTGTGAATACTTCATATTGAACGGGAGGTTGAGGTAGTGGCTCAGGTACAACATCGGGGACATTATCAAGCTCAAACTCTGCATGCCATTGTTTCAATTTATCCGATTCTACGACGATAGGTGGGTCTAATTTTGAAAGGAATTCCTGTAAAAAAATACATCATGAGTCGAAAAGTTTCGAAACTGACATCGGAGCAAAAAGGTGAGCATACTTGATGATAAGTCTTCGTTTTAATCAGTAAACGTTCGTGGAAAATTTTCAATCTTTCGGAATTTGTCAATTCTATTGGCTCAGAGTCATCGTCTTTCTTAACTGAAAGAAAAAAAATCACAATAGAAACAGTTCTACGGTTTTAATAGTAGATTATGCAACTAGGGAGGTAATGTGATTTTCAACAAATTTTGAGATTTATTTCCCGAGCGAAGCGAGGGAAGTAACTCAAAATGGTTGAAGATCACAATATCTCCCTTGTTCCATAATATATTTTACGTTTTTAAGGGAGAAAATCGCTAGTTTGTCCACCGAGCGATTAGCGAGCGGGAGATAATGTAGCGGATTACCTCCCTAGAAACGTAAATATCAATTACAACTCCAAAAATGAAATTACCTGTGTGAGATAGTCTATTAATTACTAACTGGTATCTTTCTTCGGTCGAACAAGCAACTTTGACGCGCTCTCTCGAGAATTCGTACGATTCAGGATAAACAGCTTTTATTTGACCCAGCCGCGATTCTTCGAAATTTCTACCAAAAAAACGACCGTTAGAAAAAGAGAATTCGAAGCAAAAAATATCAAGAGAAAATGAATCGAACCTGCTCAACATTTTTTGAACGTCTCTCTTTAGTTTATCGAAAGTGATCATTTCACCTCGATCTGTTTTAATCTTGGTGATGATGTCCACGGAACGGAATACCTCTTTGAGGACTAAATATTTATGAGGTAGTATCAAAGCATCTTTTCCAGAAGCTAACAAATGATTGTATCTTTCGAATGCAGCAGGTTTAACCGGAGTTGTTTGTTTGGGACCTTCATTGAGAAGTTTCTTTGGTGATACGTAAGGTAGATCTTTAACTGGAGATCGAATAGGACTAGTCCAAAACAACCTTTTGGGTTTGAGCGTTCCACATTTAACCGGACTGTAAACACATCGTAAACGCAATCAGAAAAAGTTCAGGTAGAAACGTATAGTAGATAGATTGAGCATTACCTTGATGGTACTTCGAGCTCGACTTTATCAAATTTCTTCAATTCAGCGGTGCCTGGTCCGGTTAGAGAATCTTCAATTTTCTTTAATCGAGATGCGGTTGCGTTATACTTTTCTAATTTCTTCTTCAAAGTGGAGTACTTTTTATGTTGTCGAATAACGTTCTTAAATTCACCTAAATGTAGTTTCTGCAAATTCCACAGTGATTGTTTACAGTCATGTAATACCAAGAGTTGCGTACGTGCTGACGTGGATACTCACTCGTCGTAATGATTCTTGAGTAGCTGGTGACTGAGTTGGGGTGGTTGGTCTGTCAGACTGAAAAGCGAGATTTATTAATATGCATATTTGATAATTCAACTCAAACAAGTAGATGATACAATACTAACCTCAGGGGTGGATTCTGGATTCGGCGGAGGAGTTTTTTCTCTCTGACTTTCATTATTATCTGTACGTTCGGTCTGTAAAATTAATGAAATTAATATCAAGAATTACACGAAACATTCAGCGTGAACCCTTCGCCAGTACAAAAATACTTATTCAGGGTTTCATCTCATTCCTGAATCTTACTTCTTCATTCCGTTGTGTGCAAACGTTATCTGCAGCAGAATCACCCTAAAAACACAAAATTGTAACGGTTTACTCATCATCGAACATCGAATGAGATATATTTAATAAGAGTGAAATGAAAACAACGAATTGAAAAGTACGAACGAGAAACAAGTAGCTAGAATAGTTGGAATAGAAAGTGAAGTTCATTACGCCCAAAACTGCTACAAAAGTATCGAAAATTACATTTTTTGATAACAATATCGAGTTCATGTTGTGAAAGGAACTGCTAGGTGTTTATACAATAAGGAAAATAATAACCAACGGTTTTTATACTCACGTCGAATAATTTTCTGGCGACCAATTTTGAAGGAAAGCCAGGAAGTTCATCGGTGGCTGGACGCTTGCGGGCTTTGAAAAATGTATCTATGTTCGTCTGCATGGTTGAATTCGCAATGACTAGTGAATAATAATAGTACAACTGATTCCAGCATACAAGCAAATTAAATAATACAACGAATTTAATAAATTAAATCGGTACAACGCAACACAAAATTAACAAAAGCTTGATGGTAATGAGAAAAGCTATTTGGGACAAAAAAGGCGCAAAGAAACATATGTTCGAGCAATGACGTATTTTGTGAAATACAAAAAATGGCTGAAAAAAGTGAAAGTTTCATAATTTTTAATGGTATTGCGATTTTATTGATGATTAGCATTTTTAAAAATTCAGTTTCATCGTGATTAGAATTTTTTACAATGAAAAATGAATTAAAATTCGAAATTTATAAACTACAAAAAAATCAAAATTTTTTTTATGGAAGAAAATTATGAAAGAGAAATGATAATTCGTTGTTTTACTTAAACTGATTAATGCCACCGTATTTTTGAAGTGCAAGTTTTTTTTACCTATTCGTGGAACCTATAGGAGGGGCTATACTGATACTGAATTTAACCGTAAACTTAAACTTAACCCTAGAAGTTAAACAAAGGCAAATTTTAGGTTAACGTACGTTAAATTCAGTATAAACCAAGCTAAAGTATAAGTTAAGGGAATAAGTATCCCCTTAAATTCAGTATAGCCCATCCTTCACTCTTTATTTTTCTCGTTTTTTTTTAGAAATCAAAAAGATAAAGAAAGACTGAATTTTATCGAATTTGAATTTTAAAACTGAATTTTTATTTTTATTTTAGGAACTGAAAGCTGCAATTTGCTTAAATTAGGCTAAAAGTTCATTCGCTCTGGTGCTTCAGTTTCGTTTTCAAAAAATTGACAACACTGATTGTGCGCGCGTGCTTTCAAAACAAAAACAAAACGAGGTGTGATAAGTTGATACCGGGTGACCAAGAATAATGGGTTTTGAAATGTTCTGATAAGTCAAAAAGGGAAAAAAATTTCCCTAAGTAAAAATTGGAAAATGGAGTAATAATCGAGAAAAAGTGCTTTCGAATTATTGTTTCGATGCAAAATGAAAGATTATTTCGTGTTTCACTGAAACAATCATTCAAACGCACATTTTTTACATGATTATTTAATTTTCTAATTTTCATCGTGGGAATTTTCTCTCCCTTTTGATAACATCGAAATCCATTATTCTTGGTCACCCGGTAAGTGAAGAAAAAATTGTAAAATTTTCTTCAAAATTTCAATTTCTATCCGATTTTTAAAGTTTTGATCGCAGGAGTTTGATGATTTCTTGCTCGGTATTTCATTTTTTATGATGGAAATCACAGAACTAGAGCGTCACAAGCTTACCAGCGCTTATACTCTTGTAGGATCATGTATATCTGTGCAAAATCTACATGCTGTCATTATCCGAACCGGCATCCATATAATGGTAAATTTTTTTCTTAATAAATGAACTCATGCATAGATATAGAATGTAATACATGTTCTCGACTTTGCAGGAAATCGTGCCGAATTTATCCTCCTCTGATAAATGTGTTACTATGCACCGATCTCTGATCAAAACACCTAACGATTTTCCGATACCAGATATCAGCGTTGACTTGAAAAGTCTCAACAGAGAAGAATTTTGCATGCTTCACTTGGATCATAAATTAGTCCCACACGATGATAAAATTACTGCACCTGATGTCTTCGTAAAACAAATTTGTTGGATTCCTGTTCAAGATACAACCATACGCAAGTTAGTATAGTTTAAAAAACACCTGGAATTTAAAACGATGTTTAAATTTGCGTTTCTTTTGATTAGACCTGCTTTAGGAATACTAACCAATCGCACAGCTTTACATTTATATCTCAAATCCGGTTTGACATGGAAAAAATTCGCGGATGTGTCATCTATATGGAATGATTACTGTTTCAAGAAATGGTTTCCTAATCCAACTCTAGATGCTTATGCTGAAATCGAAAAGAAATTCAAATATATTCGTATCTCAAGTATTACTCGTTCTCTTTTTAGGAATCTCATATTTTACTCTTTTTTCCCTCAAATTTTAATTCGATATTTTTTCAGATTTCACCTCATGCGATGGATTTTTATACCAAGATGGTAGTTCTTCGTTAATCGCTACTGTTTCCGAAAGCGGTATTATTGCCTTGTGGAGCATCCCTGAAAATATGAAAGAGAAGTCTCCTCATGTTGTAACAATTTTGGAAACGAATCTTTCAGTGCAGTACCTGTACTGGCATAAATTATCTAATAAAAAAGGTATATACGATGAATTTTATATTCTAAAATGTTTACTTTTTCGAAAAATTCAACGGTATTTCTTAGGTTGGTTAATTGTCGCTTGCTACGATGGTCTATTGAAGTTGTATTCCTGCGAAGAACACGAAAAAGAAACGCTGACGGTTAAATTCGAATACGAAGTGTGGAAATATGCCGATCTCATGGCAATTATTAATTTAAAAATTAAAGATTCAGAAGATGGTAAATCTTTGATGGCTTTTTCCAAAGAGAACGTTGTTTTATTATTTTCACTTGGCAAGGAAAACATTCAGAACGAACATTTTTACGAATTTGAGCAGAAAGTTGCTGGTGAGTATCAATCAAGTACATTTTGACGAGTACTTTACTTTTCCAACGGTCTCGTTTTTTTTTTCACGAATTCTATTTTTTCAGGACTTGAGATTTTGGACGATCGCAGAATATTCGTTGTATTGTGTAATAATAAGACTTACGAATTATTTCTCGGGAAATCCGAATCTGTTTCTAAAGAATGCTGTCCTGTTACATTTAACCACGAAACTGAAGTGGAACAATTCACATGCTACGGAGTGTCTTTTTCAAAAAATAAGCTCTGGGCTGTGTTCTACTTGAAGTAGGTTTCTTATTTACCGAGTTTATTTCCAAAAATTAAAGAAAACGAAAATTGGTCCTAAACGCATTTTTGTTTATAGATTTTCTTTGCAGTACGACCACTTGATTCTCAGAGATCCTCATTGTTTGTTATTATGTACTGTTAATCCGAAAAATCGAGTGACACCTTCGACTTTGGAACCACTGATTAAAAATCCCATCACAATTTACGATTTACACGATTATATCGAATATCTGAGGTATGTCGATAGTCATTTTAGTTCTCTAATTATTTTGATTCTCACGCAATAATTTTTTTTTACAGAATACAATGCTTGAATGAACCCGAAATCGGCGAAACTGATAAAATAAATATCACTTGGGATTATTTAAACGGCGACATAGAAATTTGTCGTAAATTTTTCCAACTTTCGTATATCCTAATGAAATGCTACTGTTTGAGTAAATCCAGCTATTACGAAGAAAATAAAGTAAGTTATTCATCTTTAGTGTTTGACTGGGCAATTTCACTGAAATAATCATCGTTTTAATTACAGAGTCTGATTACTTCCGTTGAAATCATCTTCATGGTGTGCAATTTCTTATTTTACCAAGAAAAAATCACGGCTATCAGAAAACAGTATTTTTTCTACAAATGGCTCGCCGATAATGTATCTAAATTACCCGACACGGTTTTGGAATACCAACGATTCAAGAAGATCAAAGATATGATGAATAATTTCACCGATGTTTGTTTCGATGAAAAATGTGACTTGTGCACGAGCAGTATCCTTTGATTATTTTTTCATCAGAATTATTTTTTAGAAAATTTTTAGGTGATTTTATTAGTTTTGATTTTTATCAGTATTTTCCTTAATCGCGTAAATCAGGTGTCAAAGATTATGGTAATCTGAAATACGTGATTTGTGACAAAGGCCATCGAGTTTTACGATGTTCTTTTAGTTTCCTGCCGATTACCGATAAACCTACCAAAGAATGTACTTTGTGCTATTCCACAGTTCTGCAATCCGAAGGTAAAATTTCACTTTTATGGCATATAATCGTATCGTAATTTGTCAGTTCATTCAAAATTAATTATTGTAATGCATTTCAGGCACCAATCGTTGTATGATTTGTGATAATGTATTTTAAATCGATACAATGAATAGGCATCCACTGAAAAATGTTGTTCGTTTGAATTCAAAATGACAGGAGGAACATTTGATGTCGTTGACCTAATTCAATTAATTCTTTTCTTTTAATTTAATTCAAAATTTTCATTGAAATATTCTTTGTTTTTTATGTGTGTTTTTTTTTACGAAGAATTAAAATTATGCTATTGATTTTTTTTTTACTTCAAAAAAAGTGAGTGAGCATAATTGATTACGAATTAGTTGTGCTCTTTTTCACTTCAGGTATTTGAATTTCCTAACCGAAGAAAAAAAAATGAAAAAAAGTTGTATTTATTAAATGAAATTTACCAATTAAAAAAAAACAACAATAACGTTCGTTATGTACATACAATAAAAAAGGTATTAAATAAGGAAAAGATATTAATAACTGATAAAATTAATCACAGATATATAAAATTCTCTTAAAATTCGTTCCCAAGTAACACGTGGTACGTACGTAGAAACTAGACTCGAATTCTACTAAAATCGTCTGAGCATTTCGATAACCCCTCCGTATTGACGGACTGATGCTTAAGAATAGATTTAGGTTGACGTGGTACGGTGCCCAGTCCTAGTTCGCAAGGACTTCTCGCACTGTGAATATCGTCGTTTAATTTAGACGACCAATACGATGGACTAACTTCGGTCGATTTATTACTCGTATGAGTAGATAATTTAGGCAGTGTTGAACACGAACTGCAGCCTAAATCTGGCATCTCGCTGCGACGTTTGAATTGGTGATCGTAATCCGACTGCTTGAGCGGTTCTAGAACGAACATAACGGATTGGTCGACCATCGAAGTGTTGATTGTTTCGTTTTTCGTTCTGTGACGATCCGAAGGGTCTGAAATGGAAAGGAAGTTTTAATAAGATTGAAATTTTACTAGTGATAAATGAAAACGAAATAATGATTCTCTAATAAGAAACTGATGAACTTATTCGGTGAAAAAGTAAGTATCAATCTAGAACTGACAAATTCAATACTTTCGAGGGAGAAAATTATTGAACCTCATCTCATCCAAATTTTTAAAAAAAACATGAGAAATTTTTGAAAATTGAAAATAGTACTTTTTGGCTTGGTCAACAAGCCACTGAATTTCATCTTTTGATTTTTTAAAAATTTTCTAAAAATTCAAATTTGGTCCATTTTTTTGAGAAAAAAAATCGAAATTAATAAATGATAAAATTGAGGTAAAAGGCTAAACTTTTATTTCATGCGTCCCATTTTTGACTACGCAAATGGATTGATGATGATTTTAGGAGAATCTGAAGTCTCCAATAAATTTTTTATTGTCTTAGTTCTCAATGAAAAATTAAAATAAGTATGGGTTATGAAAATATACTTCCCATGCAATTTATTTAAATGGGTTGAAATGTCGACCGAAAATAAACAATGTTTCCCATTAAAACTTTTTTTTGAGCATTTTTAAAGAATTTTAAGCAGCAAATTTTAGATTATGATTTTTGAAATTTTTGAAAAAAATGTCATGCGATTTGTTTCAATAGCATTTTTTTTGAAAAATTTCGAGTTCATAATTGGATTATGATTTTTGGGATTTATAAAAAAGGTGTCATGAGACTTATCAAAAATCATTACAAAATTTTGACAGAAAATCAAACATTCCTATCAAAACTTTTTTTGAGCACGTGTGATCAATTTTTTTAACTCTACACTGAGCTATGATGGTTTTTGATAAAAATTCTAAATGAGCTAGAATTTTGACATGAAAATCAAAAATTTTCTATCAACATTTTCCTGAACAATTTTGAAGAATTTATAGCTTAAAATTGTGCTATGATTTTTGGGATTTTTGAAAACGTGTCATGCCACCTATCAAAATTGATTAAAATCACGCGAAAAATCCAAATATTTTAACGAAAATGGTTTTTGAAGATTTTTGAAGAATTTTGATCTTGAAATTGGCGGATTGTGATTTTTAGGACTTTCAAAAAGGTATCACGCGACCAACCTAAACAGATTAAAATGCTGTGAAAAATTCAAAAATTTCTGTGAAAACTTTTTAAAAGCACTTTTGAAGAATTTCCAGCCTAAAATTGGGTCATGATATAATTTCGTCGAGGTTTTCAAAAAAAACGGTCATCGTGCGACTTAAGTATCTATACGAGTTAAAATTTCGACAGAAAATCAAAAATTTTCCATAAAAACTTTTTTTGAAAAGTTTTAAAGAATTTTTCACACAAAATTTTGGTTTATGATTTTTGGAATTTTGGAAAAAGTGCTCGTGCAACCTATCAAAATAGCTCAAAATTTTGCGAAAAACTAAAATATTTCAACGAAAACGTTTTTTGAGAATTTTTAAAGAACTTTGACCCTAAAGTTGGATCGCATCGTGGTTTTCGGGATTTTCAGAAAAAAATCATTCGATAATCAAAATTGGTTTAGATTTTGACAAAAAAACAAACATATTCCAATCAAAAAGTTTTGAAGCACTTTTAAATGAACGTTTAGCCCGAACTTGGGTCATCATTTTTTGAAAAAATTCATGTGACTTCTCTTACTTATTAGGTTAAAATTTTGATCATAAATCCACAATTTTCCATCAAAACTTTTTTTTGAGCAGGTGTAACGAATTTTAAACATTTACAAAATTTTGGGACTCGATTTTTGGGTGTTTTAAAACAGTTTTTGCAAAAAACCCCAAAAAAATGTTTTGTGAGAATTTTTGAACAATTTCGAGCAGAAACTTCGGACATGATTTTCGAGATTTTTGAGATAAAGTTGGTACCATGCAACCTATCAAAAAAGAGTTGAAATTTTAAAAAATCCATCAAAGCTTTTTTGGGCACGTCATTTAAAGAATTTCGAGCCCAAAATAAAAATAATTTCTCGTATAATTATGATTCATGAAAAATTGTTTTGAGACCTATCAAAATGGGCCACATAAAGAGAAAATTCAGAGCTGTATTCGAAATCTTTAATTTTTCCTTCTTTTAATGGCGCAATCCAATTAAAATATATATATATATAAAACAGAAAAATAATTGAAGAATTCGGTTCAAATTTAAATTGATGGGGTAGTTTGGCATCTTCGATTTTCTTATTTTGTGTTCACTCATTTCACATTATTTTTTTCGCTGTTGTTCCATTTTTTGCTTTGTTCCAATGTTCTTATTTGTTTGTATTGTTTTTCGTTGTTCTTATTTTCCTATTTTCTCCTCATTTCATCTTGTAAGTGTTCAATTTCATAGTTAGCTTTATGGAGGGAGGAGGAAAACTCCTCCGAGGGGGTGGAAATGAAAAATGATTGCAATTTTCGAGCTCAGCGCAAAATTGTGTACCATTTCGATGGATCATGTCTAAGTTTTAAAATCTATGTTCTAACACAGTCTTGAAAGGGGAGGGGAGGGGGTGGAGATTGAATGAAAAATTTTGAAGCAAAAATTTTCTCAAATAAATTGCATACACATAAATTCTCACCATCAACGCGAAATGTGCAAAATGTGTTCAATATCATAGTTGGATTCAGTTTGGGGGGGCAAAACGTCATCATGCGGGGGTGGAAATGAAAAATGTCTGCGATTTTAGAGTTCAGCGCAAAATTTTATACCATTTTGATAGGTCGCATCGATATTATCGGATAGATAATGCATTGTTGAATTCCGGTGGTGGGGGGTAGCTGACAAACCCATTAGTGCGCATAAAATCGCGTTGTGCAATTTTTTTTCACCGTTTTTGCGCAGTTGGGCTTCAAATGTCCCCCTTTAACACACGTCCAAGAATCCGTTGGTTCCAGGCCATACTCTGGTCATAAGAGCCGTTTTATGGTCGAAATTGGCCAAAAACGCATAAAAATTGCATTCAAAATGCCATAATAATTATGCAGTTGTGCAGGGTATCACGGAAAAAATCACATATTTGGTATCGGGAGAAGTCCCCCAACACAACCCCGTCGAGTTTTTGTGGTTCCGACCATCCCCAAAATCACCTTTTTGAGGGTCCACCCCCCCCCCATTTGTGCGAGGGAAAAATGTCAAAATTGCACTTTTCTGAATGGGGCACATAGTACCTTCATTTTGGCAGCGCGTTTTTTTGGTTCCCGAAAAAAAAATACAAAATCAACTTCTAGAGCACTTTTTCGTGTATGGATTGTGGTCTATTAGGTACTTATTGAAAATTTCATATTTCCATTTTTTTTTAAATTTAAAAAATCCAAGTTTCGATGTGACCAAATGAGCTTGAATAAAAATCCAAAAATTTCAAACTTATCTGAGATCCACTTCAGTTCATAGCCCTATTTATTGTACATACTAAATACACCAATAATGTTTCATTGTTTATCAAATCGCAAGCCTTCTCAACTTCTTAAGTAGGTAGTCAAAAATTAACTAAGTAGGTATTTCCCTTACCTATCGTACTTTTGATATTCAACGATGGTCCGCCATTCTCGGTGATCTTCCTCGAACAATGTGGTCCTCCTTCTATTCCCAATATTAAACTATTGTTACTGCTAATGCTACCAATACTGCCGCTATTCTTATCGCTATTCGATCTGGTATTATCTTTTTTATGATAAACAATAATGAACACAAGTACGTTGAACGTCAACAAAACGCATCCTATTCCGATGGTGATGATCAATGCGAGCGAATAATTCGAGAATCCGTTCTCCTTGGAGGTTAATTGTTCGTCGTGGATTACAGTTTCGGCCGCATCGTTCGGCGTCATCGCGTTACGATCGGACGACGAAGACGCTATCATTACGACAGGTAAATCGAACGTCGAATTGAACGATTCGTTTCGAGCGATTACCTTATTCACCGTGTTGGTTGTATTGGCGCTGGAAACTTTGAAAGACTGTTGTGGGTACATTATCTGTAAGAGAAAGGATCTTTATAGTATAGTTTGTAGTTCTAGTTATGGTATCTCATCGATAGCATATGTACCATAAGTAATCGAACACGTGAATTTCCAACCAAACGAATTGAATTGTGTTTTTATTTTCCTTCACCCTTTTTTTTCATACCTATATACGCATTTCAATCAACGTCTTCGACAATCGTACCGCACATGTACGCCGATTATACAAAATTGTCACAAACACTCTCTCGTATATATAATTTTCAAATGGCTTGCGGGGCAGTGACGTCCATCCGAGTGTACGTAAACGATACCCAAATCAAATAGAGGTACACGTCAACTATAGCTACATGTGCCATGCCATGGCCTACGCTTATTACACCAAGAATTCAACCAGACGAGAATTTTTTCCACCAACACAACGACAAAGAAGCTTTTATAAACGACGCTTTATTAACTGCTCGGCCAGCTTTAGCGGTTATACTCTCGTATTTCGCAGAACGGAAACCGGCATTAGGCCAGTAGGTACAGCTTGTACTACTTTTCTCTTAATTCCAAACATAGGTAGGATGGGTAAGTATATATACTCGTAGTAGGAACAACTGTACGAGGAAGGCAGGTAATAGGTAGATACGCTATACGTTTTGCAAGATGCGGCATGGCAGTCGTATCGATTCACCGCTGACGACGGTGGCCCAAGACCCAAGCTTTGGAAAAACCGCAAACCTTAGTCGCGCGTATTACTTTGCGAGAATATCGTTTTCACAACCGCAATACCACCTCACTTGGCGCAGTAATACGCGATTTACGAGCTCTTGTTTTACACTATACACGTATTTTTGCAACTAGCTCGCCGGGTTTTTATTTCGGACCAACAACGATACACGAATAGGTATATAAAGGAGGCACGAGGGTTGTGAAAAAAAAAAAAAGGAAAAGGATGACGAGTACGCGTAGGCTAGGCAGGTGTATCGAGTTGATTAAGTGCGCTGTTAAAATGTTACCTACCTCTTCCGGTTGGAATTGGTGATGCGACGGTGGTACATCGTCTGAGCCAGGTTTATGTAGTTCCGGTATCAAATTCAACCAAAACGATAACTTGTGAGCTCTGTAGTGATTTTTCAATTTTAATTTCGTATCTGTACAAACAAATCAAACGTAAAGAGATAGGATTAAAAACCGATTGAATGAGATGAAAAAACAAGACTACCTATAGATATCTACGATGAGCATTTTTTTCGACGATTTTATAGCAAGAAACGTTTTACTCGTGTTCATCATGTTTGACAAGATGTTAGGGGTCGAGAAAGATAGAGGAAAATCTAGGATTTCTTTTATAAATTGAGTCGCATAAAGATGACAAAATGCATAAACTAGATGGCAAATTTTTCTTCGAGAAGTCTTAATGAAAATTCGATGGAATATTGGCAATAATATTTATTTTAGAAAATTAAAAATTACAGCTACGAGTAATAAGGTTATTGAGAAAGAGCTCCAAACGAATTGAAAAATTTTAGGTGTGAACAAACCATAAAACCATAAATGAATATAAAAATACCTCATAAGCGTAAATTTTAAGGACTCGAGTTAATTTTTCAAATGTTAGGCAATTTTTGAAAATGAATTTCGAGCCAAAAGTGAGAAAATCAAAAGTTTACATAACCTATTTGAATTTATAAAGCCAAATTTTAGTATGTAGGGTACTCAAAGTATTAGAGCAGGAAAATAACGTAAAAAAGCGAGGGCAAAAAGGAAAAAATTTGCACATAAATTTTTTCTTCGGGAATGTGTTCAGATGAACTCCCTGAACTACCAAAAAAAAACCGAACCTCCTAACCCTGGAACTAATTTTTTTAGGGGGGCTAAAAACGGTTCCGATTTACGTTTTTTGCGATTTACTCCGAAAATATTAGGTTTACGAGAAAAACTACGATGACTAAAAATGTTCCCCTTCAAATTCTCGAAAATTGGATACTACGCTCGATACCCATCCCTTAAGAGGGGTGTCTGAAAAAAGGGATGGAAAGAGTAGGTGTTTAAAAAAAAGTCAGTCCAATAAATTGATCAAAGTTACCACTTAATATCATTCGTTTTCACTCAAATTTTTTTTACAAAGTCTACTCACCCAACTATTGATCACACCACCATTGATTGGTCTTCAACCCTCCCAAGGGGTTGGTGGGGGATGCTTGGTTTTTCAAGTAACACACAACTGAATCATGTATTTTAAAAACGAATCTGGACATGCAATGTATTGAATGGTATGTTTTCGAAGTCGCTGAATACGAATACCAACTTATCGTCTGTGTCCAACTCCACAAAGTCCCTCTGTGCCCCAAAAAGGGGGTTAAAATTTTGAAAAATCATGAAAAAACGAGTGATATATCGAATGGTATGTTTTCGAGGTCGCTGAGTACGAATATGAACTTATTTTTTGTGTCCCCCACAATGTCTCTCTGTGCCCCAACAAGGGGGCCAAAATTTCAAAAACCATCAAGAAGTCGAGTGATGTATCAAATGGAATGTTTTTGGAATCGGTTTTATCCCCCTAAAAAAATTAGCTCCAGGGTTAGGAGGTTCGGTTTTTTTTTTGGTGGTTCAGGGGGTTCATCTGAACACATTCCCGAAGAAAAAATTTATGTGCCAATTTTTCCTTTTTAAAACCACTATTTGCCTGCTCTATATGTAGTTTCAAGCAATTTTTTTGAACAGTTCTGGAATTTTCAGGAAAATTGTTGGAATTGCGATTTCCTCTGAATTTTGTACGTATAATGTAGCCCGGTTGAAAAAATTAAAATTGGTATAAACATGCACTCTCAAACTTACAAATTGACTGGAGGTGTGTTCGAGCCGTTAGTTAAGCTACCAGCACATTTTTGGGCATTCTAAATTAGATATCCAGGGGGCAAAACCCAGATTTTTAAGAATGACAAATCGAAATTAGACTAATTAGAGGTAATATTCTGAACACCCTCCGAAATAAGTACAATATGGTCTTTTTTTTTTTTTTAAATTAAGGCAAAATTACTTCTCTAGCGAAACCAAAGCGAAAATTTTTCGAAAAATGGGTCCAAAAACAAAAACCGTCCATTTTCCTCCCATTTTCAAATTAACTCGTCAAGGGCTCAAAAATATTACAGTTTTAAAAATTTTCAATTTTTTTTGACGTTTTCCTTTTCAATTTCTTTTTGATTCAAGTGAGCTCCTGATTGATGTTAACTGTCAGCTAGTTTATTACCTA
Source organism: Planococcus citri (assembly GCF_950023065.1). Classification (NCBI taxonomy): domain Eukaryota; kingdom Metazoa; phylum Arthropoda; class Insecta; order Hemiptera; family Pseudococcidae; genus Planococcus; species Planococcus citri. The sequence continues at coordinate 32,371,972 of NC_088679.1, forward strand.
TTTATCAATACAAATTTACCATCTTAAGGAGGCAACCACCAAATTATCATATTATGTTGAAGGAGAAAATTAATTGATACTTTATCTTAAGAACTCCAGAGCATGAAAAAAATGAGCTCTAAACTTTAAAACGGCAGATTTTTTTTGTTTGAAAAAACGTAAAAACATTGAAAATTGATCATTTGAAGGGGGGGGGGGGTTACACATTTTCCTGAAAATTAGGAATTTTTCCCATGATAATTTGACCACAATTTGTTTGCTATGCTCATGTTCCATCAAATAGTGGGGAGGGGAGAATGAGAAATGACTCGCTCAACTGTGCATTTTTTTTTTTTTAAATAGAGACTTTGTAATATTTTTATCAAAATTCAAAACTGAAGATTCCAGAACGACTTAAAATTGCCTCCAATCGAACCACGACTCAATGAGGTTGGAACGTTGGTACGAAACAAAATAATTTTATTAATTTTTTTACTGCATGATTCTACAATTAAAGCAGTTACTTACTCAAAACGCTTTGAAACCTTTTTACGATTGATTTGACCGGTGAGTGGGGGTTACATATAAAATACTGCCAAATTTCGGCTTTTTAGTTCGAATGAGTAAAATTTACTTTTTTTTTTCATCTAAATGACCCAAATTTGATTTCGAAAAACATATCTTGACGTTGAGATACAAATTTGGAAAATCCTATGGAAAAATCAGAACCACAATTTTAAAACTTTTGCCAAAATGTGGGCCTTTTAGTAAATATTCTCGCTGATTTGAAAAAAATCTCGATCCAAATTTTAACAATTTTCAATAGCTTAAAATCATGCGCTCACTGCATAAAAATCCAATTAGATGTTCAAAATAAAAAAAGAGCTTTAGCTTTAGTTACGAAAAATTTCAAGTAGGTACCTATTCTGAAATGCAACTTGGGTGCAAATCCACTTTTTTGTCAAACCACATCCTTCGCTTCCTCTTATAAGACCCATTTCTGATTTTCCAAAAAAAAAATAATTCTTAACGTCAGTCATAAAAAAGTTCTATTCATTTCTAGAATTTGAAAGAAAATTTTTGATTCTTTAAATCTGACGATGAGCGCTCATTTAAGGCCAAATTACTATGTCGAAGCCCGGGAAAAACAAACGCAAAAGTTCAAGTGAGTATTCTAGTGATTTCAAAAGAATGAATTAAGATTGGCAATCAAATTAAAATGTCCAAATTTTAGAATTGATAGGTACCTATTTTAGACCTAATTTAGAGTTGATTGATTATAAGTCCAAAGAGGACACTAAAAATAAACATGAAAACCAAAATCAGCAACCTCAAACATTTCCATATTATGCTATATAAAGTTTCAGTCTCAAATTCGTCAAATTCGATTTCTAACCCAGCAAATTTCCACATTTTTAAAAAAATTGAGAACGGTATGGTACCAAAAAAATAAAATGTTTATAAAAAACAAGGTCGAGAGTTCTCCTTCAGTATTTTATGTTCTTGAGGTTTTAAAAATCTTTAAATTAATTCAATACGTACGAGTACCTGATAATACTATTCAGGAAAAATTTTAAGAGCAAAATTGGATTCAAAGGGGATTGATTTTTTTGAGGAATGAATAGGAGAAGGGGAGGGGTAGAAGAAGGAGAGGGGTAGGAGAGGAGGAAATGTGGTGGGAGGAGGAAGGCATCACAGGTCCTCAAATGTCACCCTAAAAACATAATTTTCATTTTATGCGTATTCACGGCAAACTGGGTATGCAACTTATTTTACATATTTTTTTACACCACCCTCCGCCATCTACCGCACGAATTCAATGAAAACGTTCGATTTTAGTGACCTGACGTGAGTTGTATGCAAGACTTATGAATCGGGATTTTCTTCAAACGAAATTAGACATTGAAATTTTAAAAAAATTTAGAAAAACATTTGACCATGATTATTTCAAAATTACAACTCATCTTCTCACCCTATTATCTCATTAAGTGAAAGCCTGAAAGGTTGAAACCAGGAGAACATTTTTTGGACATTAAAAAACTAGAACAGGAACTTGAATACACTACTAGAGAAAAATTTGAATTACGAATAATTATACCTAAGTATATTTGTCGAGTTTTGGTGAATTTTTGAACATTTTTGACCTAATTCGGGTTAATTCTCACGAAGAAGCCAACCTGGAATGCAGTTAAATCACATTTTTCACCAAATAAATCGAGTGATAGAAATTTGGAACCAATTTGGCGCCATTCTGATGCACCTAGAAAATTTTTGAATTTCCAGTTTTCAAAAAATATCAACCGCTCAACTCAGAAGGTCAAAAATAGAACAGAAAGAAACAGAATTTTCATTTTTTTTTTCTTTTTCAGGTTTATAAAAGATGGATTTTCTGAAAAAGTTGGGAGATGCTGAATTTCATTTTGACACTGAATCGAAAAAACCAAAAATTTTCTGAAAGCCCAAAAATTTTGACTTTATTTTATATGTAGTGAATAGGAAAAATTTGACTTTTCAAAAATTCTTCACCAATCGAAAAAAATTAGCATCTGAAATTTAAGTTAGTAGAGTATATTTAGATGCTCGGCTCTTTTAATTTTTTTTAATGCAGTCAGAAATTTTTTACCCTTTGTAGATTTTTCAATAAATTTCGAGTGAGCATAAAAATTATAGATAGGTAAATACAAATATCTGCAAAAATCAAAAATAATAAAAAATCGAAAATTTCATTCACAAAATTTTCTAGACACCCTGTATCTACCAGATCGTTATTCTCTTTGACGTTCGAAATACAAAAGCGAACCCCATCGATCCTTCCCATCTTCCAGCAACGATGGGAAACTTTTCACGGTAAATTTATCAGTATCCTACTAAAATTTCAATTCGAACCGTTTACGCGGAATTGTTTCAGCAACTTCCTATCAAATAATTTGCAGCTCGTATAGATGAGCTATGCTAAAAAAAAAGTATAGGTAATTATGAAACGTTGTTTTGTTTCAGAAATTTTCGCTATGCAGTAAAAAAAAAAACTATTATAGAGAAAAACTTTTCGTCGAATAATTTTTTTCATTCAGGTATACGGAGGAAGTTTTGTTTTTTCGGCACCGATTCGTATAATTTTTCATCTTTATGCTTTTTCGCTAATAAACTATAAACAGCCGAAGCCCGTTTCTCGTTGATTTTTACACTATACATATTTCCCTTCAGTACCTTCCCTTTCCCAAATACAACTCGTTTAACTGAAAATATACCTATATTTTATGTTCAGATATAGCTACGAGAAGTCGGAGCTACTTACGTACATTTTACCCAAAGCGAAAAGTCCACCGACATATTGTTTATTTTTAAATGTTTCCGGCTCGCGAAAATTTTAATCAAAAAAATAACAAAAAAGGTAGAAATTAATCTGATTTTTTAATCCGAGCTTTGGCGAAAAACTGAGAAAAAGTTCGTTCATTTTATTCGAATTGTAAAAGTGTCTCGAATTTGTTCGGCGTTTATTTCCATTTTTTTTTCCAAGGTGGGTGAAATTTTCCAAAAACCTTGTCGTTTATTTACAGGATGTCCTAGTTTTGATGGGCGAGCCGAATGGAATTTTTTAAAGTTTTTTATCACGATATTTTGTGTCGCCTACCTACTGAAATATTTTTCTTTTTTTTCGCATTTACAAAATTATTAAATTGCTGAAATAGATATTTTATTTTTTGTTTGAGAATTTTATTATTTTTCTCACCAACGCATGAGCACTTTTCCTGGTAGTGGTAAAATGAACCGAAATATAAATTTGAAAAATAGATTCTTACCTAAACTAAGATACTTCTTATGAACGGATTCGTACGGAGTCCATTCGATATTCTTCAGTCGTGCTCTATCAGGTAAAGTACTCCTTTGCGATTCTTGATTCGGTCCTGGGTCATTTGGATTGCTGCAAGTAGGTATACAAATTTAGATGAAGAGATTATACAAACAGCCGGAGGACTACGATAATTAATTCGAATAACACGAAGATAAACGCCAGATTCTAGTTTATACACAGATATCCTAATAATAGAGAGATTGCGGCTGATCGATATGTATATTTGAATACCTTAGCCTACATCTATGTACCATTACCGAGCACTATATTATTATGTTCTAGTACTATACGACAGTCAATTGGTCACCATCGCCATATATACGAGTACCTATATAGCATCGAAATACAGATGGGCGATGAAGATGGGTACTCGATATAAAACAAATACTCATCTACGTAAGGAGATATCGAAAACGTAAACAGAGACGATGGATGAGAAGGAGGCTGAATGGCGTTTCCATCGGTTAAACATTTATCTCGCTAATTCCGAACGGCTTCTGAATTTATGTTTAACCAGCTCAAAACGCCTTGTATTCATTACGTGTAAAACCTCGTGTTGTCCGATTAGAAAACCGCAATATACTCTCTGACTGTACTTACCCGGTACGTGCGAAATTACTGATGTACAGCATAAACGCTTCTGAGAGCGAAATTTCGGATTTCGTATAATTTTGCGGAAAGTGCTTTAAACCGTTCATCAGCGGAGCTCCGAATAAATACGGCAATTCTTCACCGTGAATGCAGCCTTGTCTCTGCAACAAATACCAATATAAATTAACGTCGTAGGTCAACGTGTTGTGTCTTCGTTATCTAAATCTAGGTACGCGAACCTTTCCAGGTAGGCTCAAAAATTCACATAAGGGACTATAAAGGCAAATTTGGCTTCGAGGGGAAAAGTAAAAAAATGTGATTGAATGATCAGTTGAAACTATGTAGGTACCTTAAAAATTTGATCATTGAAGTCGATTTTATGGAGCTTATGATTTTAGAAAGGAACTGTAGCGTTTTAAAAAACTGCTGCATTGACCTGACGAGGGAACCTCTTGAGGTTTCCGAATCCCATTTGAAAGGGTTCACGATATTTGGAAACAGGCAACAGCACAGTTTGAACCTTCCGTAAGAAGAATTTTAACAGCCTAAATTGATTTTTCGATTTTCGACGAGTTTTTCAAAATCCAAAATTGATGATTTTCGGTGATTTACTTAAGTATGCACGCATTATGCGTGAGAAGACCGACTTTCCTTCAAATACAAATCTTTTACGAACAAATTGAGTCACCTTTTTTTAGAACATTTGTATAGTAATTGATCTGTTTACAATCGAATCGATAAATAAATTGAATGATTTCCTTGGTGAATCATTCGCAAACGGATCAATTAATTTACGATCGAATCGGTTTTGTGAAACTATTGTAGGAATTGATCTGTTTTCGAGCGAAGTGAATCGAATCGAATCGAATCATTCACAACCGATTGAACAAATTGATTGATTTCTAGGCGAATCATTCGCGAACGAGTTGATCAATAGTTACTGAATCATTCACGAACGAATTGATTCGTATGAGTGACTGGTTCGCGAACGAATCGATTCATTTACTCAAGTTTTGATGAATCATTCGCGAACGAATTGATTTGTATAAGTGACTCGTTCGTGAACGAATTGATTCGTATAAGTGACTTGTTCGTGAATGAATTGATTCATTTACTCAATTTTTGATGAATCATTCGCGAACGAATTGATTCGTATGAGTGACTGGTTTGCGAACGAATCGATTCATTTACTCAACTTTTGGTGAATCATTCACGAACGAATTGAATAATTTTTAGTGAATCATCCGCGAAAGAATTGAATAATTTTTGGTAAATCATTCGTGAACGAAGAATTGAATAATTTTTGGTGAATCATTCGCGAACGAATTAATTCATATAAGTGACTCGTTCGCGAACGTGTCGATTCGTATAAGTGACTCATTCGCGAACGAATTGATTCGTATAAGTGACTCATTCGCGAACGAATTGATTCGTATAAGTGATTTGTTCGTGAACGAACCGATTCATTTACTCAACTTTTGGTGAATCATTCACAAACGAATTGAATAACTTTTAGTGAATCATTCGCGAAAGAATTGAATAATTTTTGGTGAATCATTCGCGAATGCATTGAATCATTTTTAGTGAATCGTTCGCGAACGAATTAATTCATATAAGAGTGATATAAGTGACTTGTTCGCGAAAGTGTTGATCCGTATAAGGGACTCGTTCGCGAACGAATCGATTCATTTACTTAATTTTTGGCGAACCTGGGTCAATCATTCGTGAACGAATTGATTCCTAAATTGAAGAATTGATCAATTTGTTTGCGAACGGTTCTTTTAAAAAAAAATCAATCAATTCGTTCATGAATGATTCCCTGGAATGAATTAAATCAATTTATACGTGAACAATTCGTCAGATCCACTCGTTAATAAACGATTCGTTAGGAATGGTGGAGGCTTTGAGAGATTTCAAGTTTTATCGAAATCGGTTCAGCTGTTTTCTACGAGTAGGTAATGACTAATGATAAGTTTTAAAAAATTGTTTTCGCTCGATGAACTTGGAAACTTTGAGCTTTTGAAACATGATGATGACGACGAAATGCTCAGCTAGTGGCCTATTGTGATGAAATTTCAAATTTGATCAAAATCGACTCAAAGGTTCCTAAGAAATTAAATTTTAAATGAATCGAAAATTTCCAAGCTGAATTTTAAAAAGTGAAATTCTACATAAATCACTATGCAAAAATGTATTTTAAAAATAACCAAAAAAATGTATTAAAAATTGCTACAAAAAATTTTTATTTGAAATAATCACGAAAAAAGTTCCAAACTAAAATCATCATTGAACACTTCTAAATCACCACAAAAAATGTCCTTGAAATCATAAAAAAAAATTAATTAATTTGTTAAATCCTCGAAAAAAAGTCATTAGAATTCAACACTAAAAATCAATTTAAAATCACCACGAAAAGTTCTCAACTGAATTTTAAAAAATTCAATTCTGAATTATTAGGTGAAAATTTATTCATTTAAAAATAATCACGAAAAAATACCAAACTAAATCATCACAGAATAATTCGATCATTACGTGTAAAATCACCACGAAAAAATATGCATTTGTGACCATAATGAAAACACATTCAACCAATGATGAAATATCCCTGACAAAATACATATTTTTTTCAATTTCAAAACCAAACATGAGGGAAAGAAAGGTGTTCGTTCTTAAGTTTAATTACTTAATAATTACCTATCATTATTGGGTGGAAAAATCACCAGAATGTTTTCATAGACCTTTAAAATTTTTTTCAGTGTCTGGCGATCCCCTGGTGAATTCTGATGGCTTCACCAAGGATTCACCATGTAGATTTCATATTATGTTTGTTCTTTGTATTTGATTTTCGTATTGGGTAAACCGTTCACAACTTTCACGAATTGACTCGAGTAATTGATTTCAAATCCGTACTTAATTGCTTGGTTGGTCATCTCCTCAAATTGAGGTTTAAAAAATTGAAAAAATTCAGATCCATTACTTTCATTACTCCTCCCACTCCTATCCATCCATAACCCCCGCTTGCCTCTGAGCTTCGAATTTGAGATCTGTTTTTTCTAATTTCTTCTAAAAAGAATTCATCTCCCTTCTCCATATTATTTTACTCGTAGATGGCCCAAGATGGGAAATAATAATCTTAGTTTGCAATAACGTGAAAACGTTGTGCTTCCAAATGAAATAAACTGAGTGAAAATTTCCTCAAATTGAAATAGATTTTCAAAAGCTTATATCATTAAAACAATTGCCATATCCTAAGGTACGATACTGCACCTAGAATAAATACGACTCGACGCGTAAATAAACGTCAGTTATAAGTGAATAGATAGATAGTTTGGCATCATTCGACGAAAATCTCAACTTGTCTAGAGAGTCGTATTCCCAGTACCTACTTAAAATAATTGCATTATTAGCAACGGGCGACAACGACGACGCGCCGGATAAGGATACCCATCCTGAGCGAGTGACGCCTGAAATAAAAAATAATTTCTTATAGTATTGCCACCCGAAACGATTCTACGTATATAGAGACGTGTTGTACCATCCTCCTTATACTACATGTGGGGGATACGAATGAGTATACGTATAGTATATACTGCTCTGTGCCGGTAAAAAAAAAGAAGTAAAAATTGCTAGAAAAGAAAAAAAAAACACACAGCAAGAAAAAAAAATCGTAGCGCCGTAAGCTTATAAAATAAACCGGATAACTGTGAAATTTCAAATAGGTACACTTTTCAGTTTACTAATGGAAAAATCTTTTCGTAATGTTGTTACTTTTGAAATGTGCCAATGGCGAAGTCGAGTTACAAAACGAAATTGAAGTAATCCGCTCGAAAATTAAATATCCGCCGGGATAGCTAAAGTGCGCTTCTTGATCTTTACACACAAAATGACGAATTTCGGTCGGTAATGTAGCGTATACTTTTCGTCCGTTAAAAGCATTATAGTCGTATATTTGAAATGATGATGCTTCGCGCTCGTAGTAGTATCGTAAATTGACGAGTATCTTTTTTAAACGCCTATAAAAAATATTCACGTGTCTGAGTTACCTTTCTGGGCATTTCTCTATGTGAAGGCTCGATGGATAAATTGAGGCATGTACGTATGTTATTCATGTACAAAGATTCTTATTTACTCAAGTGCATATATTTGCATAAGCAGTTCGTCGCAAATACAAATTTTCATGTGACCTGATCAATTTTTCATCAACTTAGACCGGAAATGAGATCCGACTTTTCAATTTTGCTCAACATTTTTCATTTTACTGTCTTTTTTGGAGACTAGTTTTCAGGACACAATAACCATTTTTTGTCTTAATTAAAATTCCAAAAAATTCCAAAAATTATGAGGTACCCAACTACCCAGTTTGGTTTTATTCAAATTCGAGAGTTCCAGTTCAAAAATTTTCCAGATTAGTAAAAAAAAAACAAACAAAAAAAACCACGCACACAGAAGGACAAAAAGTGATCTTCGAGCAGGAATTTTGAGGTGGGAAATTTCATTTCGTCTTCCTCTCCCCCCTCTCTAATGATAATTTTTTCATGCTGAGAAAAGTATTTGGAGATGAATGTTTATTGTTTGGTCACAATTCATGAGTATGAAGAGTTTTGTCGGTTATATTGGTAAATTTTTGAATAGAAGGCAAGCGGCTTCTGCGCCAGGAATGATAATATTGAACTTTTGGTTGGTTTTGAAATTGAGAAAACTATTTTGAGAGGGATATTTACCTAATCATTGGTAGATTGCGACTGAAGAGTCACGATGAAAAATTTTGTGACCCCCTCCCCTTAAAAAAATGAAAATGACATCGATAATCACGTTTTGAGATACAATTTCAATTTCAGCAAATTAACGAGTAATATTTTCGAGGACCAAAATTTTTCAAAAAACTGTAAAATGCTGAAGAATGCAAACAGACAGGTGCGCTTTTCTGGGAATTTCCTGTTTCCATTTTTAATTGAAAGCAAGGCGGGTTTCTGCATACCTACCATTTTTTGATAAATTCGATCCCAATTTACTTTTTCAAAAATAGTCTGAAAACGTATCTACCATTTGCTGGAATGACCAGAACAAAAAACATTCAGAGTTGCAATTTTTCTGAAGCTGCTCCCTTCCTTCCCTCTATCGGAGCCCTCAATCGCAGTCAAAATACAAAAAAAAATTGAACAATTTTTCCAAAGCTCTGAGTTTAAATATCTGCTTGTTTTTTGAATACAACTTCTTGAGGCCGCTCCAGCCGCCCAATAACTAAACTCTGCAGTCGCTTAAGTATCTAATACATAAATTTTACAATTTTTGGAGAATTTTTAAAAATCCAAAAATGACGATTTTCTGAAATTTTCGGCTTTTCTATGTTTTTAATTTTTGGAATACTTAAAGATAATAAAAATCAGTTTTGAAGCTAATAACAACTCCTACAAACCAAATTCTACCATTTCCAGACCTTCAGGGGCCTCCATCATAATTTTAGATTTTTTTAGAATTTTTGAAGTTCTCCATGTAGACGTGTAAATTACTTTGTAACTATACCTACTTACAGTATGACACAAAAATAGTGCTCGGTGGCTTTTATTTCCAAGTGGAAAGAGTTGGCGAGATGAAAGAAGCGGCGTTGAGCAGGAAAAAATTTGTGGCTTTCAAAAGCGACCTCGAAAATTTCGGGTCCATGCACAGGGTGTCCACAAATTGAAAAATCGGTTTGGTCAAAAAATTCAGACTGGTTTTTATTGGCGCAATGTATTCTACACACTAAGGCGACAAAAACGTGATATGAATTTTTTGAAACCGGTTCATTAATTTGCAACCAGTTCACAAAAAATACCCAAAAGTTGTGGATCGGGAAAAAACTTTGAAACAAAGAGTTGTAGAGCGTGAAAAATTGAACTATTTTCGCTGATCGGATTTTGAAACCGGTTCACTATTTTGCAACCAGTCATCAAAAATTACCTAAGATTGGAGATTGAGAAAAAAGCTTTGAACAAAAGTTGTACGGCGTAAAAAATAACACAATTCTGTTCAACCACATTTTGAAACCGGTTTATTGGTTTGCATTTGAATGGTGCTTTTCAAGAAGGTCCTATCGACAAAAAACTGGTTTTGAGAAAAACGCATTTTTATATTTCAGTGTTTTGCCATTTTGGTTTAAAATGATATAGCGAGCTCCGGTTTTTTTTTGTTGAACAGAAGCATCTTTCCACTATTTATTTCCTGCGTAGTAATTTTTTTTCCACCACCACCATTTCCATGGGAGCGCTTTACAAAAGAGACCTCGATAGGACCTTCTTGAAACGACAGGACCTTCTTGCGGTTATTCACCTAAAAATCGATTTTATTCCTTCTCAAACCCACCAAAAACATGAAATAGTCACTCTTGAGTAGTAATTTTCAACGCAGAATTCAAATTTTGAGTCAATTTTGCCCCTCGACCCCCAGGGGGGGGGGGGGGTGGTACCAAATGAAAATTTGGGGAAAATGTGAAAAAATCGAGTATAGTGTCAAAATCTTGATACTTTGAGTTAAAAACCACGATTTTTGAGTCAATTTCCCTCGTAGCCCCCCAGGGGGGTGGTACCAAATGAAAATTTGGGAAAAATGTGAAAAAATCGAGTATAGTGTCGCAATCTTGATACTTTGGGTTAAAAACAACGATTTTTGAGTCAATTTCCCTCGTAGCCCCCCAGGGCCAGGGAGGAAGGGGGTGGTACCAAATCGAAATTTGGGGAAAACAGTGAAAAAATCGAGCTACGAGGGAAATTGACTCAAAAATCGTTGTTTTTAACCCAAAGTATCAAGATTTCGACACTATACTCGATTTTTTCACATTTTCCCCAAATTTTCATTTGGTACCACCCCCCCTTGGGGTCGAAGGGCAAAATTGACTCAAAATTTGAATTCTGCGTTGAAAATTACTACTCAAGAGTGCCTTCTGGTATAGTTGTGATCAACCATTTCGGAGAAGAAGGTAATGCGCGCATTTTCCAGTTGCGTTTCCTAGCCAACTTCATTATAGCTGCTGTTTGTGAACAACACCACATGGAGCGCTGCGGTTTGCACCATCTTGTGTAGAAAACGTCAGAGATTCAAATTTCATGAACTCCTCAAAAAGGTCCTATCGGTCGATAGGACCTTCTTGAAAAGCACCATTCATTTAGCAACCAGTTTTTGACAATCACTTAAAAATTGAAGATGAAGAAAAAAGCTTGAAACAAAAGTTGTAGAGCGTAAAAAATTGAACCATTTTTGCGGATCGGATTTTGAAAATGGCTAATTAATTTGCAACCTGGTAACTTTCGAGGGCTAGCCGCGAATTAATCAACCTTGTGATGAGCAGATATGCCCTGACTGCCGTAGGTGGTCACTATTGTAACTATTCCTATAGTGATACTTCATATAATAACTGGTTTAGAGGTAGTGGGGAAAGGTTACGTACGTAAATTACCGCGATCCTGGGTCTGGACCAGGATGGCGAAAAATACCTTCTTCACTACCTGTGCAAGATCTCGAGCTCTCGGTACAGTGGTCAACCATCTAGACTATTTTAGGCTTCGGCCTCCTTGCACTTTAACCCTAAGTATTACCCGCTTGTTCGGTGTGAATTTGTGTCAATTAACGTAAACGTGATTAAGATTCAATGAATTAGCGCGATTTATGGTATTTTGGATCATCTCTCATTTGTCGACCATGAGAGTATGTACCCAGTTTCAAAATGTATTACGATATAGAGTACAGAATCGTCGTAGGTACATGGACCCCTTAATTGCAGACGATTAACGCGAATAGTTGGGTATGAGTTGGAACACTCTCCACCAATCACATTATTTATGCTTTTATTGCTAATAATGTAGAAGCGTCTCGTAAGTAGAGAACCTTTTCATATATTTTAGATATATTACCTACTTACGAGCAGAGTAAGGATTAATATTTATGATTAGATAATTTTAATCTGGCCTAAATCTTTAATTTATTCTCATGTGTGCCAGGATTAATCATCCTGAGTAAATTCGTCCCCTGCATAATGTAATCTAGAGCTAATCATCTATTTTATGATACCGTATTAATTCACCTTGTGTATTTTAGAATTAATACCTTATGATATTCACGACGTATTATACAGTGCATTGATATTTACTTCATCAATAAATCTCTATAGTATTGTTGTCTCGTAACTAATTTATTGGTTATGGAGTTCAGAAAAAATCTAGTGTGTATAGTGAACCAAAGGTAATTATGGTTGCATAGTAATATGTAATCAGGTATAGGAGATTTCTCACCCCTTAGGAAAGTATTTCATGCCATCATTCTCTAAACCAAACAGTCTCATAATTCTTCCTAATACCACTAATTACCTATCTCACTATTACAACCTCAAAATCTGATTAGCGAAAATTCCACACTCTACAACACTTATGTTTCAAACTTTTTTTTTCGATCTCCAATTTTAGGTAATTTTTGACGACTGGTTGCAAATTAGTAAACTGGTTTCAAAATCCAATCAGTGAAAATGGTTCGATTTTTCACGCTCTACAACTTCTGTTTCGAGCTTTTTTTTCTATCTCCAATTTTTAGGTGATTGTCAAAAACTGGTTGCTAAATCCGAACCAATGAACTGGTTTCAAAATGTTATTAGACAGAATTGTGCAATTTTTCACACTCTACAACTTTTGTTTCAAGCTTTTTTTCTCTCATCTCCAATTTTAGGTAATTTTTGACGACTGGTTGCAAAATAGTGAACCGGTTTCAAAATCCGAGCAGCAAAAATATGTAGTTCAATTTTTCACGCTCTACAACTTTTGTTCCAAGCTTTTTTCTCTATCTTCAATTTTTAGGTGATTGTCAAAAACTGGTTGTTAAATGCAAACCAATAAACCGGTTTCAAAATGTGATTGAACAGAATTGTGTTATTTTTTACGCCCTACAACTTTTGTTTCAAGTTTTTTTCTCAATCTCCAATTTTTGGGTATTTTTTGTTAACTGGTTGCAAATTAATGAACCGGTTTCAAAAAATTCATATCACGTTTTTGTCACCTTAGTGTGTAGAATACATTGTGCCAATAACAACCAGTTTGAATTTTTTGACCAAACCGATTTTTCAATTTGTGGACACCCTGTGCATGGGCCTGAAATTTTTAAGGTCGCTTTTGAAAGCCCTTATTTTTCCCAGCTCAACGCCGCTTCATTCATCTCGCCAACTCTTTCCACATAGAAATGAAAGCCAACGAGCACTACTTTTGTGTCATACTGTATATCTAAAAACCTAGTAATTTTTTTTTTTTGAAAATCAAAGGGTCAAAAATAAGAAAAAATCAAAACTTTACCAAACTGAACTAGAAAGCTGAAATTCGAGATGCGCCATATTTTCGACCCGCCAAACGAATTGGAATCGGTTTCGAACTATTTTGATTAGTTCTGAAACCTTCAGCAGATTTTTAAAACTTGAAATTTCTACAAAAATAATAGGTACAATGGTACATATGTATTTTACGAACCTTAATTTCAACATACTGAGTCGACTATAGAGGTAGTTTCAAGTCGTTTTGGAGCCTCCATCGACTTTTTGGAAATTCCTGCGAATTATCAAAAATTGCTGGTCAAAAAACCACCCTGGAAGTGTTCGGTTGGAGATGGGCTCAAATGTAGATAAACTTGTTAAACAGGTCGAGAATAAGCCAGAACTCGATATCCAACTGCCCATACTTACTATTGATTTACAAAGCTTCAGGCGAAATCGAAAATCGCGTTTGAAATTCCAGAATGGTTCGAAATGTGAAATTTGTATCGGAAGGTTTAGTTCTAGACAAGTTACAGCCATTCGTGCGAATTTCAAAAGTATCTCTACAAATAGAAAATGTTTGTTTTTTTTTTTGAATTTTTCTCTTCAAGTATGCTGCTCTAGGTGTTCGCCTGAAAATCGCCTTAAATGTGGACCAACTCATTAAAAAATTTTCAAAATAAGCCACTATTCGATTTTTAGCGGCTGAAATGAAATTCTTCGCCATCTTCGGAAATCTGAAGAGGCACTGTAGGTTCAAAACATTCCCTCATCAGCAAACTTGGAAACAAAAAATTTTCCAATGAGCAGCACCTTCGAATTTCAAGTTAGGCAAACACGCATACTTATACACAGGATAAATTGCCTACTCATCAATTTGAAGGCGGCTCATTTGTTACGGTACACCCTGTATAAGTAAGTAGGTGGATATCGAAACTCGACGCGTCGCAAGCCACCTCAAAATTTCCGTCGCCTCGCAATGAAATAAAAAAAAAGTAACAAAACAACTTCCATAGGAACAAGCTCGAGAATTATTTCACATCCAAAATAGAATTTTTTTAACGCATTCCATCACCACCCGCACCCTCAAACGGTTGTTGGTTTTTGTCGCATAAACCAACCATTTCGTACAATCATAACCATACGTTATCTTTGAAATAATGGCGAAAACCGCCTCCGTTTTGAAATTCGATAGTAAGCTATTTCGCCGACTATAAAAATCGCTCTTTTGAATTCGTATTCGTACGTACGGTATTTATTTGTTTTATTTTTTTATTTTTAAATTCACGCACAACGCAACGCGGCCCAAGCTAAAACACTTAAACGGATGATTTGTATAAATTGGTGGAAAATTTAACGCCTATACTAAGGGTAAAAATGGCAGACAATAAGGGCTCGTGCGGTGGATCGGTAAATTTGAGTTATTTATCCGCGACGTAGTGCTTTTTGCCATTGCTTTACTATGCAGAAAAATAAATTGCTCTTTAAATAGAATAACTTATCGGTGTACGTTTATCTCGTCGATAATATATTGAGCAAAAATCTCCCCGAAATTCTCCCGGCCTTCATCGTCGCGATTCTCTTATATTGAAATGAGTAGGTATAAGGTACCTCTACCTATACGTTTTTCTCTGTGTACACACATAAAAATTCATAAGGGAATATGCATTCTCGTACGTATCCACTTTCGCATACGAATCGTACGATTAAAGTGCAAAATCGATACGTAAATATGCACCTATTATTACCATAACGGTTAATCCGAAGCCGGAGGCATTTTATTATTGAAGGTTTTGATTTAGGTACGTAAATCTAATACCGAGGATGTTTTGCATTTTTTTTTTTTTTTACCTGTTGATAATCTCCGTATTTGCTTTGGTACTCGAATACGTAAAAATACGAGTTTCGATGAGCGGACGAATGCAAATCGGCGGTTTGCGTTACTGGAGCTACGTACTGAGCATCTGAAATAGCTTCCAGAGTTTCGTCTCTTATATTGATCGGATGCTGGATCGGACGTTCCCATTCTGTATATTCGTTGACTACAGTTGCTAAAATTTCCGATAAATGATATCTGTGAAAAAAATATCATCGGTTACATATACTCTCAAGGAACAAATTTTTTACTCAATACAAGAAACATAGGTAGGTAGGTAGGTAGGTAGGTAGGTAGGTACTCAACGAAGAAACATATATACGGAACACGAGTCTTGGAATTTCTTCATAAGTAGGTTATAAAAATCGTTCAACGAGAGAAAAAAAAACAACAACCTACCGATATCTAAAACGAATAAATAAAAAACGAATTGTCAATATCGAGATCGACTGTTTTTATTTTCGTCTCGCGATTGAAATAACTCGTGTTTTGTCTTCGAGTTATTATTTTTTGTTTTGAAGGCTACGGAACGTGAAAAAATATAAATTGCTACGTCGAAATTCTTGACAGTGGAATTTTTCAAATATTTGACTCCTGTTTAACTTCCATACTGATTATTTATATTATTTTTTCATAACGATCTTATTCTTATAGGTTTACTTATACTAGACGTTTTGACAGTTTAGCTACCAACTTCTTCTCACCGTTTCATTGAAAGTACGTATTCCACCAACCAAAATGTTTTAGTCGTTAGAATGATAGAATTAAGAAAATAAAGGCGACGGAAATGTTAAACGTTCTCAAGGATAATGGAGATATTCATCATGAAATATTAGACAAGCAGCTTAATTATCTGTGTACAATATTTACCATTGGGAGTTCAATTAGAGAGTGAGAATGAAAATATTGGAATTATCGTGGCCCCATCTGGGAGTATTAAGGCAGTTCTCTATTCTGAGAGTATTGATGGAAGGCCCTTCACCTCAAACAACTTGACTAAAAATCGAAAATTCCAAATCAGCCATGTGACTAAAATTTAGTAACCAATGGATCATATTTGAACGACAAGTAGCTTATGAAAGAATATGCCTACCTAATGAATGAATATTTGGGTGTAAACTTATCAGGAAGATGTAAGATAAAATCAAAATCATACATATTTCCAGGCCTGTACAACACATTTACTCGAGAAGTTTTGATTTGGTGCTTTTTGGAGACCCTTTGGATTATTTTAGGTCGTTACTGTTTCACCAAATCGAACCACATCCTCAGGTAAAAAATGAAGTTGGAACACACTTTTTCGATCGTTTAGGGAAATGCCGCTACTTGAAGAGTTCTGAAAATTGATATGTACCTACTTGTGGCATAAATTTAGAAATATTTGCAAAAAAAGTCCTTACAAAACTCAGCTTTTAAAGTCTCAAAGGCCTTCTGTTGTCCTTTTTTCCATTCAACAGGAACTTCACCTTTTGTAAGATGGTAAATAGGATTGACAATTTGAGAGTACTCAGGAATGAAATCGCTATAAAGTCCAGTGTTACCGACTAATGCCGTAATGCTAGGATATCATTCTTTTTTGAAAGTGAAAATTTTCAATTTTCCACGTTTGGTGTGTTTCTTTTCAGTTTCCTCTAGTTTTCTAATTTTCTCGATTTGTTTCCAAACTCCTTTGTCAGAAATTACAAAGCCAAGATGGCTGGCACAGTTTCTGAAGAACTGCGTCTCAGTAGGATTCAACTTTAAACCGTGCTCACTTATCAAATAAAAAACTTTCTCAAGTCTCTCTATAGTTTCATCAAAATTTGTACCTGAGATTGTGATGTCATTGACGTATTTTGTAATACCATCTTCATTGTCAATTACTTGATTGATCATAGTATTATGTACAAAATCACCTGATGAAATCTTCAGGCCATAAGGTAGCCTAGTGAACTAATACACTTGACCTTCTACTTAGAATGCAGTAAATTTACGCTAAAATTCATTTTTTGACTTTAGGAAGATTTTTAAAAATTAGAATTTGGGCAATTTTTCATGAAAAAATCAAAATCTACATGAAAGACTGAAATTTGGTTTTCATCTTGTGGTTGACCTCCTGAGTAGTGAAGCCTCGAGCAGATTTTTAGATCAGCTAATTTTGAAAAAAAAACACCGTAAGTAGGGTAAAAATGAAATTCAGCACTTATCAACTCGGATTCACCACATTTATGACTCTTTCAATTAATCCAAGCACATATTTTCAAAATCTTTTTGTGTTATTGGTTCAAATTCTAAATTTTCTCCAGTAATGATGTTTACAAAAAAAAAAATCACCAAAATTTGTTAAATACTCCAGAACCATTTGAAAGCCTATACCTAACTAATCAACTTGAGGTTGAAAATGAGTTACAAACCAAGTTTCAGCCTTTTATGTCAATTTACACTCAGTGGCGTAGTGGGTTGAGCTACGGCTTTCTGAACAAGAGGTTGTGGGTTCAAATCCTGCTAGAGACGCAGGCGTTAACGTGTAATGTATACATTGTAGTGCATTTAACATCTATTACACGTTAAGCTCCGAGCACCAGAACAGCAGAGGCAACAGAAATGCACTCAATCTGTTGCCGGTATCAAAAAGCTGTAACTGGTTGAGCAACTATAGGTAGCGGTGATTATGGAACTCAGGGTTGTAAAAACCCAGCTAGTGATGTATGAGCTACTTTGTAGATAGCGTAGAAAGCAACGGGAAACTACTATGTGAAAGCTCAAAACAACGTCGATTCCCCAGAATAATTGCAGTGGCAATAGACATTCGCCTCACCCTGTTAGGGTACCACAAAAAAGTGATTTCCAATGTCTTATAAAGGACAAGGAACCACGACAACGATGTCAATTTGGTCAAATTTTGGTTTTTTAAAAAGAGAAATGGACCAAATCTGAATTTTTAATAATTCACCAAAAATTGAAAAATTGATTTCAGCATCTGAAATTTTTACTGGTGGTGTGTTTTGGGATCCTTTTTCGATTCCCTTCTGTTTAGTATGTATGTACCTGTACCTATGTACCATCCTGGATCAAGCAAGTGCAGTGGTGGTAATGGTTAATCAGACATCAAACAGACTCTCTTTGATCAAAATGTGAACTGCTGATGTCCACAGGGAGGGAAGATATGGCTAATTTTTAAAAACCATCGTATAAAACAGCATTAAGTATATACAATATACATAGGTACCTACCTGTGGAACAAAAACGTCAAAAGTTCGCCAAAACATGAACAATTATTTTCAGCAGCTGAAAATTGGGAGGATGGGGAGTTTTGAGATATTTTTTCGACCTGTCCTGCAAGTTTCGTTCCAATCAGAAATCATCCCTCGTTAACTGAATCTTTGATCGTGAGAAAATGAGAATAAAAGTTGCAAGAAAAATCTCTAGCAAGAAAGGTAGCTGAATGTCAGATCAATTTTTGGAATCAAAAAAATTGAAGTGAAAGAGTATGCAAAAATAAACCGTTAACCAAAATTTTAAATGCCAAGGTGCATTTCTCGATTTTTGATGAATTTTTAAAAATCAAATTAGAACCGAAATTGGGGGGGGGGAGTAAAAATTTTGCCAATTTGACCTAAAATCTGAAATTTGGTATGTACCTACCGTATTTTTGATTCCTTGAATAAATTGAAAACAGGTTTGAATCATTTCGATCGAGTAGTTTTGAGAGCTTTCAGCAGATTTATTTTGATTTTTTTAAATTTTATTCTGATTTTAATTTTGATGTTTAAAAAATTCACCAAAAATTGGAAAGTGCACCATATCGTTTAAAATTTTGGATAGTGATGTAGGGTACCCATTTTTGTACCTAGGTATGTTGATTTAGCTTCGTCCAATTCAAAATTTTTTGTTCTGTCAGTTAGGATACCTAAAAGCTTATAGCCTACATTCACCACAAAAGTTAGGATGAGAAAACTCAAAAATTTGAACAGGTTTGACAATTTGAAGATAATTTTATTGAAGTCTTAAATTTTGTATTGTTTCCCATCCCCTATAAACATGAAAATTTCAACTACATAATATTATGATTTATGAACACTTCTTGAGATAGAAGAGCGATACCATTGTTGAAAGATTTCTTTCAATCTTTCTCGGTAATTTTTTTTTACTCGAAATGTCAAAAAACCTGTGCACTTTTTTCCCTTCTACGTAACCCTAACAGACATCTGTACCCCTGTTATAAAATACATATGCTAAAATGATATAAAATATCAGCAAAGCTACACAGCGTACATCGCATTCGCATCATGTTACAAAACCCTGCAGGGTTGCTTTTTCGTCTTTCATCCTTAGCCTTATTCCTACATTTGCAAACATTTCTACGGCGGTATATTGTCCGAGAGACATGGACACGAATCCAAACATCAACAAAAAAACTCCATTACGTGAAATTTCTTTTCATTTATAGCTTTTTTAACGGAGAAGCGAATTTTTCATTCTTATGCGATACGTCGTCGGTCGCGTCGCTTTTGTACGGGTTACAATGTGAAGTAATACTTCCGTATTGTACAATGGGGATATATGTATGTAAAATTTCGCAAACTACTCGTACATAACTCGTATCTATCTCTTCTCTCTCACACACGCGTATTCCTCCTCCCTTTCGCTTTGTATAAATCGACATAAATATTCGGCAACAATTTATTAACCTGTAGATACGGTTTTAAAGTGAGCCAGCGAACAGATCCACCATCGCGTAGAGTAGGTAGTAGGTACAATCTACCTATACCAATACCTACGTAGAACTCGACATGCTTTGCCTCAGCTACAGCGTGCGCTTTTATTAGGTTACATTTTATCCATCGATAACACCGCCAATATCGCTCGTGTGGGACAAATTATCTTTTTTGTTGGGCTACATATTATACCACCGTATAGGTATGTGTACGCCTTTTTCCGCATCGTCGTACGTTCTAAAACGTATAGAAAATGCAACTGAAGCAGCCACCATCAGCTTGATAAATGTTTGCTACTTTCTAAGAATGTAAATTTTACTCAAAAATAGCCCATAATTCACCTCGAAGATAACCATTGCGCCCAAAAGAACACCGATCCGATTAATAATTCACAAAAAATGACAATTTCGCTTTTTCAAGTACCTTTAACTTGTCTACATTATACCTATGTAAACGTGTACCTACCTAGATGTAGACGATGGTAATCGTCTCGTGTCTAACTAAATATTTAGCCTAAAATTCGATTTTGAAACGGAATTTGTAATTATTTTACCAAATGCGCGGATATTTTCAGGACACTTCGCGTTGTGCCAACAAAAACGTTCTAATCCCACGAGGTATACTTTTTCCAATTCTAATGCATCTCGAGATTGTATTTTTGGCGAATTTTCTACAAAATTCTTAGCTTTTGTAGTAATCAACAGATTACGAATTTTTGAGCATTTTCAGAAAATTGACTTATAAAGATGAGGAAGGGGAGGAGCAGAAACAAAGGAAATGCCAAATCATGTAGAAAAAAATATATAAGTTATAGGTAGATATAGGATTTTAATTTTATCAGATTTTTTCGTAAAAAATGATTATTTTCGCTTAGCTCTGGTATTTATAATTTTCACTTAACTGAACGGACAGAATTTGTAAAATTTCCGTTTCGTTTGCCCTTCCAGTATTTTTTTTTACTTTGGGGTTTTTGGAAAGAGGCCAAAAAAAAGTTTCAGAATCGGTTTAAGAAACTATAGTCCAATGATAAAAAGCGGGAAAAAACTTGAAAATTGAAAAATAAAACATGTTTCAAGTAAAAAACTTCAAAATCCTGATTTTTTTCAAACGAATTATTACAAAACGGGTTTTTTTGATTAAAACGAAAATTGAATTTGATCAAATGCAACGAATCAGAAAAATATTCTGCCAGGAATTCTCTTTTCGGTAAAAGTATTTTTTTCGAGATGGTGAATACAAAAATTCATTTTTAGATTGGATTTTTTATTTTTTAAAAGGAAAGAGAACCCATAGAGTAATTCATCACAAAATTTGTAGCTGCTCAATCGCAAAACTACAAGTCTCACAGAGGTCCAAAAGTCTTGAAATTCCATCAAAAGATGAAAAAAGGTGCTAAAAATAGTAAAATAGTGATTCCCATCATTATATCAACCCTCGAAAAGTTGTGGGGTCCATAAGGTAATGCATATTTGAAGAGTCCAGGGAAAGAACCAGGTAAGTCATTTTTTCAAATTTTTGAGTTACGGCGTTTTGAAGTATCAGAATGCTCCAATTTTGTAGGGAATTTGAATTTCATCAAGGTAATGACTGGAAATACATCACACAACATCCCACAAACACAACTTGAGGCATTGTTGAAAAAAAATGAAGAGATGGGCCAGTCACGACTTGAAAAGTCACTCTTTTCGTGAAAAAATCAAGCAAAAAATCGAAAAATCAGTGTTTCGCAACTACTTGAATTCGATAAAAATCGATTATTATGATGACATAATGAAAAATTTTTGTATTCTAAATAGTTAACGATGTTGAAATTTTCTTCTTGTCGCCTCACATTTGGTCTCGGCTCATTTTTCTCATCTCCTCTTTTTTTTAAAGGCCATTTTAACCATGAAAAATCGATTTTTTTCAAAATCTAAATGGACTACATTTTTCTACTCCTCAGTGTGAATTTAATTCAACCCTAAACTCATTTTTGAAAAAAAGTGACTTACCTGGTTCTTTCCGTGGACTCTTCATTTAGATCCAGATTTTTTGAAAAAATACCTACTTGAAAATTGTCAAAAAATGAGTGGAGTACCCTGAATCAACTTGCCAATCTTCAAAATTAAATTGTAGCTGCCCAATAGCATTTTTCGACCATTTTCGGATAATTTTTCAATAACTTTGAGCTCAAATAATATTCTTTCGGATAGATGTGCAACCTCATAATCGGGCCCAAGTAGCTGCCCAATCAAATTTTTCAATCATTTCCCAACAATTTATCAAAAATTTAAGGGAAAAAATCCCCCATACGCTTGATACGTATGTCTTTCCAATGTCTTTTCGTTTTTCCATCCGCCCGTCTTTTAGTCTTTTCGTCTTTTCGTCGTTTTGTTGTTTCGTTGTTTTGTCGTTTAGTCATTTCGTTTTTTCATCTTGTCAACATTAGGTAAATGACCCGAGTGAAGTGAGACAAAAGCTCTGGAAAATTTACAATTCCAACAAAAGGGCGACTCCATGAAGGAATCTATTTATCTAATGTCAACATTACTCAAAATTTAGTCAATAGTTTTTTGAAATTCCAAGGCTCGTACATTTTTTTCCCGAAAAAAGCGACTTCAGTAACCTAAAACGCTCAAAAAAGTAACCAAAAAGTAACCAAAAAAGTGACAAAACATAGGAAATACAAAAAAAATTATCAAAAAAAAACCGTAGAAACTTGTTCAATGTCAGCAAAAGGCATGACATTTTGGCAATTCCTTTTTCCAATTTTTGCCGAAAAAGTTGAACTTGTAAGTACAAAATATTTGGCAACTTTTTGATTGAGAAAAAAGAGATTTTTGTGGTAATTTTAGACCAAAAATTGAGAAGTTTTGCGATTCATGGCAATGAATATAAAACTTTTGACAATTTCAGCAGAAGAAAAGTTTTTTTTTTTTTTTTAGCAATTTCTGTTGAAAAAACGACACATTAGAACTGAACTATTATTGTAAAAGAGTGGAAGTTTTCAGATGCAAAAAACAACACAATTCTTAGCATCTTTTTCGCAAAAAAAAAGAAAATTCTTGACAATCTAGGCTACATACAATCGAGACTTTTTGCTATTTTTGACAGAAAACCAGACTTTCACAATAATTTCATTTAAAGGCAGATTTTCTTGACCATTTTTATCAAAAAAGCGAAACATTTTGGAGCTAAAGAGCGAGATTTATAAATGATACTCATAACTCATAAGTAGTTGATAAAATGCAAGACTTCAACAATTTTTGCAAAAAACAAGACTTTCTGGGAATTCGGCAATTTATGACAAAACCAACTAACGAAAAAATTGCCTGAGCAAAGCGAAGGTGAATTTTTTCATTATGAGAAATGGAAAAATCTGTTTGAAGTAACGTTTCACAAAATTCCCTGACTTTTGAGCAAAAAATGCTGTAAACATTCAAAATTCCCTGACTTTTCCAGGTTTTCCTGGCTTGTGGACACCCTGGGCAATAGAACAGCAGTAACCGTCGCTTTCTAAAAAAAAAAAAAAAAACTATCAAAAGTAGAAACAAAACACTCAAAAATGGAAAATATTTTTTTTCATTTTTTTGTGAGGGTGGTGGGGGGGGGGTTCTGATTTTGGAGCTACTTCTTCATTGATTTGAATTTCTCAGAGCGGATTTCAAAGTCATTTATATTCGGGTCAACATTTTAAAAATAAATTCAGACTTCAGAGTTATTAACCTTGATGTACCTAATCATATCTTAGGCAAACTTGAATTTTTTTTCGCAATGGCCAAAAAAATTGTGTTTCTTGATCAATTTTTAGTGCTTCAAGCCATGTTTCGGACAATTTTTGGGTTTCGAAATTGAATCAGCTGTTTACTTCTCCTGGACTCTTGACTAATACAAGAGTTTCACTCTTTCAGTTTTTGGTTTCAATCTGCAACAATATCTCTAGCTGTTTTCGTTTTTTTTGGGGGGGGGGAGGTGATTAATAATA
Source organism: Planococcus citri (assembly GCF_950023065.1). NCBI lineage: Eukaryota > Metazoa > Arthropoda > Insecta > Hemiptera > Pseudococcidae > Planococcus > Planococcus citri. The sequence goes on from NC_088679.1 coordinate 32,396,194, forward strand.
TTGTTTTCGTTTAAACAGGTAACTACCCCAAAAAATTGAGAAAGGTAATTTACCATTTTTTTCTCACAAAAATCGATACATGACGTTTTTTTTAAGAGGGGAGGGGGTAACCAAAAAATTTCGAACTTTCACCATCATTGTGCGGCGATTTCAAAACAATTTCCACAGGCTTACTTCAAATTTCAAGCAAACGCAAAATCAACCCTACATATGTCCTTTCAATTAACTTCATTCTTCTCCAACACTGCCTGTGAAAAAATGGGAAAATTCGGCTCTTGCGCGGCAGTTCACCAGCTACGCGTTTCTTTCGTTCTCGATTTGAGATGAAAATTGGTTGATTTGAGGGTAAACCGTGTCACATATCGGAATAGGTGTACACAGAATAAAAATCCATAACAATTTACGGCGCGACAACGCGACTGAATAAACTAAAAATGACAAAATAAATTTAGAAAACCTATCAAATAAGAAATTCCAGACATGCGTACCGTCATTCCCACACGTGTTAAGAGTACATACGTTTTTTCTCTTCGCGAAATAAAAAGTCGCTTTGAAATAAAAGGGAGAAAAAAAATAAGCGAACACGTCAATATACACACTACGAAGTATACTAGTATAGAAATAAGAGAACGAGAAAAAAACCTGTATGTATTTTTCACAAACGTCTTCAATATTTTCGCTCTTCTTTCTGGTTCTATGCCGTATTGTACGTCTTCGTTTGTGAATATGAAAAAAGACTCGGCTGGTACAATTCCCGTCATCAAGTCGTACCGCGAATACTTAGAAATTAATTTTTGCTTGGTTGCCGGATTGTTTAACATTGTAGAGGCGTAGTCACCCAGAGGAAAGTGCCCGAAAAAAGGCCATTTCACGTTTTCATGAGTTGAATCAACATTCGCAACATGTGCAGAATCTGTAACAAGATATGAGCGAAATTAAAAATATTTTACCACTTGTTTACCGCTGCCACCGTCGTCGTCGTCGTCCTTATCTTTGTCGCAGAGTAGTCAACCACCAACATGCGTATTGTCTCGCAGCAATTTTTCCGGCAAGATGTACACCATGCACAGCCGCAATCAACCAGTAAAAATTGTATTTAGAAGACAGACTCGATAGCGTGCAATTTCAAACGGTGAAAATTTTTCCTTTTTACGTAAATTTTCAATCTCGTCTGCGGAGAATTTTTTTGCACAAGCGTTCAATATACATATTCGCTGTTTTGACGAAATGAAAAATTCTTTATCGTGTTCGAACTTCGATGGCTGCCATATCAAAAGCCAATATTTTCCAACGAGGTAATAACCGACAAATACGAGAAGAAATTTTACCTCCTACAGTTTATTCTACCAATAATTTTGTCGTCAATTTGCTACCTTTTTCCGGGTTTCATCGCAAAAGTTCATCTCGTTAAAATCTCGTCTTCTGCTTCTTTATTTTTTGCCGATGGAACTGGAAACAGGTAAATTTTTGGGTCGAAAATTTGTATTAAAAAAAAATCAAGTTAAGTGGTGTGTTTGAAACACGATTGAAAGAATCGTTTGATACAGAATTGTTATTATTTCAATTTTTTTTTTTTTTACAAAACAGAGATTGTTGGTTGAACTAAAGGCCATCTAGAAAAAACAAAAAAATATCTTGAAAAATAAGTTTTTTTTTTCGGGATGAAAGGTTACATTTGAAATTCACGAAGAAAATTAAAAACTCACTGACCCACAATGACGTAAAAAGCAGTGGCGTTCTTCAGTCTCCCTACATGAGAATTATTTCAACTGGCACATAATTTTTGAACATGACAAAATAGAATCGAAAGAGTATCCAAAAATACACCACAAGCGAAAATTTCAAGTGCTAAAATTTCATTCGTCAATTTTTGGCGAATTTTTGAAAATTTAAATTTGGCTCTTTATTTCTTACGAAAAAAATCAAAATCTGATCGAATAGACATAAAAAGGCTGAAATTTGATTTGTGCTCTATTTTCGACCACCTGAGTCGATTAGTGATGGTTTCAAACTATTTTGGAGCCTCCAGCGAATTTAGATGAAATGATTTTAAAAATATAAATCGACGGAAATGATCACAAAGATGGTAAAAAATCCAAGTTTACACTCGTATAGGTGCTGAATTTCATTTTCACCCCATTACCTTATATGATTTTTTTTCGAATTGTAGAATCTGAAAATCCGATGAAGGCTCCAGAACGTTTTGAAACCATCATCAATCGACTCGCAGGTTAAAAGAACGACATGAATCACATTTCAGCCGTTCATGTTAATTTGATAAAATTTTTATTTTTTTCACAAAAAATGAGCCAAATTGAAATTTTAAAAAAATATTCAAAAATCAAAAAATGGATTTCAGCATCTAAAATTTCTGCTGATAGTGTATTTCCAGGTCCTCTTTTGATTTTCTTCAGTCCAGTTCAAAAAATTGTGTGCCGGTTGGGATACTTCTTTTGCTAAGACGTGGGGAGATTGAGGGAGATACCCCAAATTCTGAAAATTTTGGATGTTTTCCTAATTATTACACATTCAGAGCAGGTAATAAGGATATCAAGAGAACCTCTCGAGATGTCTGCCTCAAAGGGTGGTCTGAAACTTCAATAACCAATATTTCAGCTATCCAAATTGATTTTTCAATGTTTAGCATTTTTTGCAGCTTTTTGTGCTTTCATTTTTTGTTGGGAGGGGGATATACGTATTTATTTAGTAGAAATAGCAAACTGAATTTCAACATTTCCGGTCACTGTGGACGCTCCAGCGTGATTTTCGATATCTCCAGAATTATTTCAAAATTTCTACAGAAAGCGAGCAAATTAATTTGGCCAGCAAAAAATCGAGTTGTGATTCATTTTCAACCTGTTTGAAATGATTATCTTCATTCCATCCAATTTTTAGGTGGACACCTCAAGGGGCGTTCTTTGACCAGCATTGATCATCATTAAAGGATGTTATGGTCAAAAAATGCAATTGAAGTGCTTTTCTGGAAATCGAGCCAAATGCTGATAAATTCATCATGTGGGTCTATAATAAGCCACAATTCGATTTTTAAGCTGCCCAAATTAATTTTCACACCTTCTGGAGAAATTTATAATCGCGCTGGAGGCTCCAAAATGAGTCGAAATGGTGAAATTTCGATTAGTGGGGGGGGGGGGTGGTGGTTTTGAACCAGACAAGGCTTTCAAAAACTTCCTTTCGAATTGAAAATGTTTAAACTTTTTAATTTTTTCTTCGGCCAGCTATAAATTCTTATTGTTGCATAAAAAAACAAACTTGAGGTGTCTGCCAGGAAATTGGGTCAAATGAAGATGAATTTTTTATTAAATATGTAGGTCAAGAATAAGCCACAACTCGGGTTTTAGTTGCCCAAGTTGATGTTCAAAATCAAAAATCGTAGATGACTAGAAATAGCGAAATTCGGATTTTGGAAGTTGATTTCAGACGACACAAAACTATTCGTGCAATTTTTAAAAATTCTCTATGAACAGAAAATGTTTGAATTTTTTCCTTATTTTTGGTCAAAGAAATGCACTTGAGGTGTCCACCTGAAAATGGAATAAGTTACAGCAGCTCAAGGTAATTTTCACGCCTTCTGTCTGTAGAAATTGAAAGTCGCACTGGAGGCTCCAGAATTGCCGGAAATAGTGAAATTCGGTTCGAGTGAGTTGATATTAGTTTCAGGATAAATTTACGTTGAGTCTATTAAATAAAGTACCCTTATAAAATTTTTAAGAAAATCAAAAATTGCCGAAAAATGATCATTGAATTTTCAAAAATTCGCTTTTGGAACAGATGCCCCTACATTTTGTGTGTCTTAGTCTCGTTCTTCTATTTTTTTCAGCACCAATAGCACCATAGATCACTTTTTTGTGCTATTACTTACTAGAATTTGAAAAAAAAGAACAAAAACAGAAAATTTCAAACATGTTATAAAAATTTTACGAGCATAGCCTACTACGAAGGTGAAAACATGGTTATTGTTTTGTTTTGATTCACTTTTGCAACATCTTCAATCCCCACGAAGGTATTTTTATTAATTCTTGCTTCGTTGCAGCATGAGATAAGGAATTTTCATAAAATGAAGATACCTAATAAAATGGAGGAGTGTTGAGAATCAAGTTTTTTTCAATTGCTTCGCAGAAATGTTCCTTTTTCACATTTTAACTACCAGGGTGAAAAATTGACAAAATTTGAACCCCACTGTTTTGGCTAAGTTTCAATAATTGCCATCAAACTTATTAAAGGCTTTCTGCAGCGCTCGAGTTTATTAAAAGCGCAGGAAATGACAGGCTTAAAAATCGTTTTAAAATATATCACCGTTATGGGGAAAATATGACGCGACGTTTTAGAATTTCATCGCAGAAACGAGACAAATTCTAGTATTTCCGATTGTTTTTATTTTTTCATTAAATCCACCCTACGTATGTATGTACGTATGTACTACGTACGTTGTAGATATACTACAAGAAATACCTACCCAAGGATACGAGAGAGGGGGGAGGAGGGAACACGGAGAAAAAAACCCAACACGCACACATATTGGAAAAACTTGAAGAACACGGGTAGGTAGGCTGTAGCTATATATAGGTAACATGTTTCTGTATAATAAATTTCCGCCATGCGTTGGAGGAAAAAAAAAGCACAGCACTTGCAATTTTTTACATTTTTTGCCAGAAATTTACGACGACGAGGGAGGTTGGCCAAATATAAATTTCATACCATCGACGATCACGATAACGGCGGTATGGTAAAAAAATTCCGTCTCTTGACGAGAACTACTACACTACAAAGCTTAAGCGATGCTTTCGAGTGTTTAAAATTCGAATGAAATTCCGCAATCGCGATTTAAATTCTTGCCGTTGCGTTCGCGGTGGATGAGACGAGATTTGTATGTGCGAGGGCGAGGGGACGAATGGAAGCGGGGGCAAAAAAACCTCATACAAACACCACGTACGTATATACGTACCGAGCGCAAGTGACGTTTATGAAAAGAATATAGGTACGAGTCGCTTTAGAGAGTCGTAAAACTCCATCAAAGGGAAACGAATAATTTCAAATAGCAGAAAATACGAGCCAGTGAATTTTCTGTATGCGAAAAACTGTGTACGTAACGAAATATGAGAGTCGCTAAGAGTGGCTCAATCGAGCCTACGAAAAGCAATAAAATATTTTAATATTGCACATATCGTCGTAGTAGGTATACCGGAGATGACGAATAGGATGCAATACGAATCATTATTTTTGAGAAAAACGTGGCGTATCAAAAAAATCTTTTTTTTTTGCATACATGGCTACGTAGTACGGACGTAAGTAGGCTTACGTAAAAATATGTAAAGGTGGTTGAATTTTTGCTCGAACTTCAACGAAATCATGCAATTCGATTAATAGGTAGGTACTCTAAATATTCAAGAAATCCCATTACTGCATTTCCTGCCAAGTACGAGAAGGGACCCAAATGACCCAATTCTTACAAATGATTTGAAACCATCTCAAAATTGACTTGGCATGATCAAAATTGTACAGCATAAACCAAATTTCAATTTTTTTTTGTCAAACGACACCGCAGTGCGATGATTTTTTGAAATTTCCAATTTGTGAAATATGCTGGATAAATTATGTATGTACTTATGGTTCCGAATTGGAAGTAATCTATTTTGGAAAAATGGAATGCAATCGATGCGCTATAGGTGAATGACCAGCACCTATCATACTTATACCTGCTAAAAGCTGATTTCATTGAAAATCGAGAATTTCCTAAATATGGCTGGGTCTCTAGAATGGCTTAAAACTACCTCCCAATCGACTCAGCACGTTGAAATCAGAATAATTATGAAATAAATTTCAGCTTTACAATTTTATTGAGCATACAATTTTGTGAAAATTCCAACTTTCAAAAACCTGCTGGAGCCTCCAGAACGGCTCAAGATGACTCGGAAGTTATATTCAATGGATTCGGGGTGGGGGACGAGAGGAGTAGTAATCATAAAACAAAACCAAATATTATTGACGTGAACAAACATTTTTCAAAAAAAAAAAAAAAAAACAGTAGATAAGTAAAACTTTCTATAAATTTTTAGTAATTTGGACTATTTATTTTGGAATTTCACAAAAGAAAATTTTTTCAAAAAATGGAAAACTTTTGACAGTTTTGTAAAAAGCAAAATTTATTTGATAATTCTGGAAAAAAGAAAGACTTTTTGAAATTTTTTGAAAATTTTGACCAAAAAAACGAAACGTTTCCACAATTTTAGCAACTAAGAAAAACTACTAGAATATCAAAAACAGTCGGCAAAAGTCAAGAGAAAGTCTAGGAAATTACAGAGAGAGAGAGAGCTATGAAAATTTCATCACATTCCTGGAGCATGACACATACAAGTTACGACCAAAGGTGTATAAGATCATACTGGAGAATTGACACAAATTTCAACGAAAGAGTAGGTTTGCCAAAAATTAAAATCAATGATGCAAAGCCTGCAAAGGAATATTTTGAAGAACTCTGGAGTAATGAAAATGCACAAGATACAAAGATAGAAGATGAAATTGGAGAAACAGAAGACAGAATTTCATTTAAAGAGCTACAAAGCTTTGAAAACAGCAAAAAATGCGAAAGCTCCAGGAGAAGCTGGCATACCAACAGAGTTGTACAAATACGCAAGTGGTGAATTTAAAAGAAGACTGCTGGAATTCATAAATAGAATGTACCAAGAAGAAAAGGTACCTGAATAATTCAAAACAGCAATATTGTAATACCACTGTTCAAGAAAGGTGATATGTCAAACCTGAAAAACTACCGAGGAATAAGTTTACTCATCATCATCACCTGCTACAAGATATATGCGCAAATACCTACTGGAAAAACAAACAACTGGCAGATCATGCAGAAGAAAAGTTGTCAGAAAGTCAAAACGGATTTAGAAAATGAAGATCATGCACTGATACAAGTTATACAGTAAAACTACTGATGGAAAAAAGGATCAAATGCAACCTAGAAACACACATGTGCTTTATAGACCTGGAAAAAGCATATGACAGGGTCAATAAAAAAAAAAACTGTTTGAAGTCCTAAAAAATGAAGAGATAACATATACAATGTGAAAGGTAATAAACATCATACGAGTATATAAGAACACTATAGAATAGAGTACGAATTGGAAATCAACTCTCAGAACAAGCAGAAATAAACAGAGGCGTTTGCCAAGGATGCCCACTGTCATGTGTTTTATTCAACATGTACATTGTACATACATGGATCACATGGTAAAAGAATGACAGAAAATGAAGCCAAAAGGAATCAAAACAGACAGAAGGCAGGAAATATCAACAGTACTATTCGCAGATGATTAAGCAGTACTAGCCGAAACAGAAGATGACCTACAGAGATCAATGTACAATCTAACAAAGACATCAGAAAAGTATGATATGAGAATATCATCAGAGAAAACAAAAACAATGGCCTTCAAAGGAAAGAAACCAGTAAGAAGCAAGATTGTAATTAATGGAAAAATCATTGAACATGATAATTTTTTTCATTACAAAATGAGGTAGTTTTTTGGAAAAAATGTTTTGGCGAGGAATCATTTATTTTTTTAAGCATAATTTTTTTTTGCGATCAAAATTTTTTTGGATGTGGATTTGTCGTTATATGAAATTGAATTGTCGTTTGTATTACCTAAATTTTCATGCTGAACAATCATTAACAATTGTCGACGTTAAAATACCATATTTTATTGTCATTCGAATGTCCTGTCGTTCAAATCACTTTTTCTGTCATGCCATTCGTGATCTTGGAGAGGAGGGAGGCATAATTGAAAATGGGGTGATTTACACATCAAATTTTGGCTTTCTATGTAGGTCATCATTTTAGTAAAATTTCAAATTTTTTCCATTTTTGGCCCTTTGATTTTCAAAAATTTACCAAAAATTGAAAAAAAATGCATGCAATTTAGAATCTGAAATTCTGAGTTGTGATGTACCTGTTTTTGAATATTCTTTCAATTTATTTTATTCAGAGTAAGCATTTTTTTTCTAATTCAGAAACTTAAAAATTTTGTTTACTCAAATTGTAAAAAATTTCAGTTTTTTTGACAATTTTTTTTTGAATTTCAAAATTATAAAAAAAATTATGAGAGGGAAATTGGGAAAAATTTTCAGGTAATGAAATTTTATAGTCAATTTCCATCAACTTGGCCAAGTGGTGTTTCATCTGCTTCTCTAAACGTGGCTTTAGGAATCAAAACTGGTAATTATTTTGAGGATATAGAGAGAGTTCTTCATTTTCAAAGTGATAATGGTCACTTGAATTCATTTTATTTTTTCAACGACCTAATTTCTCAGTTCAACTCCTAGCTTGGGAAATTTGCTTTTGTAATGTGATCAAATGACAAAATATGAAAATGAAAAAAGAGTCAAGAGAGTTTGACCAACCTCCTTTCGGGATAAAAGCAAGAATTTTCATCAAAGAAGCTAGGCAACACTTATCACGTGCATGTTTGCATGTTTGCCTAGTCTTCAAGCCACAGGAGTAACAGTTAGCTTTCTCTACAATTTTCAAAATTATAAAAATATAGTGAGCAATTTTCAAGTGGCTATTTGTCCTTTTAATTTCTCAGAAGAGCAAGATCAACTGGCATGGGTAGGTGTTTTTTTGAATAGATAATAGCTGCTTGAATATTCGTATGTTTGTGGTTGAGCCTGCTTTGAATACTTAGTGAAAAATTAGGTAGGTATTTGTAGGTCTAATTATGAGACACGTAAATTCTTACCAGAAGGCATCTTGCGCATATCGTTCATCACTAAGTCTATCACAACACCATCGACATTAGGTCCAAAAGCTGTATTAAATTCGGGCACTTGAACCTTCGCTCCGATTAACGTATGAAGTGGTCGATCCCTTAAGCATTTGAGCAATTGTAAATGTGGCAGTTGAAAGGAACAGTTTACCGATTGAGCTACTTGTTTCGCATACATCGACGGCTCTTTGACCAGTGCCCAAGGGCTCAGTGATGAACCACTCATTAGAATGGCTCGGTGAAACAAAAGCCCTGCAAACAATATCAATAGGTAATATTACGTTTCTATAAATTTATCAATATTTTTTAAAAAACAAAATATTCTCTTACCTTCAGGAACAGCCGTAGAAGACATGAGAAAATTGACACACGATGCACCAGTTCCATGCCCAGCCACCGTAACGTTCGTAGGATCTCCTCCAAAATAAGCTACGTTCTCTTGTAGCCAATGTAGGGCTGCGATTTGGTCCATTAAACCGTAATTTGATGGCGATTTTTGATGTACGTCTGTGTTTGTGTTCAGAAACCCTGAAACATACATTAGGAAAAAATCAACTATGGTCTTCAATCATGAGTTCTCTCAGCTTGACGTATCTATTTCTATGTTCTATGATAATATTATTGATTCGGAAATGGGGGAATTTTTATAATCAACCATATTGATGTTAAATTAAATATTTCATATTGTTGATAATGTATGTTTTCCTTTGTTAAAATATTACTGATTTTTAATTTTTTCGATACATCCATAATTTCTTTATTTTTTTTAAAAATTTTAATTAGGTGCCTAAACTGCGAATTAAAAATCAGCCCCCAGCAAAATATTTTGAAATAAAAATCACTAATTGCCAATTGTCACGAATGAACACGAACCATTTGGTTCTAAACGAGTCCAAAAAAAGCAGGAAGTTTCCCTTTGGTACCAGATTTTCAATTCTTAAAAGAGGGTGCTCAACGATAATAATCATAATCATAAAGCGATCCAGCACTGGCAATTTATTGGTTGATAATTCTTCTAGTTAATTGTAAAAATTCACAACATGTCTCTCGATGCGACCGAGGAGTTAATGAACAAATAAAAAAAAAAAAAGACTAAAACGATAAATTTTTCGCAAATGCGCCGCGAACCCGCACACGCATATGGACGATGGAGTTGAGAATCTGGGCTAACTCTCCGGCGACGATATAAAAACCTTCTAAATTATGAATGCAACTTGAAAAAGAACGTTAACAAGCGTAACTTAATTTTGAAGAAAACAACAAAAAAAAAACTGTGCGAGAGAGAGAAAAATGACTCCGACGAAAAGCCTATTTATGAAGCGAGCCTGTTCTAGATTATATAACGAACTGCTATTAAAAAAGGAAACACGCCGCGGCAGCCAGCGGTTATAGTATTTTTAGTTTTGTTTCGAAACATAGCTTTTAAAAAAAAAAGTACTCCAATTTTTGAATTTACGTTTTAGCTGTTTCGTTTTCAAATTTCAATGCATCGTAAAATAACTCGAATTAATTGTTTTATTCTCGCTATTTTACGTTAATTTTATTGTCTCGCGTTGCATTATTTCGTCGTCGCTAAAAGCATTAAGAAAACGTTTTGGTTATTGTTAAGTTTTTCTCTCGTCGAATATCAGGTACCAACACTACTGAACCCCCCAAGGTAACAGAGTTAAAATTCGTCTACGTGAAATCGTTTCACTGTCTTCGTACGTACGGCTTTTTGACTGCAGTTAATTAATTCTAATGAATTATTTTGCCATCGCCTCCATGTCTGTACTTATTAGGTGCGGGGTTTTCGATGCATGCGTGATGCGTAGCTATCTAAGACGATGTGTTATAATAATGATGTTGAAAACAAAGAAAAACAGGCAATCTGGCATGATTTCTTACGCAAAATATGACGAGAAAAGAGCAAAGCTTTCAGAAGGTTGAGAAGGTGCTTATATCTTGCTTATGCGGTGGCATAAATGTATTTATTAGTGAGCTACAAAAACGGAATTTTTAAATTTTTATCGGGCTAATGAAATCGTTTTTACAGTCAAAATGGCATAAATGAATTTGAGGAGGTGTACATTTTGCCTAAATGGAGAGAAAGGGTGTCTTGTAGAAGTGACTAACTTCACTTGTTATTCGGATTCAGCGCCTCAACAACCACGATAAATGATATGTTACATTGTATTTTAATTTTTTTCACCTCTGGATCAAGTAGAGGGACCTGTGGGAGGGTATAATCAAAAAAATGAGTCGAAAATCGGACTCGGCGCCCTAAAAAACCTAACAAACGATATGCCACAAGGTGTCATCATTTTTTTTTAATTTTTGAACCAAATTAGGGTACAGGGTAAGTGTGTTGAAAATCGGATTCAGCGTTTCGAAATCCTTAACAAACGATACTCACATGGAATCATTTTTTTTTCACCTTTGAAGCAAATTTGGCTGCATGTAGTAAAAGTTGGAAGGGTTGGATCAAAAAACGAAGTTGATATTCAAACTCAACCCCCCAAATACCATAACAAACGATATGCCGCAAGACATTATCATTTTTTCCATCTCTGGACGTCTGGACCATATTAGGTACCTGCAGTGGGAGTTGGAAGAATAAGTCAAAGGCAATAATCCAACTCAACGATTATTTTTCTCCGAATTTTCAAATCTTAGCGATCAAAGGCCTATTTCCCACTAATCACATACAAGTAGGTAATTGATTGAAAGTTTTTAGTAATTCACCAAGATGTTACCTGTTATTTACCAGTAAATTACCAGAAATTACCAGTAAATTACCAGAAATTACCAAAAATTACCAGAAATTTCCAGTAAATTACCAGAAATTACCAGTAAATGACCAGTAAATGACCAGTAATTTACCAAAAATTACAGGTAATTTTTCAAAAATTACCAGTAAATTACCAGAAATTACCAAAAATTGCCAGTAATTTCAAATTTAATTCAATTTATAGGCTTAGCTGTGATATGTATGAGACACTCTATTGCGAACACTTATTCCATCATTGCCATAGTTATTTTGTTAAGCAGAGCATCAATAATTACTCTATTTATTTCACATTTCTGAATTTCAGAGAATGTAAGTGAGAGCTCACCATACCAGTAATTATGTGAAATCAGATCAAATAATATGTACTTAGTACTTACTCTAAGTACCGGAAGATGTCTAAATTCACACGTTATCTTTACCACTCACTGAATAAGTAGGTATTCAAAAAATACTACAGGTAAATACTACCTAATAAGTCAAGTAGGTATGTTTTGAAATCATTTTTACTCGCCATGATTAATTGTGCTTTCCAGTTTCCATTAACAGTCAAGCAAAACTCATCTTATTTACGAAAAAAAAATCAAAAACATTACTCGCGTAAAAAATCAGACTAATTTTCTCAAAACAACTCCAAGCCCTTATTAGACTTTGACGTTTACAGTTGAGCTTGAAAAAAAAAATAATTTGAGAAAATTACCACGGGGAATAATATCAAAAAGGAGGTTCCATTGTCATTAGTGAGACACCATTCTTTGAAAAAATAATGGCCAACTTTCGTGGCAAAGAAAACCGAGAGGGTAAAAAAAGAAGAATTAATTGATCAGAAATCCTATTTTGCGATAAAATTTACTCGCTTGCCAAAAATACGAGTACAACTTTTCGTTTCTTTGTGTCTGCGATTGGTGTACGTTTTAATCCGAAGAACAAAAAAATTTAATTACGAAAATTTCCAATGAGGTGACTACACTACATTTATACTTTAAGAAAAACCTTGACTTTGATTGAAGTTTTATGTTTGTTCACAGATTCTAATGTATATTTTTTTCCTAATCTTCTTCAGAATGCTATTGTGCTTTTCTACGTTGTCTGGGTGATTTTTTGTACGCTATATAAGACTAGGTAGGTACCTATTTTAACTCGTGTACTAAAGATATGAGTATTCTCCAGGGTTACGTGCACATTCGGTGGTTTTTTATTACACGTATTTAGTTTTAGAGAATTAGATGTAAGTAATAAAATTTTATTCTAATAAGAAAGTATAAAAGTCACTCTTTGGGCCAACTTGGGATTTGTGTTAATTTGAATAAAACTTCGAGTCTGGGAATCGACCCCTTCAGTTGAAAGTTTTAGTCCTAATTTTCTCCTCGCATCTTAATATATACGATTCGGAATTAGGAAATTCTCGGTTCATGAAATCGGTTAAAAATGTTAGTCGTAGTGCATTTGCCTCCTGCTGTCTCTCATGTATACCCCTGCTCGAGCTTCTCCTTTCACCTCAAGAGTCGAACAGTATACGGAATTCCACGCTCGAGAACCGAAACACGGCGATAGTGAGTAAATAAAACGTTAAAGGAAACATTTTCAACTTTTAATTTCGAAAACTCGGTTAGTGTACTAGAGAATTTTAGTAATTCGCGCCGGTAAGCGGTAACTTTCATGTATCGATGCACGTCAATAGTGTAATTAAAAAAATCCCTGTTCTTTTGGCTCTTGTTACCGTGTAGATGAAAGTTGACTGGCATTTAGAATGGATACTTTGATGAAATAGCTGACTGAAATAGTAATACCGTCGAAGGCTTTGTGTTAATTTTACGCAAGTATTTTTTTTTCAATTTGCTAAATGGTTCGAACAACGTTTTTTCAGATCTTTCGATATTGAAAGCTTTCCTTCCGAGAGTCCGATTTTAATTAATACGTTAAATTTCTCGAATCCTTGAACGATGCGATGGCAAAGGTGGAAAAGTTGGAAATTTGCCTTTCACTCGGTGAATGCGGTCTCAATTTATATATAGCTATCTGCTTTTGAGTAAGTTGACCTAAGACCCCCACCCCATCCCCGTCTGCTTCAGTCTACCCATCAAGACTACCTACATAGGTATATCTTTTGGTTGGGTATTCTACAATTTATATCTTTGTAAAGAGTAAGTAACTTAGGTACCTGAATTCACTTTATTCAATAAGAAAAAATCTTTATACGTATTGATTAAATGGAATTTGAATCTTCTCAATAAACACTGATGAGCAAAATGAGTTAATATGATCACAAACGTACTGTTATTGCATCACCATCAACTTTTCTTACCTACTTTGACACGTGTCCATTTCTCTCAATTAGGTATTTCACTTCATTGTACTCAAAATAAAGTTAATCTTCGATCCACCTCCTTCCCCCGAATAATTTAGGAAAATAAAAAAGTTGTTGTTGACGAATGTGGAATGATATTTTAATAGTTCGACAAAATGACAAGATTTTCACAAATTTTTGAAAAAAAAGCTAGAAAACTTGATTTTAATTATTTTTGAAATGCTGAAAAATTGTATGTAGCATCCCTCTGAAACTTTTCACCAGTGTCCTGTATCGTCCTTTTGAACATGGACAAAAAAAAATTGAATGAGTCGTTTTTCAGGTTTAAGTGGGCGCATGGCACTAACTGTTCAATAGATGCCCAATTATATTTCAAGTGAAAATATTCAATGGCTCAATAACCACCCAATTTTGAAAAAAAAAAATGAAAAATGAAAAATATGGCCTTGATATGTTGATTTTCCCAATTTAAAGTCTTCAAGTCAAAACATCGATTTTTTCTTAAAATTTCAAACAATAGAAAATTTTTTGAACTTGATAGAAAAAAGTTGAGAGAGTATCCTTGAATACACCACCAGGTCAAATTTCAGATGTTGAGTTTCATTTTTTTGATTTTTGGTAAATTATTAAAAATTCAAATTGGTCTCTTTTTTTACGAAAAACCAAAATTTGATCAAATTGAGGTAGAAATATGAAATCAAATCACATATGCTTTATTTTTGATCCCTCGGATTGATATGCGGTGGTTTTGAATGATTCTGGAGCCTCCAGCAGATTTTTGGATTTCCCACTTTTGGAAAAGTTGTCACGAAAAAAAGCCAAAATAAAGTCCAGTTTTGTCTCTGCGATTTTTTCGATCAATTTAAGCGCAAATTTTCAAAAATCGTTTCTATCTGTTCAAATTTACATTTCATTCATTTTTTTCCGAGGGTTAAAAAATTCAAACATCTGCTAGAGCAGATGGAGGCCCCAAGAAGGCTAAAAAATATCACCTATATTGATTTCAAAGGTCAAAAAAGGCCCATAAAAAAATATTAGTTTCTAGTTTGTAGATGCTGAATTCCATGTTACCTTATTTAGGTATGTAATAACAATTTTTCCAAAATTTGAAATCTCAAAATTTCACTGAAAGTCCAGAATAGCTTAAAACTATCACCAATTATTGATTCTGGAGACCAGAACACAAGACAAATTTAGTTTTCTTCCTTGAAATTTTGATTTTTTTTTCATCAGAAATACTTCAGTCAAAATTGGGCGTTTAAAAATTTAATTTTCAAAAAATCTAAAAATGAAATTCAACACCTGAAATTTGGCCTGGTGGTGTATTTTGGATGTTCCTCCGATTTTCCTTTTTTCATTTAAAAATTAATGTTTCTATCGGTCAAAATATTTTCCTTGTCAGTGTCCTATATTATGTAGGTACCTACATATAATCTTTCATTTGGAAGAGATTAAGTTGCCTGAAAGGGGGAGGAGGGACCTACAGTGAATGTTAATGTGCTATTTTAAAATGAACTTTGACAATATTTTGGATCATGCATCTCTCTCTCGGACTGACTTTCGGTTTTGGAAAAGATTTTCGAAAAAAAAGATGTATTTAGATAAATGTTTTTGGAAACCCCTGTCACAATGATCTTGTGTCGATATTTTTTTTCTTTTAGCTCCTTCAAGAATCATGGATAATTTTCGGTCTGAAGCATTACAAATCAGCATTCCTTGAATTCTCATTTTGGAGGGTGTGATAATTTTTAAAAATTTTCCCTTTCTTCTGAAGTTGATTTTCGGTCAAAATTCGAATTACTACGAGCATTCTCGAAATCAGACTGAATTCGGTGTTGCCGAAGTAGATTACATCGCTCTATGGAACAATTCCAGTGCTTTGGGTAGAAGAGGCGAACTCCAATTAAAAGCTCTAGATTGCCTTGAAAACGATCTAAAAAAAAAAGTGGGGACGAACAGAATTTAATTCTAAAATAATCTAAAATTCGAGTCAATTGGCGTTAACGAAGTACGAGTATAAAGCTCTCCTAGTTGAGCTCCGCGTTTCTAATTTGATTTCTGATACGACTTTGAGAAAATAGAACTATACCCTCATGGCCCCACTGTACAGGAAGTGTATCTCTCTACATCAACATTCCATTATCATGATGTTTCAGTGCTTACTTACTCATCGTTTCATTAATTTATTTTCAATTTTTCATAAAATTAAAAAACCGAACAAGTCACATCGTTTTAAAAATAATGATTCGTAAAATTGTTTCTCGTTACAGCGCATTTCATATACATTGTATTATTCCGGTGACGTTAAATTTCCGGAGATATCGTGCAGCGCTCCCATCATTCCAAAAAATTATCCGATAGAAGCGTCATATCGCGAGTAAAATAAAATATGTAATCGACAATCCATGTACATGATTAAAAAATGACACAAGCGACAAATACGTTGTATATTTTCTGATTTCAGTGATTTCTGTACAGAAAAAAACCACACAACGAATTGGAAACACCGCACGTAATCAGAGCCACGAGACGATTCCGATTGTTGCCTCGAATTTTTGACCCGCCACTTGCCAGTTCTGAGATTCGAATTCGGCTTTTGTACACGACATAATGAATCCACACACGTGAACGCATTTTCACTAATATGATAAAGCGAAGCGTTTATCTCGATGACGTACTCTTCACTTCGATAGGCTACACGCTACACGCGCGGGTGGCTAAACTGTAACAATAAATCCGTTTTAATATTCCGCCCCTCATTAGCACCCGCACCTCCGAATGTTTTTCGGTTTCGCGTGCCACCCGAGACCGAGATTTATAATTCGCGCCGAAATTCTAACGTGGCGTAACAAATGATAACGCGAGCATTGATTAAACGAAGGAAATAAAACGTATTTTATAGGGCAAATATATCCCCAATGATCGTAAAATTTAATAAATAAAAATAAAACGCTATAAAACGGTAAATAGCTTATAGGATTGAAAAACACAGCGCGGAGTTTAATTATGCGCGATTTCGACTCGATTCGCCTTACCATCCCGAAGGGAACAAATAAACAATAAATTTGTTTAAAAATTTGTACACGTTTTGAAAAAAAAAAAACACAAAACAACAAAAAAATATTGAAAACATCGTATCCCCAAGTTGGTGGTTCACTATAATACAACAGATAATGAAAAATAAACGCCGAACTATTTTATATCTAGGCCTACATGCCTAAATACTGATTTGTAATTCTCCCCTTTTTACCCGTCGTATTCGAATAAACGCCAACATTTCCCAATCACATCGTTTGTTTCTACTGTCAAAATGAACATACAAAATGTAACATTGGAGAAGTGAAGAAAAAAGAGGATAACAAACAAATCAATTAATCTAATAGGTATTTACTTTCATGATGCATAGACAATGTCAGAAGATATACCTCGATGACAAATCTTGGCTTGATCTCAGCAATCAAAGTTTTTTGGGAATTTGTTTCGTGGTGCCAGATGTTTATTTTTGTCTATTTTGGACATTTCAGATTCCTAAGAACATAGGCTATGAGTCGAAGCTATATCAACTTAGATGATTCGATTTAGTTTGGAAGTGAAACTTGTTACTCCAGAAAACGTCTTGAGATCCACGCTTTTGAGGGGCCAAGGCCAGGATGTTCTTAATAGTAACTATGTATGTAATGTTAAAAGATGACCAATTACTAAGTATGTGTCCATTGAGGATTTAAACTTTTAAACTCCAACCAGCTTCTTTCTAGCTTATCCCTGGAGCTCACCTTAACTGGCCCTCTGAGTTAAAATTCGTCATGCATCTGGAGGTGATATGTAGGATTTGATAGTTGGTCAACATGTATCTTAAATATCTGCAACTTTCCACCTTGTCCCCAGCATTAAGATTTGATCATACCTATACTCTATAATTGTTAATGAAGTTCTAGTGAAACAATATAATTGGAGTTTTTATGAATTCTAGATCTTTTAGGAAACGTTTTACCGTCACATTTCAATAATTTTTATATGCTACGGAGTCTTCTGGATAAAAAAAAAAGGAAGTTTACATCATACATGACTACATCGTTTCTGGACGTTCACAGTTTTAAATTATTTCATGAAATTGTCGATTCCCATTCCGTTAGAAATGAATAACAACCTGAATCACCCGAATCAAAACTGATGTTATCAGATAATTTACTCTTTGCAACAATGAAACAGCCCATATTTTATTGAAAAAATTTATGAGTATTAGTTAGACTGTGATGTGCGATTGAGCTCGAGGCTGATGAAATGTGAACATTTTTCCAGCAGGAAACGCTCCAAAATGTAAGTAAATTTTTTAATACATACGTAGGTCGTAGGTACATACATTATGTGTTTGTACTAATATTTCACTCTTAGAGCATAGCTCATCACTGCGTACTTTTTAATATGCACGTGCACTTATTTATGTACTCTTTAAAATAACACAAATATTTATTTATTTTTTTTGGAATGAATTTAAATGAAAGATTTTTTGAGATATTGATTAAAAAATACGAAAATAAGAAATTCCTCAGTTGATTTTTTTAACCAAAAATGTGTGAATAAACGAGTCACTCAATAAATCCCAGAATGCACGAAATTCAGTTGAATCATCATAGGGACGACAGGATGAACATTTGGTGTAATTTTAGCAGGCTAAATAGTGAATACAAATATGAGGATAGAAAAATTGACTGAAAGGGACTATCTTTGCAAGGGAGAAGTATCCCAACCAAAAGAAAATTTAAAAAAATAGATTCAGAAAAATCAAACAACATCTAAAAATGCGCTACTAAGCTAAATTTTAAATGCTGAATTTCATTTTAGGATTTTTGAAGAATTTAAAAAAATTCAAATCAGCCTCATTTACCATGAAAAAGTCAAAAATCAAACTTGGCCAAAATTTAGTTGTATTCTATTTTTGACCTTCTCACTGAAAGACATATTGGCGAGCATTTCTTCCATTCAGTCTTCGACAGATCAAACTTTCTAGTTCCTGCCAAGCCAAAGTTCCATGATGATGGTGAAATTAGCTTCAAACTGTATCCACTTTCGACCTCTTGAATCGATTAAGGATAGTTTTTACGTCACTCTGCAGCTTTCAGTGTATTTTTGGATTCTTCAATTTAAAAAAAAAAATAATGAAAAGAGCAGAAATTTTTTAATTTTTTTTGTTGCTGGACAAAAAACACATTTGAGATACCAGCGAGGAAATCGGTTTAAGTAATATAATGTTGGGTACCCACTCATCTAATACCTACTACCTAGTACCTACATCATGAAAATGGAAATGGCTAAATATATCTAGATAGCATATCAAAATTATATCATCTTTATCGAAGTATTTCCGCTGAAAAAATGAATAATATCCTGCTCACTCGCATTAGGAAAGGAGTTAGGTATTACCATGCATCTGATATTTTGTAATAGTTAGACAGGTACATCAGTTTAAAATGTAAAGTTCGGTAAAGGTTGACGTTGGTGAAAATTGGCGAAAATTCTTCGAACAGATATCAATTCAAACAATTCAAAATGTGAGTGAATCAGACCTATTAGTATTCGTATCTACCTATAGCTACTTAGATATATAAGCATTAGGGCGGATCGCCAAAAAAAGGTGGCGGATTTTGACCAAATCCAGCAGAGACATTCATTTTTTTTAGCTCCGGAAGTGCCCTTGGAGGAAAGATTTGGGCCCCCAAAGAGGATGCATTTTCGAAAAAATTGTGTTTTTTCGCTCCTGTCGCTACACAACCTGTTTTGAGAAAAATGGCCAAGTCTCAAATGAGATTATTTGAGATTCTGCGTCGATCTATGCTATTGCCGTCAAAATCCAAGATCTTTTTTAGGGCTCTACTGATCGGTTGAAAATTTGCAAATCGCTTATTTTTAGATGAACTCGTGATTTGAAAATTTATTCTTGGCAAATATTTCGCATTAGTCATGTCAAAATATTGAAAGATATTATTATTCCTAAAATTAAGGAAACATTGCTCCCCTCCAGGAGCACCTCTGGAGCTAAAAAATTTTATGAGTAACTTTCAACTCAAATTGAAGATCACAGCTGAATTTGATCAAAATCTGTCAAATTTTTTTTTTTGACGATCCATCTTAATAAACATGCCTACGCTTCTCAAAGGTACTTGACATACTTTGATTTTTTTTTTGTATTCATTTACTCTAATGGGTAGTGAGTATTGTGCTTAGTTCGTCTGGCATTTCATAATGACGGAATTCCAGGAGCCATTTTCAAAAAAAGAAATTTTCAAAAGACATGGATTCCGATTTTTTTTGTAAAGACATCGAAAAAAGGAACAAAGGCACTAACCGTTTACCTATCCCATTTGAGCAGAAATTTGGCTCCTCACTCAGGACCAAATTCTGAATCACTGAAGCAGATTTTTCGATTTTTAGTGAATGCTTGAAAATGACAGAAATAGCCCATTGGTAGGTAATTCTCAACAGAAAAAGTAAATATAGGGATAAAGATCTGCAAGTGGATTTTTGTAAGAAAAATCATCTTTAAAATTGATTTCCACTATTTTTGAGCCGATCTGGAGCCTCCAGCAATTTCAAGTCGCTCAAGAGATGTGTTGGAATGAACTGTAGCAGCTGAAAATGTAATCTTGTCATAACATTTTGAATGAATTAGGATATGTGAATCTCTAGTTCGAGGTGACGCTGACGTTGACAATTTTGGATTTAAAAAAAATGTCCAGTTTCTAATTAGAGCGAAAATCAAAATACACTTCTTACCTATTCACACGCCTAAATCGATTCGGGATGTCCAACTCATGATAGGATTAAGTTTTACGCCGTCGAAGTTGATTGCAACGACTCCCTGAACGATTTGAAGTCGCTGGAGAAACGTCAACTTTTTCTGGAGGCTCCAAATCGTCTTGAAAATAGCTAATGGTAATCGATTGTTATGGGGGGGGGGCAATTTTAAGGGATAGAAAAACTTTTGACAGATTAATTGTCGGAAGACGTGTTGATCATTGATTTTTTTCTTCAAAATAGAGATGAACAAATCGAAATGATTACAGGAATCAACACGGAACGATTTTCCTATTACTGCTGATATCCTCATTATCGGGTGACAACTTACCAAACACAAGTGAAAGTTCATTGCAAAGCAATGTAAGTACTATCGCGTCTGATGGCACAATACTCTGTGATCCATCTGTAAACAATTCAACATGCGCCACGACGACATCTACTGCAGCTCCAACAGTTACAGTGATCCAGCAGGAGATCGATTCAATGAGATTATGCTTGGCTTTGATATTACTTCTATTGGCTTTAACTTCCTCAGGCTTCCTTATAGCCTACTTGAGAACCAGTTTTAAAAAAAAGGGACCGAAAACTTTACTGCTTAAGATCACAAGTTCATATTGTGTTACGTTGTTATTCTTGTACATTGCTTCTGTAATATCGTTTATCCTCTTGAATGTACCACCATTAGAGCGCAATACAGATATATATTCACGGGTAGCCAAAACAATCATAGAATATAGTGTTTATAGTTTATTCTTATGGTCGTGCTTCATAACGTACGAATGTTGGCAATGCTTCATCAGATTCAAAGATTACAAAGTTGATTCTAATCAGTCGAAGAGACGACGTCAGATGGACTACTTAATTCGATGCTGCTTCGCCTGGATTACGCCGATATTAATGCCGATTAATTCTTCTTTCTGTCCGTTCCCGAACGCAAACCAACCCGACATCACGCAGTCAACCAACAATGACACACTAATGAGTTTTCTACGTTGTCCTAAAATTAATAACACTAACATAAACGACACGTTGCTATATTGGGCTGATTTCGTGGTCGATCAAAATTCATCATCGCCAATAAATCTAACGGTTACAGTTGTCCTAGCCATGTGTATTATACTTCCATTTGTGCACATCTGCGTTCGTTTTCGATCACTTCTTATAGAAGTTGGCGATGCAGATATGAATAACTCGAAGAAGAAGAGACGTTATCGGTACATAGTTTATGCAAAATTATTATGTATTACTGGCGCATTCTGGGTTCTAAGCTCTTTCTTAATTTTCTTGGATAACCTTTGCCCTTCTATCGGTATAGTCGTATGCTTTTTGTTAACAGCATATGGTATATTGTTATGTATTAGTTTGGGTAAGAAAAACCACTCGTTTTACAACATTCTTCGGGGGCATATGAATCGAGTTTTTATTCGTCGTTTTCCTGATAGTGTTAGTATGTCCCAAGTGCGCATGACAAGATAATGATAAGTAAATAGTATCAAATCAAGTATAAGTTGTACTTTAACCAAGAAAACAATAAGCACTTTTTTTTTCATTTTCGCGTTGTAAAAATGTTTATTTTCATAAAATGTCTAATGTAATGGAGATGATTTGAATAAACAACATTCTTCTTTGCTTAGTTTACTACAGTTTTGTGTAGGCCTATTGAAATGTAAGCAAATATTAAATAGGTGAGTATTTCTTTTAAATTAGAACATATATAAAAAATGTATCACAGGCTATTAGGCCAAGTTCATACTGAAATGTGTAACTATTTGTAGAGATTTTATTTAAATACGAATATTAACTACCTTCTGTAAGATTTTAGAACATTTTTTAAAATTGGATTTTATTCTTTTATCTTTATTACCCCTCATTATGTTACAAGTTTTGTATTCCTTTCTTCCTACCTCAAAAGGGTTAGGTTTGATAATGAATCTTAGTGATGGGTTACTTTGTTAGTACCTATGTATATACATGTAGTGAGGTATTCATATTCCAGAATTTGTTTACCCACTTCAGTAATGACTAGAATTCTGAAGTCCATTATAAGTATTGCTCTTGTAATTTTTTGTAATTAATTAAGAGAATTTGTTCATAATGATGTAGAATAACTTTTGTTGTGTTGATTCAAAATGAATTTTTATAAGATGATTTAAAATTACATTTTTTAGTGATTAATTTAATTTTTTTCAATTTATAATTTTTTGTGATACCTAATTGATTTGTGTAGATTTCATTTTTTTTTTTTTTTTTTTTTTTTTTTTTAGTAATTTCATGTAAGTATTTATATGACTTTTTTTATGTGGTGATTCTGAATGAATTTTTTTACAATTATTTTTAGTGCATTTTTTATTTTTTCACTGTCATTTTGATTACCTACTTTTATGTGTACCTAGTAATTTTTATTGGGAGCTTTTTTTGTGATTTTGATGCATTAATAGAATTTGATTTTTGATTTAGTTGATTTCAAATGTTTTTTTTCTTGTAATTTCAAAATTTTTTGGGGAAAAAGGAATGTTTTTGTGTTTTATTTATATGAGTTCATTAGAGTTGAATTCAATGAATTTTTTGGGGGTGATTTCAGAATAGTGTAATTTTTTGTGATGAATGAACGATTAATGTTGCTTTCGAATAAGTTATTTTGTAGTAATCGAATGATCTTTTTTTCCTTTATATTTTCCTGCAATAATTTTGAATTTTATTTTTTAAATTCACTTTGAAACTTCTGTGATTTTAAATGAGTTTCTTCGTGGTGATTTTTTTCTTGCTAATTTTGGATTTGAAGAGTTTTTAGTGCTGAATTATATTTGTGGGTGGCTAATTGAAATTTTGTAGGTACAGATTAATTTTATCGCGTTTTTAAATGTTTTGGGTGGTGATCTAGAAAACGTTGGTTGACGATTACGTAAAAAAGATTTCAGATTAATTGTTGTATAGTGATTTTTAATGAGTTTTTTTTTCAAATTAAGCTACACACACTGTTACAGCTGCACGGGGTTTGCATTTTCTTTTGCTAAAAGCGCCATGAAGAAGTCCCTCAGAGGAAAATTTCTTTTACTAATCAGTTTACAAAAAAAAATTCTACGTCATAAAATATAATTATGCAACAAAATCGACTGATTTATATTTCTTGAGATTGAAAAAAAAGTCAGCAATACTCAAAATTTTCGCAACAGAATATTTCAACAATGCATTCGAAAACTTTGCAAAAATATCACAAATCACTAGTACTCCGTATGGTCATAAGCTTGGGAAAGACCTTCACACTAAATGGAAACAGCCGTAGGTAGACTAATGTTTCGCGTGATCCAACACGTTTCCAACGAGCCACCTGAACAACTGTGAAAAGCTTATTAATCGATTTTTTCTTTCATCTTAAGAGCATCTCTGTATTGAGACAGAAAAAAAAAGATACTATTTCACGCGTTTAAACGCAATTTCAAATTACACCGTCGACGACGTCCATTTATTAAAGTTCCCTTTTGACTCACTACATCATATAATTAAGCATGCTCGGGTAAATTTCATTACTCAAATACGCCGCGTGTCTGGGTGTACTTTTGTACTGGTTTGCAGAGTGTCCGGACCATAATTAAAATTCGTTTTGAAAACGTGATCTTTTTTCTTTTGATATTTACCTTATGGTTTTTTTTTTTACTTTTTACTTTTTATCCAATCAGATGGGAACCATATACCATATACCTATAAACTTCTTCTACTGAAAATTGAAATGTGATATTACTCTCGAAATACTCAATAAAGAAATGTGTTATTTGAGGTGTTACGTAGTAAAATACTGTGTTGTTTTGGCGTCGACGAATTTTATTTTGAACGTAGTATTAAAATGCCTTTTCTCTTTCTATTAATCACTGGTACCTATACAGGTAGATGCTGGAAATGATGGGTATGCTATAGGTAAGTCAATTTCAATTTGTCTCTGTGTTTTCGACTCCAGCCCCATCAAGACTGTTTTGCAGTCTTTGTGAACTTACACGTGCATAAGTGTATTTTTTAAATGAAAAGTAATATGAGAAGTTGTCACATAAGATAAGTATACAAAAACCGTTTATAAAAGGATTGGTTTCATTTATCGCACTTATTTTGTTTCACGAATAGGTAAGTGCTTATCGAATGTTCATTATGACTACATAAAATAATTTGTTTTTCATAGTTGTTATCAATACTTAGTACGGTATTTGAAAAATGATTATTTAATCGTCAGCAAACGAATTTTTACGTAATTACATCGTTTTTTTTTTTTTTATCAATTTTGATTAAATCATTTCCGCAGGAAATAGCGATGGTATCCACCGATTTTTTAGATCGTAGTTAGAAATATGAAAATAACAGAGAAAAACATTTTTGAGAGCAAAAAAATAAAGCCAATGAACGCAATGAGAGCTGGCAAGTGAAGTACATAAAATTTGAGTAAAAGAGAAAAAATTGAAACAATATTTTTGAAACTGCCTCCTCTATTCTTTCGATCTTTTAACTGTTTTGCTACTCTTAAAAAAATGTTTACGCCTCACTCTTTGCTTCATATGGGAGGCTCACCTATTTATAGCTTCCCTATCGTATTCGAAATCGATTTGAAACAGTTTTTTGGTCTTTTTCAACAGTTCTGGAGCTTCCAGTTCAGCTTCAAAAATAACTACTAACTGCTTTAGGGTTAAGAAATCAGAAATTACACCGAACAAAGTTAGATCGACATTAGATCATGCAAAAATATATCACCAGCCAAAATTTCCAGAGCTAATAAGCTGCATTTTTTGATTTTTGGCGCATCCTTGAAAACATTTGGGGAGAAAATTAGAAAATATCAAATTTCACGAAATCGACCCAGAAAATTGAAATTTGAGATATACCCTATTTTTGACCCTCCAAATCGATTGGGAACGGTTTCGAACCGAAATTTTACCCGATATGAAGTTGGAAAGTTGAAATTCACTCTTCACCATAATTTCAACATACTGACAAGGATACCTCTTGAGGTGTCACACTCCGATTTGAACGGGACCGCGATTTTCGGAAAGAGCATAGTCTAAAACCCCCAAAACCAAATTTTCAGCTGCCCAAGTTCCTTTTTCGATTTTTGGCGAATTTTTGAAAATTCAAATTAAACTGTTTTTGGCGATTTATGCTTATTTCTAAAAGTACTTACTTGATCAGTAAAACTGGTCAAAATAAGTCCCAAAATTAATATTAATTACCCAAATCCAAATTTTACCATTTCCAGCCATTCTGGAGCCTCCAGCACGATTTTCAATTTCTCCAGAATTTTGAATTTGCTCCAGAAGGCGTGAATATGAAGTTGGGCAGCTAAAAATCGAGTTGTATATTACACTCAATCTGTTGAACGAGTTTATCCACATTTGAGCCGATTTTGAGAGTGACACCTCAAGAGTGGTTATTTTAGGTGTCACTCTCGCTCCAAAACGGCTGGAAATGGTAGAATTTAGGGTTAGTTCTTCAAGAAATACAGTTATTCGCACAAATTTCACAAATTTCCTCACAAAC
Source organism: Planococcus citri (assembly GCF_950023065.1). NCBI lineage: Eukaryota > Metazoa > Arthropoda > Insecta > Hemiptera > Pseudococcidae > Planococcus > Planococcus citri. Next base: position 32,422,364 of record NC_088679.1, read on the forward strand.
GGTTATCTTTTGATTTTTTGATTTTTTTAATTTTGAAAAAAGCTGGTCAAAAAGCCACTCTTGAGGTGTTACTCCCAAAATCGGCTCAAATGTAAATAAACTCATTAAACAGGTCGAGTATAATACACAACTCGATTTTTAGCTGCCCAACTGCATATTCACGCCTTCTGGAGCAAATTCAAAATTCTGGAGAAATTGAAAAATCGCGCTGGAGGCTCCAAAATGGCGGGAAATAGTGAAATTTGGATGGGGGGTTAGTTTTGGACAAAATACAGCGATTCGCGTGAATTTCAAAAATTTCGACACAAACAGGAAACTTTTGATTTTTTGGATTTTTTAATTTTGAAAAAAGCTGGTCAAAAAGCCACTTTTGCGGTGTCACTCTCAAAATCAGCTCAAATGTGAATAAACTCGTTAAACAGGTCGAGTGTAACATACAACTCGACTTTTAGCCGCCCAACTTCATATTCACGCCTTCTGGAGCAAATTAAAATTTCTGGAGAAATTGAAAAATCGTGCTGGAGGCTCCAGAATGTCTGGAAATGGTAAAATTTGGATTTGGGTAATTAATATTAGTTTTGGGACTTATTTTGACCAGTGTTACTGGTCAAGAACGTACTTTTAAAAATAAGCATAAATCGCCAAAAACAGTCAATTTTGAATTTTCAAAAATTCGCCAAAAATCGAAAAATGAACTTGGGCAGCTGAAAATTTATTTTTGTAGGTTTTAGACTATGCTCTTTCCAAAAATCGCGGTCCCGCTCAAATCGGAGTGTGACGCCTAAAGAGGTTCCCTGAGTCAACTGGAGGACGGTGGTTTCAAGTCATTTTGCAGCCTCCAGCGGCTTTCTGGAAATTCCAGTTTTCCAAAAAAAAACCACCATTAAATCTGTCCAAATCAACTCTAGCACGTAAATCTATTCCGTCTCAAACTTTCAAAAATACGATTGGACCATGAACCTGTGGTAATCTCGCCCTCTAAAACTCTTTATTACAAATCATTAATTTCAACCGAAGAGCATCAGAGCCGAAATTTTCCAGATTTATGACCCAAATTCATGCTCAACTAAAACGGAAACGTTAAGTTTATGTAAACCATAAGCCAAGTAATTTTAATTTCTTTTGAAACGAGCTCCCAAACGAAGAAAGCTAGCTCTAACAACGAACGAAATTTTTAATTAAAAATTTATTACGTTTCAACTACCGGTTTAAAGTGTACTTCCTGGTGACATTTCTTTACATGTAGATCCCCTCCTCATGCTAATTTTCTTTCGAATACGACACTGTCTTTTTGCCTGCAGTCTCTCGCGAACAACACATTCGAATAAGACGATAGCATCTAAATATAAATTACCGCTCGCTATATTATAAGCCGTTTCAAAAATACATTTCGTTGTTCGATTAAAAAAAATTAATTAAATTTCGACTGTGTACGAAATTCTCTCCATAAATAACTCGGCGCGTTGTAGAGAAAACGGTACGAAAGTGAGGGGTTGGGGAGGGGACGAGGGGACGGTAGGTGGTATAGTATTTAATATTACAGGAAAAGTTAAACGCTTACCCAGTACTCCTAAACGATAATTAATGGTTACCACCACCAATCCGGCGAAACTCGCGAGTACGGTGCCGTCGTACGGATTTCCTGAATTCCATTCATATGATTCTCCATGAATGAAAACCAAAACAGGATACTTTTTCAGTTCATCTCCGTCTGAAAAATAAACATACAGAGAAAAAATTCATTAATTCGATATGCACCGTGGCAATACTTTATAAGGGTTGGGGAAAAAACCACCGGCGACAACGTACACCACAGCTAGGTAGGTACCTACCTCTTTACCCAACACACACCACGTACCTATTTATATGAAATTTTTTCAAATAACACCGCAAATCGTACTGTAACCGTGCACACCCTTTTAACTCACCACAATCGTTTTTTTTTTTTTTTGAACAAATCTCGCTAAAATCCACCCGCCATGAATATAAAATTCGCTTTATATTGAAAAATGTAATCCGATGACATTTTACAACTGCGTTTACATTTCAGAAATCGCGCTCGCGGTCACCTTATAACTTCGTAACACCAGTCGAATTTAACTCGACGAGTTTGAATAATCCGTAAATTCAATTAAAGCGACTTATCGCCAAATCTTCGTTTTCGTATTACGAATGAAATGGAAATGTAAAAAGTTGTTTTTTTTTTTGGCCGAGCTTTTCCCACAGCTCGAACATGCATCGAAAAAGTTTATACTTAGATGAACTTGACTATTTGTTTATTACGAAACTTTTCACGTCTGAGAATTTTCTTTCGCTATTTGTTTTGGGGTCTTTTTTTTCTATCACGGTTTGTTTCGTTCGAGTCTTAATTAATATTTTACTCTCATTTTAGCCTAATTTTCCTTAGAATAAAGGAAATGTAAGGCTTATACAGCCTATCATGATTCTGGGATTGGGGGTGTAATCAATCTCAAAATCCTTTTTGAGACTCCAGGAGTCCAAATCCATCGATACTTAGCATGTCTAATTTATATTTATACATCTTTGCTGGAACATAAGTTGATCTTAGCCTGAAAGATTTCAACAAGATTCACTCTGGTTGGGTATTTAGGCTTGGTTTGGTGTACAAATTTAGGGGTTTGAGTGGGGATGATCTTGGGTCAACATTCGCAGATGTCCACAATTTTGAAAGGGGGTAGAGAGGGGTTAAAAACACCAAAAAAAGGGAACGAAAATCCAATCAATAGGGAATCAAAAGTTGCACAACATATCCAAAAACCGGTCTTCTAGAATGATTTGGAGGAGGGGAAACCAGTTTTTGGTGTTTTTTTGGCATTGAAAAATCTTGTGTCACACCCCTCGCCCCTCCAAATTGACCTAGGAGGCTGAAATTTTCCATGTACATCTGGGAGGTGACCTAAATGTGCCGATTGGGGGGTTCGACTTTTCCACCCCTCCCCATTCCTTTACAGCAACAAAAAAGTGTATTTTCGCTCCCTTTTTCAACGGTTTTGATTTTGTATCATCGCTGGAGTCTTCCCAAATTGATCTAGGAGGCTGAAATTTCGTATGTAAATCCACAGGGTGTCCTAGATGTGCCTTTTGGCGGTTTTCATTCTTCAAGTCCTCCCCACCCCTTGACAGATGCAAAAAATACAACCATAAGACGAATGAAAGGGAAGAAATCATTCTTCTGGGCGAAGCTCAGAAGGGGAAACAGAAAAAAGTACATACTGTTGAAAAGCAAAGACCCCTTCAACTTGATAAAAACATTTGCTGGAAAAAAGTTTTGATAGTGAATTTTTGACTACTTTTGTAGTGTTTTGTCTGGGGAGCTGGGAAGAGGCTAGCTATTGGAGAGGTGTTCGGAGTGCAGCGAGGGACGACTCCAATAACCCATTCCGAATGTAGAGGCGAGCCCCGTAGGGGTGAGCCATTCGAACAAAGCGAGGGGGCGTTCTGAGCGAAGCTAGGAAACGACCTATGTAAGCCAGCGATAGGAAAATCAGGCTTGAAAAGCATTGCGAAGCGATGTTTTTTTTTCTTCTTATACTTACGATAGTTTTATCAAAGTATTTAAACTTTTACGACTTTTTTTTTACTTTCCAACTAAACGTTTCCTTCCTTTTTCGCTACGACAATTTCTGCTTTCGGTGTAAAAACCAACACTTTGTTATACGGAAATTTTCAAGACTGCTATTTTCCTAACTCGTTTATATATCTTGATAATTATTATTGTTTATGTTCTTTTTTTTACCCTTTTGGCTCGTGATTTTATATTGCATCGGAGTTGGAAGTTTTAAAAAATAGATACTTACTGAGGGAAAATGGAATGGACGATTCAATGCATTGCACAGAACTATTGTGGAAGAATGATTTTCTAAAGGGCGATGTCGTATATTGAAAGCGTGTAGATTTAAAAAAAATGCAACGACTTCAAATTTTATGCATGGCTTTTTCAATTTTTGTACCATTAAAAATTCTAATAAGGTTCATTCAGGATTCAAAATTCAGTCCACATGACGATAGGGAGCCTTCATTTTGAAAGTTCAAATTGTATCACTCTCATTTGCACATTTTGCTATAGTATTGACTTCTTTAAAACTTAAAGAAAAAAGGTGTAGAGGGAGGTAAGGTGTCCCAAAAATTATTAAAAATGCAAACATTCGCCAGGTGAGAATTGGTTTAGTTGGCGATTTTTTTTTTTTACTAAAAGAAAATCAATCATATGTGGAATGTGAGGGTTTTGGAACGGACTATAGAGTAGGTATTTCCTTCATTTTGGTATATTTTGCTGCCGCGTTAACTTTTGTAGCTTCAAAATTGAAAATTTTGGAAGCAGTGAACGTTACATCGGCTTTGTCGAAGAATTATTTGGATTTCATAGAATACCTACCTAAAAAGAAGATTGTGTACTCTGGAACTTTTGAAAACAGGGCCAGTCAGACGGGTCAATGACCTTAAGAGGCCAGACAACCTTAGGAAACTAGATAGTTAGGTAAGTGACCTTGAGAGTCTAGACACATAGGTCAATGACCCTATCAGAGCAGACATATGGGTCAATGACCTTAGAAGTCTAGCTATACACGGGTCAATGACCTTGACAAACCAGACACATGAGTCATCGACCTTAACATACCAGACATCCGGGTCAATGACCTTGACCGTCTAGCCATGTGGATCAATGACCTAAGGAGGCCAGACAAACGGGCAGGCTTTGGGCAGGCTTTGGGAAGGCAAACAGACGGGTCAGAGGCATGAAGGGTTAGCTAGCGGCCTTGGGAGGTCGATCAGAAAGAGCAATGAACTAAATGGCCATACCTTGGGAAGCCACGTTGACGGGTCAGTAAATATAAGAAAAATCACTTTTACGAAAAAACACTGCGTTTAATCGCGGACCAATGACTTTAAAGAGGCCTTCCAGACGACCTTGGGAAGCTACACAGGTAGGTCAGTGATTTGAAAGTCCGGACAGACGGGGGCAACGACCTAAAGAGGCCAGACAAGCTGACAGACGACCTTGAAAAGCTAGACAGGTAGGTCAGTGACCTTGAGAGTCTAGACAGATGGATCAATGACCTTAATAGACTAGATCCCATCTCCATAGATGATTCTACATAGTGAAACTGTCTCACAGAGGAGAAAAGCTGCAGTTTTGATACCATTTTGAAAGCATATTAGGTACGTAGTTTTGAAACGATTTGAAACACTTCTCATATTGACATGGTATTAAGTATTTTGAAACCGTCTTGAAACTGTTTTGAAATCATATTAAAGTCTTGTGCGATTCTGGAGCCTTCTGCAGATTTTTGATAGTTGAAATTTCTAGAAAATTTCAAATATTTAAGCAATGAAGTTGAAAAGCAAACATTTACTTCAGATGTAACCTAATTTCAACATACTGAGTTGATTTGAGGTGGTTTCAAGCCACTCTTGTCCAAATTAACTTCAGCTTTCTAATTTCATATGGTGAAATTTTGGGAAAATTTCAGCTTTTTCAGCTTTTAAAAAAGCACTGGTGGCTTCAGAAGACGTGCGTAAAATAGTTTAAAACTGTTTCTAAGGATGCCTTCCTTCCTTGTGAGTATAAATTAAGACTACTCTAGCCCATTGTTATTGGTACCGATGATGAAGGATGAGTTAAGTGAGTGAAGGGCGTCTTACACTTCACGAGAAGAATTTTTGCAAATAATGTGGAATGCTCTATTTCTTTTCCTCCCAAGTTTAGCTTTTCCATCAAAAGCCCCCGAAAATTTTTGGGATCGTACCCAGCTCTAAAAGTTGCTCTTCTTCAAAGTACTCCAACAATTCAAGCATAGAATATTAATACTCGATCGATCACACAGCTCCTACGTTCAAAATATCAATATTTTTCAACCACTCCAGTTCACCCTCTAAAAAAAAAATAAATCTTATAGTTTTCGGCCACTTTAAATTCACAAACGCGAGAAAAATTTCGCTATCGAATTTCACCTTGGAAAACCAGCATATTTCACAGCACGAAAAAATAAGTATAAGTAAAAAAAGAAACGCGTAATGTTGTTCAACAAAATAATGAAAAAAATCTCGACGTTATTTTATTTTTTAATAAAATATACAAACAAGGTTCTCTGTTGCACTTTCCTCTTCGGACTGCCAAATATCTAAGAGAAAAAAAAAATACCGACGAAAAAAACAAGCATAGAAAACTTAGAACATTGTTAAGTCGGTAAATTTCAAAACTTTCTAACAAAACTTTACTTCGTAAATTTAGAAGTTTTTGTTTTCTTTTTTGAGGGGTACGAGACGAACGCCGAAGTAAAATAAATAACGTGACACTGTTGTCAAATATAAGCGGAAAAATTTCAACCCTGATTTTAAAAGATGTTTACTTATGCATTTTAACGACGACGATGCTCAAGTGTGACGATGACGACGACGGCTATAAGATGATAAATAACCAGGTTTATTCTACCAGATAAATATATCCAGTCAATTTTCCCAGTTTTTGAATTAATTTTTCTTCTCGTTTTCGTATTATTTAGAACTCGTCTTCGTCCTTTAATTCTGTTTTGTATAATTAATTTAACGAAATTTTAAAATTTATTCGAGAAATGTTTTGTTTTCAGAGTTTGTTGTTTACTTTGAAAAATCATCGTCGAAATGGAGCTATAGATAGGTATAGAATATTGACAACTGATTTTTCAGAAAAAATTTCCATTTCAAGTTAATAAAATCAACATATATATGTACGTCATCAAATTTGATCATATTCAAAGTTATACTCGATGCAAACTCTAGATCTCAATTTGGATTTAAAAATGAAAGGAGGAAAGTCTCAGTTTATTTCAACACAGAGTAACGACTAATAAAGTACTTTAGCACTATCCAGATAAATTAAAACGTTGAGTAAAAAGGTAAGCAAGGTACACACGATGACGTTGAAAAACACAGCACAGCAGGTCGCCAGGTCGGATTTAAAATACTCGGATCAAAAATCTATTCGTAGTTAGCATTTTGAAAACGCACGCCAGCCATGACCCATTATACTTATTTAAACAAAAGAACGTATCAAATTCATCCTTTAATGCGATTTTCTGGACCTTTATACGATACTAATTATCGTTTGGTAAAATATCCGTAAAATATTATTCTACGCGGATTAAAAAGGAAAGGTTTAATTATACGTGGCCTTATAGCATACTTACTGGTAGTAAAAGTATAAGGCAAAGCAAGGCTCGTTCTCTGTGCGGCGATTGAAAAAAGCCAAATTTCCATTTCTCGCATGTCGCCTACTAATGGGTTCTTGACAGTTCGTCGCCCACTTGCCTACTTCAAAGATTTATTACGGTAGACAACGCACACACACAAATGCATTACCTACGTTGGTACGTACATTATAACAGGCAACTGGAGAGAGAGAAGAAAAAAAAATAGTACCAAGAATAACACACGATGACGCTCGCATGACATACAGTTCGTGACAAAATCCTTGATACGAGTGCCGGCAAACAAACGACTCGCTGCCCATTATTTGGCAACTTTATGCGAAAGAAGCGCCACTACACAACGACTTGTCAGCACGGTCGTCATCGCAATAATTGTTGCCTGTTTTTTTTGCCCACCAAGCAAAAAATACTTTTCGCCAGGCTTCAGCCGAGCAGAAGTATTAGCAAATTCGCACGTACCGTATAAGGTTATTTAGCAAAGTTTTTTGGGCGCATTTTAATTCGCACTTGTTTAGCTCACATAACCCGGATCCGGATATGTCTAAAAATAAAGGTTTTCAATTATTTCGCTCCAAAAGTCACGTCGAATTTATTTCTCGACGAATAGGTTATTTTCGAGGGTATTTTTACGCATAGCCTACAATTCTCTCTTTCTTTTCGTTTTTTTTTCCTATAGCATTTTGGCCGATCGCGCGCCCGTATTAAGAAGTAAAAACGAGCAGGTAATTTTGTTTACTCGGTTTACGTTTGCTTAACCACTTTATACCACGTTGAGTCAATAAACTAATCGAATGTTCTACCGCGGTCGCCCTCTTTGCCTGGACGATATGCTGTCATCGCTTTTTACCCTGGTAATCTATCTAACGCTTTTTCACCTTTGTGAGAGCGATTTAAACGCACGACGAGTTGTCGTTCAAATTTCAAATTACCCCGGAATAGGTATATACGTACGAGTATCATCCTTTTTTCGCTGCTGACTGATTCGACGATAGCATTCTAAATGTTTGTTGTGTAGGTATACGAATATAACGGAATAGGTCCCTATTACTTTTATTTTCTTCTTTTTTTTTCCTGGCTGGAAAATATCATAGGATCGTTCATCGTTAGGATCGTTCGAGCGATTTTTTAGATTAATTTGGTGAAGTCACAGACCCTTATACATATATTGCTGACATACATGAACTACCTACCTTTGTAATATGTATAAATAACAGGTACTTGCCTAAGAGAATAAAAAAGCGGCGAGGAAGGTATCAAAATTTGCACAAACATTTTTGAATCAGACAAGGGTATAAATCGAAAAAGCATGCAAAAAAATTCCACCAGTAAAAATTTCAGGTCCAAAAGTGCATTTTTTGGTGGATTTTTGAAAATCAGATTTGGATTAGAACAATTTAAAAATTACAAAATTTCACCAAATTGACTAAGAAAGCTAAAATTTGACAATTTCAACCTAAGAAGCACCCATAATTCATGGAGACTTCGGAGGTGATTTCGAAAAAAATTAAGATATCAACTTACATAGCACCCATGATTTTTTGAGACTTTGAAGGTGATTTTCAACAATAAAATGTAGGCCTATACCTGAATTTTGAAAACTGAAAAATTCAAATTATGAAGCACCCATGATTCATGGAGACTTCGTAGGTTATTTTCAAAAAAAAAAATTTCAACCTACGAAGCACCTACGATTTATGGAAACTTCGTAGGTGAATTTCAAATAAAATTAGAAACTTCAACCTACTAAGCACCCATGATTCATGGAGACTTCGTGTGTTATTTTCAAAAAAAAATATTAAAATTTCAACCTACGAAGCAACCATGATTCATGAAGAATTAGTCGGTGGTTTAAAAAAAAATCCAGTATACCTGAATTTAATGTGAGGATCTTAAATTTCAACCTACGAAGCACCCATGATTCATGGAGACTTCGTAGGTGAATTTCAAAAAAAAAATATTAAAATTTCAACCCAAAAAGCATCCGTGATGCATGGAGACTTTGAAGGTGATTTTCAACCAAAAAAAGTTTACCTAAATTGTGAAGACTGAAAATTTCAGCCTACAAAGCACCCATGATTCATGGAGACTTCGTCGGTGGTTTTCAAAAAAAATTAAAAGAGTCACCCTACGAAGCACCCATGATTCATGGAGACTTCGTAGGTCATTTTCAAAAAAAAAATTACATTTTCAACCTACGAAGCAACCATGATTCATGGAGAATTCGTCACTGGTTTTCAAAAAAAAAAAAACAAAACAGTATACCTGAATTGTGAAGACTGAAAATTTCAGCATACGAAGCATGATTCAGGAAGACTTCGCAGGTGAATTTCAAAAAAAAAATTGAAAATTTCAAACTATGAACCACCCATGATTCATGGTGACTTCTTAGGTTATTTTCAACAAAAAAAAAATTAAAATTTCATCCTACAAAGCAACCATGATTTATGGAGAATTAGTCGGTGGTTTTATATAAAAAAAAAAAACCAGAATACCTGAATTGAAGACGTCATAGCAAAAAGGACATATGTATGAAAGTTGTATTTTGAGAAAAAACTGTTTGAAAGTTTGAGTGCTTGTGAAGTTTAGAAATGTGCATATTTGAACATGGTGACGATTTTATCTTATTTTCCCACTATCTAACTATATGAAATGCTATGCACCATCAGTCTGGAGGAAACTGTGTGTTAGCGGTAAGCGCTCAAACATTTCGAATTATATGTCCTTTTTGAAGCGAAAAATTGGCCAATTTTTTTTTTGATTTAAAAATGTTTTTAAGCAAATTTTTGGATTTAAACCGGGTAAATAATGGTTGACAACACAAAATCGACCATGAGTAACCCATTATCTCTGAAAAAGTAAATTTTTAATCGACTTCCCAATTTTAAAATGGCGATATCTCACTGGTTTTTCGACTTTGTGAAGTGGGGGTGGTCTCATATGATAGAGGAAGGTCTGAAGAATAACAATATGGATTCGCCTCAAAAAGGACATATAGGTATGTCATATATATCCCTTTTTATTATGACGTCTTCAATTGTGAAGACTGAAAATTTCAGCCTACGAAGCACCCATGATTCATGGAGACTTCGTAGATTATTGTCAAAAAACATATTACAATTTCAACCTACGAAGCAACCATGATTTATGGAGACCTCGTAGGTTATTTTCAATAGAAAACTGTATACCTGAATTGTGAAGACCAAAAATTTCAACCTACGAAGCATCCATGATGCATGGAGACTTCGAAGGTAATTTTCAACAAAAAAACCGAAATTATGGAAACTTTGAAAATTTTGACTTATGATGCATCAATCAATAATGGAGACTTCGTAGGTAATTTTCAAAAAAACTGTAAGTACCTATATAGGTACCTGAATTGCGAAGACTGAAAATGTCTGCCTACGAAGTACCCATGATTCATGGAGACTTCGTAGGTGATTTTCAACAAAAAAGTTCTTTTTCTATTCCGCTTTGTTTAGTCTAAAAAATTTTCTGCCGATTAGGATATATACCTCACTTGAAAAACCCTGGCAACCTCTCCAAATTATAGAGATGAAATTCGAACTAATAGTCCTAATGGTTGGATTTATGTCAAGTAGAAATACATAAAATGAAAAATCAAGTATATGTACTTGTATCAAATGACATTTTCAGGTCACAGTAATAACTTATACGAGAGGTCAATGATCCTTTAATTTTTCGGCATTCTGTACCAACTTATTTATTAAGAAAGATGTTGACTTTTAACCTTCCTCGTGCACCCTCGAACCATTAAATCAGCCCTTAGATGTGACGTCGTCGTCGGTTATTGGACCAGTTAAAAGTTGGGATTTCAAATATGTACCTAGATTCTCAAATGACAAGTTAACTTATGACAGGGGGAAGCGTACCTATACAACAGTAATTTCACACTCGAGCCACTCGTATCGTCCTAGACAAGTTGTTGAGCACAAATTGAAACGGTACGTTAATTTTAAGGACACGCTACACATAAGGCGTTTTTCTAACTGCCTTCGGGAGAAGAAAAACAACGACGATGGTACACAATTGTCGGATAAATTTATAAAATATCTTCCTCGTAGACTATATCTTCTTCGGTGAAAATATTTTTCTTTTACCTTAAAGACAACCCTGCTGCAGAAGGAAACATTCTACGAGGTAACTTGATTCGCGTAATTTAAAATCTCTGTAACAAAGATTTGAACAAACTCGACGCAAATAAATAAAATATAAAATAAAAACAAAATGAAAAAAACAAAACTTAAAACTAGGTTAAAAATAAATTTCTCAGCGTAGATTTGTTTATCTTGAACATAGTTTTTCGTATTGTTTAAACAAAAATAAGGGGAACTTGACATTTTTTTTTCTCAAAGACAAATCTGTAAATATATGTATAACGTAAAGTATATATTATTATTTCACGATAAATGTTAGGAGAAAACACGTGCGAATAAAAATGTAAACAAGGAAAATAAAATGAAAGGACTTTACAACGTCTACAAGTTGACAAAAAAGCAAACGATTCTCTATAACCTTTACCTAATGCTACCCACGTAAAACTTTATTTAACAAATAAAGAAAATATCTGTAGTTTATTTTTCGTCGTCGGCTGTATCATAAAAACACACACAGCTGATGACACGTTCGACGATTTAAAGTCACTATTCGTCCACATTTCGTGTTTATGACGTAGAAGAATTGAATTCTTTTTTGAATTTTTATTGAGTTCATTTAGAAAACACGCTGCGCCAGGCTAAAAAGCAAAGGGCGTAAGATAACAAGACGAAGAAAAAGTGAAATCTCTTTTAAAAAATGATCCTCATAAATGGGTTCATTTGATACTGCTCGTCGCACGTTCGGTGTCATCTACGTAGAGACGTAGAGCTCTCTCTCTCTCTTTTGCCAGTTTTTTTTTTTTGCTTTTTCCTTATTTTTTTCCCTTTTATATAAATGATATTACGTATAAAAGCGTTTAATTTTCAAGACTGTAGACCTTTTTCAGGATATTGTTCGATTTGAAAGCTACTTGTGTTTTTACTTTTAACACGTTTCTCTTATTTTGTATTTTTTCAATTACGCCTTCCCTTATCTCTTTGTGAACTTCTTTTCGTCGTTTTATACGTAATATACCGACAAACTAACGATTTTACTAAAGCTTCACCGTGAGATGGTTTCTAACTGCAGAAAAATTCCCTTTTCTTTGGTTAAAAATAAAAGAAGAAAATTAAAAAAAATAACGAATGCAAAATTGTTAAAATGTCGAGCGCGTTTGGAATACCGTTCGATATGGCTTGGTGTTAGTTTCTTTTTAAAATTTTCTATTTTCTTTACCGAACCAGCTTATTTCTTTTATTTTTTTGAGTGGATATTGCCATAATTACCACGAGGCAAATGTTATGAAAATTATTCGGATGGGATTAATTCGATGTCGATTATACTTTAACATCAGAAGGATCGCCGCCTTGGGCTGCATGCTCTCGAATTTCGTCTTATTGCTTTGTCGTAGGGTTTTCTATTCGATTTTATTTTTGTTCATTTTATCTAATGCTCATCCTACCAAGGATGGAAATTTCAATATCTTCTGTAAAGAGTTCTGAGAGGATCGCACGAGCATCTGTGCCTCTCTCCCTTCCTCATCCATCACTTCAAAATACAGTAAATTCAGCTCATTCGCAATTGATACGAAATACAGTCACTTTCCATTTTGAAACCTTTATTATTATTATCCTTTGAAAATTCAAATACTTAGTTTTGAAGTAGGAATTGCCAAAAAATTGCGACTGATGTTTTTTATTTTTGAAAACCGCGAGATATTCACTCTATTTTGGGTAAAATTTCATCGAAAATTCTGAAAAAAAGTTTTGTTTAAAATTTCTGATTTTCTGCCAATATTTCAACTATTTTTGATACACAGTTTGCGAAACTTTTTTTTTTTTTTCAAATGTTTATTTGAGGAACTGAACATAATTCATTAACCTAAATGTATCACATTAGAACAACACTTTACAAATTTTACAATTAAATTGTTATCAGAATAGTAGTGCATTTAGAGACTCAGGAGATCCATTGTATGGAGTCTCTTCAGTCTCCTCCTGTCGTCACTTTGATCCAGAAGCATCAGAGCTTCACAGTTTGGATGTTTATGCAGCCGGTTGACGTACGCATTCGATTTATGGCAAATAATTGAGGAGTTTGGTTACAAAGTTAGACAAACGCCACAGGGTTGATTTTGAGAAAATTTATGTTTTTTGTTACAAAAATATACAGCATTGTAAAGGCGGGGGATATTTGACAAATTGTAGTGATGATACCAAGTAACAAAAATACAAAAAATATCCTTCCACCATCACCCTCCACCACTAATAAAAAGAACCTGAAAATGCACTTGTCTGATTTTGAAACCAAGATGAAGATAATTTAAAATTGAAGCTGTCTAGATCAGTTAGGTTTTGATATGTATAGGATTTTTAACCCTCTTTCCATTTCTGAGGTCCCTTAGTTTCAAAATAGTACTTAAAAGGTCAGAAAACGCGATCAAAGTTGCGCCTTAGTTTCAAACACGGACATGTGAACATTATCTTAGTTTCAAAATGAGACATATCCTATCATCTTAGTTTCAAAAACAGACATATCCTGGATATGTCTGTTTTTGAAACTAAGACAATTTGCACATGTCTGTGTTTGAAACTAAGGCGAAACTTTGAGCACGTTTTTTACCCTTTTACATACTATATTGAAAATAACAGACCTCGGCAATGAAAAGAGCGTTAAAAATCCTATAAGAATCAATATCTAACTCGATTTTTGTAGAAGTGACGTTTGTCTAACTTTGTAACCAACCTCCTCAGTTACGTTGATTGGATCGAGCTGAAGATCATTTCGAAGTTGTTCATTCAAGACAAACCAAGGTGCCTTTGTTATAGCTCTCATGAACTTGTTTTGGAAATGCTCGATGACAAGGCGATTAGCTTTTTTCGCGACGCCCCAAATTTCACATCCATATGACCATACAGGGAGGAATATAGTTGTAAATCAGCCTTTTGTTAGCTAAGCTCAACTTTGAATGACTACCAATTAGCCACTGAAATTTATGAAGTTGTAAATTTAAAAAGTCTTGTTTCCTTTTGATATGCTCTTGCCAATTGAGCTTGCAATCCAGGTGTAATCCTAAGTAACGGGCATGCTGTGCCACAGGGATTGGTTGGAACATATCCGTGTTTCCGGAGTGAAAAATCAACACGTACAGATTTATTTTTGTTCAGCTGGATTTTCCATTTTTTTGCCCATTTTTCGATATTGTTCACAGCTGTTTGCAGAAGACCTACAGCTTTCTCATAATTATCATCACATGCAATGATACCAGAATCATCAGCAAAGAGCATGTTGGTAGTGTCTTCAGTAACTGGGTAATCACTGGTGTAAAGAAGAAAGAGCGTAGGTCGAAATACACTTCCCTGGGGAACTCCGGCAGAAATTGATGCATTTTGAGATGAGTCACAGCCCCATTGAACACTAAACGAGCGGTTGTTTAAATAAGATTTCAGAAGATTACATAGACTGTTAGGAAAATGATCTTGAAGTTTACTGATAAGTCCCTCATGCCAGACCTTCTCAAAGGCACAACTAACATCGAGGAAGACAGCTGGTGCAAACTGCTTTCTCTGAATTTTTTCAAAAATCTTGACCCATTTTGATAGTTTGCATGACACTTTTTTAATTTTAAAAATAATTTCCAAATTTTGGGTTCAACAAAAAACATTTGTATTGAAATATTCGAATTTCTCCTGAAATTTTAACCCATCTTGATCAATTTTTAGAAATACTGGAATAATGTTTTTGTCAAAATAATTATTTGAATTTCTCTCAAAATTTTACTTATTTTGATGGGTTGCATGATACGCTTCGAAAAAATCTCAAGAATCATTTCCAAATGTTCAGCCGAAAATTCTTCAGAAATGTTCAAAAAGCATTAACGTCGTAACACACTTGAACCCATTTTAATGAGAGTCGCATGTCTTTCTGTCAAAAATCCCAAAAATAATTTCCAAATTTTGGGTTTCAAGCTCAAAAAACTCCATCCCATACCACCAAACAGAATTGATTTTCGCCTTATCTGTTCTAAAAGTCCTTTTTTTGTTTAAAAAGTTCTGTTTTTTGCCATACTTACTTCAAGGTTCTGTTTTTTTTTCTGTCGAATTTGCTAAGTCAAGAAGTGTCAATTTTTGGCAAAATGTTCAAAAAGTGTTCATTTTTGGTAAAATTGTCAAAGGGCCCAGTTTTTGGCAAAATTCTCAACCAATCCTGTTCTTGCCAAGATTGTTCAAAAAAACCGCTGCTTTTGCCAAAAAGTTCAAAAATATATCTACCTTTTTTTTTGTCAAATTGTTAGAAGGAGTCAATTTTTGGTGAGTTGACGAAAAGTTGTAACGTTTTTTCGTCAAAATTCTCAGCAAGTAACTTTTGATGAAATAGTTGCCAAAACGTCCAAAAAGCATTGATTTTTACCTTGCTTGCCTAAAAAATCCTCTTTTTGTTTCAAAGTTTACCAAGCAACAAAAGTCCTGTTTTTTCTTTTTTTTTTTTTTTTACAAAATTGCTTTAAAAGCTTCTTCGTGTAGTCAACTTTCATTTTCTTCCATCGTTTCATTTTTTTCTGTTTTTATGGCAATTTTTGACTCATTTATTCACCGAGGGAGATGACAATTTCGCGGTGTGATTTTCTCACCCGAAGTAACACCTTCAGAGTATAGGAGCAGAAAAAACGAAAAAAAATTTCCACCATGTACAAATAAGATACACCCTACTCCAGAACAACTCAAAAACGTGAAATTCGGATTCGAACTTGGAATCTAGTACGAAGAAAGAAAATCCGGCTAAAAAATACGTACAATTTTCACGATGGCAGCGTGCCGCAGGTTAACGCGGTGTGAAAAGCAACTATACGACGATGTCGCGTTATCAAATAAGCTATAAAACTAGACACGTTAAGCATTTCGCTTGCGATCTACGCTCCGCACCGGCGGCCCGGCCGGCCAGGCTGGGACGCGTTGCTTTGTAGTTTTCATCGCGTTCACTCAACCGAAGCGTAATTATGGGCGCTTTGAAAAAGCACGCCAAGGCTAAAAAAAAGCACCATGCTCATCGTGCCGTTTGTTTGGCAAATTATCGGTAATTTTATTAACACGTTTGTATCATTATTTCGGGTAAAGAGTATGCAAATTTTGAGTAAATTCAAATGTTTGTTAAGTTGCATAATAAAACCGCGCGCCTATGTAACGCGTATTTAAAAAGGGCGTCATCGTATGCAATTTATTTCGCCGCCGAGTTCTGATGTAAATTATTTTAAATAAATTGCCATAAGTTGATGCCGCACCGTGCCCGCCCTTAATTGTCGATGGTAATTTCAGGCGTTTAGCTATGCAATTTAATTAACGTTATATTTACGGGCCTATACTAACCTAAGTAACTGCCAACGAAGCTGCTACCATTCCCGCCTGTTTCGGCTCACCTTTTCCACTTTCTTCACGCGTATACCGCATCGTATAATCTTACAAAACCGTAACATTTTTCCACCTGACCTTGAAACTACAGCGACGTTATAGAGCGAGCGTGATATAAATGATGAAAATGCCCTCCTCGCTCCTCCTGTGATGCTCAAGTTGGCCGGTGGCTGGAAGGAATACCACAATTTTCTATCAAATTCGTAGAGTTGGTTAATTATGATTTGCAAATCTTTCGTGTAGAATTTTGACCTGTCGGTCGTAAAAAGTGAATCGATATCTTCATTAATTTTTTGATTAAGATTGCATAAATTTTAACCAATTAGAATCAAAAATTTCAAAATCGATGGAACTGATTCGAAAATAAGTCAAAATTTGGAAAAAAAATAGATGCCAAAACTTGTATCAATTTTTAAGTAAAAATGGTAATTTTCTGACATTCTGACCAATTTTAGAAAATTTGTAACATGGACTTTTCATGAATTTTTCCCCCATTTTCATGATGACTGACGAATCCTGAAAAATGATTCTTTCGCGAACGATTTGATCAGAGGTGAAAATTCGAAATACCTATCAGACTATCACCTATAAATTATACCTGATGAAAGATTAATTATAGGTACTTATTTGCCTCTAAACTTGCTACTACAAATGTATCAACAAAAATAAGAGCTCATATTTTCCCAAACGATTCTCTCAGAAATGATGAATCGTTCGAGAACGACTGAATCACTAGGAAACCAAATCAGGTTACTCATACACGACGATACAAAATTAAATATTCTTCAATCTATCAATGAAAATTGTGAATGATTCGTTCGCGAACGATTTCTTCAAGGGAAACAAATCGTTCGCGAACTAATGCGAATCACTGAAAAAATCAAATCAATTATATGTAGATGATAATTATGACAAAGTCGGTAGTAGTTTTAGTTTAATCATGTCATCAAAAATTGGTCCCGATTCGTTCGCGAACGATTTGCTCAGAATTGAATAATCGTTCGAGAACGACTGAATCTTTACTAAATCAAATCCAATGAAAGAGATCGAGGAGAGATTGGACTGTTTCAAATACAGCAATAATAATCAGAGAAGATTCGTTCGTGAATGATTTACTCAAAAGTAAAAACGTTCGCGAATGAAAGAATCGCCAATGAACCCGACCAGATGAAGAATCGTATCTCAACACTTGATATTACAAAATCAACAAAAATTCGAGGTGATTCGTTGCCAAAATATGATTCTCTTAGTAATGATGAATCGTTCGAGAGCGATTTGAATTAGGTAAATCATTCGAGAATGACTGAATCTCTATAAAATCAATCTGGTGAAACAGGTCGAGGTATAAACTTCAACTCTTTCAAACCATATTCTAAAAACGAAATATGTAGATGAAAGAATTCGGAAGTTACGGGCTCGCTGTCAAGTTTTTCATCGTTTTCCTGCATTTTTTTTTTTTTTTTTTTTTGATAATTATAATTCATTTTCAAACACATCTATAAATGTGTATTTCGACACCTTCATTAACTAAAAAGCATTCCGTATTTAATGAAAATTTTCCAATTGAAGAATCGCAATTTTTAAAATT
Organism: Planococcus citri; assembly: GCF_950023065.1. NCBI lineage: Eukaryota > Metazoa > Arthropoda > Insecta > Hemiptera > Pseudococcidae > Planococcus > Planococcus citri. The sequence goes on from NC_088679.1 coordinate 32,440,660, forward strand.
AAAATTACACCTGGCTTCAGGTTTTCACCATCTTCTTTTATTTGTCGAGTATAATGAAAAGTATCCATCTTCTATGGAAATTATACCGAATTGATTTATTTTCACCGAGACCGACGAAAGAAACCCCGCATTGGGATGTAAAAATCAGTACCGCATTAAAAGTAGATTTTTCTCCCCGAAGCTATTAACTCCACAGAGGATACTCAATCATAAAAATGGATGATTCTAATCAACGTCTCTATACTTTTTCGTTCCGTTCTTACAAACACCTCAGCCGTAAAATTAGAAAAGCATTAAAATTCCAAGTTGCAAAACTTTTTCAACTGTGAAAACGCTACGTTTAAATTACCGAGAGTTGGCAGTTTCAACGCAGGCAGGCATTGATACGTTGGTACCATATTATCATTAAGGACTCTCGAACTGTCAACATCATAACTAAAAACAGTGAGAGTTCAATCGGTCAATTAAAGTTGGTGGAAATTCCCTTCGAAAAAGGTAGATATTTATTTCGGCAACTGCAGCACAGTGTACATATACGTCGCGTCGCGTTGTTGTTAACAATTCATTGGAATAGAATATCACCACAACTAGCACCATTAGGGTGTCCCTTATTTATACTTGGTGAAAAAAAAAAATTCGAATTTTTTTCGGGACCCCCCCTGAGTTGGTTCGTATACATGAGAAAATAATGCCCAAAAATTTTCAGCCAAATTGGAGTATATTAACCTGCCCCGCATCGCCCCTCTTTGTTGAAAAGAGGAGCGCGCCCGAGCTCCGCATTACTCCACCACGGCGCGTGGCACACGAAACGTAACGTACGGGGGTTGATACGCGCCAACATCTTTCTACTTCTTCTTGTTTTTGTTGGTGCTTGTAGGCTTTGAAACTTTTGTTCATAACTCCTCGGTGTCTCTGATGAACAATGTACCATTCTATAGTAAAAACTTTGATTTTTTTTCTGCAGGGAAGCGCCTGTGATTTCTAATTTATGAATAAATTTCGCACTTTTTGATAAAAAATGAATTGGAAACCTGAACATGACTGTAATTATTAGAGTTTAATACAGAAATGAAATGAATACGATTCAATTAAAGAGGGAGACAAATTATTTGTGAATGTATAAAAAAATTCATATTTGTATCATCAAAAAAGAAGAAAAAAAGTCTATTGGAAATAGCAAAAATCAGTTCTGAACAAACGACTTTTATTTTGATTCTGAAATGCATTTTTGAGCAAGATAATTTCAGGGAAACTATTTTTCAAGTTTTTTTCTTTTATTAGGTACTATTTTTTTTAGAAATACTTTTTCCAGTCACTAATTCTTTCCAAAAAAAAATTGAAAAATTGAAAAAAAGCAATTTTTACAAACTTTTAATTTTATTTTCATGGAAACTAATTGTGATTGAACTATTTTCAAACCCCATTTTTTTGTGTTGAAATATTTTGGTCTTTTTTCAAATTTACCCATAAATACATATTGTAATAATTTTTATCGAGAATAACAAAATCTTGATTGCATAAAAAAAAGTTCCTTGAAATTGCCACTTCTGATTTTTGTTTTCCTGATGGGGGTGGGGGGGGTGGAGGCGGGAAGGAAAGCGGAAAAATTTTAACTGCCTATGAGCACAAAAAGACTTAAATAATTTTGTAAATTACTTGTCAAAATGCATCACGTTCTTCTAAATCACTTGAAGGTACAACTTATTATAATTATGTTGTAGTATCAGTTCCAAAAAAGTGCATTAAAGGCAAGAATGTGCATAATGAACAAGCAAAAGTGATGGGGAGACACTGAAGAGTTATGAACAAAAGTTCCGAGGCCTACAAGCACCAACAAAAACAATAGGAAGTGAAAAGATGTTGTCCCGTATAAACCCCCGTATGTTGCGTTTCGTGTGCCACGCGGCGTGGTGGAGTGATTCGGAGCTCGGGCGCGCTCCTTTTTTCAACAAAGAGGGGCGATGCGGGGCAGGTTAATACACTCCGATTGGGCTAAAAATTTTTGGGCATCATTTTCTCATGTATACGAACCAAACTAGGGGGGGGGGTCCCGCAAAAAATTCAAAACTTTTTTTTAAGGGACACCCTAAGCACCATGCACTAGGCTGTACTCTACGATTGTCCACAGAATGTTTTTTCTACCGCCATTAACCTCGAAATGCGGGAATAGCTTGCTGTCTGCTTTTTGCCTTTTGATTATACCGCATCGTTTACTACATAAATATACACGTGTACAATGTTCATGTGAAAATAAAAGCCGCTACGAGCGACGAAAAATGGTTACACATCAAAACCATAACGCCGGAGGATGCCTGGCCAGATACTCGATGATACGAGTACAATTTCCTTTGGCTCTATTACAAAAGGCAGAGGCAAAGGCGCGTCGGTATCGGCAGCGAATCGATTATGGACATTTAAATGTATCTCGTTCTTCGTTCACGACGCCAAGTTCGTCGAACTACGTGAAAATATCGTCATCTTTTTTCAAACGTCAGCAATTATTTTTCGGTATTGTGCAATTCTGTTCCATAAAAAGAAACTCATATTTACTACACGCGACTGCCGAATATACGCTGCAAAATTATTATTTGTACTTTGCTATGCGATCGAAGAGCGAGGACAAAGTAACGGTAAATCATCTCTGTGGAAGATAACGCGTTCGAGGTATTTTTTTTATCATTTTTTGTTCTTCGCTTAAGCGCGAGATGATTTTTCCGCGATCTTGGCGTCTAGGTAGGTACTCTTTTTTTTTTTTACAGAATAAGGAAAAAAACATTTTAGTCAGCAACAGTGCATTTAGAAGCGAATTTTCCTTATTTTTTCAAGGCGACGATGTGTCTCGCGTTATTTTCAGTTTTTGGATGTTGTGATTTTTAATCAGGAGTCCAACTGTCATGAAGTATTCATTTGGTTAGCTTCTTTTTAATTTTAATAAAAATGTTTTTTGAGTTTTTTAGACGAATTTTGAGCACAAAATTAGATTATGATTTTTGAATTATTGTGTGGTGTGTTATGATTAAAACATGGAATTAATTTTGGACACGAGGTTGTCAGTTTCAATTGTGAGCAAGTATCAAAAGTTGGTAGGTAGGAAAATAGGTATCAAAAGGAGAATTTCTACACAGGTAGGTAGGATCAAATTACATAGGAACTATATACAGGGTGCCCAGAAATATTGGGTACCCCTAAAAAAGTTTTCTGCTAAATACTTCGGTTGGTCACAGTGAATGATAATAATGATAGTACATGATTGGTTGTTGGACTGGAGAGATAACAGTCCACCAATCATATGCATCTATTTCACATTGCCAACTTATATTTTTAATGAAAAACTTTCTTTGGGATACCCGATATTTCTGGGCACCCTGTATAACAAACCTTAACACACCACATAAGCTTCTCGATAATAGCAAAATTCATTCTCAAAAAAAAAAATAAAAAGATAACGTCTCCTTAGAATAATTTAGAGCAAAGCCAAGAGGGAGATGAGATTGAAGATCTCATCTCGATAAATTTGTTCACAAAATCTAAAAATTCAAACTCAAAAGAAAAACGAATTTATCTCACACAAACCAAATCATCTTGGTAATTCGAAGATAGGTAAAAAGTAAAATCTCATATATCGAGATATATCAATCAATTTAGAAAGAAAAATAAACTCGATTCATAATTGAACCATATCAATTTATAAAGCAAATAAAAAGCTAGTGTTGAGTCCTATTTGACTATATCATACTATACAAAATATACATTAAAACCATATAATCATGGTATATCTTATGGGACGTTTGTTTGCTCACCTACTTAGGTCATGGCAGAGCCATGCCTACACCGCAACTTAGGCTTCCATATTTAGCCTGATGAGCACTTTGAATAATATTTAAAAATCACGAACTCCGAACACAATTAAATTCTAGATTCAAATCATAATAAAGTTTAATCTTCTTCAAAACATAACATCAAAAATCATAGCAAAAATAGCAAAAATTTGAACACATAAAAAGCACACATCTTTCTCTAAACGCGGTCAAAATACAAGTTACTGAGAACATAGAAGTTTATCTCGAAAGTCTCATATTTTCCCCCTTTACCTCCTCCATTTATCTCATCCAAAGAAAATAATGATTTATCAGTAAAATGAGAAATTACGAGGTAATACCCATTTTACAATAATTGAAGAAGTTTATAGGTAAATAAGAAGAATCGTAAGTCGATACTGTAATACACAGACGTGCTATGTCCACGTTTTATGAAAAATGAGTTTTTGATATCGTTGGATTTGTTATCAAAAGCACTACAACCTGCAAAAAAGTGCTTGGTCCAATATTGTTATCATCATCGAGTAAAAGTCTGTTCCATTTTACCATTAATACAGGAGTAAAGCAAGGAGAAAAACTTGTAATAGCTGTCCTGTAAAATTTCAAAAACTGGACATAGCACACCTGTGTATTACAGTATCAAAGTGTAGTAAGGATAGAAATCATCACTAGGGTGGTTAAGATGAGAATTATTCCCTAGAGGGGGAATAATTGTCCATGTCCTAGCTAGCTCAGTAGCAGTGTGATCTTTGTAGATATACCTATACACATTCAAAGAAGATAAACAATAAATAAAACTCGAATTTACTTATTATGTATAAAATTGTATAGGTATTTACACTATTTACAAAACATCATTAACATAGTACATATATATCATTACCTAAGTACACATTTTTTTCAATATATGTAGTATGCAAGTGAATGAACTTACCTTAGTTAAATAAATGATCTATCTATTTGTAGATGGTAGATTTGCAGAGAAATGGTAATAAATAAGTATTGCAGGAGACTTCATCCCTCTACACCGCAGGTAGATAGGCTGAGTAAATTAAGTAGGTACAAATAAATCTATACACGTTGAAATTAATGTCTTATTCTAATTGAATCCATACATTTCAACACCTTGGTATGAGAATCTATGAGAAAAACTTATAATTAATTAAGTAGTAGTATTTCACCACTTACTTGAACATAATACGCGTTTTCCATCTCTTTCTGTGCCCCCTCCCCAATACTAATGGAACTAAAAATTTCCCCTGTTTGGAGCCATTCTGGAGAGTCTCCGGCGCAATTTTTGATGTCTCCAGAATTTCGAAATGTCTCCAGAAACCGCAGTGTCAAAATCAGCTTGGGCAGCTAAAGTTTATACCCGACCTGTTAACCGATTTTATCCACATTTTGACCGATTTCTAGGCGAAAACCTCGAGTGCATTTTTTTACCAGCATTTTTACAAGAAAAAAAAAAGTAAAAAAATCAAAAATTTCCTGTTCCTGCAAAAATCGTTGTTTCTAGAGCAAAATCAACCCTCTGAATCCGAATTTCATAATTTCTAGCCATTCTGGAGTCAGTTTGAAATTCTGGAGAAATCGAAAATCGTGCTGGAGGCTCCAGAATGACAAAAAAATTTGAAATTCCGATCTGAGAAATGTATATTAGTTTTGAGACTAATTTTTTTTTAAAGAAAAACATAAGATTGTATATTAAGTACTACCTACCTAAAATTTGGATTCTCAAAAATTCGCCAAAAATCGAAAAATCAACTTAGACAGCTGAAATTTTGACTGAGAGGTTTCAAGCCATGCTTATTCCAGAAATCGCGATCCTGCTTAAATCGAAGGCGAGAGGTCTCCTTGTGAGTTTCACTCCCCTGTCCAAATAAAATCCTAATTTCGCTCACGCTGTCCCTGACATCATCGACTGGATGGTGTTTTAGAAAACATGCCTGCCAGGTTCGAAAATTTTACACTTCCCGGCTCCTCTCATCCTTCTCATCTCTTGCCTTCGGTACAGTAGAGGTAGGCATACGCGAATACTTTTCAACTGCGCACCATCTTTCCATATTGTAGACGCGCGAGTACGATAAGTTATAACGGTATTTAGGCCTTTTACGACGCAAAGCCCCAATTTCCATTACAATTTATCGTTAAAGTCGTTAAAATATTTTAATCTGTTCGTTTTAATTTCGATAAGGCGAGGTGCGGGCGAGCGCCTCGGCAGCTTCTGCTGGCGCTGAATCGGGCGCGATAATACACAAGTATTCGCAATTTTGCCTTCTCTTTTCCCTGCCTGCTGCCTTTCATAACCTTTCCTCGGTCTATTGTTCTTTCTCTTTTCAATTTTTTCCATCGATGCATGTAAACGTCTCTCTCTTTCACTCACACTGTTTGCAAAGCCACGATCCTGGTAGCGGTTTTTTGAGAGTCGTTGCCACCGACTTTTACGACGACGACGACGATGCGAGACGCGAACGACGACAAAACATTTATAGAATTTTCGGATAATAAATGCGCGTTGTGCGAAATTTTGGTATTTTAATTTGAACTCTCGTTGCTTCTTGGAAATCGGAAAAATACGAATACGAACGAATTATTCTCGATTAATTATTTTAGTATTACGGGATAAAACGTACGAGATGCGCGGAATAAGGGGGGGGGAGGGCGAGGAAAAGGGAGACTGTAGCCGGTAACTGGAACAAGGTATGGGTGGCGAGGGGAAGGGTATAAAAAAGCACAGGCGATCGGATACCGCCGAAATGAAGCCCCTTCTTTTTATCATAATAACCGAATCGAACGTGGAACGATAGCAAGCTGCAAGTGGGAGGGGGGTATAACTAGCGGCGGCAAAATGAAAATAATAAATAACCAACCGCCCCTTTTCCGCCGCAAAGACAATAAATTTTCGCAAATAACAATTACCGGCGAATTTGATATTCAAACCGACCAAATACAAACGATAGAGAATATTCGCCCAGATAAATCTGAATTTCGCGCCTTCGCGGGTAAAAATTGCGCCGCGCCGACCGAATTAATAGCCGGTTATTTGTCGGATGCGGTTGCGGGGATAAGAAGACACGCTTCTGTGCTGGAAATTCGCTGTCGTTTACGTCTATAAAATTTATAATAAATTAACCGGTACGATGCTCCTGCTCGAGCTGGGACAGGGACAATTTTACGTGCACAGATTTGACGCGTGCATGGTTCGTTTCTGGCTGACTCGAGAGTACACGGTTTAATAATATCGTCGTCGTACTGCCATTGCCACAGCATAGCCGCAACTCTGCCGTCTTGTCTTGTACCAATTTCAAAGGCTCGGGTCACCGCACAATCGAAAGCATTTGTTCGAGTATTGGCGTTGGCGATGAAGAAAGATGATAGTGGCGGCCAAGGGATAAGGGTAGGTTAGGTTAGGATAGGATCAGAGTGAAAGTATACACAGAGAGGAAGATTTATGCCATCGAATTGACTCCACTTTAGAAGATTTTTTTCAAATGGTTTTCGCGCCGCAACATCTAGTATTCCTCCACGCACCCTTACTCCTGCGGACGTTTTAAACACAGAGAAGCGAAATACGACTCAAATTGAATATTAATGCGTCGATGAAAACGAGACCCGAGACGGTAACGTGTACTTACAACGAATCTTCTGCTTCTCCTCGGTATTTTTGGCAACAGTTTTAAATTTATACTGACGCATTTACCAGCGAACGTTTTTGCCTCGATGGGTATATCTCTCTTTTACTCGTCTTTTGTACCAGTGCCATGAAGACGCGAGCTCGAGTACAAGTTGCAATGTTTATTTTTTTTCTGTTGATTTTTTTTCTTATTTTTAATATCGAGTACTAGTAGGTACTGGGTGTGTCTGGCGAAAAGATGTTGAAGCTGGCGAATGGGTTTACCTAACTGGATTCTGAAGCAATTTGATACTAATAACTTTCAAATTTAAAAGAGTAGTTAATCATTTTAAAAATTTGTAAAAGCACAAAAAAAGCTTGAAATGATAAGAAATAGGATTTTAAATAATGTTTGAATATTTTTTGGACAAATTCCATCATTTTTTTTTTTTTTTTTTTGACAGCATGGGTAAAATTGGGAAAATACGAAACCTTTCTCAAACTTGATTTCTTCTAAGTAACTGTTGAAGAAAAAATTAAATAAAATTCGACGACTTGAGGGTGAGACAGCACAAAAAAAGAAGCTTCAAAATAAGCACTATTCTCACCGAAAGTTGAACCTTCACCTTGGAAATTTGATTTTGAGCTTCTCTTCTTCCCCTTTCAGAGAATTAGGACGAAAATGTTGCAAGAAATTATGGCAAGAGAAAGTACCCATTACAGTCGAAAGAATCACATACAAATTTTGAACCCTAAAACGCTAACTTGAAAGAGTAGATGGGTACACACTACACAAAAGTACATCGCCAGCCCAAATTCTATAGGAGCTGACGTGAATTTTTTGATTTTTTTTTGAATTTTTGAAAATAAAACCAGGATTGTTAAAAATTCGAAAAAATCCAAATTTAATTAAATGGACCCAGAAATCTGAAATTTGGAATGCATTTCCTATTTTAGACCATACAGAATCGATTAGGAACAGTTTCAAACTGTTCAAAAAAGTTCTGGAGTCTCCAGCAGATTTTTAAAAACTGAAATTTCAACAAAAATTTACTTAAATGGAGTTAGTTATCTAAAATTTACTTTGTTCTTCAATTTTAACACGCAGAGTCGATTGAAGACGGTTCTAAGCCGTTCTGGGGCCTCCAGCTATAGGTATTTTGAGAATCGCAGATTTTCGAAAAAGTGTTATGACAATGGTCTAAATCAACCAAAAAGTTGTGTGAAGATTCTTAAATGAGTTAAAACCATGTTTAGTTGAGTTGATACATATGTCAAAAACAGGATATTTCTGAAAACACCCACTGATTTGAACAGTGTCGTGTGGGTCTCAACCTCAGGTCCTTACTTGGGTCTGAACATACCCTTTGATTTGAACAGTGTCTGTCTCAACCACAGGTCCATACTTGGGTCTGAACACACCCACTGATTTGAACAGAGTCTGGCCCAACCACATGTCCTTACTTGGGTCTGAAAACACCCACTGATTGAAACAGTGTCTGACTCAACCACTACCACTAGTGTTCTTTCTGAGTTTGATTTTGGCAAAGAATGAATGGAAAAATGAATGGAAGAAAGTAAGAAAGAGAAACCAGAGAGAACAGGCGACAAGAGGACAAGATGACAAGACGACAAGACAACAAGACAACAAGACAACAAGACAACAAGATGACAAGACGAAAAGGCAAAAAGACAAGAAGACGAAAAGACAAAAATACAAAAAGACGAAAAGACAAAAAGATGAAAATTGAAAAGACGACAAGATGAAAAGACAACAAGATGAAAAGACAAAAAGACAAAAAGACAAAAAGACGAAAAGACGAAAAAACAAAAAGACAAAAAGATGAAAAGATGAAAAGACGACAAGACGAAAAGATGAAAAGATGACAAGACGAAAAAACGACAAGATGACAGCAGTGTCTGACTCAACCACTGGTGTTTTCAATTCTGATCGTTTGATTTTGGCTAGAAAGTGAAGTAGGTCTCTTGTTGGCTATACAGCCATACTTGGGTCTGAACACACCCACTGATTCAAATAGTGCCTGTCTCAACCACATGTCCTTGCTTGGGTCTGAACTCACCCACTGATTGAAAATTCCAATTGTTTGATTTTTTGTTGGTTTTTTGAAATTTTTGGAAATATTGAATTTGAAACTGTCACTGTGTTTGTCTCAACCACAGGTCCTCACATGAATCTGAATTTTTAGATTTTCGTTGTCAAACCTTTTGGGCAAATGGATACTGCGAATTTTTCAAATTTCCTAGAAATTGCTGGAGAAATAATACATATTTATGCAGGTACGGTTTCGAACTAGAAGAAATTGATTTAGGAAAATTTGTGCTCAAGTTGAATTGGGCAGATTTTGGGACATTTTCTTGAAAACTGGAATTTTAAAAAGGTTACCGGAGGCTCCAGCGTGACTTAAAACCGTCTAAAAAGGAATGGAAATTGTAATAGTAAACCCATAAGGGACGAAGCGGAGGAGGGGGCAAGGGGGCTAGGGGCAGCCAGTCCCCCAGGGTTCCACGAAACTTGGGAAAAGTTGGAAAATTGTGAGGAATTCAAGAAAGTTGGGAAAATACAAAAGTTCCAACAATATTTTAGTTCTAAAAGTTTTCAAAAATTCAAATTTTTTACAATCATCAAAGTTTACCTATTTATCTGAGCAATCACTATAAATTAACAACTTTCCCAACTTTTGAAGCCAAATCTGTGACTGTATCCATGATTTTGCCAACTTTTGATTTTCATATACCTACCTAGTCGGAAATCTGGAAGAATGTCTGAAATTTTATCCACATTCTAGTACAGAACCTGATGAAAATTCGGAATTAGTCAACAAAATCGTTAATTTGCCGACAAATTCGCCGATCTATTCTCAAAATTCTTATTTTTTTCGAAAGCTTTTGCCCTCGCTTTGAAAAATGTTGAGATCAGAAAAGCTGAATTATTTTATCAAAATTGATGTTCTATGTACTTTTCAATTTAAAATCACACATTTTCCAAAACTTTTGCTCTCGCTTCACTCGGCCTATTAAAAATACTGCTTTCAAACATTTTAAAAATATGAAAATTAAATATAGATAAATTCCAGGAATATTCACAATACTCAATAAAGCATATAAAAAAATGGCAAATTTTTCATTTTTTCCCGAACAGATTAACTAGCTTTTCAAAATTTGTTGATACCACAGTGCTCAGCAAGTTAAAATGTTGATTATTGTCGGCAAAATGTCGTGATACAACCCCTCCTCACTACCACCACTTTTAACTACTTAATACCAATATCCCATTTTTTCACCCAACAATTGGAAACTTTCAGTCAAATCAATTTGGAATTTTATGCGGTTTTACCCCCCGCCCCCGCTCCGTCAAAATCATTTCGATACGTCCCTGATTTACCCATTTTCAATGCTCTGGTTAATTATAAAGCTAACTGCGCATGTAAGTAGGTAGGTGCACCATTCTTCTTTTTTGATCAAGTGATCATTCAACCCGTGAAAAATGCTAATGAAAGGAATATTCTAGAAAGAGGAAAATATCGAGAGAGAAAATGTTCACCTTTTGTATGAATAAATATTGACAGATATTGATAGACCGATAATATCTCCGTCGGACGTGAGAAAAAAATTCACGTAGCTATACGAAGGCACGTACACGTAGCACCTTTTGCGCCCTCACAAAAGAAGAACGTGGTTAATAAACATGACATGGTATTCGGCAAGCGAATAGGAAGTTGGATTATTATTGTATATTTTTCAATACACATTACACAATGTGAAAAAGACCAGACCGATGGAAAAAGTTCGTACATAGGTAGGTATTGGATAGGTACCTTAGAACGAGTGCGAAGAAAAAGCCTCGATCAAACGTACACGAACCGAGTAAATTTCATTGTGGAGTAGAAAATTTTCCATCGTAAAGGCGGCAAAAAGAGTGCGAGCTTTAGATAATTACGTCGAGTTTACTGCGTACTTTTTGCCAACAAAAGTAGCTACTTCTTGGTGAATTTCCGCTGTAAAACGTTCACGCTTACCGCTTACGAATTTCCAGCGGGAGTGGTTTTACTTACGTATATACTTACTTACGGAGGCAGCTAGTATTGCGGAACAATTCGATAATAATTACGCGACCAGCGTAGGTTGAAAATGTTTCGTTCAAGCTACGTTTACGTACTATAGTCTAAAGTTACCTGAGAAAATTCGTTACTCGCTGCCTTTAATAGCATAACACGCGTTTGAAATGCGATAAAGTAATACAAGATACCAGTTTCGTGCGGTTATACGCGTTATACCTTTACCTACCTATAGCGACGTCGAAGAAAGAAAACTTTCGTCATAGATTTGCAAAAGTTAGCTAGGATGTTAATAATTGAAACCCGTATTCCCGGATGAATTGGTTCGATTGATTTTCATACTTGAGAATAATACAGAAACCGAATTACCTACTTCATCGAGGAGAGCTAATTCAATCGTAAATGATAGATGTCCGTTTTTTCCCCATCCTAATTTCAAATTCTTCGCGCAACGGTAGCGTTTTCCAATTAATTTTTTTCTTTCTTTAAAGAAGAAGATAAAAGGTAGAAAAAAATTTCGCTACGATTGCTGCAACAACGCCAACACAACAACCCGAACTTCCTCAATCTAAGTTATTTGATTAAAATTGTGCGAGGAGAAAAAAAATAGGTAGGTAGGTACCTACTCGTAGTGAGGAACTTGGTGTTTCGTGGCGCGTCTTGGATTTCTTATTATTAGGTATCCTACTTGGTTTATTCGTTTATATACTCGAAAAAAAGCGTGTTTTTTCTCACCATACTTACTCACTACTCATACAATATGTACAGTTAGTTTGAATAGTTTTCTAACGATGTTAGGACTTGTCATCAGAGCGCGTCGCGGAGTAAGTAAAAGTATAATAATTGCGTGCAAAAGTTTTAATGGCGTAGACGCGAACAGCTTGCGAGCCACGTCGAGTCGCGTCACAAATTTCACGCTGGAAATAATGCTGCTGCCTTCTTCACTCGAAACCAAAATTGAAGCAATGTGGTAAATTCCTAACTAGTCGCGAGTGAGAACTGAAGATTCGTGGAGACTGGAGAGTGATATACAGGGTGTCCTATATATTGAGCGTTTTGTAAGTGTTACCGGATACGAGCCCAGATATTCCACAACAAGGCAAACTACAGGGGTTGGCAAAAGTCAGCTTGCAAATTTGCAAAAATTGAAAAATAAAATTTTTACATTTTAAAAAGTGTTAATATTTTGAAAAAAATTTGAAAACTATGCATCCTAGAAAAAAACTAATGACATTATTTATGACGATTGAAAATTTAATTCTCTACAATTTTGGTCATTTATGATTTTTTTATAGGACGCTTCGTTTCGCCTCCAGATCGATTTTTATGAAATTGAAGGGTTTAATTCCAAGTCGGCCTAAGTCCATTTTTATCATTTTTGAGTTAGCAGCGCCATCTGGTGGTACAGGTCGGTTAACACCTTTATCACCTTGTCCCAACACCTGGCGTTAATTTTTTCGCTCAGGAGCGCTGTTTTGCTGGCTCAAAAAAACAGCTGATTATTCCAAAGTGGCCTAAATCATACATTTTTTAAGAGTATTTGTATACAAGTGCGGTTGTGCCGGTTTTTTTCAAGTTTTTCAACGATTTTCGAGAGACGAAATTTGAAGGTGCTTCGAATGAAATTGTTTCAGAAATGTATTAAATTAATGATTCGTGAATTTTTTTTTGAAAAAACGCGTTTTTCAGCTCTTTTTCGAAATTTTTAACATCAGATAATTCCAAATGGGCCTAAGTCCACTTTTTCTGACTGTTTGACGCGCTCTGGAGCTGAAAATACGCAAAATTAAAAAAATACCAATACGGTACTTTAAAGCAGAAAGATCAAGCTTCACAACCATATAATCACATCATTTATTATTGAAGCGGAAGGGCGAGAAAAACACTTATTTGTGTTTTTCTCGAAACGGAAAAAATGGACTTAGGCCGACTTGGAATTAAACCCTTCAATTCATCGTCAGTTTGCAAATTTTTCAAAAGTTCATTTCAAAAAGTTTTAATTTTTTGAACAAAAATAAAAAATTAAGCATCTCAGAAAAAAACTAATGACATTCTTACGATTGGAAAAATTCTCTACAATTTTGGTCAGGTGTAATTTTTTTGTAGGACGCTTTGTTTCGCCTCCAGGAGCGGTAATCTGACGCATTCGCGATTGTCGATAATGCAAGCTGACTTTCGTTCACCCCCCCCACCCCTGTATTTCATTGCAATGCTCATCTTCAATTCGGGGGATTGGTTTTGGCAAATTTAAAAAATGGCATCACGAACAGAAAATGATTGAATTTGCAATTTTTTTTCTTATAATTTTGTGGAAATTTCAAGTTTCAAAAATCTGCTGGAGGCTCCAGGAATTTTTAAAAAGTCACTGGAGGCTCCAAAACGACTTGAAATCCACCTGCAGTCGACTTCGTAGCCTATTGAAATTAGTTTACAGAATAAATTTCGGCTTACCAACTCTATTGATGAAAATTTGTGGGAATTTCAAGTTTCAAAAATCAGCTGCATGCTCCAGAACTACTCAGAACGGTTTGAAACAGTTTCCAGTCGATTTGGCTGGTCAAAAATAGGGTACATCCGAAATTCCAGCTTTCTAGGTTAATTTGGTAAAATTTTGATTTTTTCCCTCATTTTTGGACTGTCATAAACGTGGGTAAGTCCGTTAAACAGGTCGAGAATAAACCACAACTCGATTTTCAGCCTCTCAAATTAATTTTCGCACTTTCCGGAAAAATTCAAAATTCGGAAAAAAATATAAAAAAGTTCCAGAGGCTCCAGAATATCTCAAAACAGTGAAATCCGGCGCAGGAAAAATTTATATTAGTTTCAGGACCTATATTTGCACTATTTTTACTGAATAAATTCTTTTTTTTTTATTCAAAGAATGAATCATTAGAAAATGGCCCATTCTGGATTTTCAAAAAATTGCTCAAAATCTTAAAATCAGTTTGGACACTTCGAGAGATTCCTTTGTAAAGTGAGAGGGAATGGGATGAGATGGTTCAATGCTTGATGTAGGAAATTTTTAGATTTGTAGATAAAAATCAAGTACGTATTTTGATCGTGTTTGGAGCATTAGGGTTCGAATAAAGGTTCGGGCGGGCAAAGAACGATCAGTCAAAGATTTTCAATTCAATCAATTTTAATTGTTTTTAAAGATAGCGTGGCATACAAATCTTCCAAATGGGTTTCTAAATTCTATGAGATAAAAATGATTCTCTGAGGTTCGTTTTCAACATACTCCCTGGGGTTTAAATCAAAAAAGAAATACAGTGTCAAAGAAATGGAAAAATCTTGATATCTGATATATTAATTGAAGTTGTATCAGTTTTTCGATTTTCATAATTCCACTCGTAGCAAATTGTCAAATTTTGAAGCTCAATTCACTTGCAACTTCTCCCTGTCTCACGTCTTTATGACGGCAAAAATTGTTTCTGGATGCTCATATATCATGAAATTTCAAAATTCATGCATAGTTTAAATTTTTTGTACATATTATGAGCCTCCCGGGGGGGGGGCGTCCTGCTGACAACCCTTCTTATTCCAAAAATGCACTACAGGAAGTACACCATATTCAAGGTTCCTTTATTGCACCTACCTACATATAATGAATTTTGAAATTATTAATTTTGGAGAAACAACTTTGTTTTCACTAGGTTAATTTCTGAAAGAAGTGAGGGGGAGGGGAAGACTAAGTCAAGAGGTGTAAATTTTGTTATGCTGATACATATTTTCAAGATTTTTCAAAATTTCAAAAAAAAGGCCTTCATAACAACTTGATGCATTTTTGCCACCGAATATCCAGATTTGTGTACGATCTCACTACTACTGCTCAGTGCCTACTCATCTGCTGCTCTTTAAACTCAAACCAGAAAATTTTTGCAAATCGATAAATAAATTTTTACCATTCAATTGATGGAATGAACACAATTTTACCGCCAAAAGTGCAAAAAAATCACTGAATTAAAATCTAGATCAGTAGAGGTAATCATTTTCTTGTTCGGAATCACTGATTCGATCATAAATAGGTAAATATCTGTTCTTGTTTTGTTTTTTTTTTCAAGTAGTTTGGCAGCGATTAGAGAAATCTTATTGATTAGTTATAAGCAATGATTCAATGTCTTCCATCTTGTTAATAAACTGCAATTATCATAGATTCACATTCAAATAAAAAAAAAACTACCCATAATAAAAATGAAAGTGTACAAAACTAGCTCGAAACAGAATACTCGTGCATGCCTAATTAAGCATAATTCAACAAAAATGTACTCATTTTTAAAACTGAATTCGATACCGAAAAAACAATCCCCTAACTTCATTATGTATATTCACCCTCAGTTAAACACAAAAATGATGTTCGCAAAAAAGATACTAAAAAAAAGAACTAATTTCAACACAACAACGGTTGACATCTCTTAAAACTAATAGACTACAAGATAGAGAGGAAGGATACGCTTAAACATAAAACTAAATTAAGTGTTAAAAAGCTTCGAAGCTTTGTAAAAATAAACGAGTTGAAAAAAAATCACCAAAAACGATCATTTATAACGTACGAGAAAGAAGCGTCTTTTAACAGTAAATTAAACGGATAATCATCATTAATTAGGTTTTCGATTAATGACGACAAACTTTTTTACATATTCAACAACCCTACATGATATGTAAATGCACATCTTGTACATCTGATGCACTCATGTTATATACACTGCAAATTCGTTGTTTTGTTAAAAAAAAAAAAAAAAAAAAAAAAAAACACGAATCTAGGTACCTATGTACATTGCACATTTGACATTATATGCAAAAGATTCGAGTGTGACACTTGTTACCAACTTAGCCTATAGCATGTTGGTTTATTTAAATTACAGTGCAGTAAGTAGGTATAGGTACCTATGATTAAAATGTATACTTATTCACCTATATTGGAAAGAATATGTAAGCTTTTATAATCATATTAAGTATACGTATATTTTACAGTATAAAATACTACAAAACATGTAACACTTGTATGCCTACGTCATCTGCCCCAAAGTAGAAGTACACGACAGCGACGCTGCGCAAAACAGGGAAAAAATATTGTAATAAAATACCAAGACGACAAAACCTTTCCGCATATTTTAGCATTAATATAATATATTTAGCTCGGGTGCGACACAAACGAATGCGTGATTTAAAAAATTTGTTTTTTAAATGTTAAATTTAATGTAAAACGTTTCTTTGACGTTAGAGCAAGTTGTCAAAATTAGTTTTAATACAGTCTTTGGCGGTAGTCGTAGATTTGAAACGGAAAATTGATGCGATTTTCGTGGTGCGACGAAGAAGAGCGAAAGACGATGTTATCAAACGAGAAGAAATCAACATTAGTCTTAATTTTTATTATACGTTGCAGTAAGTAATATTTTTTCACAGTAAAATATTTCGAGGAAAACGTGCGATTTTATACGATTTTGACAGATATCGTTTCTCTGTGAACCCTCAAATCATATTTAAGAGGAGTTCTTTTGACGTCATGAGGCAGATTTTTTTTTCTTTTCTTGGGTATTACGTCATCATAATCGAATTTTTTTGGGCAATAATTTTCATCAAAATTTTCTCAAGTTTCTTTCAAAGGAGTTTTCGTTATAGATGTATGTATTTAAAACCTTAGATGAGAAAATTTCAAGCTCTTCATTTCGGAATAAAGTAAAAAGATTATTTACTTCTTTTCAACGCACATGTCAAGGTAACAGATCTAATAAGTTTCAATGTGCAAGCACAGATTAGTTTCATGTACCTATTAGGTACAATCTCTGCTCATACAATCTCTAGTTGATAAGTGCTCGAATTTCTTCACAGTCGTTTGTATAAACAGTAGCTTGCCGTACGCAACTGTGATAATGTACTTTCGTCTAATGATAAGTATATGGCCCATAGCTTGTGTTAATTAATGTAAATCAACAAATCGCCAAATATTTTACGTCGTAAGTAACATTAATAATTATTCATTTTCGTACAAATATTTTCTTGTTTTCTTCATACGAGTGCAACATTACAAATGGTTGTTAAATCAAATGCAGTTTAAAAAATTATCTGAGTTCCAAAATTTTCGAAGCATTAGTCCAGCGTGGTAATAAAGTAGTGATTCAAGTTTTTATTCGATGTTATTTCGTACATAGGTTTAGGGCACCTATTGAAGTTTACTGTAATGTGGAAAAATTTTCAAAAACCCCAGAATTTGATCCAAACCCAACTTAAAAAAAAATAAAAGCATGAAAATATTTTCCACGCGCCTTTCAATTGCAATAAAAAAATGAAAATGTTTGATTGTATTAGAATCTGTTACTCAACGATATTTTTCCTCCGGATTTTGATGGCACTCTAAGTGATATTTTCAAAATAAATACATGCTTACAGCATTAACCAAAAGTGAAAAAGACCAATATACGTAATATTTCATTTTTCCTATTAGGTACACATTTCTAAAAATATTGCTCAGAACTGCAGTGGATTGTTGGGAAGCCTTGCAGTTGCAGAAGACCTCGAGACCTTTGAAAATTTCCTCAAATTTAGCCACGAACGAAACCAACGAAAATTAAACCAGAAGTAAAAAAATGAGCATTAATGGGGGTTTTCAATCATTAGATGAAATTTCTACTAAATTCTCACATTTTTGGAAGCAATCAACTCAATTTTTTTTAGTATTCTTTCGAGACATTTTTTTCTTCAAAATTACATATTTTAGAATCATTTTTGAGCATCTTGCTGAGGTAATTTGGAAAATTTTTGAGAAATACTCGAGGGATTTTCTATCCAGGTGGACGTTCTGTTATGCTCGTGAATAATTACAAAATACCATTTTTCAGACGTATTTACATTACATGAATCGATAGAAAAATTGAAAAGATCGCCCACCATTTCGTAAACAGCCAGTACCTACCTTTCGTCCCAATACCTACTGAAGTGAGGTAGAGAAGAGTACAACGTCGATGTTAAGGTAAATAGAAACTTGATTTTTTGAAAATGCAAAACAGATCTTGCACATAAATGTATAGCTAGGTATAGGTAAGTGTAAGGTTTGAAAAACAAATTCATTAGCTACACGAATTTGTTTTGATATAATGGGATTCGTGATGTACAGTAGATACAGATAGTACCTAACAATGCACACGTCAACTTATATGTATAGGTATTATAGGTACCTAACTTACAAATAATTTCGATATTCGAGGTATACTGAACACTCACTAATGAACATAACTAATTTCTCACTTCAGCAAGTTTTTTTTTCAATCTTCGTGATTAACCTATAAGAGAAAAAAAACTAGCGCGGATGCGATTTGAATGCAAATGTATTCCGGACATAATCTAAGAATCATTCATTTTCAATTCATTTTTATGAACAGCTAATTATCTATAACCGAATATTAAGTAGGTAGGCACTAGTGTTTGGTTTTCTTTTAAATGGAATGGTCATCGTCTTTTTTTTTCTTTCCTATAATCACAAGCAATTTTGAAAAACACGTTCTGCATTCTTTTAACTGATATGCAAATTTCATATGAGCATTCATTGTTGCAGATGCCAAAAATTGGACTCACAATCAACGAATGGAACGATCACATTGGACAGAATTTGAATGATGCCAAAAATGTTTTACTTGATTACCTTGATAAGATAATGGAGAAACATGAAGCATGGATTTACTACGCAACACCTGAACAAATAATATCTCAGTTTGACAGTTTATTACCTAGTTTACGAAATTCAGCGAGTAACCTGCCTCTTTTTGGTGTTCCATTTGCTGTTAAAGATAATATAGACGTAGCAGGTTGGCCTACCACTGCCGCATGCCCATCTTTTAGCTACATAGCAGAAGCTGATGCTACTGTGGTCTCTAGGTTAAAAGCAGCAGGCGCTATTGTAGTAGGTAAAACGAACCTTGATCAATTTGCCACTGGATCTGTAGGTACTCGTTCCCCATTTGGCATTGTTAAAAACAGCTTCAACCCCCAATATATCAGTGGAGGATCTAGTTCAGGATCAGCATGGGTTGTGGCAAATGGACTTGTTCCATTTGCTCTGGGAACTGATACAGCGGGGTCGGGGCGTATTCCAGCTGCTTTCAACAATATTGTAGGTCTTAAGCCTACTAAGGGTTGGCTTTCAACTAAAGGTGTAGTTCCTGCTTGTTGTCTAAATGATACAGTTTCAGTGTTTGCTCTAACAGTTGAAGATGCGTTCACTGTTGCAACACTAGCAGCAGCACCTGACCCAGATGATTGTTACTCACGTACTCATCCTGCAACCACACCAGCAGCTTTCCAAAAAATACCTGTGCTGGCAATCCCAGACAAGCTGAAATTTTTTGGTGACCAGCTGGCTGAAGCAGCATGGCTGGCAGCATTACAGAAAATGAATACTTTGGGTGTTGAAATCAAAACCATTGATTTTTCCCCATTTTACCAGTTGGCTGAACAGCTGTATGGCGGAGCTTGGATTGCTGAACGCACTGCTGCCTTGGGTGACATTTTGAACCATGCAACACATATGGATCCCATTGTTCATAGTATTGTGATGGAGGGAACTAGATTTACTGCAGTTGAGGCATGGAAAGCAGAATATCAGCGAGCACAACTTGTTAAACATATTCAATCTATTTTGGCTGAAGTAGATGCGCTGCTGGTACCAACATCATCAACTATTCGAACCATCAAAGAGATACAAGAAGAGCCTATTCAGTATAGTTCTCAGCTAGGAATATATGCAAGCTGTACCAATCTAGCTGATCTGTCAGCACTTGCACTTCCAGCACCATTCCGAGCTGATGGTTTACCAGCTGGTATCTCTCTACTAGCATTACCTTGGCATGATCGCGCCCTTGCAAATTTTGGCCAACACTGGCAAAAACATTTGGCATTGCCCCTTGGAGCAATCTCTCGTTCTAATCAAATAAAATTTAATCCACTCATTCCTTCACTCCAGCACATACAAATAGCTATACCTGGCAACTATTCAGTTGGTACATCTTCACTGCACACTCTACTTCGCTCCAATTATGCAGTACTTATCAAAGAAACCACCACAGCTCCTCATTATAACCTTCATGCTGTATGTGATGGATTTAACAAAATACCTGCTCTAACACACTCTAATGTTGGTAGCACAATTGCTGTGGAATTATGGGAGATCCCTTTGGGACTCTTTGGTCAATTTGTAGCCGAGATCCCTCCTCCACTAGGCTTAGGCAGTGTGACATTATCTAATGGCGAAGTAGTAAAAGGCATCATATTTTGTCAATTGGAATTGCCAAGTGATGCAGTAGAAATCACTGAAGCTGGTAGCTGGAGTAACTGGCTGGCTTCTTGTAAAAGTTCCCCCAAGAAATTTACAACTGTTTTGATTGCTAATCGTGGGGAAATAGCTTGCCGAGCTATTCGCACCTTGAAGCATTTAGGAATTAGAAGTGTTGCAATCTATTCTGACAGTGACCGCAATGCATTGCATGTAAAAAACGCAGATGTAGCTATTGCACTTGCAGGTGATAAGGTTAATGATACTTACACAAATATTGAGAAAATATTAGCTGCTGCAAAAACCAGTGCAGCACAAGCAATTTGGCCAGGGTATGGTTTTCTATCAGAAAGTCAACCATTTGCTGATGCATGTGAGAAAGCAGGAATTGTTTTTATTGGACCTACCCCACAACAAATCAGAGAATTTGGGCTAAAACACAGAGCTCGTGAACTAGCTACTGAAGCAGGCCTGCCTATATCACCAGGCACCCCTCTACTTAATACAATAGAAGAAGCACTTGAAGCTGCTAAGAAGATAGGTTATCCAGTCATGCTAAAGAGTACTGCAGGTGGTGGTGGTATTGGTATGACTCGCTGTGCTAATGAGTCCGAACTTCAAAAAGCTTGGGAAAACGTACGACATCTTAGTGAACAGTTCTTTGGCAATGCAGATGTATTTATTGAACGTTGCATTGATCATGCCCGTCATATAGAGGTGCAAATTTTTGGAGATGGTAATGGTAAAGTTGTGGCACTTGGAGAGAGAGACTGTTCCCTACAACGTCGCAATCAGAAAGTAATTGAAGAGACACCTGCACCCAACTTACCAAAAGCAACACGTGATTTAATGCTTACTGCATCAGTGCAGCTTGGCAAATTAGTGAAATATCGCAGTGCTGGTACAGTGGAATACATCTATGATGCTTCTACTGATGTATTTTACTTCCTTGAGGTGAACACACGCCTTCAAGTGGAACATGCTGTAACAGAATATGTTACTGGAATTGATTTGGTTGCTTGTATGATACAAGTTGCAGCAGGTGATTCTATTGACTGGTCAAGTTTGCAAAAGACCCCAACAGGTGCATCAATCGAGGTTCGTCTGTATGCTGAGGATCCAATAAAAAATTTCCAACCTTGTCCAGGCTTACTGACTCAAGTAATATTCCCAAAAGGTGAGAATGTTCGCATTGATAGTGGTGTTGAGACTGGTAGTGATGTTTCGCCACATTATGATCCCATGATAGCAAAGCTGATAGTGTATGGGGAAACACGTGATACAGCATTACAGCAGCTACAGGATGCATTATCAGCAACTCAACTGCATGGCATTACCACTAACCTTGATTACTTGCGTCAGATTGTGGAAACTGATGAATTTCAAAGTGGTAATGTATGGACAGGTTTTTTAAATAATTTTACTGCAACTTCAGCAGCAATTGAGGTACTTCAACCTGGAACCTTGAGTACTATTCAGGACTATCCAGGCCGCATTGGCTATTGGGATGTTGGTGTACCACCTTCAGGACCAATGGATGATTTTGCCTTTCGTTTAGCCAATCGTATTGTTGGCAACCATGAATCAGCTGCTGGACTAGAATTTACTCTACAGGGACCTACATTGAAATTTCGAGAAGATGCCATCATCTCATTAACTGGTGGTTACTGTGCAGTAGAACTTGATGGAAATAAGGTCGAATACTGGCAGCCTATATCAATAAAAACTGGACAAACACTAAAAGTAGGGCGTGCACAGAGTGGATGCCGAACCTACCTCGCAATTCGTAATGGTTTTGATGTACCTGAGTATCTTGGTAGCCGTTCAACCTTCACTCTTGGGCAGTTTGGAGGTCATGCTGGGCGTACACTGCGTGTAGCTGATGTTTTACCCATCTCACAACCTCAGTTGACTGTTTGCACTACACCAGCACCAATCTCTTCACCTCAAGCATTGGATGAGGTGCTTATACCAATTTATGGAAATATCTGGACTATTAAAGTCTTATATGGGCCACATGGGGCCCCTGATTTTCTCACTCAAGATTCTATAGATGAATTCTTTGCCACTGATTGGCAAGTTCACTATAATTCCAATCGTCTTGGCATTCGTTTAATAGGTCCCAAGCCCTCCTGGACTCGCGCCAATGGTGGTGAGGCAGGATTACATCCATCTAACATTCATGACTGTATGTATGCAATGGGCAGTGTGAATTTCACAGGAGACTTCCCAGTCATTTTAACACATGATGGCCCTAGTCTTGGTGGTTTTGTGTGCCCAGTAACTATTGCAAAAGCAGAATTGTGGAAAGTTGGCCAAGTAAAACCAGGTGACCACATACGTTTTCATCCAATCAGTGTTGAGGAAGCATTAGCTCTTGAACAAGCACAGACTGAAACCATAGAAACACTACTTCCAGTACATATGCCATTATACCCATCACCTTCCCTGGCAAATACAGAATTTGGTTCAGCAGCAATTCTAGCATTGATACCTGGCACTGCAACCACTCCTAAAGCAGTGTATCGCCAGGCAGGTGATAACTACATTTTAATTGAGTATGGTGAATATTCTCTGGATTTGGCATTGCGTTTGCGTGTCTATTTGTTGATGAATGCACTTCATAAATGTAATGTGCCTGGTATAGCAGAACTCTCACCTGGAGTAATTTCACTCCAAGTGCACTACAACAGCAATGAATTGAGTCAGTCTAAATTAATGACACTGTTACTGGACCTAGAAAAAACACTGGGTGATGTTAGTCGGCTCAAAGTTCCATCTCGTATTCTCTGGATGCCGATGGCATTTGAAGATAGTGCAGCACTTGGCGCAGTGCAGCGTTATAGAGAATCAGTGCGTGCTACTGCTCCTTGGCTACCCAACAATGTTGATTTCTTACAACGCATAAATGGTCTGCCAAGACGTGAAATAGTCAGTGATATTATTTATGCTGCTAGTTGGCTAGTTCTGGGTCTGGGTGATGTTTATCTAGGTGCATCCTGTGCTGTACCAGTTGATCCGCGTCATAGGCTACTCAGTTCAAAATACAGTCCTGCTAGAACTTTTACTGCAGAAGGCACTGTTGGTGTTGGAGGCATGTACTTAAGTATCTATGGTATGGATTCTCCTGGAGGATATCAGTTGGTAGGACGTACTCTCCCTATTTGGAATCGTTTCATGCAAAATCCGCAATTTGTAGATGGAAAACCTTGGCTATTGCGCTTCTTTGATCAAATACGTTTTTATCCAGTCAGTGAAACAGAACTAACACAGTTACGAGAGGACTTCCGCCATGGACGCACAACAATCCGCATAGAAGAAACATTATTTGATTTTGTTGAATATCAACATTTGCTTAAAGACAATGCCAGTTCAATTGAAAAATTCCGACAATTCCAAGCTGTTGCATTTGAAGCAGAAGTTGCATTATGGGCACAAGAAGAGCAGAACAATCCTGAACCCACAGGGAAGGACAATTCTGTGCCAGAAGTTGAAGAAGATGAGAATGCATTACCAGTACAAGCAGATATGAATGGTAATATCTGGAAAGTACTGGTTAAATCTGGTGATATTGTTGAGGCAAGCCAGACATTGGTCATTGTTGAAGCAATGAAAATGGAACTGGCAATAAATGCTCCACAGAAGGGACGAGTGAAGCGTATTGTCTGTCAGCCTGGTCACTCTGTCAGTCCAGGCGATACTTTGCTTTGGTTAGAATAGAAAAATCTCCCCCCCTTCCCTCAAAAAGATGGTGGAATCTGCACAGAAACATTGGGTACTTGCCTTCATTTTCCTTAGAATTTAAAAGTGGCAAAACGAGCATGTCACTTTTTCGAAATGTAGGTAATGAATGGGAGAATTTAAAACTTGAAATTCCATTCATTTCAATCTCTGATATCTGAATTTCCCAACAATCAAATTCTTTTTCAATAAGATTACCTCAGTATTTTATAAATTTGTGAATATTATATTGATTTTAGATGATGCTCCTTCATTGAGACACCCATACCTTATTAAATACCTATATGAGTATGAGTAACTTTCGAGTTGATATAATTTTAATTAGATAATAGAAAATACACTGTAACATTTATTCGCCAATTACACCTCCCAATTGGAAATCATCTTCGATGCATTTTTTATTCAGGTGTAAACTTTTACCTACTCAAAAGTAGGTATATCTCACAAAGTGACAAGTGTAGTAGGTACGTCGAAAACAAATACGTCAAGCGGATGTTTAGTAGAATTATTTTGGGGTCTTCTCTGTAAGTCTCGACAGATAAACTTTAAAGGCTTTTACAATGTATTACAATTCAACGTCATAGTTCACGTTTTATTGACCAAGTATTCAGAAGTTTTCAAAACTATAGGAGATGCTTTTAGCTAAAAAGTTTCCCGACAATTTAAATTCCGTATGAGCCATTAATTTTTTTTCATTTTTGGAAAACTGCATTTAGGGCTTTGCGGTGGAAAAGCTAGGTGGTTGTTCTGAGTGTCAAATGTCAATGTTTTGAACCCACAAATTGAACACCTTCAGCAGTGAAAAGAACGTTTTCGACGAATTACCAACTAATTGCAATGCATTTTTTGAAAAACAAAAGTTTCTACACACTGAACCTAGTGGTAAATACACATATCAATTATCAACTCGCAAAAAAACATTAACCATTGATTCGAATTGATGAAATTCTTTTCCCATCTGCTGTTTATTTAATGCGATAGATGCAGAGACAGTGGTTAAAGAGTATCCCTTGTGTGTATGTACCTATATACTTACATGAAGTGTATTGCGTGTGTCTCTGTCTACCTAATGCATTTCTCGAGTTGTTTGATCGAGTTATCAATACTAATAAAGGAAAATACGAGTACGTTCACATGAATACTTTCGACTGAATTTAATTACATCACGATGCCAGTGTGGTCGCTTCTTGCGCATATGGTCTCCTTATATTCGTGTTAATACTCTTAAACTCAAAATTCCATTATTCAGTAATTACCTCTTCAGATAGAGAATACCTAGAGTACAGATTCAATTAATATTTGGTCTAAAACTAATCGAATAGTAGTACCGAAGTTTCCAATTTCTAAAGCTAATAGCAGCAGTAGAAGTTTTCAAGACCAAGTTTGCGAATTACCATGATTTCAAAGAGTGGTATCAAAAATGTGATGACGAAAAAGATATTTTTACGAAAGTACTCGCGAGAAACGTAATCAATGCTATAGATATCGAAATATACGTACAGGTTTTTGAGAACATTGAATACATTTTTTTGAATTCATGTTTCACCCTACCTAGGTACAAAAATCCTATAGAAAATAAGTATAGATAGGTATGTATTTCAAGTCTGTAAGCCCTGGCTACTAGTACTATAGCTATGATTAATTTTCAACTGGTTACAGTTAAAAACTTGATAATTTAAATCATCACTTCGCAAAATGACTCAACTCATTTCTCAGCTATTTTCATGGCTCAAATACGAACGAATAAAATCACCGATATTTTGCCAGAATTTTCAAACTCTAGCTTGAAACGTGCAGCGAAACGTCTCATTTCGCTCTTTAAAAACAATATAGTAGAAAATTCCCCTCAAGAAGTCCGAGTTTTTCCATCGTTAACGTTATAAAAAGGCGAAGCTCGCCTACAAACGATGAGATTTTTTATACGCTTCATCATCTTATTAAAGATTTTAGTAGGCGTAAAATACGACGAGTTAGTGGCGGGTTTGGCTCGAATACAAATAACACGAGAGAAGGGTTAAAATAAAAGGAGAAAGTTTTTGCGCGGACAAAAGAATGATTTTGGTAAAAAGTGCCATAGAGAAGTACGCGACTATAGCCTGCCTATAGTCCTACGCTTCGAAGTAAGTAGGTAGAGGTACGTAGAGAGGAGAAAATACACAGTACGTGTGAATGAAAATTTTCTCATTAAGTACCTCGCGTTCGTTGGTTGTATTGAGTATGAAAAAGCTATAAGCGAAATGGGCTGCCGGATAAGGCGCGACGGATATGAGAGAGCAAGTCACTTATAGTATAGTATCCGTTGTAGTGGTGTTGGTGCTGGTGTACTATATATTATGAGATGCAGAGTGCTGCGACGACGACTGCATCTGCTAGGCTATACGATGATGATGGCGATGGTGCGGTGGTGGTATTGTAAGGCATTAATGCGTTTTCAAGTACGCGTATCACTTATGGCAAGAGAAGAGCAGAGGACAAGTCTCAAATAAAAATATTAATTTAGGGCACAGAGTCTCGGTTAAATCGGCTCGTTCATTTCGTTATTACGCGATGGTCTGGCAATCGACGAACAAGGGGGGGTTTCCTATTACGATAAGGGTAGTAGTTGGCGAGAGGAGGGGGGCAGCTGAGGAGGCATATATACGAACGAGGCACGTATACACAACGCACATAAAAAGGGGCAACGCGTGAACGCCGCAAGAATTCAAACAATGTCGTAAGAAGGGCAATACCGAAATGAACATTGTCCTCAGCCGTTACAACATTATTTGGCAGTACGTTTTACATACGTATATCTGGCTGCGACGACCTTTCGATATATGTACACAATACTCACGACGACGACGTTTATTTCAAAACTTTCGTTTATCTACGGTCTACGTCAGAGTATACATAAAAGCACAAGCACAGCCGTCGGCTGGTCCTTTGCATGCAGACTCTCCGATTGCAGCCAAAGTAGTCAATGAAACCGAAGAAGCCAAAGTCGAGCTAGTTCTCAGCATCGAAGCGCGCGTTAACTTGGAACAAGATGCTAATGTGCCCAAATTTAACCCCGTTGTCGGCTTAATAACCGAGCCCAAGCTGAATCTACAAGTTAGCAGAAGAAAACCGAGGCAAGTTTACGCGCTCTTTGTGTAAGTTTCGCATCTAAACATTGCAATAATTAACGTCAACGAGAAAACCAAACTTTCTACGCTTTCGATGATTATTTAACTTTCAGCAAAGCAACCAGAGAAATGATACACTTTTAAAAGGGACGTTGCCGTTGTCGCGTCGGCCGCGCGCATTTCACGCAACACGCTAATTAAGATTCTCCAACAACGAGTAAGTGTACACCATCAACAAAGCCAGCCAGATGACCGAGATTGTGCTAAAAAGTCAACCCTCCTCTTCCTCTTTCCATAAATTTGCCTACAAACCTACCCCATAGCTGTACGCAGTGATTGTATCCGACCAGCAGTCTATGACCACGTCGCTATTATCACCAGCTCTCGCTTACGAGAACAATAATTAATGTATACGTGGTACGTACTACGTAAAGTACCTACGTTTTTGTTCTCTACCATACTCTATATTATTCATCATTTCCGCAGATTGATACAATTTTCATGTCATCCCCCTTTGATAGCTTTTCCTCTCTTTCTGTCAAAGCTGATCTCAATTTGAAATGATGTATTGACAAATGCAAAATAATAAACGGTGAAAACTGTTTCATCTTTGCCCTACCTGTACGTTGATATTTGAAATTTTGTAAGGCAAATTGGTTATAGGCGTGTTCGTTATGTTCTTCTGCATGATACATATTTATTATTAAATTCGTAAAGACATGTCATGTACTTAGTCGTCGACTCGTTTAAATGAGCTTTTAGTTTGGCAATGAAAGGCCTTGTTGTAAAATACGATTCTTTAAATTTAATTCATCGATTCAGAATCGAAATTATTGATGAGAAATTCATTAAAACATTTTACAAGAGAACCTTTACAACTTTTCAACTCTCATTGAGCTAAAATTTGGCTTACTAAAAGAACATTTCACCCAGACCTCAGAACCAAATTTTAAGCCGCCAAAGTTGATTTTTCGACTAGTAACGAATTTTTGAGAATGGCGAATATAACCAAATGGTAAATAAATTTTACAAAAAGAGTGAAAAATATACCTGGAGATAGAAAAAACTGAAGATCGGTTTATATACTGAAGTTGACCCCCTCTGGATTTTCTCCTGCAATCTTCGGAAGCTGAAAATTTAATCCTGTCACAAGTTTGACATCTCGAATCGTTTAGAGCAAGCAAATCGAAAATCCGAAGTGACGTGCGAAAAAATATACTTTTACAAGTTGGAAATATCAAATTTTCAGAAAATTCTAAAATCTTCAATTTTTGCATTAAATCTTGAGTATCCTACTCTTCCAGTGAGTCAAATTTTCACACAATTGGAGCTGAAGGGTTGTAAAGTTTTCTTTGTTAGAACAGTTTAATCCGACAAAGGAATACAACATACCCACAGTAAAACTATTTCGTCACATTTGAGACCTAGAGATCTCAATTTTACTTCGAAGTTTTGTTTTTATGCCCTTTCCACTGCTTTAAAAGTTGTTGGATCTTATAAGAAAATACAAGGCCCTATTTTTTGATTTTCCAACCAGTTTTGAAAAAAAAAGTGCCAGGAGTTGAAAAAAAGAATTGAAAAAATCCAATCATAAAAATGTCAATGAAGAAATTTTCGAGATAGAGTTTGTAAATTAAACACCATTTCAGGAATATATAAAGCCACCTCCTGCCCTTCAAGCAATTTTGGCTTCTCTGTACACAGCCCCCATTCCCTCCCCCCAAATAATTGAAAAACTAAAAACAATTAAATCAAACAGAAAAAAGGTTGATTCATAAATTCTCAGTTTCTGTGTTGGAATTCTTCGAAATAGTATTCGTAAGAAACAATTTCCTCAGTTCTTCAAGCAATGTTGATCCCTGAACAAAGTTCTCAGTATCAAAAAAATAAAATAAAATAAAATGAAAGTCAATGAATACCTAAGAGTAGGTACTTATTTTTCAACAAATTTCCAATTCATTAAAGTTCCTCAAAATACTCCTACTTTCGAAAAATCTCAGTGCTCCTTCAACAGAACTTTCAAAATTTTTATTTTTTCAATTTTTTTTGTTTTTTTGTTTCACAACTGAGAGGCTTTGAAAAAACACAACATTGTTTAATAGACCATTTTCCTGGATAAGAGGGTAATTAAAGTGATCATCACAGAATAATTGAAATGATTGAAAACGTTTTTCATTTTGATTTTTCCGCTGTGGGAGGGAGACTTGGCTCGTTGGGTCCAAAATTACTGAGGATCTGGAGAAATTTTTTTGAGATGGGGATCATTCAAAGAAATTCTAAAACAGAAATTTAAAATTTTTGAAATATTTTCATCCACTTCTCTTTTGATATTTGATTATATTTTTTCATGCTTTTCAATTTTGGGGAAGCGTGCAATAGGGTCGGTAGTGCTTGAGAAAGAGGAGAGAAGGAGAGGAGTAGGTAGAGGGGTTGTTTAGAAGAGCATAAATTGAGAATTTTTAATAAGGAAACATTTCATTAGGTACTTGCATTTTTTTTAAATTTTTCATCGGGTGGAAGGGGGTTTTCCTCGCAATCAGAACTAATGAGTACTAAAATGTTCAAGAATTCGAAATTTTCACTTCCTTTTTGAGGTCTAATTTCAGACTGGTGCTAAAAAATGAATGCCCAAAACTCAGATCAGTGACCTCAAAAATGTAATTTGTGAAACCAAAATTGAATTTCGAAATAACGAAACTTCCCTCCTCCTTTAGAAAAAAATTCAAGTTCCCATAAAGAAACATTTTTCGAGAGGCAACGTAAGAAAGAAGAGGGAGGTAGGGATGGTGGAAAGAAGGGTGGTACTGATACCAAAAATATATTTTCATCGTATTTTCCATGATAGATCAGTTATGTATAGGTAAGAGGCTAACTTTACTACGTATTTACGGCGAACTGAGTAGGCAACATTTACATCACTATTTTACATAAGATTTCTCATTAGGATAGATTGAATTTTTGCAAATTTTTCTCGCAGCATTAAACTTTGAAGTATTTCTTGAAAATTCCCCAAAAAGTTGACAAATGATCACCTGCGCACTCGAAGAAAATTTCATGACTTTTGTCTGATATTTCATCAAAATTTTACACGACGTAAACAAACTCAAAAATATTTTGGTTTTAGAATTCTTTCGTCAAAATTTGCGACGTTTTTTCACTCATTACATTAATATTCTTTTCCCTTCTACCTCCACGTTAGCAATTTTCCTCCTAAGAGAAAGTTCTTCGATACTTCCCATATAAGTTCTGAATTTACTTTCCCAGTATCTTGAAACCAAACAGTATAGTGACCATGAACACTAAATTAATCAGATAATGATAAAATGTATACTTTGTGAAACCCACGAAATCTAAAACTAAAAAGATCAAAGACACTTCGAAGTAACCCAGTCGAATGGCATCGTTAAGACAATTAAATCAGGGTGAAAAAGTTGAAGATAATATTAAACGTACAGATAGACATTACGAATCACCTTTCCGAGCAATAAAAGCTCATCTCATAAAACCGGCAGCACTTGAGGCGCAATAAAAATAACACCTGATAGGCTGAAAAATAAAACGCTAGAGCAAACACATTCTTAAACGGTGTAATTTTCACTCACGAGTCCGCGTATAAAATTCCTACGGCGTTGGCGAAATACGTAATAGAACGAGGTAAAAAATTGTTTTATTACGATCGAGCCTTTGGGTCGTTTTTGTTTGACCACATTGTAAACGTGGTTACTAGCAACGAGCACACGCGTTTCTCCGACATGCATTAAACTTCGCAAACTAGATAACACTATCCATATTCAACATTTCGTCCATCAGCCTCCATGCCATCTCCAGCCGCATGGCCCAAAATATATAGAGATAGACTTACCACACCACCATGTAACTCTACGGTGCGTATCTCCACCACTACATACTACTACTACTACCACTACTTCTACTACAGCGAAATGCTAAAATATTGAAAGAGCAAATTTATAAAGGTTAGCTTTTTCCTCGATTCGTTGCCAATTTTTGTCTTGTTTCGTATTTCAACAGATTTTCTAACAATGGCTCGAGTTCTTAAGAGCTTGCTTTTTAATCACTTTAACAAATTTGATTTATCGTTATCGGCCCCAAGTTGGCATTTTTTCACACTTCGGTTGCATAATTATATCGATAATGTATTTCTTTTCTCAGCTTCCTTCCAAGTTGAGAAAATACTGGAAACGATAACGTAACTGTTCTTATCTATTTTAATCTCGAAGAATTATCAAATACCCATACAGAAGCAAAGTAATTTTTTCCAATTATTTAGCTTCAAAAACGGATGTACGAGTAAGTAACAGGAAAATAGGAGGCATTGGTTATTAAAGAAAAAATACCCTTATGTGTAGCTTTGATAGGCATATCTGTTTGGAGATAATTTCTACTTGAAACAAATAGCTGTTTGATTCAATTACCTTCCAGCTTTTGCATTCACTTTTAATCACACGATGAAAGTTCATTTGGTACTCACCTGAAACAAATGAATAAGTAAATGGCGGATTAGTCTCAGTAAAATACGTAGGTAATACAAAAAATATGGCACAATTGGTACAAGCTACAAAATATTCTTGAAAATGAGAGAAAAACAATGGGTATAGAACTAACATTGAAAAACGAATAAAAAAAACATGCTAAAAGTCCACTCTGAGAAAAATCTATTTTTTTCATACGTTTCGATATTATTCTTTTCTTTGTTTCTCTCATTCTTCCTCCTCCAACTTCTAAAAAAATTATAATTCATTTTTTTCAACTTTAAAAAAAATCAAAGATGAAGAGGAAATCATCAAAGCGATGAATAGGGATAGGCAACAATATTATTAATGTTTTTTTTCTGAATTTATGGGTTCGAAGTAGGTATAGGTACCTAAACCTAGTCATAGAGCTGAAAATTTTCATCCTCCCCCCAGATAATTCAACATTCAAGGAATTTTATGAAAGGAAAGTGTCGGTCTTGAAATGAGATTCAAATTTTAAGTCAAAATTCTTGAAAATCCACACACATTACAAATCACACAAATTTTTCATTTTTTTTTCTTCAAATTTGAGGTGAAGAATTTGTAAAAATATAGGTTGGCAACGTGGAATAGATGCATAGGATTGGTGGAATGTTACCACCTCAGTCCAACAACCAATCATGCACCATAGTTATCATCATTCACTGTAACCAACTGAAGCATTCAAGTGGCAGAAAACTTTTTTAGGGGTATTTCATTGTTATGACTTATTTTTTAAATTTAAAAGTACAAGCAGGCATATCAAAAAAGTATTAGAATGAAAAAAAAAAATGCTAAATAAATGGTAATCAAGTTTTCAGTTGCCGGTATAATTTTCAATGCCTTTTGGACCGATTTGAAAATTCTAGTAGGCTCCAAATTGGCTCAAAAATGATGAAAATCAATTGGGAGGGCCAGCTTCAGAAAATTTGAAAAATTTATCATTTATTTGAAAAAATTTGATAAGAGTGAGAGGGGTAATTACTGGGACAGAGCAAAATTATTTTAATTCCCATTTATTCTGGTCAAGTCAATAATTATTCCTTCCGGAAGGAATAATTACCATATCTGGGATAGCTCAGATAATAAGAGAGGTATCAATAAATACCATAATTTACTCGCTATACATAAAGTTATTCAAAAGTACCAAATCAATAGACATATTTGACATATTCGACGAGGTATTCATTATGTGATTTATTAGTATTAAAGAACAACTCAAAAAATACACTTTAAAGGTTAGTCAATATAAAATAAGGACGAGTTTATTTTGTAATAGATAAAAACTCTGGCTTATATCTTACAACTCACATTATAAACTAGAATAATCTTAATAATAATGATAAGTGCGAGCTTATTAATTATTAATTAGCGATGCGATGAAATAATATTACACTAATAGAATTTGAAGTACATAAATACTTACTAATGACACTGTACACATTTTCTGCCTCTTTTGCAGGTGCCCATAATCATAGACAATGTCGACAGAAATGTAATACACGAAGCTTCTTTTTGACGAGAGATATTTCCAATGGCTAGCAGGATCGGAGAGATATCCAATGTACCGCCATAATTAGACATAATTGGAATAAAAATCACGTTGTCAGCACAAATTATCCACTTAATAAAGTGGGCTACGACAGGAAAGAGGGGTGGAGGGGAAAAGCTCCACTGCCTATGCGTCTATAAGTTGACGAAGAACCAGTCATTGCGAATAGCCAAAACCAAGTGAAGTTGCTGGTTAGAGATCCGATGCAGGAGCCTTCGAGCTACGAGCCACAGATCTATAAATAGTTTCCCATGTTACCATACTTCCAGTACATAGGGATAAGGTGGTTATGGGAGAGATGCCGCACTGTTTTTTAATCTTGATTAATTTTTTTTCTAATTAACTTCAGAAAATGGTGATTGGACTAATCAAAAGGTATCCACGAGTACTTTGATAGATGATGAGGAATTTTTTTTGGGCCATATTTTTTGAGTATTTTCCATTTTCAAAAAAATGCGGCATCTCTCCTCAAAAAAAAATTGAGGAGAGATGCCGCAGGTAAAACATAATTATAAGTACACTATGGGGGAGAGCGTCCGAATCCAGAGACTGCAACACACAAACTAAACCAGGTAACATGCCGCAGTAGCGGGTATGGTTTGTAATGTGTTGTGTCGTTGTAAACTGCTGCAACTTTTAAACAAGATCGAGGACCCCCTTATTTTCTTATGCCATTTTGTAGAGAATTTTCTCCTCTTTCCAATGGTGTAAATTTTTTTGAAATCCTCATAACTTTTAATGGAGAAAATTGCGATTTTTCGAGCTGTAAGAGGTAGCTAGACTGAGGTTACTGGTTTGTCTACTTTATACTTTGAGGCGCCGTAACTTTTGAACCAGATCGGGAACCCTATCATTTTATGGTGTCTTTTTGTAGAGAAATTTACGCCCTTTCCAATGATATAACAATTTTTAAAATCCCCAAAATTTTTCATCGAGAAAATTGCGATTTTACGAGATGAAAAATTTAGCTACTTGCTATGGACATGGTCTATTTTCTACTTCAAAGAATCAGAACTTTCAAACCAGATCGCGGACCTCATCATTTTATGGTGTCATTTTGTGCAGAATTTCATGTGCTTTCTGACGATATAAAATTTTTTGAAATCCTCAAAATTCCTCATCGAGAAAAATGCAATTTTACGAGTTGAAAAAGGCCATATGGCTTTTTTTCAAGCTTTTTCATCTCGTAAAATCGCAATTTTCTCGATGAAAAATTTTGGGGATTTTAAAAATTGTTATATCATTGGAAAGGGCGTAAATTTCTCTACAAAAAGACACCATAAAATGATAGGGTTCCCGATCTGGTTCGAAAGTTACGGCGCCTCAAAGTATAAAGTAGACAAACCAGTAACCTCAGTCTAGCTACCTCTTACAGCTCGAAAAATCGCAATTTTCTCCATTAAAAGTTATGAGGATTTCAAAAAAATTTACACCATTGGAAAGAGGAGAAAATTCTCTACAAAATGGCATAAGAAAATGAGGGGGTCCTCGATCTTGTTTAAAATTACAACGACACAACGCATTACAAACCATACCCGCAACCGCGGCATGTTACCTGGTTTAGTTTGTGTGTTGCAGTCTCTGGAATCCGACGCTCTACACTATGGGGTGAGAAGGTGCGGCATCTCTCCCATCTGAGGTGAGATGCCGCACCTGAAATGAAGCACTAAAACACATGACTTAAAGATGCTGCGCCTAAGAATAAAGTAAAAAATTAAAAATTGAAACATTCCAAAGCAGATAAGGAAGTATTTATTCTCTTTGAGCCGCTATTTTCAAATTACAAAATTCTACTTTTTTTGAGCTGCTATTTTCTTGATACAAAATTTGCAAGTACAAATATCAGCTGTTTCTACAATGCCGGCACAACACTATGTACCCAAATTGAGTAATTTTGGCATATGAAATACGAACATAATAGGTGCGGCATCTCTCCTCTTTGCAGTGTTGTTGAAAAAAAAATTTTTTCTCAAAGAAAAATTGACTCAAAATTTTCAACAATGCCTTAAAATTAATCTACAAACCTTACCCTTTCCATACATCAAGGTTTCATTTCGATATGTTGCTTTCGAGCCCAGAAAATAATTTTTCAAAAAACATGAAAAAAATTTAATTTTTTTTTTACAAAAATTGCGAATTTTTGAAAACTATCAATGGCAGCACTGTCAAAACTTGATAGGCTAATAAGTAGGTAGTAAATAATATTTTTTAATTTTTAGGGTTCCCCCACCAAGGGGAACCCTATTAAAATCGCTCAGTTTTCAGTTTTTCAGTTTTTCAACACTTCGATACTAGCGCTATCTGGAATACCAATGTCAAATCTGAGACTGATTTAGAATTCAATTTTTAATTTGTTTACATACGTATCAATGCTTTTATAAATTTGAATGTTTAAATCTAAAAGAAATTGATCCGACTTCATTTCAATAAAACCATGTATACTCTTTTTTGAAAATTATCAAATAATTCCCAAAGATTGCATTATCAAAAATCGAAATTAATTTCGAATACTTTAGAGAATAATATAAACATGGCCAAATATTTCTACTATGAATGTGCATGAAAATGAAATGTCAACACTTGACCAATCAGCGATTATTATTTTCAATACCAAATCCGAGACTCCGAGACTGATTTAAGAATTCTATTTTTTTAGGGTTCCCCCACCATGGGGAACCCTATTAAAATCGCTATGGAGAATTCAGCGCCCCGCGTTATTTAGAAAGGTGTCTGATGTGATGCGTATTACGCTACCCATAAGACACCTTTTTACGTGCTTAGTGTTTTTCAGTTTCTTCAACAACACTCGTTGCTACGCATTTTCAACTTCGTTTTTATCAGCCAACAATTATTACTGTTTATGCAATAAATTTTTCTATTAGCCGCACATTCCAATTCTACTTAAATTTTTTTTTTTAAATTTCAAATTAAATATTGAAAGATGGAAGTGTTTACAATGAAGGATTTCAAAAATTTGTAAATACCTAAATGGAAATTTAAGTTGTAGATGATGAATGGCATTTTCAAACTAACAGCTTTTCAAAATTAGTAGGTCCGCTGTTGACGCCCTGTTGTTACCAAAAATTTGTTTTTCAGTTTTGCTGAAAATTTAGAGTGCTTGAATGAACCTAATATAATGTCTATGTGTAATGTAAAAAAGAATCACCAGATCGTCATTTCATTACTATAAGTATGAAGTAGAACAAACATAATCCAATTCCCAAGCTTAAGTACATGAATGTAATTCCTAAATAATTACTTTTGTTAGATCATATGAAAATTAAAAAAGAGAAATTCTTTATCCAAAAATGGGGAACCCTGTTGCCAGGTCCCGAGGACCTCGCTTGTTTTAAAATTTTTTGGTGAATTACCAGCTGAGATATTGAAGGTGCGGCATCTCTCCCCATGCGGCATCTCTCCCTTAACGACCTTATATTAATTTTATCCATCTCTATGGCGATGAAGGCATATTTCTTCATATCATATTGACAATTTTGGAATTTTTTTGAAAAAATTGACAATTTTGGAATATAAAAAAAATGACAATTTTGGAACTACAAATATTTGCAATTTTAAAATTTAAAAAAAATTGACAATTTTGGAATTTTTCTAAAATTTAAGATTTCAAACTTGTTTAAAAATACCTTTTTAGCTTCCGAAGTTGATTACAACACCTTCTGGAATGATTTGAAATTTCTGAAGAAATTTAAAAACTCGCTGAAGGCTCCAAAAAGGTCAAATTGAGATTGTTTTTGAGTTATGATTGTATCGTTTAGACACATCAGACGATATTTTTCCAAAAAAACCACCCGTTATAATAGATGTACCTTCTTTGGAAATCTTTTTGAGGAATTTTCAAATGAATCATGTTCATTTTTGGCCTTTCCACAGTAGGTAATTTGAAGTACCAGAAGAAAATTGAAAAAAATCACTGGAAGCTTCAGAATAGCTCAAAGTCAGGATCTGAGAGAGTGCTGCATTAAATAAATCGTTCACATTGGTTCACTTTGCCGAAAAAAATTGATATTTCATAAAAAAAAGTGTGAAAGTCGCCCTTCAAACAGTTTTTTTGAATTTTATAAATTTTCAAAAAATCGTCAAACTTTTAAATAGGAACTTTAGCACCTGAAATTTTGGTTACGCGGGGTTTTTAGGGCATCATTCTCTTTTGATCTAAGGTGGTTTTGTTCAAAGCAGAAGCCCTTGGAAAATAAACTTTTCATCAAAATTTGAGCTTGAAATTCACGAAAAATTTTTTCATGGGGTAGCTAATGGATGTTTTAAAATGGTCTCCTTTCTCAATTCTTGTCGAGTGTTTACTTTCGGAATTAGACTACCTACCTATCGAAACATCATAATTTACAGTAGCGTGCAAATTAGTTTGGGACAGCAGCAAAATCACAACATTACACCATTTTTCAAAATCTCGCTACAACAATACTGCTAACAATTTTGAAAAAAAAATTACAGGGGGTGAAAGCCCTATCCTTTACGAAAATTTTGATGTGTTTGAACCAAAAAAAATAAGTTTCTAAAAGCTCATAAAAGCTCACTGAAATAAAAATCAAAAAATTTTCAGACTTTTAGTTTTCCGCATTTACCGGGCGAACCGTACGTCCTAGCAAAAATCTGATGGCATTATGCTGAAAGAGAATTAAATTCTCTACAATTTTGTTAATATGAAATTTGTGTAGGACGCTTGGTTTCAAAACTGTACACCTTTGAAGTTGGAGTAAAAAAATGTTGCTGCAACTTTTTTTTAGTAAAAAAACCAACTTTTTTTTACTAAAACTTCAAAGACATGCAGTTTTGAAACAGAGCGTCCTACAAAAATTTCATGTGAACGAACTTGTAGAGAATTTAATTCTCTTTCAGCATAATGCCGTCAGATTTTTGCTAGGACGTACGGTTCGTCCGGTAACTGCGGAAAACTATAGTAGCGTGCAAACGTTGATTTTTCTAGTTAAAAAAAGTTGCAGCAACATTATTTTACTCAAACTTTAAAGGCGTGCAGTTTGGAAACCGAGCGTCCTACAAAAATTTCATGTCAACGAAATTGTAGAGAATTTAACTCTCTTTCAGCATAATGTCATCAGATTTTTGCTAGGACGTACGGTTCGTCCGGTAAATGCGGAAAACTAAAAGTCTGAAAATTTTTTGATTTTTATTTCAGTAAGCTTTTATGAGCTTTTAGAAACTTATTTTTTTTGGTTCAAACACATCAAAATTTTTGTAAAGGATAGGGCTTTCACCCCCTGTAATTTTTTTTTCAAAATTGTTAGCGGTATTGTTGTAGCGAGGTTTTGAAAAATGGTGTAATGTTGTGATTTTGCTGCTGTCCCAAACTAATTTGCACGCTACTGTAAGTATGAAATAATTCGAATTAAAACGTTACTTTGGCAACGTTTGGTCGTCGTGTGAAAGGAATCGCTCCAGGATTATCTTCGAATCGGTCGAATTTTCGTCAAATTTGGCGAATAATTTCGATCGGCGTAGGTACAGGGATGCGGAGCGGAATGAATTTCGTTCCGGGTTCAGGGTTCAGCTCCGACATAAAAAATAATTCTGTTCCGGTTTCCTGTATCGTTCCGCTCCGATTAAAAATATCGTTCCGTTCCGGTTTAGCGTTCCGTTCCGCTCCGATTTTTCTTTTTTGTTTTAGAGAAGGTTGCATTCAAAGTACATCAGAATTTTCATGTTCTGAGCAAAAATTGAAGTTGAAAATGTTGAAATACCTGAAATTTTAAAAAAATGGTTGAATTAGGCGCGTTTTAATGAAATTTAAAGTCCACCTCACTGCTCACATAAGAAATTTGAATTTTGATCGCTGAAAATTGCAGCTTTGTTCCAAAAGTACATTGTATAAATGGTCTTTTTCATGTCATTTACCATGTCTTTTTACAATTTTCTAGTTTATTGAGGTAAAATTTCAGCAAAAACACTTTTTGTTCACACTATAATCTTGAAAATCGTTCATTAAAGGTCAAAAAATTTTGTTAGGTCGGAGCTTTAAAAACCCAAATTTTTATTCCGGTTCGGTTCCGGTTTTGCTCCTGCATATTTTTTGAAAGTTGCTCCAGGTTCCGTTCCGCTCCGCCAAAATTCTCCCAAAAGTTAGGGGTTTAGCGTTCCGGTTCGTTCCGGTTCAGTTCCGCTCCGCATCCCTGCGTAGGTATTATGGGAATTTGATTGTCGAGCCAAGTGTAGTTAAGGTAGGACTATTCGGATAAATAAAGATTTTCACATTGACACGATATTCAGGACTATAGGAAAAAGTTAATTATCCATCGGTAGGGTAATAATCGCCTGAAGATATCAGCGTCGTCATCGCTTTCATCATTATTACCATCGTTATTCGAGCTTGTCAAGACGATAGGGTAGAAAAAAACTTTTTTCTAGTGCGATTAGTCATAATGTCTTTCCTTTCCATTTTACTTCGCCATTTTCCTCAACATTTGCGGAAGCGTTTTATCAGCGTTTTCCCGCTAACAGCGAAAAGGTGATACCTCCGAACTCGTTCGCTCGTCCCCCTCCCCCTCGTCTATTTTTCAGACATCCGGAACAAAGCACTTTTTTGTTCATTCTGCCTTCAGACGAGATGCTTTACCTATACGCGTTTCCCAAAGGCCGACTTTTACCCCTTTTACCCGGGTTTTAAAACACCACAATGTTTCCCTGCAGGCTTCTGTAGTATATGCGGAACAATGATTTATCACCTTATTGCACCTCGTCCCGAATACTTATACTCCGAGCAGCCGAGACTAGTGATAAATATATTCTTCTTATCCGGTATTTATGAAACTGTGGTCTTTGCTGAAAGGAAATTGATAAATGATTGCGCAACAACGAAGACTCGATGGCATTTATTAAACTAGCTACACTCGTCTCGTATTTATACGAGTACTTTTTCAACGTTCTAGTCGTCGTCTTTGTTGTTCCTCATCGTTCACTTGAGCACAGAATACACTCGTACAGCTCTTAAGCAATTGCGCCACGTCGTCTTAACAAATTCATCCTACAGTGTAACTCGAGCAAGGTGAACAGACGTCTTCGTGTCTTTTTCGCCCGAAAACATTTGAGATGAACTTTCCAATTGACCGGTACGAGCCACGGGATACGACGCGACATACCGAGATTTTTTCCAAATCGGTTTGTACGTCTTTTTGAACCTCTCGTACCGTGAAAATAATAGCCTCGATTATATCTCCTTCTCTACAAAGGTGCGTAGGCACAAAAAATGTTCTTTTGAAGCCAGCACCATCAGGCATAGGATACTATATACGAGACTAACTCTTACGGACCTTGAGTTTTTAACAGTTATCCATTATCGTATATAAGCGTGAAAATATTACCGTCCACGTGCGAACTAAAAGTAAGAATGAAAAAATCGTACGAGTGTTTTTTCATCGTCTGCTATACGAGAAAAGAATTTCACGTTCTAACCGAGCGTTGAGGTACCATATCGAAGTAAAATTGGTATCCATTAGGTATAGGTAGCGCAGATTTTAGTAACATGCGAAATATTAGATGCGTTTTTTTCTGCATGTAATAATTATTGACTTCTGAAATAGGTAGGCTCAATTATTGCATACAGCAGTCTTTATTATGACTGACCAGAATAAGAAGGCCGTAAGAGCTTACGGTTTTAATTCAAGTTCATTCATCAAACACGACTTTTTAATTTTTTTTTGTCACAAAAATTGATAATAGCGTTTCTTACGTACCGTCAGGTGGGGTCACTTTGATTTCGCGAGGTGACATTGATAGCGCTTATTTTTCTGCACGTTTTGATTTGTGGAGCGAGTAAAACGTTGAATTACATTTTTTTTCGAGCGAAGTGGTTACACTGATGTTAAATTGATAGGAACGTGTAAAGAGCGACGAGAGGGTGTCTAGTTGTCACCGAATGTATTGCTGTTTTTAGTGTTGGGGGGCGTTGTGTCCGCTCACCTCGGCTTCGCCTCGGTTGCGCGGGTCGCTTTGTTGTTCATACTATGTCTGTTAACTTCCCTCGGCCTTCGGCCTCGGTGAGTACAGTTTTTTTATAAACAACCGCAAGTGCTACATACACGGTAAATGTCCAGCCTCCGTCTGAACTCACCAAGGGGAGTAATGCTCATCGAGTGAAATATAAATTTTAAACGGCTCGGCTTCGCCTCGCCTAATTTGGCATGCCATTAGATAAATAATATTAATAAATTTAATCATTGTTTGAAAACAAAAAAAAATAATTTCATTACTTTGTCTGTAAAAATTCAACTCGTAAAAATAAAAATCGCGAAAAAAAATTTTGAAAAAATTTGTGCCGTACGCAGGAATCGAACCCAAGACCTCTTGTACAGCAATCCTTTACCATAGCCAAGCCGCCACGGAGGCAGCTTGCCAGTTTGCGTTTTTTAACCGTTTACAAGTTGTGAAACATGGACGAAAACTACCCCCCCACGCGCGCGCACGTATACGCGTAGGTACGTACGTGTACTCGCGTTCCCTCTCGTCGGTCTTTACACACTCCTTAAATAAGGAATGATAACAGTGTTGAGTTGGTGAATAATTATTTTTGTCCCTGCTTTTAATCGAGTTTTTTAAAAGTGGTAATTTTTCAAGAATTTTCATCACTCAACAAAAGTTGATGTTATAGTATTTTCAGATATGTAATAGAACATTGGCGAATAGTCTATCATAAAGCTACACTCCTTGGGAAATATCTCCAAAAATTTTGAGTTTCTAGGTTGGGCAAATCATCGTTTGCGCTTCTAATTGTTATCATCGGAAGCGCAAACGATGTATTTTTTTCAATCGTTTGCGCTTTTTACTAAAATTTCGTCAGAGTAGCAGTGGTTCCCAAAACAGCATTTAAATATTAATTTTTTGAGAATTATTTTCTGAAAGTTTCAGCATTTTTTCGTAGTTGGTGCTTTTTGAAGGAAAAAATGATAATATGTACCTATAGTTAAGTTCATAAAAACAGTTCTGTATTTTACTTATTATCAATTAAAAAAGTGCAACAACACAACGAGTAAAAATAACCAATTAAAAACGCGAGAAGATATGAAAAGCGAATTAAAATTCGATATAAAAAACACAAAACTTCAATAAACGTACAACAAATAGAAAATTAGTTAAAAAGGAACATGAAAATAAGTACCTATGCACATTAAAAAATCCGAATCAAAATTTGATTAAAATCTAAAGTAGGTATACTTAATCATAGGTAACAAAAATAATTATTTGATATCAGAGGTCCTGTTCAAATAACCAACTCTTTTTGTAAATTCAAGGCGAGACATTCGATTTTCTTTATACTTCGAAAATACATTCAAAATTTTCTAGTTATTTATAAGGGAAGAAAAATGTGAGTAGGTACCTATTTATGGGACTCTGTTGAAGTGAAGAAATGCTTCTGTATGTGTATTGTGTACTTACACCTTCCAGTAGGTGCCTAGATGTTACTAACAAGTTTGGGAACCCCTGCTTTTCAAAAGCGCAAATGATGTATAAAAGCGCAAACGATTAAAAGCGCAAACGATTTACGAAAAGCGCAAACAGTTAAC
Organism: Planococcus citri; assembly: GCF_950023065.1. Lineage (NCBI taxonomy): Eukaryota > Metazoa > Arthropoda > Insecta > Hemiptera > Pseudococcidae > Planococcus > Planococcus citri. Next base: position 32,483,888 of record NC_088679.1, read on the forward strand.
AGCCCTAGGTTGAGGTGCCTCCGATCCTTGGCCCTTTGTTCTCAGTGGGGATGTTATCAATTTTTCATTTTTGAGGCTAAAAATTTAAGTTTTGAGACTAAAGTGAAAATCAATGCCATTTTCGGATTCAGAGTGAAATTTCATCCCATTTTGATAGGTCGCAAAGGTATTTTATTAAATATCTAAAAATTTTGTTAAAAAACTGAATTATATAAAAAATTTAGGAAATATAGGGGCTTTTATCGCTTTTTCAATAATATGATGACTTCCTCTCGGCCAAAATTGATGAAATTTTGTATGGTAGGTCTAAAGGTGATGAGAAATCGTTTTTTGAAAAAAAAAGTACCCCTATCAAAGTGACCCCATCTTGTGGGTGACTTTGATACGGCCTTTGAGGGCAATTTTGAGGCACAAAAAAAACATAAATCAGAAAACAAAAAGGTCATTTGGTGCGTTTTGACGTACTTTACACGCTGAGTGGTGCAATTTTTTCAAAAACATCTTTCTATGGCGTACAGAACAGAAAACTTTTTTTTTTATCAAAGCAACCTCGCCTGACGGTACTACATATTTATAGGTAAAGGTAAGTATAAGTATCAGGTACCTAGTCTTTTTTCCTTGACAGAAACAATAGATAAGATCCGATTGGATCTTACCAAAGTTTGAATTGATCTGATCAGATCCGGTTATTCCATGGATCTAATTTGAGCTGACAAGATGTGATGAGTCAATCAAACTTTTGATCAGATTAAATCTGGTTAGATCTGGTCAGATCCAATATAGGGGAGGTCTGATTTGATCTAATCAAGCCTAAGATATCGACCTTTCTAAGTTTGCTTTTAAATATCAACTGCATGGGAGCTGATTTTTCATTTCTTGATCTTTTTTATACGTAGGTGGTACCTGTACCTACCTTCTTTATTATAAAATAGAAAATACTTATACTCACACTCGGTGGCATAGTGGGATAAGCCACGGCTTTCTGAACAAGAGGTCGTGGGTTCAAATCCTGCTAGAGACGCAGGTGTTAACGTGTAATGTATACATTATAGTGCATTTAACATCGAAGTATTACACATTAAGCTCCGAGCACCAGAACAGCAGAGGCAACAGAAATGCTCTCAATCTGTTGCTGGTATCAAAAAGCTGAAACTGGTTGAGCAACCATAGGTAGCGGTGATTACGGAACTCAGGGTTGTAAAAACCCGGCTAGTGATGTATGAGCTACTTTGTAGATAGCGTAGAAAGCAACGGGAAACTACTACGTGAAAGCTCAAAACAACGTCAATTCCCCAGAATAATCACAGTGGCAATAGGCATTCGCCTCACCCTGTTAGGGTACCACAAAAATGCAATTTCCAATGCCCTGTAAAAGACAAGGAACCACGACGACGACTTATACTCACAACTTTTATTAAAATGAAGTCAAATAAATTTCTCGTAAATTAATACATTCAATTAAATAAAATCATTCCTACATGAATAAAAAAATATTAAAAATTAAATTCCAAATCAGTCCCAAATTTGGTTTTGATGAATATTAATTGCTGATAACCGTTATGTTAAATTACTATTTGTTGATTGGCTATAAACTGAAAAGTTCATAAATTTATTGTCATTTAAAAATTGTGTAAAAATTTCTGATGAATATGGTGCTAAAATTTATATGCATCCCAAAAGTAAACAATTGCTCGTTACTTTTTCAATTTTGGCGCCAAAATAATATTGCTAAGCATTTATGAACATTAATCGTTGATTGGCTTATCAGAAATACTGTTCGCTGATTGGCTATGTGTTGATCTGAAGATAAAATTAATCGTGTTTCTCGAAAATCTGATCTGATTTGATTAAATTTATTCAGACTTGATCAGATCCAATGGAGTTTGAGAATCTTTATGAATTATGAACTATTTCCACAGTACCTATTTCAACACATTCCATGCGATTTACGCGTAGCACTTTCTACAATTTTAGCAAATTATACGATTTTGAGAATGTTTTAATTGACTTTTATTAATCTAGGTGACATTGTTTGCAAAATCTCACTCAAATCGTGAGACATTTCATCAAGTTTCGGATTAATTAAGTTTTCAGATATATATTTTCACATCTTTCTAAGAAGTTTTAATCATAGTTTTGAGCGATTTTTGCAAAATTTCATCAACTTTTGGGAATCTGCAGGCAATTTTTATGACAATTTCTCAGTTTTCGTGATACTTACTCGTAGCTCCTGTCATTTTTTTATAATTTCATTTAATTTATATACCTAATATTTTATCAAGTTTTCGTACTTTTCGGGATTTTTCAAAATTTTTGAGAATTTTCGTGGTATTTTGATGGTACTAATTTACATTTTTATTGTGAATGTCATTATTAAAGTGCTTTCTGCATTTATGACAGATTATCATTCAATTTCTAGAATATTTTGGTGAATTCTTCGTTACAGGCATCCATCTTTCAGATCACTTTGGATATTTAAATTTTGATTTTCTTCTGAGCCAAATTACTTACCTATTCATAATTTTTAAAACTTTTCTCGTTAGGGGGTGACTTGATGCTTCATTTTTTAATAGCTATCAATGAAAATTGGCGAAATTGGCTTTAAATTTTCAAAAACCTCTCGATCGATGTGAAACAACCTACGTACGAGAAATTTTCCAATTTAAAATGTTATCTTCATAAATAATAATTTATCATCAGAATGTATCATTCACGATTACCATTTGGAAATCAACTACGAGCCAATAATTTGAATAGGAATTGGTTCGTAAACAATGCAACTCGGCACGATGAAATTCAATCGCTCGTGTATAATTTACGACATCGAGAGCTCGTTTCGCAACGTAAGAAAAAATTCTCCCGACTAAGGTTACTATACCTAGTACCTAAAAAGCGAGAGAAAAAATTGCAAATTTCTCGATGCGAATATCTGCAGGCAAAGTAGCCAATACGTTTCGTGTCAAATAAAGGAAGACGATTCTACAGCATTAGAAAAACTGATATTCGAATCAATTGAACACAAAACATATTATTTATGCCATAACCGCTGAACTGAACCGATAAGCTCGCGTGTTTGAATGTTCCCAGAAGAAAGAAAGCATTAAAAAAAAGAACGACTCGCGTTAAAGAAGATATTAAAAGGCTACCGCCCGAATTTCGCGAGCATATACGAAAAAAAAAAAGAAGAAGAAAAGAACCGAAAGAAAAATATACGGAAAATAAAAATAAAATGAAAAAAAAGTAAACGAAAACGAAAGAAAAGTAAGAGAAAGAGGGGAGAAAAAAATACAAAAAAGAAACCGATACTTGTGACATTGTAAATCGATGTCGTTTCTTACGAAAATCCGTTGCCAATCCGTTTAAATCTTGTTGAACCACTTGTCACGGTTTCAAATCTCTCACGAGTTTTAAGTTGTTTGGCTACCAGAGAATGTTTGAATTACGATTTGGATGATTGAGGCCGAAGTAAATTCGAAAAATAACGCAGCTCTGTTATTGAGAAGCTATTTCGATAACGAACTTCGAACCCGGAGAGAAATTGAAAAATTGTTTCGAATTGCGGATGTGTTCAGAGTACATATACCAACGTACGAAGGATAGATATACTCGCGTGTATACTCCACCTACGAGTATTACCTAAGTTATTTCGTGTGCTGTGAAATTTTCTACACATTTTGACGATGGGTACCCCTCTCTACCTACCTATAGTATACAGACTGGTGTTTGGTAAGAGTATTATACTGTATATGGTATATTGTACTTTGCCAAATGCTAGCAGAACTTCTGACTGCATACGATCGATACACAACCGAAGAAAAAATTGAATTATTCGATGGAATTGTTATAGTATTCTTTATGCTGTTGAGCTACTACAATTTGAATGAAGCTAGAATTTCGCGTTTTCTTTTCCGATATGATAAAACTCTCCATATACTTACGTAAATTGAAAATGAGAATTATAAATTAACTTCTTGATGATATATATCTATAAAGCATTTCTCGTCGTATTTCTTCCTGGTTATTTTGAATTTTTGCCAATTTAAAAGCTGAAAATTTTTAGCAGATTTTAAATTCATTGTATCGATTATTTAGGTCGTATTTTTCACCCTCTTTTTCGTTTTTTTCTCTTATTTTATTTCACGGGTCGATTGGCTGATGCGTAAGAGTGTGTAAGTATACGTGTGCGTGTGTTTTATAAGTTTGGAAAAATTTTTCGAATGTGTGAAATTTGAAGCAGGGTATTACATGTACGAGATTTGCGCAGAGTAAGTATCTAATTAAGTATGTTAAGAAGAAAATGCGAAATATAATATTATTTGTCAATATTTATTTACTAGAAATTAGTATTATCGTGATTACCTATAGGCGAACGCTGGACACAAAAACGATTTTGAGATTGGTAGGTAAAATCGTAAAAATGTAATCAATCTACAAATTTGTAATAAAAACGTGAATATACGTTCTTTGATTTTTGCAAAATGACGTGGGAAAATTAGTCTGTCTGAAAAACTGCCCTTCAAAGATGGATTTGCATACCTACGTAACAATCGCATCTTTAATATCTACTTACCTATGTGACTACTAAGTACACCTAGGCTACGTATGCCACGATATTAAAAAAAAAAAAAACTTTTTCGCCGTTCCGTTAAACAGAAAAGTTTTGATGGAGTAAAGCATATGATGGGGGGGGGGGAATGAACAATAATAATACCTAATAATGAAAAGAGAAAAACGAAAAAAGCGGGAAGCGGGGGAAAAATCAGACATGAAACAAAAATCGATGAACCGTCGAAAAAAAAATATTGAACAATGAAACAGGTACCAAAGATGGAAAAAAATGAAATACATAAGTAAACAAAAACAAGAAAAAAACAATAAAGTAAAAAATTAAAAATAAAAGATGAAAAATACTTACGTAATAAAAATGAAAAAATGGAATAATAAGTTGGAAAAATTGAAAATAAAAGAATAAAATCAGGTTTGAAAAGATCTGATCCGATTAAAATATTGAACTGGCCAGATCTGATTAATTGGATTCAGGAAATGTCCGGATCTGATCATGCTTGATTACATCTGATTAGATCCAGTTCTTTTCTGTTGGGTTATCTGCTCTGAATAGATCTAATAAAATCCTATCAAAATCTGATCCAATTAGATTTCGTCAGATTTAATTGGAACCAGAGAATACTCATAATTTGAAGAGGTCTGATCACATCTATTCAGATCTGGCCAGATTCAATCAGGTATCCCCCATTGGATCTGATCATCTGATCATGTCTGACGAAGCTCTGAACCGAATTAATCCAATCAAAGCCCTAGCCCTGATCTTTTTAGATTGATCAGATTTAATTGAATCCTGATGTGGTAGGATATGATCAGATAAAATCTTTTTCCGCTGTAAACATCAAACAAGTGATAGAAAATTACCTTCTCTCATTTTAATAATATTAAAATATAATTTTATCAAAATAAACTGGTTGAACTCTTTATCCTCCTTTAATTAATCAAAATTTCATTACATTAAACTTTATTATTTTTTCTTTACATTTAAATGGAATTTCTTCAATTTTTAGATCAATTAATTTTTAAAACTTGATCAAATATTATCACAAAGAAACTCCAACGTTAGCATGAAAAATTCTGAAAATTACCAAAAAACTGAAGAAATTTTGACAAAAACAATAATTGCGAAAACATTGACTTAAAAACAATTAAAAATGGCTAAAAATTGATAAAATGTCTCAGAATTTGAGTGAAATTAGGTAAAAAGTGCAGAAATGATAAAACATCACCTATCGATAAAATTGAATCATCACATCTAAGTAAAAAGAGATATGTATCACAAAATTTGAGTAAAACTTTACAAAAATCAAATGTACATAATACATAGATAAGTATTGTCTAATGAAGAGAACACAAGGAGAAAAAAACGATTCCTGAACGTGATTCACGTGTCTCATTCAGAGAAAAAAAATTGTCAGGAAAGTTGGGCTTGATAAGAAACGGAAACATGAAAAAAAAATTCTAATTACGAGATAAATGATCTCCCAGAATTACAAAACATACTTAAGACACACGTATACAGACATTGTTTTCACTTCAAATGTTTCAAGTAAGAGATGGTAACATGCCTTTGGCAAAGTTTCAAAGAAACTCTTAACTAAAAAATTACCAAGAACGTCACTCTAGGTTTTAAAATTTTTATCCAAGGTCTAACATACCACATTAGAACCGCTTATATACTTAATAAGGTTACAAATTAGCAGCGGAAAATTCCTCATTTTACGCACTTAACCTTCAAACACACAAATAGGTTTAAAATGTGTCGTGTTTCAGCGCTAGAAAATCCTATGTCAACACATACTTAACCACTAGTCAATCTCAACGTGACGTCAATACCTCAAAATTATTCTACGCTGAGAAATTCGCTTACTTACGTCTACACTAACGAACAAAGATCATTGCTCAGTCACACTTGAAATAACCGCAACTGTCAACTAGTTGCTGAATCGGCCACAAAGGGATTTCAGCGATACAAGATACAACATCAAACAGCTTACGCACGTTAACTTAACGTTATATCGTAAACCTACCTAGAGTACCTCTACCTATACAGTACAAACAGTAAATACTTGTACCTGCTACCTACTTACTTTATCCCGCAAATACTCGCAGTCTAAAGTGACAAGTTTAAAAATTAAAGATTTTTCTCGACGTTAGGCAGCCCACGAAATAACTTGGGGAAAAAATTACCTACTCGAGTACTTGACTTTGTAACTTGTTAGGTACTTATTTGTATCACCACATATATAAGCTTGATAAAAATACAAGATAAAATTCGCTTTTTATATTAATTTTCACATAACAAAACATATTTACATTTTCGTAATCTCTGCTTATACCTATTGTATAAAATAGTCCTAGCGAAAAAAATAAAAAAATAAGGAAGAGGAAAAAAAACACTATACGTAAGTATAAGGATAAAACATACTAATAAAAGCTCTAATACCAGATAACAGATGATAAAGTATATTTTTTCTAGTAATTTAATTTTAATATTTTTCAAGAAAGTGATAAACTATCCGAGAAGCCGGAGCGTCTTTTATAGAAATATTTTTAAAAAGCCAAAAAAATTTGATTTATCACCAAAAGTTTTACAAAAATGTAATTTATTTATTTCCGTTGAATATGAAATAATATTAAAGGTAGCATTTTTTTCCCTTTCTAACGTCTGTATATACTATACCCAAGCTAGCAACTTCAGCTTTGGCGTTCTCTTTCCTTTCCCTGCATACTTATTTTCTGGGAAAAACCATGTTGATTTCGCTTCTTTTGAAAATCTTACTGCATAGCTCGCGTACGAGAAATTTTTTACTTAATTGTTTCGTTTCTTCTTACTTATTCCACGGTACACGAAAAAAAAACAAAAAAAAACTCACGACGATATATCCTGCTGTTTTGTTTCCTTCGTCTGGTGGCGCACGAACGACGAGTAATTTTCAAACAGTTGTCATATCATTGAAAAATACCAACTTGGGTAAAATATTTACATGAACGAGAGAAGAAAAAAACACGACGAGAAAGTGTAAAACACCTCTCGTAATGATTTTTAAACACGACGTATTCAGTTTTGGCTTTTTTAAAAGTCGGTTTGTACCTATATAGCGACAAAGCGATGTCATTTTTATCGCGCACACTTTACGCTCATTATGATGAAACGCGTGGCGTGTTCAAAGTTGAAACTTGTAAACACCGGAATAAAACTTGTACTTGGTGTAATTATTTCATCAAAGTCTCTAACTTTACGCTTATTAAAAGTCGACGTAGGGTTAAATTAAAATGAAAATTTCAATAAACTTCGCAACACGGAAATCTTTATGCAAGTATCCGTGCTGAGTTTTTATCTGGCTTAGGAACATTTTACTGTGTAAAATGATCATCACACCCTGATCAGGAGGGGAAGGCTGCATAGAAGGCTTTCTTTACAACGACTTTTTGAAAATTCCTGGAGCCTCCAGCAGTTTTTTTAAACTTTAAATTTTCACAAAATTTCATCAAATGGAGATGGAAAGTTGAAATATACCCTACACTCCAATTTTAACACCCTTTGAAGACAATTTAAGCTGGGTTCGAGTCATTTTGGAGCCTCCAGCGACTTTTTGAAAATTCCTGGAGTCTCCAGCAGATTTTTAAAACTTGAATTTCCACTAAATTTTATCAAATGCCGTTGGAAGACCGAACTTTATTCCGTAAACTAATTTCAATACGCTATGATGTTGACTGCAGGATTTTAAGTCGTTTTGGAGCTTCCAGCGACTTTTTAGAAAGTATGGAAGCTTCCGGTAGATTTTCGAAACTTCGAATTTCTACAAAATTTCATAAAATGGAGTTGGAAAGCCGAAATTTACTCTGCACAGTACGTGCTATTAGTTGATTCGGACAAATTTTGTAGCATTTTTAAAAAACCCGGAATTTTCCAAAAAGGTGCAGGAGGCTACAAAATACGGATTGAAACTGCCACAAATCCATTTCGGAATAATGTCAAAAATAGGGTGTCAACTGAATTTCGTCTTTGTACCTCAATCGGAGGCGGAAGCGTGAATTTAAAAAAAAATAAAAAATCAAACAAGTACTAGTATGAAATCGATGCACAAAAATAAGTTTCAAACTGGTGTAGGTACACCGATTTTAAAAACAATTTTCAGAAATTGTTGGCTGCATACAGTAGCTCTTTAATGTTTGGTACTTAGTTTTAAGCATTGGAATTTGATCAGTCGATCTGTGAAAACTGAACCAAATAAAATTGATTGATTGAAAAAAAAAATCATTACCTACAGTCGACTTCGTAGCGTATTGAAATCAGATTTCAGAATAAACTTCGGTTTTCCAACTCCATTAATGAAATTTTGTGGGAATTTCAACTTTCAAAAATCAGCTGGATGCTCCATGCACTACTCAGAACAATTTGAAACAGTTTCTAATCGATTTGACCAGTCAAAAATAGGGTATATCCCAAATTCCAGCTTTCTAGGTCAATTTTGTAAAATTTTGATTTTTCCCTTATTTTTGGCCTAAATTTGATTTTCAAAAATTCACCAAAAATCGAAAAAGTCACTTTAGCACTTCAAATTTTAACGGGTGGTGAATTTTTGCCTGCTCTTTCAATCTACCTTTGTGCGGTTTAAAAATTTTTGTGCAAGTCCTATGTTGAAATGCAAAATTTGTGATTTTGGCTGGCCTGTCAATAAAAATGGCTGCCCTTTTGTAAGTAGAGCCACTTTTTGTTTTTTAGGACAACTGCTAGAAATATTCCTTAAGCCTTTTTTTTTTTTTTGGCTCACCATAGTAACACCTTGTTTTATTTTGAATCGTTAACTATGGATCATCGCCACTCTTCTTATTTACAACTTAACTTTAATAACATAAAATGTAACATTCTTCTTCATAACTTGAAACTAAAAGGTAACATATCTGTCCAGTGGTTGGCAGCTTGGTTTCCTCTTTGTCCACTCTGCTGCCGTCATCCTCTTCGCTGCTATTGGGTATTCGACTTGTTTGGTGGTGTTGTCACATTTCGGGTTTCTGCCTTTGACTATATATACATGGACTACTATCTTCATTGTTGCCGATGAAGCCGAAGTAATAGAGGTACTAGATCGGGAGCATCGGGAATTTTCATGCGCGCGCAGGAATCCCACCCACCCTCGCACCTTCCAATCACGGTGAACCACGGAGCGACGAACACCCTCCTACGTTCCAACAACCGCTACGCTCGTTGCAACGAAATCTCGCGCATGCTCAGAGCCCATGTCCCGATCTAGTACCTCTATTGCTTTGGCTTCACGATTCCCATTCAACAACAATAGGAGATAGCAGTCCATGTATATATAGTCAAAGGTTTCTGCAAGCTCCACATCCTCTTCATCCGCTTCACTGCTTGATGTCATCTTCGGATTCAGTGTTGTTGACTGCTAGCTTGGCTTCCTCTTCATCCGCTTCACTGCTGGGTTCTTCTTTGCTGATTCGATGATTTGCAAGTCAGGGGTAGCATGTTTGGCCCATGCATCTATAGACACTTTGTGTCCTTGATAGGCCAGATCTCACTATTAGCTAGCTCCTGCTGCGTTCGGATGCTTGATCATGCAGCATCGCTTTTGCTTTGCTGGCGTGTCTTCATGGTCAATGCATCACTGGCGAAGACTGAGAATGGTGTCCCTCCTTGTCCGAGAAGTTCAGGCAGTTCACAGGGCCATTTGTCCAACACCAGGGCCTGCTTGAGCCAGTCTCTAGCTTTGTTGTGTCTAGGACACCTCCACACAATGTGAGGAGTATCTTCGGCTTCACCAGTATTGCATCTCAAGAAGGTACGGGAGTCCCTCTTCTTGGGCTTTTCAAATAGGTATTGACCTATATCCCCATGCTCCGTCAGCAACTGAGTCACATACGTATTAACTACCAGTCCATTTCAGGGTCTATCCCTGATGTTGGGTATGAATTGTCTGGTCTTCAGCGCTTCAGAGTCTGTCTAGTCTGCCTACCATAGATTGAGTGAGTACTCTTTTTGCTTTCTCTTCATGGCCTTTGGTGTGGCAGCTGGCAGCAGCGCGTTCTGTCTTTGCCAGTCTATCTCCAGTTCGATTGGCATGATGCCAGCGATGATGTGACATGACTCATGACAAGACTGCCTGTACGCACCAGTCATCGGTTCCTTAGGACTATCCCTTTAAGAAAAAAGTTGCCCCAGACGATCGGCGGGGCGGGGGGCGCGCAATAGATCCTTATGCGGGCCCGCCACTTTTATCATACCTTTGATAGTGCAGGAGGAATCATACTTGTGTTTTCATGAATAAGTAAATGCTCCTTTAGTATCTTTTTGAAATTGTTTACCCAGTTTATTGTTCTCATGGTGTTTCAGACCGCCTATTTGCTAAGTTCTGAACTTGTAAAGCCCCCCTCCCCCCGCTGTCAAGAGTTCTAATTTCTAAGTGTAAGTACCTACATATGTATGTACGTGGCGCGTCATGCAAATTGATCAAATTTTTTATTTTTTATTGTTGGAAATTAGGAATATCCAATATTATTCCTAAATACATATTATATATGTATCTATCCGACTTATTTTTCGTATGTATCTAAATGAGGGAAGAATACGGGAAATTCGGCTCGAAATTCATTTTCTCGTAGAAAGACAAAGAGAGATGAGACAAGTGGATGGAGTTCAAAGCGTACGCAGCGTCTTTTCATTACACATCAAATTAGCTCCGTTATTAATTTAGCTACATCATGTAAAAGCTCAAACGAAACCATTATTCGCCGCCAAAGGCGCCAAAACGTGTGAAATTTTTCCACGTTTATACCGCTAATTTGATGGTTACGTGGTAATTATCGGCTGGTAAATATTCGCATAGTGGTATTGAGTTTAAACACACGAGCATCATCTCGAGTAGAGGTTAAAGAGGACGCAGATATATGTATCTAGACGTTATACGTACATACAGAAGAGCATCAGATAAAAACACTCGGGGATGTGTGGTGGCAAGGAGCGGAGGAAAGTGGTTGGATTCGGTTCCAGTGTAGAGTAAACAGTATAACAAACTAACATAAATCCGAAAAAGCAATTAAAATGTTTAATAAGGAAATAATTCCACCTTCCGAATAAGATAACATACGAAATGGCAGCGGGGGGTAGGTATGGTGTGTGATAAGTTTTGGAAACGCGATTAAAAATACATAGCGCGAATTACAAAGGCGAAAGTAATAAAACTTGAGTTATGAGTTTTTGGCACGTGCAGCCTTCCAAGTTATATTTCAAAATCAGAACGTATAACGATAGAAAAAAAAAAGCTTTCCGATTACCTTCAATTTGCACCACGGTTCATTTTTCGAAATATTCTATTCCGTTCTCAAATCACGTTTTAACTTATCTACATCGTTAGAAGAGGGTAACCCCAAAGAAGACCCGTGTTACCGTCGTATACGCGTTTATACGTATACGCGTATATACGAGTATTTTTTAACTTCGTCCGTATACTTGTGGTGGTCTGTATATGGAGCACCGCTTACACAAAGCTTTTAAAAGCTACTCGTCTCGTCGATATATATTTTTGTACCATGCTATTCTCCCAACTCCGACGTGTGTATACCTACCTCTAACACCCTGCATTTTGAATGATTATACACCTTCTCACTATACTAATTTAGGAACCATTGAAGAACTTCTCGCACGTGTTTCGTTAATAAATGTAATTATAGCTAGAAATTTCGAATCGATTACTAACGCAGTAGATCAAGACCTAATTACAAATTAGCCTTTTTTAAAAATGTACTTTCTTCTCTCGAATAAGTGTTAATAGAAGTTTACTTTTTGCCCGTATTACCTTTAATGACGGTTGTTAATTATTTGCTAGCGTTTCTCGATAGGTTTTTTGTCGTAAAAAAATAAGGCTGTTGGTGGTAAATTTCAACAAATCTATACAAAATTACAAATTAACCCTATTGCGAATTGAAAAGTGTTGTAATTAGAGCGATATTTCACCTATTAAGGTTTGAAAGTGCTCATTTAATTAATACCATCACTGGTGATGATTTCAGTTCGACTCGAAGAGTTTTATTTTCAAGTTAACTTTATTTATCTTTTAATGTGGTGCCTGTGGTAGTTTTTGAAACAGAAGTTCGAAATAGTGGAAAGATACGTAGAAGGATGTTTAGCAGTCGCTTACTCATCTGTGAAGATGTTACAAGTAGGTATTTGGTGTTATAAATAGTGTCAGAAGTTTTCCAAGCAAGAACTAAAGATACCAGTAACCTTGAAAGTTATGATAATTTTTTGCAAGTTGCGAAAGTAATGTTTGAAAAATATGACGTAGCTGGTTTGGTAGAGTTCAAGATCAATGAACTAAGGAAGTAATCGTGTTCCTCGAATCTCGATGATTTATGGTTTATTGCTGTGGGAAATACATATAAAGAAATACATATCTGAAAGCTGCTGCAGAGTAGTATAAGTATATCTTCAATTGAGGTTTCAGTGCCTATGGGTCAATAAGTTTATGATCAGAAATATATTCCATAACTACATATTTGTGGATAATTACTAATTTTCTGCTCAAATCTAATTGAGTGAATTCCACATTTTATTTGAAATAATTTCAGATTACGCACTGCGACCACGAACAGCTAAATGTGGTTGATCATTGTGCTATTCAATTAGAAAAGACAACACAAAATGATAAGGTGGGTATATTTTTCAGCGTTGAAAACCGTTTGAAATTTTGAATTTGAATTGGTGGTGATGGTGGTGATTTTCAGGGCCTATAAAAATAAGTGGTTCCAGGTTCTGGTTTTCAAAAGGTTTTCAAATGTATGTAGTTTTGAAATGTTTTTTTTTCTGACTCCAAAAGATAACTTTCGGGTTATTGTTCCAAAGTGGTTTTCACCTTTTTCCGAATTCAAGTGTTTTAGTTGTTTGTTCCCTTTGACTTCATATTCGTGTTCGGGGTATTTGATTCATATGAAAACGACACCAATATTATTATAAATAGCCCAACTTTTAATATAATAATAAAAATTGAGGTGGGGGCAGAAGCACTGGAGGGGTGTGGTTGAGACTTGAGAGTAGCATAAAATTGAACGTCATATTCGTGTTCGGGGGGTTCGATTCATATGGAAACGACACCTCGTTTACCATTAAAAAAATGATTTACACCATAATCCATTTTTACCGCCTCTGTAAGTTTTTTCAATTTTTGACCGCGACCCACCACAATTTTTTTTTGAAAAAAATATGTTTTTTAGGGGTCAAAAACACACTTAAAAATGCTATTCTCATTTTTGTGCCAAATCATGGTCATCGCTAAAACAGGCAAACAAAGCTAAAAACCGCCATTTTGAGGGGAAAATATCGCACCTCGGGAGTAATAAGGTCACATCTCAAAAAAGCGAAATTTTACAGGAGAGTGATTTTCTTTTTTTTGAAAACTTGATTCATTATTTTTATCAACTTACAATTAATTGTGAGGAATGAATAGCACCTCATTTTAAAGATCTGGTATCCTACCCTACCTTCATTTAGCATAAGAACACTTTGAAAAATAAAATCTTAAAGAGGAAATATTTCAATGTTTGGAAAACATTTTGAGTTATAACCTTTCATTAAAGTTGATGTGGAGGCGAAAGGAAGCGTCTAAAAAAAATTTCATGTTAACAAAGTTGTAGAGAATTAAATTTTCAATCGACATAATGTCGTTAGTTTTTTTCTAGAGTGCTTAGTTTTTGAGTAATTCTCAAAAAACTAAAATTTCATGATATGTGCAAATTCATTTTTCTGAAAAGTGATCAATTTAAAAAAAATTTTCCATTTGGTACAAACCAATAAAAAATGCACTCCTTGTGACTATTTCTGACTGACAAACATTCAAAACAATCAAAACTATTTGTTAACACTTTGTATGTACGAAATTTGCTCAAAAAAGGTGGAGTTTTTTGAGATGTACCCTTATAACTCCAAACAACTTGCAATGTTTTTGAGATTTTGAGTTAGGCCATTTGCGTTTTTTACAAGATCCACATAATGTACCCAACTCAAAGTGTAATTTTTGGTTGAGGGGGGTCATACAAACCCCAAAAATGCAAAAACATCAAAATCAATTTTTTTTGAGATGTGACCTTATTACTCCCGAGGTGCGATATGAAGGGAGGGGAGTGAAAATTTTCGTGGGGATAATTCTTATGGATGTTTACAAAATACCAAAAAATTAAAAAAATCGGTTCACATGGGGCTGAAAAAGTAATTTTTATTGTAATTTCAGAAAAAAAGGGGGGTTTCTCAAAAACGGTGGCGGGTCTGGGGGTCTGAAACTTTCGTGACGGAAGGTGCTTAAGGGTACCCACCTTCCATGCAAATATCAACCCTGAAGCTCTCGGGGACAAATTCGCCATATTTATCCACCTATAGCATTTCAATGGTAAGGGAACCAAAAAGAGCCAAACCGATTTTTGAAAAGGGTTTTGACGGTTCTTTTTATTGAAATAAGTTGTTCCTTTCCTCAAAAACCCAATCAGTACCAAATAGTTCTAAATTTTTTTCAAAATCATTTTATTTGGTGGTTCTAAACAATGATTTGGTAACTTTGGATCAGTGTCGTAGCAAAGCGATTTTACAAGGGGGTAAATTCTAAAAAATTCCAACTTTGAAATGTTGAAAATGCCAACTCTAAAATCGACGAAGCAGCAAATTTGCCAAATTTTTTAGAAAAATGAAAATTTTACTTTCAAAATTGGTAATTTTTTAATCTTTCCACGAGAGTGCCATGAGAGGAAAAATGTGAGAAACAGAAGTTATGAATTTTCACATTACTACTAATAATTACTCGCATTGAAAAATTATTATTTGTATAATTATATGTATGTAGTTTAGTCTTCACCTACCGAAGTTATCATCAAATGCACCTACATGTACCTATTTTCCTCATTTTTCTTTGACAGTTTTTTAACTTGAACAATATTTTCCCGATGAGCTCGAATAAAAAGTAGAATGGAATTGGCACGAGGAAAGCGAGGGCAAAAGCTTACAAAAATTTATAACTTGAGAAGCTGAAAAATGAATAAAACCCAAGCAAAGTGAGAAAATTTCAGGTAAAACAACATTATTTTTAATGTGAGAAGTCAATTTTTCTATTCTTTAATTTTGGTCGGAAAAAGGAAAAGGAAAATGATCTGGCCCGAGCTAAGTGAGGGCGAAAACGTTTGAAGATTAATAATTCAAGAAGTACATAAAACGTAAGGTTTTTGCTGATTCTTTGATTTTCCCTGCTTACAAAATTTCTTCCTAAATTTACCAAGTTTTTCCAACTCGCTCAATTTTCCCACAAAATTCCAAACTTTTCCCCCTAATCTTTCCTTCGGTGGGGGGGAGGGGAGGTGAGACGCGTCCTCACCCCCTTCCCACCTTTGGCACGGCTCTGCCTGTATGACAAGAAATAAGTTAAATTTACGAATTTGAAAGACATCTTCTAGCTGAATAATTTACCTACATGCAATATCTAAGATGAGACACCAGTCAAGAGAGTATAAATCTACCTATCAAAATATTCCTACTTTTAAACTTTCTGATATGGT